>NC_141005.1:10299975-11499975 GCF_052327205.1 Somniosus microcephalus | reverse complement strand
GTCATCTGTATTTGAACCCAGGTCCCAGAAGTAAAGGGAAAACGTTATAACCCACTGCATCACCCAGTTCCTTCCCTCAGTCCTGCTCCACAGTTGAGTGCAAATGGAATCATAGAAATTTACAGCACAGAAGGAGGCCATTCGGCCCATCGTGTCTGTGCCGGCCGAAAAAGAGCGATCCAGCCTAATCCCACTTTCCAGCTCTTGCTCCGTAGCCCTGTAGTTTACTGCACTTCAAGTGAATATCCAAGTACTTTTTAAATGTGATGAGGGTTTCTGCCTCTCCCACCTTTTCAGGCAGTGAGTTCCAGACCCCCACCACCCTCTGGGTGAAAAAAGTTCTCCTCCACGTCTCTCTAATCCTTCGGCCAATTACTTTAAATCTCTGCCCCCTGGTTATTGACCTCTCTGCTGGGGGAATTAGATCCTTCCTATCCACTCTATCTAGGCCCCTCATAATTTTACACACCTCAATGTCTCCCCTCAGCCTCCTCTGTTCCAAAGAAAACAACCCCAGCCTGTCCAGTCTTTCCGCATAGCTAAAATTCCCCAGTCCTAGCAACAATCCGTCAGGAGATCTTGATGAGGATGTTTTGGTACTTCAAAGTTGCCCATTGAGGTTCCACTGTAACGATGATCACTAATGCAATACGTAATTCTGATAAGGTTACATTAGGCATAACTATACTATTTTGTGACTTACCATTCCTGGACAGTATGTCATCCCAGACTGGACAAACGCCATAATAAAGTGAAGCGGAGGCAGTTGACCCTCCGGACGCCTGCTCAGTACTGTTCTGTAAGTCACTTACAACTACATCTTTTGGCGAGTCTGACAATGCTGCCTCGTCGGGAGGGTTCAGTCCCACATCGTATCCAAAATGCCCATCTCTGCTGGCACTGGCATCACTAGGCGGATGGGGACTGCCAGGACGCACCACGGAGCTACAGTCAGACGCATCCGTGGAGTGCCTATACAAAGCACTGCCGTCTGCGGGTTTTGCTGAATCACTGGTTAGTTCAGGAGGTCTATCGGCTTCGCCCCCTCCCTGGCTCTCCAACAAAGTCTGGGCTAACTTCTTCTCAAAAATGAAGCGGGTTGTTGAAGTTATGGGCCCATAGTTCAATCCAGCACCGAGAATTTCTTGTCTGAGTTCAGCAGGGGTAAGTAGCTTCAGTCTCGACAAAATAGCTTCCATGCTTTCTTCACCTGTGGAAAAGAAAAAAATCTACGATCAACACAAAATGTCTGTCTTAATATTGCTTTTATAAACTGACAAGAGTTCAACGTGACAGCTTCATTCCTTCAAACTTTTTTTTCCTTTAGGAATCATTAGGTTTGAGTGTAATTGTGTAACTTTTGATCCTTTGTTGTGATTTTCTTAACAAAAAGACTCCATGTAACATTAGGGTATTCATTTGTCCAAATCTCCTGCAATAGTATTTCAGTCATTCAGCTGCCCCCCCCAAAATAGTAAAATCCAAGAACGAGCTTTGTAGGTTTTCTCCTGGAAGTTGAATGAAATTCGGTTGCACATCCTTTTCCTTGCCCCTCCCTCCAATAAAACACATTGGACAGAATATTCAGCACATCATTTAATGCAGTAGTGAAGGGAAACGTGACTTGGTTACAAACGGACCTGTTCAAACACATAGAAATGCTGATTGCTATTTTGTCACCGTGACACAACGCAACTCATCAGATTGTCTGCATCGTAGTGCCATAAACAGCAACAGGGCACAGCATTTAATCAGACCCTTCTGTTCAAGTACAGAATCTTCCACATATGAATTCTGGGATAATAAAACAAATGGAAAGACTTATAAACTGCCTTTAGTTTCCATTCTCAAATTGTATGCTATTTCACATCAAAATTCATCTCTTCATTCACACAGATTCGTTTCTGAATGAAAACACTTTTGGACAAATTATAATGTTCCTCTTCTCCCAAAAAAGAAAAGCCCTGATCATATTTCATAGAATGATACAGCACAGGAGGCCGCCATTTGGCCCATCGTGCCTGTGCCGGCTCTTTGGTAGAGCTATCTAACTAGTCCCACTCTTTCCCCATAGCCCTGAAAATGTTTTCCCTTCAAGTATTAATCCAATTCCCTTTTGAAAGTTACAATTGAGCCTGCTTCCATCACCCTTGCAGGCAGTGCGTTCCAAATCCTAACAACTCGCTGTGTAAAAGAATGTTTCCTCATGTCATCTCTGGTTCTTTTGCCTTAAAATCGGTGTCCTCTGGTTACCGACCCCCGAGTTTCTCCTCATTTACTCTATCAAAACTGTTCATGAATTTGAACACCTCTATCAAATCTTCCCTTAACCTTCTCCGTTCTTAGAAGAACAACACCAGCTTCTCCACATAACTGAAGTCCTTCATCCCTGGTACTATTCTAGAAAATCTCCTCTGCAGCTTCTCCAAGGCTGACATCCTTCCTGAAGTGCGGTGCCCAGAATTGAACACAATACTCCAGCTGAGGCCTAACCAGTGCTTTAGAAATGTTTAGCATAACTTCCTTACTTTTGTACTCTATGCTTCTATTAATAAAGCCAAGGATCCCATGTGCTTTTTTTTATAAAACAGCTTTGATTGCTATTTTTTTTTTAGAAATAATGCATCTGAAGAATGAATGGCGTGCAGCATAAATCAGTTGTCTTGAATGATCCTTTTCCACAATAAATGTGGCCATGAATATATTAATTACTGTGAACCCTGGTGTTCATCACCAGATCACAAACCGCCTCCAAACATGGAATATCTAGTATAGCTCTTGGCCACCCACACACATTTTTTTTTAAAACTGTTTGATATTTCAGATTTTTCAGAAAATTGCCTCCCACAATAGACCCTTCATTAGAGTGTCACGAAAATGATCTTTGTTTAAGCAAAATGTTTCCCCTTCTGCATTTAAAAAAAATACAGTTCTAATTCTTTTAGTATTGACATTAATGTAGTCTATAACATTTAAATTTGAGTCCCATGACTAATCTCCAACACAAGGGGTTCGAAACAGCGCTGAATCATAAATCCCTTCTAACTTTACAATTGACCTGCAGTTTATTTTATTTTTTAAATAACTCTGGCTTCATCTGTGCTGTTAACATGATTTCTGGGGGGAATTGCTAGTCAATAAAATGCGATAAGGAACTGACTCTGGTTTCTATTTTGTCCAACCCAGCATGATAATTCTCAACATGGTTACGGTCTCTTTAGAAAGACATCCATCTGTGCATTTGTTTTCTTCAGGCACTCCGGTTACTAAAACTAGAATTCATTTGTAAAATGTTATACTTTTGTCTAAACACGCCTTGGCTCATCAAGACAGCTTTTAGCTCGCACGTGCCTGCTCTGACAAACCCTCAGCTTGCAGATGATCCTTCTGCCTGTGGTCCCACACTGCAACTGTGCAATGACCTGTGACCTTTATATTGAAAAGGCGCCATCAATCAGGGAGAAGCCAATCTTCTCTGCATATTTATTACATCATGCCATCATTTACAGGAGCATTCACAGATTGGTCCCTGCAGTGCTGTACTTTTACTTTGCCAGATATCATGGTTAAGGTTGGGCAAATTCACTTCTCCTGTTTATTTCCATTTATTTATAGGGAGGTCACAGCTTTTTCTTGAGACAGTGGCAAATACAGAATTCAGGTTATTTATCAATCAACTACATCATCACTGGATCAAAAGTTACTAATCACAATTAAACACATCAGAAAGAGTAATTTGTGACATAGCAACAAGGCTAAATATAATTTGTATACAGCTTAAAAAAAACACTTTTGCTAACCAATACAAGAGTCATTTTAATTTTGCTCATCATGCTCTTGACTATGAAAGCAAGGAGATTGGGTTGGCTAGCAGTAGATTACAAGGCAGCAATCCAAATTGAGCGGGTTCAGGTGACAAAGCAAGCTGCAACAGCAAAGTTCGTGCAGTCGGTCAGCTGAACGTGGAGACTGGAATACTGCCTGCAATCCTGTCTGACATCTCCTATTGTTATATACATGCTTTCTTTAAAAAGAAATCAGCTTCTCCTTTTAACTTTGCAAGTGATACACGCCTTCATGGACTACGTATTCGGTTACAGCAGAGAACTCTCCAGCCTCTATAAAACAGAATTGCACAAGTTCTTGGTGCCCCTTTATTTTCTAAAACGCACAGCTTTGTTGACGTTAGAGGAGACAATTTTCCTAAAATGTTCCACCTTCTGCCTCATGTCTGCTGCAGCTCTCGTGCTGCACACGTGGCTGTCTTATGGAGTTAACTCAGCCCAACATAATGCTGCACATTTTTCATGAAAAGATTGCCAGGAGGATAAATAACAGATGGGTAGGGATATGTATATGTCCCTTATTAATCTGAAACCTGAGACTGGCTTAAAGTTTTAATTCCCTCTCCAGTATCTCTCACATTATGCACACTTTAAAAAGAAAAACGGTTTTGTCTTACACTTTTGGATCTGTTCCATTTTGAAATCTGCTGCCATGGCTGAATGTCAGTCTCAAGTGGGTCGCAAGGCCATTCTCCCTTGATGGTTTGGTGCATGCTATGGTACTAAATCACACAGATCCCCCATTTGATTGCTGCTCTATGCGGAGTTAACTGCTCTTAACAGAAGCAATAATTAGGATGCAATAATTAGTCGCAGTGTTTCGGGACTGGAATGGGGAAATCAGCGGGCGCTCACATTTCGGATTGCTACCCAATGACTGCTACTGGAAGCACGTGTGTGTGTGTAGGTCACACAAAGACAGCATTGGACTCAGCTTTAGTGTCCTCCACAGTCGAATAAAAGACTTACATTTCTATCACGCCTTTCACGACCTCAGGGCTTCCCAAAGCGCTTTACAGCCAATTAAGTACTTTTGAAGTGTAGTCACTGTTGTAATGTACAAAATGTCGCAGCCAATTTGCGCACAGCAAGCGCCCACAAACAGCAATGAGATAATGGCCAGATAATCTGCTTTTTGTGATGTTGGTTGAAGGATAAATATTGGCCACGACACCGGGGAGAACTCCCCTGCTCTTCTTCGAAATAGTGTCATAGGATCTACATTGGGGAGACCAAACGCAGATTGGGTGACCGCTTTGCGGAACACCTCCGTTCAGTCCGTAAGGGTGACCCCGAGCTTCCGGTCGCCTGTCATTTTAATTCACCGCTCCATTCCCACTCGGACCTCACCGTCCTTGGCCTCTTGTATTGTTCCACGGAAGCTCAACGTAAACTCGAGGAACAGCACCTCATCTTCCGATTAGGCAGTCTGCAGCCTTCCGGACTCAATATTGAGTTCAACAATTTCAGATCATAAGCTCGGCCCCCATTTCATTTTCTCTTGTAATTGTTCCACTCCTTTCCCCCCCCCCCCCCTTTCCTTTTGTTTCTCTCTCACACCTGGCAGCTATCTTTTGCCCTGCCAGTACACTTTACACCTAATCCCAGCCTATTACCATCTCGTCTAGCTTCTAATCTCTTTTACTTCTTTGGTTTCTTTTATTCTTTTGTCCGATCGCAGCCCTGCCTTCGATCTAGTTTCTTTTCTTTCCAGTTTTGAAGAAGGGTCCAACCCGAAACGTCAACTCAAATTTCTCTCCACGGATGTTGCCTGACCTGCTGAGTTTTTCCAGCATTTTCTGTTGTCATAGGATCTTTTATGTCCACCTGAGAGAGCAGACGGTTTAACGTCTCATCCAAAAGACGGCACCTCCGACAGTGCAGCGCTCCCTCAGTACTGCCCCTCCGACAGTACGGCACTCCCTCAGTACTGCCCCTCCGACAGTGCAGCACTCCCTCAGTACTGCCCCTCCGACAGTGCGGCGCTCCCTCAGTACTGCCCCCCCTCAGTACTGCCCCTCCGACAGTGCAGTGCTCCCTCAGTACCTCCTTTTGTGCTCAAATCTCCAGAGTGGGACTTGAACCCACAACCTTCTGACTCAGAGGCAAGAGTGCTACCCACTGAGCCAGGGCTGATGCCTGCCAACACTCTATCCAAGGTCATGGACGAGGAATAGCTACTTGGGTGAGCTATTGGAAGGTTGCCAACAACAGTCAGTATCTTTGGGGAGGAAGGGAGAAAAGGGGGAAGAAAACCTAAAACTCCAAACTTAAATTATTCTATTTGCACGATATCACTAGCCCGACAGTCAGCCAGTTTTGCAACGAAAAAAATGCAAACATTATTTTGGAAAAGCATTTGATTTTGTACTGTTTACCAGAAATACTGCAAGTATTTTGGCACTACAATTCCAACTTTTCAACTACATCTAAAGCTGGAATGGTACATTACATCACCCTCGAAGCATTCAGCCTCTGAAGGGTCCAGTTCATAAGCCTCCGAAAGTTGTGCAAGCATTAAACCCTGCTCTTTTTTACCAAGAAATGTTGATAATTGGCTTCTTTTTTTAAAGCAGCGGTTATAAACTATAAAGGATGGGGCTAGCATTATATAGCACCTTTCATGACCTCAAGGTGTCCCCAATACACTTTGCAGCCAAGGAAGTACCTTTTGAAGTGTAGTCACTGTTTATATGCAGGGAAATGTGGTAGCCAATGTGTGCACAAGTCCCCACAAACATCCATAATATAAATGGCCAGATAATCTGGATTTTTTTTTGGTGATGTTGGCGGAGGGCTAAATATTGACCAGGACACTGGGGAGAACTCCCCTGCTCTTCTTTGAAATAGTGCCATGGGATCACTTGCGTCCACCTGAGAGAGCAGGTGGAGCCTCGGTTTAACGTCTTATCTGAAAGACAGCACCTCCGACAGTGCAGCACTCCCTCAGTGGTGCACTGAAGTGTTAGCCTGGAATATGTGCTCAAGTCTCGGGTCGAAGGGACAGCTTCCTTAGGAGCCCTAAAACACAACTGAACAGGAATTATTTGGAAACTCTTGTGACTTATTTGGATTTGCAATTAGTTAGGATATTATTTTAGCTGTATCTGCAGTGTTTTGAATTGTTTAATTCCAGTGCTGGGTGCACGAAGCTTGACTATTTGCTACGCATTTCTTTCCTGTTCTTTTCTTGCCCTTTATGTACCTTCACCTGCGATTGGTCTCCTGCTGCTGGGATAGCAACAGCAACCCCAGAGAGAAGTAGAGCACATAGCTTCAATAAATGACAACATCGGGCAGCCCTCAGAGGAGGGGAAAGGTCACCAAGGCAGTGGGCTGGAACAACAACTTGCATTTGCACAGTGCCCTTAACATAGTAAAACGTTCCAAGGTGCTTCACAGGAGCCATTATCAAACAAAATTTGACGGCGAGCCACATAAGGAGATATTAGGACAGAGTCAAAGTGGTAGGTTTTAAGAGCGTCTTAAAGGAGGAAAGAGAGGTAGAGTGGAGGAGAGGTTTAGGGAGGGAATTCCAGAGCTTGGGGTCTAGCAGCTGAAGGCATGGCCGTTGATGGTGGAGCGATTAAAATCAGGAATGCACAAGAGGCCAGAACTAGAGGAGTGCAGATATCTCAGAGTGTTGTAGAGCTGGAGGATGTTAGAGAGATAGAGAGGGGGTGAGGCCATGGAGAGATTTGAAAACAAGGATGAGAATTTTAAAAATCGAGGCATTGCTTCACTGGGAGCCAATGTAGGTCAGCGAGCACAGGGGTGATGGGTGAACGGGACTTGGTGCGAGTTAGGACACGGGGAGCAGAGTTCTGGATGGCCTTAAGTTTACAGAGGGTGGAAGATGGGAGGCCGGCCAGCAGTGCGCTGGAATAGTCGCGTCTAGAGGAACACGTGGCAGAAAGCGGCCAAGCATGTTAAGTCAGACAGCACTGCGCACCACACCTGGCTACAGTGCAGAAAGAAGCTCCACAACCTTACCAGAAGGGGCAAGGTAGACAACCAACTGGGAGTGCTCTCCACAAAGTAACAGGCGCTGGACCTCCAAAGTACTATGCACGCCGACCTCCACAATCTTGGTTCTTTAGCACTTGTCTACAAACCCTCATGGCTTCACTCCTTTCCTTGTACAACACTCCTCCCCTAGCACAAGCATACACCACAGGTACAAGCTATCAAGGCCTTTGCATGATCCACAAGTCTCTCTTCAGACTGGCTTCTCACATGGGTTTTACACCTGGGGCAGAACACACTGTTTCATATCTTACAGGAGGAAGCACACTTAACAGGAGGGAAAGACTGCATTAGGAGGTGGGGGCGGGGAAACTTCTTTCAAGGACCTCACCCCTTTTGAGGAGCAGCCCCTCAGCACTGAAGGCCACCAAAGACCGGGCATGCCCCAGCCCAGGCTTTGTATCCCAGGGATTCTGTCTGCACACTATATTCTACCATCCTCACTCAAGCTTTCAAAACCTGCTGCTCCTGTGCTTGCCTATGCCAGCTCAGGATCACCATTAACTCACTTCTTTCTTGTAATACTTTCAGTTTTATATCTCTGCGGAAACTTCTCAAACTTCGGGTACAGGCCCCTCCCAGGACCCCCCCTCCCCCAATCACGCAGGCAATTACAAAGCCTTAGCAGTGCACCCCGTCATTGCATCTAAACTATCTGTCCATGAGCAATGGGGCATCAACCCTCGGAGGATTTCGAGATTCAGCAGGAAGGCAGCACGGGGGGGGGGGGGGGGGGGCGGAGTGAGGTGCAGAGCATGGATGGGCAAAAGTAGCAACAGGTAGAAGTGATGCAAAAAGCCATTGGCCAAAGAGGGAGGTCACCTAACTCCCCAGCTGGCGAGACACTGAGCCAAATCTCCGGAGCCCAATTATTTTTTGTAAAGATGCTTTCTAAGCACAAATGGTTGTTGGAGTCACTGGGGGACTGCACAGAAGTATCCAACATATGGTGGCAAGTGTAAAGCCGCATGTGTGGGATGCTGAGGTACGGAATGCAAAATATGCAGTCAGCCGTGGAGGGAGTGGCAATTCCAGGGCCATCTACAGCACAGCCCCTCAGCAGACAGCTGCCAAACAGGCCTCTGTCTGCAGTCTCACCACCTCACTGGGCAGCAGAGCTGATGAGCTTGGCCAAACGAAGCACGGGTTTGGACCAGGCTTCCAAAATGCCATTGCTGCCATAAGGTCCGCTCGCCCGCATATCAGACAGCGCAGTGACAGGGAAGCACCCAGCTGAAACTTGCGGCTTCTGCTCTCTCACCGATGGCAGCATTGCTTTCCAATTCCCACCCCTGTGCCGGAACCAGAAGGAAGGCATTCTGGGCTAGGCCATCTCCACAGCAGGGGGGCTCACGGCCTTTGGTGTGATCACCGGGGATTCACGCTTGAAGACATCAAGTGCCACCTTGTTTCCAGGAAAGTGTCCCAGAGGTGCAGTTGTACCCCTTCTCCCCGTCTCGTCAGCTGGAGTTCACTCTGAAAAGCACTAGGATAGGTAGTTGCGCACCTCAAACACCACTTTGGAAGAAGGGGAAAGGGAAGCACCATGGTGACAAACACACCACACACACACACACATTTAAATTTAGCACTTTTGGGAATCAATTCATTTGATCGGCTGAACATTTTGATTGTAGTGAATCATGGTGATCTGGTGTTGCTCAGAGGAATGATGCTGTGAGAAGAGGATGCTGTGGGAACGTTTGGCTTCTCTTTACTCAGAGGTGGGATGGAATATTTATTTGGTCGGGGGGGTGGGAGGACTGCTGGTCGGTGATAGGGAACAAGTATTTGTAGCTCAGGGCTACGTGAATATCTCTGAGCAGCTCTCAACCGGCCTTGCTGTTCATGATCTTCATCTGCCTTGGAGTCTTTGTCCCAATGAAAAGCTACCAAGTCCCCAACAATCCCTTAGAACATCTCCATGGCACAGAGATTTAAATCCACTGTGACCGTAACTGCCTCTGTCCAGCGCAGCAGTTTTAAGTTGCCTTTTTGCAGGTTGTCCACAGCAGGTCACAAAGCTTTCTTTGGGGAAACAAGGCCAGCATATGCTGCTGTTGCTACAGAGGTCCGCACAACTGCCTTGCTGTCTGTGCATTCCTCTCGGAGGGGAGGGGACAGCTAAGTTGATGCCCGACACTGCACTGCCAACATTGCCTCAGCCTCCTCTTCCTTCAAATACACTGTGTACCAGGGAATGCGGGGAGGGGGGGGGGGAGGAACTGCACATGGACTCTCTTGGTGGCTTGCAGCCTCCAGTGGCAAGGGATGAAGCTCCTAAATGAATTCCAAGGTAAAAATCGCCAAGATGCAAAACTTATTTCCAAGTAGTGACCTGTCCCTTTAGTTGAGCTAGCGCCTGAACACCAGCACTGGAATCAGCAGCACCAAGTCTTTACTTAAACTGGGACAGCCTTCCCCTCACCTGCGACCAGCAGCAGTAGAGGAAATTGGGTCACAAGCCTGAGTAACGTCAGTTGGCTTCCATTAATACCTCACCTGAATATCTGCGCCACCTCCAGGCACACAGCGGGTGCAGTGGTTCTGCGCCCACATTTTGTCTTCGCCCTGCCCATAATTCATGCATAATTTGGGAGCAGGAGCATGAGTCGATTTGGTAGCTGTTGCACAACTCTTACTGCTATCAGAAGTGCGGCATCGGTGAAAACCTGGGAGCAAGTTGACTACTCTTAAAATGTACGAGACGGATAGAACTTTTTGCTTGGTGACAGAAGCTAACCAAGATGGTCAAAGATTTACCTACAGTATAGAAATCATCGGTCATGGGTGGGAGGGGGGAATGGGCATTTCTAGACTGCATTCAGCAATACCCAATATGGTGTGACACTTCTTTCTGGGTACGTTTCCTTCTTGGAAACCAAATATTGATCAAAGAAGGGACTGGACGATAAAGTAGATTAAGCACCCAATCCTTCTCCTCTGGAATCTTCAATCCAGCTCAGGCGCTCTGATGGCCATAAAGGTTGTTTACGAGTTTCACCCAAATTTCAACCTAGTTCCTAGTGTGTACGAGTCCCCAATCATAAAACTGTCCATAATTTACCAGCATTGGTAGTCTCACTCAAAGAAACTGTAAGGATGGCAGGTGAAGGAAATGTAATTAAAAAAATCATATTACTACATTAAAGAAGGTGCTCTTCTGAGATTTGGGCTGAAGCAGACGGTTATGCTCTCTGGTGGCTCAGAAAGTTTATCCAATGAGAGCTGACCCACATAGACTAGCAAAGTACAAGGTTCAATTCCCAGTCTGTGCTGAATTAGCTGAGCAAACTGGTCAAGTTTGCAGATAATACTAAACTGGGATGGCTGGTGGAGACAGACAAAGCTGCTAAGAACAAAAAAAAGTCAGATTAAAATCTGCAATTGGGCAAATGAGTGGCAGATGAAATTCAATACAAGTAAGTGCAAGGGAATATATAATATATAGGCAGAAAAATTGGATGTCACAAGTATATAATAGATGGTGTAGAAACAGCTCATGGCAAAAACAATCAATTTATTACTTAAAATGTCAAATCAATATGGAACGGCAATAAATAAAGTAAATAAAATTCTTAATTATACTTTCAGGCCAGTTAAGTAGAAGTCTGAAGATGTCATGCTAAAACTGTACAGTGCCTGGGTCAGATTACATCGTGACATAAGGGAAACATTCAAGGCTTAGAGGCTGTGCAGAGAAAAACAACGAGGCTGATCCCTAGCACCAAAAAGATTGAACATGAGGAAAGACTGGAGAAATTGGGCTCTTTAGCGTTGCAGGGAACGAACGAGGAATGAACCTTTTTCAAGTACACAAGCTATTAAACGGTAAAGATAAGATTAGTCTAGAGCACTACTTCAAGGTATGCCAGCACACTAGAACAAGGAAACATAGGAGAATTTCTTCATACAAAGAGTGATCAACACTTTGAATGGTACTCTGGGTAAGGTCGTGGAGGTGAAACCTTAGACTCATTCAAGAGTTAGTTAGACGATATAACGGAGGTATTGTAGGTCTTCTGTTCTGAATGGATAAGTAAAGTGTGTCAAGTGGCCTCCCTCATCTCAGCCGAGGAGGTGGTAGGGGTAATACAAGTGAACTGCAGCGTCACTGGGTAATCAAGAGAAAAGGATCCTGATTGCTAGTGATCCCTACTGAAAATACGCATGTGTGGACACCGGGTAAGGGCAGGACTGGGCCTTTTTGTGACACCTGCAGTTGGATAGCCTGCCGGCATTCATTTGTGAATAATGGTCGCTTGGGCAAGATATCGAATCACAACTGGCACCCAACAAACTGTAACCCAGTGAGGGAGTCAATGTCTGCAGCAAAGCAGGGGAGAGGAAGAGAGAAAATTGGAGAGGAAATTTAAAGAAATAAAGTATTTGGTTTCATGAGTAGGAAAACTAGGCAATAGCTTCCTTGGGTTGCCTCCCTTCATTCATTCATTGGCTGGAAAGCGCTTTGGGACATCGAGGTTGTGACAGGCACTATATAAACACAAGATCTTTCTTTCTCCCACCTCCTCAGCTTTTCACATGCTCTTTGTTTCTCTAATGTCTTCAACTTCTTTAATGCTTCTTTCCCTGGTCTGATGTAACAATCATCTCAGTCATCAAACAATCTCCTGTTTTTCTTTTAAGGGGCGTAGTGGTCATTTTGTTTTTGTTTCATTTTCAGCTTTGGGAATGAACGAACAAATGATCAAGAAAGCACATTTGACAGGCTGCCACAATCTTTAATAGGCACCAGATTTGATGTCAGTAAGATGTCCTTGGAGGTCTTTTAAAAACGACGACATAAATACCAATTATACCTAACATTTTAACAGGCATGTTCATTTTTTTTGTGTTTTCAGTACATCCTCAATCCCTATCAAAGCAGATATCTGCTAGCATGCATGAACAGGTGTAATGATTAGGTATTTTGAATATGGAAAGCTGTTGACCTATTTCTGGATTACAGATTCAGCCTTTGCAGCAGGTGTAAACTATCTGATAATTTGTACATTTGTACATTTTTAACAAAGTAATTTTGATTCCCTAATCCAATCATTGCAGCACACAAATAGAACCGTCTTGGTTTGTTAAAGACTGCAGTTTGTACAATACAAATAAAGCCGAAGTAATGTCACAGATCTAGATTGTGATCTTGGCACAAGCTGTACGAAATGAACATATTTAAAAAAAAACTGTCACATCAGTAACAATGCTGAAAAATAACTCCGTTCATAATATTTCTAATAAATCACATTTTCAGAATACTTCCTACAGTTAGTACACCAAGACACTAGCTTTCCTGTACACCGTACCAAAAGCATTCTAGTAATTGAACACAAGACTATAAACATCTGTGTATCTACTGGGAACCCAGATCTACAACCTAGAAGGACACCAACATCATCAAATGGATTAAGAGTAAAACAAGTTTCAAGTCGGCCTTTTCTTTTTACAGTGGAAATCTTTGAACCTTTGGAAAAGTGTTTTACACATGAATCCTACCTATGCTTTGTTTAATTGCATAATTACCCCATTGTATTGCAACCTGTCATAATCCAATTGTATTGCAATCGGATGGTCTAAACTGACAGAAAAAAAACACACAATCCTATTTTCAGATTTAGAACTCAGGCCATTACCGAAAATCCTTGGTTGCATCCGTTAACATCTACTTTTTGTTCCCTGAATGATTCAATTTCTCAAATAGGTAACTAGTGTGACTATTCTTGTATTTTTGATCCCAATGTCATTGTTTGTAGGTAACTTGTTAACCCCCCAAAAAAAAACACCAGTTTCTTAAATCAAACAATAGGCAAACCCCATCTCTTTATATAGCTTTTATTATTATTATTATTGTTTGTGTGTGTAAGAGAGGGGAAATTAAAGCACTGGATGAATTTATGAACGAAAAAGAACTCGGGCTTTGCTATCCTTTGAAGCACAACGTACAATAAAGCTTCCCAAATGGAGAAGCAAGAAAACAAAACATATGCAAAGGGCCAGCCTATGTGTTATTTACACAGGAGAGTCCGCGCACGCGCAATGCGGGCCAGTAACTGGCGGCGGAGAGTCCGCGCACGCGCAATGCGGGCCAGTAACTGGCGGCGGAGAGTCCGCGCACGCGCAATGCGGGCCAGTAACTGGCGGCGGAGAGTCCGCGCACGCGCAATGCGGGCCAGTAACCGGCGGCGGGGAACCCGCGCACGCGCACTGCGGGCCAGCGCGGCCAGTAACCGGCAGAGGTTGCCAATCGGCCGAAAGGAGGCGCGGCCGATTCGACAACACGGGTCCTGCCGCCACACTGCTCCCGCTCTACACCGTGCCCGGTGAAAAGAGACTTCACTTCACCTTCACCCTCCCCCCACCGCGCGCGCGCGACCGACCTGTACGGAAACACATAATCTGTCCTTTTAACTATGAATTAAAAAAAAATAATCACCGACCTGACCAACATTCCGCGCTGCCCTGGCGACACGTCTCACAGCAACCGCGACCCGTTCAAACTGTCCGACAGAGAGGACCCCTCCCCGGCCGGCCAGGCGTGGCCAACGCGCTGCCTGCGCAGAAAAATCCACAGCACATCCGGGCAACCCCCTTCCAGCGACCCCGCCCTCTCAGACTGGGCACTCCTCCCCACCGCAGGCGGCGCTGTTTGGAGCCCACCGCAGGCGCCCACCACTCCTCCCCCACTGCAGGTGGCGCTGTGGAGCCAACGGGCTGGGCCCACAGCGCCACCTGCCGTGGAGCGCGGAACTTTCCTTCATTTTTAAAGGCACAGAATGGGAAACACCAGTCATTTAAAACAAAATTAATTCAGGAAGAACTTGCATTTATATATCTCGCCTTTCACGACCTCGGGCCGTCCCAAAGCACTTTACACTCCAGAAAGGAATAAGTGGTTATGCCGAGGGTTAGATGAAGAGGGGTGGGAGGAGGCTCATGTGGAGGATAAATAGCAGCATGGACCAGTTGCCCGAATGGTCTGATTCCATGTAATATGTAATTCTCTGAAAGAGCTATCCAATTAGTTCCACTCCCCTGTTGTTTCTCCATAACCCTGCAATTTTTTCCTTTTTAAGTATTTATCCAATTCCCTTTTGAAAGTTATTATTAAATCTGCTTCCACCACCCTTTTAGACAGTGCATTCCAGATCATAGAAACATAAAAGATATAACTCAGTAACAAAATTTCTCATCCCCCGCGCCCCCCTAGTTTTTTTTGCAAATGATCTTAAATCTGTGTCCTCTGGTTACCAACCCTCCTACCAGGGTTTATCAAAACCCCTCATAACTTGGAAACAACAACAACTTGTATTTATATAGCCCCTTGAACATAGCAAAATGTTATTTTTTTTTTTGGAAGGTATAAACTTTTTAACTGCCAATTCAATTTTCCCTCTCGGGGTAGAGAGAAGCACCAGGCCTCTGCTGGGTGCCTCTGTACATGGATGTAGCTGAGATCAAGAGATAAATTTTGTGGCGAAAATCAAATTTACATCCCATTGCTCTATAGTGCAGTCACTGATGCTCCAACAAGTGCAACATCCCCGACACCTGGGAATCCCTGGCCCAAGACCGTACAAAGTGGAGGAGAAGCATCCGGGAAGGTGCCGAACACCTCGAGTCTCTTCACCGGGAGCAAGCGGAAGCCAAGCGCAAGGAGCGCACGTCAACCCAAGCACCCCACCCACCCCTTCAACCACCATCTGCCCCACCTGTGACAGAGACTGTAGGTCCCGCATTGGACTCATCAGTCACCCGAGAACTAATTTTTAAATGTGGAAGCAAGTTATCCTCGGTTCCGAGGGACTGCCTAAGAAGGGCTTTCTCTACTACTTCAAAGGCAGATACCTGGTAAAAAGACCTCTCAATCTTTTGCAGTTGAATAGCCCACTGACATTCACTAGCCAGGTTGATAATGGTCACCTCAGCAAAGGTACAGGAGAGCAACAGCTGCCTCTGGTACTGTACCCTAGCTTAAGTTAATACCTTCAGGAGAGACAGTCATAATGAAAATTGGAAGAGTTAAAAAAAATGCAGCAAAGGTATCTCAGTGCTATATCCCCCCCACCCCCATCCATTAGTTGATGCAACTATCCCCATGGAGAATAAACAAAGGAAATGCAGTGACAATTCTACAGGTACAAAAGCAAAATACTGCGGATGCAGGAAATCTGAAATAAAAACAGAAAATGCTGGAAATGCTCAGCAGGTCAGGCAGCATTTGAAGAGAGAGAAACAGAGTTAATGTTTCAGGTTGATGACCCTTCGTCAGAACTGGAAAAAGTTGGAGATGGAACAGATTTTTAAATAAGTGTAGGGGCAGGGAAAGGCGGGGGGGGGGGGGGGGGGGGGGGTTAGGGGAAGAACGAACAAAAGGGAAGGTCTGTGATAGGATGGAAGGCAGGAGAGATTAAATAACAAACGGGATGATGGTGCGAGGCACAATTCCACAGGTGGTTTGAGAGGCCCCCTTACAACAAGTACAGATTGTTGTAAAAGGTCATTAAAATACCCTGAAATTACATCAAACTAAAAGGTGGCGAGTGGAGAGACATGCATTGTGACAAAAATGAGGCATTTTTGTCGAAGATTCCGCTTGGTATTGGGTGGTTTAGTTTGATTCCTGTGTGTAAAGGCACTCACGAAAGAACACTCAAGCTCATTTTGATGCAACCGTTTCCAAATCTGTGGTCGTCGTCAGGCAGGTACCCAAGCTACTAAATTTAAATACAAACATCATGTGATTTCTTAAAATATATTTTTGAGTGGTAGTTCATTGAGTTTAGTTATTTAAATTTTTTTTTTTTGCAATTTTTTTTAAATCAGGCTTTAAAGAGAAAGACGCAAGATTGCTACTCAAGATGGTGAGAAAAGAACCATTATGTAAGAAAATTACTTGCACCATAGTTTAGCACAAGCATCTAAGCTTAACTCTCAAAATGTAGTTACTGCTATTATTTGCTTGTTCTTTTACTATTTAGTAAGTTTGATCGACAGTTAAGGCCGTAAAATCCAGCGTAGTGTTATTCTGCCGCCTTCTGAAGCCATGATGAAACCAACAGCTGAATTTAGATTTCTGAATTCTTCCCTTTTTATTGACTTACTCTGTTGCTGTGTACCAATAAAAAAAAACAGCTTCTGCAACAATGGTACTGCTTTCCTTTGGGTAGCCAACATGATTATTTAAAGTTAGGACACAGGATTCCCAGGAGTGTATTGATTGTTGCAGGGGCTTGCTCACACAGAAAAGTTCAAAAACCACTAGAATTGCATAATTTTGCATGATACTTGAAAAAGGAAGAACGAGACAATATATCATTTGAAAACACTCTTTAATCATAGTACAATATATATATATATATAAACATACACTCAAGTCCAGATAAAACAAGCTGATCCATGCATAATCCCGATCCAAGAATTGTTTCCCCAAATACTGAGTCTTAAATGATCACTGAATATTCTCAATTTGTGACAATGTCACCTAACTACAGCAGTTTGTTAGAACCCAATCCAGATCCTGCACAGACGTGGGCCTCAACCTCTGGTAGGGAATTTAGGGTGCATTACAACATTAGTATTGGTGCAAAGTCGTTTCATTTTGCACCTAAGCCAAGAGTTTGCAGGACAAGTCTGGAGTCAGAGCCTAGCTTCACTTTGAAGTCAGGATCAATGTTCCCTCTTATTTTATTTTCGGCGCACGGCCCATTTAAATGTTCGTGCATGTGCGTTTTTTCCTCATATAAAAGCCAGTGAGCGGCCTGTGCAGGACATCCAGAGCGCTGCGTGGCTTAATGGGAACATTGGTTAGGATGGACCCCCGACTCCGGATTTACATTACAACTCTTAGCACTGGTGTGAGGTGAAACAGCTTGGCACAGCGCTGTAGTGTAAATAAATACAGCCTAGGTTAAAATCTTGGCAATTCTTGAAAAAAAACCACAAGATCCACCCACCTGTACTCTGCAGGAAACGCTTTCTCATTGGGCAAAATTGCTTCTGCCTAGGTGACAATAGAGCTGAACTCAAGAGGCGAGGTGAGAGTGACTGCCCTTGACATCAAGGCAGCATTTGATCGACTGTGGCATCAAGGAGTCCTAGCAAAACTGAAGTCAATGGGAATCAAGGGGAAAACTCTCCATTGGTTGGAATCATACCTAGCACAAAGGAAGTTGGCTGTGGTTGTTGGAGGTCATTCATCTCAATCACATGACATCACTGCAGGAGTTCCTCAGGGCAGTGTCCTAGGCCCAACCATCTTCAGCTGTTTCATCAATGACCTTCCCTCCATCATAAGGTCAGAAGTGGGGATGTTCGCTGATGATTGCACACTGTTCAGCACCATTCGAGACTCGTCAGATACCGACGCAGTCCATGTCCATATACAGCAAGACCTGGACAACATTCAGACTTGGGCTGACAAGCGGCAAGTAACATTCGCACCACACAAGTGCCAGGCAATGACCATCTCCAACAAGCGAGACTCTAACCATCTCCCCTTGACATTCAATGGCATTACCATCGCTGAATCCCCCACTATCAACATCCTGGGGGTTACCATTGATCAGAAACTGGACCAGCCATATAAATACTGTGGCTACAAGAGCAAGCCCGAGGCTGGGAATTCTGCGGCAAGTGTCTCACCTCCTGACTCCCCAAAGCCTTTCCACCATCTACAAGGCACAAGTCAGGAGTGTGATGGAATACTCTCCACTTGCCTGGATGAGTGCAGCTCCAACAGCACTCAAGAAGCGCGACACCATTCAGGATAAAGCAGCCCGCTCGATTGGCACTCCATCCACCACCTTCAACATTCACTCCCTCCACCACCGGCGCACTGTGGCTGCAGTGTGTACCATCTACAAGATGCACTGCAGCAACTCGCCAAAGCTCCTTCAACAGCACCTTCCAAACCCGCGACCTCTACCACTTAGAAGGACAAGGGCAGCAGACACATGGGAACATCACCACCTACAAGTTCCCCTCCAAGCCACACACCATCCTGACTTGGACCTGTATCGCCGTTCCTTCACTGTCGCTGGGCCAAAATCCTGGAACTCCCTTCCTAACAGCATTGTGGGTGTACCTACACCATATGGACTGCAGCGGTTCAAGAAGGTGGCTCACCACCATCTTCTCAAGGGCAATTAGGGATGGGCACTAAATGCAGGCCTAGCCAGCGACGCCCACATCCCATCAATGAATTTTAAAAAAATTTAAAAAGTGGTTTCATCAAGAAAAGCTTTAAAATTAATATAGAAAAAATCAATCATCCTGACCCCTAAAGTCAATGATGTCCTGTAATTGTGCACCAACACATCATCTTGTAGGATACGTGGGCAGTTACCCTGAATAACCATAAACTTTCCATACCGCTTTATAAAAACAGTAACTTTTTTTTGCATAATACTGTAGCAGTTTTGTATTTTGGTTTAACATTAACTGACAAGATACTAAACTAAGCAGAATATTTTGATATGTAGTTTATGTATAGAATCAGCTTTTCAATCCTAAATGGATGTACCATTGCCTTGCTTCTCAGTGAAGGTCAGGGCTAATTACTTGCACCTCCCTTTCAGATCATTAGCGACAGGATGCAAAGTTACTAGAAGCAGGTAGCTTTCTCGGTTGTGTGGTTCAAACTTATTTGGTGACTCTGGCTTCTAGAGCAAAAACAGCATGGGAAATAGCAGCTCATCTTGTGTAGTATGTCGAGAGATCCTTCTAAAAATACATTTTGAACTATCCTCCGAATGATGTAAAGTGTGTGTGTGTGTTGGGAGCGGTGCACACAAGAGAAAGCCAACTTGGCATCCTTCCTTAGCACTGTACTCCCTACATATACAATGGACAAAAAGTGAGATACAAAGTGCACACCAAAGTAAACAAGTGTGCAAAAGATCATTAAGAGCAGTTACAATTTCACAATGAAGAATACAAAATTATAAAAGGGCAAAAGTTTAAAATATTTACAATTGCACAAAGAAAATGTGATTACAAATCAAGTGTTTGGAAACTTTAACAAAAAGTGCAAAACATTTCAATAATGTTTCCCAAGATTTAATATATGTGTGTCTTCATGTTTGTTAAAATTAATTGAGACTAAAGAACAAATTTGCATTTATATAGCACCTTTCACGATCTCAGGACGTCCTAAAGTGCTTTACAGCCAATTAAGAACTTTCTGAAATGTGGTCACTGTTGTAATGTAGGAAATATTATTCCATTAGACTAGGATTAAGAGAAAGCTTTACTTTTTCCGAAGCTCCTTTAAGAAAGACAGCTTGAATGTAAATTTCACTTGGAATTAATAGTTGCTTTCTTTTGCTCAGATTTTGGCCCCAATCAATGTCTCACCTGCAGATATAAAGATGTAGATTCACAAAAGGGCTTTTACTAGAAACAAATTATTCAGAATTTCACAAACAAATGCTGCATAAATATATCTGGGAAATGTAACAACATTTATAATTACACAAGTAGCTCTATCAAATTTTACTGTTGCTATGCCCCATGATTGCAAAGAATGCTAAACTTGCTATTTGTATGTAGAGTATATATGATGGAGGTTAGATGGCAAGTAAATCTCCCTCTATTTTGCCCCACTGCAGAACAGCACTCTTACTGCACCAGTGGGATATCTTTTGTGATCTCCGTATGATTTGCCAATTTAGTATTAACTTGGGGCAGATTTGTGCTGTAATCCCTTGCCCACTAGGTACTGGATTGTGACTTCACAAATTCATTTCACATAGGACCATTATAGGTAGCAGACAGACGAGCCAGTTATCCCATCAGTCTGGGCTGCATTTGCACTTGGGTCACTAAAATATGACAAAACGTCCAACCCACCGCATCCACCGGCATATATACTTTAGAAAGAAATACCCTGCAAACAGCAGCAGTACACTTCATTTCTTTAGTAAAGATGCAACATTTATTTGTGCCTTGTGCAGTGTCATTCTGGAATAGTTTGACAGTTTTGGTGTCCATACTTAAGAAAGGACATACTTGCTCTCGAGTCAGTACAAAGAAGGTTCACTCGGTTAATCCCGGGGATGAGGGGATAGACATATGAGGAGAGGTTGAGTAGATTGGGACTCTACTCATTGGAGTTCAGAAGAATGAGGGGCGATCTTATTGAAACATATAAGATTGTGAAGGGGTTGGATCGGGTGGATGCGGGGAGGATGTTCCCGATGATGGGTGAAACTAGAACTAGGGGGCATAGTCTTAGAATAAGGGGCTGCTCTTTCAAAACTGAGATGAGGAGGAACTACTTCACTCAGAGGGTGGTAGGTCCATGGAATATGCTGCCCCAAAAAGCTGTAGAAGCTACATCATTACACAAATTTAAAACAGAAATAGACAGTTTCCTAGAAGGGAATTAAGGGTTACGGGGAGCGGGCAGGAATTTGGACATGAGTCTAGGTTCGGATCGGTCATGGCCCTGTGGGTAGCGGAGCGGGCCCAGGGGCCGTGTAGCCTGATCCTGCTCCTATTTCGTGTGTCTAATTCTGTTAGATTCAGGAGATGGTTCTGTGATAGTAGATTGGCGGTTAGGATCAGATCAGCCATGATCTTATTGAATGGCGGATTGGCCTACTCCTGCTCCTATTTCTTATGTTCTTATGTTAATATCAAATCAATAAGCATTCGGATTCTGAAACACACAAACATAAGCAGAAGCTGCAGGATTTTTAATTGCAGACCGTTTTATTCATTTTATTATTGAACAAAAGAAAGCAATTATTGTAATAGCTACGACAAGTAGTTTTTCCTTTTTAAATGCTCGGAGGAGGCGGATTCGATTAAATATAGCATGAATTGCACAGGGGCTGAGGAATAATCTGCGCAGTGACGTCAATAAGGTTGGCTGGAACTTTTTCCCAAAAAAAGTTGCAAGGATAAAATTAAAAGAAACAGACATTCTCCTCGCCCTAGGTGACCTATTAATAGTTTTAATGCTTTAAAAAAAAACACAATGTGTTTAAACCACATGCTTTATATAGTTGTGATAACCTGTCATTTTCTGGGCCATTGTGCTATAATATTAGATTATGACACAATTTCCTTACAATTAACTACAGAGTGATCAGCTTCAGTAATGTCAATCCTGCAAAGAAACACCATGACACACAAGGCCACAGAGCACTGGATATTCAGTGCTGGCACAATGACTGACAAAAAAAAAATAGAACACCCCCATATAAAATTTAAGAGACATATATAAATATAAATAATATACCAGCATGTGATTTTTATGCTCTAGGATTTAGGCAATGGTTCTAAGCAGTTGGAGCTTCACCCTTGCTGTTTGTTGTTATAACCAATGCTCCCTCCAAGCTGTGCGCATGCGCGGCCGTACAGTAATCTGCAAGGTCCTGTGCAGGCCCTCACCAGCTTCTACATTAAATTTCTGCGCATACGCTGTATTTCCAAAGAGACCGCGCAATGAAAGAAACAGGCCGCGCAAGACATAGAGCAGCCTACAGGAAACACTGATTATAACCCTGGACAAATATTTCCATATATAAGCATTATTTTCTGTGTATCGCTTGACCACGCAAAGACAGTGTTGAATAGTGGATACTCAGTCATGAAACTGCAATCTAAGTAAGCAGACATCAGTAACTCCCACTTGCAAGTTACAAAACATTTGCTCTTGAGCAGAACTCTATTCTTTAGCTTCCATTAATTTTTATATGAAGTAAAATATGAACTATTAAATAGGTTTAACATTTCAGGTTGATGACCTTTCAAAGGTCACCGGCCTGAAATGTTAACTCTGTTTCTCTCTCCAACGATACTGCCTGACCGGCTGAGTATTTTCAGCATTTTGCGTCTTTATTTCAGATTTCCAGCATCCGCAGTATTTTGCTTTTGAACTATTAAATAGGCTCTGCAGATGACCGAGCATGTTTAATTGGTATCACACATGCATGCTGTAAATAAGCTGTACCTCTACTTAAAGAAAAATGTAAAAGTAAAACATACATGGAAAACCATTACCAAAAATAGTTTATTGCACAATGCTCTCCAGCAATATTATGCACAAATTTAAGTCCCTTAACATGCTTACAGAACTTCCATACTGTACAAGATAGTCTGTTGCTAAGTAGGTCTTGAGGGGACAGACCAAACCAAAAACAAAAAATAAACAGAAAGCAGAGGTCAAATTAAACTGAACAGTGAGTAGTTACTGAGCAAGCTATTCCACCATCTCAGGACAGCAAGAGTTACTGGGATAGAAACAATAATTGATGTACAGGAAACTTTGGTTTATCCGGGAGGTTAACTGTCCGGAATGCTCGAGCCACCGGCAAAAATCAGGAGCCGTTTCGTTAAGTTTTTTTTCTTTTCTTTTCGTTGCGTTTTTTTCACCAGTCAGGCTCGGCAAGGTCTCGCTGAAGCTGTTGCTAAGCTACAGAGACACTTGCAAGGTACGGCCGACTGTTTAGAAGCTGTTGCTAAGCAACAGGGTTTGTTGCCAGATACGGAGCTCAAAATCTCCGTATGTGTCAACATTCGCGCCGGTTTGTCCGGCAGTTGTGATGGGACGACAACAGCTCGGTCCCATCGGTGCCGGATAGCACAAAGTTTCCTGTAGTGCACAAATCTCGACTATAGTCAAAGCAGCTCTAGTTAGTTTTGTACATTACTTATGCTGAGACTCTATGTCGCTGATGAAAAGGGAATTTGCTTTTCAGCTTAGTTAACAGTGACATAAACATGCTTTCTCCTCATGACAGAACATCTTGAATAAATGGCAGTGGGATTTTCTGTTAAGTATATTCATAATTTTTTTTTTTTTTTTTAAACCGCACCAGTAACCCAAGATCCACACAAATAACTTTTCTTTCTGCTCGTCAAGGTGAGGATGCTTAGTGCTGGGGAATGAACTATTCTTCCATGGCAGGCACCAAGTGTCAGCAACCAGTACTCCCAGGTGAGAGGCAGCTGCAGGTTAAAGCTCCCTTTCCATTGACCCAGCAATGTGTCTTAGTCCCACCCAGAGAAGAGCACCACCTAGGGGCACCTATGTCACATTTCCATTTTTTTTGAGCCCAATTGCCAACTAGGGGCATTTTGTGCCGTGGGCCCATACCTGGGCCGAAATCTTTATCCATCCGCCTCGGCTGGATTCATACCCAGAATGCTAAACGTGTTGTGCGACCCAGTCCCCTACCAGCGTCGTGAAGAAACACAAAATTGCAACGTTTAGATGACATCATATTAGTGCGGAAGCAAAATATAATACACATTCAAAAAAGAGCATCTTCAGCATTTGCTGCTGAGGTTAGGTCAAGTCAGTTTATATTATTTGTGCTTGCCTTAGCTCCACAAACTTGGAAATCAAAAGGTGCAATGTATGTTTTTAATGATGCTTTCTTAAAGTTATGAAAAAGTGTACAAAACACACCATTATCCTCAGGCTAAACTTTGACTTATTCAGTACCGACATAATGCTGCCCAAGTCTTAAACTCTAACAAATACATCTCCAATGTCAAGTTAAATCAAGAACTTTCAGAACTGTAAAACAAAACTGACAACCAGTTGTTTTATTAAAGGTAAAATGTAATTTCAATAAATTAGAATCAATATTTTTTTTAATCCTTTTATGCCCTTCCCGAATGAAGGCAACTCACCTCATATTTATTACCCCCTCCCCCCCTCCTTCTAAGGGTAGAGATCCCCAAATAGATCGTGATGAATTACTCCAAGTCAGTCTGTGCCACTTAATGGCCAATGGACTGACCTCCTGAATATAAATAAAGTTAACACCTCCCCCCCACCCCCACACTCCCTAACTCCTTTTCTTCTTTGCCCTCTCTTTGTATGGACCCAGTAGCCTAACAAAAATCACATGGGGTAGGTGGATTTAAGCAGCTACAGGTGATACTTAAATCCATAACCGGTAGTGTGAAGGAGGCACCTTAACTGCTGCTAAGCTGCCAAGAAAAACAAAGTATATAAAGCACAAGGAGGTTTGGAAAACATTCCCACTCATCAGCATTGCCGAGGGCTTTTATATCCGTGGCGGTGCAGAAATTGTTCCCTACTGACAGTTCCTATCCGCATGGTTAGTATCTGCACTGTTGTCGAGGTCACTTTCTGTCCTGTTGCTGGGCTGCTCTGCAGTTGCTGGGGCGGAGCTATCAGCAGTAAGTTCCATCAACTGTCCTTCGATTTGTGTCCACGACGACATAGACTGGTGTACAGTTACCGTGTGCTCCTCCATCTGTCGCTGCAAACTGTCCATCTCTTGCCTTTGGTTGGGAGAAGAAAGAAGATATTTTCTTTTACATTATAAATAGATCTCCCATCTCATTGCCCACAGATAATCCAGGAACCCAACAGTCCTGCTGCCGAGTATCGTGACAATGACTTCATCGTCATAATAAAACAAAATTTACTGAAGCAATCTCACATGACTGGCACGAGATATGACGTGTTGTACTAACACTGAAAGATACAGGACCCCTAGCTGTGGTATTTGTAACACCATTGCTTCACAGAACTTGCTTTATCTTGCCTCCACAAAGCCCCTCATTCTCAGTTATTTTGCCCAATCTCCCACAATAGATTTGCAGTATTTGCTTAAAATGCAGGTACTCCAACCTGAAACCTTTTAGCATCTTTATTAGATGATTATAAAAAGAAGTGTTTCTTCCTTCCCCTTTACTTCCCACGATGGATTTATGGTTCTTGCTCAAGCTGTCCTTGATGCAGAAAGCTGGCTTTTCCTACCGCGAAGTCTCCAATTTGCAGAGGTGGTCATTCACCATGGTACAGACCATCTAACAGACCCCGGCAACAAGGACACTGCATTAAAATGCCTCCAACATTCCCTTCTGGCCCTGGCAAAAACATCAGTCCCACTAAGCGACAGAAAGCACTTGTCCCAAATGCTATCTGTGGTTCAGAATTAAAATTTTAACCTGTATAAAATATTGCAAAAATGAAATCTCTATTTCCCAATCACTCAGTATTTGCTACATTAGTTTATTAATTATTTTAGTATGAATCATTTAATTTGTGTGCTTAGATTATAAATTTTAATTAGGCGGTTACATATTCAACTGGATCAGAAATCCAAGACGGGAAGACAGTGAAAAAGCAAATTAAGCAATACGACCGAACCAAGTTGCAGTGTTTGTCTGCTTTCCTGATCTGTGCTTTTTCTCAAAAAACCCACCCTCGACCCCTGTCCTTGAAAACCACTACCCCCCATCTCCAACCTCCTTTTCCGTCCTAAAATCCTTGAACGTGTTGTCACCTCCAAAATCTGTGCCCACCTTCCCTACAACTCCATGCTTGAATCTCTTCAATCAGGTTTACGCCCCAGCCATAGCACTGAAACTGCCCTCATCAAATTCACAAATGACCAGCTCTGACTGTAGTGCACTATCCCTCCTCATCCCGTTTGGGCTCTTTGCAGCCATTGACACCGTGGGCTACACAATTCACCACCAACCATCTTCTGTTGTCCAGCTCAGTGGGACTGCCCTCGCTTAGTCTCACCCATACCTAACCAATTGTAGGCAGAGCGTCTCCAGCAATGGCTTCTTTTTCCCACCCTGGATTCATCCTTGGCCCCCTCCTTTTCCTCATCTACAAGTCAGGCTATTTTCAGCTGCTTATAACTGCAGATTTTCCTTTAAACAGATAAATTAGGCATTCTGCACTTAAGTTTCTTGCACAACATTGGCCCGGATTTTGCGGTAGGAATGACGGTGTGGACTACCAACACTCACCGTTATTATGGAGTAAATCGGACAGCAACTTCCGGCATCCACACACGCGCAGTTAAACGCGGAAATCAGGAAGTTGCTGTCTGAGTTGCCCTGTTCCTCTATAAGCTTCGCTACACATAGAAACATAGAAGATAGGAGCAGGAGTAGGCCATTCGGCCCCTCGAGCCTGCTCCGCCATTCAATGCGATCATGGCTGATCATCCAAATTCAGTACCCGGTCCCTGCTTTCTCCCTATACCCCTTGATCCCTTTAGCCTTAAGAAATATATCCAACTCCTTCTTGAATATATTTAATGTATTGGCCTCTACTGCCTTCTGTGGTAGAGAATTCCACTGGTTCACCACTCTCTGGGTGAAGAAATTCCTCCTCATTTCTGTCCTAAATGGCTTACCCCTTATTCTTAGACTGTGACCCCTGGTTCTGGACTTCCCGACCATCGGGAACATCCTTCCTGCATCTAGTCTGTCCAGTCCTGTCAACATTTTATAAGTTTCAATGAGATCCCCTCTCATTCTTCTAAACTCCAGCGAGTACAAGCCCAATCGTCCCAATCTCTCATAAGTCATTCCTGCCATCCCAGGTATCAGCCTGGTGAATCTTTGCTGAACTCCTTCCATGGCAAGAACATCCTTCCTCAGATAAGGCGACCAAAACTGCACACAATACTCAAGATGTGGTCTCGCCAAGGCCCTGTACAACTGCAGCAAGACATCCTTGTTCCTGTACTCAAACCCTCTCGCTGTGAAGGCCAACATACCATTTGCCTTCTTAGCCGCCTGCTGCGCCTGCATGCTTACCTTCAGCGACTGGTGCACAAGGACACCCAGGTCTCGTTGCACTTCCCCTTTTCCCAATCTATTGCCATTCAGATAATAATCTGCCTTCCTGTTTTTGCCACCAAAGTGGATAACCTCACATTTATCCACGTTATATTGCATCTGCCATGCTTCTGCCTAATCACCCAACCTGTCCAAATCATCCTGTAGTTTCTCGGCATCCTCCACACAGCACACACGCCCACCCAGCTTTGTGTTGTCTGCAAATTTGGAGATATTACATCTAGTTCCCTTGTCTAGATCATTAATATATATTGTGAATAGCTGGGTCAAAGGACCGATCCCTGCAGTACCCCACTAGTCACTGCCTGCCATTCGGAAAAAGACCCGTTTATTCCAACTCTTTGCTTTCTGTCTGCAAACCAGTTCTCTATCCAAGTCAATGCCTTGCCCCCAATCCCATGTGCCTTAATTTTGCACGCTAATCTCTTATGCGGGACCTTATCGAAAGCCTTCTGAAAGTCCAAATACACCACATCCACTGGTTCTCCCTTATCTATTTTACTAGTTACATCCTCAAAAAATTCCAGTAGATTGGTCAAGCACGATTTACCTTTTGTAAATCCATGTTGACTTTGTCCGATCCTGTCACTGTTTTCCAAGTGCTCTGCTATTACATCTTTTATAATGGACTCTAGCATTTTCCCCACTACCGATGTCCCCGTTTTCTCTCTACCACCTTTTTTGAATAGTGGGGTAACATTAGCTACCCTCCAATCCATGGGTACTGTTCCAGATTCTATCGAATGTTGGAAGATGATCAGCATACACCGGTACCTCGCCGAGAGACTCGGCATTAAAACACATGGAAGACGTGAAGTTGCTGTACTTACCCACTAGTTACCTACTAAGCACCGTAGAGTGTTAGGGCTTGTGCATTCAAGTGTAAGTGAATTTTTAACGGCATGATAAGTCTTAATTACTGCCGAACAACCTCTTTGGCAC
This sequence comes from Somniosus microcephalus, assembly GCF_052327205.1. NCBI lineage: Eukaryota > Metazoa > Chordata > Chondrichthyes > Squaliformes > Somniosidae > Somniosus > Somniosus microcephalus. Next base: position 11,471,557 of record NC_141005.1, on the reverse strand, counting down.
TGGAAATCTACTTTTCACAAGTGTGGAGCCTCATTCCTTCAGAATTTAATTATTGGGAGATTTAAAAAAAAAAAAAAAAAATTTCTCTTTTTCTTTCTGTCTCTTATTTCTCTCTCAATCCCATCTTTCATTCCTTCTCTTTATTTTGCTTTCTGTACATGATTTTAATTGAATTAAATATTCTAATTTATACTTCCTGGTTTGGACTCTGCGTGTCTCAGTCAGGATTCTTCAATCTGATTGGTTGAAGAGACACGCCGTTGCTTGCACCGGTCCCAGATCCCACCTATGGCTCTCTAATTACCGTAAGTTGCCGCACAAAAGCCCACTAAAACTCTGTGGGCAGCTGTAGGCGTAATGAACGGCGAGCACCGTTCCTTCACCTCTGACTGCAAAACCCGGGCCATTATTTAAAACTGCAACCATGTTAAGCAAGTGCCTTTCAATTTTGATTAGTGAATACTAACTAGTGAAGAAGGTTTTAGAATATAGCTCCGAAAATTAAAATTGCAATTAACCAGAGTTTTGGAAAATTAGTAGCACAGTGCCTCCTGATGCATAAATCTTGTGCAACTGGTGTCAACAGCAAAATACAGGAAACTCTTTTTTATCCAGCACAGACGGGACCGGCGTGGTGCCGGTTTATCAAAAAGTCCGGATTACAGAGAGCTCCGTACACAGCAACAAATCCAGGCTTCCCTGTTGCTTAGCAACAGGTGCAGGAACCCCGGCCATAGACCAAGCATCCCTGTTGCTTAGCAACAAGTGCAGGAACCCTGGTTTCACAGCCACAGATCCAGGAACGGCCACTAATATGAAGTAAAACTTACCTGAACCTACTCCTGAATTCTGCCGGTTAACAGAGATTTCTGGTTATTTAGGTGCCGGTAAATCGAGTTTCCTGTAACTTTAAGGCTAGGAAGACTTGATATTTTTTTTTTTAAACTGTGTTTCCATACATTAACTGTATCCCATGGTCTAATTTTGAGGCTATAGAGAATAGGAGCCTGGTGGCAGTGATAAAATCTCGTCAAGTGTTTAGTGCTCAAACAATGACCACAAAGCTCAAGGGGTTTGTCATCCGAACCCAGAGAGATTATTTTATTCTAATCGCTTCCACCCACAGTAGTTTTATAATACTTGGAGGTTTTTTTACAACATTAATGCATGATACAATCGGAAATAGATTACTGCAAAATACTGCACCATACATTAACAACACTTTGCAAGCAGCTAGTCATAGAGCTGAATATTTTAATGAGAACCAGGTTATGAACGGAAAAACAAGTAAGCGTTTTTTTATACTGGCATTATTTGAATGCAGTTTTCGCGATACCGTTGTCCGCGAGCTAGCTTCTGGCATTTATGCCACTAAATCCAGTTCTCTCATCCCAACAACGAGCTTAGAAACCCGCAGATAACAGGAGTTACAAGACTGTTCCTGGGTGTAGCGGTGTAAACACAGGTGGCAGCCCACAGATGACAGTCTTCTGAAATAAATGGAGCTAGTATAAAAGCATCTTTAGTTTTCTCCAGGCACCAATGGTGCAATAATCTGACCAGCAATTCCGACGGTACCAACATTTCCCCCCCCCTCCACTCCAGAGGGTGTAGGAATAGCACGTTGCTCTGACATTTGGGATGTTTAGGACAGCTTAGACTCCAATTACAATAGATTCTTCATTAACTGGACACATTGGGACTAGAATAGCATCCATACATTAAAATGGCTGAGGTATAATGTGCACTATACTTCTGACATGAACCGCTTTACATTGGTGGCCGTGCCTTCTGTTGCCTCGGCCCGGAGCTCTGGAATTCCCTCCCTAAATCTCTCTACCTCTCTTTCCTCCTTTAAGACGCTCCTTAAAACCAAGCTTTTAGTCACCTGCCCTAATTTCTCCTTATGTGGCTCAGTGTCAAATTTTTGTGTCAAGGTTAAGCGCCTTGGGACGTTTTACTACGTTAAAGGCGCTATATAAATACAAGTTGTTGTTATTGCAAACATCACCTGTACTTCATTTCAAGCCTCAATCCAACTTCTGTTGGTCGAGTGGCACCTGCTGCTGTTGCCGGGTGCCAGAAGTGTCACAAGCAGCAGCTTTGGTCTTAACTGCTGCAAAAGCCACATTGTGGAGGATTTTGATTTATAATCACATCAGATTAGCTGCTGTAGATCAATATCACATCTCTCCTTAAGGTTCGTAAATTTTATTCAGTTGTTGCCCTCCAGTCGGGAGATCCATTTGCATTGAGGACCTTCACTCCCACCTGCTTCTCATCTCACAATGTACAGTATAGCAAAATGTCAGCCAGCAAGCTGAGGTCTTTAGAAAACCAAGGGCCAGATAGCTCAGGTTATTCCACAAATCCAACATCTTCTCATCTCCAATCAACTCCACAGTTATCCCAAGATGGTCAGCAATATAGTTTCTCTGTTCTGTGCACATATGAAAACTGACACAAAAAAAAAGCACAAACCAAACCCACCTTTATGCAAGGAACTTACCGGAGCTGCTTTAAACAACTGTGGAGGTTGTTGAGAGGCTCTTTACTCACAGCCGTTGGTGGCCTGAGTAATTCCTCAAGAAGGGAGGCAGGTACAGGGCAATCGGGGATCTTTACCGGGGTGACAGGATTTGAAGAAACAGCATCTCCTTTCAACTCTATTCTCTGTTCAAAAACAACATTTATTTAAATGACAGCATTACATCGTATTTAGAGCACTGAAACAGACCATTTGGCCCAACAGGTCTATACTGGTGTTTATGCTCCACACCAGTCTCCTCCCATCCTATCAACACATCCTTCTATTCCCTTCTCCCGCATGTTCTTATCTAGCTTCCTCTTAAATGCTTTAATCCTACACAATAGTTCAAGTAAACCAGATTGTTGAATAGTGGAATTAATTTTTTTTTTTAATCTGTTTAGTTACATTACATATGCCAAAAGTCCAACAGTGCAACAACATTTAGTAGCAGACAGGAGTTTATATTATGCTGTATAAGTTACAACTAGTTAAAAATGAACCAAAATTTAACTCGGCTCTCTCAACTTTGTACAAAAATGAAACTGGCACTAAAATGCTGCATTTCAGAAAAGTGCTGCAGAATTCTCCAGGAAGTTTTTGCCTTTGTTCATTCAGACAGGATTAAAATTAAGAATTACTACAATTATATCCATTTAGGTTTCTTGAAGTTGATATTATTTAAACATTATCCACCTAGAAGGATGAGGGCAGCAGGCGCATGGGAACACCACCACCTCCAAGATCCCCTCCAAGTCTCACACCATCCCGATTTGGAAATATATCGCCGTTCCTTCATCATCGCTGGGTCAAATTCCTGGAACTCCCTCCCTAATAGCACTGTGGGAGTACCTTCACCACACGGACTGCAGCGGTTAAAGGTGGTGGTGAGCCACCACCTTCTCAAGGGCAATTAGGGATGGGCAATAAATGCTGGCCTTGCCAGCGACGCCCACATCCCATGAATGAATATTTAAAAAAATTATCTGGACAAAAGAAGATTTAATACAACATTTTCTGATGGTACTAAGCTATGTAGCCAGGTGACAAAGGGGTTAGTTCAAAAGACATCTGGACTAGTAAGGTAGATGATGAGCTAAGGAATGGCAAATATGGATAAATGTAAAGCCAACACATTGGGACAGGCAACATGAAACAACAGACGGGACACAATGTTCAGTATTTCACATTTCTTTTCCGAAATTAATTTCAGCCACACTAGGGATCGTTGCAAACGGCAATTGATGCCGAGGTCAGTTGTTAATTTTGCATCTGAGATTGATAATTTTTTGTTAATCAAAGGTTTTAAGAGATATATATGGGGCAAACGCCCACATATCAGCCATGATCTCACTGAATGGTGGAACAGGCTCGAGGGGCTAAATGGCCTACTCCTGTTCCTATGATACTATGACCAGTTGAGTTAGACCAAGGTCACACCAGCCCACACACATACTTAGCCAAACTGGGAAAGTTATTTTTTTTGACAGAGTCCAAATATTGGCACTATTGTGCAAACCATTCTGTTCTGACCTGGAGTTACCCACTTACCTTGCGTGTTTTTGTCTGTTTGAGGTCCACCTTTAGTTGGTGGTTTTGCTGCAGTAACGTCTTCATGCTGTTTCTTAGTTCTGTCACCTTAGTTTGGAGCATGAACTTGTCCTTACGGGTTACCATAAGCTCCTCCTGCAGTTCCTCTAGATTAGCCTTAATACCCTGCAAAATACAGAGTAAGGAAGAATCAGCTAAATTTTAAACTACAGTATTGATTTCAAACACTAGCTGCTGAAAACATGTAAATTCTGGTGAAAAATATTTAACATTAGCACAATAGTAAATAGTTTAAGAAAAATGAAGCCATCAGAAATAAATGCAGATTTTTGTGCCAATTTTGAGCGTAGTTTAGTTGAGAACCATGTCCATTTGAAACTTGATTGAAACTGTCCAAAAAAAACCCACCCTTCGGACCAATGTTCCCTTTACATTTTTTTGGGTGCGCAGTCCCGTTAACGGGCTGCGCGGCCCATTCAAATGTCCACGCAGGCGTGGTTATTTCTATCGAAAAGCCGGTGAGCCGGCCTGCACGGAACCGCCAAAGTGTTATGCGGCCGTGCAGCTCAAGAGGAACATTGCTTAGGACCTTTCCCTTCAGAAAGCAAAATGCATGCAAAAACAAAAAGGTATATTTATCTCCCCACCTACTGTGGATCAAAAAGGCAAGTTGGTACACCAGAGATGTTCCTGAATTGGTTATCAGAGAGCAGGTGCATACCAGTCCAGACTGGATTGCCAACCCAGCTCCTCACTCCTCTCATCTCCAATTTTCTGTGAAAAGTACTCCTTCACACCCTGGCTGAGATCTAGAACTCGCTGCGTGAAGCTCAGTGTATGAAACTCTGCCCTAAACTCCAAGGCTCACCGTCAGTGACATTTCATATCTTTCCACAGCATGTTAACTAACATGGTACCAGGGCATGCATAGATTCCACATTTAAAAAAAAAAAATCACATTTTTCCTACTCCAGTTCAGCACTGCAACACTAAACAGCACAGGCACTTAGTGAGTTGTCTGAATGCATAACCCAGTAATTGTGACTATTCAGTTATAAGTCGAGTATTTTTCACATATTTCTGCTGCCTATTTTGTTTATATTCTGAACTTTCCATATAACAGGACTTTTAACCAAATGGTGATGGGGAAATTCTATCAAATTGCCAAAAGCCTAAGCTCATTCAGCAGGTAGCATTTTGGGGTAACTATCATGAACAAAAGTGTGCAAATTTTATTTACGGAGACAACTAAACATGGCTGTTCTTGGTAACATCTCCCACCTGTAGAGCTTCCTGTAGTCCTTCCAACTCCTTCTGACTTCGCTGCTCAGTCAGTGAGAGTTGCTGCCTTAAGGCTTGTAGGTCTCTTTCCTTCTGTTCAACTTCCCATTTCAAGTCCTCCACCTGAAAAGAAAGAATTTTTAACTTTGCCATAATCACAAATATCAGTCTATATTTAGGAGGTATTCCCCGAACTAATTCCCATTGCAGGCAACCGATCCCATCCTCCTTTGCCGAAGGGACAGGTGGCAATCTCACAGATGACAGAGTGTGTTTAATGTGCTCCGTGTTTAGAATTAAAACCTTTAGCAAATGCAGTGCCACAACTTTATTGATGAGAATAAAATGTAATATTTGAAACAGGGTCAAACTATCACAGCAAAAAAATTCTTCACACTGCAGTTACATCATTAAGGCATCAGCAACCATTAGTAATCACACGTTTAGGTTACAAAACCAAGATTGTTTAGGGATCCAAAAAGGGTTGTTTTTTCCCCCTTTTAAAACTAGTACATGAATTTTTTTTAATTCATTCAAGGCCAGCATTTATTGGCCATCCCTAATTGCCCTCTTTAGTGAACCAGATGGGTTTTTACAACCATCCAGTAGTTTCATGGTCACCATTACTGATACGAGCTTTCTATTTAAATTAAACTAGCTGATGTGGTGGGATTTGAACTCACGTCTCCGGATCATTAGTCCAGGCCTCTGAATTACTAGTCCAGTATCATAACCACTATACTACCGTTCCCCTATCACAAATGAATATTTCTAACCACTTCAGCTACTTCCAGTCAACACCCTGTGCAGCAGTGTACAGCATATTACAGAGAGAATTACTTTAACTACCAGTGAAGCAGCTGCAAAATCAACAAAGGCTGCTATTTGAAATATTCTTGGCTCCTCGCTCTTCATTCCTCTTAGGGAGGAACTAATTGAATCCCCCCCCACCCCAATCTCACCCGACCTGTGCTGCCATATCATTCGACAGGCGCCAGCTGTCCTCCAGTATCTTGGCTGAATGGTCATCCTTCACACGCGAGCCTAGATAGGATATGGCTATTCGACCACAGGAGCATCACAGCTCAGGCTATTCTTGTCTTCATGACACGTACAGAGTTATGAAGAAGGAAAAGTAGGGGGAGGGGGAAGAGAGGAACATTTTCCTACTCCTGAAGCAGATAGTAATCAGGAACAGGAGCTTTAGCTGATTTGTCCCTTCTGTAACCCAGGCCAGATTGGAACAAGCGCAGCACCACTGCTGCCCCAGTACAACAGCAGTCTGGATATCCAGTGGGGGCCCTCCGATCTGTAGGGCTAATCACTACACCAGGCCATAACACCCACAAAGCCTATTTTAAATGTACACGTCTGTATCTATTTTCATAACAGCCTACCACTCTGTAGCACCACCCAGTGGGGTGACTTTTCACAATCACTAGGACTGCAACACAGATGGTCTTGAACAAAGTTCAAGTCTAGGAGCGCTGTGTGACTCTGACAAAACATTTCCTTTTAAAAAGATATACAAAGATTGCTGTTTGTGGGAGCTTGCCTGGAAGATTCACCAGGCTGATACCTGGGATGGCAGGAATGGCCTATGAGGAGAGATTGTGTCGATTGGGCTTATACTCACTGGAGTTTAGAAGATTGAGAGGGGATCTCATCGAAACTTATAAAATTCTGTCAGGCCTGGACAGACTAGATGCAGGAAGGATGTTTATGATGGCCGGGGAGTCCAGAACCAGGGGTCATAGTCTAAGGATAAGGGGTAAACCATTTAGGACTGAAATGAGGAGGAATTTCTTCACCCAGAGAGTGGTGAACCTGTGGAATTCTCTGCCACAGAGGGCGGTGGAGGCCAGTTCATTAAATATATTCAAAAAAGAGTTGGATATATTTCTTAAGGCTAAAGGGATCAAGGGATATGGGGAAAAGGCAGGGACAGGGTACTGAATTTGGATGATCAACCATGATCTCATTGAATGGCGGAGCAGGCTCAAGGGGCCGAATGGCCTATTCCTGCTCCTATCTTCTATGTTTCTATGTTTCAAATTGGTTCCCACATTTCCTACATTACAACAGTGACTACACTTCAAAAAAAAGTACTTCACTGGCTGTAAAGCACTTTAGGATGTCCGGAGGTTGTGAAAGGCGCTATAGAAATACAAGTCTGTCTTTCTTTTACAAAAAATTCACTGCAAACCAGGCAAAGTTTTTTAACTGGTCACATACACTAAATTACCAAGATCTTTTCATAATAATTAAAGCTCTCCATGCACCCTTGCATCTTTCCTCCCCACCACCAAGAAAATAGAACTCCTATCTATAACAGACGGATTTCTCAGACAGTATAGATCATTACAGGAAACTTTGGTTTATCCGGAGGTTAACTGTCCAGAATGCTCGAGCCACCAGCAAAATTCAGGAGTCGGTTCAGAAAGTTTTTTTTCTTTTCGTTGCTTTTTTCCCCCCCACTAGTCAGGCTCTGCAAGGTCTAGCTAAAGCTGTTGCTTAGCTACAGAGACGCTTGCAAGCTACGGCCGACTGTTTCGAAGCTGCAACAGGGTTTGTTGCTAGATACGGAGCTCAAAAGCTTCCGTATGTTTTAACATTAGCGCTGGTTTGTCCGGCAGTTTTGATGGGGTGGCAACAGCTCAGTCCCGTCAGTGCCGGATATCACAAAGTTTCCTGTACTAGCTTATCTGTATGCTCCGTAAAGCCCCACTGTCTCGTGTTGCTACACTTTTGATTGAGACACAGGTTCTTTACCTTGGGAGTATTGACTCAAGTATTGAGTGCCAAACTCTGTTCAAGCAGCTCCATAATAAAATGCAGATTAGCCAATTTCTGCTACAACAGAATTGCAATTTAATCGATATTGAATGAAGCATGCAAACCCATCCCTTATATAAACGTGCTGTATTCCTTGGCATTACCCGCTCGGATATTCTTTAGATCCATAAAATGTGAGAACGCAAGAGACATGGCCATTCATAAAAATGCAGCAGCAATGCCCATCAGCTGGCAGTGAGGACATTCGCTCTACTCCTCAGATTCTACCCCACAGCACCAGTAAATTCGTTCACGATTTTTGAGATGGGGTCATCGCCCTTTATAAATTCCCACAGTTGTCTCGCAGATTTTTTGCTTCCTCGGCCAAACTGTTCTGTCAGAATATGAGACACATGGCTGCCCCTAGGAAATGATAATTAACAGAACGTGCAGTGGTACAGTGTGCTCAGGAGAAAGAGCGAGTAGACAGAAAGAGGTGGTGTGACCCAATATGGGAGGTTGAGGTTGATCCTGCGGGATGTGAAAAAAAGTCAGCTATCCTGTTACAGCTTTAATGTGAAAAGGTCAAAGCTAAGACTATGGGTATGCTACAGACCACTAGGTCAGGAGGAGGAAGAGGGCCATGTTCGCTCTATGAAGAGATTAGAAGAGCATGTGAAAATATAAAGATTATTTTCATGGGTTGGGGGCTTCAATCAATCCAATATAAATTGGGACTACCCACGAGTGAACATGGGGGGGGGGGGGGGGGGGGACTAGTGCTGGTGCAGAGTGCTGTGCATTGAGTGCTGCGAGAGTTTGGTAAGTGGAGAGTTCGAGCAAGTGGGAGGTGAGGGTGTGTTTTTTGCTCTGTTTTGTTCCCCATTCCCAGGCTCAGACAGCACTGCAGAGGCGGAGCAGCGAGGCGAGTCAACCAAACAGGCCCCACAGACAGTATTCAAGGAGGAGGTTGGCGATCAGCTGGTTGGTTGGTTTTCTTCCTTCTCTTTTATACCTTTAAGTTGGTAAGTCCCATTGAATAGTGGTATAATATTATCTATATCAGGGCAGAGGGTCTTCATAACTAATAAGAAATTTAATTAATTACATAGATATGGGTGAACAGGTGATGTGTCACTGTTGCGAAATGTGGGAGCCGGTGGACCCCATTGAGGCTCACGGTGATTACATTAGCGATAAGTGTTTGCTGCTAGAGGAACTCAAGCTCCATGTTAAAGAGCTTGAGACCGAGCTTCAGACACTGCGACACATCAGGGAGGGGGAGAAGTTCCTGGACTCTATGTTTCAGGAGGTGGTCACACCTATGAAATTAATTAATGCAGATGTAGTCCGTGGTCAGGGACAGGACGGTGTGACTACGAGTGAGGCAGGTACAGGGATCCAGGAGGAAGTGTTGAAGGAGCCGCAGCCCTTGCTCTTGTCAAGCAGGATCGAGGTTCTTACTCCCTGTGAGGGCGGGAGCGGGGACTGCAGGGAGGATGAGCAACCTGGCCACAGCACCGTGGTACAGGGGGCCATTCAAGTGGAGGGAGTAAAAAGAAATGTTGTAGTGGTAGGGGATAGTATCATTAGGGGGATAGATAGGGTTCTCTGCAGTCAAGAGCAGGAGTCCCGAAGGCTGTGTTGCCTGCCCGGTGCCAGGGTTAAGGACATCTCTTCTGGGCTGGAAAGAAACTTGGAGTGGGAGGGGGAGGATCCAGTGGTCGTAGTCCATGTTGGTACAAACGACGTAGATAGGACAAGGAAGGCGGTTCTGTTAAAGGAGTATGAGCAGCTAGGGGTCAAATTAAAAAACAGAACCTCAAGGGTAATAATCTCTGGGTTATTACCTGAGCCACAAGCGAATTTGGCTAGGATAAATAAAATTAAAGAGTTAAATGCGTGGCTCAAAGACTGGTGTGGGAGAAATGGGTTTTGCTTCTTGGGACACTGGCACCAGTACTGGGACAGGAAGGAGCTGTTCCGTTGGAACGGACTCCACTTGGCCAGTGCTGGGACTAGAGTCCTGGCGAATCATATAACTAGGGCTGTAGCGAGGGCTTTAAACTAATTAGTGGGGGGGGGGGGGGGGGAGGTTTCCAGAGAGCAAATAATAGAAATAACGGAGAAGGTCAAAGACTTAGGTAGCAGTGGGGGAATAAAAAAACAGAACGTGTCAGGAAGGGACAGAAGGTATGGAGTAAAAGGTAAAGTAGTAAAAGGGGAAAAAACAGGAACTAAGTGTCACAAAACATATTTGAAAGTTCTTTATCTGAATGCACGTAGCATTCGTAACAAAATGAATGAGTTAACGGCACAAATAACTACATATGGGTATGATCTTGTAGCCATTACAGAAACATGGCTGCAGGGTGACCATGACTGGGAATTAAACATACCAGGTTATTTAACAATCAGGAAGGACAGGCAGGAAGGGAGGGGAGGTGGGGTGGCTATGTTAACAAAGGAAGGAATCACTATAATACAGAGAAATGATATTGGGTCAAAGGAGCAGGATAGTGAAACAGTTTGGGTGGAGATAAGGAATAATAAGGGGAAAAAAACACGAGTGGGTGTAGTCTATAGGCCTCCGAACAGTTGCAACTCTGTTAGACGGAGTATCAATCAGGAAATAGTTGAGGCTTGTAATAAGGGAACAGCTATAATTATGGGGGATTTTAACTATCATATTAACTGGACAAATCAAATTGGGCAGAGCGGCCTTGAGGATGAGTTCATTGAGTGTATTAGGGATGGGTTTCTTGAGCAGTATGTAACTGAACCGACCAGGGGGCAAGCAACCTTAGATTTGGTCCTGTGTAATGAGACAGGATTAATTAAAAATGTCCTAGTAAAGGATCCCATTGGAATGAGTGACCATAACATGGTTGAATTCCATATTCAATTAGAGGGTGAGAAGGTTGGATTTCAAACAAGCGTGCTGAGCTTGAATAAAGGAGACTATGAAGGTATGAGAACGGAATTGAGTAGAGTGGACTGGGAAAATAGATTAAAGGGTAAGACGGTACATGATCAGTGGTGTACATTTAAGGAGTTATTTTACAACTTCCAAAAAATATATATTCCACCGAGGAAAAAAAAGGGTGTAAAAGAAAAGATAGCCATCCGTGGCTAAGTAAAGTAATTAAGGTTAGTATCCGACTAAAAACAAGGGCATATAAGGTAGCCAAATCTAGTGGGAGGACAGAAGATTGGGAAGTCTTTAAAAGACAGCAAAAAATAACTAAAAGATTGATTAAGAAAGGGAAGATAGATTATGAAAGTAAATTAGTAAAAAATATAAAAACAGATAGCAAAAGTTTCTATAGTTATATAAAAAGAAAAAGGGTGGCTAAAGTAAATGTTAGTCCCTTAGAGGATGAGACCGGGAAATTAATGGTGGGAAACATGGAGATGGCAAAAATGCTGAACAAATATTTTGTATCAGTCTTTACGGTAGAGGACACTAAGAATATCCGAACACTGGACAAACAGGGGGCTCGAGGGGGGGGAGGAGCTAAATACGATTAAAATCACTAAGGAAGTGGTACTTGGTAAAATAATGGGACTCAAGGCGGATAAATCCCCTGGACCTGATGGCTTACATCCTAGGGTCTTGAGGGAAGTGGCGGCAGGGATTGTGGATGCATTGGTAGTAATTTTCCAAAACTCCCTGGACTCAGCAAAGGTCCCGGCAGATTGGAAAACTGCTAATGTAACGCCCTTATTTAAAAAGGGTAGTAGGCAGAAGGCTGGAAACTATAGACCTGTTAGCCTAACATCTGTGGTTGGTAAAATGTTAGAGTCCATTATTAAGGAGACAGTAACGGGACATTTGGATAAACATAATTTAATAGGACAAACTCAGCATGGTTTCATGAAGGGGAAGTCATGTTTGACAAATTTGCTGGAGTTCTTTGAGGAAGTAACATACAGGGTGGATAAAGGGGAACCAGTGGACGTAGTGTATTTAGACTTCCAAAAGGCATTTGACAAGGTGCCACACAAAAGATTATTGCTCAAGATAAAAAAATCACAGGATTGGGGGTAATATTCTGGCGTGGGTGGAGGATTGGCTCTCTAACAGAAAGCAGAGAGTTGGGATAAATGGTCCGTTCTCAGACTGGCAATCAGTAACTAGTGGTGTTCCGCAGGGGTCAGTGCTGGGTCCCCAACTCTTTACAATCTATATTAACGATTTGGAGGAGGGGACCGAGTGTAACATATCAAAGTTTGCAGATGATACAAAGATGGGAGGGAAAGTAGTGAGTGAGGAGGACATAAAAAACCTGCAAAGGGACATAGACAGGCTAAGTAAGTGGGCAGAGATTTGGCAGATGGAATACAATACTGGAAAGTGTGAGGTTATGCACTTTGGCAGGAAAAATCGTAGAGCAAGTTATTATCTTAATGGCAAGAAACTGGAAAGTACTGTAGTACAAAGGGATCTGGGGGTCCTGGTGCATGAAACTCAAAAAGTTAGTATGCAGGTGCAGCAAGTGATCAAGAAGGCCAATGGAATGTTGGCTTATATTGCTAGGGGGATAGAATATAAAAACAGGGAGGTATTGCTGCAGTTGTACAAGGTATTGGTGAGACCGCACCTGGAATATTGCATACAGTTTTGGTGTCCATACTAAGAAAAGACATACTTGCTCTCGAGTCAGTACAAAGAAGGTTCACTCGGTTAATCCCGGGGATGAGGGGGTGGTCATATGAGGAGAGGTTGAGTAGATTGGGACTCTACTCATTGGAGTTCAGAAGAATGAGAGGCGATCTTATTGAAACATATAAGATTGTGAAGGGGCTTGATCAGGTGGATGCGGTGAGGATGTTCCCAATGATGGGTGAAACTAGAACTAGGGGGCATAATCTTAGAATAAGGGGCTGCTCTTTCAAAACTGAGATGAGGAGAAACTTCTTCACTCAGAGGGTGGTAGGTTTGTGGAATTTGCTGCCCCAGAAAGCTGTGGAAGCTACATCATTAAATAAATTTAAAGCAGAAATAGATAGTTTCCTAGAAGTAAAGGGAATTAAGAGTTATGGGGAGCGGGCAGAAAATTGGACATGAGTCTAGGTTCGGAATGGTCATGGCCCTGTGGGTAGTGGAGCGGGCCCAGGGGCCGTGTAGCCTGGTTCTGCTCCTACTTCTTGTGTTCTAATTCTGTTAGATTTCAGGAGATGGTTTTATTCCTGTTCCTGGCTGGGGTGGAGATCGCCTTTACAGAAGGTAAGTACTGTAAAAAATATAGGGACAGAGTGATCTCCTGGACGAGTTTCGATTGCCTAGATGGGTCGGAGAGGAATTTCCCAGATTTTTTTCTCCCAAATTGGCCATTGGGTTTTTAATCTGGTTTTTCGCCTCTCCCGGAAGATCACATGGGTTCGGGTGGGATGGAGTGTGATAGTAGATTTGAGGTTAGGATCAGATCAGCCATGATCATGTTGAATGGTGGAGCGGGCTTGAGGGGCCGACTGGCCTACTCCTGCTCCTATTTCTTATGTTCTTATGCTCACTTCACGAGCCAGGGCATCAGGACAGCCACAAGATCACTTGGTACTGGCAAGTGACCCAGAAAAGAAAACTGAAGCCATGGCATCTCTGCAGCAGGGAAGACAGCGAAAAGAAAAAACTTGCATTTCTATAGCACCTTTCACATCCTCAGGACATCCCAAAGCGCTTTACAGCCAATGCAGTGAAGTGTAGTCACTGTTGTAGTGGGCACAGAATGATTAACTTCGACATAATCGGGGATTCAGAAATACCAAGGACCAGCAGCCAGCTATAACATTTTAAAAAGGCTAACTTGAAGGAAATTAGAGGATTGCTCAAGTAAAATTAAGTCGTGAGTGCTTAAGAACACTTCTGTGGAGATTGTACAGAACAAGCAGAACGATGAGCATTCAAGATACACACCGAGGAGCAGCAATAGACGAAACAAGTGAAAAATACTTTAAACTAAACCATGACGATAGAATGGGGCATAAACTAATAAAAGGCAAAGTTAGGACTGATGTTACAAAGTTCTCCACATGACGATATAGAATGGACTTCTGGGTAGGTAGTGCAGGCAAAAAATCATTTAAAAAGACAGTAGGATGTTGCAATGAGCAAAGCTGTATTACAACAGGGGCTACACGTCAAAAGTACGTTGGCTGTACTTTAGAATGTTGTGAAAGGCACTATATAAATGCAAGTTCTTTCATTTAGGGTCTTTATGGATGGATGAGCTGAAATACCTTCCTCATTTGTATCTATCGGTGATCTTGTGAAGAAGCCTAGCCTGTAACAATACACATTCCCACCACAAGGTGATGCCAAATGTTGGATTTTAAGGAAGGCAGATAGCGTGGTAATCAGCCGGCATTCTCTTTTCCGAAATTTTCCTGAAGAAATAAAGATAGCTTAAACAAAACAGAACTGTCCACCACGATCCAAGATTCGGTGGTAAGACACTGAGCCGTTCACAGCAGCACTGCCAAGCACAAAGTGTGTTAAAATGAGATTGTCCTTCCCAGAACACACTGGAGTCAACAGTATTTGACAGACAAGATTTGTATGTCAGCCTTTGAATTTTGAAAAAGTAAAGCCTGAACAAATAGAGAGCACAATGGTTCAAAATTAGGAGTCAATGCACTGGGAGTCAGTGGAGGGCAGCAAGGACAGTGGTGAGTGGAACTCCGGACCGGATAGGGAGCTGGTGACCGATAGCTGGATGGTGCGACTCAGGAAGTTAGCGGAAAGTATAATCTGGAGGTGGTGAAATACACAGATGAGGATTCTACCAAGTACCATGGGGGGGTCTTTTACATCCATCTGAACCAACAGACAGGGTCTTGCTATAACTTCTTGTACAGTGGATGTAGTATATTTGGATTTCCAAAGGGCATTCGATAAAGTGCACATAAAAGGTTGCTAAGCAAGATAAGGGCTCATGGGGTTGGGGGTAATATATTAGAATGGAGAGAGGATTGGCTAACAGACAGAAAACAGAGTAGGGATAAATGGGTCATTTTCCGGTTGGCAGGCTGTAACTAGTGGGGTGCCGCAAGGATCAGTGCTTGCACCTCAGGTATTTACTGTCTATATCAATTATTTAGTTGAAGTGACAGAGTGCAATGTATCCAAGTTTGCTGACGATACAAAGCTAGGTGGGAAAGTAAGCTGCAAGGAGGGCACCAAGAGCCTGCAAAGGGATATAGACAGGTTAAGTGAGTGGGTAATAAGGTGGCAGATGGAGTATAATGTGGGGAAATGGGAGGTGATACACTTTGGTAGGCAGAATAGAAAAACAGAATATTTTTTAAACGGTGAGAAACTATTAAATGTTGGTGTTCAGAGAGATTTAGGTGTCCTCGTACAGGAAACACAGACTTAGCCTGCAGGTACAGCAAGCAATCAGGAAGGCAAATGGCATGTTGGCCTTTATTGCAAGGGGGTTGGAGTACAAGAGTAAGGAAGTCTTGCTACAATTGTACAGGGCTTTGGCGAGACCACACCTGGAGTACTGGGCACAGTTTTGGTCTCCTTAGGAAGGACATACTTACCTTGGAGGCAGTACAACAAAGGTTTACTAGATTGATTCCTGGGATGGGAGGGTTGTCCTATGAGGAGAGATTGGGCCTATACTTTCTGGAGTTTAGAAGAATGAGAGGCGATCTCATTTGAAACATACAAGATTCTGAGGGGGATTGACAGGGTAGATGCCAAGAGGTTGTTTCCCCTGGCTGGAGAGTCTAGAACTAGGGGGCATAGTCTCAGGATAAGGGGTAGGCCATTTAGGACTGAGATGAGGAGGAATTTCTTCACTCAGGAGGGTTGTGAATCTTTGGAATTCTCTACTCCAGGAGGGCTGTCTGTGGTTGCTGAATCGTTGAGTATATTCAAGGCAGAGAGCGATAGATTTTTAGACTCTCAGAATCAAGAGATAGGGTGATAGGGCAGGAAAGTGGAGTTGAGGTCGAAGATCAGCCATGATCTTATTGAATGACAGAGCGGGCTCGAGGGGCCGTCTGGCCTACTCCTGTTCCTAATTCTTATTTTCTTATATATCGTCAGCCATGGCTCAGTTGGTAGCACTCTCGCTTCTGAGTCAGAAGGTCGTGGGTTCAAGTCCTACTCCAGAGACTTGAGCACAAAAATCTAGGCTGACACTCCAATGCAGTACTGAGGGAGTGCTGCACTGTCAGAGGTACCATCCTTTGGATGAGACGTTAAACCAAGGCCCCATCTGCTCTCTCAGGTGGACGTAAAAGATCCCTTAGCACTATTTTAAAAGAACGGGGGTGGTGTCCTGGCCAATATTTATCCCTCAACCAACATCACTAAAAACAGATTATCTGGTCATTATCATAAAGAAAGACTTGCATTAATATAGCGCCTTTCACGACCACCGGACGTCCCAAAGTGTTTTGCAGCCAATTAAGTACTTTTGAAGTATAGTCGCTGTTGTAATGTAGGAAACATGGGAGCCAATTTGCACACAGCAAGCTCCCACAAACAGTAATGTGATAATGACCAGATTGCTGTTTGTGGGACCTTGCGATGTATAAATTGGCTGTCGTGTTTCCTACATTACAACAGTGACTACACTTCAAATGTACTTCATTGGCTGTAAAGCACTTTGGGATGTCCTGAGGTTGTGAAAAGGTGCTATATACAGGAGACTTTGGTTTATCCGGAGGTTATATGTCCGGAATACTCGATCTAACGGCAAAAATCAGGAGCTGTTTTCTATAAGTTTTTTTTAGTTCTCGTTGCTTTTTTTCCCCCCCGTCAGGCACTGCAAGGTCCGTAGCTAGAGCAACAGCTTCAGCTAGAGACGCTTGCAGCTGCAGCTGACTGTTCTAAAGCTGTTGCTACAGGGTTTGTTGATTCACACGGAGCTTTTCAGTTCCGTATCTCTCAACATTAACGCTGGTATGTCCGGCACTTTTGACGGTACGGCACCAGCTCGGTCCCGTCAGTGCCGGATATCAGAAAGTTTCCTGTAAATGCAAGTCTTTCTATTTCTATAACAGTGGCACACCTCCAACATTGCAGAACTCCCGCCCGTGTCGGAACCGATTCATCAAGGTGTGCAAGATATCGAGACAGTGTATACAACATAGATTTAGCCGCAAAGCAAGTTGTACCTCCTGGATTACAGTAGCTGGTTTGTTAAGCTGCTCATCCAGCTGTTTCTGTAGTAGTTTAAGCTGAGAGTGAGCTGCAGCCAATTCCTCCTGGAACTGCGCTACTTCCTGAGATTGTTTCTTATCCTGGGCTCTGCAACAGACCACAATGGGAGCAAGGTTAGATTAATCCAATCATAACATAGCCGGGACCTCCAGGGAGCATCAAGAAATCAAATAATTTTAAGAGGTACGACTTTCATTGAGCTGAAGATATCTGATGGAACTGAAGACTTGGTGCAATCTGAGCTGAGTTGCCAAAGAATGGCAACATGTTTTGGACACTGAGCAAGTAAAACTGTTGTGGGTTCGTGGCCATTTCTTATCCTCCAGCTGGGCACATTCATATGCCATAGCAAATATGTTTTTAAAAATCGATTGTAGAAGGCAGCAAACAGCTCCAAAATTTAGTAAATTCTAGAAAATATTTTTATATGAAGTTTTTCTAACTTTTTTTTCTTGATTGGGAAAAGCAAGACGTAGCTGAACCATATAGGCCAGAACGACCTCAGAACTGATTCCACGGAAACAGGCCACCGACCCTTCACGTGAGCAAACAGTCGCAAATACATTTACCCACCCAGATCCCGCACCTCTTCATCCCTTGCCCTAGAGTAGATAGCTAGCAGTGACACAGGCACGATGGGCCAATATGGTCATCTCCTGGAGTTGAAGTCCTATGATTCTATAAAATGCATCAAATCCAATCACTACACAATAGAAAAAGCCCACTTGACATCACTCTAGCCAGACTCCAGATAAAAAGCTGCACAGGGGTAGTGGCTGCGATTTCCCAAACTTGGGAAATTAAGTCAACCCGGGCATTTCTGACCCCCACCACAGACTGGCTATTGCGTGGGAAGAATTTGCGAGATGATATGGCGCTGGAGGGGCTGTGGTGTGGGGAAACTCCACCGACAGAGCAGGCCCTCGGAGTTTCAACATTCCTACCACACAGTCTTGCTGTTCAGGCCAACCATTAGATGTCAGATGTGCATAAGAACAGTTACTGCCACATAGTTGTCTTACTGGAGTTTATCAGCTTCTGCCTGCAGAGCTTCTACAAGCTGTTCTTTGGCTTGCAGCTCTTTCTTCACCTCGCTGAGTTCGAGGGCAGCTGCTCTGTAGTGACGGCGATTGTGTCCAGCCTCCGCCTTGTTTGCTGAAACCTATAAATAATTTAAACAAAGACAAAAAATTAGACATAGAATAAATTTCTTCACTCAGAGGGTTGTGAATCTTTGGAATTCTCTACCCCAAAGGGCGGTGAATGCTGAATCATTGAATATATTCAAGGCTGAGATAGATAGATTTTTGGAATCAAAGGATATGGGGATCGGGTGGGAAAGTAGAATCATAGAAATTTACAGCACCGAAGGCCATTCGGCCCATTGTGCCTCTACCGGCTGAAAAAGAGCTATCCAGCCTAATCCCACTTTCCAGCTCTTGGTCTGTAACCTTGTAGATTATAGCACTGCCAGTGCATATCCAAGAACTTTTTAGATCGAAGATCAGCCATGATCTTGATGAATGGCTGAGCTGGCTCGAGGGTCCGTATGGCCTACTCCTGCTCATACCCTTATATTCTTAACAGCCCTTGAACTATAAATGGTAACACAGCAGAGCACTTTGCTGTCCTCATCCAAGGTCCACACATGGCGTATGCAACAGGGATCACTAGATAACAACAGGAGCAGGAACCCTGGCTGATAGTTCCCAACCCTAGCTCAGCGATACTGAAGCCAGTTGTAGCATTGCAACTGCCGACCAGGCTGAGAGCCAGTTACTCAGCGCAGAGTCTATATGATTCAATCCCACACTCAGCTGGGCCTTAACCATCCTTTGGTACAGTGGAGATGTCCATTAAAGCAACTAGTTTGTTATGTTTTGTGATAGTTTTCAATACAATTTTCCTCACTTTTGTCTTTAGTTATAGACTGCAGATGTCAAGCATATGAAGCAAGACGGGCAATTTTGTGCAGTGTGCTCGTTCATTCAATAGTCAGAACTGCAGTTTAATGGAAGTGTTCGAATTTGGAAAGATTGCATTTTCTAACCTTTTGCATATTGTTGCCTTCTTTCAGGTTAAATCTGGAATCTTAGAGAATTAGACATCCCTCCCAATACCCCTCCAAACCTCTACTTTTGGAGAAAAAGTATTAAAACATTAACATAGGAACAGGAGGAGGCCATTCAGCCCCTCGAGCCTGTTCCACCATTCAAGGAGATCGTGGCTAATCTGCGATCAAACTCCATATACCCGCCTTTGCCCCATATCCCTGAATACCTTTGGTTAACAAAAATCTATTAATCTTAGATTTAAAATTAACAATTGATCTAGCACCATTGCCGTTTGCGGAAGAGAGTTTCAAACTTCTACCACCCTTTGGGTGTAGAAGTGTTTCCCGATTTCACTCCTGAAAGGTCTGGCTCTAATTTTTAGATTCTGCCCCCTCGTCCTAGACTCCCCAACCAGCGGAAATAGTTTTTCTCTATCTACCCTATCAGTTTCCCTTAATATCTTGAAAACTTCCATCAAATCACCCCTTAACCGTCTAAATTCCAGAGAATACAACCCTAGTTTGTGTAATCTCTCCTCGTAAGTTAACTCTTGGAGTCCAGGTATCATTCTGGTAAATCTAAGCTGCACTCCCTCCAAGGCCAATAAATGCTTCCTAAAGTGTGGCACCCAGAACTGCTCACAGTGCTCCAGTCCAGGGCTTTGTATTGCTGAAGCGTGACTTGTATTCTAGTCCTCTAGACATAAAGGCCAGCATTCCATTAACAAGATAAACTGATTCATTGGTTTTCGACTGCTATCATTAAAGGTTTACGGTTCCTTGAAATGAAGGCTTGAAGCCATCATTTACCTGCTGTTGTAGTTCATTAACATTTTCTTTCTCCTTTTTCAGTGCAATCTGCAAGGCTTGTACTATCTGCTTCATCTGCTGGTCCTCCTCTTCCTTTCGTTTTAGGACAGCTTGTACCTGTCCCAAAAAAAAGAGTCACTCCGTGAAATCTTTCTTCAAACAGTTGTTACGCAGAGAGACCGTATTCCTTTCTGTCATCTTCTTTTCTTCCTTTCATTTTGAATTAGATCATGGATATCAATGAAATGCAGTGTTAATCACAAAGTTATGGGAGGGGGGGGGAAAGGGACAGGATGGCTTATCATATCAGAATGGGTTTGACAAGATCACAGATTTTCAACAAGACACATTTTGGGCTGGCTGCATTGGCAGGCCACAGTACAGTTCGCCGTTGGTTTATTTAGCCCTTGGAGCAGCACCAAGCTCTCGACATGGCACAGACAAACTTCTGGGGCCACTGAACATTTGCGTTTCTTGATTTGACACGAGATGAACAAAAGTGGACCAGCTTGCATCTATTATGTGACCATCCAGGTCTTCTCATTGCTGGATCCAGAGTGGCTCTGGAACTGGTTTTCTACCAGACTGAGCAATTTTACAGTGTGGGCCCCATCCCCAAAAAAGATGGTAGACGGAGGAAAACAGGTCAAGTGTTTATAGGGCCCCGTCAGTTAGGAATAACTAGAAAGTGGAATTCATAAAGGGAGGGTGGAGAGAGAGAAAATGGGGAAGGCCAGCAAGCAGAAGTGGTTAAAAAGTTAAATTTATTTTTTTCTATAGGGTTAATATTAGAATAAAGCTCCTCGCAACATTTCAACAGTGCATTACTTATTAGGGTGTGCTTCGGTATCAAAGTGCGGGAGCTGATTTTTTCAATGGCTAGCGCACAGTATCTGGAATTCCTTTGACCTGCAGCACTTTCAGAATTAAGCAGCACAAATCACTCCATGCTTTTAAAAGAAAAAAAATCATCCTTCTGCTTTGAGTTCATACCTGAAGGTTAAGTTGTACCAGATCTGCTTCTCTCTTGGACAGGGCAGTCTCCAAGATGCTGGTGTGCTCTTTCAGTGCAGCATGGGACTGATTCAGGCCAACCAGTTTCCCTCGTTCATGTTCCAACTCGAGAGTCAGCTTTTTATTGGCTTCTTCCAAGCGTCGAATCCTTTTCCGAAAACCTCTAGACTCTTGAAGCTATGTGGGAGGGAGAGAACTCAAGCCATCACAGTGAACAGAGAATTTCTACAGAATAAAATAATAAGCCTTCATACTCATTGTAATTAACCCCACAAGATATATGAAAGGACCATATATTTTGAACCATAACCTCTGCCCCATCTTTCTTTTCCATGTTTTTTTTCCTCCCTCACATGGCAGCTGTCGATCATTCAGCCAGTGCCATTTACACTTCATCTAGAGCCATCTTTTGTTTCTTAACTTGTCCCATTACCATCACCTTTGGCCTTGCACCATCATCCCTTTTGTCTCAATCTCTCCTGCCTTCCATCCTCTCACAGACCTTCCCTTTTGTTCTTTCCTCTCCTCCCCTCCCCCTTCCCCGCTTAAAAATCTGTTCCATCTCCAACTTTTTCCAGTTCTGACGAAGGGTCATCGACCTGAAATGTTCACTCTGTTTCTCTCTCTGCAGATGCTGCCTGACCTGCTGAGTATCTCCAGCATTTTCTGTTTTTATTATATATGGAAAGACTTTGGTTATAAAAATAAAACGCGGGCTCAGTACACAATACATCCTGTTCAATAGCTTCGATTGCATGTTTTTCAATTTCTAATACACCGTGTGCGTCTGGAAAACAGTTCTTCTAATCCAGGCCATTTCACAAACCTATACGAGAAGCAGTCTACATCTTCAATTAGAACAAACCCTTCAACAGCCCTCCGGAACAGAACACACCCTTAAATTTTGCATGAAAAAAATCACAGCAGTTCAAGAGAAAAACAAACACTTGAGTTAGATTGCTGTTAAGGAGTGAATGGACAGAATAATTCTCATGAAAGGATTGATAACGGATACCTTCACTCATTCTCGAAAAACTAATCATCAAGGGCAGCCCCTTGAAATGAGAGAAATTGCAGGGGATGGGGGGGGGGGGGGAAAGAAGAGAAGAGGAGCAAAAGAGATAGAAAGAGAAGCAATGGAAATGAGTGAAGGCATTTACAGGTCAATGCAATAACCCGCATCTCATTTGACATTTACAGTTGTAGCAGAACAGCAGTTTTGGCTTCCTCCTGAACTTTAACTTTGGTTTTTCCTCTCCCAAGAACAGCGGATTTGTGCTGTAGTTTCAGAGGTGGTACGTCATCCAGGACACCAGTTTGGATCCGTGAATCCAAGGCAGCGAGTACCAGCAGGTTCTTCACCACCACAGCCAAGCACGATCCTGTCTTCATCTGAAATCTGTACACACACGCCTTCCAGCTCAATAGTGGTTGACCGTCACGCGCCTAAAAGCACCGAGTTCAATTGTAATAGGCTGGCTGGTACCCCACAGATCTAACTAAAAGACAAGGAACAAAACCAGGAGGCTACCCTGGTTGTATGGCGTAGTACGCTAGAACATTGAACTTCTGTGGGTCACTGTACAAAGATGTATCCCCATTAGAATTTTGAATACACAAGTATTTGGTCACAAATCTAAGACTGGGGTACTAGAATTTTACACATTCTCAAATGCATAACTTTAAATGAAGTTCGAATAGGTTTTTGCTAAATTTATCTGTTTCTTTGCTATTTATTTTGTAAAAGAAAGCTGACTTGCTGATTTAGTTGAATGGAATCAACAACGTTATGGAGTGTACTATACTTAGGTTGTACTCTCAAATGGAGAGAGTCAGAAATGGTCAGTTATTGCTGAATCATGCCAATACTGTAATTTGTTGAGGAAATGAAGCTAAAAAAAAAAGGACAAATTTACTGCACTTTGAAACTGAAAGCTCAAAATATTCCAAGTGATCTAATAATCCTACAGCTGAGCAACATCTCAGCAAACGTTGATGTGTGACAAATGCTTTATTTAGGGCTGTGTGGTACAAATTCAATTTTAAATGTATTTTCAATATGCAGGAATATCTTGAAGACGATTAAGCTAAATGACAGCCCCACATATAATGCACCTTAAAACCTATTTTCTTACGGTGCAACAGTGACTACACTTCAAAAGTACTTTGTGACATCCTGAGGTCGTGAAAGGCGCTAAATAAATGCAAGTCTTTCTGTTTTTAAATGGTTTCTATATAATTTTGTAGAACCCCTTGCAGAACCCAATAGTCATCATACCACAAGAGGATGAAGGAAAGGTTAAAAGTAGTTTATAAACTAATAATGCGTTTTGCCACCATGGTGATCCACCACTTTGGGTCTGTTTTTTTTTGGGGTTGTGGATGGGGGGAAAAAAGGAAAATAGAAAAAATACCAGAATTACTCCATTAATTTCCACAATACTCCGTGCTCAGTCGTGCTGTACTAAACTAAAATAAAGAGCCATTGATTCACTATGAGCAACCGAGATGGTAAAACTGTACCGGAATGGAATCAGGCTGGGCTCGACTGATACTAGTGCCCAAGCGCAGAGTTTGGTTTGGTTTAGTTTTTACCTCATCCTCTAGCTCCAAAACCTTCTCTCGGTAATCCTCCAGCTCCTGGCTGGTAAGTGAGATGACTTCCTGCAGCTCCTTCTCAAGCATGGTTTTGCTGTGGTTCACTGCCTGCAGCTCCAATTGCAAAGCCTGAATTCGTTCCTATTAACACATAAAAGGATAGCGCGATCATTTGCCAGCGCAGCTCCAAGTAACATTGTCAATATATCCAGTAATGCCATGAGCCACATTACACTTCCATATTTCTGCCAAACAGTAACCCAACTGCAGCAACCCCTGTGGACAAGAGTGAACTTGGCAAACATTGCGTACTGGTATCACACTTCACTCCCAGTGAAATCCTACACGAGGTGTTCTCAACGACCTATCGCAGAACAAGTAGCACTTTTTTTTAATAAAAACAGGGAGCCACTTGAAAAGAAACTTCATCCTTTAAATGTCTCCTTGTAATGTTACCTCCTTCAACAGTACCTCCCAAACCCACAACCTCTACCACCTAGAAGGACAAGAGCGGCAGGCGCATGGGAACACCACCAAGTTCCCCTCCCAGTCACACACCATCCTGACTTGGCAATATATCGGCCGTTCCTTCATCGTCGCTGGGTCAAAATCCTGGAACTCCTTCCCCAACAGCACTGTGGGAGTGCCTTCACGACACCTCGCCAGCGACGCCCAAATCCCGAGAATGAATTTTAAAAAACACCATCACCTGGCTGAGAGGATGGGCTGCCTTTGCCGATACTATTCAAGAGATCCAACACAAGAAGGGCCACTCTGCCAGAGATCCAGAGTAATCTGACCTCCAATTTTTACCTCCCTTCAGGGGAAGCACCTGGCTCCATGTTTGTGTCTCATCAAAAGGGCTCAACTGGGATCATATGCTTAGCATGTGGGGAACTATGGATGAAAGCCTGCTGCCCGGCTGTCTGTGGCTCCAATGTGCTGTACCATCCATTATTATTTATTTCAACCAATTAAACTCCAGGCATGTTTTACACACAAGAAGCAAGCATCAAAACGAGATAGCTGACTTACTCAGCTCGAGAAAAATTGTGTTTTGTTGATTTAATCACTTAAAAACATCTGGTTCCGTTCATAGAATGGTCACAGCACGTTCTATGATCGGAACTAGGTGTTTAGTGATTAAATCAATTCATGATCAATTTTCAAATAATAAAAAGATTTTTCAGTGATAAAATGAATTTTCTGCAAATAGCGTTAGACACTAGTGTAAAAAATAAAACCAGGATTGGAATCCTGTTTCTCAGTTTATCTGGTTATAGTTTGTTATCAGGGTGTGAGAGACACCTGCAAGGGTGTTTTTATTGCCTATCCCTAGTTGCTTAAAGTAAATGGTAGTGAGCCTTTGCAGTGGTTGCTTTTACAACCGAGTGACCTGCAAGGTCATTTCAGAAGGAAATTAAAAGTCAACCACATAGTATGGCTAGAGACATGCAGGCTGGAGGTGGGCAGGTTCCCTTGCCTAAAAGGACATTATCAAACCAGATAGGTTTTTATAACAATATGGCAGCTTTCATGGTCACAAATTACCATGCTATGATGGGATTTGACACACGACCTCTGGCTTATTAGTCCAATACCACAACCACTTGACCCAAATCATTTTCATCATTAAATGACAATCAACTTCAGCCCTCAGTTTATCTCTGGAACCTTTTGAAGTGACCTTTATTGCTTCTTCTCACTAAACTCCTGCGGTTGACAGCTCAGGATGCCAAGAGGAAATATTTGCAGGGCTGTGGGGAAAGAGCAGGGGGAGTGGGACTAATTGGAGAGCTCTTTCAAAGAGCCGGCACAGGCACGATGAGCCCAATGGCCCCCTTCTATGCTGTAAGATTCGATGAAAGTCCTTTTTCCATTAACACTTTTTTCCCAAATTTTATTTTGCCTCAGATCTGCAAATTGTAGGATATAAATAAATTTGCAAACTGCAATTAAAGTTTAGAAAGGGTAACGTACTTGCAGAACCTTATCGCTTCCGCCCTGTGTGATCTGATCTTTCAGCCTGCTGAGCTCTGCCTCAGCAGACTCCTTCGCGCCAAGGGCCTCCTGCAGTCGACGGCTCAGGATGCCAACAGCGTTTTCATAAGCTTTATGTTTGGCTCTCATTTCTTTTTGCGCACTGGTGAGATCCGTGCCAAGCTTCTTTATTCGGGTCTTCTGCTCAGAGATACCTCTGAAAAATCACGGCGACGCAGGTTAAATACAATCAGGAAAATGAAGTTCATTTAGAATCCAACAATTCTTTATATGTTGCGGCAAAACGAATTAGGACAAGGAATGGGAGAAGGGGTAGCTATCGACACTGAAGTCAAAGATTCATTAGTAACATTCAAGAGAGAATCGAATAAATACTTGAAGGGAAAACATTTACAGGGCTGTGGGGAAAGAACAGGGGAGAGGGATTAATTGGATAGCTCTACCAAAGAGCCGGCACAGACACAATGGGCTGAATGGCCTCCTTCTGTGCTGTATCATTGTATGATTCTATGTTCTGTAAGGTTATATATTTTATGCAATTTTACAGGCAGGTCCCTTTGTCATTACACTGCATGCATCTGAAGCCAACAGAGAAAATGCTGGGTACATAATAAGGTTTTCTTAGAAGTTAGAATGATATCCTGCTATACAACGAAAATTCTTCCCTTGAACAGTCTACAGTCTCACCCAATTGTTATTTGATAAACGTTTATGAAACCTTAGAATTTTTGAAGCCATGACTATTCCGGACTGTGACATTACTGCAAAACTTGCAGTGAAACGTCGAATGAAGGATTCGCTTATTTTTCCTGTTGATTTATGTAAACAATTATGCAGATACAAGAAGTCTTAGTGGCCATATCGGAGAGTTATTCGAAAGTCTAAAAGGAGCAAGTGCCAATCATCAATACTTGGTCACTTCTGCCTAAACTTTAATTTGGACATTTCTGTATAATAAATTAAATAGCAGGAAAAGAACCGATCAGTTTAAACAAACGTTTTCCTCACTTTTTAGTTTCTTCCTGCATCTGCTCCACTTGCTTCTTTAGTTCTTCATTCTCCTGAGAGAGTGACACTAGCTGGTTTCTGTCAAACTGCACCGACTATTAGAAAGTATAACACGACAGGTTTAATGGTCTGTTAAGAGCAATGAAATTAAACAATGTCAACTTATTGATACTATCGTTAGTTGCTCGTGTTAAAGGGCTGCGAGATTGACCGTGCGTTTCTGTACCTGAAGCTCAGTGTCCAATTCATCACGTTCTTCCAGTGCCAACTGAAGCTGGGTTTCCAGATCAGTCATTTGCTGGTGAACCCGAGAAATCTCTCTCTGTAACCGCACATGCTCGTTCTGCACTGATTTTTTGTCAGTCTGCAGCACGACCACGTCTTGCTTCAACTCTTTCACCACCAACTCCAGCTTTTTCTTTGCTGATTTTAACTCGTTTATTAGTTGATCCTTTGAATTCGCATCACGTCGATAGGCCTCCACCATCACCTGAAGAAAGGTGCCATTAACAGCGCAATCAACTCCAGAACCATCAGCTCTCTATCCCCACTAATGTCAACCCTCTGATTACCATCATTAGCTCAATTTGGGCAAACATGGAGACATTGTAAACCAGACAGCACTTTCAAGTAGCTGGACGACATACTACAAATCCCAGGAACATTTACCTTCTGTTGAACAAGCTGTTCTCTCAGTTTCTGGGTTTGTTTCTTTAAGTTGGTGTTCTCCTGTTGCATATTTTCCACCTACAAAAAAAAAATCAATAAATTGCAGTGTAAACTGACACCTTCTGTAAAATACTAACACTGGTCCGTAATGCAAGTTTCAAAATAAGAATTGCACAAGGTGTTTTACAACTATCGTTCTGGTTATCCCAAAACATAGTTCCTTAGGCTACCGGCATTTCTGCATGAATTTATTCCTCATTTGCAAACCTCCAGTGATTTATCCATTATGCTGTTCTTTGCCATGTTTAATCTGTTTATAGAGCCTGTGTTATGCAAACTAAGACCAGAATTCATTGAAAATAGATTAGTGGCTTGTTAAATAAAACCTTTTTCCCTTTAAATTTTTTTTTTTTTTTTTGCGGGCTTGGGTTGAGGGATGTGAAGATTGGGAAATGGAACTCGTCCCATCTCAAGCATCCAGTATCATCAAGTACGCCCAGGTCCAGTAATGCACGGACAGATGCAAAATAAAGCTCCCTCTACTTTGCCTCCACCTCAGAAGAGCAGCCACTACTGCACCCTTATGACATGTTTTCCAATTGGCACACCAGCCATCCTGTGGCCTCTCTGATTAGCATTTCCAATTAGTGCTGAATTATCATAGAATCATAGAATGATGGGGCATTCGGCTCATCGTGTCTGTCCTAGCTCTTTGGTAGAGCTATCCAATTAGTCCCACTCACTTGCTCTTCCCCATAGCCCTGTAATTTTTTTCCCCTTCAAGTATTTATCCAATTTTCTTTTGAAAGTTACTATTGAATCTACTTCCACCACCCCTTTCAGGCAGTGCATTCCAGATCGCAACAACTCGCTGTGAAAAAAATTGTTTCCTCATGTCGCCTCTGGTTCTTTTACCAATCACCTTAAATCTGTGTCCTCTGGTTACTGATCCATCTGCCACTGGAAACAGTCTCTCCCCATCAAACTGCTTATCTGACATCCAGTCTTGGATAAGCCATAACATCCTCCAGCTAAACACTGGAAAGGCCAACACCATCACCTTCAGCTGCCACCACAAACTCCGGATCCTTGCCACCAACTCCACCCTGGCCAATGGCTTAGGCTGAACCAGACTGTTTGAAACTTAGCAGCCTGTTCGAAACTTAACGGCCTGTTCAACCCCAAGCTGAGCTTCTAACCCCAGAGTGTACGGTAGCATAGTGGTTATGTTACTGGGCTAATGATCCGGAGAAGAGTTCACGGCAGCTGGGGAATTTAAATTCAGTTAATTAAATAAATCTGGAATAAAAAGCTAGTATCAGTAATGTCGTAAAAACCCATCTGGTTCACTAATGCCCTTTAGGGAAGGAAATCTGCCGACCTTATCCGGTCTGGCCAATTTGTCCCACACCAATGTGGTTGACTCTTAACTGCCCTCTGAAATGGCCTAGCAAGCCACTCAGTTTTAGGGATGGGCAATAAATGTTGGCTTTGCCAGCGATGCCCGCATCCCGTGAATGAATTTTTAAAAATTCTCTCCATCACAAAGACCGCATACTTCCACCTCACCCCTACCTCAGCTCTTCTGCTGCTCAAACATGTCCTGGTCACTTCAGGATGTTGATTACTCCTGCTCGGCCTCTCATCCTCCACTCTCTAAACTTCAGTTCATCCAAAGTGTCCTACCCCACACCAAATCAAAGCTCGGCCATCACACCCATCTTCGCTGACCTACATTAGCTTCAAGCTCTCCCAACACCTCAAATTTAAAATTCTCATCCTTTAGTTCAAATCCCTCCAGGGCCTCATCCCTCCTCCAGCCCTACAACCCCCACCCTAATGTTTGACTCTCATTTGATGAAGTACAGGCATTCAAAAATATAGGTACAGTACTGCCAAAGAAAAGCCATTGTAATACAAGCAATAAGGTATACAAACTAACATGAAATATCCCAGGACTGAAAATATGATCTGAAAGTGCATCTGACAGAGATTTACTCCTATGGGTCACACTTGCAACGTATCGAATATTTTTTTTTATATAAAAGCTAGACCATGAAATTTTCGGTAATAATTTTTCAAGCATGCTGCATTGCAGTGCAGTTAAATTCCAATTACCTGCCCAGTCTTGACAGCGACTTCCTGGCGAAGTTGTTCAAGGATTTCAGACACCATTTCAGTGCCCTCCTCAAGCCTTTTACTGCCTTCCTCCAGCACAGCCTTATCCGTCTTTCCAGCTTGTAGCGCTACTTCCAGGACAATCTTCTCATTCTGCAAGAACTGGATGGCGTCATCTTTGGCATTTGCTTCAGTTTGTATCTCGGCTAGGTGGGCCTCCAGTTCATCGAAACGTGCCTGCAACTCGTTCAAGGATTGGTCCTTGGTGTGCAAGGCCTCTTGGGAGATAGTGAGCTGCTTCAGTAGCTCCAACTGCTCCTGCCGCAGCGCTTCTAACTGGAGTTCTCGTTGATGCAAGGTTAACCTAACCTGGAGAGAGAGACATTCTCAGTACATCCATGAGCTAGAATCACAAATGCAACCAACAACAACTTGTATTTATATAGCATCTTTTAATGTAGTAAAACGTCGCAAGGTGCTTCACAAGAGTGTTATAAGACAATAAATTTGACACCAAGCCACATAAGGAGATATTAGGGCAGGTGACCAAAAGCTTGGTCAAAGAGGTAGGGTATAAGGAGCATCTTAAAGAAGGAACGAGAGGTAGAGAGGCGGTGAGTTTTAGGGACGGAATTCCAGAGCTTAGGGCTTAGGCAGCTGAAGGCACGGCCACCAATGGTTGAGTAATTATAATCAGGGAAGCTCAAGAGGGCAGAATTAGAGGAGTGCAGATATCTCTTGGGGGGAGGGGGGGGGGGTTGTGGGGCTAAAGGAGATTACAGAGATAAGGAGGGAGTGAGGCCATGGAGGGATTTAAAAACAAGGATGAGAATTTTGAAATTGAGGCATTGCTTAACTGGGGGTCAAGCTAGGTCAGCGAGCACAGGGGTGATGGGCTAACGGGACTTGGTGAGAGTTGGACACGGGCAGCCGAGTTTTGGATGACCTCAAGTTTACGTAGTGTAGAACGTGGGAGGCCAGCCAGGAATGCGTTGGAATAGTTAATACAGGTTGACTATCCCTTATCTTGGGACCAGCTGTGTTTCAGTATTCGGAAATTTTCGGATTTCAGAAGGTATTATTTCAGACTGGGAAACTCTGAACATTAAATTAATTTGGTAATTAGTATTTGTATTTAATATAAATTTTAAAAGTTCAGGCTACCTCTTGCGACTGTTGCGTGTCTCATTCCCCTTCCTGCTTCTCTGTGCTGCCGCTCACAGTCTGTTTACAGCTCCCCCTGCTCCGTGTCTCATTCCCCTTCCTGCTTCTCTGAATTCCTTGACTTAGCGGGGGTCTGGGGCCCGACTGCCGCCGCCAGTTGTGGGAAAGCCGGATAATCGGCTGACTCCTACACTAAGCTGGCCCGCAAATCAGGCCGGGGGGGGGGGGGGGGGGGGGGAGAAAAAATGAATATCAGACAGGCCGCTGCAGCTATCGGACGGGCCGCTGTATTGTTGGGTTCACTCTCCCGGTACCTCCTTCACACTGCCCGGCTCGGCCTGCAATCTCCTACCCAGGAGGGAACTCTGTGACCCTCTGCCCTGCTCACAGGGAAAGGCAGAGCTCCCTCAGTCACACTTAACATCGAGAGCGAAGGCCGGCGTGTCGACAATCTGCAGGAATTCTTGTTCTGGGCCCCGGAGGACCACTCCTGTCATGTCGTGCGCACGACTTATGCTGAACGAAAAAACTTTTGGTTTTCAGAGGTTTTCGGAAGTTCGGATAAAGGATAGTCTACCTGTAACACCAACAGTCACTCATGGCAAATTGCAGTTGAGCAATATCAGAGGAGAACACAGATGGGCAAGGGAACACGAGTTCACATTTAGGAAAGAGGTGAGAAAGTTGTTCAGAGTCATCAGCATGTAGACTGTATTTCCAGGTAGTGCTGTAGAGGCAAGCTCCCTGGAATCTAAGCAGCAGCTGGACAATGTAATGGGGGAATTGTTGGTTCATTCTGTACAGATGAGCTAGTGTGGGCTGAATAGGCTCTCGCATCTGTATACGCGTTGAGAACAGAGCAGACATAGGTGACCATGAAACAGCATTTGCAATCTCAATCACAGGAAGCTGCCACAGACTAACAGCTTGGCTCAGCAGTAACACTATTGCCTAAATCAGAAGGTTGCGACTTCACTGCGTACTTAAGCACATACTCTAGGCTGACACTTCAGCGCAGTACTGAGGGACTACTGCATTGTCGGAGGTGCGGTCTTTCAACGGAGACATTAAACTGAGGCCTCGTCTGCCTGTTCAAAGATCTTGTGGGATGTAAAAGATTCCATTGGCACTATTCAAAGCGGGGAAAGGATTTCTTCTGGTGTCTCGTCAGACATTCCTCCCTCAAGCAAAACCACCAGTTACCTCGTCATCCATTCTTCTGTTGTGGGACCTTGCTGTGAGAAAATGCCTACTTTGCCCATAAAGCAACAGTAATACACATCACAAAGTAATGCCAACTTGGTTGTGAAACACTGATGTTCAGAGGGTGCAGTAACAAGTTGCTAAATAAATCAAAGTTTATTCATTCTTTTCTCTCTGTATAACACAAATATCCTCAATTCCTTTGCTCTCTTCTCGCCCCACATCATCAGCTAACAGCGCAGCTCTAACAGAGGAATGACATGGATTCCTCAAATACTGCAGCTGGCTAAATAGGCAGCATAGCAACAATAAAAAAATACATTTGTCAGATTGGTGTAAAGTTCACCTTCGGTCAAAATGTTTGCAATTTCCTTTTCACTCTCCACATCTACAATCTCTCTCAACAGAATCAGCCAGAACTGAACAGTCCAACCTGCTGATATCTTCATAAGAACATAAGAAATAGGAGCAGGCGTAGGCCATTCGGCCCTTCAAGCCTACCCCGCCATTCAATGAGATCATGGCTGATCTTCTGCCTCAACTCCATTCACCGGCCCCATCGTCATATCCCTTGATGCCCTTACTAGTCAGAAATCTATCAACTTCTGTTTTGAATATACCCAGTGACTGAGCCTCCACAGCCCTCTGGGGTAGAGAATTCCAAAGATTCACCACCCTCTGTGAAGAAATTTCTTCTCATCTCAGTCCTGAATGGCCTACCCTTTATCCTGAGGATGTGGCCCCTGGTTCTAGACTCCCCAGCCAAGGGAAACATTCTCCCAGCATCCACCCTATCAAGCCCTGTAATAATTTTGTATGCTTCAATGAGATCCCCTCTCATTCTTCTGAATTCAAGAGAATACAGGCCTAGTTTACTCAATCTCTTCTCATACGACGGTCCCGCCATCCCAGGAATCAATCTCGTGAACCTTTGTTGCACTCCCTCTATGGCAAGTATATCCTTCCTTTGGTAAGGAGACCAAAATTGTACACAGTACACCAGGGGAGGTCTCACCAAGGCCCTATATAATTGGAGTAAGACTTCTTTACTCCTGTACTCAAATCCTCTTGTAATGAAGGCCAGCATACCATTTGCCTTCCTAATGGCTTGCTGCACCTGCACATTCACTTTCAGTGGCTCATGTACAAGGACACTCAGGTCCCTTTGAGCATCTGCATTCCCCAATCTTTCACCATTTAGGAAATACTCTGCCTTTCTGTTTTTTCTACCAAAGTGGTTAACTATGTTCTCGCCCACTCACTGAGCCTGTCGAGATCCCCTTGAAGCCTCTTCACAACTGACACCTAGCTTTGTATCATCAGCAAATTTGGAAATGTTACATTTAGTCCCCTCATCCAAATCATTGATATAGATTGTGAATAGCTGGGGCCCAAGCACCAATCCTTGCGGTACCCCACTAGTCACAGCCTGCCATCTTGAAAAAGACACGTTTATCCCTACTCTTTGTTTTCTGTCTGTTAACCAATTCTCAATCCATGCTAGTATATTACCCCCAATTCCATGTGCCCTAATTTTGTTCACCAACCTCTTGTGTGGGACCTTATCGAAGGCCTTCTGAAAATCCAAATACATCACATCTACCGGTTCTCCTTTGTCTACTCCACTAGTTACATCCTCAAAGAACTCCAATAGATTTGTCAAACAGGATTTCCCTTTCATAAATCCATGTTGACTCTGCCCAATCTTACTATTAGTTTCTAAGTGCCCTGTTATTGCATCCTTTATAATAGATTCCAGCATTTTCCCAACTACTGATGTGAGGCTAACAGGTCTGTAGTTCCCCATTTTCTCTCTCCCATCTTTCTTAAATAGCGGGTTTACATTTGCTATCCTCCAATTTGCAGGAACTGTTCTAAAATTCTATAGATTCTGGAAGATGACAACCAATGCGTCCACTATCCCAATGGCCACCTCTTTCAAAACCCTAGGATGTAGGTCATCCGGTCCTTGGGATTTATCGACTTTTAGTCCCATTAATTTTGCTAGTGAAGTTCCTCATTCTCGCCACACCCTTGGTTTTCTCATATTTCTGGGAGGTTTTTTGTGTCTTCCTCCGTGAAGACAGAAACAATGTATTTATTTAATTTCGCTGCCATTTCTTCATTCCCTGTTATAAATTCTCCCATCTCTGACTGTAAAGAACCTACATTTACCTTCGCCAGTCTTTTCCTTTTCACATACCTATAGAAGCTTTTACAATCCGTTTTTAAATTTTTCGCTAGTTTGTGCTCATATTCCATTTTCCCTTTCTTTATCAATTTCTTGGTTCCCCCTTTGCTGATTTCTAAAAAGATCCCATTCCTCAGGCTGACCGCTTTTTCTGGCAACTTTATAAGCTTCCTCCTTTGACTTAATACTAGCTTTAATTTATTTTGTTAGCCATGGTTGGATCACTTTTCCTTTTGGGTTTTTATGCCCTAGAGGAATATATGTTTGTTGCAAATTATGCATTATTTCCTTGAATGTTAGCCATTGTATGTCCACCTTCATACCTTTGTGTAGTCTCCAAATCTACCATGGCCACCTTGTCCCTCATACCCTTGTAGTTTCCTCTGTTTAGATTGAAGACCTTAGTTTCAGATTGGACGACATCACTCTCAAACTTAATGTAAAATTCAATCATATTACGGTCACTTGTCCCTAAAGGCCTCTTTACCACAAGATTATTGATTAGCCCTTTCTCATTACACAGTACCAGATCCAGAATAGCCTGTTCCCTGGTTGGTTCCTCCACATACTGATCCAGGAAGCCATCTCGCATGCATTCCAAGAAATTCATCCTCCACACCATTAGTGGTAATTTGATTTGCCCAGTCAATATGTAGATTAAAGTCCCCCATGATTACTGTATTGCTCTTGTTACATGCACTTCTAATCTCTTGATTGATACTGTGCCCTACATTACCATTATTACTGTTTGGTGGCCTATACACAACACTCACCAATGTTTTCCGCCCATTGCTGCTTCTTAGCTCCACCCAAACGGATTCCAGTTCTACATCACGATCTGCCAAGCCAAGATCTTTTAAGTCTACCGTACCAATCTCATCCCTTATTAACAGCGCTACGCCACCTCCTTTTCCTTTTTGTCTGTCCTTCCTAAATGTTGAGTACCCTGGAACATTCAGTTCCCAGTTTTGGTTACCCTGCAACCATGTCTCTGTAATGGCAATTACATCATACCCATTTACTTCTATTTGTGCCATTAATTCATCCACCTTGTTGCGAATGCTACGTGCATTTAGATAAAGTGCCTTCAACTTTGCCTGTTTAATATTTTTCTGCGTTTTGACCCTCTTTACTGTTGGCCTTTGTTTCATGCAGAGGAACCACTGGAGCTACTTGGCAGGAGGCATGTTTGGCAGCACAGCAACAACGCCCTCCTTTTGAGTTCCAGACATAGTGTATTTGTAACATTTTCAAAAGGAAACAGCCACTTCTACAAAACTGGGGCTCCTTACCTCCTCAAGCTGTCTCTCCAATGCTGTAGCAGAATTAGCTAGTTTCTGAAGGTGCTCACGCTCTTCCTCAAACTCTGCAAGTTTCTGTGACAGATCATCTTCCACCATTGCCTTAGCCTCTTGGATCTGCTGGAAAGCCTTTTCCTGGTCCAACATGTCAACCTGTTGTGGAAAATGTCACCTTCGAACACTGAAATACAGCAAAACCAGTTGCAACCCCAACCTTGTGGACTGACTAGGTCGCGTTTTGCTTGGAAGTGTTGACTTACTAGAGGGTCAACTCTGAATCATTCAGTAACAGTTACACTGCAGTGACCAAGACCGGGCTCCCTCAAGCCACAATGTTCTCTATACCAACAAAAGAAGAGTTTCTGCAATCCATTCTCCAATACAGTACAACTGCATGAGGGACTGGCTAAGATCCCTTGTTTTTGGGTAGATGAATCCCACTTATTGCAGCTTTTAACAGATCAACCACTAAAGATGACTCTACTAATACATTTGGTGTATGTGCAGAGTGACTAAATTTCATATTGTAATGAAGCAGGACATTAATACAATTAAAATCATTTTTAAAAATAAATGCATCCTCAATTCTTCAGGAGGGTACATTAAAAATGTAAACAGTATACACCAATTCACTCAAATCCCTCCACTCTCCAAATCAGCCGGTGTGACAGAAATGCTAGTGATCCCAATATATTGACCACTACACGTGCTACCTAGCAAACGGGGTTAGGCTATAGGTTTCATATTTTAAAACAGATCAGATTGTTGATGGTAGGATTACAACATTAGGGATTCTATTGTCAACACTAACTGAGATATACTGCTGTTCTAACATGTTACTTCTTTCAGAACCTCAAAATATTTGCATCGAGCCTTTTGCAGGAATAATGACTTGTTAAAAAAACAGGTGGAGCAGGATCAAAATTAAACTTTGTTAAAGGCTATACTCTCATGCAAATAACTGCCATTCGTCACAATATCCTAGCACAGTTCGTTGATGGTGTTTAGTTTTTACCTCAATATTTTGGAGGTGCATTGCAATACGCTCCTTTTCCTTGATGGATCTCTGCTGAGTGTCTGTAAGTTGTTGAGACAGAGATACATTCTCGATCTTCAGGTGATCCAGCATTGCTGCTTGGGTCATGTGCCCAGCCTGTGAATAATAAAAAAATACCCAAATCATTGTGAAACATTACAACTGCAGAAACACTAAGTTTAGCATGAAATAAGAACATAAGAAAACAGGAGCAGGAGTAAGCCAATCGGCCCCTTCAGCCTGCTCCGTCATTCACTAAGATCATGGCTGATCTTCTATCTCAACTCCACCTTCCTGCACTATCCCCATATCCCTTGATTCCCTTAATATTCAAAAATCTATCGATCTCTGTCTTGAACAAACGACTGAGCATCCACAGCCCTCTGGGGTAGAGAATTCCAAAAGATTCACATCCCTTTGAGTGAAGAAATTTCTCATCAGTCCTAAATGGCCGACCCCTTATTCTGAGACTGTGACTCCCCAGCCAAGGGAAACATCTTCCCAGCACATACCCTGTCAAGCCCTTAACATTTTTATATGTTTCAATGTGATCACCTCTCATTCTTCTAAACTCTAGGGAATGTAGGACTAGTCTCCTCATAGGACAATCCCAATGAATAAAGTGTACTGTATATTATCCTTTACTTGGTTTCACTACAAGCTGTAGTTTACTTCAGAGAAACCATTTCTAAGAGTCACTAACTAAGTTTTGTGCACATTTATAGACAGTCCAAGGTAAAACAATAGCAGCCACATGTTGGAAGTGTACAATTTACAGTGAGCCAATTAAAAAAGATATAACTAAACTTGGAATGCAAAAGGAGCCAAACTGGATTGATTTAAATTTACATTCTCAATAAAATTTGGCAGACTCCAGTGTGTCGGTTTCTCTTCCTGGTGGCAAAGTAGCACCATAGTTTACGCTCAGTGGAACACGGGTGCCGCCTAAGGTTGTAAAATCTACCGCGGTGCCTTACCTGCACGTTTGCCATTTCGCTCTGTAACCGAACCCTTGCCTCTTGAGCCAGTATCAGTTGCTGCTGGTACCACTGCCTGACCTGCTGCAGAGAAGTTATTTCAGACTGGGATGTCTTGAGCTGGCTCGTCAGAGTGGCACGTTCCAATTGTGCCTGCTGAAGCTGGCTCTGTAAGCCTGTCATTTGTTGTCGAATTGCATGAACTGAAAATATAAAAATTAAAAAACTTTAAAATAATAATCTGTAGGTCAGTTTCCTACATTTTGTGAAGGTGATTGCTTTAAAACAAGGTCCAGGAAGACATAATTGGACTAGACAAGGGCAAACAAAATGACTCCACCTTATATGGTCAGCCAATGGGATTGCAGTAGGTTACTTACTCGTGCTAACATGTTAATCATTTTCATGCAAATATCAACATTGTCCATGTGTGAACATAACTCAGGATAGGTTTAAAGAAGGACAGCCATTACTAGCTATCCAACGAGAACAATTATGTCTAAAAAGCAACGCCAATCAAAAACAGATTTTGGAAAATAAGTTTGAACAAATATGTAACTAGTTATGAAATTCTACCTTGATAATCCTGAAAGACCAATTTCCTCTTGAAAATTTCAAAAATATTTGAAAGTTTAAATAAATAATAAAATGTTCAATCTTCAAATCAGCCAAATAAGGAAAGCTCAGCAGATCATTACAAACCAAACTACTCAAAATAACAGTTAAAACTAGCTGCAAAATCCAACCGAACCCCTGCAAGCATTCCCAATGATTTTGCATCATCAGTCACATCCATATAGAATTACCATACTGCAAAATCATTATATTTAAAAACTTGCACAATCCAGGAGATAGAATGGACACATGACAGATTAGACCAAGGTAATTTAAAAATGCTACGACTAGCAACAGCCTACATTTGTATGGTGCCTTCAAAGTAGCAGACAACCTAGGCTCTGCACAGCTGGGGAATCAGCTCCCCCAACAGCTCAAGAGATCTGATTCCCCATCTCTGATGAATTAACTATTCCAATAGCTGGGGATACAATGGCCTCACTGCCCCTGGGCTGGGCGAGGAGTGGGGTAGGTAGGAAGAGGGGGAAAAAAAAGCTGTTGTTTCCAATTCAGATAATTCAGCTACTGGGAAGCGAGTGAGAGAGAACTGGATTGGGCTCTGCTATGATGCACTCTACACACAGTCTGGGTTCACATCAAAAAGAAAATTTGGGCAAGTTAATGGTTGGCTGCGAGCACCCATGAAACTGTATCCCAGCAAGAGTCAGTTCATCAAGGAGAGGAGGGGAGAAGACTAAAAATAAAAAAGGTTATAAAATTCTCCTATGGAGCTCAGATTCGAACACTCCATAAAGACATACCAGAGTTATCTCTGCTAGAAATTGCCTGCTGCATTTCCTCAACCTTTCCCATCAGTCTGCGATACTGCTCCTCAGCCACCTGAAGATCATTGTTTAGTCCAGCTAAACCGGCATTCTTGGCCTCGAGATTGGTCTGCAGCTCAGTCATGGCCTGTTCCAGACTGGAACACGTTTGCCGTAAGGTGCTCACTTCAGAGTTCAACATGCTTTGTCTTTGCTCACTGAGCACCTTCTGCTCATCCTGCGCCTGCAGTCGTGCATTTAAAGCTGCCAATTGGGCCTGCAATTCAGTCTTCTCCTTCAAACCCTTAGAAGTTAAAGAGAATGGCAATGAGGACGCTTTTTCAATTTACTAAGGAATGGTTATGCTTTTTCCTAATTGATCTACATTCTGCTTTGACATCAATGCCGGAACACCTGGGGATGAACATACCGACCGCTTCCTTTAAAGAAAAATTACACAGAAACTCAGTTCACATGGACACAAAGACCTTCACAGTTTACGGAATTGGAAAAAGAGTCTAAAAACCATCATCATCAGATGAGTGATATTTTGAATTTGTACTTCGCCTGTGGGAGCTATAAAGAGCGAGAAAGCGCTGCCACAAATATTTTTACATTACCGTGAGCAGTCCAAAGCTTACTCTTACAAGACCTGGATTATACTAGATAGGCAACGGACATCAAAAACTGAAGCAGACACACACAAATTACAAGATAGACTTTTTTCTTTGTAAATCAACCGCGAGGTACAATGTTATGTTTGCAGTGCAGGTCCTGTTCACTCAAAAGATACCATGGGCTCTCACAATTTAAAGACAGTTATAGAAATTTAGAAGTAGCATTACTTCCATGTGGTCTTTTGATAGATAGGGATAGGTAGAGATAGAGGAGAGAGAGGGAGGTAGATAGATAGATCTGGTGGATTAAAGAAGTCTTGCTTTGTCTCGTGGTTTTCATTGATGAAGGCACACCAAAAATGGAGGAGCGAGTTGATTGGAAAATGCTCGAGAGTACAGACCAACGGGGGGCAATGATTAAAAACAAATTGGGATAACTGAATCTTTCTACATTTCTGTAATATTTACAGTAGTGACTAATGTCATTTAATTTTTTTTAATGCTAAGCACAGATCAACAGGACTAATATTTTTCACCTCATTCGCTTCAGAAGACAGAGCTTCCAACTGTCCCTCAAGCCGCATTTTTTCTTTAAGAATCTGCATAAGGTCATCATGGGATTCCATCACAGAGCTTTCCATGGAAACACTGCAGAACAAAATTACAACACAGCGGAGCTGAACACACCACACACAACAGTCAGCATCAAATGAAAACCAACTCCAGCAACCCCGTTTGATCTGGAATTCATGTGTGATCTGCAAATGCTGTGTACTAATGTGAACCATTTATTTGTGGTAAATGGATGCATTTGCTCCACTAATGAAACTCAAAACTTTTGCTAATTTAAAGCAATTATTAAAGTACGACGAACCACAAATCTGATCACAATGCAAATCTAGCCATCAGTTAAACCATTATTTTCCTGAGCTGAAATAACAACAGAAAATGCTGGAAATACTCAGCAGGCCAGGCAGCATCTGTGGAGAGAGAAACAGAGTTAACGTTTCAGGTCTGGACCCTTCATCAGAACTGGAAAAAGCTGGAGATGTAACAGATATTAAGCAGGTGCAGAGACGGCGGGGGGGGGGGGGGGGTGGTTAGGAGGGGAGGAAGGAATTGAAAGAACATCCTGTACTTTTGTAAGAGGCAGGAAAGAT
The DNA here is from genome assembly GCF_052327205.1 of Somniosus microcephalus. Lineage (NCBI taxonomy): Eukaryota > Metazoa > Chordata > Chondrichthyes > Squaliformes > Somniosidae > Somniosus > Somniosus microcephalus. Next base: position 11,430,943 of record NC_141005.1, on the reverse strand, counting down.
AAAATGTTGCAAATGGGAATGGCAAAAATCATACTGCATGAAAAATGGGGGCAGGGATAATTATCTGAAACTGTTGAACTCAATGTTGAGTCCGGCAGGCTGCAAAGTGCCCAATCGAAAGATGTGGTGCTGTTCCTCGAGCTTACGTTGAGCTTCATTGGAACAATGTAATAGCCCGAGGACAGAGAGATCAGAGTGGGAGTGAAGCGGTGAATTAAAGTGACAGGCGACCGGAAGCTCAGGGTCACCCTTACGGACTGAACGGAGGTGTTCCGCAAAGCGGTCGTCCAATCTGCGTTTGGTCTCCCCAATGTAGAGGAGGCCGCATCGTGAGCAGCGAATACAGTATATTTTGTACTTCTTGCAATTTAATATACTTTATCTTTCCTGCCTCTTACAAAAGTTCAGGATGTTCTTTCTATTTCTTCCTCCCCTCCTAACCACCCCCACCCCCCCTGTCTCTGCACCTGCTTAATATCGGTTACATCTCCAGCTTTTTCCAGTTCTGATGAAGGGTCCCGGACCTGAAACGTTAACTCTGTTTCTCTCTCCACGGATGCTGCCTGGCCTGCTGAGTATTTCCAGCATTTTCTGTTGTTATTTCAGATTTCCAGCATCCGCAGTATTTTGCTATTATTTTCCTGAGCTATTGGCCTAACACATACAAATTAATAAAGTAACAGAATCAATAATTTATTTACTTTGCATGCCCTTCTGTACTCTTTGAATAAAGCAAACCTTTTATAATGGGGGGGGGGGGAAATGTGGCCAGGTCACTACACGGGCTGCAGCGGTTCAAGGCGGTGGCTCACCACCACCACCACATACTTGAAGAAAATTAGGGATGGGCAATAAATGCTGGCTTTGCCAGCGGTGCCTACATCCCATGGATGAATTTTTTAAAAAGGTTGCCAGCGAAGAGATTCACCCTGGATGCAGTCCTTTCAAGACTTTGACAATGCCAGGATAAGTTTCAATTCATTGGGGCTTTCCCCCCCCCCCATTAGAAATTCTGAAAGGATGGGGTCGTGTAGCCTTGTTCTGCTCCTACTGTGTTCTAATTCTGTTAGATTTCAGGAGATGGTTTTATTCCTGTTCCTGGCTGGGGTGGAGATCGCCTTTACAGAAGGTAAGTACTGTAGAAAATATAGGGACAGAGTGATCTCCTGGAAGAATTTCGATCGCCTAGATGGGTCGGAGAGGAATTTCCCAGATTTTTTTCTCCCAAATTGGCCATTGGGTCTTTATTTGGTTTTTCGCCTCTCCCGGGAGATCACATGGGTTCGGGTGGATGCAGAGTGATAGAAGATTTGAGGTTAGGATCAGATCAGCCATGATCTTATTGAATGGTGGAGCAGGCTCGAGGGGCCGATTGGCCTACTCCTGCTCCTATTTCTTATGTTCTTATGTTCTTAAAAAGGGTGGTAGAGAGAAAGCGGAGAATTAGAGACGGGTAAGCCTGACATCCGTAGTGGGGAAAATGCTAGAGTCCTTTATAAAAGATGTAATAGCAGAGCACTTGGAAAACAGTGACAGGATCGGACAAAGTCAACATGGATTTACAAAAGGTAAATCGTGCTCGACTAATCTACTGGAATTTTTTGAGGATGTAACTGGGAAAATAGATAAGGGAGAACCAGTAGATGTGGTGTATTTGGACTTTCAAAAGGCTTTCGATAAGGTCCCGCATAAGAGATTAGCGTGTAAAGTTAAGGCACATGGGATTGGGGGCAAGGTATTGACTTGGATAGAGAACTGGTTGGCGGACAGAAAGCAGAGAGTAGGAATTAACGGGTCTTTTTCCGAGTGGCAGGCAGTGACTAGTGGGGTACCGCAGGGATCGGTCCTTGGACCCCAGCTATTCACAATATACATTAATGATCTAGATAAGGGAACTAGATGTAATATCTCCAAGTTTGCAGACGACACAAAGCTGGGTGGGCGTGTGTGCTGTGAGGAGGATACCGAGAAACTCCAGGATGATTTGGACAGGTTGGGTGATTGGGCAGAAGCGTGGCAGATGCAATATAACGTGGATAAATGCGAGGTTATCCACTTTGGTGGTGTCAAAAACAGAAAGGCAGACTATTATCTGAATGGCAATAGTTTGGGAGAAGGGGAAGTGCAACGAGACCTGGGTGTCCTTGTGCACCAGTCGCTGAAGGTAAGCATGCAGGTGCAGCAGGCGGTGAAGCAAATGGTATGTTGGCCTTCATAGCAAAAGGGTTTGAGTACAGGACCAAGGATGTCCTGCTGCAGTTGTACAGGGCCTTGGTGAGACCACACCTTGAGTACGGTGTGCAGTTTTGGTCGCCTTATCTGAGGAAGGATGTTCTTGCCATGGAAGGAGTTCAGCGAAGATTCATAAGGCTGATCCCTGGGATGGCAGGAATGACGTATGAGGAGAGATTGGGTCGATTGGGCTTATAGTCGCTGGAGTTTAGAAGAATGAGAGGGGATCTCATCGAAACTTATAAAATTCTGACAGGTCTGGACAAACTAGATGCAGGTAGAATGTTCCCGATGGTCAGAGAGTCCAGAACCAGGGGTCATAGTCTAAGGATAAGGGGTAAGCCATTTAGGACAGAGATGAGGAAGAATTTCTTCACCCAGAGAGTGGTGAACCTGTGGAATTCTCTACCACAGAAGGCGGTTGAGGCCAAGTCTTTAAATATATTCAAGAAGGAGGTAGATATATTTCTTAGAGCTAAAGGTATCAAGTGATATGGGGAGAAGGCAGGTACGGGGTACTGAGTTTGGATGATCAGCCATGATCTCATCGAATGGCGGAGCAGGCTCGAGGGGCCGAATGGCCTACTCCTGCTCCTATCTTCTATGTTTCTATGTAAGGTAGATAGAAACTCGCAGGGAATCCTTGTACAGTGCTTTACAGTCCCACAAACGTCAATGATACTGCCCTGTCGAGAGTAGAACTCCTTTTCTGGTGTAGCGTTTTTACCTTGCATCTGTTAGATATAAAACACAATTGAAGAATAGAAAAGGTTGCAAGCATAAAGCATTATTGCCGTGGTTCCTGTAGAATAGTCCAATCCAGCAGTCAAAGGATGGGGCAGAGCTGGGGTCTGCCTGCTCCCTCACGTGGCAATTTCAGCCTTTCAAGCTGCAGCCCAACTTTTTAGTAAATATTTTTAAGAACTGGACTGATATGACTCCAGGGGGGCTCAAACACCAAGGGACAGCTTCCTGCTTTACAAGAAAAAGGCCTTCATTGTCATTTCATCCACATGAAATAGACAGCACCTCTGCCTCTACAATTACAGGGGGGTTGCTTAGCAACAACCGAGAGCAACTTTAACCCACCAACCCCCACATTAGCTCATTTAGGGGGAAAAGACCAACCTCAATTTAGGAGTGGATGGGGCAAGGCAAGGACACACTGCAACTCAGAACTTGGAGAAATCAACAATTTCAAATCTTTTAGTTGATTTTTAAAAAACCTAGGAAGTGCTGATGGCTGTGCTTGTTTCATAGAGTTGGGGTAGTGGGGAGGGAGAAAGAGCGAAAGGACAAAAACAGAATGGACTTTGAGGAGTTCCTGAGCCTGCCCACTTAAGGTAGTCATTTTTAAATCACTATGGGTTAATGACTATGCACACAGTGCTATTAACCTAGCTCCTTTATATTGTTAGCTTCTTTAGAAAAGATGCGGAGTCTATCAGGCATTATTATTAAAACAAATTTCCTTAATAGACATTAAGGTTATTTGGAACTGCAGCCTTAAAAAAAGATCCTGACTGCAACGTTCAATCCTTAAAAGCACCAATCAGTATTCGATTCCATCAAAAATTCAGTTCATTTTTACAGAATGGTATCTTGTGCCAACAGGTGCCCAATAAAGCAACAGTTTCAAATTCTGAATTTACTTTGAACAGCTCCCAAGTAATTGTATTCGGTGGCGGAATTACCTGCTGGAAATGCTGTTTCTGCGGCTCTGCACTGCTCCATTCACTTCCTGCTGCTCGCTCCGATGTTCTGCTGCTGCAGCTTGCAAGACCTCCCCGATGGAAGGGAAGTGCCCCATAGCATCTGATGAAATTTCTTGCCCTTCAACCATGTATGTGTTTTTTTGCCTGGTGTCCAGTGAGGGCATGGTGCCGTAGATACCGGTGGTAGATACACTGCTGTATGAAGAGCTGTCACTTTCATTCTCATCTTGCCTCGCTCCCAGCTCGCTGCCATCTATCTCAGAGTTATTGTCCTCGATGTGTAATGAAGCCTCCAATTTATCTTCATTTTCTGATGCGAAGCCTATTTCAGATATGACCGATGTGGATGAGCCAGTCCTGTTCTGTGTAAGGGATCCCAATGTTTCCGCACTGGAAGACCTTCCAATACTACTCATGGCCTCTGAACTGTCAGTTTTATAATCCGCAAGGGATCTTATTTTGCTGGACTTGGAACTCTTTGTAGTCTTTTCATCTTTGGAAACGCTTGGCATTCCAAGGCTACCCACCTTGGGTCCTCGTGGAACACTAGTCCTCAGGAACGAGTATTCTTTAGTCAAGGCGAGGGTACTAGCTCGTGGAAGTACTTCTGGGTGGAACATCAACTCTGGGTCCAAAGTACTGGTGAGCCGATTTTTTGGTGTCGATTGCTTAGACTGAAAGATAACAGTAGAAAAATCATTCGAATAGCTGTTCCTCAACAAGGCAGGGATTTGTTCTGTGAAATACATAAGGAGGCTTCTCAAACATTGCTATTCATAATATAGACTATCTTTCACGCTCAGTAAAATGGAAACTTTAATAGTAATTGCGATTAGCATAACAGAAGAAAAAAAATCAGGAGCGACATAACTCAGGCATTCAATAGTAGAGAGGGCTTTAAACTAAAAAGTGGGGGGGGGGGGGGGGGGAGGATCCAGGTGAGCGGGAATTTAAAAAGTCAATGAGAAATGAGAAAACAATAGAGCAGGAGAGAGATGGGGGAAATAATAATCAGAGTGTGACAGGAAGGGACAGAATGTTTAAAAATAAAAGAGTGCAACAGAAAATGGGGCCAAAACAAGGAGAAATGGTAAAAAGATAAAGTTAAAAGCTCTATATCTGAATGCACGCAGCATTCGTAACGAGATAGATGAGTTGACGGCACAAATAGATACAAATGGGTATGATCTGATCGCCATTACAAGGTGATCAGGGCTGGGAACTGAATATTCCAGGGTATCTGACAATTCGGAAGGACAGACAGAAAGGAAAGGGAGGTGGGGTGGCTTTGTTGGTATAGGATGGGATCAGTGCAGTGGTGAGAAGTGATATTGGATCAGAAGATCAAGATGTAGAATCGGTTTGGGTGGAGATAAAAAATAATAAAGGGAAAAAGTCTCTGGTGGGCATAGTCCACAGGCTCCCGAACAGTAGCAATACTGTTGGACAGAGTATAAATCAACAAATAATGGAGGCCTGTAAAAAAGGTACAGTAATAATCATGGGTGATTTTAATATCCATATTGATTGGACAAATCAAATTGGCCATGGTAGTCTTGAGGAGGAGTTCATAGAGTGCATCCGGGATGGTTTCCTAGAACAGTATATAATGGAACCAACCAGGGAGCAGGCTATCTTGGATCTGGTACTGTGTAATGAGACAGAATTAATAAATGATCTCATAGTAAAGGATCCTCTAGGAAAGAGTGATCATAGCATGGTTGAATTTCAAATTCAGTTGGAGGGTGAGAAAGCTGTATCTCAAACCAGTGTCCTGATCTTAAACAAAGGCAATTACAATGGCATGAGGGCAGAATTGGCTAAAGTGGACTGGAAAAATAAATTAAAGGGTAAGACAGTTGAAATGCAGTGGCGGACATTTAAGGAGATATTTCATAACTCTCAACAAAAATATATTTCAGTAAGAAAGATTTTACGAGAAGGGAGCACCATCCATGGCTAACTAAGGAAGTAAAGGATGGTATCAAATTGAAAACGAAGGCATACAATGTTGCCAAGATCGGTGGGAGACCAGAGGATTGGGAAATTTTTAAAAACCTGCAAAGGATGACAAAAAAAAGATGAATTATTAAAGAAAACTGGCAAGAAACATTAAAACAGATAGCAAGAGCTTCTACAGGTATATAAAAAGGAAGAGAGTAACTAAAGTAAATGTTGGTCCCTTAGAGGGAATTAATAATGGAGAACAGGGAAATGGCAGAGACTCTGAACAAATATTTTGTATCTGTCTTCACGGTAGAATTCACTAACATTATCCTAAAAATGGATAATCAAGGGGCCACAGGGAGGGGGGAAACTAAAGACAATCACTATCACGAAGGAAATAGTACTTGGTAAAATAATGGGACTAAAAGACGACAAGTCCCCTGGACCAGATGGCCTGCATCCCAGGGTCTTAAAAGAAGTGGCTGCAGAGATAGTGGATGCATTGGTTGCAATATACCAAAATTCACTGGACTCGGAGAGGTCCCAGCGGATTGGAAAGCCGCAAATGTAACACCCCTATTTAAGAAAGGAGGGAGACAGAAAGTAGGAAACTATAGACCAGTTAGCCTAACATTGGTCATTGGGAAAATGCTGGAGTCCTTCATTAAGGAAGCAGTAGCAGGGCATTTGGAAAAATCATAATGCAGTCAGGCAGAGTCAACATGGTTTTAGGAAAGGGAAATCATGTTTAACAAATTTGCTGGAGTTCTTTGAGGATGTAACGAGCAGGGTGAACAAAGGTAAACCAGTAGATGTCATGTATTTGGATTTCCAGAAGGCATTCGATAAGGTGCCACATAAAAGGTTACTGCATAAGAGAACAGCTCATGGAATTGGGAGTAATATATTAGCATGGATAGAGGACTGGCTAACTAACAGAAAGTCGGGATAAATGGGTCATTTTCCGGTTGGCAAACGGTAACGAGTGGGGTGCCACAGGAATCGGTGCTGGGGCCTCAACTATTTACAATCTACATTAATGACTTGGGTGAAGGGACCGAGTGTAATGTAGCCAAGTTTGCAGATGATACAAAGATGGGTGGGAAAGCAAGTTGTGCAGAGGTCTCAAAGGGATATCGATAGGCTAAGTGAGTGGGCAAACATTTGGCAGATGGAGTATAATGTGGGAAAGTGCAAGGTTATACACTTTGGCAGGAAAAATAAAAAAGCAAATTATTTTTTAAATGAAATGAAGAGATTTTACAAAATGCTACAGTTCAAAGGGACCTGGAGGTCCTTGTGTATGAAACACAAAAAGTTAGCATGCAGGTACAGCAAGTAATCAAAAAGGCAAATGAAATGTTGGCCTTTTTTTCCAAGGGGGTTGGAGTATAAAAACAGGAAAGTCCTGTTACAACTGTACAGGGTATTGGTGAGACCATACCTTGAGTACTGCGTACAGTTTTGGTCTCCTTATTTAAGGAAGGATATACTTGCATTGGAGGCAGTTCAGAGACGATTCACTAGGTTAATTCCAGAGATGAGGGGGTTGACTTATGAGGAAAGGTTGAACAGGCTGGGCCTATACTCATTGGAATTTAAAAGAATGAGGGGTGATCTTATTGAAACATATAAGATACTGAGGGGGCTCGACAAGGTAGATGCAGAGAGGATGTTTCCCCTCATGGGGAAATCTAGAACTCGGGGGCACAGTTTTAGAATAAAGGGTCGCTCTTTTAGAACTGAGATTAGGAGGAATTTCTTCTCTGAGGGTCGTAAATCTGTGAAATTCTCTGCCCCAGAGAGCTGTGGAGGCTGGGTCATTAAATACATTTAAGGTGGAGATAGACAGATTTTTGCAAGATAAGGGAGTGAAGGGTTATGGGGAGCGGGCAGGGAAGTGGTTTTGAGCCCAAGATCAGCCATGATCTTATTGAATGGCGGAGCAGGCTCGAGGGGCCAAGTGGCCTAATCCTGCTCCTATTTCTTATGTTCTATGTAATAGTTAGAACATTTCCTCATCTCACAACATTGACAGCTCTGTGCCCACCTCCAACCCCACCAACGTCCGCTTTCTCAGTAAAACCTAACTCCCCTTGTTCTAATCCTCTCTATGACACTGCTGTCTCATTCGACCTGCTCAACAGGTCTAGTTTCTACCTTTGATGCCTCTTTCGCCCAGTACAACTCCTTTAGTCGCATCTTAAAATCTGACGGCCGCAAACTTGAGCACACAAGGCTCAAGGTTTACCACTGCCACATCAAGCAATACTCTCCACAATAAATTCCTCAATACAAGCCTGGAGGATAAGGCCAATCCCAAACTTTTTTTTTCCCCTCTCCAAATATTTTGGGATCCAGTCAGTATCTGAGTAATTGGAGACATGACGTGTGGTGAGTGTAGCGTGCTCGGGAGGAACAGGTGACTTTGGACCTCTGGTTCCCAAAGCTCTCCACCACTCCTCGCCATGTCTGGGTCTGTTGTAGACTAATTGATAGAGATTGATTGTGGTGATTAGCCAAGAACTACATTATCATTGTATTATGCAACTACCAGGATGGGAGAAGGCAAAATAAATGGACTGTGGTCATTTTTCGTCCAGCAATTCCTATGCTATTAAATCAGTTCCTCCAAGCCTTTTCTCTGCCCTCTCCACCATTAACTCATGGATTTCTTTTGCTCTACAACCCTTGTTTACAGTTCCCTCCACGACCTACCTAACATAAGAACATAAGAAATAGGAGGAGTAGGCCATTTGGCCCTTCGAGCCTGCTCCGCCATTCAATAAGATCATGGCTGATCTTCTGCCTCATCTCCTTTCCTGCACTATCCCCATATCGCTTGATTCCCTTAATATCCAAAAATCTATTGATATCTGTCTTGAATATACTCAACGACTGAGCCTCCACAGCCCTCTGGGGTAGAGAATTCCAAAGATTCACCACCCTCTGAGTGAAGAAATTTCTCCTCATCTCAGTCCTAAATGGCTGACCCCTTATTCTGAGACTGTGACCCCTGGTTCTAGACTCCCCAGCCAGGGGAAACATCCTCCCTGTATCTACCCTGTCAAGCCCTGTAAGAATGTTGTATGTTTCAATGAGATCACCTCTCATTCTTCTAAACTCTAGAGAATATAGGCCTAGTCTACTCAATCTCTCCTCATAGGACAATCCCCCCGTCCCAGGAATTAGTCTGGTGAACCTTTGTTGCACTCCCTCTATGGCAAGTATATCCTTCCTTAGATAAGGAGACCAAAACTGTACACATTACTCCAGGTATGGTCTCACGAGGGCCCTATACAATTGCATTAAGACATCTTTACTCTTATACTCAAATCCTCTTGTAATAAAGGCCAACATACCATTTGCTTTCCTAATTGCTTGCTGTACCTGCATGTTAACTTCCAGTGATTCGTGTACAAGGACACCCAGGTCCCTCAGAACACCAACATTTCCCAATCTCTCACCATTTTAAAAATACTCTGCTTTTCTATTTTTCCTACCAAAGTGGCTAACTTCACATTTCTCCACATTATATTCCATTTGCCATGTTCTTGCCCACTCACTTAGCCTGTCTATGTCCCCTTGAAGCCTCCTTGCATCCTCCTCACAACTTACATTCCCACCCAGCTTTGTACCTTAGCCCTACGGCTATAATCCCTCTCAGCCATACGGCTCAGATCGCACCATTCACCCCTCTGACTCCAGAGTACTGTGCATCCATCCTTCCCTCTTCTCCACCATCAGTGACAGAGCCTTCAGCTACCTCAGGGACCTCTTTGCGCCTTGCTACATTCACCCAAACAGGCAGATGGGGCCTCAGATTAATGTCTGACCGGACACCTCCACCCATGCAGCACTCCCTCAGTGCTGCACTGAAGTCTCAGCCTAGATTATGTGCTGAAGATCTGGAGTGGGGTTTGAACCCACAACCTTTTGACTTTGGCGAGTGCCATCACTGAGCCAAGCTAATACAGGTTAATTACTACAAGTTGTGTATAATCACACACTTACTCTCTGCTGGTGCCTTTGTACTCTGTACTGTTTGAGTTGCTCTTCAAGACGCCGTCGAGCCTGTGAACGTATCTGTTCTTCATTCTGTTCTTTCAAAGGCGGGTCCACAGTACCTGATTTCAAAACAAAATCATAATTTCAAACCATCAACATAAATCTTTTTATAACTCTACCTATAATAAAAACCAGCACAGCAATTACAATTACATGATAAAAGATCTCTGTTCTTAACACTGCTTATTTATAAAATGTCATCAGAGGGCTCACAAACTAATTTCCTAAAGCTATAATCATTTTGTCACAAAAGGCCCCGTCACCTGAAGCACTTGTAAATACTTTCTACTTCATCTTTTCTATACTTTCATCTTGCCATGGAAACTACAATTTCCCAATCTAGACTTAACTACCACTCTTCCACAGACAACCAGCCTCATTTGACCTGAACCATGTATAAATCCCCCTTCCACTTGTAAAATTCTCTTTCCCTTCATCATAGCCACCTCTCTATCCATCGCATTCCACGTACCAGGCTTTAACCAGCAGGCCGACTCCAATTCCTTCGCCAGTGACCAATCGATCCAACACACTGACCAACACTTGCATTTAGAGTCCCCCCTCCTTCCTCATCGCGTATTGATCCAATTCCCTTTTGAAAGTTACTACTGAATCTGCTTCTACCACCCTTTCAGGGAGTGCATTCCAGATCACAACAACTCGCTGCATAAAAAAAAATTCTCATCTCCCTGCTAATTTTTTTGCTAATTACTCTTAAATCTATGTCCTCTGGTTACCTGCCCACCATCAGTGGAAAGAGTTTCTTCTTATTTACTCCATCAAAACCCTTCATAATTTTGAGCACCTTTATTAGATCTCACCTCACCACAAAAACAATCACCCAATATTAATCAGAATCTAAAGCTTACCATTATGTCAGCATGCACAATCTGGTCAGGAGTTGTTTTACAGGAAACACCCGACACGGTTTCAACAAAAAGTAAGAATTTTCTTTGAGCCTTTATTCCATTATTAGTGGGGCAGCCGATGTGAGTCAGATGAAAACGAGCAGAGACTCACTCAGCGTGCCAGCGCATTACAATAGTCATTACACTTGGTTAATTTAATGTAGAACATAGAAAATTCATTACAATATAAATGGATTGCAAAAAAAAACTTGGTCATAATTGGATAGTTGTGAAAAGATTTGTTACACAACTCGACAAAAGCTCACCTCATTTTATGTAACAATTTCTTACAGAATCTCACGTTAGGCATGGCAAGAACTAACTTGCAAAGCAGAAATTTAAAAAAATTCAGGCCGTGGGATGTGGGTGATGCTGGCAAGATTGCATTTCTTGTCCATCGCTAGTTGCCCTGAGAAGACCTTCCAATGAGTTGGCACTGGCGGACCTTCTGCTTTGTAGCAATCGTTCACACAACTGAGTGGATTGCAAGGCCACTTTATTAAGTGACAACCACATATTGTGGAACGAGGTCACGTGCAGGCCAAATCGGGTAGGATAGGAGATTCCTTTTCCTGAAGGATATTAGTGAACCAATTGGGTTTTTACGACAATCCAGTCACTTATCTGATGTTAGGCCATAAATTACCAAATTTATTCAATACAATTTCACAACTTTTCACCCAGAGGGTGGTGGGAGGCTGGAACTCACTGCCTGAAAGGATGGTAGAGGCAGAAACCCTCATCACATTTAAAAAGTACTTGGATATGCACCTGAAGTGCCGTAACCTACAGGGCTACGGACCAAGAGCTGGAAAGTGGGATTAGGCTGGATAGCTCTTTTTCGACCGGCACAGACACGATGGGCCGAATGGCCTCCTTCTGTGCTGTAAACTTCTATGATTCTATTACTTGCCATGGTGAAATTTGCACTTACAACCTCTAGGTTACTAGTTTAGTACCACAACTATCGCCACTTCTGTACCCTACGGCCAGGCCACTGTGGAAAGCTGCCTGGTAACAGCATGGGTGGCACATTACTCACTCTTTCCGCTGTAGGTGGTATGGCAACATCACAAAGTAAAAGTTAACAAAGCAATAAAAAGTGAATTGAGATTCCAGTAAGGAGAAGGTGGCTCCCTGGATGGACTAGTAGGTAAAGGAAATGTAGGACTAAGCCACAGGGATCAGAATATCCTCGGATCAATTCTCAGAGTGTGCTGATTTTGCTCATCATCGCAGGGCAAGAGATAGGAAGTTATAATTGGCCTCTACACCACAGAGATTGGGGGGGGGGGGGCGGGGAGGAGAAAGAGGAGGAGGAGAGAGCAATTAAAAGCAAATCAGTCAGGGCTCCGATCCTGGATTATTATCCATCGACACGTGTGGACATCAAGTGAGGAGAAGGTGGATTCAGCTCATGGAAATTTAGCTGACTACGCTCGCAGAGCAAGATAGGCTACCTGGGCAAGCAGTCACCTGTACAACCAGATCCCAGTAAAAGTAAATGGGGAGCCAGGGTCACTCCAGCAAAACGTGTAATGCAGCAGGAACTGGCCTACTGGAAGTGATGGGATACATACAGCACCTCTGCACATATATAGGTGAGCAAATTAAAATGTTACGCCAATGGCATGTCACCTGTTTATCTTTGGTGTTCAGTGATGCTATCGGCTGCAGGGTCTGTTAAAATTGTAATAGGCTAAAAAGTCCAATCAATCAATCGCATAGGCTTAAGTGCCAAGTTATAATTTTTCTTTACAAACCAGCAGCACAGTGGCTGCCCAGCCACGCTACCACCCCCCCCCCCCCTGCTAATCCTCAAAGCCCTGCACAGTCAATCTCCCAACATTATGTTAGGCTGAACAACTGGCTGCGATTGGGGCACCTCCTTGTGGTGTGGACAAATGCCACCGTCGCACACATCCGCCAACTCAATGGCTAAGCTGAAGATCCAGGCTAATGGGTTTGACAGGAGGGGAGAAAACTGGGAATTTTTTCTGACTGGTACATTAAACGGGTAACCCACTGCACTATACACATCCTATGCTCACCAATGCATGCTGAACTTAGTATAGGAAATAAATTCAATCTTTATCCACAATTCCAGCAAGCAGGAATTGATAGTGAAGGCAAAATCCAAAGGATTCTGAATCTCTCAATTACCATATACAGGAAATATCAATACATCAAATCTGGATACAAAGCATTTTCATTAATACCAACATTGAACTCACATTTGCATTGATACACAAACAAGAAACATAAAGCTGGAGCGCAGTGCAGAAGAACTGATAAAGGCAGCAGGTTTTAAGAGCAGCAGCATAAAATGGTAGACAATGTGTGGGGGGGGGGGGGGGAAATTTGTGCCTATTGCCCACTTACATTCAAAAAACTAAAACAAACCACATACAGGTTTCTGTTGGAATTCTCTGCTCCATCCCTCACCCCTCTATTTCCTTCAACTGAATATGGATGGCGGGGTAGGAACGTTTGCATCGCTCCCATCGACACCGTCCCATAATCTAAAAAGGTAAAGAAAGTGACTTCTGCAGGCTGAGGCTGCTCTTGAAGCCTATTCTCTTCCCCAATACCATGACGAAACATTAGGTGTCAGCGTGCACGAACTGGAAAAGCTTACAGGAGGCTGAATGACAACAGGGGGGGGGGGGGGGTGGAGGTAAACACAATTTTCTATAAATATACAAGTTTTGAAGAAGTAACAAGAATCTGTATGGGTGAACACCCCCAAATCTGCAATGCCATGACTAATTTGGTATGCTACGTTGTCACCATGTTTAAGAATGCGGGTAAGTTACACAGCAAACAAAGAGGAGAGCGGATTTCCCAGTCTATTCGCCCTCGGATTTATTTTTTAAGCTAGGTTAATGCCGGTTTCATTAAACTGCAGTTCTGATTGCTCACCTCCCTTCATTAACTCTGGTTACTTAAAAAATCTGCAGAGTGAAGAGATACAGGAGGGGGATCAGTGCCCAAAATGGGTGTACAGCAACTGGGCAGCTGGGCAAAAAACAACTCTGGAAAATGTGAGATAATTTATATTTTGGTGCATGTCATTACACAGTTAAGGGAGCACAATTAACATGTACTGTACCAGCAAAAAGACACGCACGACTGTAGAGCAAAAGTTGAAAGTGGCATCAGACTGCATCATAGCAGCCGTCACAACAAACAAACACAAACTCCAACCTGTCTAAAAATCCTGCCGCCTACATGTCTGCATTCAACTCCACTTGACCCTTACTTCACTAGCCTCCATTAGCTCCCTGTCGCACAACAGATTTAAATTAAAAAATCAGGGTCCTCACTTGCAAATCCCTCGATGGCTTCATGCCGCCCTACCTCTGCAACCTCCTCCAGCCCTACGTCCCAGTCTGTGCTCTGTGGGTCACCAATTCCAGCCTCCTCTGCATTCCGCTTCCAAACCTGCTCTTAGTGGGGCAGGCAGTGGGGAAATAAGTTTTTTTGGGGGGGGGGGGGAGCGAGGGGAAAGAGGAGACACGGTAACAGTCTGCAAAATCATGAATGGAGATTGACCTGGACAAATTATTTGTACTGAAACAGAAGAGTACCTGGCGACATGATGCAGATAAGGGACGTTCCAGTTTAAAATGTAAACTACACCACTCCTAACTTATCCACTGTGCTACCAACCAGCAAGTTCAGATCCAAAAAGGATGGGGCCTTTATTCTTGCAGATATCACTAAACTTCATTTTTTGGCCACTGGAATAGAACAGCTTTTCATCTCCCAATTTTTTCTTAAAAAGACATTCTCTATGGTAGCACATGCACAGAAAAAGACAGCACATGGAGTTGCCAGCTGGATCGTTAAAGCTTAAAAAGCAAGCCAATTTTGGCAAAGAGGAAAATTCAAAAAGAGGAAGGAGGGTGGAAGAGCCACCGCTGTAAATAAATGCTTACACAAATCGGTTTCTTGCATAGGAAGACTTAGAATGAGCGACTGCAAAGCTTCACTTTTTAGAACAAGTATCTCAGAGTTAGCTTCCTGAGACGTCTTTAAGTTGCCATGGAAACCATCCACACCTGGGGAAGGCTTTTTGCTCTCATCTGATCTGCACTTTGGTGGCTGACTTTCTGGTGAGTTCGAGACAGCCTGGGGAATGCCAGAAGGCCCAGTGGACCTGTAAAGGGACTTGGATCCATTCTGACAACCGTCTCCTTCACCGCCAGCACCTTTAACACTGGAAGCACACTGCTGCTGGATGTGGCCCTCATGTTTGCCTGAGACACTGCTGGCGTCCATAGCTGTTCCACTGTTTGGCACTTTATCAGTACTGTTCACATAGGCACCTATGAAAAATGAAGCACAGTTAGCAACCAATACCACCCTATTCTACCACTTACTCTTGACACTAGCTGAAAAGCAAAGTCCTAATCTTATTTTTCTCATCAGTCTTCTAACCGTTAACAAGCTTATGGCATTTTTTTAAGCATTCCATCACTTTGGCATTCTAGATTGAGCAATGCAATGAGGGAGAAAACTGAGAAAACAGGAAGGAAATGACGACAACTGAAATAAGTGGAACACAAATTTTCTTTCAGCTCATTGAACCCATCGGCCTAAATTCAGATTTATTTTGTTTCAACAAGGATTGAAAACCAAAAACTACTTTTACTCATTACAAATATAACCTTAAAAAGGAGGGCAGTCTTGGAATAAACTCTTTTATTTTGAAATGCTCATCTGGCGCACACTGGAAGGAAAGTTTCAGAGCATAAAAACATAGCTTGGTGCCACAAGTTGGAGGTTTTCCAACATACATCTATTTTTAGGGTAGTTCTACATTTTGTCCCCGAGAATTCTCTCTTCTATTCAACTTCCTTTCAGCAGAAGCACGACCCATTCTGCAAGATTAGACTAGTCTTACTAGATTTCTCGCTCTTCCAACTCTTCCTTCTCCTAAAATGCCCACTCACCACGTGTCAGCTGTACAGTCGACCTAAGCTCCAATTTGATTTTGGTTCATCTCGGGATTTGAGTATCATGGGCAAGGCCAACATTTACTGCACATCTTTAGTTACCCTGAGGCAGTGGTGGTGTGCCATCCTCTTGAACCATTGCAATCTTTGTACTGGTTTGATACAACCGAGTGTCTTCTAGGCCACTTCAGAGGGCAGTTAAGAGTGAGCCACGTTGGAGTGCGACTAGAGTCATAGAGTTTTACAGCACAGAAAGAGGCCCTTCGGCCCATCGTGTCTGCGCCGCCCATCCATCCCTGTCCAGTCTAATCCCATTTTCCAGCATTTGGTCCATAGCCTTGTATGCAATGGCATTTCAAGTGCTCATCCAAATGCTTCTTGAATGTTGTGAGGGTTCCTGCCTCTACCACCCTTTTAGGCATTGAGTTCCACATTCCAACCACCCTCTGGGTGAAAAAGTTCCTCCTCAAATCCCCTCTAAATCTCCTGCCCCTTACCCTGAATCTATGCCCCCTTGTTATTGACCCCCCTACTAAGGGGAAAAGTTCCTCTTTGTCTACCCTATCTATGCCCCTCATCATTTTGTACACCTCAATCAGGTCCCCCCTCAGCCTTCTTTGCTCCAAGGAAAACAACCCCAGCCTGTTTAGTCTTTCTTCATAGCTGAGGCGCTCCATCCCAGGTAACATCCTGGTGAATCTTCTCTGCACCCTCTCCAAAGCAATCACATCCTTCCTATAGTGAGGCGACCAGAACTGCACACAGTACTCCAGCTGTGGCCTCACCAGCGTTTTGTACAGCTCCATCATAACCTCCCTGCTCTTATATTCTATGCCTCGGCTAATGAAGGCAAGTATCCCATATGCCTTTTTAACCACCTTATCTACTTGTTCCGCTGCCTTCAGAGATCTATGTACATGTACACCGAGGTCCCTCTGACCCTCTGTACTTCCTAGGGTCCTACCACTCATTGTGTATTCCCTTGCCTTATTTGTCCGTCCAAAATGCATCACCTCGCACTTTTCAGGGTTAAATTCCATTTGCCACTTTTCCGCCCATCTGACCAACCCGTCTATATCGTCCTGTAGCCTGAGGCTTTCCTCCTTGCAATTTACCACCCCACCAATTTTCGTGTCATCTGCAAACTTACTGATCATCCCTTTTACATTCTCATCCAAATCATTTATGTAGATCACAAACAACAAGGGACCCAGCACCGATCCCTGAGGTACCCCACTGGACACAGGCTTCCAGTCACAAAAGCAACCTTCGACCATCACCCTCTGCCTCCTGCCACTCAGCCAGTTTAGGATCCAACGCGCCAAGGCACCCTGGATCCCATGGGCTCTTACCTTCTTGACCAGTCTCCTATGCGGGACTTTGTCAAAAGCTTTACTGAAGTCCATGTAAACCACATCCACAGCATTTCCCTCATCCACCTCCCTAGTCACCCCCTCGAAAAATTCAATCAGATTTGTCAGACATGATTTACCCTTGACAAAGCCATGCTGACTATCCCCGATTAATCCTTGCCTCTCCAAGTGGAGACTAATTTTGTCCCTCAGAATTTTTTCCAATAATTTCCCTACCACAGATGTTAGGCTCACTGGCCTGTAATTCCCTGGTTTATCCCTGCTACCCTTCTTGTATAATGGTACTACATTAGCTGTTCTCCAGTCCTCTGGTACATCCCCTGTGGCCAGAGAGGTTCTGAAAATTTGTGTCAGAGCCCCTGCAATCTCCTCCTTTGCCTCCCACAGCAGCCTGAGATACATCTCGTCCGGGCCTGGGGATTTATCCACTTTTTGGCCTGCTAAAACCACTAGCACCTCCTCCCTCTCGATGCTAATATGTTCAAGTATGTCACAATCCCCTTGCCCAATTTCTATGTCTGCATCGTCTTTCTCCATAGTGAACACAGATGCAAAAAATTCATTTAAAACCCCGCCTACATCATCTGGTTCTACACACAGATTGCCACTTTGGTCCCTAATGGGCCCTACCCTTTCCCTGGTTATCCTCTTGCCCTTAATATACTTATAAAACATCTTAGGATTTTCCTTTATTTTGCTCGCCAGTGTTATTTCATGGCCCCTCCTCGCCCTCCTAATTTCTTTTTTAAGTATGCCCCTGCACTTTTTATACTCCTCTAGGGCTTCTTCCGTCTTTAGTCTTTTGTAACTGCCAAAAGCCCCCCTTTTATTTCTAATGCATTTTTGTATCTCCCTTGTCATCAAAGGTTCCCTTTGCTTGTTGGTCCCACCCTTGACCTTTACAGGAACATGTTGGCGCTGTTCTCTCTCTATTTCCCTTCTGAAAGTCTCCCACTGTTTTGATGTGGATTTTCCTATAAGTAGCTGCTCCCAGTCCACTTTGGCCAGATCCTGCCTTATCATATTAAAATCGGCCTTCCCCCAATTTAGAACCCTTATTTCCGGGCCGTCTTTGTCTTTTACCATGACCACCTTAAATTTCACCGAATTATGGTCACTGTCGCCAAAATGGTCTCCTACTGATACTTCCACCACTTGCCCGGCTACATTCCCCAGAATTAGGTCCAGTACCGCCCCCTCTCTTGTAGGACTTTCTACATGTTGGCTCAAAAAGCTCTCCTGGATGCACTTTAAGAATTCGGCACCCTCTAAGCCTTTCACACTCTGACTATCCCAATTTATATTGGGGAAGTTGAAATCCCCCACTATTATTACCCTATTATTTTCACACTTCTCTGAGATTTGCCTACATATCTGTTCCTCTATCTCCCCCTGACTGTTTGGGGGCCTATAGTACACTCCCAGCAAAGTGCTTGCCCCCTTTTTGTTTTTAAGTTCTACCCATATGGCCTCATTTGAGGAACCCGCTAATATATCATCCCTCCTTACAGCAGTAATTGACTCCTTAATTAATATTGCAACACCCCCTCCCCTTTTACACCCCCCTCTGTCTCGCCTGAAGATTCTATACCCCGGAATATTGAGCTGCCAGTCCTGACCCTCCCTCATGGGTCATGGGATTGGGGGCAAAGTATTAACGTGGATAGAGAACTGGCTGGCGGATAGAAAACAGAGAGTTGGAATAAACGGCTCGTTTTCGGAGTGGCAGGCAGTGACCAGCGGGGTGCCGCAAGGATCTGTCCTGGGACCCCAGCTGTTCACAATATATATAAATGATCTGGATCAGGGAATTGGATGCAATATTTCCAAATTCGCTGACGACACTAAACTAGGAGGAGGGGTGGGCTCTGATGAGGATGTCAGGAGGCTACAGTGCGATTTGGACAGGTTGGGGGAATGGGCGGATACGTGGCAGATGCACTATAATGTGGATAAATGCGAGGTTATCCACTTTGGGGGTAAAAACAGGAGGGTGGATTATTATCTAAATGGCAATAGATTGGGAGATGGGGAAGTGCAGAGGGACCTGGGTGTTCTTGTGCACCAGTCACTGAAGGAGAGCATGCAGGTGCAACAGGCGATTAAGAAGGCAAATGGTATGTTGGCCTTCATATCAAGGGGGTTCGAGTATAGGAATAGGGATACCTTACTACAGCTGTACAAGGTGCTGGTGAGACCGCATCTGGAGTATTGTGTACAGTTTTGGTCGCCCCATCTGCGGAAGGATGTTCTTGCCATGGAAAGAGTGCAGCGGCGATTCACCAGGCTGATACCTGGAATGGCGGGAATGACCTACGAGGAGAGATTGAATAGTTTGGGCTTGTACTCACTGGAGTTTAGAAGATTGAGAGGGGATCTCATCGAAACATATAAAATTATGGCAGGCCTGGACAGGCTGAATTCAGAGAGAATGTTTCCAATGGCCGGGGAGCACAGAACCAGGGGCCACAGTCTAAAAATAGCGGGCAAATCATTTAAAACAGAGATGAGGAAGAATTTCTTCACTCAAAGAGTGGTGAGCCTGTGGAATTCCCTGCCACAGAGGGCTGTGAAGGCTAATTCAATAAATATTTTCAAGAGAGAATTGGATATATTTCTGAAGGCTAAGGGGATTAAGGGTTACGGAGAAAAGGCGGGGACGGGGTACTGAACTGGTAAGATCAGCTATGATCTCAGACGAAGATCAGCCATGATCTCATTGAATGGCGGAGCAGGCTCGAAGGGCCGAATGGCCTACTCCTGTTCCTATCTCTATGTTTCTATGTTTCTATGTTTCAACCATGTCTCCGTGATGGCAACAATATTTGGCTGTAAATCACCCCCTACTATAGCTCCACTCTGTACCCCATCCCCCTGCCAAGTTAGTTTAAACCCCCCCCAGCAGTGCTAGCAAACCTCCCCGCAAGGATATTGGTTCCCCTCTGGTTCAGGTGTAAACCGTCCGACTTGTACAAGTCCCACCTTTCCCAGAAGCAGACCCAGTGATCCAGGAAACTAAAGCCCTCCCTCCTGCACCATCCCTTTAGCCACGCATTCATCTGTTCTATCTTCCTATTCCTATACTCACTAGCACGTGGCACCGGGAGTAATCCAGAGATTACAACCTTTGAGGCCCTGCTCTTTAATCCTTCACCTAGCTCCCTAAATTCTTGCTGCAGGACCTCATCCCTCTTTTTACCTATGTCGTTGGTACCAATGTGGACCACGACCTCTGGCTGTTCACCCTCCCCCTCCAGAATGCCCTGCAGCCGCTCAGTGATATCCTTGACCCTGGCACCAGGGAGGCAACAAACCATCCTGGATTCACGTCTACGGCCACAGAAACGCCTATCTGTTCCCCTTACTATAGAATCCCCTACCACTATTGCTCTCCCACTCTTTTTCCCCCCTTCCTGGGCAGCAGGAGCACCCCCAGTGCCAGGAAGTTAGCTGCTGCTGCCTTCCCCTGGTGAGTCATCCCCCTCAACAGTATCCAAAGCGGTATACTTGTTTGAGGGGGGAATGGTCACAGGGGTCTCCTGCACTAGACTAGAATCACATATAGGCCCAGACCGGGTAAGGACGGCAGGTTTCCTTCTCTAAAAGGACATTAGTGAACCAGTTGGCATTTACAACAATCCAAGCGCTTCATGGTCACTTTTACTGACCCCAGCTTTTTATTTCCAGATTTATTTGTTTATTTACACTGAATTCAAATTCTCAAACCGTCATGGTGGGATTTGAACTCGCGTTCTCCGGATTACTGGTCCAGTAACATTACACTAAAGTACCCCCACTCACAACGAGGGAGTTAAACTGACCAAAGGGAGACCAGAACTCAATCCTCTGACTGCGCATCCAATCTTATACCACTAGAAAATTCTGTCCCTCTTCAGTCTGCAATCTATTGATTTATTGTGGACAAGAAAAATGCCACTAGGAAAATCAGTCCACTTTTTCCTGTCAACCACAATTTTAGTTTCTTAAACTTCTGGACACTCCTTGCTACAATTTTTCCTTGTACATTTTCTGCTCAGACAAGCAGAAACCATCCAGCACATTAAGTACACCCATTAACAATGGTACATTAAAGCGAGCGGGACTAGTACTTGATCATAATGAAGCCAATTTGACGCGGCCTCACACTGTACATGCAGTTGTCACAGAACGCAAGGTGAACAGAACTGTTCATTACTCATGCCAAAACACACGCCCTCATTTTCTCGCTCTTCCTTCTCCCCATCCAAACATTCTAGGTACAGTAACAGGGCAACTTCCAGCCAATGACTTCGGCACTTAATGAATAATGCAGTTAATATTGATCACCCCCACACAGACAACCCCCCACACACAGACACTAAACTAAAACCGAGACACATACAAAGCAATGACTAGTAAAAAATAAATTAGTGTTTCCAAGGAGAATGAAATTGGCCAGTAGATCAATTTTGTACATCTACACAACAACTTTAACGCACAATGATTGTTAAAGGAATACTTTGTCAGGTTTACAGTTATTTCAGAATTTTACCCTGTTACCTGGAATTTCTCAAGATGAAAAAAAATTACGTTTATATCTGAACCAATCTTGCATATTTTACTTTGATATCTAAAACAGCCATTCTAAGCAACAGAAACAATGCAGTGATTGCCAGGGAAAGACAACTTAATGTGTCAAAAATAATGAGATGCGGGGGAAGAATAACGGGAAATTACAGACACCTATGGCACAAAGCATCAGCAAAACCTGGTGCTGTATTACAGTGGGCTGCTCACATTTTTCATGCGATCCACCAAGAGCACAAGTTACTTTACGACAATACTGGGGACTGAGGATAAAGCTCCAACTGTTGCATTAGTACAAAGCAGTTTTGCTTCACACCAACACTAAATTTGTATAATTGATCCAGAGTCGGGGCCCCACACTAGATTTACTTTCCATAATATGCTTATCTGAAAGATATATGGATTTTTTTCCACCTACAAGCGGTTTCCCTCCTTTACCAATCTTTACAGATACTAAGTTTACCCGGTTTTGTAAAAAAAAAGGCTTTTTGGAGTATATCTACATCTATCTATATTTTTAACGGCAAACTTTGCAATTTTACTCCGTGGATAATCCCCATTACTTACAAGTTACATATGTCACAAAGGAAATGTTTTTCTGGTTTCTTGCTTTGGTGGTCTAGTGCTTATGGCAATGGTCCAGCAACCCAGAGGTTAGGAGGTCAAAACCCAACAGGGTAAGTTGTAAAACCGAATTCAAAAATCTGGTAATTCTTGGCCTGGCACCAGCGAAATAACCGTGAAAGCTTCCAGATTGTTATAAAAACCCAAATGGCTCACTAACGTCCTTCAGGGAAGGGAGCCTGCCACCCCACTACGTGAGTCCAGTAACACAAATTATGGTTGACCCAGAACACCATTTGAAGCAACCTAGGAAGCTGTAATCAATCATGGCCAAGGATTTACCGCATGGACTGCGACAGTTCAAGCCAGCCCATCACCACCACCTTCTGAGCAACGAGGGATGGGCAATTAACGCAGCCATGCCAGTGTCACCTACATCTACTGAACAAATTAAAAAAAAAAAAAAACTTCCCCGTTGAATCATTTTCATGCACTAATTTCAGAGAAAATCTGTAAGTCATTTAAAGTAGCAACTAGGGATGGGCAATAAATGCTGGCCTTGCCAGCGGCGCCCACATCCCATGAATGAATAAAAAAGACTTGCATTTCTATAGCACCTTTCACGACCTCAAGGATGTCCCAAAGCGCATTACAGCCAATGAAGCACTTCCGAAGTGTAGTCACTGTTGCAATGTAGGAAACACGGCAGCCAACTTGCACACAGCAAGCTCCCACAAACAACAATGACCAAATAATCGGGGATTTTTAAAAAATTTAAAAATGATGTTGGTTGAGGGATAAATATTGGCCAGAACACCAGGGGGAATTCCCCCGTTCTTCTTTAAAATAGTGCCACGGGATCTTTTACGTCTACCCGAGGGGGAAGACAGGACCTTGGTTTAACATCTCATCCAAAAGTCGGCATCTCCGACAGTGCAGCACTTCCTCAGCACTGCACCGGAGTGTCAGCCTCGATACTGTGCTCAAGTCTCTGGAGTGGGGCATCATTTATACATAAAGGTAGCTGCATTTGTTCACCTTTAGGGCAGTTAACAGTTAGGACGATGAATCATCAATCTGACAGCACCCTTTAGTTCTGGTCAAACCCATGCAGATGACTGAACCACACCAAAATAAAAACTCAGCAGATTATAGATTATATAATCAGCACCATCCCCACCCCGTGCTCTGTGATTCCACAGCCATGGAAAACACCACAGAATGTTTTGCATTCCAGGTGCTAGGGCGGGGAAACGGCATCTGCTGTGGCTGTGACTGGCTCCGAGAGCGGCCACAATTTCACCAGTGCAGTCTGCAACGCCGCGAGTGGGAGGTGAACGCAAAGAGACAGCAATGTAAGCTTTGCATCACTCGAGTATGGTTTGAGGTACAAGATTTGCAGGTCCGATTACCCATCACAATTTGCATAAAGCTGTATGTAAAGGCATTTCTTATCTGCAATCTTTCGCTTCACACTTTTCAAACTAGGTCATTTCAATCATCATGTCATATATTAGCTTTCTGACAATCTGCAAGGAGCAAGTGCAGAGGAGATTTTGGAGGTTGCAAATGTTTTGCCCATTTCTTCAAAATTCTTTGGTGTTTTCTGAAATAGTGCTGATGCTGTGACGGTTACTGTACTTTTTTGTCCTTATTTTTATTTGTCCTATTTTTTTTCACATGGTTACCCCATTAAAAAAAAAAGTCCCTTATTCCTCTTTAGATATCAGTGCACTGCTGCCATTTCTCCGCGGATAGACTCGCGACCCCGTCCCGCCACCCCGCCAGGCGTGTAAATTCTGTGTACAGATCCACCTAGGGTTGGGCCATCAAATGCCACAAAATTCGATTGGACCTGCCGCAGAAACTGGCCTCTAGGTGCTCCAGAATTCCATGGGCGTACTTGTATCGCAGTCATCGCTGGGAATGGCTTTTACTTTCAACCACGTTCATTCTGGGAAGGCTTAAAAAAAAACGCAGGTACTGCAAGTTCAAATGTACTCGACTATACTGTCCATCAACCAAGATCCTTTACCCTGCACAGATTTTCAGTATATTTTAAAATCAATCTTGAATTTTAATTCCGCCCCCCCCCCACCCCATGAAGCTCTGAAGGATTGGGCTAATGCAGCGATTTTACCGAAAACTTATTGCTAATAAATAAAGAAAAGTTAAAAGGAGGGAACGCCACCATCAAACAACCTTTAAAAGTCAGAGGGGAAAAATTCCGTTGTTTGCGCCTCCCGTTAGCACCTTAAGAGGGCGCAAAGCAACTAGCGCCCAGGCGCGGAGATGTTTGCGCCGCTCGCGAAATTAACTCGACATTTTGCGGCAGCACTAAACACTACCGCCACGATCTCCTACGCCGGCAGATTGTGACGTCAGTCGAGTGCGCAACGACCCGGACATTGCGTGGCGCCCCCTGCCTTACCGCCAGCAACGACAGGTTGAGGGGAGCGTTGTGCTGTCAGAAAGGGACTGGGGGAGCGCTATTTAAAGGCAACCGCTTCCTGCCTTGTTTTGTCAGTGACATTTTTGCACCACACATTCTGAGAGAGAGAGAGAGAGAGAGAGAGAGAGAGAGAGAGAGAGAGAGAGAGAGACTTCTGGAGAGATTCAACGCTGTGTGAAGGAGTTTTGAGTACTGAGCAGCACTTTGCAGGTTCATTTTGATTTGCCCTTCCTTGCTTCGCCAGCGCTCTGAGGTAGCGCCTCGCTCCTCGGCCTTTGCGCCTTAAGACAGGTGTGAAGCGCCTGATTTAGCGCTCCAATCACCTCCAGAGGCGATAAAAGCCAAGTTTGCAGTCGGAGGCGATAATTAGCGGCAGGCGCTAAACTTTGCGCACGGCCGATAATGGCGCCCCAAACGGGGCGATACTGAATTTCCCCCCAAAGTCTCAAATAGTGGCATAGCATGTTGGAGTTTATTGAAGTGGAAGGGAATATTGTCTCCAGGCCATTCTTGAGACTCCCAGCAGTTAGCTCGCGAGTAACACTGGTTCTCTGACATTTAGGAAGCCGCTACCCTGCCACAGCAGAAGCACGACCCATTCTGACCAGAATGGAGATATAAATCAGAGGGTAACATACCCTTAAAAAAACCAATGAACTGCATTACCCTTACAACAACGTGCATTTATATAACATCTTGAATGTAACAAATGTCTCATGGCATCATCACAGAAAGCCACAAGGAAAATGGACATGGAGCCACGGAGAAATGGTTTTTAAGGAGATTTATTTATTTATTAAAAAAAAAGAGGCGGCGAGGCAAAAAGGTTTAAACAGGAAACTCCACAGAGTTGATGGGCCAAATGAAGGGGAGATGCACAGAAGGCCAGAGAGAAAATTGTCGAGATCAGAAGGAGTGAGGCCATGGAGGGTTTTTAGGGAAAAGGATGTTAAATTCAGTGCATTGGGGAACAGGGAGCCACTTTAGGACGGGGGGGGGGGGGGGGAAAGCAGGACAGGATACATCCAAATGGAGATTTGGACAAGTTGGAGAATGGAGAGTGAAGGATGCAAGAGAAAAAGAACTTGCATTTCTATAGCGCCTTTCACACCAAAGCACTTTCCAGCCAATGAAGTACTTTTGAAGTGTAGTCACTGTTGTAATGTAGGAAATACGGCAGCCAATTTGCACACAGCAAGCTCCCAAAAACAGCAATGTATTAATGACCAAATAATCTGTTTTAGTCATGTTGATTGAGGGATAATTATTGGCCAGGACACCGGGAATAACTCCCCCGCTCTTCTTCGATATAGTGCCTTGGGATATTTTATGTCCTCCCGAGGGGGCAGACGGGGCTGCAGTTTAACATATCATCTGGAAGACCAGCAAGAACAGCAGTGGAGCGGTCGAGTCCAGAGGTGACAACGGCATGTACAAAGGCCGAGGTTGGGGCAAAGGTGAATCATGTTGAAGAGGTGGAAGTGGTCTTTGCGATGGAAAGGATACAGGATCCGAAACTCAGCTCATGGTTGAGCAGGATACGAAGATTATAAACAGTTTAGCCTAAGATGGTGGTTGGAGACACAGCGAGGGAGCGGAGTTTGTGGCAGGGGTGCTGAAGATTACGGCTTTGGTCTTCCCGATGTTTAACTGGAGGAATTTATGACTCATTCACAATAGGATGTTGGACAAACAGTCTGACAGCAGAGGTAGTGCAGGAGTCTAAAGAAGTGGTAGAGCAGTAGAGCTCAATGTCACTAGCGTGCACCCAAAGCTGACTCTGTGCCTGTGGATAATGTCACTGAGGGGCAGCATGTGGATGAGGAAGGGGAGGAGGATGGGAAGCCAAGGATCTTTGAGGGACTTGAGGTGAAGGGAAAGGAAGAGAAGATATCACTGGGTCACTGCCTATGCTCAGATGATGCATGGATGTTCCCCTTCAATATTTACTTCAAACAGGGAGTTCTCATAACATCACGATCACCTGTATATTAATATATAAACTAGCAGTGACATCTGCAGCCCTGGGTTATTGACTGTATTTCTGCCAGTTAATTTCATTTAATCACATTGTTCGACTCAGTTCATCAGCAGCACTCCCTGTGTAAAGAAGTCACAATATAATAATAAATAAAAAGCATGACTCTTTACAATCTGAATTTGAGAGTACTGAAATTGAGATCCTCCCCTTAGAACTACAACTCAAAACTACACAATGATTTAACAATGGTTGTACTTTTCCAGAAACGAAACAAGCACAATGGAAGAAGCACATACTGAATTTATATACACGCGTACTTTACAACAAACAGCAACTTCACCTACACAGAATAACAAATGCTGGCACTGGCACCTCCGATTAACAGCTCCTCTCATTAGATGCATCTTTACATTTGTAAACTTAAAATTATAAATATTTTAGTAAATAAATACAATTCAAACAAAACAGCCCATGTCAAGCTGCCATGGGAAGTACATTTCTGGAAAGAATTTAACGAAATTACACGTTGGTAAGGGTTGCGCACCGTTTATATCGACTCCTGTGCCAGATGACCCAGACATAGTCGCATCGTCGGGAAGCTCTTCTTTGCTCCCAGTGGCTATGCTGTACGTTGAATTAGCCACCAAGACATCCTGTGTATGGGACGGGGCTTCCATCATTCTACAAACCTGGCAGTAAGCAATGACACTTTACAGGGCTGCTCACGGTAAGCCAAAGGTTGCTTTGTGCCATTAAAAGGAAATGTGTTCTGCTCCGAGGATAATTCAAGAGATTGCGTAGAGTCTGAAATGCAGCACCATGATCGGTCAACTGGGAGCTGTAGCATTTGGCAGATTCCAATGCGTCGAGGAGTGAGGCCTTTCCTACACGACCCGAGAGTCAGATATTACAGGCACTGTGGAAAGACAATACATTAATCAGTACTTACAGTACGAGGCTGAAAGACATCAGGAATTATATCGGCATAAAAATACATAGCAAGGAAATAAAATGCAAGGAAACCAGATTGTAGTCCTGCTGGTGAAACAGGGAAGGAGAGCACACTGCTGTTGAAAGGTGGAAGATAGCACAATGTATTGTTTTAAACCTCTTCACTGAACCGATTGGGACTGGTGTCAAAATCCCTGCATTACAACAGCGACTACATTTCAAAAAGTACTTTAATGGCTGTAAAGCACTTTGGGATGCCCCAAGGTCATGACAGGTGCTATATAAATACAAGTCTTTCTTTCACTACCATAAGCTCCGTTTGTAAAGCAGGGAATAATTGTTCTTATTATAAGCACTGTACTCAGTACTAAGCGGGTCCAATACAGATTAAAGTGGGTTTAAAATAATTGAATTAACCTGAGTAGCTTCTCGTTCCTCCCTCGACTCCACTAACAAGAATCTAAAAATATCAAACAAAATTCAGCTATGGTGCTATACATGTATATGTATTGAATGTAACATCTAAATATATTGACCTAAATGAAGTTTGATATCAGCTTGAAAGTACAATTAATACATTGGCAAAGAAAGCTTTAGAAACTGAGAAAATACTGGCGCAAAACATACTGAACATGCATAACTACGGCAGAAGAACGCAGTCAAGATTTCAACATATTTATGGTTTAAAAGTCTTAAACAGTCATCAGCACCTACACACGTTGAATAACAATGTGACAGCCGTGGCTCAGTGGGCAGCACTCTCGCCTCTGACTCAGAAGGTTGTAGCTTCAAGTCCCACACCAGAAACTTGAGCACAAAAATCTAGGCTGACACTCCAGTGCAGTACTGAGGGAGTCACCAAGAACAGTAGCATAGTGGTTAGATTCCGGGGCTAGTGGCCCGGGGTCCGGGGCTAGTGGCCCGGGGCTAGTGGCCCGGGGCCCGGGGCTAGTGGCCCGGGGCCCTGGGCTAGTGGCCCGGGGCCCTGGGCTAGTGGCCCGGGGCCCTGGGCTAGTGGCCCGGGGCCCTGGGCTAGTGGCCCGGGGTCCTGGGCTAGTGGCCCGGGGTCCTGGGCTAGTGGCCCGGGGTCCTGGGCTAGTGGCCCGGGGTCCTGGGCTAGTGGCCCGGGGTCCTGGGCTAGTGGCCCGGGGTCCTGGGCTAGTGGCCCGGGGTCCTGGGCTAGTGGCCCGGGGTCCTGGGCTAGTGGCCCGGGGTCCTGGGCTAGTGGCCCGGGGTCCTGGACTAGTGGCCCGGAGTCCTGGACTAGTGGCCCGGAGTCCTGGACTAGTGGCCCGGAGTCCTGGACTAGTGGCCCGGAGTCCTGGACTAGTGGCCCGGAGTCCTGGACTAGTGGCCCGGAGTCCTGGACTAGTGGCCCGGAGTCCTGGACTAGTGGCCCGGAGTCCTGGACTAGTGGCCCGGAGTCCTGGACTAGTGGCCCGGAGTCCTGGACTAGTGGCCCGGAGTCCTGGACTAGTGGCCCGGAGTCCTGGACTAGTGGCCCGGAGTCCTGGACTAGTGGCCCGGAGTCCTGGACTAGTGGCCCGGAGTCCTGGACTAGTGGCCCGGAGTCCTGGACTAGTGACCCGGAGTCCTGGACTAGTGATCCGGAGAGGCGAGTTCAAATCCCATTTCCCACTGCAGCTGGGGAATTTAAATTCAGTTAATTAAATAATCTGGAACAAAAAGCCAGTATCAGTAATGGTGACCATGAAACTATCAGATTGTTGTAAAAACCCATCTGGTTCACTAATGTCCTTACCTGGTCTGGCCTTACCTGGTCTGGCCTATGTGACTCCACAGAATCATACCTTTCAGCTAATGTTCCAGATTCCTCCATCACCATACCTGGGTATGTCCTGTCCCACCAGCAGGACAGACCCACCAGAGGTGGCAGCACAGTGGTATACAGTCAGGAGGGAGTGGCCCTGGGAGTCACAGAATCACAGAAACCCCACAGTGCAGATAGAGGCCATTTCGGCCCATCGAGTCTGCACCGACACATCCCACCTGATTCCCGTAACCCCACGTATTTAATCCCCTAACACGAAGGGTCAATTTATCATAGCCAATCAACCTAACCCGCACATCTTTGGATTGTGGGAGGAAACCGGAGCACCCGGAGAAAACCCACGCAAACACGGGGAGAATGTGCAAACTCCACACAGACAGTCACCCGAGGCCGGATTTGAACCCAGGTCCCTGGCGCTGTGAGGCAACAGTGCTAACCACTATGCCACCTTGCCGTCCTCAACATTGACTCCGGACCCCCATGAAGTCTCATGGCTTCAGGTCAAGCATGGGCAAGGAAACCTCCTGCTGATTACCACCGACCGCCCTCCCTCAGCTGATGAATCAATACACTGCCATGTTGAACACCACTTGGAAGAATCACTAAGGGTAGCAAGGGTGCAGAATGTACTCTGGGTGGGGGACCGAGCTGGCCGAGTCCTGAAGGACATAGCTGCCAGACTAGGACTGTGGCAGGTGGTGAGGGAAAAACCTACTTGACCAATCTACCTGTCACAGATGCATCTGTCCATGACAGTATTGGTAGCAGTGACCACTGCACAGTCCTTGCAGAGACAAAATCACATCTTCACACTGAGGACACCCTCCACCATGTTGTGTGACACTGCCACTGTGCTAAATGGGATAGATTCAGAACAGATCTAGCAGCTCAGAACTGGGCATCCATGAGGCGCTGTGGGCCATCAGCAGCAGAATTGTATTCCACCACAATCTGTAAACTCATGGCCCGGCATATCCCTCACTCTACCATTACCATCAAACAGGGGACCAACCCTGGTTCAATGAAGAGTGTAGAAGAGCATGCCAGGAGCAGCACCAGGCGTACCTAAAAATGCAGTGCCAACCTGGGGAAACTGCAACATAGGACTACATGCATGCTAAAAAGCAGAAGCAGCATGCTACAGACAGAGCTAAGCGATACCACAATCAACGGATCAGATCAAAGCTCTGCAGTCCTGCCACATCCAGTCGTGAATGGTGGTGGACAATTAAACAACTAACGGGAGGAGGCAGCTCCAAGAATATCCCCATCCTCAATGATGATGGAGCCCAGCACTCGAGTGCAAAAGCCAAGACTGAATAGTCTGCAACCATCTTCAGCCAGAAGTGCCGAGTGGATGATCCATAATCGGCCTCCTCCTGAGGTCCCCACCATCACAGAAGCCAATCTTCAGCCAATTCGATTTACTCCACATGATACCAAGAAACGGCTGAGCGAACTAGATACAGCAAAGTATATGGGCCCTAACAACATCCTGGCTGTCGAGCTGAAGACTTGTGCTCCAGAACTAGCCGCGCCTCTAGCCAAGCTGCTCCAGTACAGCTACGACAATGTGGAAAACTGCCCAGATATGTCCTGTCCACAAAAAGCAGGACAAATCATATCTGGCCAATTTCTGCCCCATCAGTCTACTCTCAATCATCAGCAAAGTGATGGAAGATGTCGTCGACAGCGCTATCGAGCAGCACTTACCAATGACCTGCTCACCGATGCTTAGTTTGGTTTCCACCAAGATCACTCGGCTCCAGACATGGACAAAGGAGCTGAATTCCAGAGGCGAGGTGAGAGTGACTGCCCTGGACATCAAGGCAGCATTTGACCGAGTGTGGAATCAAGGAGCCCTAGTAAAATTGAAGTCAATGGGAATCAGGGGGAAAACTCTCCACTGGCTGGAGTCATACCTAGCACAAAGGAAGATGGTTGTGGTTGTTGGAGGTCATTCATCTCAGCCCCAGAATATTGCTGCAGGAGTTCCTCAGGGCAATGTTCTAAGCCCAATCTTCAGCTGCTTCATCAATGACCTTCCCTCCATCATAAAGTCAGAAATGGGGATGTTTGCAGTGTTCAGTTCCATTCGCAGTCCATGCCCGAATGCAGCAAGACCTGGATGACAAGTGTCAGGTGTCAGGCAGTGACTATCTCCAACAAGAGAGAGTCTAACCACCACCCCTTGGCATTCAACAGCATTACCATCGCCGAATCCCCCACCACCTGGGGGATCACCATTGACCAGAAACTTAACTGGACCAGCCACATAAATACTGTGGCTACAAGTGCAGATCAGAGGCTGGGTATTCTGCGTCGAGTGTCTCAACTCCCAACTCCCCAAAGCCTTTCCACCATCTACAAAGGTACAAGTAAGGAGTGTGAGGGAATACTCTCCACTTGCCTGGATGAGTGCAGCTCCAACAGCACAAGAAGCTAAACACCATCCAGGACAAAACAGCCCACTTGATTGGCACCCCATCCACCACCTTAAACATTCACTCCCTCCACCACCGGCGCACCGTGGCTGTAATGTGTACCATCTACAAGATGCACTGCAGCAACTCGCCAAGGCTTCTTCGACAGCAAATCCGTGACCTCTACCACCTAGAAGGACAAAGGCAGCAGACGCATGGGAACACCATCACCTGCAAGTTCCCCTCCAAGTTACACACCATCCTGACTTGGAAGTATATCGTTGTTCCTTCATCGTCACTGGGTCAAAATCCTGGAACTCCCTCCCCAACAGCACTGTGGGAGCACCTTCACCACACGGACTGCAACGGTTCAAGAAGGCAGCTCACCACCAACTCAAGGGCAATTAGGGATGGGCAATAAATGCTGGCCTGGCCAGCGATGCCCACATCCCAGGAACAAATATTTTTAAAAAATCAAATCTGGAATTCTTTACCTAGAGAGTGGTGAGAGTGTGGAGCTCCCACAGGGAGTGGTTGCAATGAATAGTATAGATACATTTAAGGAGAAGCTAGATAAGCATGTGAGGGAGAATGGAATAGAGGGTTATGCTGATGGAGTTAGATGAGGAAGGATGGCAGGAGGCTCGAGTGGAGCGTAGATGGACTGTTGGGCTGAATGGCCTGTTTCTGTACTGTATATTCTATGTATTTCAGCTCGAGATAGAGCTACACAGCAGTGATGTGAATGCAGTCATTTCAGTTTACTCCAGAGAGTAGAGTCACTTTTTTCCCCACTAAGAAAAATGTAATGATTCAACCATTTGAATTGAGTAATGTAAATAATACAGCAAAGTGGGAATTTATTACTGGAACAAATGAATCATCAGAGAGTAGTAATGAAGTGACTTTGAATTAAGAGTAGTCTGTACTTCTTGCACAGGACACCAACCAAGTGGAATTTCTGTCTGGATTGGCAGGCCATCTCCTACTACTCAAGTGCGCGATAGAAATTGAATTTTTCGAAAAAGCTACGAAGTGTGCCGCAGAAAAGTTTAATCTATAACTTTGGAAGTAAAAAGAAAATTAATTAAAGATACTTGCTATATCCAACTTATAAAAATAAAAGTTTATGGAGATTGGTTACTAAAACTTCCCTTGGCCCAAGGTTCAGGAGTCTGTATTGGGACTTGATGCTGGGACCCTGGAAGTCTATGGGTCTACCTCAGAAAACTGGACTGATAAAAACTTAGGATTTTTTTGAACTGTTTGAGGAGATGTCACCTCCTTCCTTCCTATTTTAGTCTCTAGTAGGCTGCACCCTAAAACCAAGAGGACAAGGAACATGCTCCTGACAGCTACCAAAAGCCTGCTGCCAAGAGGCACGCGATAGTGGCCCAATAAAGACTCTCTGCATATTCATTCTTTCATTTCTCCTTTTTCCCTTATATTTAGTCATCTGGCCTGTGCTCATCACTGCCTGAGAGCTGAGATTGTGAACCCAGAGTGGAGGGGCAAGGAGAACACGATCACTCCACCAAACCACCCAAAAACTTGTAAAACCACAGAGCGCAAATCCTCATTTGCAAACTACGTCCGCACAAGATAATGTCATCACATTGTGCTCTTGATTTACGATTGTTTGAACAGTATGTTGGAAACCGATGGTAACCTTTGCATTTGCTGCATATTTCTGCTGGACAACTTTCTGCAGTGTGTCTTGGATTCCCTTCTGTCTTGACGCTACAGCAACTGGTCACCTCAAGAATTCATGTAACAAAAGTTGTATTGGAAACTGTCCTTATTACCCTTCAAAAAATCTTCTAAATTGGCAACGTCCCATGAGCAACCAAAATTATTTTTTTTATTTTTTTAAACCCGGGAATTTCCAGTAAGAACTTTGTTAAATGCGATACAATAGTCTCAACATTTTATGCTCAAATCAAGATGGTTGAACTTAGACAAAATGGGCACAAAAACTGATCCACATCGGCGATGGTCAACACTGGCCTCGTCTTGCCACATCATAAGATAATGTTGCATTGGAACAGTCGGGCCATTCAGCCCCTCGAGCCTGTTTCACCCTTCAATTAGATCACGGTTGATCTGTATTTCAACTCCATTAGCTCCTTAGCTCCCTATCCCTTGATACCCTTACCCAACAAAACTCTAGCGAACTGTCTTGAAAGCTCCAATTGTCCCCCAGCATCCACAGCCTTTTTTTGGGGGGGGGGGGGGGGGGAAGAAAGAGAGAGAGAATTCCAGATTTCTGCTACCCTTTGTGTAAAAAATTGCTTCCCGATTTCCCTCTTGAACGGCCTAGCTCTGGTTTTAAGATTATGCCCCCTCATCCTTGATTCTCCCAAAGGAAATAGTTTCTCTGTATCTACCCTATCGAATCCTTTTAACATTATAAACACCTGGAGCAGATCACCCTTTAAACTTCTCATGAACAGGTATTGCACAGTTTGTCTGTAGCTCCATCAATCATTGACTTAGTCATGTCTTCTTCTTCTCAGGCAGTCCCTCGGAAGTGAGGATGACTTGCTTCCACATTAAAAATGAGCTCGCAGGTGGCTGATTAGTCCAATGCGGGACCTACAGTCTCTGTCACAGGTGGGGCAGACGGTGGTTGAAGGGGTGGGTGGGTATGCGCTGCTTGGCTTCCGCTTGCTCCCGGCGAAGAGACTCGAGGTGTTCGGCGCCTTCCCGAATACTTCTCCTCCACTTTGTGCGGTCTTGGGCCAGGGATTCCCAGGTGTCGGTGGGGATGTTGCACTTTTTCAAGGAGGCTTTGAGGGTGTCCTTGAAGCGTTTCCTCTGCCCACCTGGGGCTCTCTTGCCGTGCCAGAGCTCCAAGTAGAGCGCTTGTTTTGGGAGTCTTGTATCGGGCATGCGGACAATGTGACCCGCCCATCGGAGCTGATTGAGCGTGGTCAGAGCTTCGATGCTGGGGATGTTGGCCTGAGCAAGAACACTGACGTTGGTGCGCCTATCCTGCCAATGGATTTGCAGGATCTTGCAGAGGCAGCGTTGGTGGTACCTCTCCAGTGCTTTGAGGTGCCTGCTGTACATGGTCCATGTCTCTGAGGCATACAGCAGGGCAGGTATCACTGCTGCCCTGTAGACCATGAACTTAGTGCCGGGTTTGAGGTCCTGGTCTTCAAACACTCTCTTCCTCAGGCGACCGAGGGCTGCACTGGCACACTGAAGGCGGTGTTGGACTGGTATAACACAGATCTTTTGAATACCAGGACACGTGTATTTTTACAACCAGATTTGGATATTAAAAACTGCAATGACATCAAAAAAGCTCCATTGCCTCTTCTTGGTGAGCAATCAGCTTGGTTTTAAAATCAAGAACAAAACCGGAGTGGTTTTCAAAAGCATTCAACTCTTAACACAAAGTCAAATAAAAGTAATGGAGAACAAGATAAACAAGACACTATGGAAATGCCACGCCCAAATCCTAAACAAGTTAGGCAGACGTCATGACTCTGGTTAAAGAGCTTTCACCGCATTCTTACCCATTGCGCCATTCTAATCTGTACACAAGTTTGAACATCAATAAAAATGGTCTTGGAATTACTTGGACAGTCCTTGGAGGGTGAGATTCAACTCTGAACTAATAGTTCTGAGGGGACAGTTTGTGCCAAACATTGGCAAGATAAAAAATATATTTAGACAGGAAGTTGGCGCAAGGTCT
The DNA here is from genome assembly GCF_052327205.1 of Somniosus microcephalus. NCBI lineage: Eukaryota > Metazoa > Chordata > Chondrichthyes > Squaliformes > Somniosidae > Somniosus > Somniosus microcephalus. The sequence continues at coordinate 11,395,307 of NC_141005.1, read as the reverse complement.
AACATCCTGCCCAGTTTATTCATCAGTAGGGGACACCCGACAATATGCCCTTTACAACAAACGGGAATCTGATTTCGGTGCTGCTTATCCTCCTCTTCACTTTGATTTATCAATTTACCTCATATCAGATGGCGAATGGAGGCGTGTAGGGTTTCAATCAAACTAGTTATACCAACTGGCTTTGAATATGCTGCACTTCAGAATGGATTTAAATTAATTATGAGACTGGAGCACTTAAATCCGTAACTGATCACTAACCCAAGTCAATTCATACTTCGTACAGGCTGCACTTCATTTCTGGAAAACTAAATCTACAAACAAACTGCACAGATTCAGATTTAATGGTTTTAAAAATCCTGTCCTTTAGGCCATAGACTATAGAAACATAGAAGATAGGAGCAGGAGTCGGCCATTCGGCCCCTCGAGCCTGCTCCGCCATTCAATGAGATCATGGCTGATCATCCAAATTCAGTACCCTGTCCCTGCCTTCTCCCCATACCCCTTGATCCCTTTAGCCTTAAGAAATATATCCAACTCCTTCTTGAATATATTTAATGAACTGGCCTCCACCGCCCTCTGTGGCAGAGAATTCCACAGGTTCACCACTCTCTGGGTGAAGAAATTCCTCCTCATCTCTGTCCTAAATGGCTTACCCCTTATCCTTAGACTGTGACCCCTGGTTCTGGACTCCCCGGCCATCAGAAACATCCTTCCTGCATCTAGTCTGTCCAGGCCTGACAGAAATTTATAGGTTTCAATGAGATCCCCTCTCATTCTTCTAAACTCCAGTGAGTATAAGCCCAATTGACACAATCTCTCCTCATACGTCATTCCTGCCATCCCAGGTATCAGCCTGGTGAATCTTCGCTGCACTCCCTCCATGGCAAGAATGTCCTTCCTCAGATAAGGCGACCAAAACTGCACACAATACTCAAGGTGTGGTCTCACCAAGGCCCTGTACAACTGCAGCAAGACATCCTTGTTCCTGTACTCGAACCCTCTTGCTACGAAGGCCAACATACCGTTTGCCTTCTTAACCGCCTGCTGCACCTGCATGCTTACCTTCAGCGACTGGTGCACAAGAACACCCAGGTCGCTTTGCACTTCCCCTTCTCCCAATCTATTGCCATTCAAATAATCATGTGCCTTCCTGTTTTTGCCACCAAAGTGGATAACCTCACATTTATCCACATTATAGTGCATTTGCCATGTTTCTGCCCAATCACCCAACCTGTCCAAATCATACTGGAGTTTCACGACATCCTCCTCACAGCATACCCTCCCACCCAGCTTTGTGTCGTCTGCAAATTTGGAGATATTGATTTAAGTGGAGTGCAGTCCAGTGTTAATGGACCTTCTGTACTTGCCTCCAGACATATAAAGGGCCGAGTTCCAAACCTCCAGACATATAGGCCCAGAAATTCGGGTCCCCACGGGCGAGTACACGCTGGGTACTCACGCGTAGGCCCAACGAAAGTGCCGGTTTCGTGCATGCACTGCGCATGCGCGGGAAACCGGAACTTCCGTTCCCTTAAAGGAAGGGGTTCACAGGTCGAACGCGTGTGCCGGAGAGGCAGCGCGTACGCCTGGAACTTACTTTTTTTGCAGCTTTCTCCGGGAGGGTAAGTCTCCAGCAGCTCAAGGCCTGCTTTTAACAAGGTAAGTGGTGAATTAAGTAAAATTAAAACATTTTTTCCACAGGTTTATTATTTTTAAATACTTTAAAGAAAGGGAAGTTTATTTTTAGCCCCGTTAGAACCTCCAATTAATTTTTTCAAAAATTTAAATTATTGTTTAAAATAGTTATTTTATGTAATTTATAGTTAAAGGTGATTTTTTTTTTTTAAACTCTTATTTGAAGTTTTAGTTATGTTTTGGGGCTGATTTGTATTTATAGTTTTGACAGCTCTTCCTGTCAAATTTATGAATGGGCATTCCCTGCTACCATTGGCTCTCCATGGCCCACGTGATCCCAGGGGACGCTTCGAACTAACTGCGCCCGCCCCTGGGATACGCAAGCACTGCACGCCGGCAGTTGGAGGAGGCCCAGGATCGGAATCCCACGCGGGCCCACAGCACAACGGCCGGCGCGCTAGGTAAGTGCAGGTCGGAGGCTTGCACCCGCGGGAAGCCTCCGACCCAAAAATCTGGGCCATAGTTCCAAAGAGCAATGCGAGCCTATTACCTTGGTCAAACATAGTTGCCCTTTCTTTACTTTCAGCTACTGCCCCACCCTTTTAAAACAAACGGCAAATCGAAACACAAAAAAGGGAATCATATTTTGTTACAACAAAAAGGTAAAAGACATTCAAGATGCACAACTCCCTACTAAATTATAAGTACTTCACTAACAATTGTGGAGTTTAGTTTCGCATATATTGTTTAAGTTTATATGGAATGGCTTCTAAAGATAAAATATCACTTTACAAATAATCCTTATTGCTGAACAAAGCATGGCTGTGATAAAAATAAGGTTAATACTTGGTTCAAATGTGGAAAAGGAAAAAAATGCAGTTGTAAAAGCAAATCCTTTTAGCCGAGATGCACAAACTGATTCACAGCCAGTCAGTCACATTATTAAATAAATGTATGTTAACTGGTTAAATAGATTAGTAAGGTTTCTAAACTCAAAGCGTAGCATTTAACTGCTAACCTGTCCCACTAGGGATACTCATGCACCAAGGTTTCTGATCAATTAACCCACTTACTGGAGAATGCAGACTCTGATCTCCAGATTCTGCCCCGGGAAACAATGAGCAGGAAGAAAAAATAATTATCTATATAGATTGGGTTTTTGTAGCTGGGAGACACTTAATTATAATGCATTCGGAATGTGTAAGTTGCAATTCTGATAGATCTATGTTATATGGTGCATTTATATCACATTGATGCAAAGGAGTTCACTTTGCACGGACACTACAGCTATAGTGTAAATGCAGCCCGAATCCAGAGTCCACAGTAAACCTCCCTGGAGAAGAGCATCTCACTCTGCTCCTGGAGTCAGTTCAGTTTTCAGCACCACATTTATACTACACAAGATGAGCATTGGTGTGAAGCCACAACTACTTTGCAGTGATACAAAATTTAGTGTAAATGCACACAAAAGAACAGAAAGGCTTCTTCCCTGACAGCTCAGAGGTAAAGCCATAGTCTCCAAGCCATACCTTCCTTCATCGACGCTGGGTTAAAAATCCTGCAATTCCTTCCCCAACAGCACTGTGAGAGTACCTTCACCACGCGGACTGCAGCGGTTTAAGGTGGCGGCTCATCAGCACCGTCTCAAGGGCAAATAGGAATGGCCAATAAATGCCAGCCTTGCCAGCAACGCCCATATCTGAAGAATGAATTTAAAATATACAGACAACAAAGACAGCAGCTTGCTATGTCTGATCTCAGTCAGTATAGCAGCAGGCACTCGGCAGTTGGCCAAAGCTCTTTTGAATTAGGCACAACAGGGGCTTGAGGAGGGATGAGGTGGTGGTTTGGGGCGGTGGGGGGGGGGGGGGGAGGGGGTGGAAAGAACAGGAATGTAGCGATAGCAAAATACTGCAGATGCTGGAAATCCGAAATAACAGAAAATGCTGGAAAAACTCAGCAGGCCAGGCAACATGTAGCGATCTGTCTCGGTCACTACACAGTGACCAGTGTGTGGAATTCAGCTGACAGATTGTAGCTGGGCTGGGAGATGCTCCACAGCCAGATGATATATCAACACTTGCCGTCAAGGCTCACAGATGAATAATTGCCATTTGAATGAGGTTATCAGAGGCCAAAGGCTGCCTATGGAATAATAAATGAGTCAATACCTTCAGGAGAGGTAAACAGACCCAGCTCTCAAGCTAATACTACATTCTACAAAGACCAGTTGAATTCCACTGATAACCTTCCTCAGCTCCCAAAGAACTACACCTACAAGGTTTGGTGGAAGACTGGATCATCTATCTGCATTTATTCTTACAACAGAGATGCCAAGAGTTTTGGAAACTCAAAGGGAAAATAAATGCAGGCACCATGTTTTACTGAAAAATATCTACAAAATACTGCAAGTGGGTATCTCTGCATAAATCTTCAATGCTTTTCTTAATCATCTATTTTGATAGGGGTATATTCCAGATATTTTAAATTAAAGGAACCAAAAAGTGAAGGGTGAAGGCCCATACTGCGGGACAGAGTGATGCTGAAAGGGGTGTAAAAGACAAAGTAAATCTCAAAGTAATGATTTAGTGGCATCAAGCTAGGGTTTTGAAAAAGCCTGAAGATGACAGGAGGAAGGCGAGAAAGATTGTTCAGAGACCCTGTAAAGAGTTACAGTAGGAGACTGTGCGTTGAGTGAGGGTGTGGGGAGGAGAGCTTATCGGACAGTGTATGTGGAGCCTGGGAGGATCAATCCACACCACTAATACGAGGGTGCAGGGGAACAAGTCTTCTAATCTCACTTGAAGCTTGCGGATTTGTCCCATCTCCACTGTCCTGTGACTGTAATAACCTGCTACATCCACATTATCTTAGCTTTTTAGCATTTTAAAAGACATGCACTTATGCTGCGCTTTTCACAGCCAATGAAGTGCTTTTTGAAGTGTAGTCACTGTTGTAATGTAGGAAACATTTTTAAAAAGCCTTGCCCCTTCCTCAATAAGAACAAAAAAAAATCTCCTGTGTTGTTACTGGAATTTTACTATAAAATATAATGGTAGATGTGTCAGATTTTCATACCGAGTCTACTCAGTCCGTGAAAAACAGCCTGTGATACAATTATACATTCTGACTTTCAAATACTACTTGACATCTGAAAATGCATTTTGAACTAATACATAGCATTAAGGTCAGCTTTGTCAGTACACTGTGACACTGAATTATTTAAACTTGAAAGGGTTTGTGGTGTCTACAGTGTCACTGGTGGCGAGAGTGATGTGATAAAATAAGCACTACATTATATTAGTACAAGTAATTTGTTTGCAATATGCTAAATAAGACAAAACTGACTTCTGTCTGCCTACCTGCATGTAACTTATTTTGTCGAAGCCCTAGACTATTTGTTTCAATCAGGTAGACAAGCCAATAAAAACCTGAAAACAGGTCAGTTTATCCATAAATGCTCATCAACTGGATCCCTAGGTCTGTGCAAGCAAAGTGCTCGAACTCCTCTTTCATGATTAACAGAAACCCTTTCAGGTTTAAATAATTCAGTGCCACAATATACTGACAAAGCTGGCTGGGAACATCAAGGACAATCAATAACAAACCGGAGCCAAATTGCCATCAAACAGGATGCTCAAAGCAGCAGATACAATGGCTCAAATCCAAAAACCACCTCACCTTTCACCGAACATACAATGGCTAAACACAAAAATCCAACATCCTTTTCAAGTTTCTACGAAGACCAGTAGTTATAATTAAACCATGCAGCAAAAGAGTGCAACACGTTTACTCTGTTTCTAGCATCACTTGGCGACCAGATTAAGATGAAGAACCATTCCAAATGGATGGCGAGAGACAGAGTGCAAGATGAAGCAGAAAAGGGGTCGTATGACAGATGTCAGGTCGGGAATATATGAGAATAAGGTTAAATATGGAAAGTTCAGAGGAGAAAAGTGAAAAAGAGCGGCAAAGAGAGGGTATGAGAATAGAATGGCAGCTAACATAAACGGTAATCCAAAAGTCTTCTATACGCATATAAATAGTAAACGGGTAGTAAGAGGAGGGGATGAGGTCGATTAGGGACCAAAAAGGAGACCTATGCATGGAGGCAGAAGGTATGGCTGAAGTGCTAAATGAGTACTCTGCATCTGTCTTCACCAAGGAAGAAGATGCTGCCATAGACATGGTAAAGGAGGAGGTAGAGGAGATACTGGATGGGATAAAAATTGATAAAAGAGGTTCTAGAAAGGCTGGCTGTACTTAAAGTAGGTAAGTCACCAGGACCAGATGGGATGCACCCTAGGAGGCTGAGGGAAGTGAAGGGAGAAATCGCAGGGGTCCTGGCCATAATCTTCCAATCCTTAGAAACGGGGGTGGTGCCAGAGGACTGGAGAATTGCAAATGTCACACCATTGTTCAAAAAAGGGTGTAAAGATAAACCCAGCAACTACAGGCCAGTCAGTTTAACCTCGGTAGTGGGGAAGCTTTTAGAAACAGTAATCAGGGACAAAATTAAAAGTCACTTGGGTAGGTGTGGATTAATTAAGGAAAGCCAGCACAGATTTGTTAAAGGCAAATTGTGTTTAACCAACTTGATAGCGTTTTTTGATGAGGTAACAGAGAGGGTTGATGAGGGTAATGCGGTTGACGTGGTGTACATGGATTTCCAAAAGGCGTTCGACAAAGTGCCACATAAATAGGCTTACCAGCAAAGTTGAAGCCCATGGAATAAAAGGGACAGTGGCAGCATGGATACGAAATTGGCTAAGTGACAGGAAACGGTAGTGATGAATGGTTGTTTTCGGTTCTAGGACCACTGCTATATATTTTATTTTATGACTTGGATGTGGATGTACAGGGCACAATTTCAAAATGTGCAGATAATACAAAACTTGGAAGTATAGTGAACAATGAGGAGGAGAGTGATAGACTTCAAGAGGACAGAGATAGGCTGGTGGAATGGACAGACACATGGCAGATGAAATTTAACACAAAAGTGCAAAGTCACCCACGAGGGTGGGCTCTGTTATTTAGTCAATAAAATTGATATACCTATCAATTCGTCCAATAAAAGGCGACGAGTTAGGAACGTAACTAAAGGTTTTTATTGACTAAATAACAGAGCCCACCCTCGTGGGTGATCGGGTCCAACAAGGAGGAATACCAGCCAGTCGACTACCTTTATACCTGGGCAGGTAGGTGGAGCCATGGGCGGAGTCGGAGGTGGTCAGCCCAGGTATAACAGCGCGACAAGAGGCGACCTCGTATCGTGATACAACAGTGATAACGGTGATAACAATACAACAGTGATAACTATAGTGTAACGATAAAAGTGGTTTACCACAATAGACTTCAAGAGGACAGAGACAGGCTGGTGGAATGGACAGACACATGGCAGATGAAATTTAACACAAAAGTGCAAAGTTATACATTTTCGTAGAAAGAATGAAGAGAGGAAATATAAACTAGAGGGGGAAGAGGAGGGAGGGGGACTTGTATTTCTACAGTGCCTTTCACGACCTCAGGACATCCCAAAGCACTTTACAGCCAATGAGTGCACTTTCGGAGTGCAGTCACTGTTGTAATGTAGGAAACGCGGCCTCCTTCTGCACTGTAAAACGATAATTCTATAAGATGACAATCACCACGTGTAATGTAGGAAACATTAATATCCAAACTTGATACTGAAAATATGCTTGTTGGCTCATGGGGGGCAGTGTGACATTCCACAATGGTGCCCAAAATAACCACCGATGCGACGTATATACTCACGTCACACACCATTTCAGAAAGTGCCCGAATACCAAGAAATTCAAGCCTGATGGATCCCACTATAAACAGCCAGCACGTTTTTGTTGACTCCCTAACTCAGGATTTCGTCATACAATTTGTGATCACTTCATTAATGAAATACTGCCACTGTAATCTAAATTTAAGATGCTGTATTAAAGCCTCAATGGTCCCTTGAGTTTATCCAGTGAGCAGCAGATCCAGACAGACCCGGAAGGTCCCAAGTATGATCCTCAACCTGCACGGAGTTACTTGATCTTGACCAGCAGGCTACAGGAATGCTGTAATTAACCTCAGTACCTCGATTTTGAAAGGTGGGAGGCAGTAATCAACCAGACATTCTCAATCCTGATCACTCTACAGCAACCCTGCTGGAAGTGCTTGTGTGTGTGGACAGGATCAGGTTCAGCAGCAATACTCCCACAGTCAAATAGCCTGTCAACGCGCACGGTCAACATCAGACAAATAATGGCCACTTGGGGATGAAGGACAGTAAATTGGGAGCTTAAAACCGAGAAGGGGGAAAAAAAACAGAATGGGAAGAGAGCAAGTGAGCGGGGAGACACTCGTCAGACAAGAGGACAAGTGAAATGTTTGAAGAACCTCCCAGATATAGGACCAGTATGAGGCGCGAACAGACTTGGGCTTCACAGTGTTAAGAATTATTGAAGAAAACTAAACTTCCTCGATGCAGCAGCAATGGAGATGTAGACTTTAATTTGAGGTTACAGGAGAAAGAGAGGTTAAGAGTGTTGCCAGATCAAGGAGGACGAAGGGTGGGGCAAAAGGCAATGGCCACCGGATATATTGAAGAAACATTGAAGAACTGAACGAAACAAGATTTTCATTGCACTACTGAAGGCATAGAAGAGATCGAGATGTGTTGGGTCAATACACTGCGGGGGGGGGGGGGGGGGTGGCTTCAGGTTGTAATACCGAGGGAGTGCGACCTGAAGGAACTTGATGAATCTAGAGTATAATCAGCAACAAAACAATGGCTAGGGTCGGATAATGAATCAAGCAGATTATTGATGTGAAGGAGGAGCAGAATGGCAGAGAGAGCAGAGACCCGGTTAATGGTAAGGTCCCGCATAAGAGATTAGCGTGTAAAGTTAAGGCACGTGGGATTGGGGGCAAGGTACTGTCCTGGATATAGAGAACTGGTTGGCAGACAGGAAGCAAAGAGTTGGAATAAACGGCTCTTTTTCCGAGTAGCAGGCAGTGACTAGTGGGGTACCGCAGGGATCAGACCTAGGACCCCAGCTATTCACTAAAATATATATATAAAAAAATGATCTAGACGAGGGAACTAGATGTAATATCTCCAAGTTTGCAGACGACACAAAGCTGGGTGGGTGTGTGTGCGGTGAGGAGGATGCAGAGAAACTCCAGTATGATTTGGACAGGTTGGGTGATTGGGCAGAGGCATGGCAGATGCAGTATAATGTGGATAAATGCAAGGTTATCCACTTTGGTGGCAAAAACAGGAATTATCTGAACGGCAATAGATTGGAAGAAAGGGAAGTGCAACGAGACCTGGGTGTCCTTGTGCACCAGTCACTGAAAGTAAGCATGCAGGTGCAGCAGGCGGTTAAGAAGGCAAATGGTATTTTGGCCTTCTTAGCGAGAGGGTTCGAGTACAGGAATAAGGATGTCTTGCTGCAGTTGTACAGGGCCTTGGTGAGAGCACACCTTGAGTATTGTGTGCAGTTTTGGTTGCCTTATCGGAGGAAGGATGTTCTTGCCATGGAGGGAGTGCAGCGAAGATTCACCAGACTGATACCTGGGATGGCAGGAATGACGTATGAGGAGAGATTGGGTCGATTGGGCTTATACTCGCTGGAGTTTAGAAGAATGAGAGGGGATCTCATTGAAACTTATAAAATTCTAACAGGACTAGACAGACTAGATGCAGGAAGGATGTTCCCGATGGCCAGGGAGTCCAGAACCAGGGGTCACAGTCTAAGGATAAGGGGTAAGCCATTTAGTACAGAGATGAGGAGGAATTTCTTCACCCAGAGTGGTGAACCTGTGGAATTCTCTACCACAGAAGGCAACGGAGGCCAATTCATTAAATATATTCAAGAAGGAGTTAGATATATTTCTTAAGGCTAAAGGGATCAAGGGATATGGGGAGAAGGCAGGGACAAGGTACTGAATTTGGATGATCAGCCATGATCTCATTAAATGGCGGAGCAGGCTCGAGGGGCCGAATGGCCTACTCCTGCTCCTATCTTCTATGTTTCTTCTATATGTTTCTAAAAGAAGTGCAGTCATTAACTACAAAACACACAAAAGAAACCAACTCAAATAGAAATGAGATAGTCATGAATATAACATAGAAACATAAAAAATAGAAAAATAGGAGCAGGAGTATGCCATTCGGCCCTTCGAGCCTGCTCCGCCATTTAATATAATCATGGCTGATCCTCTATCTCAATACCATATTCCCGCTCTCTCCCCATACCCCTGGATGCCTGGAGGGTGATTATATGATAAGTTGTTTAGCAGTGCACAGTGTCTGCCTGATCCTCTGAACGCCAGTGGGACCGCTATGCTGAAAGCTGTACTGGTTTCATGGATTACTTCAGGACTTTCAAAGTGAGGAATAATTTGAAAATTAAAAACAGCTTCCAGAACTAAAGCTAGAAATAGTGCTGAAGGAGGCGATAGGCTCAGAGTATTCTTCTAGATAGGAGACAATGGTCAGAGACCAAAGGTGAAAAGACAGGTACACAGTACAAGAGTTAGAATTGGAGGGGAAGGAAAGTCCTACATTATCTGAATTCAGGGTAAGACTAAATGACGAGCTGTTTGTCATTCATGTTGACAATGCCTGTGTTGGCTGGATCAGCACAGGCAGCACTGATGGTGAGCACTGCAGTCATCAAAAAGAGAAATTAAATATTGATATTGATTTCAAACAAAATGTAATCCTATTAAAAAAGACAAATATAGATACAAATGAATGAGGTGGGAGGGCAGATAAAATCTTAGCCACATATCAAAGTACAGTAAGATGACTCAAAGCACAGCAAGCACATCAGAACATAAACAAAGGCTCACACATTGGAAGGTATAATAGAAAGTGCAAGAAGGAAATCACTAAAAATAAATTCAATTTGATAAACAATTGGCCACAAATCTGATGCAAACAAAACATATTTTGGCATTTTAAAATCTATAGAAAATCATAACAATTATATACATTAATTCATGTAAATATCTACAGTTATATAGATAATAATGTACAATAGTTCAATAATCAGAACATTAATGGAAATAGTTAGAAACTCAAACAGCAGTGTGACCCGCACAATACTCATTTCTTTCCTATTTTCCTGCCCATTGCCTCCCTCCCTCCTTCAGCCCTTCTTACAAGCTTTTAAATCCCGAGCTTGGTCACTGACACTCGACCTTCCCTGCTGCGGGAATCCCACCAGACACATCGTCTGCTGCTGTGGCCGAGGGACGGGACGGGACAGGACAGGATGGGGTTTCACCCCCACAGCGACAGGGGAGAGAGGGAGACCGACCGACCCTCTGGAGCCCCTCACCCAGCCCCAGCCTACCCTACCCTACCCCTAGGCCCCGGCGCTAGGCCGCGGCAAGCGGAGCGGGGGGGGGGTGAAAAATAATTTTAAAAGCCGCCGACCCTTCTCCCCGCGACGGCAGGCGGCCGAGCAGAGCCGCTCCCCGGTTCGCCGCCGTGCTGAAACCCTCCCGCGGCGCCGACATTTACCGTCCGAGCAGTCCGGCCATACGTGGCTTGTTTGCTCCGTCAGCATTGGCCTTCCCCCGTCCCCTGGATACACAGGCCCTCCCGCTGCTGATTCGCAGTCTCCGCCAACAAACACTGGCTTATTTTTAAAATATAAAATAATTAATAACCGGAAGAGTTTGCTATCGATTTTATTTTCAAATAGCTGCAATAATCATTTTATTATTTTTTTTTAAAAAAGGTTCTTCTTTTCCTTGAGGGGAAAATCCAAGCCAGCGGCTGACTGAGGAGGACGGACCTTTCCGGTTGAGGCTGCGCTGTGATTGACAGGTGGAGGGAGCCCAGTTTCTGCTCCAGTCCAGCAGCTTTGACCAGGCTCAGCCCTACCAGTGGCAATGATGAAACTCAGTTGGGGTTTAAAGATGCAGAGAGAGAAAAATGCATTTCTTTCAATGGGCTTTATGCATTCATGCCAACCTGCAAAACTAACTAAAGCTGACTGACAGCTTCAAAAAAAAATGATACAGTCCCTGCAAAGCTGACACCTCAACAACAGCCCTGATCATAAGTCGTTGCACAGACTTTGTAACTTGTAGGTTTAGCCAGCTGGTATTGAAGTTTTAAAAAGTCATTAAAAAAAAAGGAAAAACAAAGTTTCGTTTGGATTTTTAAATAGACCGACTAAACTATCACTTCCCCAAAGTCAACTCAACAGTTAATCTTCATGTCAGCTGTGGCTCAGTGTATACCCCACTCGCCTCGGAGTCAGAAGGTTGTGGGTTCACAGTCCCACTCCAAGAGACTTGAGCATAAAAAAACTAGGTTGACACTACAGTGCAGTGCTGAGGGAGTGTTGCACTGTCAGAGGTGCCGTCTTTTGGATGAGACGTTAAACCTAGGCCCTGTGTGCTCCCACGGCACTATTTCGAAGAAGAGCAGGGGAGTTATCCCCGGTGTCCTGGTCTATATTTATCACTAAAAACAGATGATCTGGACATTATCACATTGCTGTTTGTGGGAGCTTGCTGTGTGCAAATTGGCTGCCGTGTTTCCTACATTACAACAGTGAATACATTTCAAAAGTACTTCATTGGCGTAAAGTGCTTTGGGACATTCTGAGGTTGTGAAAGGCGCTATAGAAATGCAAGACTTTCTATCTTCTGGGCCTTTCTGTTTGTTTACACACTTTCTGTCATTTCTCTTTCTCACCAAGTGTCTCCCACACATTTTCTTTCATTGAATGACTTTTTTTTGTCTCTGCCTCCTTCTATGAGTTAGAGGTGTTGATCCTGCTGCCTAGGGTCACGTACACCCCCGATTCCTGGTAATTCAATCCTAGTTGTTCTTTTCTTATTTGCTGGTTCCTCCAGTTTGAATTTTATGGGTCTGCCGGCCTGGAAATGGCTTTTAGCACTTTGAATAAATCCTGAATCAGAACAGCCAGATCTGTTAGCAAAACAAAATAATTACAGATGAGGAAGGCCATTCAGCCCATCTTAATTCATCCATCCAGTGGGATCCTAATGCTCTCCCCCGCACCATCACCCCACCCCACCACCATCCCCACCTCCCTGTAACATCCAATTGCTCTTAAATGATTGCAGGGTTTTTGCCTCTCTCTGGAAGTTTTCCCACACATTGATCACTCTAGTTGTGAATAACAATTTCCTGATAGTTATCCTAAAAGTACCTTTTATTGGTTTGAACTGGGTCGACATCCACAGTTTAATTTAAAGTAACATTCTGCATTAAAGAGCAGGATGTGGATACCCCAAGAGCACAAAGCGCAGCGTTGGAGCCAAAGTCAACCCTGGGACCCCTGATAGAGATTTAATGTGACAATGACCAGATCATCTGTTTTAGTGATGTTGGTTGAGGGATAAATGTTGGCCCAGGAGACTGGGGAGAACTCCCCTGCTCTTATTCAAAATACCGTCATGGGATCTTTTACATCCACCTGAGAGAGCAGACGGGGCCTCAGTTTAATGTCTCATCCTAAAGACGGCACCTCCGACAGTGCAGCACTCCTTCAGCACTGCACTGGAGTGTCAGCCTAGATATTTGTGCTCATGTCTCCTGGAGTGGGACTGTGAACCCACAACCTTCTTGACTCAAGAGGCGAGAGTGCTATCCACTGAGCCATGAAACACACACCCACAGTTACATAGAGATATTTTTGGAAAAAGTTAGATGGAGTGCTTAACCCATTAATTCATCCCACTGAAATTTATTTCTGCAATGTTATAACGTTGATTTCAATAGCTTTGAAATTATTGTCTCCTTTTTGCTCATTTAATCTATCTCAGTGAATTTTTCTCAGTTATCCTGTGCTTGAGTCTATCAGACTAGGTATTCACTGGTGTAAAGGACCTCATGCACAGCATGAGCAGCATTGATTTGAATCCTCTCTCCATATTAAAGCTCACTCTGTGTTCTGCACCTCTACAAGAGCTCCCCTCCAAGTCACACACCATCCCGACTTGGAAGTATATCGGCCGTTCCTTCATCGTCGCTGGGTCAAAATCCTGGAACTCCCTCCGTAACAGCACTGTGGGAGTACCTTCACCACACGGACTGCAGCGGTTCAAGAAGGCGGCTCACCACCACCTTCTCAAGGGCAATTAGGGACGGGCAATAAATACTGGCCTTGCCAGTGACGCCCACATCCCGTGAATGAATTTTAAAAAGATAGTTACTTCACAAGGAAGTACGTCACTGAGACTCACCTTTACTTGCTTATCTGCCTTTCCTCCAGCAGTGAGAGCTGATTAATCTCTCAGAACTGCCGGATGGTCCCATGATATAAACTGGTAAAATGCTGGGAGGGGGAATAAGAACATAAGAATTAGGAGCAGGAGTCGGCCATACAGCCCCTCGAGCCTGCTCCGCCATTCAATAAGATCATGGCTGATCTTCGACCTCACTTTCCCGCCCGATCTCCCTATCCCTTGATTCCCCTTAGTGTCCAAAAATCTATCGGTCTCAGCGTGAATATACTCGACGAATATCAACCAGGAGTTACAATCCTGATTTCTCACCAGTGACTCCGTGCGACAAAGCGTGCATTGTCTGGACCTTGGGTGGAGACGGGATGAGGCTCACTTTTGGCACCCCTCCACAGCTGAACCGTCTGTCAAGACATTTGACTCACACATAAAGAACAGTCACTTGGCTGAGGTGTTGGAGAGCTGCCTGCAGCCATCGAACGTCAGCCCAGCACAAGTCTGCACATTCGAGAGAGGAGGAGAGAAAACCAGAATGTTAAAAAGGAAAGGACTTGCATTTATATTTAGCTCATTTCACAACCTCAGGATGTACCAAAGCGCTTTACAGCCAATGAAGTACTTTTTTTTTTAAGTGTAGTCACTGTTGTAATGTAGGAAATGCGGCAGCCAACTTGTGCACAGCAAGCTCCCACAAACAGCAACGTGATAATGACCCTAGTGACGTTGGTTGAGAGGTAAATATGCCCAGGTCACTGGGGATAACTCCCCTGCTCTTCTTCGAAATAGTGTCATGGGATCATTTACGTCCACCTGAGAGGGCAGATGGGCCATCGATTTAATGTTTCATCGAGAAGACGGCACCTCCGATGGTGCAGCACTCCCTCAGTACTGCACTGGGAGTGTCAGCCTAGATTTCGTGCTCCAAGTCTTTGGAGTAGGACTTCAAACCCGACCTTCTGCCTCAGTGTAAAAAGATTTTGGGTCAGATTCTCCTGTTGTTGCTCTTAGGCATATTGGACCACCTGGGAGCAGCGCAGAGAGGAAAAGCAGACGGGGTGCATCTTACAACATCAACAACAACTTGCATTTATATAGCGCCTTTAATGTAGTAAAATGTCCCAAAGCGCTTCAAAGGAATGTTATCAAATAAAATTTGACACTGAGCCACATAAAGAGATATTAAGACAGAGAGAGGTAGGTTTTAATGAGCGTCTTAAAGGAGAAGAGAGAGGTAGAGAGGTGGAGAGGTTTAGGGAGGGAATTCCAGAGCTTAGGTCCCAGGCTGCTGAAGGCACGGCCGCCAATGGTGGAGCGATTAAAATCGGGGATGCACAAGAGGCTGGAATTGGAGAAGCGCAGAGATCTCAGAGGATGGTACGGCTGGAGGAGGTTACAGAGATAGGGAGGGATGAGGCCATGGAAAGATTTGAAAACAAGGATGAGAATTTTAAAATCAAGACATTGCTGGACTGGGAGCCAATGTAGATCAGTGAGCATAGGGGTGATGGGTGAACGGGATTTACATAAGAACATAAGAAATAGGAGCAGGAGTAGGCCATTCAGCCCCTCGAGCCTGCTCCGCCATTCAGTAAGATCATGGCTGATCTTCTACCTCAACTCCACTTTCCTGCACTATCTTCATGCAGGTGCAGCAGGCGGTTAAGAAGGCAAATGGTATGTTGGCCTTCGTAGCGAGAGGTTTCGAGTACAGGAACAAGGATGTCTTGCTGCAGTTATACAGGGCCTTGGTGAGACCACATCTTGAGTATTGTGTGCAGTTTTGGTCGCCTTATCTGAGGAAGGATGTTCTTGCCATGGAGGGAGTGCAGCGAAGATTCACCAGACTGATACCTGGGATGGCAGGAATGACGTATGAAGAGAGATTGGGTCGATTGGGCTTGACAGCTTGCCATGAACAGAGGGACAACCAGTAAACTAAGAAAAGAATATATATAAACAACGCGAATGTATATTTATACACTCAGGGATATACCTGTTTATACACTGTATGAATGGAACCGCGTTTATGTGTTCAACCATAAATGTATTTTGATGCTTTGGCAACATAAGATGTACCTTATCATGCCAATAAAGCGATTTGTATTGTATTGTATTGTACTCGCTGGAGTTTAGAAGAATGAGAGGGGATCTCATTGAAACTTATAAAATTCTGGCAGGACTGGACAGACTAGATGCAGGAAGGATGTTCCCAATGGCGGGGGAGTCCAGAACCAGGGGTCACAGTCTAAGGATAAGGGGTAAGCCATTTAGGACAGAAATGAGGAGGAATTTCTTCACCAAGAGAGTGGTGAACCTGTGGCATTCTCTACCACAGAAGGCAGTAGAGGCCAATTCATTAAATATATTCAAGAAGGAGTTGGATATATTTCTTAAGGCTAAAGGGATCAAGGGATATGGAGAGAAGGCAGGGACAGGGTACTGAATTTGGATGATCAGCCGTTATCGCATTGAATGGCGGAGCAGTCTTGAGGGGCTGAATGGCCTACTCCTGCTCCTATCTTTGATGTTTCTATGTTTCATATCCTTTGATTCCTTTAATATCCAAAACTTTATCGATCTCTGTCTTGAATATACTGAACGACTTTGGTGCGAGTTAGGACACGGGGCAGCAGAGTTTTGGATGAGCTCAAGTTTATGGAGGGTGCAAGGTGGAAGGGCAAGCAGGAGAGCATTGGAATAGTCGAGTCTAGAGGTAACAATAACAGTAGGATGTGTCTCATCATGATGCTCCAGCCATTAGCCACAATAACAGGACAATCAGCCAGTGTCTCTTAGCGGCTGTTTTCAGAATTAAATGAGCAGCGTCCTGGAAGCAGGCAGACATTAGAAAGGGTAAATACTTTCAAACTCCAGTGCCAGTACTGAGGGAGTGCTGCACTGTCGGAGGTGCCGCACTGTCGGAGGTGCCATCTTTCGGATGAGACGTTAAACCGAGGCCCCGTCTGCTCTCTCAGGTGGATGAAATGATCCCATGGCACTAATTCAAGGAAGATCAGGGGAGTTATCCCCGGTGTCCTGGCCAATATTTATCCCTCAATCAACATCACAAAAACAGATTATCGGGTCATTATCACATTGCTGTTTGTGGGAGCTTGCTGTGCACAAATTGTCTGCCACACTTCCTACATTACAACAGTGACTACACTTCAAAAAGTACTTCATTGGCTGTAAAGCACTTTGGGACGTCTGGTGGTTGTGAACAGTGCTATATAAATGCAAGTCTTTCTTTTTCAGATTTACTAACGGACATTAAATTGCTGTGTTGACAAGTGGCTAAGCTCTCTGAATGCACCCAGTGCCTGTGGAACTATGCCACAGCACCTTCCTCCTGCCTCTGATGTATGTTTAATAATCTTGTCCTCCTTCCCTCTCCTCGCAGACTCACACTGCAGTACACTCGAAGAGACATCAGATCCATTAAAGCCTAGCCCACTGTCCCGCCGGCTCCAGAGAGTGGCAGCCCCTTTGGGAGCTCACCACAGTGGCTGTTCATCGCAACAGTTAAAACTTCATTTGCGAAATTTGAGAAAGCATAGAATATTTATTAGTTGTGGAGCAGATTCAAGGGATGTTAGTGGTGAAAAAGGACTAAATAAAACCAAAGGAAAAGACATTTCAGTAAAAACAAAGTACCGCTATGTGAGGGAGTTAACTCGACAAACTCCATTGTTTAGTAAAATTGATATGTGATCAACAGAGAATGGGAGATAATGAGATCTAATGTAATTACTGTGTGCTGGGGGGAGGTGAAATCAGAAAGAAATGGTCAGATCTAATCAGTTGGATGAGATTTTGCCTCTCCCAGGAGAGAATACAGTTGTGGGGGTGGTTGGGGGGGGGGGTGTGGTGGTAGGATGTGTCTAGTCATGATGCTCCAGCCATTATGAGTGAGGGCAGGATTGACTGGCTAGCCTGCCTGTCATTTTTGGATGTTTGTAAAAGGGAACCAGTTTTAGACAAAGGAATTGAAAGTCTTTTGCGTTTTAGTGAAAAAGAAAAAAGACTTGCATTTATAAAGCGCCGTTCACAATCACCGGACGTCACAAAGCGCTTTACAGCCAATTAAGTACTTTATTTGGAGTGTAGTCACTGTTGTAATGTGGGAAATTCAACAGCCATTTTGCGCACAGCAAGCTTCCACAAACAGCAATGTGATAATGATCAGATGATCTGTTTTAGTGATGTTGATTGAGGGATAAATATTGGCCCCAGGACACCGGGGAGAACTCCCCTGCTCTTCTTTGAAATAGTGCCGTGGGATCTTTTATGTCTACCTGAGAGGGCAGACGGGGCCTCGGTTTAACATCTCATCTGAAAGACGGCACCTCCGACAGTGCAGCACTCCCTCAGCACTGCCCTGGGAATGTCGGCCTGGATTTCTGTGCTCAAGACTCTTCCGACCCAGAGGCAAGGGTGCTACCAACTGAGCCATGGCTGACACAGTGAGCTGGCTGTACCTGGTATAGCAGTGGAGAGAGAAGAGAAAATGCTGGAAATGCTCAGCAGGTCAGGCAGCATCTGTGGAGAGAGAAACAGAGTTAACGTTTCAGGTCGATGATCTTTCGTCATGGTGGTATGACCTGGTTGGATACATAGAAACATAGAAGATAGGAGCAGGAGTAGGCCATTCGGCCCTTCGAGCCTGCTCCACCATTCAATGAGATCATGGCTGATCATCCAAATTCAGTACCCGGTCCCTGCCTTCTCCCCATATCCCTTGATCCCTTTAGCCTTAAGAAACATATCCAACTCTTACTTGAATATATTTAATGAATTGGCCTCCACTGCCTTCTGTGGCAGAGAATTCCACAGGTTCACCACTCTCTGGGTGAAGAAATTCCTCCTCATTTCAGTCCTAAATGGCTTACCCCTTATCCTTAGACTATGACCCCTGGTTCTGGACTCCCCGGCCATCAGAAACATCCTTCCTGCATCCAGTCTGTTCAGGCCTGACAGAATTTTATAGGAAAGATGTGACATATCAGTAAAGGGAGCTGAACTCCGGTGTCCAAAGTGCTCTGAGTGATGGCTGTTCCTCACGTGAGTTTGAGCTATCCGTGTTAGCAGACTGTGGGGTCATAACAGCCGAGTTCAGTCCTGTCCTTGCGTCATATCCACAGACCTAGACTTTCAACTGGGTTACTCAGATATTAATGATCAGTAGTGCAAACTCTTGCTGATTTTTGGCCTTCTGGAGCCCTGGGAAACTGAGGCGATCTGTAACACCCCAATGAGTTTGGAGCATTTAATGACAAGATCTGATTTTGTCTCAGAATTTATAGTGCAGCTGTGGAGAATTGTTTGTGAAACAACTAGTCTGGATGTATTTTATGCATCAGCAATTTAATTCCAGGTTTGAACTGTACTTATTTTTTTTGTCTGATCACACTGCTGTGACGCACCTTGGGGCGTTTTACTATATTAAAGGTGCTATATTAATGCAAGTTGTTGTTGTTTTAAGTGCCAGCCGTGGCTCAGTGGGTAGCACTCTCGCCTCTGAGTCAGAAGGTTGTGGGTTCAAGTCCCACTCCAGAGACTTGAGCACAAAAATCTAGGCCAACACTCCAGGGCAGTGCTGAGGGAGTACCACACTGTCGGAGGTGCCATCTTTTGGATGAGATGTTCAACTATTCACAAAAGATATTAATGATCTGGATGAGGGAACTAGATGTAATATCTCCAAGTTTGCAGACGACACAAAGCTGGGTGGGTGTGTGTGCTGTGAGGAGGATGCCGAGAAACTCCAGTATGATTTGGACAGGTTGGGTGATTGGGCAGAAGCATGGCAGATGCAATATAACGTGGATAAATGTGAGGTTATCCACTTTGGTGTCAAAAGCAGGAAGGCAAATTATTATCTAAATGGCAATAGATTGGGAGAAGGGGAAGTGCAACGAGACCTGGGCGTCCTTGTGCACCAGTCGCTGAAAGTAAACATGTAGGTGCAGCAGGCGGTTAAGAAGGCAAATGGTATGTTGGCCTTCGTAGCGAGAGGGTTTGAGTACAGGAACAAGGATGTCTTGCTGCAGTTGTACAGGGCCTTGGTGAGGCCACATCTTGAGTATTGTGTGCAGTTTTGGTCGCCTTATCTGAGAAAGGATGTTCTTGCCATGGAAGGAGTGCAGCGAAGATTCACCAGGCTGATACCTGGGATGGCAGGAATGACGTATGAGGAGAGATTGGGTCGATTGGGCTTGTACTCGCTGGAGTTTAGAAGAATGAGAGGGGATCTCATCGAAACTTATAAAATTCTAACAGGACTAGACAGACTAGATGCTGGAAGGATGTTCCCAATGGTCGGTGTTGTGTATGTACCTTTAAGAGAATAACTGGTCTCAGACTGCAGTACCGGCAGTGACCACCCCTGTATAAAAGGCGCTAGAGAGCCTCTGTTTAGTTTTCGTTATTGACTTCCACCAGTAAAGATCTGTTTGTTTTCTCTCCTGCTAGTCCGTGTCTCAATCATTCATGGACTTAACACTGGCGACGAGTAAGAAACGAATTTACCTGCAACTCGGCAGCAGCTCCGACGACGTTGTTGAAGGTCGGAGCCAAAACAAAAACAAAAAATAGAGTCCATTGAAACTCGAGAAACGGGCGTCGACCGTCAATCATCGGGTTCAAAACTTGCAGGAGAGATTGTCCAGAGCCAGGCTGGGTTCCTCGGTCCGTGGTTTCCCAGCTAATCGGGCTGGTGGCAGGTAGTGCTCTGATCCTTCCTGGGCTGCGGCGGGCTGAAGCTCGATCGGGTGGCCTTTCAACGGGGCCGGGCAGCGAGTCGGGAAGCAAAGAGAGAGAGGGTGGAGCATACTGGGCGCGGCCGGTGTTTCGAAGCCGGGCAGCGTTCGGACCTAAGAAGAGGGAGGGAAGTGTCCCAGAGGGTCCGCTCCACGACGGGAAAATAATAAAAGAAAAAGAATCAATATTTAACGCGCAGGAAACCGTGGAAAGCAACGCTAACAACAGCGGGGAAGAAGACAAAGAGCGGGAGGCGCCATTTTGTTAAATCGGGGAAGAAGGCAAAGCGCGGGAGGCGCCATTTTAGATTTGCAAGGTGCCGAAGACTGGCTGTATCACTGCTTTTGATAATACATTAGAGGACTGGACCACGTATGTGGAAAGAGTCGAGGTATATTTCGAGGCAAACGAAATAACGGAGGGGAAAAAGGCATCGATATTGCTAAACTTAATGGGCGCTAGAACGTACGGCCTATTGCGGGATCTGATTACCCCAGCCAAACCGAAGGCGAAGAGTTTTAACGAAATTGTTGCTGTTCTACAGGAACACTTAAACCCTGCACCGCTGTTGATAGCAGAAAGATTTAAATTCCACAGGAGAACTCAGCACAAAGATGAGAGCAATGCTGAGTATCTTATGGAACTACGCAAGCTATCAAAGCACTGCCAGTTCGGAGCAGGACTGGCAGATACCCTACGGGACAAATTTGTCTGTGGACTCCTGAGTGAAGGAACACAGAAGAAGTTACTCGCAGAAAAAGAGCTGACGCTAGATAAGGCTTTCAGCGTGGCAGTATCGTATGAAGCAGCAGCCAGGGGAGCTGCAGAAATTCAACAAAAACCACAGGAATACGGCACCCACGAAATGACACGGGGATTTGCAAAATGTTATCGCTGCGGCAGAACTAACCATGACCAGAAGGACTGCTGGTCCAAAGACAAAATATGCAGACAATGCGGGAAGATTGGACACATTGCACGAGTTTGTAGGCCTGGGAAGAAGACCAGCGACAACAAAAAGGCTACTAAGGAACCGTACAAGAAAGTACAAAAGATGACGGACAGTAGTTCCGAAGACCAGATGAGCGATAGTAAATCCGAGAACAGGAGATTAAGCTGTCTCAAACTTCACAATGTAATCGCAAAAGAGGATCATCGAACCATTTGGGTCACCCTCACGATAGCAGGGTCCCAAGTTAAAATGGAATTGGATACAGGATCAGCGCTAACTGTCATGAATCGACGAGACTACGAGCGGCTATTTTCACACATACCCTTGAGAGAGACATCCATCGTCTTGACGACGTATACAGGGCAAAAAGTATACCCCAGAGGAAAAATAAGGGTGCCTGTCGAATACAATGGCAAGAAAATACGGAAATTGTATCTCTACATACTGCCAAATGGTGGACCACCGTTATTGGGACTAGAATGGATCAGGAAGATAAACTTAGATTGGCATTCCATTCATGCAATGACGGTGGACGGTAAAAAAGATGAAGACGTCACTCCTGGACGATTGTCAACAATCTTAGCTAACGCCAAAGAGGTATTTCAACAAGAACTGGGCACGCTTAAAGGCGTAACCGCCTCGATAAAAATAGAAGAGAATGCAGTTCCCAAGTTTTTCAAAGCGAGACCGGTACCATATGCAATTCGCCCAGCCGTCGAGGCAGAGCTGGAGAATCTGGAGAAGGCGGGCGTGTTGTCTAAGGTCGACTGGAGCGAGTGGGCGACACCCATCGTTCCTGTCATGAAGAAAACGTTAAGCAATAAGTCCGGAGAGCCAAGGAAGATTCGCATCTGTGGGGATTTCAAGGTGACGGTGAACCCTGTCCTTCGCACAGTACAATATCCTCTTCCAAGGATAGAAGACATCTTCGCCTCGCTGTCTGGAGGAAAGCGTTTTACAAAAATTGACCTAGCACAAGCATATTTGCAGATGGAGGTTGAAGAGTCCTCTAGGAAGTATCTCACGATAAACACTCACAAAGGTCTTTACCAGTATCATCGATTGGTATTCGGAGTAGCATCGGCTCCGGCGATATGGCAAAGAGCGATGGAACAAGTCCTGCAAGGGATTCCGGGGACTCAGTGTTACTTGGACGACATCCTTGTAACAGGTGAAGATGACAGTGAACACCTTAACAACCTAGAACAGGTGTTCACTAGACTACGGGAACATGGGCTGTGAGCCAACCGCCCCAAGTGCGAATTTTTTAAGAAACAGATATCGTATTGTGGCCACGTGATTGATGAAGAGGGGTTACATAAGTCCCCTGACAAAATTGAAGCGGTTGTTAAGGCCCCAGCGCCTGAAAATGTGTCGCAACTGAGGTCATTCCTCGGGTTGGTGAATTACTATCATAAGTTTTTGCCGAATTTGTCGACAATTCTGCACCCACTGAACGCCCTGCTACGAACGGGGGTAGCATGGAAATGGAGCGATGATTGTAAGCGTGCTTTTCGGAAGAGTAAGGACTTAATCACTTCAAAGGAAGTATTGGCTCACTACAACCCAGCACTGCCAATCAGGCTGGCGTGTGGTGCGTCTCCCTACGGCATTGGGGCGGTACTGTCACATAAATTCCTTGATGGTTTGGAGAGGCCGATAGCTTTTGCGTCACGCTCATTAACTTCTGCCGAGCGTAACTATGCCCAGATTGACAGAGAGGCCCTCAGCCTAGTGTGGGGGGTGAAGAAGTTCAATCACTATCTTCACGGTCAAAAATGTACTCTACTAACCGATCATCAACCTCTTGTCTCCATTTTCAACCCTCAGAAGGGCGTACCGATAATGACAGCACAAAGGCTGCAGAGATGGTCCCTTTTCCTAGGGGCACACCAATATGACATTGAGTACAAAGGAACTAAACAGCATGGAAATGCTGATGGATTGTCACGTCTACCGTTGCCGACGGTGGAAGAAGAAGACCTTGCAGTGGATCCAATGGAGTTATTCCACTCGACCATAGTCGAATGTCTTCCCGTGACGAATGCAAACATAGAAAAGGAAACATGGAATGACCCGACACTATCACGGGTCTATGATTTAACGGTGAAGGGATGGCCAGCACATGGCAAACCACTGCTGCCAGCATTCTCGCCGAGAAGAGAACAGCTGTCAGTGTGCAGAGGAACCTTGATGTGTGGATCCAGAGTAGTAATTCCACCTAAGTTGACGGATAGAGTGCTCAATGAACTTCATGAGGGTCATCTGGGTGGGGTAAAAATGAAGAGCTTAGCCAGAGCGTTTGTGTGGTGGCCGGGAATCGATAGAGAAATCGAAGAGATGACCAAGAGCTGTGCAGGATGCCAGAAGGTCCAAAACGCCCCACCACAAGCTCCTCTGCATCCATGGGAGTGGTCCTCATCTCCATGGCAAAGGGTGCACATTGATTTTGCTGGTCCCTTCATGGACTCGATGTTTTTAATTGCGGTGGATGCACATTCAAAGTGGCCAGAGGTAATAAAAATGTCCTCAACCACCACGGAAAAAACTATCACAGTTTTACGAACCATGTTCGCCAGGAATGGGCTGCCTGAACAGATTTGCTCTGACAATGGACCACAGTTTGTGTCTGAAGAGTTCCGGAGGTTCTTAAAGAACAATGGTGTTAAGCATTATACATCTGCCCCATATCATCCAGCCACTAATGGATTGGCCGAGAGGTTTGTCCAAACATTCAAGAAGGCTATCAAGGCAATGTGTAATGAAGATAAACCCTTACAACACAAGGTGGACAACTTCTTGTTTGCCTACCGGAATGCGACACATGCGGTTACCAACCAAACTCCAGCCATGATGTTCTTCAATCGAAGACTACGATGCCACTTGGATTTGGTTAAGCCAAACGTCCGAAGAGATGTGGAGAACAGGCAGTTTCAGAATATGAATGAAAGGCCGACCAGGAGTTTTAAGATAGGTCAACCAGTTTTGGCCCGGGACTACCGCACTGAGAAATGGCAGCCAGGAACGATTTGTACACGACAAGGACCTCTCATGTATACCGTGGACGTTGGGGAGAGCATTGTAAGACGCCATGCTGACCAGATTCTAGAGTCACTGGAAAACGTCAACTCCACACCACGATCTGATACACCTGGTAATGAAATCGACGTTCCAACTGCAGCTACCGCAGAACCGGTAATATTGGAAGCAGATGAACCAAACAATGACATTGATTCCGACTCAACATTGCCAGAAGAACCTGTTACCCCAAAGAGGCGTTATCCAGACAGAATCAGGAAGCCTCCTCAAAGACTGAACTTATAATTGTTTAAACTTAACCACTGTATCTAGTAACAGTAATTGTGATTGTAATTCGTTATCATTTAGTTGTTAAATGAATGTTATGTACTGTTTATCTAAAAGGGGAGGAATTGTTGTGTATGTACCTTTAAGAGAATAACTGGTCTCAGACTGCAGTACCGGCAGTGACCACCCCTGTATAAAAGGCGCTAGAGAGCCTCTGTTGTTTAGTTTTCGTTATTGACTGCCACCAGTAAAGATCTGTTTGTTTTCTCTCCTGCTAGTCCGTGTCTCAATCATTCACGGACTTAACAGTTGGGGAGTCCAGAACCAGGGGTCACAGTCTAAGGATAAGGGGTAAGCCATTTAGGACAGAGATGAGGAGGAATTTCTTCACCCAGAGAGTGGTGAACCTGTGGAATTCTCTGCCAAGGAAGGCAGTAGAGGCCAATTCATTAAATATATTCAAGAAGGAGTTGGATATATTTCTTAAGGCTAAAGGGATCAAGGGATATGGAGAGAAGGCAGGAACAGGGTACTGAATTTGGATGATCAGCCATGATCTCATTGAATGGCGGAGCAGGCTCGAGGGGCTGAATGGCCTACTCCTGCTTCTATCTTCTATGCTCCTATGTAAACCGAGGCCTCGTCTGCCCTCTCAGGTGGACGTAAAAGATGCCATGGCACTAATTCGCAGAAGAGCAGGGGAGTTTCCCTGGTGTCCTGTCCAATATTTATCCCTCAATCAACATCACTAAAACCAGATTATCTGGTCATTGTCACATTGCCTTTTTTGGGAGCTTGCTGTGCGTAAACTGGCTGCTGTGTTTCCTACATTACAACAGCGACTGCATTTCAAAAAGTACTTCATTGGCTGTAAAACGCTTTGGGACGTCTGGTGGTCGTGAAAGGTGCTGTAGAAATGCGAGGCTTTCTTTGTTTTCTTTACAGTTTGTGGGTCCCACAATACCGACTCCCTCTCCCCTCCCCAGACAATGTAACCAAGGCAGTGATACCAAGGTCAGGCCACTGTGGCAGATTGCAGACACACATTGCATTTTTTTTTGCAACATTGAAGACAGAGAAATGTTACATTCATCACAACAACAGGAGAAATAACTGTCCCTGGAAATACAAAGTGGGGGTGCAAAGCAACAAAGTGAACTGCAGTGAAGGTGACCGACCTTCAACCTAAACAGGACTTCCACTATTTGAAGGGGCTGCTCCTCGATTTTTGGCTGCACTCCAGTCCCACGCTCCTGATCTTTGGTCACCCAGTGCGGAGGGGAGTGGGCAGGTCAGGGGGGACCTCCTCGTGGGACTGCTCCTGGGCCTGGCCAAAGTGGCCATCAACTGGTCCAGGCAGCGGGCGGTCGAGGGGGTCGTTCGGCCCGACTGCCTGCCTCTCTTCCGCGGCCACGTTTGCGCCCGGGTGGCCCTGGAGACGAAGCACGTGGTGTCCGCCGGCACGCTCGAGGCCTTCCGCCACCGGTGGGCACCGCAGGGACTGGAGTGCATCATCACCCCGGACAACCAAATTTTAATTCAATTTAATAGCAAAATACTGCGGATGCTGGAAATCTGAAATAACAACAGAAAATGCTGGAAATACTCAGCAGGCCAGGCAGCATCCTGGTGAACTGATGAAGGGTCCCAGACCTGAAACGTTAACTCTGTTTCTCTCTCCACGGATGCTGCCTGGCCTGCTGAGTATTTCCAGCATTTTCTGTTGTTATTACAGAAAATTTTCTGTTGTTATTTTTAATTTAATTTGTTAAGTTTCATTTGATGTATTCGTGTTAAGTCACAGCTTTTGTTGATCGCACCAAAACAGCTTAAACCTAAACAGACCTTTAAAGGGGGCGGGAGGGGTGGGGACCATCACCACCTTGCTTTGTTTTGGCAATGTCAAGCAGATTGTTGCCGTTTTAAGAAAAGCCTTGTCGGACGCGAGCCCCCAGGCGTGTGCATGTGTGTGTGCGTGCGCGCCCCCTCCCTGGCCGGAGCGCGCCTCAGCTCTTGCCCCATCTGCACAGACACACACACACACACAGGTGAATGAAGTGGCTCCGCGACCATGGCGGAGGGCTGGCCGGGCAAGCTGCTGCCGATCCTCGCCACTCTGGTGACAACTTGTGGCATCTGGAGTGCGGAGGCTGCGACCCGCAGGGTAGGTGGCATCAACAACAACAAAAAAAGCTTTAGAGAAAACTGTAACTGGAAACACACACACACACATTAATCAAAAAAGATGCACATTTTGAACGCGGCTGCAGAGCAGTTTAAACCGAGTGCATTGTGCAAAAGAAGGTGGTTGTGCCACACCGCAAACGTTTCACAATGCACAATCTTTGCATTTTGTGATTTTTTTTTTTTGCATTATTGACTGTTCAACCAAAAACAAACCATTTTTGCAAAGTTTGATTTGCAGGGGGGGGGAAGCATTGTCTGAGCAATTGCAAAATAAAACAAAATTCAGTTCGTTATTGTAAGTTTGTGTCTTAAACAATCGTGCACCTGGGAACATACATATTTAGCTCTGAGAGGGGAAAATGGTTAAAAGATCTGCACATAGGTCCGGGTTTATTATTGATCGAATCACTCGACTCGGTTATATTTAAAAAAATAAATCTGTATGAGACCCTAACTCATAATTTCCATTTAGTCTTAAAAATTAGAGTTTTTTTTGGCTTTTAAATAACTTCTTTTTCTCGCTGAGGCTTTTATCCCCAATATCCAGCCCATCCACAACCAGGAACCGGGAAAGGTTTTAATTATTGCCACAGTTTGGACTGTGCACAACATCTGTAAGCTGTGAGTCTGAGAGCCCAGACTGACTGCAGTCCGTGACTGTGTTTATAATGACTGGTTCACGGGAGGACAATGAAATGCACACTGGGCTGTGAAATGCCCAGCACCGGGGGCTCATTTCCAGGGCAGGAGAGGGCTGATTGATTCTCTCTGAGCTATAAAGGTGTTGTGTACATTTGCCAGTCCCGCTTTAAAAAAAATAATAAATGAAGCTTTTGTACCACGTTTTAAAACACGAACAGGAGGGGGAACAGCATATCAAATGACCCAATTTTAATGGCTCGCTTTGCTTGTTCGTTTTTTTTTTAACCATCTAAACCTCCTCCTCTGCAATTATCTGCCTGAAGGGGCTGTGATAAATGTTGCCTTTGTCTCAGTAACATTGAGATTCTGGGTTAGTGTCCTCGGCCCATGGGATCCGAGGTTTTTTTTTTGTTGCGTTCATCCAGCCTCCTTGCAGCCTGTTCCTCCCGTGTTAAATCCCCTAGCATGCTGGACACGTGGAGATGTTGACATGACGGGGGAACTGATACCATCAACATAAACTGCAGCTGTGGCGACAGGCTGGCCAATGGACCTCTCCCCTCCCACCCACCCCGACTATTGTTTTTCAAGAGCTGATCTCATTAAAAGGTAGAAACGTTAATCTGTTCAGGGACTGAGTTTAAACGTGTCTTAAGACATTTCCATAACCTTGTCTATTTATAAACAGTATTTCTGAGAGTGTAGCTGAGAAAAGTGCACTGCAGAGAATATATGGAAGATTCCTTTCCAATTCTTGTTTTAAACCTCTTTTTTTGATGTTCCGGAAAGCTGTTTCCAAATGGATACAATCACAAGTCATCTAAATTTAGCGGGAGCCGAAACAAGTATAATTAACCCTTGCAGCGCTGCTGATTGATCTCTCATAGGGAGTCATCGTGTTCCTGGTAACTTCTAAAGTAATAGGACTACTTTAGATAATTGGCAGAAAAGGGGGGGGGGGGGGAGGAGGAGGAGATTTTTTTATGCAGCAGCGAGTTGTGATCTAGAATGCACTGCCTGAAAGGGCAGTGGAAGCAGATTCAGTAGTAACTTTCAAAAGGGAATTGGAAAAATACTTGAAAAGGAAAAAATTGCAGGGCAATGGGAAAAGAGCAGGGGGAGTGGGACTAATTGGATAGTTCTTTCAAAGAGCCGGCACAGGCACGATGGGCCGAATGGCCTCCTGTGCTGAGGGATTCTAATAGGACTAACGGACTCAGGAAAATTTACAAGAACGTGTCAAAGAATTTTTTTTTAATTAGGAAAAAAATCTTAAATAGAAGGTGGTTAGAAATTACAATTCTAAATCGCAAACCATTGTGGAACCAGTGTCTTAAAAGAGAATTGGATAGTTGCGTGTAAAAACAAGAATATTAAAAGAAAATCAAAACACCGCAGACGCTGGAAATCTAAAATAAAAACAGAAAATGCTGGAAACACTCAGCCGGTCAGGCAGCATCTGTGGAGAGAGAAACAGAGTTAATGTTTCAGGTCGATGACCCTTTGTCAGAACTGGAAAAAGTTGGAGATGTAACAGGTTTTGAGCAAGTACAGAGGCAGGAAAAGGGGGAGGGGAGGAAAGAACAAAAGGGGCGGTCTGTGATAGGGTGGAAGGCAGGAGAGATTAAATGACAAAAGGGATGATGGTGCAAGGCGAAAGGAGATGGTAATGGGACATGTAAAAAAACCATAAGATTAGTCTAGAGGTGTAAATGGCAACAGCAGAATCATTACCAGCGCCTGCTGTCTGGAAAAAATGGGAGCTGTGGTTATGATCTGAAATTGTTGAACTCGATGTTGAGGCCGGAAGGCTGTAAAGTGCCTTATCAAAAGATGAGATGCTGTTCCTCAAGCTTCCGTTGAGCTTCATTGGAACAGTGTAAGAGGCCGAGGACAGAGAGTTCGGAGTGGGACAGAGAATTAAAATGACGGGCGAAAATGGCATGATAGTAAAAGCTCGGAAGAGTGGGTTTAGATTAGGGTGCTTGTGGAGACCAACACTGTGCAGACTTTGAACAAAATGGAGTGTTTCTTTGTCTGTCTCTACAGTGCGGACCCTCCTAGCTTTCCAGTCAACCAGAGGCCGAGTTTGATATTAATCCCACTTCCAAAATGGCTGAGGGCCCAAAGGCTCAAGCAAGCAAGTGAGCGAGAGCATAAAATAATTAGTAAAGCTTAAAAAATATTACAAATAATATTTTAAAGAATGGGAGGGGAATGAAGATAGTTTGAGTGGTTTATGACTTTTCATTTAAGTGTATATTTTAGTTGTACTGTACAAGGTTAAAATTGCAGCAACCGGTCAGCAGCTATTTACAAAAAAAGTTTCAGAAATCAAACATTAATGTAGTTAGCAATTCAAACAGTGAATCAACAACAACAACTTGCATTTATATAGCCCCTTTAACGTAGTAAAACGTCCCAAGGCACTTCACAGGAACGTTATCAAACAAAATTTGACAACGAGCCACAGAAGGAGATATTAGAGCAGATGGTAGTTAAGGGAATGGAAAAAGTTAACCCAGAATATTACTTTAAATTAAAGTTGCAGGAGTACAACCAGAGGACACGGATTCAAACTAGTAAATGGTCATTTTAAACTCTCCACCTCTCTTTCCTCCTTTAAGACACTCCTTAAAACCTTCCTCTTTGAGCAAGCTGTCCTAATATCTCATGTGGCTCGGTGTCAAATTTTGTTTGTTGACGCTCCTGTGAAGAGCCTTGGGACGTTTTACTATGTTAAAGGTGCTATATAAATACAAGTTGTTGTGGTTGTTGTTAGATCAGTTTGTGAGACGCAGTATATATAAATGGTTAGTGGATCAGAAGAAGGTTTTTCCGTGAAATGATATTTGAATGTATCCATGATATTGGATGAAAGGGTTATTTCCATATAAATGCAGAATATGTTAGAAAAATATGAATGACCAGAAATCACATGGATAAAAATTTCCATAGATCTCAAAATTGGGATTCTAGAATCGCAGATCAGCAGCACCAGTTTACCAACATAATTTCTCAACACTGGTTTACCAAAAATCATTTCTCTTTTATCTAAAATGTTTTCTTCTCTGCCAATGTCTTGCTCCTTTAGTCCCAGTTTGTTACTTTTTTTTTATTCGTTCACGGGATGTAGGCATCGCTGGCAAGGCCCATCCCTAATTGCCCTTGAACAACTGAATGGCTTGCTGGGCCATTTCAGAGGGCAGTTAAGAGCCAACCACATTGCTGTGGGTCTGGAGTCACATACCGGCCAGACCGGGTAAGGACAGCAGATTTCCTTCCCGAAACGACATTAGTGAACCAGATGGGTTTTTACGACAATCATGGTCAACATTACTGATACTAGCTTTTTTTTAAATTCCAGATTTATTTAATTAAATTTAAATTCCCCAGCTGCCATGGTGGGATTTGAGCTCATTAGTCCAGGCCTCACTAGTCCAGACCACTACACTACCGTTCCCTGGGGTGGGGATTGATGATGTCAATTAAACCAAAGGGGTTAGAGGTTAACAGTTCTGTGTCCACCATGCAGGAAGGACTATTTGCTTTTTTTCTCTACCCAGTCTTCAAAGGACAATTACATCCATCATTGATTTACGTGAGCAGCTCCTTTACTTAAAAGAAAACCAATACTAACTGACTGTCTTACAGTAAAGCCGTACTTTAATCTGTGTTGCATTCCTTTTTACAAATAGCTGAAATTAAACTTGTTATAATTTTTATCACTTTTTTAAGAGCTCAGAGGTTCAAGGGTAGAATCATAGAATGGTTACAGCGCGGAAGAAGGCCATTCGGCCCGTCGAGCCCATGCTGACTCTCAGCCAGTCCCACTCCCCAGCCCTTTCCCCGGAGCCCTGCAAATTTCTTTCGTTCAGGTACTTATCCAACTCCCTTTTGAAAGCCGTGATTGAATCTGCCTCCACCATCCTTTCAGGCAGTGCATTCCAGATCCTAACCACTCGCTGCGTAAACAAGTCTTTTCTTACATCGCCTTTGGTTCTTTTGCCAATCACCTTAAATATGTGTCCTCTGGTTCTCAACCCTTCCACCAATGGGAACAGTTTCTCTCTATCTACTCTGTCTAGACCCCTCATGATTTTGAACACCTCAATCAAATCTCCTTTCAATCTTTTCTGCTCCAAGGAGAACAACCCCATTTTCTCCAGTCTATCAACATAACTGAAGTCCCTCATTCCTTGAATCATTCTCGTAAATCATTTCTGCACCCTCTCTAAGGCCTTCACATCCTTCCTAAAGTATGGTGCCCAGAATTGGACACAGTACTCCAGTTGGGGCCGAACCAGTGTTTTATACAGGTTCATCATAATTTCCACACTTTTGTACTCTATACCTCTATTTATGAAGCCCAGGATCCCATAAGCCTTTTTAACTGCTTTCTCAACTTGCCCTGCCACCTTCAATGATTTATGCACACATACCCCCAGGTCTCTCTGTTTGTGCACCCCCTTTAGGATTGTACCATTTAGTTTATCTGTCCTCTCCTCAATCTTTCTACCAAAATGTATCATTTTGTACTTTTCTGCATTAAATTTCATCTGCCATGTGTCCGCCCATTTCGCCAGCCTATGTCTTCCTGAAACCTATCATTATTCTCCTCACTGTTCACTATACTTCCAAGTTTTGTGTCATCTGCAAATTTTGAAACTGTGCCCTGTACACCCATTAATATATGTCCAAGTCATTAATATATATCAAGAAAAGCAGTGGTCCTAGAACCGACCCCTGGGGAACACCACTGTATACTTTCCTCCAAGCATTCACCACTACTTTCTGTTTCCTGTCACTTAGCCAGTTTCATATAGGGTGAATCAAGTTTCCATTCAAACTAGAAATTAATGAGTGTTTTTCAGTAAATTTTGTCTGGCTTCAGTATCGAGAGATTAGATTTTGTTTACCTTTTTACCAAAACAGCTGTGTGTTGAATTTAAAAGGTGACCTGATCTTAAAATTTCACAAAAAGAATTCATCTCGCTTTGAATATTCCCACTATTTCCAAACCAGGAGAGAATGTCGATTTGGTAAGTGTGGCTGTGCCATTTATTGTATATAGGAATAAGTAGGCATGCCAACCAAATACAGTATGTGGTATTCAGCTTTGATTAAAGTAGGTATTCAGACAGTGTTAAGAAGTACTGGAAATGCAGGGTCATTCTAGTTTTTAAAAGTAAGCTTAAAGGTGAAACATGCCTGAGACAATGGCCGGGGAGGGGGATGGAATCGGGGGCCGAGGGAACAGTGTTTGTGGCAAGAATGAAGACAATGGCTTTGGTCTTCCCAGTGTGTAATTGGAGGAAGTTGAGGCTCGTCCATTGATGGATGTAGTCTGAGATCACTGAGGCAGTGGAGGGGTCGAGAGAGGTGGTGGAGAGGATGCGCTGGGTGTCGCCAGCGTACATGGGGAACCTGACGTGTTTTTGGATGAAGACACTACACGGAGCTTGTAGATCAGATAGAATCATAGACATTTACGGCACCAAAAGGAGGCCATTCGGCCCAACATGTCCGTGCCGGCCGAAAAAGATCTATCCAGCCGAATCCCACTTTCCAGCACTTGGTCCGTAGCCCTGCAGGTTACGGCACTTCAAGTGCATATCCAAGTACAGGAAACTCTTTCGTATCCGGCACCGACGGGACCGGGATGGTGCCGGTTGATTAAAAATTCCAGATAATGGAGAGGTATATCTACCGAGGCTATTTTTAACAAACAAAAATAAAAAAATCAAGAAACATGCAGTATAATTGGGTACTCACCTACAGAATGTTGTGTTAAATGGATGGTGGAAGATGCTTGATTAAGTACAGTAATGCCAGTTGAGGGTAATCCATAACTCTTTAATTACTTTACAGTAAAACAAAACTTATAAACGACTGTATACTGTTGTTTTCGGAGTAAGAATTTTGCCGGTTATTAGAGAATTACGGATATTTAGGTGCCGTTTAAACAAGAGTTTCCTGTACTTGTTAAATGCGGTGAGGGTTTCTGCCTCTACCGTCCTCTGGGTGGAAAAAGTTCTCCTCAACTCCCCTCTAATCCTTCGACCAATGACTTTAAAATGCATCCAGGGGGAAGCTAGATAAGTGAATGAGGGAGAAAGGTATGGAAGGATATGCTGATATAGTTAGATGAAGTAAGGTGTGGAGCAATGTTCCCATTAAGCTGCGTGGCCGCTCAGCACCCTGGAGGTCCCGCGCATGGCGTTCACCGGCTTTTCAATAGAAGAAACCGCGCATGCGCAAAAAATTGATTGGTCCACGCAGCCAGTTAAAGGGCCCATGCTCCTCAAAAAAGGACAGGTAACATTGGCGTGGAGCCGAAACACCGGCATGGACCAGTTGGGCCGAATGGCCTGACTCTGCTGTAAATTCTATGTAATTCTGCGCATTGCCTCCAGAAGAATACCTCAAGAAACTTGCATCTGGAACAGTACCCATGGATTGGAAGGTAGCTGATGTTACCCCACTATTCAAAAAAGGTGGTAGAGAAAAAGCGGGGAATTATAGACCGGTAAGCCTGACATCGGTAGTGGGGAAAATGCTAGAGTCCATTATAAAAGATGTAATAGCAGAGCACTTGGAAAGCAGTGACAGGATCGGACAAAGTCAAAATGGATTTACAAAAGGTAAATCATGCTTGACTAATCTACTGGAATTTTTTGAGGATGTAACTGGTAAAATAGATAAGGGAGAACCAGTGGATGTGGTGTATTTGGACTTTCAGAAGGCTTTCGATAAGGTCCCACATAAGAGATTAGCGTGCAAAATTAAGGCACATGGGATTGGGGGCAAAGTATTGACTTGGATAGAGAACTGGTTGGCGGATAGAGAACTGGTTGGCGGACAGAAAGCAAAGAGTTGGAATAAACTGGCCGTTTTCCGAGTGGCAGGCAGTGACTAGTGGGGTACCGCAAGGATCGGTCCTGGGACCCCAGCTGTTCACAATATATATTAATGATCTGGACGAGGGAATTGGATGTAATATCTCCAAATTTGCAGACGACACAAAGCTGGGTGAGAGGCTGCTGTGAGGAGGATGTCGTGAAACTCCAGTACAATTTGGACAGGTTGGGTGATTGGGCAGAAACATGGCAAATGCACTATAATGTGGATAAATGTGAGGTTATCCACTTTGGTGGCAAAAACAGGAAGGCAGATTATTATTTGAATGGCAACAGATTGGGAGAAGGGGAAGTGCAAAGAGACCTGGGTGTTCTTGTGCACCAGTCGCTGAAGGTAAGCATGCAGGTAGAGCAGGCGGTTAAGAAGGCAAATGGTATGTTGGCCTTCGTAGCAAGAGGGTTCGAGTACAGGAACAAGGATGTCTTGCTACAGTTGTACAGGGCCTTGGTGAGACCGCACCTTGAGTATTGTGTGCAATTTTGGTCGCCTTACCTGAGGAAGGACGTTCTTGCCATGGAAGGAGTGCAGCGAAGATTCACCAGGCTGATACCTGGGATGGCAGGAATGACGTATGAGGAGAGATTGTGTCGATTGGGCTTATATTCACTGGAGTTTAGAAGATTGAGAGGGGATCTCATCGAAACCTATAAAATTCTGTCAGGCCTGGACAGACTAGATGCAGGAAGGATGTTTCTGATGGCCGGGGAGTCCAGAACCAGGGGTCATAGTCTAAGGATAAGGGGTAAGCCATTTAGGACTGAAATGAGGAGGAATTTCTTCACCCAGAGAGTGGTGAACCTGTGGAATTCTCTGCCATGGAGGGCGGTGGAGGCCAGTTCATTAAATATATTCAAGAAAGAGTTGGATATATTTCTTAAGGCTAAAGGGATCAAGGGATACGGGGAGAAGGCAGGGACAGGGTACTGAATTTGGATGATCAGCCATGATCTCATTGAATGGCGGAGCAGGCTCGAAGGGCCGAATGGCCTACTCCTGCTCCTATCTTCTATGTTTCTATGTGCTCTTGCTGGTATTACTGATCCCCTCTCTAGTGCCCCAGAGTGTGTAACTTTACAACATTGACAGTGCCAAGGTCACACCACAGTGCCATTCATGCTGCATTCGCTCTGGTATGAACTTGGCAACATGTAAATACAGTGCAAGTCATCCTTGTGGAAACACAGCCGTTTACTCAACGTTTTTACTTTCCCCTCTGATCTCTGCCAGCAAGGCAATGCAACAGAGGAAGTCTTTAAGGCAGTGTGTGAACAGTAACTGGCAGCCCTTGGTGTGAAAAAAGCTTTGATCCAAAGTTATTTCACGGACTTTAAAATCCAGTTTACTGAACAAACTTCTCTTTTGGCAAATGAGATTCAAGTGAAAGTCCACTTCAGAGAAACAGGTTTGCTTTTACTTTTTAACTCACACAATGACCACAGGCAGAAGTTCCAGTGGAAACCGATCGCAACACAGCATGTTCGGGCAGCTGAAAATGAGACTCGACTCTGGTCATTTGACTTTGTAATTGCGCCTGTTACAAGGTGTCATTATTAAAATCAGTTGGATGTTGGGAGTTCTGTTTGAAAGCTCTCATGAGATTCATTATTGAATCTATGGCTTGTGCAGTTGCAAATTACAGTTAAAATTGGCCACTAAAAGCATTTGTAATTCATAGAATCATAGAAGTTTACGGCACAGAAGGAGGCCATTTGGCCCATCGTGTCCATGCCGGCCGACAAAGAGCTATCCAGCCTAATCCCACTTTCCAGCTCTTGCTCCGTAGCCCTGTAGGTTACGGCATTTCAGGTGCATATCCAAGTACTTTTTAAATGTGATGAGGGTTTCTGCCTCTACCACCCTTTCAGGCAGTGAGTTCCAGACCCCCACCACCCTCTGGGTGAAAAAACTTCTCCTCAAATCCCCTCTAAACCTCCAACCAATTACTTTAAATCTATGCCCCCTTATTATTGACCTCTCTGCTAAGGGAAATAGGCCCTTCCTATCCACTCTATCTCGGCCCCTCAGAATTTTATACACCTCAGTAAGGTCTCCCCTCAGCCTCCTCTGTTCCAAAGAAAACAACCCAGCCACAGCCTGTCCAATCTTTCCTTTGATACAGAATTGATACAGAACAGGCGCTGAAGTGCGAAAGGCAGCAAAAAAATGACAATTAGTATTTTAAAAAATTCTTCCTCTGCTCTTTTTCCATCTTTATGTTGACTCTTGTTAATCGTCCACTAATGAAAGCTGCTTCTGTTTCATTACTACTTGACCGTAGTGGTCAAAACAGCTGTAAACCAGGAATCCCCGCTGCCATCTTTGGGTATTGGCAAGTGGAACTGATGCTAGTGACAACTTACAGCGACACCATAGGGCCTAAAATCTTCCTAATCTGCCGCCGTATTCCTGCAATCCAGTCTGGAGGGAGTGTGGAAGAGGGGATTCAAAATAGGCTGCCAACATTGGACACACCAGGTCCCCAGCAGTTTCCGCGGAGCCTTGTTTGGGCTGGAGCCTCCACCTGCCTCAAAGGACACTTGAGTTAAGAGGGGCCGTGGCCAGCAGAGGGAAGTTTCCTCGTCCCTGGACTGGCCGCGACTGGACGTACTTGTGCCACCATCCGGGAGATGTGCGACCCACCTGGGGAAGGGAGGTCCACGGCTAGACCCCCAAAGAGGTTCCAAATTTCAAGAGGATTTGCTGGCCCCCAGTTTACCTCACGCCCCATCACTTATTTCCACTTCCTTGAACAGGTGGGCACCCGAGAGGCACCCTTATTGGCGCAGGCACATACCTGGGTTATTTAAACTAGGCAACGCCTCGATTTTAAAATTCTCATTCTTGTGTCCAAATCCCTCCATGGCCTTGCCCCTCCCTTTCTCTGTAACCTCCTCCGGCCCTACGACCCTCTGATCGCTGCGTTCCACTAATTCTGGTCTCTTGCGCATCCTCGATTTTAATCGCTCCACCATTGGTGGCCGTGCCTTCAGCTGCCTAGACCACAAGCTCTGGAATTCCCTCCCTAAACCTCTCTACCTCTCTCTCCTCTTTTAAGATGCTCTCCAAAACCTACCTCTTTGACCTGTCCTAATATCGCCTTGTGTGACTGGGTGTCAAATTTTAGAATCATAGAATGGTTACAGCACAGAAGGAGGCCATTCGGCCCGTCGAGTCTGTGCCGGCTCTCTGCAAGACTTCAGCTAGTCCCACTCCCCCGCCTTTTCCCCGTAGCCCTGCAGATTTTTTTCCTTCAGGTACTTATCCAACTCCCTTTTGAAAGCCATGATCGAGTCTGCCTCCACCATCCTTTCAGGCAGTGCATTCCAGATCTTAACCACTCGCTGAGTAAACAAGTCTTTTCTTATGTCGCCTTTGGTTCTTTTGCCAACCCCCTTAAATCTGTGTCCTCTGGTTCTCGACCCTTCCACCAATGGGAACAGTTTCTCTCTATCTACTCTCAACCTTCTCTGCTCTAAAGAGAACAACCCCAGCTTCTCTAGTCTATCCACGTAACTGAAGTCCCTCATTCCTGGAATCATTCTCGTAAATCTTTTCTGTACCCTCTCTAAGGCCTTCACATCCTTCCTAAAGGGCGGTGCCCAGAATTGGACACAATACTCCAGTTGAGGCCGAACCAGTGTTTTAAACAAGTTCATAACTTCCTTTGTTTGATACTCGCTCCTGTGAAGTACCTTGGGATTTTTACTACATTACAGGCGCTACATAAATGCAAGTTGTTGTTGTTGTAGGTGACCGTGCCCTGAACTCGCCAACTTTGGTGGGGTCAGCGCCGGAGGTGACTGGCAGGCAAATCCCAGCACTTCCCCTGGGATGGACGGCTCCTGGATTTTGCTTTACCTCCTTTCCCTCCCCACCATGACCAGTTTGACCCAGTGCTCCACTTCAGAAACTGAAAAGGTGAAATTGTCCTGAAGAATTTTTATTTAAGGGCACACTGTTGCTCAAAAATGAGAAACAGACCAAACTGATTTTATATTTACGTAGCTTGTTTTGGAAATGTAGAAGAATAACTAATCCTAGTTATTATCTCGGCTAGATCAGAGAGTGCTCCAATTGCTTGTTGAAGTCAGCTCCTTTAATGTGGTGACAAGTGGTTTAAATTAAAATGGGACTTTGAAGGAACCCTGGTATGCTTTAAGACTGAAGATTAAAGTTGACGTGCTGGGTTTTGTTCTTTAGGAGATTTTCCCAGCACATCTGTCACATCTGGTAGTCGTAAACTTCATTTTTAAGTACAGTGAAATTTTAAAATAATGCAATGGAAAAATGTTAATAGTTTCAAAATGTGTTCTTTTATTGCTTTGTATAAGTTTACACCTCGGGTCGTGGTTTGATAGAGCGCACGCTAAGTTACCGATAGTTGAGACGGGAACACTCCTTCCATGGCCGTAACCATCTAGGGGGGTTAGTCCTGTGCGGCTGGAGGGTTTTCTGGGCTCCCCACCCATATGATGGGGGCGGGGTCGGGCGCCACCCACACCCACCAAACGCGTTTGTCCCGCTGGATGTCAACCCAGTATTGAGAGCCAGAGCTGCGCTCCCCACTCACCTGGACTGTCAGAGACCAGGGGCTGGATTTTGCCAATGAGGAGCTTTAGGAGGCAGGACTCCCGTTTGTCGGGTTTTAGTCCCGCCTCCATCAACTTCTGGCTAACCCACGCTATTTTCCCTTGATTGATCTTGTTAAGCCCGCCCAGCGGGCTTAGCAGGCCAATTAAGGGGAAGCTGGTTACAGAGAACGTCCACGTATGACGTTTCATCTGTCAAAACTTTTTGACAGCTCTGTGAAGCTGTCAAACACTGACATTCTCTGTAGTTTGATGAGTTCTTGTATTCAAAACTCATCAAACCTCTTTTCTTTAGCAAAAATTAGATGGTTGTTGCATTGGAGAATGCAGCAGCCATCTGTCATCTCTGCCGCGGAGATGCGAGACTCTCCGCATCCCCAACGATTGAAGTCTGCAGGAAGAAACAAAGGTAAGTAAACTTTTTCTAACACCTTCCACTTACCTCACATACTCACCTCTCCACACTTGCACCCATCACTTACCTTCACAGCGCACTTTTGCACCCCTCCGAACCCCGCAGACCCACTGCTCGCCTCGGTGACCTTGGCGGGGTTCGAAGCCTTCGGGAAGCCCACACTTGTGTGGGTAAAATGGGGATAATCCTCTTATCTGCCTGTTAACAGACAGTTAAGTGGCTGTAAC
The DNA here is from genome assembly GCF_052327205.1 of Somniosus microcephalus. Lineage (NCBI taxonomy): Eukaryota > Metazoa > Chordata > Chondrichthyes > Squaliformes > Somniosidae > Somniosus > Somniosus microcephalus. The sequence goes on along the minus strand of NC_141005.1, from coordinate 11,355,434 downwards.
CCCCTTCCCGCCTCCAGGAGACGGGACCCGGCGCGGGACGGCTACCCGCCTCCTGAGAAGGTGGCACGGAGGCGGGTTGGGTACCCGCCCCCAGATTCTGCCATTTTCCCGGCAGTCCCGCCTCCAAACCCGCCTCCCCAGGGTTCAAACTACGCACCCTCTGACTCGGAGGTGGGCATGCTACCACTAAGCCAAAGGCTCGCTCCTATCTGTAGCTATTTACTTAGGGTGGGATGCTTGGTGATAGGATGGGTACAATTAAAAACAATTCCCTTGGTCTCCTTGAGCCACTCAACAGCCGTGGCCACGAGGCCAGATGTGTCTCCAGCAAAGCCACTCTGGGGGTGCCTGTTATAAAGGTAATGTTATATGAGCAGTGAGGGACAGGTAAAGACCCTCTGGTCCATCCAGCCTGTCCACACAATTGTGATACCTCCACCCCACCCAAACTATGTGATCTCCTGGGCAAGGCCAAAAACCAGATTAAAAAACCCAGGCCAATTTGGGAGGGAAATCTGGGAAATTCCTCTCCGACCACCGCCACCCCCCCCCCCCCCCCCAAGGCAATCAAAACTAATCCAGGAGATCACTCTGGCCCTGATAATTCTATGCAGTACCTCCCTTCTGCACAAGGTGATCTCCACCCCAGCCAGAAACAGCCAGCTCTCGCTTGAAGGAATTCAGCAAATTGGCGTCCACTGCACGAACCGGCAGCCTGTTCCAGAGGTTATACTGTAACCAGCCTTAGACAAGTAGCTCTCATTGAGCATTCAGACAATACCCAGCATGAGGAAAAACACCAAAATTAGAGAACAATTATGACATTTGTGTCCTCCATCAATATCTCCGCCCCCCCCCCCCCTAGCTAGGGGAAATCTAGAACTCGGGGGCATAGTTTCAGAATAAAGGGTCGCTCTTTTAGAACTGAGATGAGGAGGAATTTCTTCTCTCAGAGGGTCGTAAATCTGTGGAATTCTCTGCCCCAGAGAGCCGTGGAGGCTGGGTCATTAAATCCATTTAAGGTGGAGATGGACAGATTTTTGCAAGATAAGGGAGTGAAGGGTTATGGGGAGCGGGCAGGGAAGTGGTTTTGAGCCCAAGACCAGCCATGATCTTATTGAATGGTGGAGCAGGCTCGAGGGGCCAAGTGGCCTATTCCTGCTCCTCCTATTTCTTATGTTCTTATGTCCTTTCTGTTTGGTTAGACATCCAGCTTGTTCTATGTTGAGTCCAATTCATTAAAATTATGTAATAATATCTTTGGGTAAGCTGGTACAAATAGGAAAGGGAATTGGAGCTGGGGAGTAGAGGAAGGAGTTGAAAAATCATGTGCTGTCTTGGTGATCTCCTCCAATATTTTGTTTCCAGGTCTATTGTTCGTGTGGAGCCATTGTTGATTCTGAAGCTCGAGGTATTATACTGTCACCTGGCTTCCCCACCAGTTACATTCCAGGCACGCATTGTGTGTGGCAGTTCTTCATCCCGGCTGGAGTCCATCTCGTTTTGGAAGTTTTCGATTTTGATGTGTTTGAGAATCCACGTAATGGTAAAACCCTACTTGGCGACCATTCAGCCCCTGCGATGGTAGATGGGGAGAAGTTTGATTCCGGTTCACTGAAGAATGGGGGCGCTGTACAGAGTCGAGAGTCCAACAACCTGTATTCCCAAACAAAGGAGTCCCGTCAAGATGGAAGAATAAAGGTGTCGCTTAATGAGACCAATGTGTCTAACTCCAAAGTTTTTGATGTTGATTACCAGGATTTCTCTGTGACCCAACCCGATAAAGCTGAAGGCCAATGGGTGGTGGCACAGGAAGAGTCCGCACAGCTAGAGACGGTTAAGATGCCTCCGTTGATGCATGATACCTCAGTGACTGACTCTCCACTTGATGTGGATAAGGATGATTCTACAGAGTCAAATTCAAGTGATCCTCTGGCCAGTTTTGGTGATTACAAAGACATCAATGTGGACCCACAATACAACAGTGAAAAACAAGTTGGGAAGAGGCTGGAAATTGACCATCTTGAATTGCAAGAGGTAAATGATTCAACTATAGCCACAATGATGCCCGAGACAAAAGTGACGCTCTTCGCACCTCCTGAAGTCTGCCCGAACGATGTTTTATATATTTCGGATCTGATCACATTCTCTGCCCGCTTTTGTGGGGCCAACTCGCCCGTGAACAAGACATTGACGTTTGGTTCCTCCCTGGAGATGGTGGAGGTCGTGGTGGAGCTGATCACCACCACAGACCTCGGGCGTGGTTTTATTCTTCTCTACATGTTTAAAACTGGCGTAGATGCCGACCTCCGGACCCTGATGAAGCACAGGGGCCAAGACAACCTGATCCATTTCTTGGTCATCGCTGGTGTTGCCCTCTTATCGGCGGTGCTTTTGACTGCACTCTGTCGGACCTGGAGGTGAGTTTAAACTTCTTTCAGTTGTCCCTCTGGTTCCTCAAACATATGCAGGATCTGTCCTAGAAACTAAACTTTGTTCCAAAACCTGTTACTGTTTAATTGGGAGATGTCTTTTGGGGTTCAGCTTAAGACTTGTAACAACTATGCATTCTATATTCTTATTCAAATAAAATTTGAAAAAATGCACCATCGAAGAACGAAAGGGTAGAATTTCCATTTATGTAATGCCTCAGGATGTCCCAAAGTGCTTTACAGCCAATTAAGCACTTTTTGAAGTGTAGTCACTGTTGTAATGTAGGGCAAAGCGGCAGCCAACTTGTGCACAGCAAGCTCCCACAAACAGCAATGTGATAATCTGTTTTGGTAATGTTGGTTGAGTGATAAATATTGGCCCAGGTGAACTTCCCTGCTCTTCTTTGAATAGGGCCCTGGGATCTTTTACGTCCACCTGAGAGGGCAAACAGGGTCTCGGTTTAATGTCTCATCAGAAAGACGGTACCTCCGACAGTGCAGCACTCCCTCAGTAGTGGAGTGTCAGCCTGAATTTGGTGCTCAAGTTTCTTGGAGTGGGACTTGAACCCATGACCGTCTGACTCAAGAGGTGAGAGTGCTACCCACTAATCCAGACCTGACACCCAATCTACTGCAAGGACTCCATGGATTCTGTGACCCCTCACATCACCGTGACAATGTTTATGCATCAGTCAACCTTCCCTTCCCCTTAAGCGTGATCATTTTATTTGGAAAATGCACCTGGCTAAATTAACAGTGTGGGAAAAAGTCCGATGTTTAAGGTTACTATGAATGGCGGTCATTGTACGCCCTTTGTAATGTTGGTTTCATGGTATGGACATGAATAAAGGGGCATCTGTTATAAGAACAAGTTGAATTATCACAGTTCTACACTTTTGAATTTTTGATGTAAATTGGACTGTGCTAGCAACCTTGTTGGTTAACATAAGACATAGGAACAGGAGTAGGCCATTCGGCCCCTCAAGCCTGCCCCGCCATTCAATAAGATCATGACTGATCTGATCTTGGCCTCAACTCCACTTTCCCACCCGCTCCCCATAACCCTTGACTCCCCTGTAGCTCACATATCTGTCCATCTCCGCCTTGAATATATTCAATGACTCCGCCTCCACAGCTCTCTGAGGTAGAGAAATCCAAAGATTCACGACCCTGAGAGAAGAAATTCCTCCTCATCTCCGTTTTAAATGGGCGACCCCTTATCCTGAAACTGTGCCCCCTAGTTCTAGATTCCCCCACGAGGGGAAACATCCTCCCAGCATCTACCCTGTCCAACCCCCTCAGAATCTTATATGTTTCAATAAGATCACCTCTCATTCTTCTAAATCCCAATGAGTATAGGCTCAACCTTTCTTACATAATCTGGTTTTGGTAAACAGATTTGCCATTTTATACACAATACATCAACTTCTACATTAAGTTTCAAACTCAAATTGGCCACCGAGTTTCTTCACATTGAGCAGTTTCTCCGTCTCCGCCGCATCTGCTCCGACGATGCCACCTTCCACACCAGTGCTTCTGACATGTCTTCCTTTTTCCTCAACCGAGGATTCCCCTCTATCGTGGTTGACACGGCCCTCGACCGTGTCCGTTTTATCTCCCGCACTTCTGCCCTCACCCCTGCCCCTCCCTCCCGGAACCACGATAGAGTTCCCCTTGTCCTCACCTTTCACCCCACCAGCCTCCACATTCAACGGATCATCCTCCGCCATTTCCGCCACCTCCAACGTGATCCCACCACCAAACGCATCTTCACCTCCCCCCCCCCCCCCCCTTTCAGCATTCTGTAGGGACCGCTCCCTCAGAGACACCCTAGTCCACTCCTCTATCACCCCCAGCATCCCTTCCCCTTCGCCCGGCACCTTCCCGTGCAAGCGCAGGAGATGCAACACCTGCCCTTATACCTCCCCCCTTCCCACTGTCCAGGGCCCCAAACACCCCTTCCAGGTGAAACAGCGATTTACTTGTACTTCTTGCAATCTAGTATACTGTATTCGCTGCTCACGATGCGGTCTCCTCTACATTGGGGAGACCAAACGCAGATTAGGTGACCGCTTTGCGGAACACCTCCGTTCAGTCCGTAAGGATGACCCCGAGCTTCCGCTCGCCTGTCATTTTAATTCACCGCCCCATTCCCACTCAGACCTCACCGTACTCGGGCTCTTGCATTGTTCCACGGAAGCTCAGCGTAAGCTCGAGGAACAGCACCTCATCTTCCGATTAGGCACTTTACAGCCTTCCGGACTCAATATCGAGTTCAACAATTTCAGATCATAACCTCGGCCCCCATTACATTTTTACTTATATTTTTTATCCGCACCTTTGTTTTGGCCATCCCCCCCCTTTTTTTCTCCCCCACAAGGCAGCTGTCTCCCATTCTGCCAGCGCATTTCACACCTAATCTAGAGCCATCTTTTGTCTCCACTAGTCCTAGCACCATCTCGTCTGGTTTTGAATACCTCTTAATGTCTCTTCACTTCTCTTTTGTTATTTCATCCCCATTTCCCAGTCCCCAAACTGGCCTTTTAATCTGATTCATTTCCTGAGCTTTTTCAGTCTTGACAAAGGGTTTCGACCTGAAACGTTGACTCTATTTCTCTCTCCACGGATGTTGCCTGGCCTGCTGAGTTTTTCCAGCACTTTCTGTTGTTATTTCTTCACATTGATGTCTGTAACAAGCGCCGGTAGCTCTTCAACACTCTGTGGCAGTCAGCAATCCTGGTGCAAAATGAGGCAAATCTCTGTATTACTGTGGAAGGTAAGGTTATTGGGACTGGATGCAAATCACAGATTTCAGACCATCTTCAGTAAGACCTTTCCACAGGTCATCCAAAGGATAAGTCAGTGTAAGGCCTGTTAAGATCTCTAACCTTTTCCGGTTCTGACGAAGGGTCATCGACTTGAAACGTTAACTCTGTTTCTCTCTCCACAGATGCTGCCTGACCTGCTGAGTATTTCCAGTACTTTCTGTTTTTATTTCAGATTTCCAGCATCCGCAGTATTTTGCTTTTGCAAGTAGTTTACACATTGACTAGGGTTTCTCTGTCTAGGCCGTCCTGTGTCATGCGTTATCCCCAGCCCAGATAGTGCCCTGCCTCCAGGCCTCTGTAAATGTCTCTCTGTAACCAGCTGCTGTATGATGTGTGAGAATGGCCTGTGTGGTGTATATTCTCGTTACTCCCTGTGGAGAAGCACCAGGGATTTGTTTGGGGTCTTCTCCCGCCTAACACCCTGCCACCATAAGAATATCTAACTTAGGGTGGGCCTATTTTCTAAACCAAATCCAGGGACACACAGGGTGGGGAGCACAGCAAAGTAGCCAGGACAGAAAATGTAGGTTGCGCAGCGTTGCGAGGCAAATTTCTTAGTAGCCTAGATTTTAACAGTTGCACGTATACAAATACATTACAAATGTGCATATAATTACCGCGGATGTGACGTCACTCTATTGACGCGCATTCAGACACCGTTTAGAAATAATACACTAACGCTGTTCAGTCCCTTGACCTGGAACTGTGATTATGTCTAACGGTATGATATGCGTATATTCCAATGAATATGGTTCCAGTCTATTCGCGGACGGGTTTCATAAACTGGGGACATTGTTTGCCCGCGGACACAGTACCTCATCCGGGGACTGTCCCTGGAAAACGGGGACGTAGGCTCAGCCTAATCTAACTACCCAACAAAAACAATGGACTGCTTTGCTTGTGGAATGAATTGGGCCTGGACGGAATACTTGTTTCCGAGGAGAGGGAAGAGTGAGTCTACAATCTGGACAGATCATCTGATCACTTGCATTGGAGGTAGTTCAGAAAAGGTTCACTAGGCTGATTCCTGAGATGAAAGGGCTTGTCTTATGAGGAAAGGTTGAGCAGGTTGGGCCTATACTCCGAGTTTAGAAGAATGAGAGGTGATCTTATTGAAACATATAAGATTCTGAGGGGGCTTGACAGGGTAGATGCTGAGAGGATGTTTCCCCGAGTGGGGGAACCTAGAACTAGGGGGCATAGTTTCAGAATAAGGGGTCGCCCATTTAAAACGGAGATGAGGAGGAATTTCTTCTCTCAGAGGGTCGTGAATCTTTGGAATTCTCTACCCCAGAGAGCTGTGGAGGCTGGGTCATTGAATATATTCAAGGCGGAGATAGATAGATTTTTGAACTACAGGGGAGTCAAGGGTTATGGGGCGCGGACGGGAAAGTGGAGTTGAGGCCAAGATCAGATCAGCCATGATCTTATTGAATGGCGGAGCAGGCTCGAGGGGCCGAATGACCGACTCCTGCTCCTATTTCTTATGTTCGCCAAGGTATGAGTAGCAGTACCTCAATGGGTGGAATTTCTGTGGGGGCTTCTCCTGATTTTCCACTGTAACTTTGGCGGAAGATTGGTGTAGGAACGTCATAAGTGGTTTCCGCCAAAGGAGGTTGGGAGAACCCCTGCGGAAATTCTACTCCTGGCTGTTTTGGCTGCTGGCTATTTCTCCATGGCCTGTGACTGCTGTGGAGTCGGCCCTGGCGCTAACTTGGAAACCAGCCTCAGCCCACCGTGAACACAAGAATTTCACATCAGACACGACGATGGGCTCACAAGAGAATTTCGTGCTGGGAGCAGTACGTCTAGACCTAAAACTCAGTCGTATAACTCTTCCAGTCAGTAATTGCCACCAGCATCCTGAAAAATTAGGCCTTCAACAGAGGTTAACTAAGTCCAGATGGAATAACCTCACGATCTTTGACTCGTGACTGCCTTGACTGACGTTTAGTTTGGTAATTTTTCTTTCCCCCCCCACCGAAAGCAACACTGCCGAGGTCAAGGTTGTACTTTAGTAGATTGCTGAATGTCTCAGGCTGAAGGAATAGATACAAATTACACAATAGTCATCTGCTCCAATTAGTCAGTCAGTCAGTTCCAAGACATGGACCCTAAATATGAAATGGAGGCAAAATCCTCTACTGTTCAGCAAACCGTTTATGTCTTTCTTTTCAACAGATTAGGAACATCGGCACAGGAGGAGGCCATTCGGCCCCTTGAGCCTGTTCCGCCCTTCAATGAGATCATGGCTGATCTGTATCCTAACTCCATCCACCCGCTTTGGCTCCATACCCTTTAATACCGTTGGCTAGCAAAAAATCTATCGAGCTCAGATTTAAAATTATTAATTGAGCTTGCTTCTGTTGCTTTTTGTGGGACAGTGTTCGGCACTTCTACCACCCTTTGCGTGAAGAAGTGTTTCCTAACTTCTCTCCTGAATGGCCTGGCTTTGATTTTAAGGTTATGTCCCCCTTGTCTTAGACTCCCCACAACCAGCAGAAAAGGTTTCTCTCTATCTATCCTAGCAATTCCTTTCAAAATCCTAAATACCTCAATCAAATCACCCCTTAACCTTCTATTATCCAGGGCATTCAAGCCTAGTTAATGTAATCTCTCCTCATAATTTAACCCTTGGAGCCCTGGTAACATTCTGGTGAACATAAGAGGTTAGTGTGCAAAATTAAAGCACATGGGATTGGGGGTAATATACTGGCATGGATTGAAAATTGGTTAACACAGGAAACAGAGAGCAGGAATAAATGGGTCTTTTTCGGGGTGACAGGCGGTGACTAGTGGGGTACTGCAGGGATCAGTGCTTGGGCCCCAGCTATTCACAATATATATCAATGATTTGGATAAGGGAACCAAATGTAATATTTCCAAGTTTGCTGACGACACAAAACTAGGTGGAATTGTGAGTTGTGAGGAGGATGCAAAGAGGCTTCAAGGCAATTTAGACAAGTTGAGTGAGTGGGCAAATACATGGCAGATGCATTATAACATGGATAAATGTGAAGTTACCCACTTCGGTAGGAAAAACAAAAGGCAGAGTATTATTTAAATGGTGATAGATTGGGAAATGTTGATGTACAAAGGGACCTGGGTGTCCTTGTACACCAGTCACTGAAAGCAAATATGCAGGTGCAGCAAGCAGTTAGGAAGGTAAATGGTATGTTGGCCTTCATTGCAAGAGGATTTGAGTACAGGAGCAAGGATGTCTTCCTACAGTTATACAGGGCCTTGGTGAGATCACACCTGGAGTACTGTGTGCAGTTTTGGTCTCCTTACCTAAGAAAGGATATACTTGCCATAGAGGGAGTGCAGCAAAGGTTGACCAGACTGATTCCTGGGATGGCAGGACTGTCGTATGAGGAGAGATTGGGTCGACTAGACCTGTATTCACTAGAGTTTAGAAGAATGAGAGGGGATCTCATTGAAATGTATAAAATTCTGACAGGGCTAGACAGACTGGATGCAGGGAGGATGTTACCCCTGCCTGGGGCTCTAGAACGAGGGGTCACAGTCTCAGGATACAGGGTAGGACATTTAGGACTGAGATGAGGAGAAATTTCTTCACTCAGAGGGTGGTGAACCTGTGGAATTCTCTACCACAGAAGGCTGTGGAGGCCAAGTCACTGAATATATTTAAGTAGGAGATAGATAGATTTCTAGACACAAAAGGCATCAAGGGGTATGGGGAGAGATCGGGAATATGGTATTGAGATAGAGGATCAGCCATGATCATATTGAATGGTGGAGCAGGCTCGAAGGGCCGAATGGCCTACTCCTGCTCCTATTTTTCTATGTTTTCCGTGTTCTAACTGCGCTGCACTCCTTCCAAGGTCAGTATATCCTTTCTAAGGTGCGGTGCCCAGAACTGTACACAGTGCTCCAGGTGTGGTCTAACCAGGGCTTTCTATAGCTGTAGCAAAACCTCCTCCCCTTTATATTCTAGCCCTGTAGTTATGAAGGCTAACTTTCCATTAGCGTTTCTGATTATTTTTTGTACCCGACTACTACATTTTAGTGATCTGTGTACATGAAGCTCTAAATCTCTTTGGACCTCCATGACCCCTAGCTTTTCACCATTTAAAAAAATACTCTGATCTATCCTTTTTTGGTCCAAAATGGATAACCTCACACTTGCGTGCGTTGAAATTCATCTGCCACAGTTTTATCTACTCACTTAATCTATCAATATATCTTTGTAATTTTATGCTCCGGTCTACACTACTTACTATACCACCAATCGTGGTGTCTTTGGAAAACTTGGATATATTAAAACTCCCTATTGCATTGTCTAAGACATTAATAAATGCAGTGGATAGCTGAGGCCCCAGCACAGATCCTTGAAGGACACCACCAGTCACCTCCTTCCAATTCGAATGCAAGTTTCTGAATGCAGCTGTTCTGTTGGTAACTAAAATTATCACACAATGTAAGCTTGAGCTCAATTAGCCAAATGGAGTTTTGGGAACTCTTGTCAAATGTAGTTCAAAGGAACGTTCTGATAGGCTGGGATTCTTCCCGCTTAGCTCCAGGTAACCCTTCAAGCCAAGACCCAAACAGGTGGAGTAATCCTAGTTGGATAAGTAAGGGGAAGCTCACCACTGCTTTGTGTTGGTTGGCTGTGTGGGGTGTTAGCTGGTTAGACACCTGCAGTACCCCTGCCCGCACCTAGGGGCTCCTAAACCAAGGCACTGCCAACCTGCATCTGATTGCTCCGGCCTTGGCTGTTTCTCTATTTTTTCGCCTCTCCCAGGAGATTACCTGGCTCCGGGCGGGTCTGTATTGCGATGCACAAGGGATCATAATTACATCGGACGGGCTAGATGGGCCAGTTGGTCTTTTCCTGTTTGTCTTTCTCTTACATTTGTACGTAAGAAAGACTTGTATTTATATAACACCATTCACAACCTCAGAGCGTCCCAAAGTGCTTTACAGCTAATGAAGTACTTTTTGAAGTGTAGTCACTGTTGTAATGTAGGACACACGGCAGCCAATTTGCGCACAGCAAGCTCCCGCAAACAGCAATGTGATAATGACCAGATGTTGGTTGAGGGATAAATATTGGCCCAGGACACTGGGGCGAGCTCCCCTCCTTCTTCAAAACAGTGCCACGGAATTTTTTACATCCACCTGAAAGGGCAGATGGGGCCTCGGTTTAATGTCTCATCCGAAAGACGGCACTTCCGACAGTGCAGCACTCCCTCAGTACTGCACTGGGAGTGTCAGCCTAGATTTTGTGTTCAACTCTCTGGAGTGGGACTTGAACCCACAACCTTCTGGCTAACCACTGAGCTACGCAGACACCTGTAAGTGAGGTATGTCCATACAGGGACAATGTGTGCAGGCAAACAGAAACTACTTGTGTGGATTCCTCTGTAATTTGGAGACTGTTGAGCATGGCCAACAACCAAAAAATTCTTATGAGAATTGAGAAATGACAGAAAAGTGGTAGAATTACCTAAGGATATGTGACTATAAATTGGAATACCACATAAACAACAACTTGCATTTATATAGCGCCTCCAACATCCCAAGGCACTTCACAGGAGCGATTATCAAACAAAATTTGACACCGAGCCACATAAGGAGATATTAGGGCAGGTGACCAAAATCCTGGTCAAAGAGGTAGGTTTTAAGGAGCGTCTTAAAGGAGGAAAGAGAAGTAGCAAGGCGGAGCAGTTTAGGCAGAGAATTTCAGAACTTAGGGCCTAGGCAACAGAAGGCACAGCCACCGATGGTGCAGCGATGAAAAGCGGGGTGCGCGAGAGGCCAGAATTGGAGGATCGCAGATATCTCAGAGGGTTGTAGGGCCGGAGGAGATTAGAGAGATAGGGAGGGGTGAGGTCATAGAGGGATTTGAAAACAAGGATGAGAATTTTAAAATTGAGGCGTTGCCGGACCGGGAGTCAATGTCTTTACGCCAATGTCAATAGCAGCCACTATTCCATTGCAGCGTTTCAGTTTCTCAGGCCAGCTCTCCTCATGACCTCCCAGAGCTTGAGTTCAATTAGAACTGAATTGTGGGGACTTCCTGTTGTGTTTCGAGACTGACAAACTCATTTCAGAAAAGGAGACTTTTAACTTAGCTACCTCGTTGGATTTTAGTCCATGTCCCAGAGTTGAAAGGACTTTAGCCCACTACACCACCCAGTCCCAAAAAAGTTGTAACAGTCTTAACCTTTAAAAAAAAATAATTCCTGGGATGTGGGCATCGCTGGCAAAGCCAGCATTTATTGCCCATCCCTAGTTGCCCTCGAGAAGGTGGTGGTGAGCCGCCTTCTTGAACCGCTGCAGTCCTTGTGGTGAAAGTGCCCCCACAGTGCTGGATGGTGTCGAGCTTCTTGAGTGTTGTCGGAGCTGCACTCATCCAGGCAAGTGGAGAGTATTCCATCACACTCCTGACTTGTAGATGGTGGAAAGGCTTTGGGGAGTTAGGAGATGAGACGCTCATAGTAATCTCATTCATACTGTGAAAACATTTTGATTGCAAGTGTCTTTTCTGTATTGTCGCAGCAAACTATTGAGCACTTGGATGCGATGCTAAGAATGTCAGTTTCATTTCTAGCAGTGTGCTAATGGAACTGAATCACCGTTTCATGCTGATAACTGCAAATAATTTTTGTATTTGCTAAATGTAGACACGCTTTCTGAACTTGTAAGGACTTTATGAAAATGATCTATTGAACGGCTGCCCATGTGCTCGGGGCCGATGAGCTTTTTCTCTCTCTCGTGCTCGCAGCTAGCTTGCTCCAAAAAAGCACAGGCAGGATTTACTCAGCAGTTGCACTTTGACCTATTTATCCCAAAGCTGTTTTTTTAAAAAAAATGTCAGAACTATGGCCTGTTGCATTGTGTGTGTTTTAAAAGCAAAAACAGTTTTTTTTTTTCCTTGTATTTTTGTTGCTTATTAATGTGAGGGATATTAGTGCAGAATACAACACCTAACCACTTTTCACATTGAATTTACAGTATAGAAACAGGCCATTCGGCCCAAATGGTCCATGCCGGTGTTTATGCTCCACACGAGCCTCCCCCCAACCCTCTTCATCTCACCCCATCAGCATATCCTTCTATTCTTTTCTCCCTCGTGTATTTATCTAGCTTCCCCTTAAATGCATCTATGCTGTTCACCTCAACCACTCCTTGTGGTAGCGAGTTCCACATTCCATCCACTCTCTGGGTAAAGAAGTTTCTCCGGCTTTCCCTATTGGATTTATTAGTGACTTTCTTATATTGATGGCCCCTAGTTCTGGTCTCTTCCCCCACCCCCCCACCCCCCCCCGCCCGCCCCCTCCACAAATGGAAACATCTTCTCTACGTCTACCCTATCAAACCCTTTCATAATCTTGAAGACCTTCATCAGGTCACCCCTCAGTCTTTCCTTTTCTAGAGGAAAGAGCCCCAGCCTGTTCAATCTTTCCTGATGGTTATAAACTCTTTTTGATCCCAGTATTAATGCCAAGTATTTCCAGGTCAGGTATAGCTTTGTTAGATGTAAAGTTCCCTCTACTCTGCCTCAACATCTGAACGTTGGGAGCCCCATCCCCAAATACATCGGTGTGTGTCACGGCCAATGTCTATCCCTCAACATCACTAAAAACAGATGATCTGGTCATTACAGGAAACTTTCGTTTAACCGGAGGTTAGATGTCCGGAAAGCTCTATCTACCGGCAAAATTCAGGAGCCGTTTCCTATAAGTTTTTTTACTTCTCGTTGCTTTTTTTTCCCAGTCAGGCTCTGCAAGGTCTAGCTGAAGCTGTTGCTTAGCTACAGAGACGCTTTTAAGCTGCGGCCGACTGTTTTGAAGCTGTTAAGCAACAGGGTTTGTTGATTCACGGAGCTCAAAAGCTCCGTATGTTTTAACGTTAGCGCTGGTTTCTACGGCAGTTTTGATGGTACGGCACCAGCTCGGTCCTGTCAGTGCCAGATACCAGAAAGTTTCCTGTATCACATCGCTGTTTGTGGGAGCTTGCTGTGCACAAAATTGCCTGCCACGTTTCCTACATTACAACAGTGACTACACTTCAAAAAGTACTTCATTGGCTGTAAAGCGCTTTGGGACGTCCCGAGGTCGTGAAAGGCGCTATAGAAATGCAAGTTCTTTCATTGTGCTTTCAGTTGGCGGTTCAAAATGCGAGAGTGCAGCATCTCGAGCAAACACGAAACCGTTGGAGGCAGTGGCCCAGCTCACTGTTTTTGTTTGAGGATAAGTCCCACTGTGAAAGAATTGTTCCCTGTAATTCAATGCTGGAGCTTAAGGCAGTGATAAATTTAATACAGAGAGCCTTTCCTTCTGGGTCATTGCTTGTCTGGAAACATTTGTCGCTGAGCTTATAATGCAGGGGCAACACTCCACAGAGGCGCTTCCGGTCATTCAAGCAATAATGAAGCAGACTCGCGGTGAGTTAAGAAACACAGGAATTAATTTGCCATGTTGTGCAATACCTTCAGAGAGTTCCAAGAGCAAATTTAGGAGATTCCCCACCCCGCGTCTCCGTCAAATTGAGATTCCTTTGCAATACTGGCTATCAAGTTCCACATCCAGAAATAATTGGCAGATTCTCAGCATGTTTACCCAGCAGGTAGCAAAGCGGTGAAGTCCCAGGTTTGATTTCCCCCCCCTTACCCTTTAGCTGATTCTCGGCTGGGGCAGCAGTAAGCGTGGTACAGCTAGAATGGAAGGGAAAACCCTCCGAGGTTCTCGCTCTCCATTACGAGCCAGTGACCCCTGCTGCAAGTGCGCAAGTGTACGGATATCGGATGAGGACCAGGTCAGGCTTGCCGTGGTGGCTCCCCCATCCAATAGGCTGCCAATGCTCTCTCCGCCCAGCCTCCCGACAGCAATAATGACCAGTCGGGCAAAGTATCGGAAGGAGAAGGAGCAGGGTACCACCGTTCCCCAGCAAGGCGTAAACACCTTCAGGAATGATTAGTACAAAACTAACCAACATCAATATAGAAGATAGGAGCAGGAGTAGGTCATTCGGCCCCTCGAACCCGCTCCGCCAATTAATGAGATCATGGCTGATCATCCAAATTCAGTACCCTGTCCCTGCTTTCTCCCCATATCCCTTGATCCCTTTAGCCTCAAGAAATATATCCAACTCCTTCTTGAATATATTTAATGAATTGGCCTCAACTGCCCTGTGTGGCAGAGAATTTCACAGGTTCACCACTCTCTGGGTGAAGAAATTCCTCCTCATCTCTGTCCTAAATGGCTTACCCCTTATCCTTAGACTGTGACCCCTGGTTCTGGACTCCCCCGCCATCGGGAACATCCTTCCTGCATCTAGTCTGTCTAGTCCTGTTAGAATTTTATAAGTTTCAGTGAGAACCCCTCTCATTCTTCTAAACTCTAGCGAATATAAGCCTAATCGACCCAATCTCTCTTCATACGTCATTCCTGCCATCCCAGGTATCAGTCTGGTGAATCTTCGCTGCACTCTCTCCATGGCAAGAACATCCTTCCTCAGATAAGGCGACCAAAACTGCACACAATACTCAAGGTGTGGTCTCACCAAGGCCCTGTACAACTGCAGCAAGGCATTCTTGCTCCTGTACTCAAATCCTCTCGCTACGAAGGCCAACATACCATTTGCCTTCTTAACCGCCTGCTGCACCTGCATGCTTACCTTCAGCGACTGGTGCACAAGGACACCCAGGTCTCGTTGCACTTCCCCTTTTCCCAATCTATTGCCGTTCAGATAATAATCTGTCTTCCTGTTTTTGCCACCGAAGTGGATAACCTCGCATTTATCCACATTATACAGCATTTGCCATGCATCTGCCCAATCACCCAATCTGTCCAAATCATACTGGAGTTTCTCTAAATCCTCTTCACAGCACACACGCCCACCCAGCTTTGTGTTGTCTGCAAACTTGGAGATATTACATCTAGTTCCCTTGTCTAGATCATTTATATATAGTGAACAGCTGGGGTCCAAGGACCGATCCCTGCGGTACCCCACTAGTCACTGCCTGCCACTCGGAAAAAGACCCGTTTATTCCAACTCTTTGCTTCCTGTCTGCCAACCAGTTCTCTATCCAAGACAGTACCTTACCCCAATCCCATATGCTTTAACTTTACACACTAATCTCTTATGCGGGATCTTATCGAAAGCCTTCTGAAAGTCCAAATACACCACATCCACTGGTTCTCCCTTATCTATTCTACCAGTTACATCTCAAAAAATTCCAGTAGATTAGTCAAGCATGATTTACCTTTTGTAAATCCATGTTGACTTTGTCCGATCCTGTCACTGTTTTCCAAGTGCTCTGCTATTACATCTTTTATAATGGACTCTAGCATTTTCCCCACTACTGATATCAGGCTATAATTCCCCGTTTTTTCTCAACCACCCTTTTTAAATAGTGGGGTTACATTAGCTATTCTCCAATTCATGGGAACTGTTCCAGAGTCTATAGAATTTTGGAAGATGACCAGCAATGCATCTACTATTTCTAGGGCCACTTCCTTAAGTACCCTAGGATGTAGATTATCAGGCCCTGGGGATTTATCGGCCTTCAATCCCATCAATTTCCCTAACACCATTTCCCTACAAATACTGATTTCATTTAATTCCTCCCTCTCATTAGACCCTATGTTTCCCGACATCTCTGGGAGGTTATTTGTGTCCTCCTTTATGAAGACAGAACCAAAGTATGTATTTAATTGGGCTGCCATTTCTTTGTTCCCCATTATAAATTCCCCTGATTCTGACTGCAAGGAACCTACGCTTGACTTCACCAATCTTTTTCTCTTTACATATCTATAGAATCTTTTACAGTCAGTTTTTATGTTCCCTGCAAGCTTACTCTCAATCTATTTCCCCCCTCTTAATTAATCCCTTTGCTGAATCCTAAACTGCTCCCAATCCTCACGTTTGCTGCTTTTTCTGGCCAAATTATATGTCCTCTCCTTGGATCTTATGCTATCCCTAATTTCCCTCGTTAGCCACGGTTGAGTCACCTTTTTTGTTTTATTTTTATGCCAAACTGGGATGAACAAATTCTGTAGTTCATCCATGCGATCTTTAAATGTTTGTCATTGCCTATCCACCATCAACCCTTTAAGTAATGTTCCCCAATCAGTCCAAGCCAACTCGTGCCTCATACCATCGTAGTTTCCTTTATTTAAATTCAGGACCCTAGTCTCTGAGTCAACTACTTCACTCTCCATTTTAATGAAGAATTCAATCATATTATGATCGCTCCTCCCCAAGGGGCCTCGCACAACAAGATGGCTAATTAATCCTTTCTTATTACATAATACCCAGTCTAAGATGGCCTGATCTCTAGTTGGTTCCTCGACATATTGGTCCAGGAAACCATCCCGTATACACTCTAGGAATTCCTCCACCACGGTATTGTTACTAATTTGGTTAGCCCAATCTATAAGTAGATTAAAGTCACCCATGATAACTGCTGTGCCCTTATTGCACGCGTCTCTAATTTCCCTTTTAATGCCATCCCCAACCTCAGCATTACTGTTTGGGGGTCTGTATACAACTCCCACTAACGTTTTCTGCCCCTTGGTATTTCTCAGCTCTGCCCATACAGATTCCACATCATCAGAGATAATATCCTTCCTTACTATTGTGTTAATCTCCTCTTTAACCAGCAATGCTACCCCACCTCCTTTTCCTTTTTTCCTGTCCTTCCTGAATATTGAATACCCCTGGATGTTGAATTCCCAGTCTTGGTCGCCCTGGAGCCATGTCTCCGTAATCCCAATTATATCATGTTCGTTTACATCTATTTGCGCAGCTAATTCATCCACCTTATTATGAATGCTTCTCGTATTAAGACACACAGCCTTCAGGCTTGATTTTTTAACACTTAGTCCTTTTAGAATTCTTATTTACTGTGGCCCTGTTTGATTTACACCCTTGATTTCTCTGCCTTCCACTTTTGCTTTTCTCCTTCCTGTCTTTTGTTTCTATCCTTGCTTCCCTTTCCTCTGTCTCCTTGCACAGGTTCCCAACCCCTGCCATTTTAGTTTAAACCCTCCCCAACAGCACTAGCAAAGACTCCCCCTAGGACATCGGTTCCGGTCCCGCCCAGGTACAAACCGTCCAGTTTGTACTGGTCCCACCTCCCCCAGAACCGGTTCCAATTGAGTAGATTGGGCCGATACTCTCTGAAGTTTAGAAGAATGAGAGGTGATCTCATTGAAACAGGTAAGATTCTGAAGGGGATCGACAGGGTAGATACCGAGAGGCTGTTTTCCCTGCCTGCCAGGGGTCATAGTCTCAGGATAAGGGATCAGCCATTTAGGACAGAGATGAGGAGGAATTTCTTCACTCAGGGTTGTGAATCTTTGCAATTCTCTACCCTAGAGGGCTGTGGATGCTCAGTTGTTGAGTATATTCAAGGCTGAGATAGATATTTGGACTCTAGGGGAATCAAGGGATATGGGGATCAGGTGGGAAAGTGGAGTTGAGGTTGAAGATCAGCCATGATCTTATTGAATGGCGGAGCAGGCTCGAGGGGCCTTTTGACCTACTCCTGCTCCTAATTCTTATGTTCTTAATAAACAGCAATCTATAACTATGGGGTGGCAGCGGGTTACACACCTGCAATTCCCCACATGGTGACTTTTCAATAGTAAGAATGTGTGGAGATGCCCAGTGATGGCCACAAGCTTCTCCATCTGGCAGGTGGGAAAGTCTGCAGGCTGTTCACCGTGGCCACACATGCAAACTTCCTCGTAGCCCCAGCAGAGTGCAGTGCACTGTTCATTGTGGGCAGGGAAAGTGAGTGGCGGCGTGCGAACATTGGAACAGGAGGAGGTCATTCGGCCCCTCGAGCCTGTTCCATCATTGAATTAGATCATGGCTGATCTGAGACCTAACTCCATATACCCGCCTTAGCTCCATATCCCTTGATACCCTTACCCAACAAAAATCTAGCGATCTTGGTCTTGAAAGCCCCAACTGGTCCCCAGCATCCACAGCCTTTTCAGGGAGAGAATTCCAGATTTCTACTACCCTTTGTGTGGAATAGTGCTTCCTGATTTCCCTCCTAAATGGCCCAGCTCTAATTTGAAGATGATGTCCCCTCATTCTTGATTGTCTGCCACCAGAGGAAATAGTTTCTCTGTATCTACCCGTTCGAATCTTTAATCATTTTAAACATCTCAATCAGATCACCCCTCAGTATTGTAAACTCAAGGGAATACAAGCCATGTCTATGCAACCTATCCTCATAATTTAACCCTCCAAGCATGATTGTGGGGTTGAGAAAAAATTCAACGCAGACAGAATGAGCCTTATAAAGAAAAAGAGCCTTGCATTTATATAGTGCCTTTCGCGAAAGCGCTTTGCAGCCAATGAAGTACTTTTGAAGTGGAGTCACTGTTGTAATGTAGGAAACGCGGCAGCCAATTTAAGCACAGCAAGCTCCCACAAACAGCCATGTGATAATCTGCTTTTTATTGATGTTGGTTAGGGATAAATATTGGCCAGGACACCAGGGCTAACACCCCTGCTCTTCTTCGAAATAGTGCCGTGGGATCTTTTACGTTCACCTGAGCGAGCAGACGGGACCTCGGTTTAACATCTCATTTGAAAGACGGCATCTCCGACAGTGCAGCGCTCCCTCAGCACTGCACTGGAATGTCAGCCTGGATTTTTGTGCTCAAGTTTCTGGAGTGGACTCCTTCTGTACTCTACGCCTCTTCTGATTCTAATACTGGGTTGTGAAGTGTTCCAACCTGTTGGCGCCCTTATTGTGAGTGATAACTGATTGTAACAGTAACAAGCACATGGAGAGAAGAGCTGAGACAGAGTGCTGCTCGAATGACCTGAAGATTCAATGATATCGGCCAACAGCCAACTCGTCTGGTGAAGGCCAGATTTTCCTGGAAGAACTCCAAGTCCTTGCTGCACTGCTGATTTGTTTACTGTCCGCTCTTGGAATGAAAGAATTGGTAACTTACACAGTGAGGGTGCCTGGGTGGGAGTTCCAGTCTCTCGGTTTAACAGCGGAAATGTTATTAACTATATTACAGCCTGTTGATGAGTTGCAGTTAGCGGAACTGTCCATGGGATGACTGCAAAAATTTACATAAAAGTACAGGAGATAAGAATACCATGAAGATTAAAGATACAGAAAATGCTGGAGTCTCCCATCTGAAGCCTCACCCCAACTTTACTCTGTCAGATGCTGCCTGACCTGCTGGGCATCTCCAGCAGTTTCTTGTCTTACTTCCTTTCGTACGCTGCGAACAGACGAATCCGCTTCCCGTTGTACAGGATTCCTGTTCAAAACACCTGCTTAGATACAAATCCTAATGTTGGTTGAGGACAAGATCAGGGCAACATGAAATGTCCACCCAACCACAGTCAGGCTGCTGTGAAGCCCAACGAAGCCAGCATGTTAAGGATTGACTTTTGGAAAGAAAATTTATCGAGCCTGCTTTAATGAAGCCCCATGTGTCAAATCACTAAAACTGCCTTCAGAGAACTCTTTATTTTCAACCATTATTTGGCACATTTGGTCCCAGTTCTGTTTGAAGGGAACTGGCACAGATGGACCTAATTAATAGCCTTGGTTGTGGAAGTCGGGCTTGAAGAACCACAGAGGAGACATATATATTTTACAGATAGATCTCTGGCCGACTTTAGGAGAAAGCAGCCGAACTGTCTCAATGGAAAGCAGCCAATACTGTCTGAATTCACAGTCGAAATTCTAAGCACTTCTGGTTAGAACATAAGAAATAGGAGCAGGAGTAGGCCATTTGGCCCCTCGAGCCTGCTCCGCCATTCAATAAGATCATGACTGATCTTCTACCTCAACTCCACTTTCCTGCACTATCCCCATATCCCTTGATTCCCTTAATATCCAAAAATCTATCGATCTCTGTCTTGAATATACTCAACGACTGATCCCCACAGCCCTCTGGGGTAGAGAATTCCAAAGATTCACCACCCTCTGAGTGAAGAAATTTCTCCTCATCTCAGTCCTAAATGGCCGACCCCTTATTCTGAGACTGTGACCCCTGGTTCTAGACTCCCCAGCCAGGGGGAAACATCCTCCCTGCATCTACCCTGTCAAGTTCTGTAAGAATTTTATATGTTTCAATGAGATCACCTCTCATTCTTCTAAACTCCAGAGAATATAGGCCTAGTCTACTCAATCTCTCCTCATAGGACAATCCCCCCATTCCAGGAACCAGTCTGGTGAACCTTCATTGCACTCCCTCTATGGCAAGTATATCCTTCCTTAGGTAAGGAGACCAAAACTGTACACATTACTCCAGGTGTGGTCTCACCAGGGCCCTATATAATTGCAGTAAGACGTCTTTACTCTTATACTCAAATCCTCTTGTAATAAAGGCCAACATACCATTTTCTTTCCTAATTGCTTGCTGTACCTGCATGTTAACTTTCAGTGATTAGTGTACAAGGACACCCAGGTCCCTCTGAACACCAACATTTCCCAATCTCTCACCATTTAAAACAAACTCTGCTTTTCTATTTTTCCTACCAAAGTGGATAACTTCAGATTTCTCCACATTATATTCCATTTGCCATGTTCTTGCCCACTCACTTAGCCTGTCTATATCCCCTTGAAGCCTCTTTGCATCCTCCTCACAACTTACATTCCCACCCAGCTTTGTATCATCAGCAAACTTGGATATATTACATTTGGTCCCCTCATCCAAATCATTGATGTAGATTGTGAATAGCTGAGGCCCAAGCACTGATCCTTGCGGTACCCCACTAGTTACAGCCTGCCAACCCGAAAATGACCCGTTTATTCCTACTGTTTTCTGTCCGTTAACCAATCCTCAATCCATGCTAGTATACTACCCCCAATCCCATGAGCCCTAATTTTGTTTAATTATCTTGTGTGTGGCAACATACTGAATGCCTTCTGAAAATCCAAGTACACCACATCCACTGGTTCCCCCTTATCTATTCTGCTAGTTACAACCTCAAAAAACCCCAACAGATTTGTCAAACACGATTTCCCTTTCATAAATCCGTGTTGACTCTGCCCAATCCTATTATTATTTTCTAAGTGCCCGGTTACCACGTCCTTAATAATAGATTCTAGCATTTTCCCTATTACTGATGTCAGGCTAACTGGTCTGTAGTTCCCTGTTTTCTCTCTCCCTCCTTTATTAAATAGTGGGGTTACATTTGCTACCTCCCAATCCGCAGGAACTGTTCTAGAATCTATGGAATTTTGGAAAATGACAACCAATGCATCCACTATATATAGCCACCTCTTTCAAAACCCTAGGATGTAGGCCATCAGGTCCAGGGAATTTACCGGCTTTCAGTCTCATTAATTTCTCTAGTACTATTTTTTTTACTAACACTAATTTCTCAGTTCCTCATTCTCGTTAGACCCTTGGTTCTCCACTATTTCCAGGAAGTTTTCTGTGTCTTCTTCCGTGAAGACAGACACAAAGTATTGGCTTAATATCTCTGCCATTTCCTTATTCCCTATTATAATTTCTCCTGTCTCGGCCTGTAAGGGACCCACATTTACTTTCGCTAATCTTTTCCTTTTTACATACCTAGAGAAGCTATTCGTCAGTTTTTAATGTCTCTTGCTAGTTTACTCTCATTCTATTTTCCCTTTCTTTATCAATTTCTTGGTCCTCCTTTGCTGAATTCTAAAATCCTCCCAATCCTCAGGTTTACTGCTCTTTTTGGCAACATTAGAAGCCTCTTCCTTTGATCTAATACTATCTTTAACTTCTCTTGTTAGCCACAGTTGAACCACTTTTCCTGTGGGGTTTTTGTGCCTTAAAGGAATGTATATTTGCCTGAGGTTTCCTGCAGATTTCGGTGTTCAGTTTAAAAGTAATTTTTGGGATGATTCACTAAACCAAAATATATTCTTTTTATTTTAGGAAAAGGGCTCATTGTAAAGGAAGTCACTCCCACTGCTCAAGGAGTCAAGAGGTAAGTCTGATTTGTAAAGTTGGTCTTATTGTATAAACTTGTCTTTTTTTAAATGAATGTTATTTCTGTTCAACTAAAGAACCAGAGGCGACAGGAGGAAAAACATTTTTTTATGCAATGAGTGGTTAGGATTTGGAATGCACCGCCTGATAGGATGGTGGATACAGATCCAATAGTAGCCTTCAAAAGGGAGTCAAAAAGAAAGACTTGCGTTTCTATAGCACTTTTCATGCCCTCAGGATGTCCCAAAGCGCTTTACAGCCAATGAAGTACTTTTGAAGTGGAGTCACTGTTGTAATGTGGGAAACGTGGCAGCCAATTGCGCACAGCAAGCTCCCACAAACCAATGTGATAATGACCAGATAATCTGTTTTAGTAATGTTGATTGAGGGATAAATATTGGCCCCAGGACACCGGGGAGAACTCCCCTGCTCCTCTTCGAAATAGTGCCACAGGATCTTTTGCGTCCACCCGAGAGAGCAGACGGGGCCCTCAGTTTAACGTCTCATCCGAAAGACGGCACCTCCGACAGTGCAGCACTCCCTCAGCACTGCACTGAAGTGTCAGCCTAGATTTTTGTGCTCAAGTCTCTGGAGTGGGACTTGAACCCACAACCTTCTGACTCAGGCGAGGGTGCTGCCCACTGAGCCACAGCTGACACGGATTGGATAAATACAGGGATGTGGGGAAAGAGCGGGGGAGTGGGGCTGACTGGATTGCTCTTTGAAAGAGCCGGCACAGACTCGATGGGCCGAATGGCCTCCTTCTGTGCTGTATCATTCTATGATTCTAAAGCAAAATAATGCGGAATGCTGGAAATCAAATAAAAACAGAAAATACTCAGCAGGTCAGGCAACATCTGTGGAGAGAAAAACAGAGTTAACGTTTCAGGTCAATGACCTTTTGTCAGGGCTGGAAAATGTTAGTAAGCTTTTAAGCAAGTACAGAGCCAGGGAAAAGAGCGGAGGGGAGGAAAGAACAAAAGGGAAGGTCTGCGATAGGATGCAAGGCAGGAGAGATTAAATGACAAAAGGGATGATGGTGCGAGGCACAAGGAGATGGTAATGGGACAAGAAACAAAAGATGGTTCCAGAGGAGGTGCAAATGTTTGCAGCGAAATAGCCGAGGGGGAGGGAAGCAGGGAAAATCTGGCCAAGAGAAGGCTCCCGTGTCCCAGGAATGTGGTGGAGAAAGGCAGGTGAACCGCAGGGGTATGGAACACCCCACTGACCGTGTTCCGATAGGGGATCCCACACCCACCACCCCCAAGCCCACCTCCCCAGCACCAGCCCCACCCCCACCCTTCTAACTCGGGTCCTCACCAACTCGGGACGTATTCCTGGAGGGTTCATCACATGACCTCTGATGCGTTATCAATTACTACAAAAGACTGGAAGTTGAGAGTAACAAACAGGCTTTTATTACCAAAGAACAGAGCATGCCTCTCGTGGTTGCCTGGTATCCAAAAGGGCAGGGGGCTGCCGAGCAGTCACCTTTATACCCGGCCATGAGGGTGGAGCCAGGGGCGGAGTCAGCTGAGGCATGCACAGACAAGTACAACAATGTGCAAGAGTGAACAACAGTGAACAACAATACTAACAACAGTGGTTTACCACATTCACCCCTTGTTTAGAATTGAGTCCGGCGGGGTGAAGTGCACTAAAAGTTCGTGTACTGAAGTCTATCAGGAGGCCTTGTAAGCCGTCCTGAGCGTCGCAGCAGCGGCGGTGATGGTGCAGCATCCAACGTTGAACCCGGTGTCTCGTTCAGAGGAGGTGTAGCCGGTGGCGGGCCCTGGGGCTGCTGCATGCCGTCTACAGGGGTCGGAGCGCGGGTAATGGGAGGTAGCGATGGTGGTCTCTCAGAGGCACCCGAAGGTGCGAGGTCTCGTGCGGGGACTGTGTCCTGGGGGTAGGCATGAGTAGCGGTGGGTGGCGAAGAGGGTGTTTCAGGAGCACCCGCAGGTGCGAGGTCTCGAATGGAGACTGTGTCCTCCCGCCCGTCCGGGTACACCACGTAAGCATACTGCGGGTTGGCGTGGAGGAGGCTCACCCTCTCGACCAGGGGGTCCGCCTTATGGGTCCTCACGTGCTTCCGCAGTAGGACGGGTCCTGGAGAAGTCAGCCATGTTAGTAGCGAAATCCCCGACGTGGACTTCCTGGGGAAGGAGAACATTCTCTTGTGAGGAGTGGCATTGGTGGCTGTACAGAGCAGCGACCGAATGGAATGGAGCGCCGCAGGGAGGACCTCCTGCCAGCGGGAGGTCGGAAGGCCCTTAGATTTTAAGTTTAAAAGGACTGCCTTCCAGACCGTCGCATTCTCCCTTTCCACCTGGCCGTTCCCCCGGGGGTTGTAGCTGGTGGTCCTGCTTGTAGCAATGCCTCTCGCGAGCAGGTACTGCCGAAGTTCGTCGCTCAAAAAGGAT
Organism: Somniosus microcephalus; assembly: GCF_052327205.1. Taxonomy (NCBI): domain Eukaryota; kingdom Metazoa; phylum Chordata; class Chondrichthyes; order Squaliformes; family Somniosidae; genus Somniosus; species Somniosus microcephalus. The sequence goes on along the minus strand of NC_141005.1, from coordinate 11,330,814 downwards.
GAGCCCCTGTCGCTATGGATATAGCTAGGGAAACCGAACAAGGCGAAGAGGTCATTCAGACATTTAATGACCGTGGTACTGGTCATGTCCGAGCAAGGGATGGCAAACGGGAAACGGGAGTACTCATCAATTATATTGAGGAAGTACACATTGCGGTCAGAGGAGGGGAGGGGCCCTTTAAAATCGATGCTTAGCCGCTCGAAGGGGCGCGTGGCTTTGATCAGGCTCGCTCTGTCTGGCCTATAAAAATGCGGCTTGCACTCGGCACAGATCTGGCAGTTCCTGGTCATGGTCCTGACCTCCTCGATGGAGTAGGGCATGTTACGGGATTTGATAAAATGGAAGAACCTGGTGACCCCTGGGTGGCAGAGGTCATTGTGGAGGGTCTGTAGTCTATCAACCTGCGCGTTGGCGCACGTATCACGTGATAGGGCATCTGGGGGCTCATTGAGTTTCCCGGGCCGGTACAAGATATCGTAATTGTAGGTGGAGAGTTCGATTCTCCACCTTAAGATCTTGTCATTCTTGATTTTGCCCCGCTGCTTATTATGAAACATAAAAGCCACTGAACGCTGGTCAGTGAGCAGGGTAAATCGTTTTCCGGCCGGGTAATGCCGCCAATGTCGCACGGCTTCCACAATGGCCTGGGCCTCCTTTTCGACAGAGGAGTGTCGAATCTCGGGGCCCTGGAGGGTCCTTGAGAAAAAGGCCACGGGTCTCCCCGCCTGGTTAAGGGTTGCAGCTAGGGCAAAGTCGGATGCGTCGCTCTCCACTTGAAAAGGGAGGGACTCATCCACAGCGTGCATTGTGGCCTTCGCAATGTCTCCTTTTATGAGAGTGAAGGCTGCACAGGCCTCTGCTGTCAGGGGGAAGGAGGCGGACTTGATGAGGGGTCGGGCTTTATCCGCATAGTTGGGCACCCACTGAGCATAGTAAGAGAAAAACCCCAGGCATCTCTTCAGTGCTTTCTGGCAGTGGGGGAGGGGGAGCTCCATAAGGGGGCACATTCTATCGGGGTCTGGGCCGATGACTCCGTTCTCCACTACGCAGCCAAGAATAGCAAGGCGCGTAGTACGAAACATACATTTGTCTTTGTTGTATGTGAGATTCAGCCGCTGGGCCGTCTGGAGGAATTTCTCTAGGTTAACGTCGTGATCCTGCTGGTCGTGGCCGCAGATGGTGACGTTGTCTAGATATGGGAAAGTGGCCTGGAGTGCGTTCTGGTCAACCATCCGGTCCATCTCCCGTTGGAAGACAGAAACTCCGTTGGTGACGCCGAAGGGAACTCTGAGAAAGTGATAGAGCCGACCGTCAGCTTCAAAAGCTGTGTACTGGCGGTCCTCAGCCCTGATGGGGAGCTGGTGGTATGCCGACTTCAGATCAATCGTCGAGAACACCCGGTATTGTGCTATCTGATTGACCATGTCAGATATGCGGGGGAGTGGATATGCATCCAGCTGGGTGTAGCGGTTGATCGTCTGGCTGTAGTCAATAACTAGGCGCTGTTTGCCGCCAGCCTTCACCACCACCACTTGTGCTCGCCATGGGCTATTGCTGCTCTCGATAATCCCTTCCTTCAGGAGTCTCGCTACCTCGGATTTAATGAAATCCCTATCCCCGGCACTGTAACGCCTACTTTTGGTAGCGATGGGCTTACAGTCGCGGGTGAGGTTAGCGAACAAGGAGGGGGGGGGAGACTTTAAGGGTGGAGAGGCTGCAAATGGCGTGCGGCGGGCGATTTAAAAACTGGCTGCAGACTGTGAGAGGGGGGAGGGGTCCACCGTATGCTAAAGTGACACTCTTAAGGTGGCACTGAAAATCCAACCCCAGTAGGACGGCAGCGCAGAGATGGGGCAGGACCAGAAGTTTAAAATTTTTGTATTCAGTACCCCGCACTGAAAGAGTCACCATACAGTAGCCACCGACGTCCGCTGACTGGGCTTTGGAAGCCATAGAGATGCGATGACGCGTCGGCAGGACCGGGAGAGAGTAACTGCGCACCGTGTCGGGGTGTATAAAACTCTCCGTGCTCCCGCGGTCAAAAAGGCAGGTAGTGGCGCGGCCGTTTACCGTAATGTCCATCATGGACCTGGACAGTTGATGCGGGAGAGATTGATCCAGCGTCACGGAAGCCAGCGTATGTTCAAGCGCGTCAATGCGGTCGTCCGATGAGGCGGTGGTGGAGTCCGGGTCCCCCGTAACCGAAGTCGGAGGCATCCAAGATGGCGGACAAAATGGCGGCGCCCACGGTCCCGATCCCCACGCGGCTGGGGGAGCCCAAGATGGCGGACAAGATGGCTGCGCCCACGGTTCGCACGCGGCGCTGCTGGCGTTAGCAGTCTTCCCTTTGCAGGCGCTAACGTAGTGACCTTTCTTCCCGCAGCCGGAGCAGGTAGCATTCTTCGCGGGGCAGCGTGCTCTAGGGTGTTTAGCTTGGCCACAAAAATAGCATTTTTGTGCCTTGGACATCGCTGCAGCAGTCGGAGGTGGCGGTCCCATGGCCCAAGATTGCGGCGTCCACGGCGCGGGGCGATTAGGGGAGAAAGCGTCCATATTTCTGTGGGCCGCGTCGAGCGAGAGCGCGAGGGACACTGCCTTTGTCAGGTCTATTTCACCCTTCTCCAGCAGCCTCTGCCGGGAGTAGTCAGACCTTAGACCCGCAACGAAAGCGTCTCGTATCAGTCCCTCCGCATGTGCCGCGGCCGATACTTCCTTGCAGTCGCAGCCGCGTCCGAGTACCCGCAGTGCCTGTAGGACGGCCTCCACCGATTCCCCGGGCTGCTGTCTGCGAGATCTTAAAAGGTGCCTGGCATAGACCGTGTTAACCGGGCGTGCATACTGCCCTTTCAGTAGGTCGATAGCCGCCGCGTAGGTCGTCGCATCTTGGATTAAAGTATAGACTTGGTGGCTCACCTTCAAGGCCAGGATTTTCAGTTTATTTTCATCGAGAGTCACGGTTGAGGCTTCCAGATACGCCTCAAAGCAACGCAGCCATTGTGCGAATTTAGTCGATGAACCCGCTTCTTGGGGGTCTAGGTCCAGGCATGTTGGTCTGAGGGCTCGCAGCAGCGCCTGCTGCTCAGCGTTTTGCGCCATCGGTTGATCAGCATTCGGAGCCAACATTTAACTTTGGTAATAAAATTGATGCGCTATCAATTACTACAAAAGACTGGAAGTTGAGTGAGTAACAAACAGGCTTTTATTACCAAAGAACAGAGCATGCCTCTCGTGGTTGCCTGGTATCCAAAAGGGCAGGGGGCTGCCGAGCAGTCACCTTTATACCCGGCCATGAGGGTGGAGCCAGGGGCGGAGTCAGCTGAGGCATGCACAGACAAGTACAACAATGTGCAAGAGTGAACAAGAGTGAACAACAATACTAACAACAGTGGTTTACCACAACCTCCCACCTCCAATCGCCCCACCCAGTCAAACAGCCTCTTTCCCATCACCAATATTTTTAGAACTAGTAAATGAAAGTGTCAAAACTAAAAATAACCCAAAAAAATCCCTTTTTTTAATGCTTCAATTATTTTTCTCCCGGGTTTGTTCACAGTCGTTTGTTCCAGGAGACTCCAAGATAATCCTTTCGAAGTCTCGAACTGTCTCCGAGACCTTCACGGGCTGAGTGTTTGGAGCCAGAAGAGAGAAGGAAATGGCCTCTGCTCGGCCTTCTCTCTCCCCCCCCCCCATCGGCTATAGTAGGCTTTCCTCTACGGCACTAGGGTGTACGCTCCACCCCTCTCCTCACAGTCCCTGGGAAATTGGCTGGTACTCCCACTTCCTCCCACCAGGTCAGGGGCTCAGATGATTGAGATCCCAGTTGGGCAGGGGAGAGTAAAATGCATTAGGAGGTATGGGGATCTAATGGTAGACCTCCCTGTCCCAGCTCGCTTCCTTGTCCAGTTTTGGCCTCTACAGCCCAGTGTCTCCATTACGAACAATAGTAATAATCCATTCAAAAAAAGGAGCATTTCACCCTTGATTCTGGAAGTGGGTCCATACTGAAAGGGAAGGAATAAAGAAACCCTTGGCTTTTGAGTAAGGCTCTGTTGAATCATCCTCTTATGCGCAGGCTTTGCTATGAGTTTTTTTAATATTAATTTTCGGGATGTGGGCGTTGCTCGCCAGGCCAGCATTTATTGCCTCTCCCGAGTTGCCCTTACGAAGGTGTTGGTGGGACGCCTCCTTCTTGAACCGCTGCAGGCCGTGCGGTGAAGGTGCTCCCGCAGAGCACACACCGCGGCATCAGCCCCCTCCCACATCGGCATTCCGTGGCTGCAATACGATCCTGACCCAATGCTGTGTTGTGTGTGTTTATTTTCTTTACTTTTTGTAGAATGGGATCCAGAATTCCGCGATCGATATCGGGGAACTGCAGCTTGTGGCCAACAGGACAAATCGAGAGGTCCCGACAGAAAATGAGAACAACAATCACAGCATCAACTTCGGAGGAATCAGTAAGTGCGGAGTGGAGATTGTTCTCCATAAAAGATGTGGTTACTGTTCGAGGAGATTTCCTTTACTCAGTTGTGAAAACTAAACCGTGAACCCAAATTATTTTTTACTGCCGGTTACATCAAGCCAACTTTTCAACATTGAACATGGAAGCCCCTCCCCTGAGCTTTATTTAATCGCCCCTCGTCAGCCATGGCTCAGTGGGTAGCACCCTCACCTCTGGTTCAAGTCCCACTCCAGAGACTTGAGCACAAAAATCCAGGCTGACGCTCCAGTGCAGTACTGAGAGAGCGCTGCACTGTCGGAGGTGCCGTCTTTCGGATGAGACATTAAACCGAGGCCTCGTCTGTTCTCTCGGGTGGACATAAAAGATTCCACGGCACTATTTCGAAGATCAGGGGAGTTCTCCCCGGTGTCCTGGCCAATATTTAATCCCTCAATCAACATCACTAAAACAGATTATCTGGTTGTCATCACATTGCTGTTCGTGGGAGCTTGCTGTGCGCAAATTAGCTGCTGCGTTTCCTACATTACAACAGTGACTACACTTCAAAATGTACTTCATTGGCTGTAAAGTGCTTTTGGACGTCCTGAGGTCGTGAAGGACGCTGTATAAATGCAAGTCTTTCTTTCTTTCTCCCCCAAGCTTTGTTTAATCCCCCTCCTCGAAAAACCGTGAATCTCAAATTCAGGAATTTCATTTTTTTTAAAATAGGAATTCAGGATTGTGCAAACGAACAAAAGATTAATTAACATTCCTTTTTAAAAAAAAAAAGTACAAAATGCTGTAATGGTTACTTCACTCTAAAACTTGCTAAAGATGTGTAATTATTGACTTAATGTTATATTTAAAACCACAATCTTGATTTTTTATTTTAAAATGCAGACTGTATGTATAAATTTTACTTGTTAAATAATGCAAAACTGGACTGAATTATTTTTTTGAAGATTTACCAGAGAACCATTTTAAAGTTCACTGTAGCTGAAAGGCTCTGAGTAACAAAGTGATTCTGGTGTATCATAGAAACCTAGAAGATAGGAGCAGGAGTAGGCCATTCAGCCCCTCGAGCCTGCTCCGCCGTTCAATGAGATCATCCAAACTCAGTACCCTATCCCTGCCTTCTCCCCATATCCCTTGATCCCTTTAGCCTTAAGAAATATATCTAACTCCTTCTTGAATATATTTAATGAATTGGCCTCAACTGCCTTCTGTGGTAGAGAATTCCACAGGTTCACCACTCTCTGGGTGAAGAAATTCCTCCTCATCTCTGTCCTAAATGGCTTACCCCTTATCCTTAGACTGTGACCCCTGGTTCTGGACTCCCCCGCCATCGGGAACATCCTTCCTGCTCTAGTCTGTCTAGTCCTGTTAGAATTTTAAGTTTCAATGAGATCCCCTCTCATTCTTCTAAACTCCAGCGAGTATAAGCCCAATCGACCCAATCTCTCCTCATACTCGGACTCCACTTTAACTCCCCCTCCCTCTGACCTGTTGCAGCCAATTCACTCCACGCCGAAATGGAAATAGCTTCCAGCGAGTCAGCGGTGACGGAGTCCGGGAGCGACGAGATCTTTGTGATTTCAACTGGTCCGAGCCTGGGCACTTTGCATTTCTCCAGCTTTAAGACAAAGGTACGTTGGGGAGAGGGAATCGTCAGCTTGTGAATCATTGCACCTCAAAACACCTTTTTTGTAAATCGACCTTCTTTCGGGTTTAATTTTTGTTCATCGTGTCTCTGAAATTCTCTCTCTTGTTGCTCCTAAACTTGAAATAGGCCAGCTAGAGACTCACTGCACGGAAATTCCTCATAGTTCACCAGAATGTATAAAAACAGGGAAGTCTTGCTGCAGTTATACAGGGTATTGGCGAGGCCACACCTGGAATACTGCGTGCAGTTTTGGTTTCCATATTTAAGAAAAGATATACTTGCTCTCGAGGCGGTTCAGAGAAGGTTCACTCGGTTGATTCCGGAGATGAGGGGGTTGACGTATGAGGAAAGGTTGAGTAGATTGGGACTCTACTCATTGGAGTTCAGAAGAATGAGAGGCGATCTTATCAAAACATATAAGATTGTGAGGGGGCTTGATCGGGTGGATGCGGTGAGGATGTTTCCACTGATGGGTGAGACTAGAACTAGGGGGCATAATCTTAGAATAAGGGGCTGCCCTTTCAAAACTGAGATGAGGAGAAACTTCTTCACTCAGGGTAGTAAATCTATGGAATTTGCTACCCCAGAGAGCTGTGGAAGCTGCAACATTAAATAAATTTAAAACGGTGATAGACAGTTTTCTAGCAGATAAGGGAATTAAGGGTTACGGGGAGAGGGCACGGAAGTGGACGTGAGTCTAGATTCGGATCAGCCATGATCCTATTGAATGGCAGAGCAGGCCCGATGGGCCGCATGGCCTACTCCTGCTCCTACTTCTTATGTTCTTAATGTTAACTTTTAAACTGTTCAGCCCTCTCAGTCATCCCTCCTACGGTCTTGCAGGCTTTTCGAACCCAAGCTTGGCATCTCCTGGCTCACTATTTATTGCCTCGTCTTTTATTTAAATTCAATCTCGGAATGTGGGCGTCGCTGGCAACGTTCCCTCTAATTTTGTTTGGCGCCGTTCATGATACCGCGCAGGCGCGGTTTTTGTATTGAAAAAGTCAGCTGCGCGGGTTCCCTGGAGCGCTGCGTAGCTGTGCAGCTTATAGAGAACATTGCTCGTGGGTCAGGCCAGCATTCATTGCCCATTGTTGGTTGCCTTGAAAAGGTGGTGAGAAAACTGAGTGACTCGCTCTGGCAGTTAAAAGTCAACCACGTTGTAGTGGGACTGGAATCACATATAGGCCCAGACAGGGTAAGGACGGCAGGTTTCCTTCCCTAAATGATGTTAATGACAACTCCACCACTGCATGGTCACTTTTACTGATGCCAGCTTTTTAGTTCCAGATTTTTTAAAAACCAAATTCAAATTCTTAAACTCTAGATAATTAATCTAGACCTCGGGATTACTGGTCCAGTAACATAACCATTAGGCCACCCTTCCCTCATCTTACCAACCTCGGCGCTTTGTTGCACCATGAACTTTGAACCTTCACCTCGGTTCAGTGAAATTTAACAGCAGGCCCTTCAGCTCCTCTGTGCTAAATTTTTTTACAGATTATTCAAGTACCTTTTTAAAAATAAAGTTGTACTCAAGCTAGACACAAGATACTGGAACTTGGTGTCCTTTAAAACAACATAAAATATAGATATTCTGTACTTTTATAAGAATGTTCATTACGGTCCAGGCCTGATGTTGTGGCTCTGCGCTTGACGGTGCCAACTCAAGTCGCATTAAAGTGTAGAAAGATTCTGATGCTGGCACAACAGCTGGTGCCTGTTTTGGTTTTGTAATATTCGTCTAGACGAATAAGCTGCAGTTCTTTCCAGGGATTATCTCATTTGCTGGAGGGAAAACAAAGATTAACAGTAAGTTTTCTGTTTGGACGGAGGATCCCCTGCCCAAGTGTCGCATTACAACAATGACGACTGGCAATTATATAGCGCCTTTAACTTAGTAAAACGTCCCAAGGCGCTTCACAGGAGCGATAATCGGACAAAATTTGACACCGAGCCACATAAGGAGATATTGGGACAGATGGCCAAAAGCTTGGTCAAAGAGGTAGGTTTGAAAGGAGCGTTTTAAAAGGAGGAGAGTGAGGCGGAGAGGTTTAGGGAGGGAATTCCAGAGCTTAGGGCCCAGGCAGCGGAAGGCACAGCTGCCAACGGTGGAGCGATTAAAATCGGGGAAGCGCAAGAGGCCGGAATTCGAGGAGCGCGTTAATAGAGCGATTGAATTTCAGCTGGTTTTGTTTCACAGTTTATGTAAACGGTAGGTGGTAATGAGAAACAAACTCTTGCTGTACCCATAGATCTGACTCTGGCTTTCAATGTAACGGTACGTAACGTATTGATTTCCAGACCATAGCCGTATATGATTTTAAAAAAAACTTTTATGACCCCAGTTCCTATTTCTTTTTTAAAATGTACTTGGAATGTGGGGCGTCGCTGGCAAGGCCGGCATAGAAACATAGAAGATAGGAGCAGTAGGCGGCCATTCGGCCCCTCGAGCCTGCTCCGCCATTTAATGAGATCATGGCTGATCATCCAAATTCAGTACCCTGTCCCTGCTTTCTCCCCATATCCCTTGATCCCTTTAGCCTTAAGCATTTATTGCCCATCTCTGGTTGCCTGAGAAGGTGGTGGTGGGCAATGTTCCCTCATTTTTTTTCCCCATGCGTGGGCCCTTTAAAGTTGCCGCACGTGCGCGGTATTTCTTCCAGCTTGTGAGCGGCCTGCGCGGGACCCTCGGCTCGCTGCCCGCCCGCCCGCGCAGCTTAGAGGGAACATTAGTGGTGGGCTGCCTTCTTCAACCAGAGCAGTTTGGTACAACTGAGTGTCTCGCTGGGCCACTTCAGAGGGCAGTTAAGAGTCAACCACATTGCTGTGGGACTGGAGTCACAGATAGGTCCAGACCGGGTAAGGACAGCCGGTATCCTTCTCGAAAGATCAGTGAACCGGCTGGGTTTTCATAATCCAACAGCTTCACGGCCACTTTTACTGACACCAGCTTTTTATTTCCAGATTTTGTGAACTGAATTCACATTCTCAAATTTCTCCTCTGATTTTCCCTCCCCACTAGTTAGTCCAAGGTTCTTGGTTTAGATTAAGAACGCTCTCTATGTAGATAATTGCAGGGTGTAGTCACTTCTTATTTCAGAGTTGGGCTGCAGTCTGTGAAACAGCAGGGCCCATATTATCAGCTGCACTTCATTATTCACTTACACTCTGCATGGTTCTTAAATTCTTTTCAAAGATATTTACAGTTTCTCGTTCCCGTTTCCCCACCCCAAGGTGCCAAGCATTTCTGAACACCAGCCCTACCCAGCCCAGTCAGTTTCCTCTTGGGAGCCAGTTCGACCTTCCCAACTAGAAAATTCCCGTCAGTGAGCTCGCCCTTCTGAGCGAGTCAATGGAGTGTCAGGGCGACCTGATTTAGCCCAGGTCATGCCGAGATAGGAAATCTGAACAACTTCTTTGGAACAAACTTTCAGGAGAAAATCTGACTAATTGGAGGAAAGAATGGCTCAGCCTCGTAATCTGCACAGAAGTATTATTAGCCTCTTGAAACAGCAGACTGCACGCGTGCAAAATCTCCAGTTGATTTGGTGAGTTTTAAAGGGTCCCACATGCACAATCAAAATGGCCACGGTCTGCCTTTAAAACCACTGCGGACTGGAATCCCAACGTAACCTGCACCAGTAGAGCCAAAAGGCCAGTGTGTGACTTTCCTCCGCTGGAAAGAAAGGCTTGCATTTCTGTAGCGCCTTTCACAACCTCAGGACGTCCCAAAGCGCTTCACAGCCATTGAAGTACTTTTGGAGTGTAGTCACTGTTGTAATGTGGGAAACACGGCAGCTAATTTGCGCACAGCAAGCTCCCACAAACAGCAATGTGATAATGACCAGATAATCATTTGATTGAGGGATAAATATTTGCCAGGACAGTGGAAGGAGAGAACACTCCCCTGCTCTTCTTCAAAATAGTGCCATGGGATCCTTTATGTCCACCTGAGAGGGCAGACGGGGCCTCGGTTTAACATCTCATCAGAAAGACGGCACCTCAGACAGTGCAGCACTCCCTCAGTACTGCACTGGAGTGTCGGCCTGGATTTTGTGCTGAGGTCTCTGGAGTGGGACTCGAACCCACAACCTTCTGACTCCGAGAGCTAGAGCCTGTACTAGTGACAGAGCAGCTGCAGCCGCCAACCTGAAATCCTATCGGAGCCGGGGAAATTCCCAGTGATGGGATAATGCCTGTGTACCTCTGCTGAGATTGTGCCATGAGATTACAAACCTTCGATTCTGGTAGCTGGATAATTATAGCAGCTACCGGGACCTCCTGAGACCGCTCTGGAGACCTTAAAAACTTGGGTAGTGTTTACTTTAGAGAAACTCATAACCCAGTAAGAGTTTTTGCAAGAAGAGGAGCTTCAGTCCATTGAGCCCACCTATCCCACTGTATTTCCCTGGTGCGTATCTACCCGGAACCATGCGTGTTTCACCAGGATCGTCTGCTGATTCCTATTACGAGAATGTCCTTTTTCAATTAGCCTGTTTGTGCCCATAAATTGGTACATGAGTGTAATAATTCTTTTATAATTTGCACTTTCTTTCTCTGTCTCTGTTTAAAGGAGGTACAAACCCCACTTGGCTATGCGGCCCCTTTTTATTTTCCTGTGTGAACTGATGCTTTTTCAGTTACTCTAATAGGCTAATGGGGAGGGAGATGCCAGAATTGGAGGAGCGCAGAGATCTCGGAGGGTTGTCGGGCTGGAGGAGGTTACAGAGATTGGGAGGGGCGAGGCCGTGGAGGGATTTGGAAACAAGAATGAGTATTTTAAAAATCGAGGTGTTGCTAGACTGGGAGTCACTGTAGGTCAGCGAGCACAAGGGGTGATGGGTGAACGGGACTTGGTGCGAGTTAGGATACTGGCAGCCGAGTTTTGGATGAGCTCAAGTTTACGGCGGGTGGGAGAGGGGAGGCCGGCCACAGATAGAGTGGAAAAATACTACAGGGTTCACACCAGGAATTTGATCAGTTAAATGCCAGACCAATCTGTCAAGCCTCCTAACCACTGCCGCACACATCACGGTACTTGGGATAGGTGCTTAATGTGACCAATGGAACAGCAGTTATTCCATGGTTATCTGCAAATTATCTGTCTGTAGAATCCTAGAAATTACAGCGTAGCAGGAGGGCCATTGGGAAGAGGAACGGAAGAAAACTGGGAGGGAATATTATGTTATTTAAATATACAATCTGGAATCATCTGACTTTACGGAAGGTATTGATCAGTTGGTAGTTTGGTGGGTTTTCCTCCTCATTAACCCTTCCCCCAGTGGAACTAGTCTACCTTTCTCACCGCTGCATAGAGTCATACAGTACAGAAAGAGGCCCTTCGGCCCATCGTGTCCGCGCCGGCCATCAAGCCCTGTCTAATCTAATCCCATTTTCCAGCACTTGGTCCGTAGCCTTGTATGCTATGGCATTTCAAGTGCTCATCTAAATGCTTCTTGAATGTTGTGAGGGTTCCTGCCTCTACCACCCTTTCAGGCAGTGAGTTCCAGATTCCAACCACCCTCTGGGTGAAAAAGTTTTTCCTCAAAACCCCTCTAAACCTCCTGCCCCTGTACCTGAACTGCATTAACTATTCCTGCTCAATATACGGTAGTAAGTTCAGTCACTTTCTCTCACATACAGCACAGATCAACTGGAAATTCTCCAGCAGCCTAGCTTACACTGGGTCTCACTGTAGTATTTTTTCAATCTATCTGTGGCTGGCTTCCCATCTTCCACCCTCCGTGAACTTGAGCTCATCCAAAACTCGGCTGCCTGTGTCCTAACTCGCACCAAGTCCCATTCACCTTTCACCCCTGTGCTCGCTGACCTTCATTGGCTCCTGGTCTGGCAACGCCTCGATTTTTAAAATACTCATCCTTGTTTTCAAATCCCTCCACGGCCTCGCCCCTCCCTATCTCTGTAACCTCCTCCAGCCCGACAACCATCCGAGATTCTGGCCTCTTGAACATCCCCAATTTTAAATATTCCACCATTAGCAGCTGTGCCTTCAACTGCCGAGGGCCGAAGCTTGGAATTTCCTCCCTAAATCTCTCCGCCTCTCTCTCCTCCTTTAAGGCACTCCTTAAAACCTACCTCTTTGACCAAGCACCTGTCCTAATATCTCCTTATGTGGTTCGGTGTCAAATTTTGTTTATCACTCCTGTGAAGTACCTTGGGACGTTTTACTATATTAAAGGCGCTGTATAAATAAAAGTTGTAAACACCAAGTTCAGTGCTGCCTTACTCTGACTCCGTCTGCACATTGGGAGACTCCTGCCCATTCTCTCACCGACCCTCTTGTCCACAGATCCCCAAGAGAAGCACAACAAGTCCGCCCGCCGTCTGCGATCGGCTGACGCCAGATCTCCCAGCTTCCGAAGGAGAAAAGCCGCTGGCGGTTCGAACAGGCGACGGCAGAGGAGACTCCCCAACCCGGCCGCGAGCGTGGAGCGCCCGGAACTTCCACGATGTTCTAGGGCCGTTGCCGCAACTGCAGAGAGATTGGCGCGGCTGGACTACTACCGGCCCATTCACAAAACTGGTGGAGAACTGCGTGAGTATAACTACAGTCGAGCCTGTTTTAATAGCGAAATAAGCAAGGACGCCGGAACTCAGCAAAAACACGTGAATGCGATACGATTTACTTCAAATACAACTGGAGAAATTGTCGCCCCCGTAAGTAAGGTTCAGTTGAGTAACAGCACTGGTGAGAAAGTAGCATTAATGTCCCCACATTGTCTCTCGTTCCCTCATCAGCTGGAGTGTTGTGGACAATTCTGGGCACCACATTTCAGGAAAGATGCAAGAGGCCTTAGTAAGGTTACAGAGGAGGTTTACCAGGATGTTCCCAGGGATGAGGGACTTCAGTTATGAGGAGAGGTTGGAAAAGTTAGGGCTGTTCTCCTTGGAACAGAGAAGGTTAAGAGGTGACCTAATGGAGGTTTTCAATATGATGAGTAAATAGGGAAAAAATATTTCCTCTGGTGAGTGGGCCAATAACTAGTAGTCATACATTCAAAATCATTGGCAAAAGATCTAGGAGGGGAGATGAGGAGAAATTTTGTCACTCAGTTGTCAGGATCTGGAACGCTCGACCTGAAAAGGTGGTGGAAGCTGATTCCATGAATAATTTTAAAAGGGAGTTGGACGGTTACTTGAGGATGAGGAACTTACAGGGTGACGGACAAAAAGCGGGGACGTGGGACTGAGCACGACGGCTCTTTCAAAGAGCCAGCACAGGCACGATGGGCCGAATGGCCTCCTTCGGTGCTGTAAGTTTCCATGAATCTATAAATATGCAGCAGCCATTGTGTGTGCTGTCGTGTGTGTGTGTGTGTGGGGGGGGGGGGGGGGGGAAGCAGGGAAGTAAAACAATAGACATGTTACACAGAGGTTTTTTTTTATTCGTTCGTGGGATGTGGGCGTCGCAGGCAAGGCCAGCATTAATTGCCCTTGAGAAGGTGCTGGTGAGCTGCCGCCTTGAACCGCTGCAGTCCGTGTGGCGCGGGAGCTCCCACAGTGCTGTTCGGGAGGGAGTTCCAGGGTTGTGAGGTGTGCAGTGCACTGCTGGAGTTAGTGATTGAAGCAGAGACCATGTCAACATTTAAGATTAGGTTAGATGGGTGGTTGAAGGAAAGGGGAATCAAGGGATACTAGATGGAGAGAAAGAAAGACCTGCATTTATATAACCTCCGGAAATCCCAAAGCACTTTACAGCCAAAGAAGTACTTTTTGAATTGTAGTCACTGTAGGAACAAGGCCAGCACATGGGAGTAGGACACTGCTCGTGTGAAGGGTAAACACCAATGTTGACTGCTTGGGCCGAACGGCCTGTTTCCGTCTTGTAATTTCTATGTAGGTCTAGAATAATTTTCTGGTGTTTTCCTCCATCAGTAACAAGTGGTCATCACCATTGATGACATGTTTCCATAGTGCCTATGATGTAATAAAACTGAAATTCCTACTCGGCGAGTTCCTCAGAGGCAGGATGGCAAGCAGCAATTGGAGAAGAACAAAGGCAGGTGATCAAAGGCATAGTCGAAGAAACTCCAGTATGATTTGGACAGGTTGGGTGATTGGGCAGATGCATGGCAGATGCAGTATAACGTGGATAAATGCGAGGTTATCCACTTTGGTGGCAAAAACAGGAAGGCAGATTATCTGAACGGCAATAGATTGGGAGAAGGGGAAGTGCAACGAGACCTGGGTGTTCTTGTGCACCAGTCGCTGAAGGTAAGCATGCAGGTGCAGCAGGCGGTTAAGAAGGCAAATGGAATGTTGGCCTTCGTAGCGAGAGGGTTTGAGTACAGGAACAAGGATGTCTTGCTGCAGTTGTACAGGGCCTTGGTGAGACCGCACCTTGAGTATTGTGTGCAGTTTTGGTCGCCTTATCTGAGGAAGGATGTTCTTGCCATGGAGAGAGTGCAGCGAAGATTTACCAGACTGATACCTGGGATGGCAGGAATGACATATGAGGAAAAATTGGGTCAATTGGGCTTATACTCACTGGAGTTTAGAAGAATGAGAGGGAATCTCACTGAAACTTATAAAATTCTAACAGGACTAGACAGACTAGATGCAGGAAGGATGTTCCCGATGGCGGGGAGTCCAGAACCAGGGGTCACAGTCTAAGGATAAGGGGTAAGCCATTTAGGACAGAGATGAGGAGGAATTTCTTCACCCAGAGAGTGGTGAACCTGTGGAATTCTCTACCACAGAAGGCAGTTGAGGCCAATTCATTAAATATATTCAAGAAGGAGTTAGATATATTTCTTAAGGCTAAAGGGATCAAGGGACATGGAGAGAAGGCAGGGACAGGGTAATGAGTTTGGATGATCAGCCATGATCTCATTGAATGGCGGAGCAGGCTTGAGGGGCCGAATGGCCTACTCCTGCTCCTATCTTCTGTTTCTATGAAGAGGTAGTTTGAGATGGTTCTTGATGTTGATGAAAGGAGGCACCAAGGTGGATGGGTTTAGGGAGAGAGTTCCAGAGTGTGAAATCAACAGGGCTGAAAGCTGCACAATCGAAGGTGGCGTGGACACAAAGGAGTCAGAGGCCACTTGTTGGCACATAGGGAAGGAGGAGGTTGCAGAGGTAGGGAGGGGCAAGGCAGTGGTGGGACTTGTGGATGAGGACAAGGATTTTGAACAAATGGAGGTCGGGGAGGACAAGGCTGACGGGGGACAGGACTTGGCAAAGGACAGGATGTGGGCGACAGAAGTTAGGACACGTTGCGGTTTCTAGTCTAGAACGTGGGTGGGCTGTGAGGAGACAGTTGAAGTAGTCGAGCCTTTCAGATTTCCAATAGGAAGTTTCTTCTCTCTATAAAGTTGGCTCTTCCCAAGAGAATGGCAGATGTGGTGTGGATAAGATGCTTGACACTGAGGGAGCCTGGAAGAGGGAAAGAAACAAAAATGGCTCCAAGCTTTCATAATGAAAGACTTGCATGTATATAGCGCCTTTACAACAGTGACTACACTTCAAAAGTACTTCATTGGCTGTAAAGCTCAGACGTCCGGTGGTCGTGAAAGGCGCTATATAAATGCAAGTCTTTCTTTCACAACCTCTGGACATCTCAGCTTTACAGCCAACAAAGTACTTTTTGAAGTGTAGTCACTATTGTAATGTAGGAAACACAGCATCCAATTTGTGCAAAGCAAGCTCCCATTAACAATGAAATAATGACCAAATAATCTGTATTTTTTAGTAATGTTGGGTGAGGGATAAATATTGGCCAGGACACCGGGGAGAACTCCCCTGCTCCTCTTTGAAATAGTGCCATGGAATCTTTTACGTCCACCTGAGGGGGCAGACGGGGGCCTCGCTTTAAAGACGGCACCTCCGACAGTGCAGCACTCCCTCAGCACTGCACTGGACTGTCAGCCCAGATTATGTGCTCATGTCTCGAGTGGGACTTGAACCGACAACCTTCTGACTCAGATGAGAGTGCGCTACCCACTGAGCCACGGCTGATACCTTTGTTACACTTCACACTCATTGCCAAAGGACCAGCAGTTCTTAGCCAGGTTAAATCTGGTACTACACGAAGAAAAATCCAATGGTAAGCTAACGAAACCATCAAATACTGTAACAAAGAGATAATGAAGGTTTTGTTCACTACTGACCTTGCTTCATTCCATGATACACAGGGCACTACCAATTTACCAGGTGACCACCACACCAAGGACAACCGTAAAGTTATGTCGGACATGCAGTTAGAAGCAGAGTTGGAGCAACTGTATTCTGATTCTTCGGGAAGTGCGGCTTCATACCCACTCACTCAATCTGCGCAGAGTCAACGCAGGACCATCTCGGCCACCAATTTGCGGCGAGCCTGGTTTGGGAGTCCCTGCTTTGGCTTCCGACCAAGTGCACCTCAGCACCACTCGAGCACGGCCCCCAGCTGCCACAACCCCGCAAGGCAGCCGGCCTCGCAATATGGGCCGCGCAGTCTCGGCCCCAGACCCTCAGCACAGAGCTCCGTGTCAAACAACATCATCAAAGATTTTCAGACCGACGCGACCAAAACCAGGCATCTGGCCAATGAATCCGATCGAATAAACCTGACGAAGCCAGTTTTTGTCATCTCGGAGGCCAGTGAAGATCGACAGCCTCTGGTACACGCTCTGGATCCTGCTGGCCTATGTGGTGACCTCGGCCACTTTGAGGAAATAAGGCCCGACAAAGGCAACACAGCTTCAGATGTACAGGAACTGAAGCATCCAGTCAATGGGTCACCTTAAATCAAGTCCAACCTCTGATTCTATCCTGTGGATAAGGCGTCCGACCTCACGTTTCGATTCAAAGAGACCCAGCCGATGCTTCAAGAAGGCAAAGCAGTATCTCACCAACAGAGACACGTGGGACTAAACCGCCATCTCCGTGCAATGCACCAGCTCCAAACCCACCTCATACAACAACACAAGCAGTGAACTACAGCATGGCTGGTGAACGTGTAGAACGAGTTCAAGGAATTACTTGGCATCAGTGGCAAAGTAATTCATTTTGTTGGGACAATGGTGCTGTAGGAAGAGTCTTCAATCTTTCATTGACAACCGGTTGGTTGTCCCTCGAGACAATTTGCCGTTGATTCCTTTAAGCTCGTCTGAACTGAAACACGATACGTCTCGTGGCTAAAGACACATTTGACTGCTTCAGCTTCCCATTAAAAAGCGATGAAAAGGTCAGGACGACAGATCTGTATTTGGTTTGAGCTAAATATGTGAATTGTACACCTCGATTACATTAGCACCCTCTGCACAGCTCCTCTGGACATTTCCCAGGCTATTTTCATAAACAAGTGAAGACGTTCTTCAGCTCGATCGCACAGTCAGTGAATAGTAATTTGTACAAAGTGCCTGTGGCAAATGTTGATTCATAAAACAAAGCGCTACTCGGTCTGTTTTCTGAGTTGCAGTAAAGGTCAGGAGAAAGGCTACAATTTTCAGTGTTGGTTTAAAAAAACCTCCAATCAGTTTAGACTCTTGAAACAGGCGAAATGCCATCGAGCTGGCAGGGGGCAGGCGGTTGGTAAGAGGAAGACTGATTAATACTTCACGTGATCCTTGATCAGAACTGGCACAGTCAGGCTGGAGAAATGTCTGCAAACTGCTCTAACACAGAAACATTTACCTACTTTCTCCCAGTGCTGACGGGCCCTGCTGTGTATTCCAGCGTTTGCAGGTCTCGGGAGTGACAGTGAACGGTGCAAACCGTGTTGTAATAAGGCAATGGGACACGTAGTGTAGGAGAGATTCAAATTATCTTTAATGATTTAGGGTCCTCACTCTGCAAATTATATTTGAAATTAACTGTTTCGATGCTTGTTTTTTTTATTGTCACAAACTAAGGATGTAAGCTGCGTCAAGAACCTAATGGCAAACACGTGAAATGATTAGATTGGACACAAGAATTTTCTCTCATCTTTTCCGCGCGTACGCTTACACAGATTATACGTCTGTGTTCGGCAGAGGCCTCAACACCTGACCAGTGGACCTTTAGTGTCTCCACAGTTTTCTCTTGTGTTGGTTGAAACGGTTCAATCTCTCAACACATGGCACTGAGAAAGAGCCCTGTGGACACGTCTACCTGGACTGGACTCAAAAGCCTGGTCACCACGTGAAAAGCAGTGTTCCAAACTGAAGGCACCTCCCAAGTCATTGGGCAAAAACCATCGAGTTAACTGTTAAACTCGTGTTTTTTTTGTTACATAAACTGTAAACTTATTTTGTAAAAATTAAAAGAAAACAGGAATTAAAATACCATTGGCCTGCAGCCTGCTCATGGTCTCCTTTTTTTGTAAGGTTTTCATTTGATGGGCGTGTGGGGATATAAATACTGTGGCAACAAGAGCAGGTCAGAGGCTGGGTATTCTGCGATGAGTGTCTCACCTCCTGACTCCACAAAGCCTTTCCACCATCTACAAGGCTCAAGTAAGGAGTGTGATGGAATACTCTCCACTTGCCTGGATGAGTGCAGCTCCAACAACACTGAAGAAGCTCGACACCATCCAGGACAAAGCAGCCTGCTTGATTGGCACCCCATCCACCACCTCAAACATTCACTCCCTCCACCACCGGCGTACCGTGGCTGCAGTGTCTACCATCTACAAGATGCACTGCAGCAACTCGCCAAGGCTTCTTCAGCAGCACCTCCCAAACCCACGACCTCTTCCACCTAGAACAAGTGCAGCAGGCGCATGGGAACACCACCACCTCCAAGTTCCCCTCCAGGTCTCACACCATCCTGACTTGGAAGAATGTTGCTGGGTCAAAATCCTGGAACTCCCTACCTAACAGCATGGTGGGAGTACCTTCACCACACGGACTGTAGCGGTTCAAGAAGGCAGCTCACCACCACCTTTTCAAGGGCAATTAGGGATGGGCAATAAATGTTGGCCTTGCCAGCGACGCCCACATCCCATAAAACAAATTTTAAAAATTGCTTTCACTGAATGAAGTCCATGCCTTTATCAATTGGAAAGCTTGACGTCTCCGAATACCCTTCTATCTGGCCTGCCGCCTCAACTGCCCATGTTTTAACTCATCCAAAATGCTGCTGCGCATAGTCCTGTACTTACAGTAACCACTCCCAGCACTTGCGCTTCAAGCACACACCGAGTCCCACACTCGCACTCACCCCACCCCACCCTCTTCAAGCTCCCAGAGCCCCAAGGTGTTCATTTTCAAAATTCTTGTTCTTGTTTACAAATGTCTCCCTAGTTCTGCCCAGTGTGCCCTTGTGATCTCCTGCAAGGACCTTTCACTCCTCTTAACATTAGACATCTTCTCCCCTCACTTCCTTCACCCCACCATCGCCAGCTGCTCATTTAGCCATTCCGTTCCTGCCCTCTCGAATTCTCTACGTTGTTCCCTCCATCTTGCTACTTTCTTTCCCATCTTCAAAAAACTTTCTCTTTGACTGTTCCTCTGATCCCCATTGTAGCCTCGCCTTTTCGCCATGATCTTGTCTTTTTTACTCCTTAGGCAAGGGATACGGTTATGGAGAAATGGGAGGGGAATGGAAAGACTAGGAGATGGCTACCTGCATGTGAGGAGTGCTATAATCAATGAAAGTTGTGGTTTTGTAGTGATGTTCTCTCGTGCTCCACCTCATCATTCTTTCACCCCATTTCTCTGCTCATGGGGAAATATAATCATTGGTCAACACTTGAATTCATCACTCATGTGTACCTGACTTGTTTAAGGGAAGGAGAGAATCTGCAGGTGTGGCGACTGGGCTGGAAGAGTGGGGAAGAGGAGGAGGCAGCCAAAGGGATGAATCAGAAATTTACGGCACAAAAGGAGGTCATTCGGCCCATCTGTGGCAGATGTAGTTCAATGTGGGAAAGTGCAAGGTCATCCACTTTGGACCCAAGAAAGATAGATCAGAGTATTTTCTAAATGGTGACAGGCTGGGAACGGTGGAGGAGCAGAGAGATTTAGGGGTCCAAGTACAGTAATCACAAAGCTCGTGGACAGGCACAAAAAATAATTCAAAAGGCTAGTGGAATACCGGCCTCCATCTCGAGAGGGCTGGAATACAAAGGGGTGGAAGCCACGCCACAGCTTATACAAAGCTCCGGTCAGACCCCCACCTCCGGTCAGACCCCCACTGTGCCCAGCTCCGGGCACCACACCTCAGGAAAGATACACTGGCCCTGGAGTGGGTGCAGCACAGACCCACCAGAATGAAGCCGGGGCTAAAAGGGTCAAAGCATGAGGACCAGCCACACAAATTAGGCTTGTAGTCCCCTGAGCACAGAAGATCAAGGTGTGCTCTAATCGAGGCATTGAAGATGATTAAAGGAGTTGAGAGGGTAGATCAGAGGAGGTGATTGGTGATGGTGAAGAGGAGGCTAGGGGGTTGACCTACTCTTCCAGGATGATCCCAGTGACAAAGGATTTGGTTGTGGAGAGCTAGTACTGTTTGAAGTGGTCAAGCCAGCTCTGATGCCGGACAGCCAGGCTCGGCTGTATGTTACATGCACTGTAAGTCTATGACTCGCAGACTCGCAAGCGCAGAACTGGGCTGTTGCATCACAGAGAACAGTGGAAAGTGAGACCCTCTGGGATCTGGTGGAGATGAATCATAGAATCTCACAGCACAGAAGGAGGCCATTTGGCCCATCATGCTTGTGCTGGCTCTTTGAAAGAGCTATCCAATTTGGCTCATTCCCCTGCTCTTGCCCCTTATGCCTGCTATTTTCTTCCCTTCACGTATTTATCCAATTCACTTTAGAAAGTTACTACTGAATCTGCTTCCACCGCCCTTTCAGGCAGTGCATTCCAGATCATCGTAACTTGCAGCGTAAAAAAAATTCTCATTTCACCTCTGGTTCTTTTGCCAATTAACTTAAATCTGTGCCCTTGGGTTACTGACCAGTGGAAACAGTTTATCCTTATTTACTCTATCAAAACCCTTCATGATTTAGAACACCTCTGTTAAATCTCCCCTTAACCTTCTCTGCTCTGAGGAGAACCACCCCAGCTTCTCCAGTCTCTTCACATACCTAAACTGAGAACATGAAGCAGACCAAAGGCAGCACCAACCCCAGTAGAGGTGGAGAACTAGGAGAGGTAGTTGGTAGTTGCAGAGGTTGCTGGTGTGGTTTATTGCAGAGGCAGAAAGAGAGGGTGACTGGGCTGGAGACAGGTAGGTGGTGTATACAATGAAGGAGATTGTGACCGTGGCAGATCAGAATAAAATCCACATCGTGTTTTCATGGACCAGCCACTCAAGTCATTTCTAATAGGACAGGAGCCTGATCCATAGCTTGTTTTTAAATTTATTCCAATTTAATATTTCAATTTTTGAAAAAAGAATTTTGATTCTACAATGAGTGAACAAATATCAGATTTCACTGTAATATGCCCTTAATTTAATAACTATTACATCTTTGTGAAACTAGTTTTGGGTCACAAATTGCTTATTGAGGTCATGCAGATAATAGAAGGTCTATTTCTGTCACTACGTGGGGACTAGTACATTACTAGCTGCAAAGGATCTTTTAGTACTAAATTGTTAAGTACCCAGAGGCAGAAAGGCACCGATTATGGTCTGTTATTCACACGTCATGCCTGTATTAAGAACATAAGAAATAGGAGCAGGAGTAGGCCATTTGACCATTCAATAAGATCATGGCTGATCTTCTACCTCATCTCCACTTTCCTGCAGATTTATATACAGGTGCAGCAAAGCAGCTGATTTTTGGAGTACTGGTAAACATATAGAAAGAAAAGAACTTGCATTAAAATAGCATATCACATCTCGCAAACATCCCAAAGCACTGCAGATACATTGAATTACTTTGTCACCGACACAGCAAGTTACTGTGAGTGCAGCCAGTTATGTGGGTGAATGCGGCAGACACTTTTTTTAAGCAAGATCCCACAAAGAGCAATGAGGCGAATGACCAGTTAATTTACCTTATGTGATGTTGGTTGAGGAAGAAATGTTGGCCGGGACACTGCGAGAACCGCCTGGTTCTTATAGTTCTATGGGATCTTTAACATCCACATGAGCCACTAGAACAGACAGTTTAATGTCTCAGTGTCTCATTCAAAGGATGGCACCTTCCTCCTTAATGTACTTAAGTGTCACCCTGGATTATATGCTCAAGTCCTGGAGTGGAGCTTGAATTCACAACCTTCTGCGTCAAAAACCTCAAGTGCTACAACTAAATCAACCTGACACTTATTCTCTTAAAGGTTCTCAGATGAACTGACTCCCACTGAATTGTTCATTCAGAGGTGGTAGCTTACAGGGCCTCAGATTAACATCTCATCTGAAAAAGGGCACCTCCGACAGTGCAGCACTCCCTCAGTACTGCACTGGAGTGTCAGCCTGGATTTTGTGCTCAAGTCTCTGAAGCAGGACTTGAACCCACGACCTTCTGACTGAGAGACAAGAGTGGTATTCACTGAGCCACGGCTGACACCGTAGTCCAGTTCCAGACTTCTAAATTTTTAATGTAAGTTGGACTGTGCTAACAATCTTGTTGATTCACACAATCTGGTTTTGGTAAACAGATTTGCCATTTTATACGCAATACATCAACTGGTACATCAAGCTTCAAAATAAAACTGGCCACCGGGTTTTTCCCAAGGTTGGTGGGGAGATTCCACAGGAAGGATTAGGCAGGTACACCTGCCAACAAGGTCACCAGCCGCCTCTGCCTCCAATATACACACACTTGCCTGGTTTAATTAGCATGACTGCAGGAGACAATTTACTAAATAAAGATGTGGTTGAAAAGAGCAGTAAAACAACAGTGTGTACAACTTTGCAACCTCGTTTGAATGCTAATGAAGTAAACAAACCTAAATCATATCCTTCATAACAAGTGATTGCTCTGTGGCAACAGCCTCATGGAAATAGGCCCATTTGTTAGGGCTGGAAACCCAGTTATAATTCTATTATCTCTGTGACCTCATTAAGTAATTCATGACCTTCAACTAACAAGGGCGATTCTGTTATTAAATTGAGGCCACATTAGAACCAATTTGTTAATTAGTCCTTAAATTAATCATAATTTACAATCTAAACAAAAGAGCACTCAGCAATAAAACAACACTCATATGATTTGCTTGCAACTAATTATCAGTCATAAATAAATACACTTAAGCAAGTTAATTCACACTCAGCTATAAATGCATCTTAAAAATTGCTTTCCCAAGTTAAATTCTAGGAAGGAATTTCTTAATGAAACTTCAAATTAGTGCTGTTGGTGCTGGTTAATGGGTTTCTGAAGATGATCATTTGGAATTGGTCAACAAAAATAGATCACCAAATCTCAGGAGGGTCCTTCTCATCCCACATTTCATGTTACTCTGCATATTTCAAAAAGAAAAATGCTTCTACTCGTTCCCTCAAACCTGCATTCAGGACTGTTGGACCAAACAACAACTTTTACTTATTGATAAATTCCCAAATAGTGTTTGGTAAAGTTTAGGATTGCTTTGGATGGCAGCTTTTCAACGTACCTGTGGTCCTGCTGAGGCACTGATCCACCCAAGTACAGAGCTGACCTGCGAGTGGAGAAAACAATTGGGTAACAGTCGCCGTGCCCCTCCATCCTGACGTGTCTGGAGAGTTGAAGACAATGATGATTACTTGTGATCTTTTGCTGTTCTGTACAAAATAGGTAATCCATGAATCTCTGTGAAAGTGGAGGTGAAGCACGTTAAATAAATATTCCCCAGTAGCGATAGAGAAGGTTGCAATGTGTGACCTAGGTTGACATTCCTCAGCTTTAATAGTGAAGCATTGTGCACATTTCTTCCACTCACTGTTCTTGGCCTTCTTGATCTCTACTATCAACAGTATTTATTCTTACTAACAGCTTTTTCCTTTGGATAGCTGGGCCAGTAAATGGAGGTTGCCAAAATCTAGTAATCTGGGGAGGGGAAGAATATCTGTCTTGAAGTGTGCTCCAAGAACCAAGAAGGGTTTACTATTAGCTTCCTCTGTCCACATCCTCCAAAGAACCACAAAATTGAGCAGTACAAGAAAGGCGCTTAGAAACCTCCCTCTGCACCT
Source organism: Somniosus microcephalus (assembly GCF_052327205.1). Lineage (NCBI taxonomy): Eukaryota > Metazoa > Chordata > Chondrichthyes > Squaliformes > Somniosidae > Somniosus > Somniosus microcephalus. Next base: position 11,306,662 of record NC_141005.1, on the reverse strand, counting down.
TGGTGAGGTATCTTTTACTCTCACTACCCTGTGTAGTCCCAACTCCTCAACCAGAAGTAGTGTTACATGTTGCCCGCAGTAGGTCAACTGTTATGTCTTTGAACAGGATCATTGAGAGATATACTACCTGAGGGGTGGGGATCTATTCTGCTTGCCTCACTAAATTCACCATTGTGTGATCCACTATCAATAAACCTTGAACTGATAATTGCGGAACTGAAGGGCATTCAAACAAAAACGAATTGAAGCCAGTTCTGTAGTGTATGTAACTATTCTACCTTTAAGAGAACTACTGTATGTAACCGTCCACCTTTAAGAGAACTATTTTATGTGTGGCACTACTTTGCCTTGGCTGCTGTATACTGTAATACCAACGGTGACCACACCGGTATATAAGTGCGGTGTCAGGATTTATTGGGCAGATTCGCCCTGACCTTCGAATAGTAAAGTCCTGTTAAAGTTACTCTGGTAGTCTGTGTATTACTTCGCTATACAACCCACAGACTTTACAAGTTCCACCCAGGTTATTTGCTAGTTTCATTGCATACAATGTACAGCACTCCACATCCTAACCACTCTCTGGGTAAAGAGGTTGCTCCTGAATTCCTGTTGGATTTATTAGTGACTATCTTATATTTATGGCCCCTAGTTTTGGTCTCCACAAGTGTAAATATCTTCTCTATGTCTACCCTATCAAACCCTTTCATAATCTTAAAGACCTGTATCAGGTCATCCCTCATCCTTCTCTTTCCACAAGCTTAAAGTGATGATGTCTGTTCACCATGAGTGTTACATTCTGGAACACCTGTGATGGCATCTATACAGCTTGAAGTTCCAGCTAGTCTACATCCTATTTGAAATCAAAGTCCATTGTCCTGGTTTCCATTTATGCAGGAACTGTGCACCCCCACCACCAGCCCACAGAGGCGGCATTGGTCAACCAAGTCAAAGAGACAGACGTTCCATATGTACTTGCACAAGATATGAGGCTTGAAGGATCACCACCTAAATGCTGTGACAGCACCAAGATGGTACGAGAAGCAGTCGCAGCAATCTCGGGCCACCCCATCCCAGGAGATGTGAACCACAGTGGCCATTGTTGCAGAACATTCCACAGAATAGACCATGCACTACCTGAAAGGGTGGTGGAAGCAGACTCAATAATAACTTTCAAAAGGGAATTAGATAAATATTTGAAGGGGAGAAAATTGCACGCCTATGGGGAAAGAGCAGGGGAGGGGGAGTAACGGACAGCTGTCACAGAGCTGTCACAGGCATGGTGGGCCGAATGGCCGCCTTGTGTGCTGTAAGATTCTATGATAATGCCAACTTCTTAATGAGATCAATGGCAGAGGTCACAACATGGGTCCTTCTATTTGGTATTTCTATAGAATCAAATCGAGTGGATTAATTTTCTGCTTAATATTCAGGCCAATTATTCCTTTCATAGATGGAGCAACTTTAGGTACCTTAGTACAGTGGTCCTCAAACTGGGGTTTGTAGAGACTTTCCAAGGGGTCCGCAGCCGGAGGTAATTTCAAGCCTGCTCCTCTTTATAAAACCGACACTAATTCAGTTCTTGCGAATTATTCTCAACAGCTGGGCTCGCCTCCTCAGAGGCCAATAAAAGCTCTCACTCGCTTTGCAACGAGCGTTCCTTGCCGGTCGAGCCGATTCCTCTCCCTGGCGCCGCAACCCTGCGCCATCATCCCGACACGTGATCAGAGCACCTGCGAGGCCCTTCAAACACATGCCTGAACCTGTTCACACAAACACGTACAATCCCACACAGTGCTGCTGTTACAGAACGTGCCGGTGGGACAGTGTAGCGGCGAGTCGTGTTTCCAGCAGCATCCCAGCAGGGTGCTCGTGCCCTCAACTCACCTGGGCCAGCCTGCTGACAGCTTTAACAATTGTCCAGCACTAAGTGGCTAATAATGGCCATCGGTTGTGTCCAGCACTAAGTGGCTAATAATGGCCATCGGTTGCTGCGGAGTACCCAGAATTGGTGTGAGAAGCAAGCATGCACATCTCACCGATATATACAAGTAAATACCTGTTTTCTTAAAAGCATTATTAAAACACTCTGTACATGCAAAATTCCATATTATGAGTATCATCATCATACAGTATAATTTAGATGGGGCGTCCGTGATTACTAATCGATTAGAAAAGGGGTCCTTCAACCAAAAAGGTTCGAGACCCACTGCCTCAGTACCAAGTCATTGCGCCGTCAGGGTTCATGGAATGCATTGTTCTCGATAATGGTCACTGAAACTATAAACCTTTTTTTTTATAAAAGTCAAGTGCAGAATCTAATCTATCATTTATCCTGCAGCAAATCAATGTTTGGAATACATTACCCACCGCCACACACAAGCTGAAGTAAAGAAGTGTCCAATATCTGTCATATGAAGCTTGCTGCCTTTATTTTATAAATCATTTCCAGTATTGAGGATTATCCGTTTCATGGGTGCTTACAGAAACAGAAGTCGCCGACACTTTTCAGTTGAAATAGTGCAGTAAAAAGAACAATTTTGTCTTTAAATATTCACCCATACACCGAACACATTTCACAAGTTACAAAAAAGGGGAAAAAAAGGAAATTGTCACAATGCTAATGTTGAACCAGTTCAGAATAATCTGCGAATTTTGGACCTACACATTTAAAAGCACGCAATTTATCTTTTTAAAAAAAAAATCAATGCAAAATAATTCTGTCCAGGATTCATTATTCTGGAATGGTTTAACTTAATTTATCACCAAAAATCAACACCCAACCTAGCCCAATCTGAAACCAGTGCTCTTATTTCCACGCTGTGCTTTTAACTAAACATATATCGTGATGTACTTTTTTTATGGCAGATAATTAACAGCTACTTTTCTAGCTCAATTTCAGGCCTTAAAATCTTTGAGATCATAATTTCTACACAGCGGAGAGGATCAGTGCATCACTGTATGCCTGAATGTATGCAACTACTTTGCTTTTACAAAAAGAGGAGCAAAGCACATCAGATTGCGTACAGTTTTTATTTCCAAACGGGATGCAGCAACCAAACATCTTTTAAATGATCTATAACCTTGCCCATTACTATGCCTTTGAATGACAGTGGCTACACGATTGAGGGAAAAGAATGTGCCCTGAGATGCTTTCTTGAACCAGTTGCAGAACATCCAAAAGTGCTTCCAGAGAGATTCCAGCAGCACAGTCAGAGGCAAAGACCTCCAACAAAATGTCCAGCACTACTTCCTTTGGTCAAAGTTAAAATAAAACAGTTCTCATTGCAAGAAATCAATGCAGAACCATCTTGGATCAGATGTTGCAAATCTTAACACTACTGTTTGTAGAAATGCTCAACATGATGCATTGCTCCGATTTCCTCAGTCTGAGTCAGCTGATTTATTCTAAATCGCCATGTCACTGGGAAGCTACAACACAGGATTTTAAGGAGGAACAGCACAGAAGCAGCAATTCATTGACATGTAAAGTTAGAAAACCTACAGACAGAAGCTTAAATTCATCTATGTTCACAATTCTGAGACCGTCAGAAATAAAACAGAGTTTAATTTGGGCTCAGAAGGCAATAAAAATTAAAAAGCAACAAAGTGCAAATTTATAGAATGCGCCTGGATCTTAATCAGGTTGGAATAAACTCAGATGTGAGTGTCTGTTGAACTCCTGCCCCACAGCACGAACCAGTGCATGTTATTGGTACAATGGATACGGTGCAAATGCACAACTTGGCTCATTTAACTGATTGAACTGGGACTCAAATCAAAGAGGGACTTGAAAATTGCAATCTTAGGTGCCCGCATACACATGCAAATACGTTTAATTACAAGTCTCTATATGCCAGTTACTCTACCCAGGTAAAGTACGTGAATTAAACAAAGAATTGGACAGCTTTGCTCAGAGAGTTAAATAAAAAAACAAACTGGGATTCGGGGCTTGAAAGAATCAGAAAAATGATGGAAAATATTCAGCTCAATACCTTCTCTATTTCAGATTTTTATTTGAAATGTTATTCCCAGAGGTTAATTGTTCAGATGATTGTTGTATGTTGTGGTTTACCAATCTCCCTCAAAATGAACATTTCTTCTGGAAAGATCACCCACCAGTTCTCAACTTGCATCTCATGGTAATTTTAGCAAACAGATAAACTTAAAAATTTGAGGACAACACCAAATTTGGGGGGGGGTTGGGTGCAGTTAATACAGAGGAGTACTGTGACAAAATACAGGAAGACATTAATAAACTTGCAGAATGGGCATGTCATTGGGAAATGTACTTCAATATAGATAAGTGTGCGGTAGTACATTTTGAAGAATAAGGAGGCCACGTATTCTTTGAAAAATAAGTGTCTAAATGGGGTAGAGAAGCAGAGGGCTCTGGGGTACAAATACACAAATCACTAAAGTAGCGACGCAGGTTAGACTATAAAAAAGCAAAGGGATTCATTTCTAGAGCGATAGAATTGAAAAGCAGAGAAGTGATGTTAAACTTGCATAGAACCTTGGTTAGACCACACTTGGAGCACTGTGAACAGTTCTGGCCTCCATATTACAAAAAGGATAGAGGCACTGGAGAAGGTGCAAAAAAGATTTACTGGAATGATACCAGAACCGAGGCTTTATACCAGTCAAGAAAGATTGAACAGGCTGGGTCTCTTTTCTCCAGAAAGGAGAAGGCTGAAGGGTGACCTGATAGAGGGCTTTAAGATTATGAAAGGGTTTGATAGGGTAAACGTAAAGAAGGAGGGCAGGTGGTGAAAGCTTCACCCTCACCCAGTTTCCTTCTTCCTCTCCCTTCTTATCCCACTCTTGCATTTAAGATTATGAAAGGGTTTGATAGGGTAGACATAGAAAAGATGTTACCACTCATGGGGGAGTCCAAAACTAGGGGCCATGAATATAAGATGGTCACTAATAAATCCAATAAGGAATTCAGGAGAAACTTCTTTCCCCAGAGAGTGGTTAGAATGTGGAACTCGCTACCACAGGGAGTAGTTGAGGCAAATAGCACAGATACATTTAAGGGGAAGCTAGACAAACACATGAGGGAGAAAGGAACAGAAGGATATATTGATGGGGTGAGATGAAGGGTGGGAGGAGGCTGCTGTGGAGCATAAACACTGGCATGGACCTGTTGGGCTGAATGGCCTGTTTCTGTGCTGTAAATACTTTGCAACTTCTCTTCCAACCAAATACATTAATGGAATGGAAACCCAGTCAGGAAGATAAAGGCATAGCCTCCTCCGAAATGGCAGTCCAAGAACATGTCATTTAGCAGGATTGCAGTATCAGCAATTCTACCACAAACAATGCCAAACATAAAAGCTCCTCTAAACTGAATAAAAACCAGTGGGGCAAGCCGACAGAAGCCACAACACAGAGTACAGTAAAACTCCTTATAAACTTCCAGCAAAATTTGAACCAACACAGCATCATTGGCGGAAGAAGCTCACTGGCCAAGGATTCTTGCTGTTGGAAGCAGTCAAGTAGTCAACGTCACCCCATCAAACGGCAAGTAAAGGTGATAGCGGGCAGCAACTCACACCTCGCATGGTTCATGGCACGAGTGTCCAAAACGCAGTCTAGTCCGATCAAAGTAAGTCACACCACAGGGTTTGCACTTGAAGCAGTACCAAATGTCAGTATAACCCGAAAGACAGGTCCAGGCCAAGTCACATAGGAGCATCCACACTCCCAATACTGAAGAGACTCAGCTGGTGCTTGACTTGTAAAAATTAAATGAAGTGCGTGCAAAAAAAAAACAATTTGGTGCAGATGTCCAACTGAAGGCATAAAAAGTAGCTACATCAGCGCTCTATACACCTCCAGGTACTGAGCCTAGGCTACCTGGTGCCAACAGAACAGCAGCATCTGATTATTACACTTCTGTTTAAACTGTGATCTCGTCAGTAAACGGCTCTAGGCTCCAAACAACATGTGTTTAATACAATGCACGCTCCCAGAGTCTCTTGCCTCTATTTTGAATCATTTCAAAACAGTAAATTAAAAATCGATGCTTTCTGCATATTTGGTGGCTGCTGAAGAAATGATTTTGTACAAATGATCAGATTTTTGTCACGAGGTAAGGATATTTGGAGAGGGGGTGGACCAGCATCTGACTAAATAGCAACCAGAAAGTTCAACATTGTTCGAAGTTCAACATTGTTCTTTATTTTGAGACTCTCCTAGTTGGCTGTTGTTTTCTAGAGGTTAGGATGGTTAATGGCTTTCATCATTTACTAACAAGGCTAGCTCCAGGTATTCACCAAACTGTAGGAAATTATACATTCTGTTCTTATCTGCTTCAAAAATTTACTTTTAAGAAAAAAAGTGGAGCAGAAAGTTAATACAGAGCTCAATGGCAGTTGTGAGATGCCAGATCATTCCTACAAATCCTACACAGAGTTCCTGATCTCAACAACTTTCACAACTTCAGGATATCCCAAAGCACATCACAGCCAATGAAGACTTTTTGGAGTGTAGTCTCTGTTATAGTGTAGGAAACAAGAGAGACTAAATCCCTAGCCACGCGTCTTTAATCCCTTGGAGTGTTTTTCTAAGCTAAAGGCACTATATAAATGCAATCGGCTGTTGCTGACTGCTGGTACTGGAGGTGCATTGGGAGCAGATCTCTCGGGCATAGCTGGTGCCTGAGGCACCAGAGAGAGAGAGACAATTATTCAAAAGGAAAAGTCAGTGGTTGCCAGGAACAAAGTACTATAATCTTCTGTGCACTACACAGGTTTTTATTTTCAGCACTATTGTGGACTCCCATAAACCAGCAGGGAGAATTCACCACATATAAGTGTTCATTCAGAATTTTGCACTGAAAAAAATAAAATACAACACTGCATGACCTGAGCTGTTAGTTACATTGCCTACTTTACATAAAGATGCTTGTAACAACAGAGATATGGCTGTATCCATACTGCAACTTTAAGATTAATGTTCAACCCCACTCCAGCACCTGAATACACAGTTTAGGCCCATACTTCAGTGCTGTGCTCAGGGGGTGCTGCATTGCTAGAGATGCCATCTTTCAATGTCAGGATATCGCCTACTGTCCTGGTTTACATTCCTTCATCAAACACCACCATCAAAAAGCAGACTTAACTGGCCATGCACCCGATTGCTGTTTGTGGGATCTTGCTGTCTGCCATCATGTTTGTCTACATAATGGTGACCACACTGGAAATGTAATGCATTGGTCGTGAAGCAACTTGAACATTCCGAGAACATGATAAAGTGGAAGAGGAAGAGGAAGAAAGTGTGCGTACTACACAAGAATTGTCATGTTCAAAGACATTTCTGCATATTTAACAAAATCACATTTTTCTTCAAAATCTGAATGTTTTCAATCTGCCAAGATTCCGATAGAGAAATATACCCAATTGAAAATAAAATTCTCTCCAGTGTGCTCCAGTTCTGAAGAGAGGTCATCGATTTTCTTTTTAAATAGGCGCTAAGCCAAGGATGGAGATATTCGGAAGAGTGACCAAAAGCTGGATCAAAAAAGGTGGCATTTATGCAGGGCCTTAAAAGGAGAGGAAGATGGGGAGGCGGAGAGGTTTAGGGAGGTCATTCCAGAGCATAAGGCTTAGGCAGCTGAAGGCACGGCCGCCAATGGTGGGCTGAAGGGAAGGGGATGCACAAGAGGCCAGAGTCAGAGGAAGAAAGTGTTTAGGGTGGGAAGATGAGGTTCGTAGGGCTGGAGGAGGTTGCATAGCTGGGAAGGGGTGGGGCCATGAAGGGATTTAAACACGAGGGCAAGAATTTTAAATTTGTGGTGTGGTGTGGGGGGGGGGGGTGGCCCAGGAGCTAATGCATGTTAATGAGAACAGATGATGAACGAGTGGAATTTGGTAGGGGGCATGATATGGACAATGGTGTTTTGGATGAGTTAAAGTTGACGGAGGCTGGGAAGCTGGCCAGGAAAACAGCGGACTAGATTAATCCAGCCAACTGCGTTCTGGTTTCCTCATCTCTCAAGTCAAAGCACTCATGGTTTCCTATGGAATTGCTCTGGGGCTCAAGACACTTGCCGCACCTTAGTGACCCAGCAGCAAGGGCGATCCTACTCAAGGTTCTTCTTGCTGGTTTAAAAAAAGGTATTTTTTATAAAAATGAAATGAGCTTTTCCCCTTTGATTTACTGAATGATTAGAACAGAAAGCATTCAATCCCAGACTTTCCTTCCTCATCAAGTGCAATTTCTTGCACTCCATTCTTAACTGTGGAAATGCTGATCTGCTAACTATTTGATAGTCTAACCACTTAAACCTTTCAATCCAAATTCTGAGCAGTCTGAAATGGTCCTATTATAAAAAAAACAGGTTAGCTAATTGAGTTTTTACTGCATCATCTGTATGACTCATCTCGAGTATATGCATCTTCCCAATGAATGTACAGGAGCCGGTGAAACCAGTTCCAATTTTTCTTCCAAATTTGGGTTAAACAAGAATCCATTTGGCTCTAATTTTCAGGACATTTGGCAAAAAACAAAACAACTGGGGCATAATCTGTTTGTGATATTCAAAACTGGCTCATTAAAATGAGCCAAATAAGGACCCAATTTGCAACCAACTGCAAATAGAGGGTTCAAAATCAACTTCCAAACAATATGTTTGACTAAATTAAACCCGCAGAAAGACAGAATATTACACAACAGCTTTGCCAGAGGGAATCACAGTAAGACATTGTGGCCTAGAAATTCAGTTGGGCGCGCCAGCCGTTAGCGCCTTAGGAGGAGTAGATCTCGAGCGCTAGGCGCTTAGCGCCCGGGCGCAGCGCGATCTGCGCCTCGCCCCAACTTCAGTAGACATTTAGCGCCGGCGCAAAGTCTTTGCGCGCGCTTAGCTGCGCACGCAGATCATGACGTCATTTCGTCGTGCAACGCCCTTTGTGCGCCCGGAACCGGAACTTCACTCGCGCCGCCCCATTGTGCGCCTGGCGGCCCGAACAACTGTGAAGTGGAACGGTACACAGCCGAGGCGGGCAGCGCAAATTAAAGGGCACTCCTGCAGTAGAAAAGGCAGCCGTTTTACAACACTTTGTGAGAGATGATGATGATGGAGATGGAGGAGGAGGAGGAGATGGAGGAGGTTGAGATTGAGATTGAGATTGAGATTGGCGTGCCGGTACCACATAACAAACTGATGGAGAGAAGCCCTCCCCAACAACACAAATACAGCAGTCTCGGCCTTTCAAAAAAACAAATCCACCCTCCCCCTTTAAGAGCTCACCGGAGCCAGAGTGTCTGCCGTCAATCAGCAGCTCGCCGCACCTGCCCTGCGCCCAACTTCCAGTGTTAGCGCCCGGGCCGCCGGCTTAGCGCCTAAAGAGAGGCGTGCATCGCCAGTTTTAGCGCTCGAGCAAACTCTTAGGGCGAAGCTAATGAATATCGGAGAAGTGGCCTCGATTTTGCGCCAGGCGCAAACTTTAGCGGCCGCCCGACTTTACCGCCCCAAAAGTGGCTACAATGAATTTCTAGGCCTGTCTGTTTAACCCTAAATTGACAGTTTTCAAGTCCAAAAATGCTAAACTGGATTAAAAACACAATAGCAGTAATAGCGCAGCTCTCACTCATTCTGAAAAGTACAGCATTTAGGATAGCTCCACTCCCCAGATCGTCACGATTCAGTATCTGCAGGATTGTCCTGGAATTTAGCACCTACGATGGAATTATTACTCTGCTAGTTTTTCCTTAGTTTTCCTTCTCCAAACACTTCTCCCCATTCAGGGATAAGAGGGGAAAGAACGGGGGAGTGGAACTAACTGGAAAGCTCTTTCAAAGAGCCGGCACAGGCACGATGGGCCAAATGGCCTCTTATTCTATGGGGGAAAAATTGGGTTGCGCCCCGAAAAAGTTACCCCATCTGCGCCCGAAATTGAATGGTAGCGCCCCAAGCAGGGCGCTACTGGAAGAGCTCCCCCTCCCTCTTGGGGCGCTCCCATTGAATGTTGCGGCGCTACATGCAGCAGCACCACGCACGTCACACGGCCTCCCTTCCCTAATTAAAGGGGAGGGTCCTAGCACAGCGCGCACCGGGACCCTGCTGGACCACCGGGGAGCAGGGTGCCGACAAAAGAGCCCGCTGACCGATCGCGGCTGGCACCCTACAAGGGGAGGAGAGAGGCAGCAGTTGCTGGCAGGCAGCCCCCAAAAAATGGCCGCCCTTTAATTTACGCGGCCCCGGCCGCAAAAACGCCCCCCTGATCCTGTCGGACACAGCGTTCGGCGGTAGGTCAAGTTTGCGGCTGGGGTGCGAGCGGTGCGCTGCGCACAACGATGATGTAATTGCTGGAGGCGCAGTGCCGCGGGGCGCTACCGGCTACCACCGCCACTAACCTCCCACTGAATTTCGCGGGCGGCATCAGTGGTGCTGCGCCCGGGCACTATGTGCAAAGCAACCGAATTTTTCCCCATAAGATTGTTAAACTGTATTGGAATCTATAATTGGTGCATGAATACCCAGCGCTCAGTTTACCCAGGGTGTTTGGTTACACCAATCTAACCCATAATCACAAGCACCTCCTTAAACCCAGGAATTCACTTCCATTTGGAGTATGCAAATTTTGAAACGCAGGGGTATTATTTAACTCCGTTGATAAAATAAGAAACGGAATGTTGGAAATACGCAGCAGTCAGCATCTGTAAGGAGAAAAGGCAAGTTATCAGATAATGCTGGAAACATTCAGCCCCTCAGGCAGCAGCTGTGGAGAGAGAAAGAGAGTTTCAGGTCAATGATCTTTCATCAACTTTTGTTGCTGACTGTTCCCAGCATTTTCTCCTTTTATTTCAGATTTCCAGCATCCAACAACAACTTGCATTTTTTAGCACCTTTAATGCAGTAAAACGTCCCAAGGCGCTTCACAGGAGCGCTATCAGACAAAATTCGACACCGAGCTGCGTAAGGAGATATTAGGGCAGGGCTTGGTCAAAGAGGTCGGTTTTAAGGAGCGTCTTAAAGGAGGAAAGAGAGGTAGAGGCGCGGAGAGGTTTAGGGAGGGAATTCCAGAGCTTAGGGCCTTGACAGCCTAAGGCACGGCCACCAATGGTGGAGCGATTAAAATTGGGGATGCTCAAGAGGCCAGAATTAGAGGAGTGCAGAGATCATAGTATTGTGCTTTTGTCGAGACAAGTTATGTTGCAGATGTGTACCTTTCCTCAGAATGCTGTGTACTTTCAGAATTCCTCTTTGTATCTCAGATTTCCAATTTTCCCTTTTATTTTACCTGTTAATCTCTAGCTCTTAAAACAGATGGTTTTGCAGAAGCTATGAAATCCGTTTAGTGGGTAAATGTGCAAGGTGTGAAATGCATGAGAATTAACAACCTGCAACTCAATGGGGATTAGAAGATTGATGTAAATTCCAATTCAGAACACCAGACGCAACATTTACTGCCACTTAACATCTTGTTAAATCAAACGGGACTGCTAGGCTTTTAAATGACAGCTATTACTGGGGACTCGGAGACTGAGCTCAGTAAACTGCTTTTAATCAGTACAAAATGCACAATTTTTAAGCAGGAGCTGCCAGTTTAGCAGTGTTTATACAGCATTGAAAAGATATCTCACAGAGATTGAAATCTCCCCACACCCTGCAGAGCCCTGCCACAGAATCAACATCCCCGTTATCCAGAATTCAAGCCAGGTTCAGAAATCCGAGTGGGTAAATGAATAGAATGCCACTGAACACTATAGATGAGGAAGGTACCAGAGGCAATCCCCAGTGGGTGCAGAGTTCGGTCAGCTAGGGTGCTGATGGACTCAACAGGAAGACAGATGAGCTAGGATTCTTCAGTCGCTATCTGGCAAACCCTACTGGAAATGCATCAGATGAGTACTCGCTCAGAGTCACGCAGGCGAGATAACAGAGAGCTGCCATTGCCCATGGAATCATAAGCTAGCTTGAATTGTAGCCTTCAGGACAGGAAGGGTAAGGTGAGCAAGATCAATGGGAACATTGACAGAGAACATACGCAGTCGTAAAGTGAGGAGGATAGTATAGCAGATTCAGGAGGACAGACAGACTGGTGAAATGGGCAGACACATGGCAGATGAAACTTAATGCAGAGAAGTATGAAATTATACATTCTGGAAGGAAGAATGAGAAGAGGTAATGTAAGCAAAATGGTGCAATTTTAAAGGGGGTGCAGGAACTGAAATCCGGAGTTTCACATACAGAAATCTTTGAAGGTGGCAGGAGAAGTTCAGAAGGCTGTTAAAAATGCATACGGGATCCTAAGCGTTCATAAATAGAGCCATAGAGTACAAAAGCAAGGAAGTTATGCTGAACTTTTATAAAACACTGGTTAGGCCTCAGCTGGAGTATTGTGTCCAATTCTGGGCAGCACACTTTCGGAAGGACGTCAAGATCTTGGAGAGGGTGCAGAGGATAGAAGGGATGAACTTCAGTTATATGGAGAGACTGGAGAAGCTGGGATTGTTCTCCTTAGAGCAAAGGTGGCTCAGCGGAGATTTAATAGAGGAGTTCAAAATTATGAAGGATTTTGATAGAGTTGATAAGGAGAAGCTCCTGGGAGGAGGGGCAATAACCAGAGGACACAGATTTAAAGTAATCGGAAAAAGAACCAGAAGCGAGATGAAAAGTAAATTCCAATTTTTAAAAATAAATGCAGTGGGTTGTGATCTGGAATGCGCTGCCTGAAAGGGCGGTGGAAGCAGATTCAATAGTAACTTTCAAAAGGTAATGGCGTAAATACTTGAAAAGGAAAGATTGGTGGAGTGGGACTAATTGGAGAGAATCTTTCAAAGAGCTGGCACAGGCAGGATGGGCCGAATGGCCTTCTTCTGTGCTGCATCATTCTGCGATACACAAATCAGAGGAAGTGTTTCCAAGGGAGCAGGCTGGATCTCTATCTTTTTGACCATGGACAGCGCGCACCAGAGACGACCAACTGGGGGGAAAATGAAAACTTTTTAAAAAAATGCATAGCTAGATTAAACATCGCAACCACAAACTAGTATTTGTAGGTTCCTTAAATTCTTGCCTAAAATCTCTAGCCTCAGCTCAAGTTATAAAACAGCTATAAAAGTTCATGCAAAATCGATTCCTCCAGTGTTAAAACACTCGTTCATCTCTAATAATTATCTATAAAATACTGACTGGCAATTACAATTTATCCAAATAAAGTGCTCGTATAGCAGGACGCAGACTGAGACGTATTGACTGAGGAGCAAATTCTTCCAGTTCAGCAATGCTAGGTGTGAACCCAGTTTATTTTCTGACTATTCTCCCTTGTATAAAACATTCATTTATCCCAATTGCAATTTACAGCTGGAATTGTATTTAGATTTTTAAAAACAATGAGCCTTTATTCTCTGATCTATAAATGCCGTCCCTGGATTTAAGATACAGATGCATTAGAGTGACTTTTTTTTGTTGCAAATTGTGACGAGCACTTCAGGATGAAAAAGTTGAACAATTACATTGAATTTACAGCACGGAAACAGGCCATTCGGCCCCACTGGTCTATGCCAGTGTTTATGCTCCACATGAGCCTCCTTCTATCCTATCAGCATAACCTTATATCCCTTTCTCTCTCATGTGCTTATCTAGCTTCCCCTTAAATGCATTTCTATGCTATTTGCCTCAACTGCTCCCTGTGGTAGCGAGTTCCACATTCTCACCACTCTCTGGGTACAAAAAACCAAAGGCCGGTGCAAAATATAAATGCACACCTTGGTTGATGAATTAAGTCAGAAGTAGCCTATGTCCTTTCTCTACCTCAATTTCCTCCCCATTCTTCGCAATAGTGAAAACTCCTTGCTGGGGCACAGACCTATAGACAATACCTCACTCAGGAGACTACATTTCTACTGAAGACTAGACTTTGAGTGTTAGCAGGCTGGCCCACCATTTGAGCGGACCCTAGCTGAGCCCAATATTGTCTTCACATGTCTACAGTCCAGCAGGTGTCACTGGACAGCAGGATATCTGGCTGATTGTTCTCTTCCTTAGTCCAGGGGCATTGAAGCCAATTACAGTACCCACTCCCCAATCTCAGGCTGAGATCAGACAAGACCACGAATTGGAAATCAAGCCTGGACATTACAGTCTTTATGGTTCAGTGCATCACAGTGAATTTACCCATCCATGTTCTGTTTGAATGTGCTCATCTGCTGTTAATTTTAGTTCCAACTGCAATATTGCTGCCACACAGAAAATTTCCCCCCACTGAAATATGAAAGTTTATCTTAAACATCTTCGATCAAAAAACCTGATGGTAAGTTTACACAAGAGTAGCTGAGCCATATAAACACCACTAAGTTCCTGAGCTGGTGTGGCTGTAGGGTTGCTAAAAATCTTAAAATTAAAGCTAGGCGATTCAGGAGGGAAATCAGGAAGGAGTTTTTCCACACAAAGGGTATTAGAAATCTGGAAAGCTCTCTCCTAAAAGGCCGTTAATGCTGGAACTTTGAAGACGGAGACAGATAGATTTTTGTTGGGTAAGGGTATCAAGGGATATGGAGCCAAGGCAGGTAAATGGAATTGAGCTGCAGGTCAGCCATAATCCAATTGAATGGCAGAGCAGGCTCGAGGGGCTCAATGCCCTGGAGATAGATAAGGGGCAGAATAAGAGTCAGTCAGGGTTCCGACAGGTGCTCACTATCCAGTGACCCCTGCTGGAAGTGCTTATGTGCAGATGTTGGATGAAGAGCAGTTCCGGTTTGGCCGCAAAGCCCCCACAGTTAAATAGCCTACTGACACTCACTAATATGGCTCCTTACATGAAGAATGATCACTTGACCAAGACAGTGTAGAGTGCCCAATGCCCAAAGGACTGTAACTCAAACAAGGAGCCTCAAGAGAGATGGGGAGAAAAAAAAAAAATCGGGGAAAGGCCTCCAAACCCTGGAGAAAACCCGGAAGTAGTTTTTAAAAAAAACTATCACACCAAACAATTCAGAATGACCTTCTTGTGGATGAGAAGACTCGGTCTTATCCTTAGTAGCTACTGGTAGCCCGTGCTCTGAACCAGCAAGCACCACCTATACCTCAGAGACATGGAGCTGCCGAGACTGGGCCCTTTCAGAAGCCAAGACATTAAGTGTTTGCATTAGGAGGAAGTGTGCAGTCAAAAGTAAGGGTAGGCCCTCAATATAGATTGAAGTGAATCTTCCACTTCAAATACATGCTACTGAAATTTAAACTTGTACAATGCTTAGTTTTTACAAAAGGTATTGTACAAATACTTTGAGGTCACCTCAGCGGGGAATGCTTCAGAAAGCAGGAAGTCGTATATTGCATCTCAGTGCTTTACCTATGGTCAAGTCATTGAATATCCCGAGACAACTGTCTGATAAAAGCAACATTTTTAAAAAACGTTTCCTCTCCAGTTGTTTTAAGTTTAAATAAAAAAATTATACTCCTATATTGACTGCACAGCAGTAACAAAAGAACATCAAGAATCATCAATTTTATGTGGAAAACGTGATATTACAGTAGTAAACAGCAGAGTAAACATTTGCAAGCCTTGCTCCGAAACGGTGTGCACTTTTTAATATAGAATTTTTTTTTTTTTTTTTTTTAAATGCTGAAGCACAAGAATCCTACCACATGGCAGAAAAATGGATGAACTCTCTGTGCCAGTCGGTCGCTCTTGCTCTCATCTTTTAGGTATAATAAATTTTTACAGTGACCCATAGCCTCAAAGGTTGATTGTATAAAAAGATTCCTAAAGACAACTTTTAAAAGTTCAGATCCACTCCATCTTCATCTCCAGATGTTGCAAAAAACCTCAGTTCTTGAAACGTGTTTGCTCACATATGTGGTTAAATTTCCTGGAAGAAAAAAGGACACAAGATGAAAAAGTGGCTGGATTTCCCTAATTCGACTCACTTTAAATCAAAATATTTCCCAGTCAAAAATAATTCTAATTTAGGTTACAAGACTCGATCCATATATAAAAGTCTTGTGTAACTTGTCTGTCACATACAACGTGCACTTAATAGGTGCAAATCTCAACAACAACCTGCATTTATATAGCGCCTTTAACATAGTAATATGTCCCAAGACACTTCACAGGAGTGTCACCAAGCCACACAAGGAGCAATTAGGACAGGTGACTAAAAGCTTGGTCAAAGAGGCACGGTTTAAGGAGCATCTTAAAGGAGGACAAAGCGAGGCAGAGAGGTTTAGAGGGGAATTCCAGAGCTTAGGGCCCAGGCAACTGAAGGCACGGCCGCCAATGATGGGAGCGAAAGAAATTTGGAAGCGCAACAGGCCAGAATTGGAGGAATGCTGAGTTAAAACAAGCAGCAGCAAATCTCAACTGAATAATCTTTAAGAAATGTTAAAAAAATTCTTGGTTTCCAAATGGAGGAACTGAGAATTTACAATCAGCTGCCAATTAGGGCAGCCAATTAACCATACCGGTCAGATTCGTCACGGACTGAGCAGAAGCATTGCTGCTTCAAAGTTATTTTTTAATAAACAAACATCCCGCAGCAAAAACAAGTAGGCCATTTTGGACCATTCCCTGCAGCAAGCCAATAGATGATCAGATTTCTGCTCTGGTTTGGTGAAACTCTGGTCTAAAAGGACAGACCATTAAACACAGCTCCTCCACAGCTGCAGACAGCTCATCACAAGTCAGTTCTTTTATGCCCATTAGGAAAGTGTTCTCAAGACAAACACCCCTCTTGTTATTGTACAATATATTGACGGGTACATAGCACAATGATCCTTCTGTTATAACACATCCTCTGACTTACTATGAGCAATGCCGAGGGAGAGCCACGAACTTTGTAACCTTTATTGTTCAAATTACCAAGTGACAGTGGCCAATTACATTGAATTCTAGCTCGGCATCAAGGCAACCTGGAAAGTGGCAGGCAAAATGTTCAAAACCTTTGCAACACTAAGAGAAGAATCAATTAACCTGCGTGTGGTACTTACATAGCATGATGTGCTTTAACCTGTGTGCGACAGTTTCGACCCCAGTAGCAGTCTGGACGTGCAGTTACAGACCCTACAAGATCAATTAGTTGCAATTTAAACTAAAACATTCTTTAAAGACTTGACAAGATTATTCTGAAAGAACTCTATAGCCCTGTTTGTGCTGCACAGGATCCAACATACAGGAGTACAGGAAACTTTGCGCTATCCGGCACCGACGGGACCGAGCTGTTGCCGTTCCCTCAAAACTGCCAGACACACCAGCGCTGATGTTGAAACATACGGAGATTTTCAGCTCCGTGTGAATCAACAAACCCTGTTGCTTAGCAACAGCTTCTAAACAGTCGGCAAGCGTCTCTGTAGCGTCCCTAGCTGAAGCTGTTGCTTAGCTACAGACCTTGCAGAGCTTGACTGTTGAGAAAAAAGCAACGAAAAGAAAAAAAACCTAACGAAACGGCTCCTGATTTTTGCCGGTGGCTCGAGCTTGCCGGACATTTAGCCTCCGGATAACACAAAGTTTCCTGTAAGTCAGGCGTATGAAGGTGTCCTGCTGAAAACCTGTGTACAAATGACAGCGCACTTTTCAATTCACACATGGAGAGGCACATACTGAACTATAATACTCAAATTAAACGCAGTACAATTCACTTCTAATTTAGGGATGTATACTTTTATAACCTTTACATACTTGATCCCAAAAGAGCACTGAGTAATTGAGGATATGCATTTCTATGTATTGTTGAGAAGCGAGGCTCTTTTTGAAAACACATTTTCTTTTCATCAGCATCAATGTAATCCTAAAAAATGCATAGGATTTATCCAGCCATTACTTACTTTCTAGGAAAGGTGGTTTAAAAATAAATACCATTTAGAAAAAAAGGGAACCATTGCATTAATTTGTCTGATTTGCCACATAATCCTAAATGTTTAGAGACACACCTGTTCAGTTATTAGTGGTATTCCTCAATTCTCACATTATGTCTATATTTATCTTCCTTAAAACTTTGCTCACGTAACAATAGTGACTGAACGTCAATATTTCCATTGGTCCTCAAGTGCTTAAGAACATAAGAATTAAGAGCAGGAGTAGGCTATATGGCCCCTCGAGTCTTGGCCGCCATTCAGTAAGATCATGGCTGATCTTCGACCTCAACTCTACTTTCCCACCCGATCCCCATATCCCTGGATTCCCCTAGAGTCCAAAAATCTCTCTCTCTCGGCCTTGAATATACTCAACGATTCAGCATCCACAGCCCTCTGGGGCAGAGAATTCCAACCCTGTGAGTGAAGAACTTCCTCCTCATCTCAGTCTTAAATGGCCAACCCCTTATCCTGAGACTGTGACCCCTAATTCTGGACTGTCCAGCCAGGGGAAACAATCTCTCAGCATCTACCCTGTCAATCCCCCTCAGAATGAGATCACCTCTCATTCTTCTAAACTCCAGAGAGTATAGACCCATTCTACTCAATCTCTCCTCACGGGACAACCTTCTCATACCAGGAATCAATCTAGTGAACCTTCGTTGCACTCCCTCCAAGGCAAGTATCTCCTTCCTCAGATAAGGAGGCCAAAACTGTGCTTTGGGACAACCTCAGGCCATGACTAGGAACGACATAAATGCAAGTGAATTCTTTCTTAAAATCTGACCAGTCATGAAATGGAACTAACCTGGAAGTTCTGCAGCAGGAATGTTCTGCCTGTACTGATAGGCCAGCTCACGGAAGCTATGCAGTCCACAACAGTAACAAAGGACAACATTTGCTGAAACATGATAATCTGTTTTGAAAAAATTAAAAGAAAAAGTAATGCAGATAGTATTTGCTGACGGAATTAAACCCCGAGTCCTCTGTTTATAAGGTAAGCTTGTACAACCACAAATTGTTCCAATGTATTAAACACTGAAAAATGTCAAACTCGAAACAGTCAAGCGTTAGCTAATAGCACTTCTCTCGCCAACTCAAAGTTCCCATGTCGTCACTAAAACTCACTTAGATGACATATGATGGCTATGATTACTTTTTTATCCAATGCACAAGATGACTGCCATACAGAGAGTGCAGAAAAGCAGCACTTAAAAATTCAATCGACAATATCCATTCTAATATCAAAGCGGATCAAAATAAAATTTTGCTGCAGTCACTTATTGAGGTAATAACACTGTAGGATTACATTACTGGAAGGTCGTGGGTTCAGGCTGACACTCCAGTCTAGTACTGAGGGAGCGCGGCACTGTCTTTCGGATGAGACGTTAAACCGAGGCCCCGTCTGCTCGCTCAGGTGGATGTAAAAGATCCCACAGCACTATTTCGAAGAGGAGCAGGGGAGTTCTCCCTGGTGTCCTGGCCAATATTTATCCCTCAATCAACATCATTAAATCAGATTATCCGGTCATTATCACATTGCTGTGTGCAAATTGGCTGCCGCGCTTCCTACATTACAACAGTGACTACACTTCAAGTACTTCATTGGTTGTAAAGCGCTTTGGAATGTCCTGAGGTTTTGAAAGGCGCTATAGAAATGCAAGTCTTTCCTTAAATGTTCATCTTTACAACAACCCATCAATACTTCAATTGTAACTGTGTGTTCAAATTACACATACCTGTAAGAACAAATGTTCCTCGCTGAAGAGCCAAAAGACTTTCCTGCAGCATCTCTTTCCAAGTAAGGCCTCTAGATGTAAGGTAATTCTGAAAAGTAATGACAAGCCATACAAAATCAATTATTATTACATGCAAGGGGATCTGTGGCCTTCAATTCAGAACTTTAAATCTGCTCATGAAGTCAATGTCAAGTCTAACTTTTTATTGGTTCGGCTCAGACCTGGTGACAGAGAGCAATTCTTTAAAAAGTTGTGTTTTGATGACAGGGGGTTAAAAGGTGTCAAGTAACTCTTGTTAGACTACAGCCAGCAAAATCTGTTGAAAGAATGCTACGGTTCTCCGACACTAACTGGATGATGGATCTAATCAGTTAAGGTAAGGATAAACTAATGAGGAGGTTTTGTGCATTAAAAAAAAAATTAGGCAGGTTTGTTTGTGCAGCCCATTAGAAGAGTTAATGTGATCAGGCAGGTTTGCACCATTGAGGGAATGCAGATTTAGAGCAGGACAAGGAGGCTGGGGAGCAGGTAACCTTCCTGTGCTGTCAGCCAGGATAGGCGTGTGGTCGCAGGAAGAGAGCCCAGAACACAATGGCCCGGAATTTGCACAGGGAAATGATGGCCAACTGTCAGCATTCGGCGTCATTACCCCTCTGAAACTGACCGTAACTTCAGGATTCAGCGCATGTGCAACTAAACGCGGAATTCCCCACCAGCTTGTTGACGTCACAGCAGCATTGCCACAGAAATCCCCTATTCACAGCGCTACAATCAATTACACGTCGAGAAACGTCAAGTTTTCGCCAGGGATCACTAGATCTCTGTGGGGTGCTTTCTTCGAGGTCAGTGGCGAGTGCCTTTGCTTGGCCGCAGACAGCAAATTACGGGCCAATGACTTACTAAAAAGCCAACTTTCTGCTAACTGAACTGGCAGCTTGGCTTAGTTGGTAGCACTCTCACCTCTCGAGTCCGATGTTGTGGGTTCAAATGCCACCGAGGATGTTAAAAGATCCCGCGGCCCTATTCCAAGAGTCGGGAGTTCTCCTGGTGTCTTGACCAACATTCCTCTCTCAACCAACACTATAAACAGATTACCTGGCCGTTTGTCTCATTGCTGTTTGAGAGACTGTGCTCTGCACAAAATGCTGTCGTGTTTAGCTGCTACAACAACAACTGCCTTCTAAAGTGCTTTTAGACATTTGATAAGCCACTCCAGATCATTCTTACACCTCTCCACAGCAGCATCAACAAAGGGATGTAAAATAGCAGTCCACCCGTCTGAGCGGGAGTGTAGAGCAACTACTCCAGGGTCAACCAAGGACAGGCACAGAAAACTATAGCAGTAAAAAAATGGTAGGGTTGCATTAAAGCACGCAGAAAAGATGTCCATTTATGTTTAGAGGGCATATTACCTTCAGGATGTCCGATTCATAGCTGTTGTTGTTTAATATTCCATCCAAACACTTTTCTCCAAAATTTACATCTGTCAGAAATATTACATTTTTCGGTTAGAACCATCCCTTAAAGCTTAGATTTAAAATTCAGAAAAACATTGAAAGAGAGATTCACAAAGGGTTGCTCCTCAGAAACCGGAGTTAGCATAGAGTGGCCCTGCATCTGGTCATTGAAAAAACTAACTAGGGTTCCAGGGCTTTGGGGAGAGAGTAGGGCAGGGAGACTCGTTTCGTGTCGTCCCAGAAAAGAGCTGGTACAGATACAATGGGCCAATTGACTTCTGGTGTACTGTAAACTTCTATGATGCTTAAAAAGTGGGGGGAAAAGTGTTCCATTCATCAGCATGCATATCCCTCACCACAGTTACAAACCCAAGGTGTACGAGGCAGTGTTAGAATTGTACATTCCCGACGGTCATGAAAGAGAATCAAGAAATCACCAGTCAAAATGCTGTCACCGAACTGTGGAATTTACCGACAAGCTGATCAAGTCAAACTATGAACCAAGCACCATGTGGCCCTGTAACATCAATCTAAACTGACCCGCTTGACTGTCTCGTCATTGAAGGAGGTCTTTTAAGTACATACAACGTTTAACAGAAAATGTATTTCCCTACCACAAAATCTCGCCAAGCAGCCAGAGCATCCCACTCGAGAGCAACCCCAGTACATGTGGCAGAAGGTCCGTAAACAAATTGTGCCTGGAAGGAAGGAAGAACACATTTGCAGAATTACTTGACCTTTATTTATCTACAAGGTAGCTTATTCACAATAGAAAGGGCTGAACAGAGCATTTGTTTTGGCTAAGAATGCAGTGGAGCGGCTCATTTTTGCTTTGAGCACAGATTTCTGAGAAAGGCTCTGCACAGACTGACGCGGTTGGGTAATGTAGATCTGCACCTCTGGTTTTTGAAAAAAAAGGTCACTCTGATTAACTGTGATGCAGAACAGAGGCCGCAAGTTTCCATAGTCTTTAATGATGGAATACACGTTTAGATTGGATGTCAATTTTATACTTTGTATTAACTATTTAATTGTATAGCACTCAAACTTCATCAAATTAAATCAGATTTAGACTTTTATTACTGTTTTTTTAAAAAGGTAATTGGCAAAATGAAGTGAAATGAGGAGAAATGTATTTACACAGCTAGTTATGATGATCTGGAATGTATTGCCTGAAAGGGTGGTGGAAGCAGATTCAATAATAAATTTCAACAAGGAGTTGGATAAATATTTGAAGGCTAAAACTTTGCAGGGCTATGGGGAAAGAGCAGGGATTAATTGAACAGCTCTGACTACAAAGTCAGCACAGGCACGATGGGCCGAATGACCTCCTCCTGTGCTGTATCATTCTATGATTCTATAAAGAAAAACTAAACGCCCCACATAACTGTGACTACACTTCAAAAAGAATTAATTTCTCTGAAGCACTTTGTGAATCGTAAGAACATGAAAGGTAATAAATACATGCAAGTTCATTCTTTTCTTTAGTGAGTACTGTCAGCAATAAATGCCTAAACCTCAAAAAGTGCAAGTACAAATAATCTTTAGAGATGGCTTTAAATGCTTTGTATTTAACCATTTTCGCTTTACTATTAAGTTTTGGTCTGTTTGTGAATGAACTTCCAAGTAAGAGTTTCTCCTGGTTTCTGATTGGCCCATGTTAACCACATGGCATAGCCAGTCACATGATTAATGGGGACCAATCAGGCTCAACAATTACATTCCAGAACAAACACACCTTACACTTTCAGATCAGCTAAAGGTTTAACTAAGCTGAAGTACTCCAACTACATCTTTAAAATTCAACTTCTAACTAAAGTTTTAGGCAAACTGAAGTCTCGTTCATGCTCAGGTGTGGCACCCTGGACAAGACCCGGCACTCAATTGGCAAGGCGGCTGAGTCAGAGATCGCAGTCGCTGAGGCCCAACTCAATTCCCATTTCAGAGCCGCTGGACAGGAAAGCAATTAATGAAAACTTAGGATGCAGCAAAATGGCCACGTACATTGCTGAGGTGTAATGGTCGGGTTCTGCTCACGCTCCGCCCTCCGGTCAGGCATCGGCTGAAAACAGCAAGTGCAAATCATGTGAGGACCTCGAGCAGGGCAGGTGTACTCCTGGACAGCTTAAAAAACATTTTAAAAAAAAGACAGCGGAGATAGTTAGCAAGCTTAGGACACGTACAAAGTCATTCAGTGGACAGAGATCAGAAAACTTAAGACAATTTGTAAATACAGTACAAATGATTGTTTTCACTATTGAATACATTGAATCGAAAACATGAATGAGAATCTGGTTATGTAGTGTCCGTGTGTAGATAAAGACACTGAAGACAGGAGTTGGTTCATAGGTATTTACTAAGCAAGTCTGGGGGGGGTTCTAAAGGATATACACAATACACAGGCTTATATAGCCCAAGTGGCAATTACCGGCATTACGCACACCTGGGGCTCTTAAAGGCACATACACCATAATTGCTCTTAAAGGCACATACACCACAATTCCTCCCCTTCTAGCTAACTAGTACATCATATTTTAAGTAATTATTAATTACATGTTATATGCAAAATAATATACATTGCTGTATTAATTAATTATAAGTTAGTCTCTCAGGAGGCTTCCTGTCTCGGTCCGGATAACGCCTCGGGGGTGTAGTAGTTTCTGGTGGTGTAGTAGGTTCTTCTGGCAAGGCTGATTCGGCTTGAAGGCCAGTGTCGGGTTCATCGGGTTCCAGTATCACCGGATCGGAGGTAGATATGGGTATCTCTACTTCATCGTTAGATGTATAGCGTGGTGGTGTAGGTTGTCCCTTTTCGGATGACTTGATGATTTGGTCAGCATGGCGCCTTATTATGCTTTCTCCGATGTCCACGGTATACATCAGTGGTCCTAGTCGTGTGCAGATAGTTCCAGGCTGCCATTTCTCGGTACGGTAGTCCCGGGCCAAAACCGGTTGGCCTATCTGGAAGGCCCTAGTTGGCCTTTCATTCATGCCCTGAAACTGCCGGTTCTCCACGTCCCTTCGGATGTTGGGCTTGACCAAATCCAGCCGGCATCTTAGGTTTCTATTGTAGAACATCATGGCGGGAGTTTGGTTTGTAACCATATATGTTGCATTCCTATATGCAAATAAGAAGTTATCCACCTTGTGCTGAAGTTTTATGTCTTCATTACCCATGGCCTTTATGGCCTTCTTAAAGGTCTGGACAAACCTTTCAGCCAATCCAATGGTGGCGGGATGGTATGGGGCGGACGTGTAGTGCTTTACCCCATTGTTCTTTAAGAACTTTCTGAATTCTTTGGACACAAATTGCGGTCCATTATCAGAACATATCTGTTCCGGCAGCCCATTCCTGGCAAATATGGTCCTTAATACTGTGATGGTTTTTTCCGTGGTGGTGGAGGACATCTTTATTACCTCCGGCCACTTGGAGTGTGCATCAACTGCGATTAAGAACATTGAGTCCATAAATGGACCAGCAAAGTCGATGTGCACCCTTTGCCAGGGAGATGAGGGCCACTCCCATGGATGTGGAGGGGCCTGTGGCGGAGCATTTTGGACCTACTGGCATCTTAGGCAGCTCTTGGTCATGTCTTCGATGTCTCCATCGATACCTGGCCACCATACAAATGCCCTAGCTAGGTTCTTCATTTTCACTCCACCCAGATGCCCCTCGTGAAGCTCCTTTAGCACTTTATCCTGGAGTTTGGGTGGAATCACCACTCTGGATCCACACATCAAGGTTCCTCGGCACACTGACAGCTGTTCTCTTCTTTGCGAGAATGCTGGCAACAGTGGTTCGCCATGTGCTGGCCATCCCTTCATTGTTAAATCGTAGACCCGTGAGGGAGTAGGGTCATTTCTGGTCTCCCTTTCAATGGCAGAATTTGTCACCAGTAGACATTCCACTATGGTAGAGTGGAATATCTCTACTGGGTCTACTGTAGGTGCCTCTTCTATCGTTGGCAACGGCAGGCGCGATAAACCGTCAGCATTCCCATGCTGTTTTGACCCTTTGTATTCAATGTTGTATTGGTGTGCCCCTAGAAAAAGGGACCACCTCTGTAGTCTTTGTGCTGTCATAATGGGGACACCTTTCTTAGGGTTGAATATGGAGATGAGGGGTTGATGGTCAGTCAGCAAGGTAAATTTTTGTCCGTGTAGGTAATGGTTGAATTTCTTCACTCCCCATACCAGGCTGAGTGCTTCCCTGTCTATCTGGGAATAGTTACGCTCAGCTGAGTTCAATGAGCGTGACGCAAAAGCTATCGGCCGTCCCGAGCCATCAGGGAATCTATGGGACAATACCGCTCCTATGCCGTAAGGGGATGCATCGCACGCCAGTCTGATTGGTAGTGATGGGTTGTAATGAGCCAAAACTTTCTCGGATGTGATTAAGTCTTTACATTTATGGAAGGCACGTTTACAGTCTTCATTCCATTTCCAAATCACTCCTGTGTGTAGAAGATCATTAAGAGGGTGTAGAATAGTTGATAAGTTCGGTAAAAATTTATGATAGTAATTTATTAATCCCAGGAATGACCTCAATTGTGAAACATTTTCAGGTGCTGGGGCTTTTATAACTGCTTCAATTTTTTCAGGTGACTTATGCAACCCTTCCTTATTAATTATGTGGCCACAATATGATATCTGATTTTGGAAAAATTCGCACTTGGGGCGATTTGCTCGTAGGCCCCGTTCTTTCAGCCTAGTGAGCACCTGTTCCAAATTGGCAAGGTGCTCGTTGTCGTTTTCTCCTGTTATAAGGATGTCGTCTAGGTAACACTGAGTCCCCGGAATCCCTTGCAGGACTTGCTCCATAGCTCTTTGCCAGATAGCTGGAGCTGATGCTACTCCAAAAACCAGTCGATTGTACTGGTACAGGCCTTTGTGTGTGTTTATTGTGAGATACTTTTTAGAGGTCTCCTCAACCTCCATCTGTAGATATGCCTGTGCCAGGTCAATTTTTGTGAAACGTTTTCCTCCGGATAGTGAGGCGAAAATATCTTCTATCCTCGGAAGAGGATACTGTACCGTGTGAAGGACTGGGTTTACAGTCACCTTAAAGTCCCCACAGATGCGAATTTTTCTCTGTTCCTCAGAGTTATTTTTCAATGCTTTTTTCATGACTGGAACGATGGGTGTTGCCCATTCGCTCCAATCTATTTTGGATAATACGCCTGCCTTTTCCAAATTCTCCAGCTCCGCCTCGACTACCGGACGTATTGCGTATGGCACCGGTGTTGCCTTAAAAAATTTTGGAATTGCTGCATCTTCCACTTTTATTGAGGCGGTGATGCCTTTCAAGGTTCCTAGTTTCTCTTGAAACACTTCTTTGGCGTTGGCCAAGATGTCTTTTAATCGTTCAGGTATGATGTCATCCTTGTTTTTTTCCTTACTGGTCACCGTCAGTGCCTGAATGGAGTGCCAGTCTAAACGTATCTTCCTTATCCATTCACGTCCCAACAACGGTGGACCACCATCTTGTAGAATGTATAAATACAACTTTTGTATTTCTTTGCCGTTGTATACCACAGGCACCTTTATTTTTCCTTTGGGGTATACTTTCTGCCCCGTATATGTTTTTAAGATAATGGATGTGTCTTTTAGAGGTATATGCGAAAATAGCCTCTCGTAATCTCGTCGATTTATTACGGTTAGAGCTGATCCTGTATCTAGCTCCATTTTAACTGGGGACCCTGCTATTATGAGGGTAACCCAGATGGTCTGGTAATCTTCATTGGCAATTACATTATGTAATTTGAGAGAACTTAGTCTCTTGTTCCCGGAGTCGCTATCGCTCTTCTGGTCTTTGGAGCTACTGTCCGTCATCATTTGTACCTTTCTGTGCTTTTCCTTATTGATTCTTTTCCCGTTAGTGGATTTTTTATTTTCAGATCGGCATACACGTGGAATGTGTCCCATCTTTCCGCATCGCCTGCATGCTTTTTCTTTGAACCAGCAATCCCTCTGGTCATGGTTGGATCTGCCGCAGCGATAACATCTCTTGAAACCCCGTGTCATTTCATGGGTGCCGAAGTCCTGTGGCCTTTGCTGTATCTTTGCCGCTCCTATTGCACTGAAAGCCTTGTCCAGTGTTAAATCTTTTCCAGAAGATACCTTTTTTTGTGTTTCTACACTTAGGGGATCGCAGATGAATTTGTCTTGCAGAGAATCTGCCAGTTCTGCCTCGAATTGGCAGTGTAGGGTATCAACAATCTCCTCAAAATTCTTGTCCATCGGTTCGGCTGGAGTGATTAAGTTGCGTAACAGCTTGTATGTTTCTGCGCCCATTAGATCCAGAAGCACTGAAGCTTTTTTTTCATCTTCTATTCCATTTGCGGTGCAAAACACCTCCACTCTTTCTACATATGTGGTCCAATTCTCTATCTTGTTATCAAAAACATCAATATTGCCAAAGTTAGGCTCTGTTTCGTTATCAAAAGCATCAATATTGCCAGACTTAGGCATTTCAAAAAAAAAAGATATGGCGCTTCCCGCGCTCTTTTTTTTTCCTCTGTAGCAACGATATGGCGCTTCCTGCGCTTTCCGCCGCTGCTACCGATAACAACGCTGTTTTACTGTGGTTTCCGTTTATTCACTGTTGGAGACTCGTTCCCGACGGAGGTCTAAATGCTGACCTGCTTGCCGCGACGGCCGTCTCCCGAGTGCACCCTCCCAGTCCGTTATTGCTTGCCTCCGATTTCGCTGCCTGTCTCAGCTGTAGAGCCTGACGCTGGAGCCCCAGCCTGACGCCCAGGAAGGATTAGCGCAGTACCTGCCACCAGCTTGGCCAGCTGGTGAAACCACAGTTTCTATAACTTCCTTGAGTCTTCTGGACGCTGGAGGAATCGATGTCCTTGAGGTGCTGCCGAATTGCAGGTAAGTCCGTTTCCACTTCGTCGCCACTGTAGTGTCCGTGTGTAGATAAAGACACTGAAGACAGGAGTTGGTTCATAGGTATTTACTAAGCAAGTCTGGGGGGGGGGGGTTCTAAAGGATATATACAATGCACAGGCTTATATAGCCCAAGTGGCAATTACCGGCATTACGCACACCTGGGGCTCTTAAAGGCACATACACCACAATTGCTCTTAAAGGCACATACACCACAGGTTACTTCCACTATTACACTGTGAAATGAGCAATCACTATTCATAAAATGAGCGACCACTATTCATAATTAAATAATATAGAAAACAAAATGCTGAGCAGATGGTTGAATTTCAATCAGTTCATTCACAAGTGCTATAAAAGGTTGAGAGTATTAATGATTATAGTTATATAAGCAGTATTATAAATCAGATTGCCAACCCAATGTGGAGTGCTTATTAAATGTCATTTATGATCAACACTTCTCTAGCTCTAATAGGCTTATGCAAAATGATTAATGGGTTTGAGACGATAAACAGTGAAAGGTTGTTTCCACAGGTTGGTGAATCAGCCACAAGGGGGTGTAGACTGACGATAATCACTAGAAAATAAAGGAGGTTTATCACAGAGGGGTATCAGAACATGGAATGCTTTACCACAAGTGGCTATTGAGACAAGAGACTATAACATTTCAAATGTAACTGATAAACATTTTAAAAGGATGCTGCAAAGTGGGATTAGAGTAGCTAGCTCGGATATAGGCACAATGGGGTAAATGCTGTCCTTCCGTGCTGTGCTGTAATTTTCACGACTTTTCAGGTCTGACATTTTGATATAGTCAGTTCCTATTGAGATTTCCAGTTCACCAGTCAAAGCAGTATTAGGCTGGAGGTGGCAATTACTAATTTATGACCAACAGCAGATAGCCACAAACAAGTGTTTAAAAACTAAAATAATACAATCACTTAAATAACTTAGTTTCTGCAATGATTAATACTTAAAGTTATGGTTAAATCTTTGGATTGACTGCTTATACTGGTGTCAAACGTGCATTATTACCCAGAAAAACAGCAGGCCTGTTCCTGAGGTCTTTGAAAATACAGTTCTTAAGCTAAGAGAGCACTAAAGGTCGATTCACTTTACTGGGTTAGCACCCAGCTCCACTCACCCTGCACCAACTACATCTTCACTCATTCCAGATTGTGGTGTTTTCTGGAAAACATCCAATACCTTTTCTCCTCACCGTTTTGTGCAGCCCATATTGCAAATTCTTAATCTTTTTCATAATACGTATGCGCAGTCTTCCACAAGTGCAGAGATCACATTTCCCCTTCTCGCTCCTCCCTCTGCTTTCCCCGCCTCTGGAAAAACTGGACTTTTACAGTCTGATGTTAAAATGGGCCAATTCCCAGCCAGGAACACAACCTATAAAGCTAGATAAAGAGCTCTGTGTCAGAGAGCCTTCATCCTGTCATGCTATGGCACAGTTTGGCTCAACAGGCTCCATTCCCCTCCTGTCACATCACACTTACATCCCCAATATTCTCCAAAGTGTAACATTTGATTTCTCCTCTCCTTTTAGATCTCTGGCACTATTCTTCAGCTGCCAATAGGTGGCCGACACTCTCTCAACATTATTTCTCACCAATCAGAGAGATACAAAATCAGTTGAGCTAATTCAATTTGTTTCCCTTCCCCTTTAAGGAATTACATTATACAGAATGTACAGCTCAGAAACTGGCCATACAAGCCTCCTCCCACCCTACTTCATCTCACCCTAGCAGCATATCCTTCTATTCCTTTCTCCCTCATGTACTTATCTTGTTTCCCCTTAAATGCAAAGTTCCCACCCCCCCTTCCCTCACACATCTCAAATTAATTCATGAACGTATAATGCTGGAAACCACAGGATAGAAAAAAAAGTTCCCCCCTTACAACTCATTCCCTTGAGGTCAAAGAATGCATTTCCCAGACTTCAACTGTTTAGTTAAGTGAGCCCCCAATTCTAAGCTTTGCTTAGAGATATGCAATGGCAGCATTGCCCATTATGGTTTCTCGACACTTACCGACAGGAATACTAGTAGAAGTTGACGGGGCATCACTCGTCATTCTGAAACCTGGCAACTCACAGGCTCCACCATGCTGGCCTTGCAAGAAAGTAGCCTGATTGCTGTCAGTCCTATATCCAGGACACTGTCTGCATACAATATATGGCTGACTGAAAATGGATACAAAAACTAAAATGCGGTCAACCATGGAGAGACAGCAAACTGTATTTAAATCCTACACTAAAATTTTTGTAACTTGGCAAAGAGCAGGAAAAAATAAATGCAAAGCAACAGCTTGCGATACCCTACTAATACAATCAGAAATCTGTTCCCATTGTATTTATGTCCATTTCCTATTCTGCACCACACACATTCATGCTATCTTTCTCTGTTAGAAGGCTGGGCCAAACCATCGCATGCTCAAAATACACCGAGGCAGTTCAGCAACATCTTTATATATCCTATTTAAACATATTCAGGGTCAGCCATGGCTCAGTTGGTAGCACCCTTGCCTCCGAGTCAGAAGGTTCAAGTCCCACTCCAGAGACTGGAGCACAGGCTGACACTCCAGCGCAGTACTGAGGGAGCGCTGCACTGTTGGAGGTGCTGCCTTTCGGATGAGGCATTGAACCGACATCCCGCTTGCTCTCGCGGGTACATGTAAAAGTTCCCACGGCACGATTTGAAGAGGAGCAGGGGGAGTTCTTCCCGGTGTCCTGTCCAACTTTTATCCTTCAATCAACATCACTAAAACAAATTATCCCAGAGCTTTGGGACGTCCTGAAGGTGTGAAAGGTGCTAGATAAATGCAAGTTCATTCATTCAATTTTCAGCAGCTCAGCGAATTTGTTCAGTAAGCAGCTGAGCCATTCACCAAAGTTGAATCGTAATCTGTACCAAGTTAGTGAATCTCAGCCAAGGCAGAAATTGGGGCAATGCAACTGGCTTCAGCACGCTGGATAAGAGATGGGGGGGGGGGGGGGAAAATTAAAAAAAAAAAAAAATCCAGGATTCCTCTTCCTGATTGCTATCCAGTGACCACCCCCCCCCCCCCCCATCACTTGTGTACACATTGGGCAAGAACAGAATCGATCCTGGCTGCAATGCTCCCATGACTAAGTAGCTTGACGACACTCACTGTTGATGTGCATATAGGAACAGGAGTAGGCCAATCAGCCGCGCGAGCCTCTTCCGCCATCACGGAGACCATGGCTGATCTGTATCTTAAGTCCATCCACCCGCCTTGGCTCCACATGCTTTTACACCCTTGGCTAGCAAAGGTCTATCAATTTCAGATTTAAAATCATTAATTGAGCTAGCATCTACAGGAAACTCTTTGGTATCCGGCACCGACGGGACCGGGATGGTGCCGGTTGGTTAAAAATTCCGGATGACGGAGAGGGTTATCTACCGAGGCTATTTTCAACAAAAAAAAATTAAAAAAATCAAGAAATGTGCAGTATACAGTAATTGGGTACTCACCTACAGAATGTTGTGTTAAATGGATGGTGGAAGATGCTTGATTAAGTACAGTACTGCCAGTTGAGGGTAATGCATAACTCTTTAATTACTTAACAGCAAAACAAAACTTATACAGTAAACGACTGTATACAGTGCTGTAGTTGACTGTACACTTATTCCAAGTCCTTTTGCTTGGACCAACTTTTGGGAATTCTATAATGCAAGATGGGGGTGATAATTCATGATAAAGATGGAGAGACACACAGAAAAATGGCGGATCGGAAGAGACTACCGGCAGCGCGGGAGAGTCAGACTCCTGTTATTGCGATGTTCGGACTTCCGACAGCGCCAAGAAGCCGAGTAGTGGCAGTTTGGAGAACTACCCCCACTGACTAACTCGGCCACTGCGGGAGACTCGGACTCGGCAACATTTCCGGTTATTGAGGTGTTGTTTTCGGAGTATGAATTTTGCCGGTTAAGAGAGAACTCCGGATAGTTAGGTGCCGTTTAAATGAGAGTTTCCTGTACTACTTTTTGTGGGAGAGTGTTCCACACTTCTACCACCCTTTGCAGGAAGAAGTGTTTACTAACTTCTTTCCTGAATGGCCTGGCTCTGATTTTAAGGTTATGTCCCCATTCTCCTCGACTCCACTAGCGGAAAAAGTTTCTCTTGATCTAGCCCATCAATTCCTTTCAAAATCCTAAAAACGGCAATCAAATCATCCCTTAACCTTCTATATTCCACATATTGGGCCAAATTATATAGTGGGTGCCCAGTATCCATGAGCTGTCCTAGTGAGGAAGCATCACCTTCAGGAGAGGAATGTATGCAAGCTGTTCCCTCCACTATTAATATACACTAAGTCAATATTCATGACACTATAGTTGAATTATTACAAGGGCTCGACAAGAATTATGTTTGGCCGCGTTACAATAAAGCTTTGTCAATCTGTGGATACTCAATTTTCTGTCTGCCCACAGCCCACTGAAAGTCTGATACAGGAAACTTTTTTTTAATCCGGCACCGACGGGGTGCCGGTTCATCAAAAATTCCGGATAACCGAAAGCTATAGTAAAAGATACGGAGAGCTGAGAGCTCCGTATAAAGCAACAAACCCTGTTGCTTAGCAACAGGTTCAGAACAATGGCCACAAGTTCCAAGCGTCTCTGTAGCTTAGCAACAGCTGCAGCCACACCCTTGCACAGCAACAGATCGAGGAAGGCAAGTAGAATATGAAGTAAAACTTACCTGAACCTACTCCTGAATTTTGCCGGTTAACCGAGATTTACGGTTATTTAGGTGCCGGTAAATCGAAAGTTTCCTGTAATTCATTAAGCAGTCCACTTGCGGCTGTTCAGAGTCACTTCTCCTACTATTTTAGTTTTCTTAAGGCTGCACAAACCTTAGCATACACTGTAGCCAATAATCACACACTTTGGCAATAGAACAAGGACTGCCTGCTGCTGAACAAATAAAGCAGTACTTTCAAAAACCCACCTAATATCAGAAGATTCACTGTCTACATCGGACAGTTCCAGAAAATCCTCGGAGCTGACCTCTTCATCGGAGAATGACCGTTTAATCTTCGGCTGTAACATGTCGTGTGTTATTTTATTCCTGGCATCCATGCTTTGCAGTTCATCGCCACTCCGACACTTCTCTGAAATAATAAATCGCACACAAATGTAACCAAAACAATCATCAAAGCAGGATCAGAATCTAGCCATAGTTTAGATTAGTGACCCAATGCAGTTACTTTTTCCTTTGAGGACTACCTTTCCTCTCCCGCTTGGACAAGCAAAGACATTTTAAGACAATTCAAGCAATAAATATAAATTGGGATTACCGATCTCTAGTGGGAGATTTATCGCACGCTCAACACATTTTCTGACAATGTAGTAATGTCCCTTATTGAGATTTTATAATTTTATTTCTTTGTACTCCAGAGACTTGAGCACAAAAATCTAGGCTGACACTCCAGTGCAATACTGAGGGAGTGCCGCACTGTCGGAGGTGCCGTCTTTCAGATGAGACATTAAACCAAGGCCCTATCTGCTCTCTCGGACGGATGTAAAAAATCCCATGCCACTATTTCGAAGAGGAGCAGGGGAGTTATCCCCGGTGTCCTGTCCAATACTTGTCCCTCAATCAGCATCACTAAAATAGATTATGTGGTCGTTAATACATTGCTGTTTGTGGGAGCTTGCTGTGTGCAAATTGGCTGCCACGTTTCCACATTACAACAGTGACAACACTTCCAAAAAAAAAAAAGTACTTCATTGGCTGTAAAGCACTTTGGGACATCCGGTGGTCATGAAAGACGCTATATATATATATATATAATATATATATATGCAAGTCTTTTTTTTCCTTTTTTCTTCATGTTAATTGCTTTAAGTCGCTCCCTATTGTTAGAATGCATCTTTCTCATAGAACTACTTGCCAAACCGATGAAGCAGAAAAAGAGCATGTATGACAGATGTCAGGTTGCAAATGCATCTGAGAATCAGGCTATATATAGAAAGGTCAGAGGAGAAGTGAAAAATAAAATAAGAGGGGAAAAGAGAGGGTATGAGAATAGAATGGCAGCCAACATAAATAGTAATCCAAAAGTCTTTTATAGGCATATAAATAATAAAAGGATATTAAGAGGAGGGGTGGGGCCGATTAGGGACCAAAAAGGAAACCCGTGCATGGAAGCAGAGGGTATGGCTGAGGTATTAAACAAATAAGAATTGATAAAGAGATATTAGAAAGGCTAGCTGCACTTAAAGTAGATAAGTCACCAGGAGAGGATGGGATATATCCTAGGATACTGAGGGAGGAAATCGCAGAGGTACTGGCCATAATATTCAAATCCTCCATAGATACAGGGGTGGCGCCAGAGGACTGGAGAATTGCAAATGTTACACCATTGTTCAAAAAAGGGTATAAAGATAAACCCAGCAACTACAGGCCAATCAGTTTGACCTCGGTAGTGGGGAAGCTTTTAGAATCAGTAATCAGGGACAAAATTAAGTCACTTGGACAAGTGTGGATTAATTAAGGAAAGCCAGCACTGATTTGTTAAAGGCAAATCGTGTTTAACTAACTTGATTGAGTTCTTTGATAAGGTAATGCGGTTTACATAGTGTGCATGGATTTCCAAAAGGCGTTTGACAAAGTGCCACATAATAGGCTTGCCAGCAAAGTTGAAGCCTATGGAATAAAAGGGACAGTGGCAGCATGGATAGGGAATTGGCTAAGTGATAGGAAACAGAGAGTACTGGTGAACGATTGTTTTTCGGACTGGAGGAAGGTATACAGTGGTGTTCCCCGGGGGTCGGTACGTGGACCACTGCTTTTCCTGATATATACAGTAAACTCTTTCATATCCGGCACCTACGGGACCGGGATGGTGCCAGTTGATTAAAAATTCCGGATAATGGAGGGGTATACCTATCAAGGTACGAGAGCCCTGTTACACGGCCACAGGTACTGGAGCCCGGGTTACACAGCCACAGGTGCAGGAACCCCGGTTACACAGCCACAGGTACTGGAGCCCCTGTTACACAGCCACAGGTACTGGAGCCCCGGTTACACAGCCACAGGTGCATGAGCCCCGGTTACACAGCCACAGGTGCTGGAGCCCCGGTTACACAGCCACAGGTGCTGGAGCCCCGGTTACACAGCCACAGGTGCTGGAGCCCCGGTTACACAGCCACAGGTGCTGGAACCCCGGTTACACAGCCACAGGTGCTGGAGCCCCGGTTACACAGCCACAGGTGCTGGAGCCCCGGTTACACAGCCACAGGTGCTGGAGCCCCGGTTACACAGCCACAGGTGCTGGAGCCCGGGTTACACAGCCACAGGTGCAGGAGCCCCGGTTACACAGCCACAGGAGCCCGGGTTACACAGCCACAGGTACTGGAGCCCCGGTTACACAGCCACAGGTACTGGAGCCCCGGTTACACAGCCACAGGTACTGGAGCCCCGGTTACACAGCCACAGGTACTGGAGCCCAGGTTACACAGCCACAGGTGCAGGAGCCCGGGTTACACAGCCACAGGTACTGGAGCCCCGGTTACAAAGCCACAGGTACTGGAGCCCGGGTTACACAGCCACAGGTACTGGAGCCCCGGTTACACGGCCACAGATCCAGGAATCCCTGTTACACGCCCACAACTACAGGAGCCGCAGTTACACGGTCACTTGTGCAGGAGCCTTGGTTACACGGCCACATGTGCAGGAGTCCCGGTTACACAGCTACAAGTGCTGGAGCCCCGGTTACACAACCACAAATATACAGTAAAACTTACCTTTGGGTTCCGAACCTGCTCCTGAATTTTGCTGGTCATTAGAGAATTCCGGATAATTAGGTACCGTTAAACGAGAGCTTACTGTATTAATGACTTGGACGTGGGTGTACAGGGCACAATTTCAAAATTTGCAGATGACACAAGACTTGGAAGTATAGTGAATAGTGAGGAGGAGTGTGATAGACTTCAGGAAGACATTGACAGACCGGTGAAATGGGTGGACACGTGGCAGATGAAATTTAACGCAGAAAAGTGTGAAGTGATACATTTCGGTAGAAAGAGTGAGGAGAGGACATATAAACTAAATGGTACAATCCTGAAGGGGGTGCATGAACAGAGAGACCTGGGGGTATATGTGCACAAATTGTTGAAGGTGGCCGGGCAGGTTGAGAAAGCAGTTAAAAAGGCTTACGGGATCCTGGGCTTCATGAACGGAGGTATAGAGTACAAAAGCGTAGAAATTATGAAGAACCTGCATAAAACACTGGTTCGGCCCCAATTGGAGTATTGTGTCCAATTCTGGGCACCATACTTTGGGAAGGTGTGAAGGCCTCAGAGAAGGTGCAGAAATGATTTATGAGAATGATCCAGGAATGAGGGACTTCAGTTACGTTGATAGACTGGAGAAGCTGGGGTTGTTCTCCTTGGAGCAGAGAAAATTGAGAGGAGATTTGATAGAGGGGTTCAAAATCATGAGGGGTCTGGACAGAGTAGAGAGTAACTGTCCTCATTGGCAGGAGGGTCGAGAACCAGAGGACACAGATTTAAGGTGATTGGCAAAAAGAACCAAAGGCGACGTAAGAAAAAACATTTTTACTCAGCGAGTGGTTAAGACCTGGAATGCACTGCCTGAACGGGTGGTGGAGGCAGATTCAATCACGGCTTTCAAAAGGGAGTTGGATACGTATCCGAAGGAAAGAAATTTGCAGGGCTACAGGGAAAAGGGCAGGGGAGTGGGACTAGCTGAAGTGCTCTTGCAGAGAGCCGACACAGGCTCAACGGGCCGAATGGCCTTCTTCCACGCTGTAACCGTTCTATGATTCTAAGCCAGTAACTGGATTTGTGAATCTGCCAATGCTCCCACAATATTCAACAACGGCCCAGAAATTCGGGTCGGGGGCTTCCCGCTGGTGTAAGCCCCCAACCTGCACTTACCTAGCGCGCCGGCCGTTGAGCTGTGGGCCCGCGTGGGATTCTGATCCTGGGCCTCCTCCAACTGCCGGCGGGCAGTGCTTGTGTATCCCAGGGGCGCAGTTAGTTCGAAGCGTCCCCTGGGATCACGTGGGCCATGGAGAGCCAATGGTAGCAGGGAATGCTTCATTCATAAGTTTGACAGGAAGACCTGGCAAACCTATAAATACTATAAGCCCCAAAACATCACTAAATCTTCAAATAATTTTTTTTTTAAATCACATTTTAAAAAGAACTAAATTACATTAAATAACTATTTTAAACAATATTAAATTTTTGAAAAAATTAATTACATTTTCTAATGGGGCTAAAAATAAACTTACCTTTCTTTAAAGTATTTAAAAATAATAAACCTGTGGAAAAAAAAGTTTTCATTTTAATTAATTCACCACTTACCTTGTTAAAAGCAGGCCTTGCGACTGCTTTTTAAAAGTGTAACTCCTGGAGACTTACCCTCCCGGAAAAACCTGGGAAAAAAATGTAAGTTCGATGCGCACGCACTGCCTCTCCTTCCTGCGCACACGTTCCGCCTGTCAACCCCTTCTTTCAGGGGAACGGAAGTGTCGGTTTCCCGCGCATGCGCAGTGCATGCATGAAACCGGCAGTTCCATTGGGCTTACGGGTGAGTACCCCGTGCGTACTCACCCGTGGAGACCCGAATTTCTGGGCCATTGTTTCTAATTCTGTCCCTCTCCTCTTCCCCAGATCCATCTCGTCCATTTGTCTCAATCTTATTCTCTCTCGAAAGTACAGGCATGAACTCACACACAGTCCCACTTCCTACTTAACAACTGGGTTCCCATTTGAAACACAAGTTTCTTCTAGATAGACTCCAGAGGTAAAAGATCGTCTAAATTCAAGCACTGGGAAAATTCAAGCAAGTGGTCGCCAATTTCAATACCAACAACAGAATACATTTACACAGCACCTTTAATGTAATGAAGCATCCCAGGGCGCTTCACAGGAGCGTGATCAATAAACAGAATTTGACACTGAGCCATGTAAGATATTAGGGCAACTTGGTCAAAGAGGTAGGTTTTCAGGAGCGTCTTAAAAGGAGGAAAGTGAAGTTGCGAGGCGGAGAGATTTAGGGAGGGAATTCCAGAGCTTAGGGCCTTGGCAGCTGAAGGCACAGCCGCCAATGGTGGAGCGATTAAAAATCGGGGATGTTCAAGAGTCCAGAATTGGCAGAGCGCAGAGATCTCGGGGGATTATAGGGCTGGAGGAGATTAGAGATAGGGAGGGGGCGAGGCCATGGAGGGATTTGAAAGCAAGGATGAGAATTTTAAAATTGAGACAGATAAACAAGAGCAAGATGTGGATTCACAGTTGTGCTAGCCACTGACTTTAACTAATCATAAAACTCAAAGCTGACATTCATGAGATTCCTCCCTCCCCCAAAATCACGTATTAAACACTTGGAATACACAAAACATCAACACAATACTTTGCCCCTTCCTATCCAAATAAACAAATGCACATGAATTGAACGCAGCAATTACTTGCCTGGGTGTTGCAGTAGATAAGCCTCCACCAGATTATTCACCATGTGGTTCTTGCTGATGCGTTCAACAGGACAGCGGCAGGTTGGGCAGAGCGACGATCGCTCCATCCACCCTGAGTAACATGCTGCGCAGAAAGAGTGCATACACGGCTGAAGGCTGAACAAGAGAGGTGAAATTAGGCCCATCGGGTTTATTAATGCCCTCAAGCTTTTACAGCCAACCATTCATTTCCCAGAGTTACCATTTCTGAACCAATAGATTTGCAAAAATTACCAAGTAAGCATGTATTAGTACGAGATTTATCAATCAACCACTAGTGATTGCTTCCAGGAATAGTGCATTTAGGATATAATGTTGCATGTTATCTGGATGGGGCAGGCTTAATAGACCAGTTGGTCTTTTCCTGTCCTTCTTTGTATGTTCAAATTACCCCCATCCTCAAACCCCACTTCACCGGGGTCTAGACTCATCATACGAGTCATCACTGGAGATAGACTATTAAAAATGCTATTATGTTGCAGTCTTGAAGTATTGGTCAAGAATTTAAATAAACTCCTATTACTTTAAAGCTTGTCAAGCGATGAAAAGTGTAGCTTGTCTTATGTAAAAGGGGCTGCTTGTGATCTCGGTGTACCTGACACAATCATGCAACAAGTCTTGACAGATGATACAGGTGAGCGTTTCCTCCATTTTATCCGGTTGCTTTCCTTCCGAGGTCCCTTGATCCTCATGTCTGACGTTTGAACTTTGACCTTCACTGAGTAGCAATGGATCTGGAATTCCATCATTCTCTATTTAAAATATATATATTTATAGCAGATGCAAATATTGAAACTCACACTTATCTGTCGTGTTGAGCAAAAAAAAAAAAAAACAGAATCCAATCCTTGAATTTAAAAAAATGCTGGAAATATACAATAGGCCCGTTAGCATCTGAATAGTGAAAGGGTCTGGCATAGGCACAATGGGCCGAATGGCCTCCTTCTGTGCTGTATGATTCTAGGTTAATGCTGAAAACGATTAAACCTGAAAGATTAACCTGACTTTTCTCTCTCCAGATACGGACGCAGCCATGGTACCTTTCGAGCATTATGTTTTTCTTCCAGTTTAAAAAAAATTATTTCTCTTCCTTTTTAGTGTGGGACAATTCCTTACCCACTCGCACTCCCCTCCCCTCCCAGTTTTCTTTTCCTTACACTCCTTAAGACAGTCACTTATTCCGGGGGTAGGGCACAATGCCAGTATTCCTCCTGTACTTCCCAAAGGCCCATTCTTCATGGGAGCCTACACAGTGGAAACTGGTGGGCTATTCTCCTGCGGAAGAGGGCATCACCATCCTCACTGGATGTTCACGCTTATGCAGGGGGTGACTGGCGAGCAAGCGGAAGCCGAAACCCGGTCAGATATTGCCCCTCCCTAGCTCAGATCACCTGTATAAGGACAACGAAGATCCGAAGACACGCATGGAATGGGGCCCAGCAGCCTTGGGGGTCGAAATTCTTAAGGGGCGGTGGGGGAAAGAGTGCAATGTTCTTTGTGTCTAAATTAGTCAACTCTGGAAATAAAATCTCTGTTACACAAATACTTGCCTCTTTTCTGCTTCTTCTTGGTTGGCTCTAGGTCCTCCTCTTTGGCCAAGACATCCATAACAGATGACTCCGTGGCTTCAGGTCCTGGTGTGCTTTCTACATTCACCCGAGTCCTTGAAGGTGCTAAAACGGGACTTGGCGGCTTTGGACACGAAGTCCAAAATGTTGCCAAACAACTAGGTCCACGTGTGATCACTGAAGGTCCAGCAGTGATGGACACGGGTCCTGTTGAGGAAGTGCATGGCTGCATGGCAGAAGTAGTCGACTGAACAGTGTCGGAGTTGGTTGCAGAGGTACAGAACGGATCGTAGTAAGATGTGCATGGCTGTGGTTCCTCTCGGGAAGGGTGTTCAACTGGTTTTGAACAAAGTGGGAAGGTGACTGCTGTTTGGTCGGAGCTGCTGTCTAAGCTCGAGGTTTCTTTAATAATCTGCTCAACCGTGCTGCAAGAGGATCCTGTACATGAAAACCATTTGTAAGCAAATGAAGATCCATTTTCAGACAGACATTGAGTCAATTCATCCCATTATGAAGCCTTCAGGTTTATGGTGCACGAATTGAGTGTAATTTTATGAACCGTGCTGCAGCTACATCACCAAAATAGAAACCTAGAACGTTACATCGAAACATAGAAGATAGGAGCAGGAGTAGGCCATTCGGCCCCTCGAGCCTGTCCCGCCATTTAATGAGGTCATGGCTGATCATCCAAACTCAGTACCCTGTCCCTGCTTTCTCCCCATATCCCTTGATCCTTTTA
Organism: Somniosus microcephalus; assembly: GCF_052327205.1. Taxonomy (NCBI): domain Eukaryota; kingdom Metazoa; phylum Chordata; class Chondrichthyes; order Squaliformes; family Somniosidae; genus Somniosus; species Somniosus microcephalus. Next base: position 11,265,946 of record NC_141005.1, on the reverse strand, counting down.
GCCTTAAGAAATATATCTAACTCCTTCTTGAATATATTTAATGAATTGGCCTCAACTGCCTTGTGTGGTAGAGAATTCCACAGATTCACCATTCTCTGGGTGAAGAAATTCCTCCTCATCTCAGTCCTAAATGGCTTACCTCTTATCCTTAGACTGTGACCCTTGGTTCTGGACTCCCCGGCATCGGGGACATCCTTCCTGTCTAGTCCAGTTAGAATTTTATAAGTTTCAATGAGATCCCCTCTCATTCTTCTAAACTCCAGCGAGTATAAGCCCAATCGACCCAATCTCTCCTCATACGTCATTCCTGCCATCCCAGGTATCAGTCTGGTGAATCTTCGCTGCACTCTCTCCATGGCAAGAACATCCTTCCTCAGATTATGTTACATCACACAAGGCGGCCATTCAGCCCATCACGCCTGTGGGGGCTCTCTGAAAGAGCTAATCACCAAGTCCAGTTCCTCAGCCCTTTCTCCATAGTCTTAATTTTCAAATATTTATCCAATTCCCTTCTACAAGCTATTATGGATTCTGATCCTGCCACTCCATACTAAGTCCTGCCAACCCTCTGGGGGGAAAAAAATCACAAATCTTTCTATTGTTCTTACGATGACCATCTTAAATTTATGCCCTTTAGTTGCTCACTGACCAGCAAAAAGTTATCCCCGATTTACTTTTATCAAACTCTCAATTCTGAACAACTCGATTAGATCTCCTCTTAACCCAGTGTTCTAATGAAAACAACCCCAGTAGCTCAAGTAACATTCTGTTCATTTGAAGCAATACTGTAGCTCTCACTGGGTTCATATCTCATAGAATTGCATAGAACTTACAGCACAGAAACGGGCCATTCGGCCCAACTGGTCTATGCTCCACACGAGCCTCCTCCCACCCTACCTTCATCTCACCCTATCAGCACAGCTCTCCTGTAGATTACGTGGAATTAAACATTATAACATTAATCAGAAGCTTGCTTCTGCTTACATTTTCCTTCATCCATTGCTAGAACCAGATACAGTTCACATTATTGCATTACCACCCAAAACTAATCAGAAACAATTCTTAATTACCCATAGGGTCGTCCATGTTTTCCTCCTCAGAATTCAGTGCTTTGTACAAATAGGCAACATCTAAAAAATAAATTAAGAAAGAATATGATGGAAAGAAATGCTACTTTTTGCTTAAAATTACCACATCACTCCTAACCAGAGGAAACAGTGCAAAAAAAGTTAAAGGGTAAGAGACCCCTTCAGTTGGCTGGTGGGGTGCAATATGCTTCAGGAGCCGTCTCCTGGCTGGGGTGTGGGGGGAGGGCGCGGGGTTGAATGGGTAGGGGAAAATTAGTCAGTCAAATTTCTCATTCCTGATGACTATCTGCTAGAAATGTGTGCACAGTATATACACTGCAGGTGCCAACAAGATTAAGCTCGGTTACAATATCTCTCCACAATCAAATGGTCTGCTTACACTCGAGTCTACGCTCACACAAGAATGTTGGACAAGGAACCCAAGGGCTGGCAGGCGTCTGTAGAGGTGTGCTTTAGAAGGGAATAGAATTTGTTGGGGTGTTTACATATTGGAACTAAATTACACTGAAATACAATCCATTTTTCTTAATAGTCACTGAGTAACCCTGCTAGGTATAGGGTGCAATCATTATAACAGTCGGTAGTAAGATTTACTTCTTGCAATTCACAAAGAGATTAGCCAGACTGTGCAATTCTCCACATTGTACAATGCAATATCTAACATCACACTTCAAAAAGGTCTCGTCAGTTCTCTCCCCATCTGAAGGCACTGGCTCGTTACTGGTGTACAGTTCTATGGTGCACTTCCAGTAACTTGCAGCCTCAAAGAGACAAATGCTGAACCATTTTGATCAGGAGTGATGGAGAATAAGATGGTCCACACACATACCACTCTTACATAGCGGTGTACACGAACAAGCCGAGAACTAACTGCCAAGCACAACAGCCGGTTCCCCACTGCTGTCCCACCAACTTAGTTTAAGAACCGGAAATGGGCTATTTCCAACCACGTGCATTCATTTTCCTCGCACTATCCTTACTCTGATCTGGCTCATTCTTCCTGTAGACAACGTAAATCGCATCTCCATTCTGCAATGGATAGGTCTGCTTCTTCACAACTTTGGATTTGTTGATGACTGTTCCATTGGTGCTGAAAGCATAAAATGACACAAGAACACAAGTCAGGCTGCCTCCACCCTTCTTAGTACAGTAAACAAACCCCGGAAACACACAAAACCCACAACTTGTAATCTGTCGTATCATCAAAGCCCAGGGCTTTCAACCGATAACAGTTACGTCAACTGGAAACCATAACATGCTAAAATTTAAAACACTACACTTCTTTAAACGGTATAATGAATGGGTTGACGTTATGGTAATATTGTACCCCATTCATTCTGATGGCCAACGTCAAGTGCAAAGTAAAAGAAGGTGCCACCACTGTTGGCTTGGGTATCCAACAGCAAAGCCCGCCAGCAGAACACCTGTGTTTATTTGGCCACAGCTGGCTGGGCAGATGAGGTGCTCACGCCAGGCTTGCACAGAGCAGTAATGTTGTTTCATTGCCAAAGGCTTGTAAACAACCTCCTAGCCACAGGAAGGTATTAATGCCTGATTTGGGGGGGGGTACAAATTGCAGCTTGTGACTGTAGAACAATAGCAACTTTGAATTGTTTAAACGTGGATCCAATCCCGCACAGTACAGACTCCAAGATTTAACCGTTCAGCGTGCTGTAAATTTAGCATTGGTGCAAAGCGATTTACAATGAGGCTAAAAATTGATTCCAGAGCTAAGCAAAGCAAGTCTGCCTGGAAGAGGGAATGTCACACGGCTTGGACTTGATACCATACAGAGTGTGAATCCAGCTGGTGTCAAGTGTGGTTTACAAAGTACTCAGGAGGACCCATCGAGCACCTGCTAATCCTAGCTGACTTTAATTTAAATGTTTAGAGTAGGGCTTCTCCACTCTCCAAACATTTATATTTCTAATTGTCACTGTGGTAATGTAGGAAATGCAGCTTGTGCACAGCAGGCTCCCACAAACAGCAATGTGATAATGACCAGATAATCTGTTTTAGTGATGTTGATTGAGGGTAAATATTGGCCAGGACACCGGGGAGAACTCCCCTGCTCTTCTTCGAAATAGTGCCATGGGATCTTTTACTTTCACCCAAGAGAGCACACGGGGCCTTGGTTTAACGTCTTATCCGAAAGACGGCACCTCCGACAGTGCAGCACTCCCACAGTACTGCACTGGAGAGCACATGCATGTATTCAGTTCATGTACAGTACCGAGCTCTCTCCTGGGCAGAACAATTAGACGAGACTGAAGCCAGGCAGGTGCCAAGTTGTGTCACTGGCTGCACTGTAAATTCACCTGGAAGGTTTATGCACTCTGCAGCCATCTACTGGCAAAACATAGCAATTGCAACAAAGGAAAAAAACTGCAGCACACGATCTACTTTAAACAGGTCAGTGAGACAAGGAGCTCAACCGAGTTAAGGAGTCATGGGTCCAGCGTCAGACTCGCATCAGTTGGTATGATTTACACAGATTGCGTTCTTATTATGTGCTAACATAAAAGGTAATCTAAAAGTCTTCTAAAGGCATATAAATAGTAAACGGGTAGTAAGAGAGGGGATGAGGCCGATTAGGGACCAAAAAGGAGACCTATGCATGGAAGCAGAGGGTGTGGCTGAGGTACTAAAAGAGTACTTTGCACCTGTCTTCACCAAGGAAGAGGAAGCTGCCATAGACATGGTAATGGAGGAGGTAGAGGAGATACTGGATGGGATAAGAATTGATAAAGACAAGGTACTAGAAAGGTTGGCTGTACTTAAAAGTAGATAAGTCTCCAGGACCAGATGGGATGCATCCTTGGATGCTGAAGGAAGCGAAGGAAGAAATCGCGGAGGTACTGGCCATAATCTTCCAATCCTCCTTAGAAACGGGGGTGGTGCCAGAGGACTGGAGAATTGCAAATGTTACAGCCTTGTTCAAAAAATGGTGTAAAGATAAACCCAGCAACTACAGGCCAGTCAGTTTAACCTCGGTAGTGGGGAAGCTTTTAGAAACAATAATCAGGGACAAAATTAACAGTCACTTGAACAAGTGTGGATTAATTAACAAATCCGTGCTGGCTTTCCTTAAAGGCAAATCGTGTTTAACCAACTTGATCGAGTTTTTTTTGATGAGGTAACAGAGGGTTGATGAGGACAATGTGGTTGACGTGGTGTACATGGATTTCCAAAAGGCGTTCGACAAGGTGCCACATAATAGGTTTGCCAGCAAAGTTGAAGCCCATGGAATAAAAAGGACAGTGGCAGCATGGATACGAAATTGGCTGAGTGGCAGGAAGCAGAGTAGTGGTGAACGGTTGTTTTTCGGACTGGAAGGTAATACAGTGGTGTCCCCAAGGAGTCGGTACTAGGACCCGCTGCTTTTTTTGATATATATTAATGACTTGGATGTGGGTGTACAGGGCACAATTTCAAAATTTGCAGATGACACAAAACTTGGAAGTATAGTGAACAATGAGGAGAGAGTGATGGACTTTAAGAGGACATAGACAGGCTGGTGAAATGGGCGGACACGTGGTAGATGAAATTTAATGCAGAAAAGTGTGAAGTGATACATTTTGGTAGAAAGAATGAAGAGAGGAAATATAAACTAAAGGGTACAATCCTAAAGGGGGTGCACAAACAGAGACACCAGGGGGTATGTGTGCACAAACTGTTGAAGGTAGCAGGGCAGGTTGAGAAAGCAGTTAAAAAGGCTCACAGGATCCTGGGCTTCATAAATAGAGTATAGAGTACAAAAGCGTGGAAATTATGACGAACCTGTATAAAACACTGGTGCGGCCTCAACTGGAGTATTGTGTCCAATTCTGGGCACCGCACTTTAGGAAGGATGTGAAGGCCTTAGAGAGGGTGCAGAAAAGATTTACGAGAATGATTCCAGGGATGAGGGACTTCAGTTAGGTGGATCGAGAGGAGATTTGATAGAGGTGTTCAAAATCATGAGGGGTCTGGACAGAGTAGATAGAGAGAAACTGTTCCCATTGGCAGAAGGGTCGAGATCTAGAGGATACAGATTTAAGTTGATTGACAAAAGAACCAAAGGCGACGTAAGAAAAAACTTTTTTACTCAGCGAGTGGTTAGGATCTGGAATGCACTGCCCGAAAGGATGGTGGAGGCAGACTCAATCACGGCTTTCAAAAGGGAATTGGATACGTACCTGAAAGAAAAACATTTGCAGGGCTACGGGGAAAGGGCGGGGGAGTGGGACTGGCTGAGGTGATCTTGCAGAGAGCCGGCACGGGCTCGACGGGCCGAATGGCCTTCTTCCATGCTGTAACCCTTCTATGATTCATTTTAGTCTTCCCATCAATGGCTGGACTTTTTTTTTTTTTTTAATAAGTTAATCGGGATACAGCGAAATCAGGGGTTTCAGCTTTAAATTTTTTACATCAGTTAATGGATAAGTGTCCTTCAGAGGCAATAGAAACTCAAAAGCTGTGTTTAATACCACTCTGCCACTCATAAAAACATTAACATGTGCTCCATGGAACATGTGAAGTATTGTTGGCAATGAGGCAGAGTACCAAATCTCAACATATTTCCCCCGAGCTGACTTTCCATCACTGGACCAGACATCCCTCTAATAGCAATGTGCCAGCTGCTTGATGCTTCCTTTTCCCTTTTCCCCTGAAGATGCTGATGTCCTCCGCTTCCCTCGTGATGGGGCTATTCTTTATGTGTAAACCCCAACAGTGAGTGATTCACCAGAGAGAAAGGGGATCAAACCCATATTATTCCACGTGATATCAAGAAACAGCTGAGTGCACTGGATAAAGCAAAGGCTATAGGCCTTGACAACATCCCGGCTATCGTGCTCAAGACTTGTGCTCCAGAACTAGCCGTGCCTCTAGCCAAGCTGTTCCAGTACAGCTACAACACTGGCATCTATCCGACAATGTGGAAAACTGCCCAGGTGTATCCTGTCCACAAAAAGGCAGGACAAATCCAATCCGGCCAATTACTGCCCTATTAGTCTACTCTCAATCATCAGCAAAGTGATGGATGGTGTTATCAACAGTGCTATCAAGCGGCACTTCCTCACCAATAACCTGCTCACTAATGCTCAGTTTGGGTTCCGCCCAGACCACTCGGCTGCCGACCTCATTACAGCCTTGGTCCAAACATGGATAAAGGAGCTGAATTCCAGAGGTGAGGTGAGAGTGACTGCCCTTGATATCAAGGCAGCATTTGAGTGTGGCATGAAGGAGCCCTAGTAAAACTGAAGTCAATGGGAATCGGGGGGGGGGGGGGGGGGGGGGGGGGAGCTCTCCACTGGCTGGAGTCATACCTAGCACAAAGGAAGATTGCGGTGGTTGAAGGTCAATCATCACAGCCCCAGGACATCGCTGCAGGAGTTCCTCAGGGCAGTGTCCTAGGCCCAACCATCTTCAGCTGTTTCATCAATGACCTTCTCTCCAACATAAGGTCATGTGGGAAACCACTGTTATTGTTGCTCACCGTTGTTGTTGTACACTGTTGTATCTATGCATGCCTCAGCTGGCTCCGCCCCTGGCTCCACCCACACGCCCAGGTATAAAGGTGACTGCTCTGCAGCCCCCTGCCTTCTTGGAAACCAGTCAACCACGAGAGGCATGCTCTGTTCTTTGTTAATAAAAGCCTTTTAGTTACTCTCCTAACTCTCCGTCTTTTATGAGTAATTGATAGCGCATCAATTTTATTAACAAAAACAAAATGTCGGCACCAAACGCTGAGCAGCAGGCGCTGCAGCAAACGACGGCACCAAACGCTGAGCAGCAGGCGCTGCAGCAAACGACGGCACCAAATGCTGAGCAGCAGGCGCTGCTGCATGCCCTCAGACCAACATGCCTGGACCTAGACCCTCAAGAGACGGGTTCGTCTACCAAGTTCGCACAATGGCTGCGTTGCTTCGAAGCTTACCTGGAAGCCTCAGCCGTGACACTAGATGGAAACAAACTAAAAATCCTGGCCTCCAAGGTGGGCCACCAAGTCTACACGCTCATCCAGGATGCGACTACCTACGCGGCGGCTATCGATCTGCTAAAAGGACAATACACACGCCCGGTAAATACGGTTTATGCCAGACACCTCCTGAGATCCCGCAAACAGCAGTCCGGGGAATCGGTGGAGGCATTCCTACGGGCACTACAGATACTCGGCCGAGCCTGCGATTGTAAAGAGGTATCAGCCGCGACACACATGGAGGGACTTATCCGAGATGCTTTCGTTGCAGGCCTCAAGTCCGACTACTCCCGGCAGAGACTGTTGGAGAAGGGCGAAATCGACCTGAAGGCGGCAGTGTCCCTCGCGCTCTCGCTAGACGCGGCCCACCGGAATATGGACGCATTCTCCCCTAACTGCTCCGCACCGTGGACGCCGCAACCCTGGGTCATGGGACCGCCACCCCCGGCACCAACTGCTGCAGCGATGTCCAAGGGCCCGAAATGTTACTTTTGTGGCCAGGCAAAACACCCCAGAGCACGCTGCCCGGCGAAAAACGCTACCTGCTCTGGCTGCGGGAAGAAAGGACACTACGTCAGCGCCTGCAAAGGTAAAACCGCTAACGCCAGCAGCGCCGCGTGTGAACCGTGGGGGCAGCCATCTTGTCCGCCATCTTGGACACCTCCAGCCGCGTGGGGATCGGGATCATGGGCGCAGCCATTTTGTCCGCCATCTTGGACGCCTCCAACTCCAATCGCGGGTGACCCGGACTCAACCACCGCCTCGTCTGACGATCACAGCGACTCGCTCGACCATACGCTGGCCTCAGTGACGCTGGACCAATCTCTCCCTCACCAACTGTCCAAGTCCATGATGGACATTACGGTAAACGGCCGCGCCACCACCTGCCTTTTCGACAGCGGGAGCACGGAGAGCTTTATCCACCCCGACACGGTGCGCAGTTACTCTCTCCCGGTCCTGCCAACGTGCCATCGGATCTCTATGGCTTCCAAATCCTATTCAGCAGACGTCGGTGGCTACTGTGGTGACCCTTTAAGTAAGGGGCACAGAATACAAAAATTTTAAACTTCTTGTCCTGCCCAATCTCTGCGCTGCCGTTCTACTGGGGTTGGATTTTCAGTGCCACCTTAAAAGTGTCACATTAGCGTACGGCGGACCCCTCCCCCCAATCACAGTCTGCAGCCAGCAGCTTTTAAATCACCCGCCGCGCACCATTTGCAGCCTCCCCACGCTTAAAGTCTCCCCCCCCCCCCCTTGTTCGCTAACCTCACCCGCGACTGTAAGCCCATCGCTACCAAAAGCGGGTGGTACAGTGCCGGGGATAGGAGCTTCATTAAATCCGAAGTAGCAAGACTCCTGAAGGAAGGGATTATTGAGGGTAGCACTAGCCCATGACGAGCACAAGTGGTGGTGGTAGTGAAGACTGGCGAAAAACAGCGCCTAGTTATTGACTACAGCCAGACGATCAATCGCTACACCCAGTTAGATGCATACCCACTCCCCCGCATATCTGACATGGTCAATCAGATAGCACAATACCGGGTGTTCTCGACGATTGATCTGAAGTCGGCATACCACCAGCTCCCCATCAGGGCTGAGGACCGCCAGTACACAGCTTTTGAAGCTGACGGTCGTCTCTACCACTTCCTCCGAGTCCCCTTCGGCGTCACCAACGGGGTTTCGGTCTTCCAAAGGGAGATGGACCGAATGGTTGACCAGAACGCGCTGCAGGCCACCTTCCCCTATCTAGACAACGTCACCATCTGCGGCCACGACCAGCAGGACCATGACGTTAACCTAGAGAAATTCCTCCGTACGGCCCAGCGGCTGAATCTAACATACAACAAGGACAAATGTATGTTTCGCACCACGCGCCTCGCCATTCTTGGCTGCGTAGTGGAGAACGGAGTCATCGGCCCCGACCCCGACAGAATGCGCCCCCTTATGGAGCTCCCCCTCCCCCACTGCCAAAAAGCACTGAAGAGATGCCTAGGGTTTTTCTCTTACTATGCTCAGTGGGTGCCAAACTATGCGGACAAAGCCAGACCCCTCATCAAGTCCACCTCCTTCCCCCTGACAGCAGAGGCATGTGCAGCCTTCACTCTCATAAAAAGAGATATTGCGAAGGCCACAATGCACGCAGTGGATGAGTCCATCCCTTTCCAAGTGGAGCGCGACGCATCCGACTTCGCCCTAGCTGCAACCCTTAACCAGGTGGGGAGACCCGTGGCCTTTTTCTCAAGGACCCTCCAGGGCCCCGAGATTCGACACTCCTCTGTCGAAAAGGAGGCCCAGGCCATTGTGGAAGCTGTGCGACATTGGAGGCATTACCTGGCCGGAAAACGATTTACCCTGCTCACTGACCAGCGTTCAGTGGCTTTTATGTTTAATAATAAGCAGAGGGGCAAAATCAAGAACGACAAGATCTTGAGGTGGAGAATTGAACTCTCCACCTACAATTACGATATCTTGTACCGGCCCGGGAAACTCAATGAGCCCCCAGATGCCCTATCACGTGGTACATGCGCCAACGCGCAGGTTGATAGACTGCAGACCCTCCACAATGACCTCTGCCACCCGGGGGGTCACCAGGTTCTTCCATTTCATCAAATCCCGTAACCTGCCCTATTCCATCGAGGAGGTCAGGACCATGACCAGGAACTGCCAAATCTGTGCCGAGTGCAAACCACATTTTTATAGGCCAGACAGAGCAAGCCTGATCAAGGCCACTCGCCCCTTCGCGTCGATTTTAAAGGGCCCCTCCCCTCCTCTGACCGCAACGTGTACTTCCTCAACATAATTGATGAGTACTCCCGTTTCCCGTTTGCCATCCCTTGCCCAGACATGACCAGTACCACGGTCATTAAATGTCTGAATGACCTATTCGCCTTGTTCGGCTTCCCTAGCTATATCCATAGCGACCGGGGCTCATCCTTTATGAACGACGAACCCCGTCAGTACCTGCTTACGAGAGGTATTGCTACAAGCAGAACCACCAGCTACAACCCCCGGGGGAACGGCCAGGTGGAAAGAGAGAACGCGACGGTTTGGAAGGCCGTCCTCTTAAACTTAAAATCTAAGGGCCTTCCGACCTCTCGCTGGCAGGAGGTCCTCCCTGCGGCGCTCCACTCCATTCGGTCACTGCTTTGTACGGCCACCAATGACACCCCCCATGAAAAAATGTTCACTTTCCCCAGGAAGTCCACATCAGGGACCTCGCTACCGGCATGGCTGACGTCTCCAGGACCCGTCCTACTGCGGAAGCACGTGAGGTCCCATAAAACGGACCCCCTGGTCGAGAGGGTGAGCCTCCTCCACGCCAACCCCCAGTATGCTTACGTGGCGTACCCGGACGGGCGGGAGGACACAGTCTCCATACGAGACCTCGCACCTTCGGGTGCCCCTGAAACACTACCATTGCCATCCACCACTACCCACAACCCAACCCCTGTAGACGGCATGCCGCAGCCCCAGGACCCGTCACTGACCACCCAACCACTCAATGAGACGCCAGATTCAACGTTGGATGCTGCACCATCACCGCCGCCGCCACCACGACGATCAGGACGGCATACAAGGCCACCTGATAGACTTACTTACACGAACCTTTAGTACACTTCACCCCGCCGGACTCAAATTTAAACAAGGGGTGAATGTGGTAAACCAGTGTTACTGTTGCTCACCGTTGTTGTTGTTGTTGCACACTGTTGTATCTATGCATGCCTCAGCTGGCTCCGCCCCTGGCTCCACCCACACGCCCAGGTATAAAGGTAACTGCTCTGCAGCCCCCTGCCTTCTTGGAAACCAGTCAACCACGAGAGGCATGCTCTGTTCTTTGTTAATAAAAGCCTTTTAGTTACTCTCCTAACTCTCCGTCTTTTATGAGTAATTGATAGCGCATCAGGTCAGAAATGGGAATGTTCACCGATGACTGCACAGTGTTCAGTGCCATTCACAACTCCTCAGATAATGAAGCAGTCCATGTCCACATGCAACAAGACCTGGACGACGTTCAGGCTTGGGCAGATAAGTGGCAGGTAACATTCGCGCCACACAAGTGCCAGGCAATGAATATCTCCAACAAGCGAGAGTCTAACCACCGCCCCTTGACATTAAACGGCATTACCATCGCCGAATCCCCCACTATCAACATCCTGGGGGTCACCATTACCAGAAATTTAACTGGACCAGCTACATAAATACGGTGGCAACAAGAGCAGGTCAGAGGCTGGGTATTCTGCGGCGAGTGTCTCACCTCCTGACTCCCCAAACCCTTTCTACCATCTGCAAGGCACAAGTCAGGAGTGTGATGGAATACTCTCCACGTGCCTGGATGAGTGCAGCTCCAACAACACCCAGGACAAAGCAGCCCGCTTGATTGGCACCCCATCCACCACCTTAAACATCCACTCCCTCCACCACCGGTGCACCGTGACTGCAGTGTGTACCATCTACAAGATGCACTGCAGCAACTCGCCAAGGCTTCTTTGGCAGCACCTCCCAAACCCACGACCTCTACCACCTAGAAGGACAAGGGCAGCAGGCGCGTGGGAACACCACCACCTCCAAGTTCCCTTCCAAGTCACACATCATCCTGACTTGGAAGTATATCGCCGATCCTTCATCGTCGCTGGGTCAAAATCCTGGAACTCCCTCCCTAACAGCACTGTGGGAGCACCTTCACCACATGGACTGCAGCGGTTCAAGGCGGCGGCTCACCACCACCTTCTCAAGGGCAATTAGGGATGGGCAATAAATGCTGGTCTTGCCAGCAACGTCCAGATCCCATAAAAACGAGTAAAAAAAAAAAAAAAACCAGAGCGCGAGAAAGGGGGGCCGACAGGGAAGACGGGAAGCCTGTCGGAAGAGTCACCTTCGATGGCAATTGCAATCCTCAAGGCCAGCCATACAGCTGCATTGCCCAATCTCTCAACCTTATATGTTGCATAATATAGGAAGAAAAATATATATATTTTTTTTTAAACTGACAGAGTGCATCTAACCTATAAATTGCATCACCTTACTTGAAAATAGTGGTTCAGCTTTTTGCCATTAATATTTTACATCTTAAATGTGTAAATACAGTTTGCACATGAAGGTTTATAAAATGCACACTGTGCCATTTCCCCTGTAATCACTGATGACGGCCGCGTCAGTTCTGCAGCATGGATAGCTGACACAAACCACCCACACGGACTTCACAGTATTTTTCTTTGCTAATTCTGCATCCATCAAGGTGAGGAATGTCTGAACACTTTTTCTACTTTATCATCTAGAACTCGTCTGAGCATTCGCGAGGTCAGGTTCCCCCCCCCCCCCCACCGATATATTTGTTCTCAGGGTGTGGGCAACGCCGACATTAATTGCCCACCCCTAGTTGCCCTGAAGGCATTAATAGTCTCCTGGAGTCACATGTAGGCCAGACCAGGTATGGGTGGCTGGTTACTCACCCCGAAGGATATTAGTGAACCAGCTGGATTTTTACAGCTTTCATTTTATCAACAAGCCTCCGAGATCTCTGCGCTGCTCCAATTCTGGCCTCTTGCGCATCCCCGATTTCCATCGCTCCACCATTGGCGGCCGTGCCTTCAGCTGTCTGGGCCCTAGGCTCTGGAATTCCCTCCCTAAACCTCTCCGCCTCTCTCTCTCTCCAAGATGCTCCTTAAAACCTACCTCTTTGACCAAGCTTTTGGTCATCTGTCCGGATATCTCCTGTGTCAATAATGTTATTTTATTGATACCACTCATGTTAAACGCCTTGGGATGATTTGCTACATTAAATGCGCTCTATAAATGTACGTTGTTGTTGCCAGCCCACAAATGAACAGATTTACTGAATTCAATTTGGTGGGGTTTGAACTTTCAACCTATGGATTGCTAGTCCAGTACCATAACCACTAGGCTACGCTATAAAGGTAAAGCAAGCAGCAAAGTAAAGCTCCCTTTACTCTACACCAGTGTTATAAATCTCATCATTCATCAAGAAACTACTCAGGAAATAACGCTGGACGGCCAGCCGGTGGCACCATCCAAGGAGTGTAAATACTCGGGCGTGGGCCCAGCTTTCCAGGGACATTTTGTAAGACAAGGAACTAGTGAAGTACAACTAGGCCTCCATGTTCTGAAACAAGTTGATTAAAGCCTTGCTTTATACTCAAACCAAGTGAGTAGTGAGTTTTATTACATCAACCAGCAAAGTAGCTTAACCCTGATCTCCGTAGAGCACCTTCTATGCCACTAGTATGAATTTTCCTATCTTCCATGCAAGTCATCCTTTTAATGTCTGAGATTGCCATTTTATGTCAAGTTGCTGGCCGTTCTGTGCTTATAGCCTCAAATCCAATCAGAATGGGTTCGAGAGCCATGTTCCCTCTAAATTTTTTTGGGTGCGCAGCCCATTCAAATTTTCGCGCATGCGCAGTTTCTTGCATTGTAATACCGGTGGGCAGCCTGCGCAGGACCTCCAAGATTGCTGCATGGCCACGCAACTTAGCGGGAAAATTGACTGAGTACCCAATTCATTTCAGGTAGGACCCTTACAGGCAATAGAGAGGGGGAGACTTTCATCTCAACTGTACAGGCTGGATTTGAATGCGTGTCCCGAAGGTTAGAGGGCAGCGTGCTAAACCACTGCCCCTCCTCCCCAGAAACAGCTGGCATTCTTAAATAAACAAGATCAGTAAGTGAGAGCAGCCAGTGTTTGCTGGAGGTATTGGGACCACCACAGATAACACAATCTTCACTTTGCAGAAGATGTAAAAAAAAAATGCTCAGTCTAAAAATTGTACATGACTTACCTCGTGTCCTCTAACCACACTTGTCCCGTTTTCTCTCGAATTATTTTACAGTGGTCTCCTGAAACAAGCTTATTGCCAGGAAATGACAAATCACAACCTGCAAAACAAGAGACAGAAGGTGATGAGGCCGATTTCTAATATAAAGGCAATTTATTATGTCACTTCGCTAACACACATTTTGGGACTAGTTAGGTACAACATGCTTCTCTTTACAAATGAAAATATTTTCCAGCACCAATCAACTTTCATTATACATTATTGAAAATTGGTGGGTTTTATTTGATGGAGGTGATTTAGTTTCCAATATTGCACATCAGTGACAACTTGGAACAGCATTCGGATATGCACACTTGATTTAAAACCCTTTTGTAGTCATTCGTTATATAGAAGGAAGCAGAAACTCCCAATACAGCATTATTACTGCCAATCCCATGGAGAATCCAATTCACCTCTCGCTGATGTCAAAGGCAGGCTCCAGTGAAGAGATTTGCATCCTTTTCCTTCTATAACCCGGTTCAAAGAACAAATTAACTCCCGGAACAGCACAGATGAGCAATTGGTTACTAATGAGTTATAGAAGTAACCTCTACTTTGGTCAGGACCCAGGAACAAGAGAACACTGATCCCCATCAGTAACTGAATTCATCTTGGACACCAAATAATCAGAAATGGGGCCACACCCAATCACAAACATTGGGTTTCCAAAGAGATATGGCACATGAGCTACAACTTAGGAAAGAGGAAAGGCCATTTACCCAACCAACTCTCTGTATGCTAACTCAAGAGTTTATCAAATTTAATTTGAAGTGCTGTGCTTTTACACATGTCTCTAAATGTTAATATATCTAAAGTGGTACATCTAACCACTCCAGATGTCAAACTCCATTACAGATGCAAAGTAATCTTAAAAGTGTTGGGAGTTTCTGACCGATACTTCTAACCTCCGACCTGAAACAGGCCAACACATTCCAAACTGTAATCAGCCACCATTCACTCAACAATTAGACTCCGTAACTTTAAAAGGACACAGCTCCACCTTAGCAGAATACTACATTGTGCATGAGATGGCATAAAAGAGCTCTCATCCAACTTAACAATAGCAAAATACTGCGGATGCTGGAAATCCGAAATAACAGAAGACGCTGGAAAAACTCAGCAGGCCCGGCAACATCCGTAGAGAGAAACAGAGTCAACGCTTCAGGTCGAAACCCTTCGTCAGAACTGAGAAACAAAGGCAGGAAATGAAACAGATTAAAAGGCAGTTTGGGGGCTGGGAAATGGGGGAGGGGATGAAAGAAGAGACATTAAGAGATATTCAAGGTGAGACGAGATAGTAATAGGACAGGTAAAGAAACAGACAATGGCTCCGGATGAAGTGTGAAACACGCTGGCAGAGTGAGAGACAGCTGCCGTGTGGGAGAGAGAGAAAAAAGGGAAAGTCACAAACCAAAAGTGTGGATAAAAAATATTATAGGGGCCGAGGTTATGATCTGAAATTGTTGAACTCGATATTGAGTCCAGAAGGCTGTAAAGTGCCTAATCGGAGGATGAGGTGCTGTTCCTCGAGCTTACGCTGAGCTTCCGTGGAACAATACAAGAGGCCGCAGACAGTGAGGTCTGAGTGGGAATGGAGCGGTGAATTGAAATCACAGGCGACCGGAAGCTTGGGGTCACCCTGACGGACTGAACGGAGGTGTTCCGCAAAGCCAACTTACTGTGAGCAACGCCATGGAACATCCACTAGTAGAGAATATTATTTTAATCAAACTGTTAGGGTGACACCAGCTGTGGCTCAGTTAGGAGCACTCTTGTCTCCGAGTCAGACAGTTGTGGGTTCAATTCCCACTCCAGGGATTTGAGCGCACATTCTAGGCTGACACTCCAGTGCAGTACTGAGGGAGTGCTGCACTGTCGAAGGTGCCGTCTTTCGGATGAGACGTTAAACCGAGGTCCCGTCTGCCCTCTCAGGTGGATGCAAAAGATCCCGTGGCACTATTTCGAAGAAGAGCAGGAGAGTTATCCTCGGTGTCCTGGCCAATATTTATCCCTCAACCAACATCGATAAAAACTGGTCATCATTTCACTGCTGTTTGTGGGACCTTGGCTGCTGCGTTTCCTACATTACAACAGTGACTACACTTCAAAAAGTACTTCATTGGCTGTAAAGAGCCTGGAGATGTCCTGAGGTTGTGAAAGGCGCTATAGAAATGCTCGTCTTTCCTTCTGAAGCTTGATAGTGCACCATGAAATAACCACAAATTAATCTGAGCCGTATATCTCCAAATAGTAAGTGGCCTGTCTCAAACATGCAAAGAAAGGACATGCTTCTCTTTAGGACCAGAGAGAAAACTACAAGAATAAGAGCGACAAACCAATATTTTTAACCCCAAAATGCTGAATATTTCAAATTGGACAACTGTGTTTAAAAATTGGCCTCAGCACCCGAGCTTGGGGAAGAGACAAAAAAGGTTCCTGCTCCTGATTATTATCAAGCTGAACATGGACATGTGTGATATGGTGCCAGGATCAGGCTCAGCCAACACACAGTTTCCAACGCTCATCGTTTCGGCTCACACACGAAGTAAGGCAATTTGGGCGATGTTATCTGAGGCAACTGCCTGCGTAACAGTAGTCGCTTATTCATTGGGCTATCCGGAGGACTTGTTACCGTGCTGTACAAATGCCAGTTTTCTTTCTTTAACTGGTGACTGTCAGCCAGGCAACAAGGACTAAACCCCTTCGGGGAAGGGAGGAGACGCAAATTGGTAGAAAAATAAAGCCGGGGTGGAAAAAGTAACTTTTAAAGAATTCATTCATAAGTTCCACATTGAAAAGGAGCTGAATAATCTTGGTATTGTGCAGCCAGGAAACAACCTGCATCACCAGCTCCACGACTCACTCTGGGGGGATGTGTGTGCGCTGCAATTGACAGATTAAATGTTGCAGCACTAACTTTTCCCCGGGGAGGGGAGGTACATTCCATTAACTTTAATGACCGGTTTCCATAAAAAGTCGATGCTGACACCTGAGCAACTCTACACAAAGACATCATTTACAACAGGCTGATAGAAAAAAATGGGTTCAGTGGTCGCAAAGTACAGCCCTTTAGCAGAGCAGTTCATTAAACACCAGCCAACCACCTACTGAAGTCCAGGGACGGTCAGGCCTTTTACTGTGGAAGGCTGTGTTTAATGCCAAGTGCGGGTCTTTTTCTTCGAAGGCCAGCTCAAACATCTGAACAACACTGTACGAGCTGCGTTTGAAGTTTTATCATATACACACGTAAGCAGCACACAAGAGTCAACAATCTGCGTCTTGGAAAACTTTCCTACTAACACATTATAAAAAAAAGGGACAGGCTTTCTAAACTAAACATTAAGAATAAAACAACAGAAAACTTACTGAGCGCCTGCACCAACGAAACTAGACAAGAACCACTCCTCCCAGTTATCTTCCAAGCAAGACTGGAAATTCCACCCACTTGGCTCGGAGCAAATTACTTTCTAGCTCCAATTGAGCTGAAAAACAAAGCAATTCCCCAGCCTTTCAAGTGATGTCTGCATGTCTGTCCCAACAGCTTCAACGCTTCATTATTTCTTTCTCATCCTTACTGCATCTTCACCTCTCTGAGCTCTTGGCACACTCCCCCACCCAACTAATTAACTACCGCACAAGATGCTTTTGACAATTTCTTCCGGCTAAAAATTCAAGCTACGCAAAAATTTTAATTTACATCTGTTGGAACCCCTACTCACTAACAGGATAACTTCCGCACGGTTTTTATACACAGTCTCTAACAGGTATGGTGACATGCAGAGATGCAAATTCAAGTGTACTTGAATATCTCAGTAATGGGCACTTTTGTCCTCCTTTTTAACCTCGGGGCCTCAGGAGGGAATAGAAATTTAAAGATTCTATCATAAATTCAGTGCCAAGTGACATCTGGCACCGGCACCATCGACAGAGGACACAGATAGCTCAATTTACTATTAAAATGGACTGAACACAGCCCTTCAATGCAAACTCAGTGAGGTGGCACGATGGACATAATGATTTGCCCTGGGTCTGCGTGTGAGCGTGGGGGGTGGGGGAGGGTTATCAACAGTTGTTTGTCTGCTACATTAACATTTAAACTTTGCAATAAACATCTACCAGGAGTGTGAATGTTAAATGAAAGAAAGACTTGGATTTATACGAGGACAAGATAGGGCTGACTGTGATAGTTGAATAAATGGCTGCTTTAATCTTAACAGTAAATGTGTTCCAGTATATTCCCTGCATTCGGTAAAGCAATAACATAAGAAGTAGGAGCAGGAGTAGGCCATACGGCCCCTCGGGCCTGCTCCGCCATTCAATAGGATCATGGCTGATCTGAATCTAGACTCACGTCCACTTCCCTGCCCTCTCCCCGTAACCCCTAATTCCCTTATCTGCTAGGAAAATGTCTATCTCCATTTTAAATTTATTTAATGTCGCAGCTTCCACAGCTCTCTGAGGTAGCAAATTCCATAGATTTACTACCCTCTGAGTGAAGAAGTTTCTCCTCATCTCAGTTTTGAAAGGGCAGCCGCTTATTCTAAGATTATGCCCCCTAGTTCTAGTCTCACCCATCAGTGGAAACATCCTCACCGCATCCACCCGATCAAGCCCCCTCACAATCTTATATGTTTCGATAAGATTGCCTCTCATTCTTCTGAACTCCAATGAGTAGAGGCCCAACCTACTCAACCTTTCCTCATAAGTCAACCCCCTCATCTCCGGAATCAACCGAGTGAACCTTCTCTGAACCGCCTCGAGAGCAAGTATATCTTTTCTTAAACATTTACAAGTAACTATTTAGGGCACAAAAAGGTCTCGTACAAGAGACAGACGGGCTACACCTAAACAAAATCGGGAACCAGGAGACTTTTAAGGAACACTGAAGCAGCTCCTGTCGATCTTTAAGACTAGATTTGGGCCGGGGGGGGGAGTGAAAGAGAAGGCAAGATGGGAAATTGAATCTTACACAAAACTGACCCATGAACAGGCATTAGGTGGTGATGAGGGAGAAATACTGGATCCAGCTCTCAATAACAAGCAGGCAGTGAAACCAAAGATATGAGGCAGAATATGGAAGTGCATATACATGAGGACTAGAAGCACTTGTGATGAGGTTAGGCCACAACTGGAGTATTGCGTCCAGTTCTGGTCACCACATTTTAGGAAGGATGTGAAAGCCCTTGAGAGGGTGCAGAGGAGATTTACCAGAATGGTTCCGGGGATGGGGGATCTTCGCTACAAGGACAGGTTGGAGAAGCTGGATTTGTTTTCATTAGAGCAAAGGAGGTTGAGGGGTGATTTGATAGAGGTGTACAAGATTATGACGGGTTTGGATAGGCTAGACGGGGAAAGGCCGTTCCCACTAGCTGATGGTACAAGGACTAGGGGACACAGATTTAAGGTTTTGGGCAAGAGATACAGGGGGGACGTGAGGAAAAACTTTTTTACGCAGCAAGTGGTGAGGACCTGGAACTCGCTGCCGACGGAAGTGGTGGAAGCTGAGACACTAAATGTTTTCAAGGGGAGACTGGATAGGCACTTGAGGGAAATAAACTTGCAGGGCTACGGGGATAGAGCGGGGGAATGGGACTGACTGGACTGCTCTACAGAGAGCCGGCACAGACTCGATGGGCCGAATGGCCTCTTCTGTGCCATATGACTGTGACTACGAGATGCCTGTGCTTGACTCTATTGTAGCAGGTGCTACTACAAAGTAATAGGATTAGAAATACGTCTAACCCTGAAAAGTGGAGGTGGAAACAACCGACAAGGGTTTCAGTAAAGGCACATAGGAACGGAAGTGATGTGGTTCTATGTCAGAAGCAGTCAAGAGAATGAGGAAGTAGATCCTTTGGTAAACTAACAACTACTCTGGCTGGCCGAGTTTAGCTTGAGCTGAGCAAAGACTGCACTGAGAGTTTCCTGCAGGTCAACAGGTTGAAAAGGACAGCTTAATCTATTCAGAGATACATGGCTAAGTGCAAAGAGAAGACTATGTTGATGGCATATTTCAACCAACTTAATCCAAATTGAGAGTGTCCAAGTGGTTTAGAGTCGGATTTCATAATGTAACACACTATTCCTTCAGGACCCAGTGGATCAGGGAAGGCACAACTCGCGCCTCGACCTGCTAATAAGAGACTGGAGGTAGTGGCACTCCTGGTGACAGTGACAAGGACATGATCAAGTTCGACATGAGTTGGGATACAACACTACCAAGGTCCAACACCCAGGAACACAATTCTAAAAACATTCTAAGCTTAAAAACAAGTTGCCTGGGGGGTGGTGGAGAGGAGCAGATTGACAACACCCCAGTTAAGAGCAGATCAAAAATGTTTTATTTTGTTTGTTCCTGGGATGGGCAGCATTTGTGGCCCTTCCCTAGTTGCCTGAGGGCATTAAGAGTCAGGCATATAGTGTGGGACTATACATGTCGGCCAGACCAGGTAGGGGTGGCACACGTCGGCCAGACCAGGTAGGGGTGGCACACGTCGGCCAGACCAGGTAGGGGTGGCACACGTCGGCCAGACCAGGTAGGGGTGGCACACGTCGGCCAGACCAGGTAGGGGTGGCACACGTCGGCCAGACCAGGTAGGGGTGGCACACGTCGGCCAGACCAGGTAGGGGTGGCACGTCGGCCAGACCAGGTAGGGGTGGCACGTCGGCCAGACCAGGTAGGGGTGGCACGTCGGCCAGACCAGGTAGGGGTGGCACATGTCGGCCAGACCAGGTAGGGGTGGCACATGTCGGCCAGACCAGGTAGGGGTGGCACATGTCGGCCAGACCAGGTAGGGGTGGCACATGTCGGCCAGACCAGGTAGGGGTGGCACATGTCGGCCAGACCAGGTAGGGGTGGCACATGTCGGCCAGACCAGGTAGGGGTGGCACATGTCGGCCACACCAGGTAGGGGTGGCACATGTCGGCCACACCAGGTAGGGGTGGCACATGTCGGCCAGACCAGGTAGGGGTGGCACATGTCGGCCAGACCAGGTAGGGGTGGCACATGTCGGCCAGACCAGGTAGGGGTGGCACATGTCGGCCAGACCAGGTAGGGGTGGCACATGTCGGCCAGACCAGGTAGGGGTGGCACATGTCGGCCAGACCAGGTAGGGGTGGCACATATAGGGGGCAGCACATGTAAGGGGCACATTCCCCTCCCTGACAGACACTAGTGAACCGGTTAGGTTTTTAAGACAATCCTGCAGCTTTCATGATTATTTTTGTCTGCTACTAGCCCATCCAGTAATGGATTTATTGAATCTAATTTAACAACTTGCCATGGTGGGATACTGCAAGTCTAACACCATAAACACTAAGCTAACTTACCCAGTTAAAAAACATTTTGCTAAGATGCAGGAAAAGTACAATTCTCAAGTCCTAAACAGAGCAACAGACAAGCCAATCTAAAGTGAAATAAGGAAGCAAAACAAATTTTAAAGTTTTCATGAAGAAAGGTGGGACAACAGTGTCACAGAAGAATACAGGGACTCTCAGAACCATGATGGTCAGAAGAACAAAGAGGAAGCGGGAATTAGCATAGCTGTGGAAGTTAAACATAGCAGGAGGAAATTCTTCCAGTAAGCGTCAATGGGAGCATTCTTATTTCAGTCAGAAAGTCATGGGTTCAGGCCCCACACCAGAGACTTGAAACTCCCAGTGCAGTGCTGATGGAGTGCTACGCTGTCGGAGGTGCCGTCTTTTGGATGAGACGTTAAACCCAAGGCCCCATCTGCCCTCTCAGATGGGCGTAAAAGATCCCACGGCACTAGTTCGAAGAGGAGCAGGGGAGTTCTCCCCGGTATAACAGAAAATGCTGGAAAAACTCAGCAGGCCAGGCAACATCCGTGGAGCGAGAAACAGAGTTAACGTTTCAGGTCGAAGACCTTTCGTCCCCGGTGTCCTGGCCAATATCTATCCATCAAGCAACAACACTAAAAGCAGGTTATTTGTCATTATCACATTGCTGTTTGTGGGAGCTTGCTGTGTGCAAATTGGCTGCTGCGTTTCCTACATTACAACAGCGATGACACTACAAAAAGTACTTCATTGGCTGTAAAGCGCTTTGGGACATCTTGAAGTCATGAAAGGCGCTGCAGAAATGCAGTCCCAGAGTGTCCCAAAGCGCTCTACAGCCAATGAAGTGCTTTTTGAAGTGTAGTCACTGTTGTAATGTAGGAAACGCAATTTGCACACAGCAAGCTCCCACAAACAGCAATGTGATAAATGACCAGATCATCTGTTTTTGAGTGATGCTGGCTGAGGGATAAATATTGGCCAGGACACTGAAGTAAAATATAATTGAAAAAATAGCTAATTTTTAAAAAAAATATTGGGGGGATTTCTCTTCAGTGAACTGACAGTCGGCAATAACTTTAAATAAACTCTCTCCTCCCTCAGCCAGGGGACAATGGAGCCAATTGCCAGCCGCCCACTGTCCCTGACGACGGGCTGCAAACCTGCTCCAGTCCCCCGCACTCCGCGGCCCGGGTGTGTACGGGCGGCTTCCCCGAGGCCTACTCACCCTTCTTCCTGCCGATGGTCCACTCGCTGTTCACCAGCAGGATGTGGCTCTCGCTCTCCCGGTCGAGGCGGCTGAGCCGGCCCCAGGCCTGGCTCTCCAGCGGCTGCATGACCCCGGAGAGAGGCCTCAGGCCTGGGGATCTCGGCCGACCATCGCCTCACGCAACCGGGGCAGGGCTCCGCTTCGACAGATCAATCGATCACTACTACTACCCACCCCCCGGTCTCGGTCTCGGTCTCTCTCTCTCTCTCTCTCTCGGGCCTCTCGAAGCCAAACAGCTGAGGGGACGACGCGGGGCGGGCCACGCTAGGCCAAGCCCCGCCTCCGCCGCGCCGTCATTGGCTGCCCGCGCTCTGAATGGCTGATCCTACCCGTCAATCAAAGCCGGGACTGAAGCCGCAGCCACCCGCGTCACGTGATGGGGGTAGGAGGATCCTTCCTTCAACCCCCCCCCGGGCGCTCTCTGCTGCCCCCCACCGACACCTCCTAGAACTGCTGCAACAAGAGCAGGTCAGAAATAAAAACAGAAAATGCTGGGCATACTCAGCAGGTCAGGCAGCTTCTGTGGAG
This sequence comes from Somniosus microcephalus, assembly GCF_052327205.1. NCBI lineage: Eukaryota > Metazoa > Chordata > Chondrichthyes > Squaliformes > Somniosidae > Somniosus > Somniosus microcephalus. Next base: position 11,242,968 of record NC_141005.1, on the reverse strand, counting down.
AGAGAAACAGAGAATAGAATCATAGAATGGTTACAGCACAAAAGGAGGCCATTCGGCCCGTGGCACCTGTGCCAGCTCTCTGCAAGACTTCAGCTAGTCCCACTCACCCGCCCTTTCCCTGTAGACCTGCAATTTTTTTTCCTTCAGGTACTTAGCCAACTCCCTTTTGAAAGCCCTGATCAAGTCTGCCTCCACCGTCCTTTCAGGCAGTGCATTCCGGATCATAACCACTCGTTGCATAAAATAGTTTTTCCTCATGTCGCCTTTGGTTCTTTTGCCAATCACCTTAAATCTGTGTCCTCTGGTTCTTGAACCTTCCGCCAAAGGGAACAATTTCTCTCTATCTACTCTGTCTAGATCCCTCATGATTTTGAACACCTCTATCAAATCTCCTCTTCACTTTATCTTTTTTTATTTGTTCATGGGATGTGGGCGTCACTGGCAAGGCCAGCATTTATTGCCCATCCCTAATTGTCCTGGAGAGGGTGGTGGTGAGCCGCCTTCTTGAACCGTTGCAGTCCGTGTGGTGAAGGTACTCCCGCAGTGCTGTTCGGTAGGGAATTCCAGGATTTTGACCCAGCGACGATGAAGGATCGATGATATACTTCCAAGTCAGGCTGGTGTGTAACTTGGAGGGGAGCTTGCAGGTGGTGGTGTTCCCATGTGCCTGCTGCCCTTGTCCTTCTAGGTGGTAGAGGTTGTGGGTTTGGGTGCTGCTGCCGAAGAAGCCTTGGCAAGTTGCTGCAGTGCATCTTGTAGATGGTACACACAGCAGCCACAGTACGCCGGCAGTGGAGAGAGTGAATGTTTAAGGTGGTGGATGGGGTGCTAGTCAAGCAAGCTACTTTGTCCTGGATGGTGTCAAGCTTCTTGAGTGGTGTTGGAGCTGCACTCATCCAGGCAAATGGAGAGTATTCCATCACACTCCTGACTTGTGCCTTGTAGATGGTGGAAAGGCTTTGGGAAGTCAGGAGGTGAGACACTCGCCGCAGAATACCCAGCCTCTGACCTGCTTTTGTTGCCACAGTATTTATGTGGCTGGTCCAGTTAAGCTTCTGGTCAATGGTGACTCCCCAGGACATTGATGGTGGGAGATTCGGCGATGGTAATACCGTTGAATGTCAAGTGCTGGTTAGACTCTTGCTTGTTGAAGATAGTCATTGCCTGGCACTTATGTGGCATGAATGTTACTTGCCACTTATCAGCCCAAGCCTGAATGTTGTCTGGGTCTTGCTGCATGCAGGCATGAACTGCTTCATTACCTGAGGAGTTGCGAATGGCACTGAACATTATGCAGTCATCAGCAAACATCCACATTTTGGACCTTATGATGGAGGGAAAGTCAGTGATGAAGCAGCTTAAGATGGTTGGGCCTAGGACACTGCCTTGAGGAACTCTGCCTCAATGTCCTTGGGGCTGTGATAATGGGGAAAATAGAGTATGAGAGTAAGCTTGCAGGGAACATAAAAACTGACTGTAAAAGCTTCTGTAGATATGTGAAGAGAAAAAGATTGGTGAAGTCACTATTCAAAAAAGGTGGTAGAGAGAAAACGGGGAATTATAGCCTGACATCGGTAGTGGGGAAAATGCTACAGTCCATTATAAAAGATGTAATAGCAGAGCACCTGGAAAACAGTGACAGGATCGGACAAAGTCAACATGGATTTACAGAAGGTAAATCGTGCTTGACTAATCTACTGGAATTTTTTGAGAATGTAACTGGTAGAATAGATAAGGGAGAACCAGTGGATGTGGTGTATTTGGACTTTCAGAAGGCTTTCGATAAGGTCCCGCATAAGAGATTAGCATGTAAAGTTAAAGCACATGGGATTGGGGGCAAGGTACTGACTTCGATAGAGAACTGGCTGGCAGACAGGAAGCAAAGAGTTGGAATAAACGGCTCTTTTTCCAAGTGGCAGGCAGTGACTAGTGGGGTACCGCAGGGATTGGTGCTAGGACCCCAGCTATTCACAATATATATTAATGATCTAGACAAGGGAACGAAATGTAATATCTCCAAGTTTGCAGACGACACAAAGCTGGGTGGGCGTGTGTGCTGTGAGGAGGATGCCGAGAAACTCCAGTATGATTTGAACAGGTTGGGTGATTGGGCAGATGTATGGCAGATGCAATATAATGCGGTTAAATGCGAGGTTATCCACTTTGGTGGCAAAAACAGGAAGGCAGATTATTATCTGAACGGCAATAGATTGGGAGAAGGGGAAGTGCAACGAGACCTGGGAGTCCTTGTGCACCAGTCGCTGAAGGTAAGCATGCAGGTGCAGCAGACGGTTAAGAAGGCAAATGGTATGTTGGCCTTCGTAGCGAGAGGATTCGAGTACAGGAACAAGGGTGTCTTGCTGCAGCTGTACAGGGCCTTGGTGAGACCACACCTTGAGTATTGTGTGCAGTTTTGGTCGCCTTATCTGAGGAAGGATGTTCTTGCCATGAAGGGAGTGCAGCGAAGATTCACCAGACTGATACCTGGGATGGCAGGAATGACGTATGAGGAGAGATTGGGTCGATTGTGCTTATACTCGCTGGAGTTTAGAAGAATGAGAGGGGATCTCATTGAAACTTATAAAATTCTAACAGGACTAGACAGACTAGATGCAGGAAGGATGTTCCCAATGAAGGGGGAGTCCAGAACCAGGGGTCACAGTCTAAGGATAAGGGGTAAGAAGTCACACAACACCAGGTTATAGTCCAACAGCTTTATTTGAAATCACAAGCTTTCGGAGCGCTGCTCCTTCGTCAGGTGAAGTGATACAGACCCCAGCATCTGCAACATTTGACCCCTTGTGACCCAACCTCATTGTTCTTTGATGTAATGTTTTCCTGACTGACCTGTTTGGACACCATTCACACCTTTGATTGCTGTGATTATCTCTGCCGAGGTGTGATAAAGGGCAGTTAGAAAGATTACCTGTAATCATTTGGCAGTGTTCTCTGACTATATAAGCTGTGTCTTTATGCATCTCTCCACTTCACCTGACGAAGGAGCAGCGCTCCGAAAGCTTGTGATTTCAAATAAAGCTGTTGGACTATAACCTGGTGTTGTGTGACTTCTTACATTTGTCCACCCCAGTCCAACACCGGCATCTCCACATTAAAGATAAGGGGTAAGCCATTTAGGACAGAGATGAGGAGGAATTTCTTCACCCAGAGAGTGATGAACCTGCAGAATTCTCTACCACAGAAGGCAGTGGAGGCCAATTCATTAAATATATTCAAGAAGGAGTTAGATATATTTCTTATGGCTAAAGGGATCAAGGGATATGGGGAGAAGGCAGGGACCAGGTACTGAGTTTGGATGATCAGCCATGATCTAATTGAATGGCAGAACAGGCTCGAGGGGCCAAATGGCCTACTCCTGCTCCTATCTTCTATGTTTCTATGACCTCCAACAACCACAACCATCCTCCTTTGCACTACGCATGACTCCACTCAGTGGAGAGTTTCCCCCTGATTCCCATTTTACTAGGGCTCCTTGATGTCACACTCAGCCAAATGCTCTCACCTCACCCCTGAATTCAGCTTTTTTTTCCATGTTTGGACCAAGGCTGTAATGAGGTCTGGAGCTGAGTGGTCCTGGCAGAACCCAAATTGAGCATCGGTGAGCAGGTTATTGGTGAGTAAGTGTTGCTTGACAGCACTATCGATGACGCCTTCCAAATCAAATCAAATCAACTTTTATTGTCATTGTTAGTGCACAAGTGCAGTACAACGAAATGTAGGCTTGCGGCTCCCGAGAGTGTACATTTAGATTAAGACATTTAAACATTCAACATACATTTGGCTTGTAATACATTAACATAAACATAACCATAATAAAGTGCATTGGCAGATGTGCAGGCTTTAGAGTTTATTTGTGGAGTTCAGTAGGATGACAGCCCTGGGAAAGAAGCTGTTCCTAAATCTGGTCATTCGGGTGCGAATGCATCTGTAGCGTCTCCCAGATGGCAGGGGGGTGAACAGACTGTGGCTGGGGTGGGTAGGGTCTTTGATGATGGACCGTGACCTCCGTAAACAGCATTTCTGGTATATGTGCTCTATGGTCGGTAGCCGGGTGCCGGTAATGCGTTGGGCAGTTTTGACTACCCGCTGCAGGGCTTTCCGGTCATAGTAGCTACAGCTGCCATACCATACTGTGATACAGTTTGTCAGGATGCTCTCTATTGTGCAGCGGTAAAAGTTAGAGAGGATCAGGGGTGACAGGTTATATCCCTTCAGCCTCCTTAGGAAATATAGGCACTGCTGGGCCTTCTTCACCAGAGAGGAGGTATTGAGGGACCAGGAGAGGTCTTCCGTGATGTGGACTCCGAGGAACTTAAAGCTGTCCACCCTTTCCATCACAGCCCCATTGATGTGGATGGGGGTGTGACTTCCGCCTTTAGACTTCCTGAAGTCCACAATGATTTCTTTGGTTTTCTTGATGTTAAGGGCCAGGTTGTTATCGGCGCACCACTTCACGAGATGCTGGACCTCCTCCCTGTAGGCTGACTCATCGTTGTTGGTGATCTGGCCTACTACCGTGGTATCATCCGCAAACTTGATGATGGTGTTGGAACCATGAACAGCCACACAGTCATGGGTGAAGAGGGAGTAGAGGAGGGGGCTCAGCACACATCCTTGTGGGGCCCCCGTGTTCAGGGTCAAGGGGGGGGGGGGGGGGGGGGAGGTGTGGTTACCTAATTTGACAGACTGGGGTCTGTTTGTTAGGAAGTCCAGGGTCCAGTTGCAGAGGGCAGTGTTCAGGCCAAGAGTTTGGAGTTTGGTGGCCAGCTTGTTGGGGACGACAGTGTTGAATGCTGAGCTGTAGTCTATGAACAGCATTCTGATGTAGGTCTCTTTACCATCTAAGTGATTCAGTGCCGAGTGTAGAGCAGTTGTGATTGCATCCTCCGTTGATCTGTTTGCACGATAGGCAAACTGGTGTTGGTCAAGAGAGGCGGGAACACTGGCTTTGATGTGAGCCAGGACCAGTCTCTAGAAACACTTCATTATGATGGGTGTGAGTGCGACAGGTCGATAGTCGTTCAGGCACGTCACAGCCGTTTTGGCACAGGAATAATGGTAGCGGTCTTGAAGCATGTAGGGACTACTGCCTGGGCCAATGACAGATTGAAGATGGCGGTGAAGACATCAGCCAGCTGATCAGCACATTCCTTGAGTACCCGTCCAGGGATGCTATCCGGTCCAGCAGCCTTTCGTGTGTTCACTCCGCGTAGAACACCCCTTACGTCGGAGGTCAACAGAGTGAGCACCTGGTCTTCCGGGGGTGGCAAGGCTTTGGTAGCCAGCTCCCTGTTGTCCCTGTCGAAGCGAGCGTAGAAGTTGTTAAGCTCCTCCGGAAGGGAGGCATCGCTAACCGGGGGGGCTGGTGTTTTTGCCCTTGTAGTCAGTGATGGACTGGATGCCTTGCCACATGCGCCGGGGGTCCGAGTTGTTGTGGAAATGATCCTCTATCTGCAGTGTCTGTTTCCTTTTGGCAGTCCTGATACCCTTTTTTAGGTTGGTCCTAGCTGCACTGTAAACCACTGCGTCGCCAGATTTAAATGCTGCGTCGCGTGCTTTCAACAACGAGCGGACCACTCCGTTCATCCAGGGTTTCTGGTTGGGGTATGTCCTGATACTTTTATGGGTCGTGACGACCTCGACGCAGCTGTTAATGTAGAATAGCTCTGTGGATGCGTATTCCTCGATGTCATTATGGGCAAACATGCCCCAATCAGTGCGTTCGAAGCAATCCTGAAGCTCCGAGACTGCCCCCTCTGGCCATACTTTCATTGATGTTCTCCCTCTTTTGATGAGCGGTTTGTATGCCGGGGCTAGAAACAGGGAGAGGTGGTCAGACTTCCCAAGGTGGGGGCAGGGAATGGCCTTATAAGCGTCTACAATGCTCGTGTAGACTTGATCCAGTGTGTTCTCCCCTCTTGTGGGGCAGGAAACATTCTGGTGGAATTTCGGTAGTACAGTTTTTAGGTTTATGTGATTGAAGTCCCCCGCGACGATAAAAGCTCCGTCTGGGTGCGCAGTTTGTTGTTCGCTGATGGCCCTGTAGAGGTCCTTCAGTGCTAGTTTGGCATTAGCGTGTGGTGGGATGTAGACCGCAGTGATGATAACAGCCGTGAATTCCCGAGGCAGGTAGAAGGGTCTGCACCGTACCACGAGGAATTCCAAATCAGCCAAGCAGGATCTATCGATTATGTCCGTGTTAGTGCACCAGGCATTGTTAGTGTAAATGCACAAACCGCCTCCCTTGCTCTTACCGGAGTCTGCAGTTCTGTCGGCACGGAAGACCGTGCGTCCTTCTAGCTGGATGGTGGTGTCAGGGTTGCCGTTGTTCAACCAGGTCTCTGTGAAGATCATGGCGCAGCATTCCTTTGTCCTTTTCTGTGAGGAGAGGTCAAGTTTGATCTCATCCATTTTGTTTTCTAGTGACCTGACGTTGGCCAGGAAAATACTTGGGAGGGAGGGTTTGTGTGGGGCCCTCTTCAGCCTGTTTTGGATACCTGCCCTCTTACCCCGCTTCTGCTTGCGTTCCCTGCGCGGTCTGCGCCGACTTCCGGCTGGGGAAGGACGCCACGCCGGTCCCGGGGGTCGGGCGATGTCGGGAGGCAGATCGATGTCGCCGAGTGTGAACCGCATGCAGTCGGCCCCGATGTCGAGGAGCGTCTGCCGGCTGTACAGTAGGTCTGCCCTCAATTCCCGTATCAGCAGAGTCCAGAAGAGACTCAGAAGGAGGGTGAAAATGCTCAGTCTCGGGAGAGACAAAGCCGCTGCGTCCGTGCGCGCCGCCATTTATTTATTTATTTATTTCCAGCACTTTGCTGATGATTGAGAGTAGACTGATGGGGTGGTAATTGGCCGGATTGGATTTGTCCTTTTTGTGGACAGGACACACCTGGGCAGTTTCCACATTGTTGGATAGATGCCAGTGTGATAGCTGTACCGGAACAGCTTGGCTAGAGGCGCGGCTAGTTCTGGAGCACAAGTCTTCAGCATGACAGCCGGGATATTGTTGGGTCCCATAGCCTTTGCTGTATCCAGTACGCTCAGCCGTTTCTTGATATCATGTGGAGTGAATTGATTTGGCTGAAGACTGGCTTCTGTGATGGTAGGGACCTAAAGAGGAGGCCGATATGGATCATCCACTTCTGGCTGAAGATGGTTGTAAACCTCATTTTTAGGTACGCCTGGTGCTGTTCCTGGCATGCACTTCTACACTCCTCATTGAACCAGTGTTGGTCCCCTGTTTGATGGTAATGGTAGCGTGAGGGATATTCCGGGGCATGAGGTTACAGATTGTGGTGGAATACAATTCTGCTGTTGCTGATGGCCCACAGCCTCATTGATGCCCAGTTTTGAGCTGCTAGATCTGTTCTGAATCTATCCCATTTAGCACGGTGGTAGTGCCACACAACACGATGGAGGGTGTCCTCAGTGTGAAGATGGGACTTCGTCTCCACAATGACTGTGCAGTGGTCACTGCTACCAATGCTGTCATGGACAGATGCATCTGCGACAGGTAGATTGGTGAGGACGAGGTCAAGTAGGTTTTCCCCTCATGTTGGTTCTCTCACCACCTGTCGCAGGCCCAGTCTGGCAGTTATGTCCTTCAGGACTCAGCCAGCTCAGTCAGTAGTGGTGCTACTGAGCCACTCTTGGTGATGGACATTGAAATCCTCCACCCAGAGTACATTCTGTGCCCTTGCTACTCTCAGTGTTTCTTCCAACTGGTGTTCAACATGGAGGAGTACTGATTCATCAGCTGAGGGAGGTGGTAATCAATCCCCAATGTTAGTGAGGTGGACTTTGCAGGGTCGACTGGGTGCCATTGTCGTGTCCGAAGCCAGTTGATCCGTCCGGTTTTATTCTTTTTAGTGTAATGGTTTATTACAACGGAGGCCATTTCAGAGAGCAGTTAAGAGTCAACCACATTGCTGTGTGTCTGGAGTCACATATGAAAGGTTATTAGTGAACCAGATGGGTTTTTACGACAATCCGATAGTTTCGTGGTCACCATTACTGATACTAGCTTTTTTATTATTTAATTAACTGAATTTAAATTCCCCAGCTGCCATGGTGGGATTTGAAATCACGTCTCATGGATCATTAGTCCAGGCCTCTGGATTACTAGTCCAGTAACATAACCACCATGCTACCGTTCCCAATACTCTAAGGAGAACAACCCCAGCTTCTCTAGTCTATCCACGTACTGAAGTCCCTCATCCCTGGAATCATTCTTGTAAATGATTTAGGTTAACGTTTCAGGTCGATGACCTTTCTTTGCCTGGATAAGTGCAGCTCCAACAACATTCAAGAAGCTCGATACCATCCAGGACAAAGCAGCCAGCTTATTTGGCACCCCATCCACGACCTTAAACATTTGCTCCCTCTACCACCGGTGCACCGTGGCTGCAGTGTGCACCATCTACAAGATGCACTGCAGCAACTCGCCAAGGCTTCTTCGGCAGCACCTCCCAAACCCGCGACCTCTTCCACCTAGAAGGACAAGGGCAGCAGGCCCATGGGAACACCACCACCTCCAAATTCCCCTCCAAGTCACACACCATCCTGACTCAGAAGTATATCGGCCGTTCCTTCATCATCACTGGGTCAAAACCCTGGAACTCCCTCCCTAACAGCACTGTGGGAGCACCTTCACCACACGGACTGCAGCGGTTCAAGACGGCGGTTTACCACCACCTTCTCAAGGGCAATTAGGGATGGGCATTAAATGCCGGCCTTGCCAGCGACGCCCACATCCCAGGAACGAATAAAAAAAATACAGGCTCTGGCTGACGTGTGACCCTTCCAGTTTCTAAAGCCTGGAGCATTACATCGTGACCTGCCCGTGCTGTTTATTCTCCACATGAGATGTTGTCCTAATCCCATCCTGGCCTGTTCCCATGTCCCTTTATCCCCCTTTCCTTCAATCACTGATAGAATCATACAGCACTGAAGGAGGCTATTCGGCCCTTCATGCCCGCACCGGTTCTTTGGAAGAGCTCTCCAATTACTCACACGCCCAAGCTCTTTCCCCGTAGCCCTGCAATCTTTTCCTTTTCACGTATATCTCCAATTCCCTTTTGAATCAGCTTCCACCGCCCATCAGGCAGTGCATTTCAACAACAACAGCAATGATGTGTATTTATATAGCGCCATTTAACATAGTAAAACGTCCCAAGGTGCTTCACAGGAGCGTTATCAAACAAAATTGGACACTGAGCCACACAAGGAGATATTAGCACAAAAGCAAAATACTGCGGATGCCGGGAAATTGAAATAAAAACAGAAAGTGCTGGAAATACTCAGCAGGTCAGGCAGCATCTGTAGAGAGAGTAACAGAGTTAATGTTTCATGAACTCATTTCTCTTATCTGGAAGGAGGAGAGCATGCCAGGGGATCTCAGAGATGCCGTAATTGTGACCATCTTCAAGAAATGTGACAAGTCCAATTGCGGTAATTACAGAGGAGTTTCCCTGCTGTCTGCCACAGGGAAAGTCATCACAAGAATCCTCCTCAATCACCTTCTCCCAGTGACAGAAGAGCTCCTCCCAGAGTCCCAATGTGGATTCCGCCCACTAAGGGGCACAATGGACATGATCTTCACCGCACGTCAATTACAAGAGAAATGCAGGGAACAGCACCAACCACTGTACATGGCCTTCTTTGATCTCACAAAGGCCTTCAACACAGTCAACCGTGAGGGATTATGGAGTGTCCTCAAATTCGGCTGCCCTCAAAAGTTTGTCACCATCCTCCGCCTGCTTCACGACAACATGCAAGCCGTGATCCTGTCCAACGGTTCCACCACAGACCCAATTCACGTACGAACCGAGGTCAAGCAAGGCTGTGTCATCGCACCAACGCTCTTCTCGATCTTCCTTGCTGCAATGCTCCATCTCACCCTCAGTAAGCTCCCCGCTGGAGTAGAGCTAATTTACAGGACAAACGGGAAATTGTTCAACCTCCGTTGCCTCCAGTCCAGATCCAAGGTCGTCCCATCCTCTGTCGTCGAATTAAAGTATGCAGACGACGTTTGCGTCTGCGCTCACTCGGAGGTCGAACTCCAAACCATCATCAACACCTTCACTGAAGCGTACGAGCGCATGGGCCTTACACTAAACATCCGTAAGACAAAGGTCCTCTACCAACCTGCCCCCACCACACAGTACTGCCCCCCGATTATCAAAATCCACGACAAGGCCTTGGACAAAGTGGACCACTTTCCATACCTCGGGAACCTACTGTCAACAAGAGGCAGACATCGACAACGAAGTCCAACACCGCCTTCAGTCACCTGAGGAAGAGAGTGTTTGAAGACCAGGACCTCAAACCCACACTAAGCTCATGGTCTACAGAGCAGCAGTGATACCCGCCCTGCTGTACGCCTCAGAGGCATGGACCATGTACAGCAGGCACCTCAAAGCACTGGAGAGATACCACCAACGCTGCCTCCACAAGATCCTGCACATCCATTGGCAGGATAGGCGCACCAACGTTAGTGTTCTTGCTCAGGCCAACATCCCCAGCATCAAAGCTTTGACCATGCTCGATCAGCTCCAATGAACGGGCCACATTGTCCGCATGCCCGATACGAGACTCCCAAAACAAGCGCTCTACTCGGAGCTCCGGCACGGCAAGAGAGCCCCAGGTGGGCAGAGGAAACGCTTCAAGGATACCCTCAAAGCCTCCTTGAAAAAGTGTAACATCCCCACCGACACCTGGGAATCCCTGGCCCAAGACCGCACAAAGTGGAGGAGAAGCATTCAGGAAGGCGCCGAACACCTCAAGTCTCTTCGCCGGGAGCAAGCGGGAGCCAAGCGCAGGCAGCGCAAGGAGCGCACGTCAACCCAAGCACCCCACCCACCCGCCCCTTCAACCACCATCTGCCCCACCTGTGACAGAGTCTGTAGGTCCTGCATTGGACTCATCAGTCACCTGAGAACTCACTTTTAATGTGGAAGCAAGTCATCCTCGGTTCCGAGGGACTGCCTAAGAAGGAGAAGAAGTAGAGAGAGTAACAGAGTTAACGTTTCAGGTTCTGATGAAAGAGTTGGAGAGGTTTCGGGAGGGAATTCCAGAGCTTGGGGCCCAGGCAGCTGAAAGCACAGCTGCCAATGGTGGAGCGATGAAAATCGGGGATGCGCAAGAGGCCAGAATTGGAGGAGCGCCAAGAACTGGGAGGGTTGTCGGGCGGGATGAGATTACAGAGATAGGGAGGGGTGAGGCCATGGAGGGATTTGAAAACAAGGATAAGGATTTTAAAATTGAGATGTTGCCAGATCGGTAGCCAATGTAGGTCAGCGAGCACAGGGGTGAACGGGGCTTGGTGTGAGTTAGGGTACGGAGAGCAGAGTTATGGATGAGCGCAAGTTTATGGAGGGTGGAAGATGGGAGGGCGGCCAGGAGTCAAGTCTAGAGGTAACAAAACCATGGATGAGGGTTTCAGCAGCAAATGAGCTGAGGCAGAAGCAGAGTTGCCAGAGAGAGGGATGGAGTCAGTGGCTAGGGAACGGAGTTTATGATAGGGACCAAAGACAATGGTTTCGGTCTTCCCAGTATTTAGTTGGAGAAAATTTCTGGTCATCCAGTACTGGATGTCGGACAAGCAGTCTGACAAATCAGAGACAGTGGCTCATAACAACTCGCTGTGTAAAATAAATTCTCCATCTCCCCGCTGTTCTTTTTCTAATTATCTTAACTCTGTGTCCTCTGGTTACCGACCCACTTAACAGTAGAAACAGTTTCTCCTTATTTATTCTATCAAAACACTTCATAATTTTGACAAGCTCTATGAAATCTCCCCTTAACCTTTTCTGCTTTAAGTAGAACAACCCCAGCTTCTCCAGTCTCTCCACATAATTGAAGTCCCTCATCCCCGGTACCATTCTAGTAAATCTCTTCTGCAGCCTCTCCAAGATGCTGCCAGGTACATGTTGGGTACAAGCCCAGTGACCATGTCTTTGAAATGCAACCGATTAAGGCCTCTCCAAGGCCTTGACCGCCTTCCTAAAGTGTGGTGCCCACAATTGGATGCAATACTCAGCTGAAGCATACCAGTGATTTATAAAGGTTTCGCATAACTTCATTGCTTTTGTACTCTTATGCCCCTATGCATAATGCCAAGGATCCTGTATGTTCTTTTTAAAAACAGCCTCATCAACTTGTCTAACCTATTCTTAAATATTGACATGGTCTCCGTTTCACTCTCAAACTCTGGCAGTGCATTCCACAGCCTCACAACTATCTGTATAAAAAAGTTTCTCCTGCTCTCTGTCCTGAATCTCTCACGTTTAATCTTATATCTTTGTCCCCTTATTCTAGACCCCTTAGATCAGCTAACTCAGCACACAACAGGGAATAGATCCTGACATTTTATTAGAACATGCCAAAGCGCTTCACAGCCACTGAAGTACTTTTCAAGTGCAGTCACTGTTGTAAGGTAGGGGACACAAAGAGCAACGAGATAAATGAGCAGATAATCTGTTTTTAGTGATTTGATTGAGGGATAAATATTGGCCAGGACGCCGGGGATAACTTCCCTGCTCTTCTTTGAAATAGAGTCAGAGTTATACAGCACAGAAAGAGGCCCTTCGGCCCATCGCGTCCGCGCCGGCCATCAAGCCCTGTCTATTCTAATCCCATTTTCCAGCACTTGGTCCGTAGCCTTGTATGCTATGGCGTTTCAAGTGTTCATCCAAATGCTTCTTGAATGTTGTGAGGGTTCCTGCCTCTACCACCCTTTCAGGCAGTGAGTTCCAGATTCCAACCACCCTCTGGGTGAAAAAGTTTTTCCTCAAATCCCCTCTAAACCTCCTGCCCCTTACCTTGAAACTATGCCCCCTTGTTATTGACCCCTCTACTAAGGGAAAAAGTTCCTTTCTATCTACCCTATCTATGGCCCTCATAATTTTGTACACCTCAATCAGGTCCCCCCTCAGCCTTCTCTGCTCCAAGGAAAACAACCCCAGCCTGTCCAGTCTTTCTTCATAGCTGAAGCGCTCCAGCCCAGGTAACATCCTGGTGAATCTCCTCGGCACCCTCTCCAAAGCAATCACATCCTTCCTATAGTGTGGCGACCAGAACTGCACACAGTATTCGAGCTGTGGCCTAACCAGCGTTTTGTACAGCTCCATCATAACCTCCCTGCTCTTATATTCTATGCCTCGGCTAATGAAGGCAAGTATCCCATATGCCTTTTTAACCACCTTATCCACCTGTTCCATAGGATCTTTTACGTCCACCTGAGGGGGCAGACGTGGCTTTGGTTTAATGTCACAAATGAAAGACGGTACCTCCGACAGTGCAGCACTCCCTCAGTACTGCACTGGGAGCGCCGGCCTAGATTTTGTGCTCAAGTCTCTGGAGTGGGACTCGAACCCACGGCCTTTGGACTCAGGCAGGAAGATGTGGGTTTCTGTCCACAGTTCCCCAAACAGGTCCCTGCTCTCAGCTATGCTACAAGAGGAGGCGCCAAAAAAAATTGTCAGCCAAGTCGCTCTTGTGCTTTTTCCTATTGCTGAATGAAGAGCAGCAGAAGTAGGGCCTGTCTTATAATTCTGTCCCCTTATTCGAGAACCAGTCAGGGTGTCTGCCTGAACCGCTCAACCTCAGAATGGTCAGAGCTGCGAGTGGGCCTAAAACGGAGAGACAATAAAATGGTCACAGCAGTTAATGGGATATGCTTTTCTGGTCACGACATGCTTGAAAACCCAACACGTTGCTTACACATCTCTAAACCAAGCTGTTTGGGACCTTGGCGTTAGCCTATTCTCCTCATGAGACTACCTGGCCCCCTGTGCATTGCCAAGCTTTTCCGTTTCAGTTTCAGATCTGCTGCTTGCTTTTTTCCCCCCTCTTTCTCCACTTTTCCCCATATTTGCACCTATTAATGTGTGGGATGCTCCCACTTACACCCACTCAAGGAAGATAGTCACTAATTAAAGCACTGGCAAGTCTGGGTTTGACCCCCCGCTCACCAGATAGGTTTACTGGAATGAGGGGCGGGGGGGAGGGGGTTCTATTTGAAATGTTCTAACTTTGTGATAAGAAACAGAAAGATCTTGGGCTGGATTTTCATTGAGGAGGCGGGACTACAACTTTCGAAGTTGTAGTCCCGCCTCCATCAATTTCTAGCCAACCCACTCGATTTTCACTAGATTGACCTTGTTGAGCCTGCCCAGTGGGCTCAGCAGGCCAATTAAGGGCCACCCGGCAACAGGTGACATCACAGATTGATATTTCATCTGTCAAGACCTTTTGACAGATGAAATATCAGCGTTTCACAGCTGTTTGAAGCTGTCAAACACCGACAATCTGTACTCCAGGTTAATTCCTTCCGCTCAGGATGATTTAGAGATCTCTCCGGAACAGGAAGCTGAATGCTGCAATTTTTGACAGATTGCAGCCATTCTGCTTTCTGTGCCGGTGAGATGAGGGACTCTCGAGACCTGAAGGAAGGAAGGAAGGAAGGAAGGCTGTAAAGGTAAGTAAAACTTCTTTAAACACACCAAACACACCTACCTCTGCACTCATGCATACATCACTCACCTGAACACCGGACATCTTGACCCCTCCAAGCCCTTCAGCCCGCCTCGCTAACTTGGCGTGGTTTGGAGCCGTCGGGAATCCCACACTTCAGGGATAAAAATAGGGATTAGGCTAAAAACTGCCTGTTAACTACCTGTTAACAGGCAGTTAATTGGCACTGATCCCCTTCCCGCCTCAGGGAGGCGGGTCCCAGTGCGGGGCGGGTACCCGCCTCCTTTGAAACTGGCATGGAGGCGGGTTGGGGGCGGGATGGGTTCGTGCCCCCCCGATTTCGGGATTTTAACCCCCCACACGCCTTCAAGGCCCAATGAAAATCCTGCCCCTTGTATTTCTACAGCGCCTTTCATGACCTCAGAACGTCCCGAAGCTCGTTACAGCCCGTGAAGTACTTTTGAAGTGTAGCCACCGTTGCATTGTCGGGAAACGTGGCAGCCATTTTGTGCACAGCAGGATCCCAAAAACAGCAATGAGATGAATGACCAGATAATCTGTTTCAGTGATGTTAGTTAAGGGGTACATATTGGCCCAGGACACTCTTTACTGATAGGAGTTCCTGTATTAAACACTATTGGACAAGTATTCCAAGCATAAGTTTTAATTAACCTTACAAAGGTGTAAATTTTATCAGACACCTTCTTAGAAATGCAAATGTGACAGTTGCACATTATGTAAATTAGCAATATGCACCAGGTATCTATAAAGCTGATCTCTCTTACAATTCAAAGTCCTGATGTGAGCCAGTGTGATTTGCAACCACAATGACGATGCGAAAATAGAGACGAAATGTTTCAACGATAGCGATGAGAGAACACAAGCTTTATATAATCACAAAAAAGAATGAAAAGGGAAAATATTCCTTACACAGTGGGAGGTTAAGATGTAGAATTCTCTGCTTCAAACCGCTTGATCCCTGGGATGAGAGGGTTGTCCTATGAGCAGAGATTGAGTAGGTTGGGCCGATACTCTCTGGAGTTTAGAAGAATGAGAGATGATCTCATTGAAACATACAAGATTCTGAGGGGGATTGACAGGGTAGATGCTGAGAGGTTGTTTCCCCTGGCTGGAGAGTCTAGAACCAGGGGTCACAGTCTCAGGATAAGGTGTCGGCCATTTAGGATTGAGATGAGGAGGAATTGCTTCACCGATTGAGGTGTACAAAATTATGAGGGGCATAGAAAGGGTAAATAGAAAGGAACTTTTCCCCTTAGTAGAGGGGTCAATAACCAGGGGGCATAGTTTCAAGGTAAGGGGCAGGAGGTTTAGAGGGGATTTGAGGAAAAACTTTTTCACCCAGAGAGTGGTTGGAATCTGGAACTCACTGCCTGAAAGGGTGGTAGAGGCAGGAACCCTCACAACATTCAAGAAGCATTTAGATGAGCACTTGAAACGCCATAGCATACAAGGCTACGGACCAAGTGCTGGAAAATGGGATTAGAATAGATAGGGCTTGATGGCCGGCGTGGACACGATGGGCCAAAGGGCCTCTTTCTGTGCTGTATAACTCTATGACTATATGACACTCAGAAGGTTGTGAATCTTTGGAATTTTCTGCCCCAATGGATGCTCAGTCGTTGAGTATATTCAAGGCTGAGATAGATAGATATTTGGACTCTAGGGGGATCAAGGAACATGGGGATCGGGCGGGAAAGTGGAGTTGAGGTTGAAGATTCTACAAGTATGTAAAAAGAAAAAGATTAGTTAAGACAAATGTAGGTCCCTTACAGTCAGAAATGGGAGTATTTATAATGGGGAACAAAGAAATGGCAGAGCAATTAAACAAATACTTTGGTTCTGTCTTCACGGAAGAGGACACAAGTACCTTCCCAGAAATGCTGGGGAACCAAGGGTCTAGTGAGAAGGAGGAATTAAAGGAAATTAGTATGAGTAAAAAAAGAGTGCTGGAGAAATTAATAGGACTGAAAGCCGATAAATCCCCAGGGCCTGATAATCTGCATCCCAGAGTACTAAAAGAGGTAACCATGGAAATAGTGGATGCATTGGTTGTCATCTTCCAAAATTCTATAGATTATGGAACAGTTCCTGCAGATTGGAGGGTGGCAAATGTAACCCCACTATTTAAAAAAGGAGGGAGAGAAAACGGGGAACTACAGACCGGTTAGCCTCACGTCAGTAGTAGGGAAAATGCTAGAGTCTATTATAAAGGATGTGATAACAGGACACTTAGAAAATATCAACGGGATTAGACAAAGTCAACATGGATTTATGAAAGGGAAATTGTGTTTGACAAACCTACTGGAGTTTTTTGAGGATGTAACTGGTCGTCGTCGTACGTGTCTTCATACTGTTCCCTTTGGGGAACTGTATGAAGTGGTGGAAGGATTTCTGGCCGCATTAATGCTCCTTCCGTGACCGTAACCATCTTCATACCAGCCATTAGGGTGGTTAGTCCTATGGCGGGAGGGTTTTACGGGCTCCCACAATCCATACGAGGTGGGGGGGGCCACCCGCACCCACGGACGCAAGTATCCCGCTGGATGTCAACTCAGAATTTAGAGCCGGAGCTCCGACTCCACTTGCCGGGACTGTCTGGAGCGGGGTTTGAAACCCTACACCTTCTGGCCCAGCAGCGGGGATGCTTACCGCTACGCCAAAGGCCCACTCCATGTAACTGGTAGAATGTGGAGAACCAGTGGATGTGGTGTATTTGGATTTTCAGAAGGCCTTTGATGAAGTCCCACATAAGAGATTAGTGTGCAAAATTAAAGCACATGGGATTGGGGGTAATATACTGGCATGGATTGAAAATTGCTTAACAGACAGGAAACAGAGAGTAGGAATAAATGGGTCTTTTTCGGGGTGGCAGGCGGTGACTAGTGGGGTACCGCAGGGATCAGTGCTTGGGCCCCAGCTATTCACAATATATATCAATGATTTGGATGAGGGAACCAAATGTAATATTTCCAAGTTTGCTGACGACATGAAACTAGGTGGGATTGTGAGTTGTGAGGAGGATGCAAAGAGGCTTCAAGGTGATTTAGACAAGTTGATTGAGTGGGCAAATACATGGCAGATGCAGTATAATGTGGATAAATGTGAAGTTATCCACTTTGGTAGGAAAAACAGAAAGGCAGAGTATTGTATAAATAGTGATCGATTGGGAAATGTTGATGTACAAAGGGACCTGGGTGTCCTTGTACACCAGTCACTGAAAGCAAACATGCAGGTGCAGCAAGCAGTTAGGAAGGCAAATGGTATGTTGGCCTTCATTGCAAGTGGATTTGAGTACAGGAGCAAGGATGTCTTACTACAGCTATACAGGGCTTTGGTGAGACCACACCTGGAGTACTGTGTGCAGTTTTGGTCTCCTTACCTAATAAAGGATATACTTGCCATAGAGGGAGTGCAGCGAAGGTTCACCAGACTGATTCCTGGGATGGCAGGACTGTCGTATGAGGAGAGATTGGGTCGACTAGGCCTGTATTCACTAGAGTTTTAGAAGAATGAGAGGGGATCTCATTGAAATGTATAAAACTCTGACAGGGCTAGACAGACTAGATGCAGGGAGGATGTTACCCTGGCTGGGGGGTCTAGAATGAGGGGTCACAGTCTCAGGATACAGGGTAGGACATTTAGGACTGAGATGAGGAAAAATTTCTTCACTCAGAGGGTGGTGAACCTGGGAAATTCTCTATCATAGAAGGCTGTGGAGGCCAAGTCACTGAATATATTTAAGAAGGATATAGATAGATTTCGAGACACAAAAGGCATCAAGGGGTATGAGGAAAGAGCGGGAATATAGTATTGAGACAGAGGACCACCCATGATCATATTGATTGGCGGAGCAGACTCAAGGGGCCGAATGGCCTACTTCTGTTCCTAATTCTTATGTTCTTCAGAAGCAGAGTCCATGAATTCTTTTAAAAAGGAATTAGACCGTTACATGGAATGTACAGCACAGAAACAGGCCATTTGGCCTAACTGGTCTACGCCAATGTTTCTGCTCCACACGAGCCTCCTCCCACCATTCTTCATTTAACTCCATCAACATAATCTTCTATTCCTTTCCCCCTCATGTACTTATCTAGCTTCTCCTTGAATGCATCTGTGCTATTCGCCTCTACTCCTCCTCGTGGGAGTGAGTTCCACATCCATCAATGACTATTACATGATAAAGGAATATTAAAGGGTATGTGGAGTGAGCAGGAGAGTGGGATTATACTGGGCAGCTCCTGTGGAGAAAACACTGGCACACATCATCCCGACTTGGAAATATATCGCCGTTCATTTATCATCGCTGGGTCAAAATCCTGGAACTCCCTCCCTAACCGCACTGTGGGAGTACCTTCACCACACGGACTGCAGCGGTGGAAGGCGGCTCACCACCACCTTCTCAAGGGCAACTAGGGATGGGCAATAAATGCTGGCCTTGCCAGCGACGCCCACATCCCAAGAATGAACAAATAAAAACAGCCTTGATGGGTGGAATGGCCTGTTTCAGTGCTATAGCATTCCTCCATCCTATCATTTGTGGGAAACTGTACTGGAGCTCCATATTGTGTTAACATTGGGCAAGAACATAAGAAAACCCGAAGAGGGGAGCGAGGGACAATGACAGGGAAAGTTGAAAAATTGCTGAGGGAGATACCAAAACGAATGACAGGCAAGGCCAACTGCACTTCCAAAGTGCTGAGGCTGGTGTGATTGTTCAGGGGTGATGTCAGGAATCTATTCTTCACACAAAGGATAGTGGAATTCAATCGCTCCACCACTGGCGGCCGTGCCTTCAGCTGCCAAGGCCCTAAGCTTTGCAATTCCCTCCCTAAACCTCGCAGCCTCTCTCTCCACCTCCTTTAAGACGCTCATTAAAACCTGCATCTTTGATCAAGCTTTTGGTCATCTGCCCGAATATCTCCTTACATGGCTCGGTGTCAAATTTTGTCTGATTTACGCTCCTGTGAAGCGCCTTGTGAAGTTTTTCTACATTAAAGGCGCTACATAAATGCAAGTTGCTGTCGCTGTTGTTGGAAATCAGGAATTCTCCCCCCACAACATACTGTTGCGGCAGGAGGTCAATTGAAAATTTCAAAACTGAGGTTGCTAGACTTTTGTTGGATTACATCGGATATACAGCACAGAAACAGGCCATTCGGCCCAGCCAGTCCATGCCGGTGTTTATGCTCCACCCGAGCCTCCTCCCATCTTTCCTCAGCTCACTCAATCAGCATAACCCTCTATTCCCTTCTCCCTCTAGCCTCTCCTTAAATGCATCTATACTATTCGCCTCAACCACTCCCTGTGGTAGCGAGTTCCACATTCTCACCACTCATTGGCTTCTGCATCTCCTACACTTCAAAGCACTCTGTTGGGTGTAAAGCGCTCTGGGACATCCGGAGGGCATGAAAGGCGCTATATAAATGCAAGTTCTTTCTTCAGTCAAATACGGATCAGCAGATTTGAGAAATTAGGTGACTGGATTGAGAGTCCATCACTTTTCCAGTTGACTTGCTGGGGTGGGATTTTAACCCCAACCCCCACGATGGGCAGGAGAGGGTTCGGGGTTAAATCGGCAAATATGTGAAACCCGACCCCAATCCGCCGTGACCGCGCCCACTCCCGGTTTAACCGCGGGGGTTTGGGGGCGTTGAGTAACCCGCTCTGGAGAGGCGCGCCCTCATTATAATATGTTAATGAGGCTCTGCTCCTCAGATTTTGGCAGCTATTTGAATTTAATGGCTGCGGGCCGGATTTTCCCAGGGCTCGGGAAACCCGGCAGAGAAAGGGAGGCAGGAGCTGCCGGATCCAGCGGGAAAGGTACTTTTTACAGCACTGCTCGTGGGCCCGGAGGAGCAGGAGTGCTTCCTCCGCACCTCAAACAAACCACCCCGCAAACACTCCCGGTCCGACGTTCCCCCCCCCCACCACCCCCCCCCAAACGACACGCGATGTTCCCCGGCTGCGGCCTTCTACTGCCGGCTTTACTGCCTGGCAGCTGGTCAGCCTGTCAATCTGGCCGCCTGCCAGGTGATTAACGGAGTAAAAAAATGATAATGTGGCCCCACCATTAAATTGGGGATTCCTATCCCCCCCAATCCCAGCAAGGACGCTCCCCAGTTCTCTCCCGACCTCCCCGTAAATATCATGGCCATTGATTCTGATCCAGTTTAGCTAGTTGGCCAAGTCTCACTAACATGGCCCATTAAACCTCTCCTGAGGATTATAGAGAGGTGAATGGTAAGGAGAGGATCATCTTGCATAGCCTGCAGCGTCAGGAGCTCTGCTGTTTCCAGAGAGTGAATCATCTGTTTGACAATAACAACAGAAAATGCTGGAAAAACTCAGCAGGTCAGGCAACATCCGTGGAGAGAAATTTGAGTTGACATTTCGGGTCGAACCCTTCTTCAAAACTGGAAAGAAAAGAAACTAGATCGAAGGCAGGGCTGCGATTGGACAAAAGAATAAAAGAAACAAAAGAAGTAAAAGAGATTAGAAGCTAGACGAGGTGGTAATAGGCTGAGATTAGGTGTAAAGTGTACTGGCAGGGCAAAAGATAGCTGCCAGGTGTGAGAGAGACTGTTTGACAAGACTGACAACTCAACAAATAGCTGTTGACCCACGCATGCACCCACTGGGCTCATTAAAAAAAACCTCCTCTGTCCGGACTTGGGTAGCATTCAGGTTAAGGCTACTGAAAGTCATCTTTGATCTACCCTGCGATCCCACCAAGTGGCAGCGGTCGTGCTTTCTGCGTCCGTGCTGAATTCCTGGCCTTGGAATTTTGACTTGGCCCCTGGAACGGAGAACACTGCTCACTGGAGCCTGCCACGAGAGGGAGTTGCCCACTAACTATTCGCCCCATCGTCAGCGCTCCGATCGAATGGCCCAGGCACCCGTCAGCTTAAACTGACATCTGGGACTCTTGCCAGACTTTCCTCAGGCTTAACTATTTTAAAAGGAGACGGGGA
Source organism: Somniosus microcephalus (assembly GCF_052327205.1). Taxonomy (NCBI): domain Eukaryota; kingdom Metazoa; phylum Chordata; class Chondrichthyes; order Squaliformes; family Somniosidae; genus Somniosus; species Somniosus microcephalus. Next base: position 11,221,483 of record NC_141005.1, on the reverse strand, counting down.
ATTTTGAAAGGTGCTATTGCAACACGGAATCGTAGAATGATACAGCACAGAAGGAGGCCATTCGGCCCATCGTGCCTGTGCCGGCTCTTTGAAAGGTTCTCTCCGATTAGTCCCACTCCCCCCTGCTCTTTCCCTGTAACCTTGCAAATTTTTCCCCTTCAGGTATTTATCCTTTTGAAAGTTGCTATTGAATCTGTTTCCACCGCCCTTTCAGGCAGTGCTTTCTGGAATAACAACTCGCTGCGTTAAAAAAAATTCTCCTAATTTCTCCTCGGGTTCTTTTACCAAAAAGTATGTTTTGAATTACAAGCTGACTGCACATTTACAGATCACGCCCCAGGATGGAAAGCCAATCTATTTGTAAAGGTAGACCTGGCTCTATGCAATCAATACTTGCAGAGGTAAGCTAATGGCTTACATTGGGGAGACCAAACGCAGATTGGGTGACCGCTTTGCGGAACACCTCCGTTCAGTCCGTAAGGGTGACCCCGAGCTTCCGGTCGCCTGTCATTTTAATTCACCGCCCCATTCCCACTCAGACCTCACCATCCGCGGCCTCTTGCATTGTTCCACGGAAACCCAGCGTAAGCTCGAGGAACAGCACCTCATCTTCCGATTAGGCACTTTACAGCCTTCTGGACTCAATATCGAGTTCAACAATTTCAGATCATAACCTCGGCCCCTATTACATTTTTATTTATTTTTTATCCACACCTTTGTTTTGGCCCTCCCCCTTTTTTTCTCTCTCCCACATGGCAGCTGTCTCCCATTCTGCCAGAACATTTCACACCTAATCTAAGCCGTCTTTTGTCTCCACTAGTCCTATCACCATCTCGTCTCATTTTGAATACCTCTTAATGTCTCTTCACTTCTCTTTTGTTCTCTCCCAGCCTGGCCTTCAGTCTTGACAAAGGGTTCGACCCGAAACGTTGACTCTATTTTCACTCCACGGATGTTGCCTGGCCTGCTGAGTTTTTCCAGCATTTTCTGTTGTTATTTAAGCTAATGGCTTTGCTTTTTATCCTTCCTCTGCTGAGCGAGGTGATTTACGCTGTGGTGCTGTTCTCTGGGCACGAGCAGCCCTTCACTGCCTCACCCAAGTGGCCAATTTGCTTGCATGTGAGCCCGGGCAGCTGATGTCGGTATCATAGCCGAGGCCAACACTGGCTTCACCCAACACCTGCCCCAGAGAGGTCACTGGAATATGGTCAGGAACCAGAACCCTGAAAAAAAGAGATTTGCATTTATATAGTGCCTTTCATGACCACCAGACGTCCCAAAGCGCTTTACAGCGAGGTTAAAACTCGATTCCAGAGCTAAGCAAAGCAAGTCTGCCTGGAGGAGGGAATTGCACACTGCTTGGATTTGATACTGTACAGAGTGTGAATCCAGCTGGTGTCAAGTGTGGTTTACAAAGTACTCAGGAGGACCCATCGAGCACTTGCTAATCCTAGCTGACTTTAATTTAAATGTTTAGAGTAGGGCTTCTCCACTCTCCAAACATTTATATTTCTAATTGTTGAAAGAGAAAGACTTGCATTTGTATAGCGCCTTTCACGACCTTGGGACGTCTCAAGGCGCTTTACAGCCAATGAAGTACTTTTTGAAGTGTAGTCACTGTTGTAATGCAGGAAATGCGGCAGCCAATTTGCACACAGCAAGCTCCCACAAACAGCAATGTGGTAATGACCAGATAATTTGTTTTTTAGTGATGTTGGTTGAGGGATAAATATTGACCAGGACACCGGGGAGAACTCCCCTGGTCTTATTCGTAATAGTGTCAGCGGATCTTTTACATCCACCTGAGAGAGCAGACGGGGCCTCGGTTTAACGTCTCATCTGAAAAACTGCACCTGCGACAGTGCAGCACTGGGAGTGTCAGCCTAGATTCTGTGCTCAAGTCCCTGGAGTGGGACTTGAACCCACAACCTTCTGACTCAGAGGCAAGAGTGCGACCAACTGAGCCACAGCTGACCCCGCTTCACCACCAGTCTCCCCCCATACCCCTTCCCTCGCCCAGAGACGTTAAGGCCAATTGTGGAGCCTCTATCATCACCTTGGTAAGATCACAGCACAGAGACTGAACTGGGACTCTCCTGGACTGTGTGCACCAGGCAGTGCAGTTACTCGCTGAGCCACCAGGGTGCACTCTGTTTAATTCCCGTGTCCAGATAGAGAAATAGATACAACAGCCAGCTCTGCTGAGCAGTGCAGTCGTTTACGTAAGACAACCTCACTTGGTGCAATGGCTGGCACCTGCTTAAATTCTCACTAGCAGCCTGAAAAGGCTCAGTAACAAATGCATTGAACACCGTAGCCACCTTGAATCAGATGGTTATTATTCTGCTGCTCAGGGGAAGCTGCAACCCTTGAATGTCACAAAGTCTAATCAGCAAGTGAGCAGAGCCCTGGGTCAGTCAGAGATTAATTGCTTGGTTGACAGAGTTGTGCATAGCAAGGTCAGAGTTCAGTTGCTCTTAGGCTGCAAGTCCGAACCCAGAATGTCTGTCTTTCTTTCTCTTCTTTTAAGTGTGATTGCCAATATTTTTTTTAAGTCATAGGCTGCAGACATCCTGACTACTGTGTTAATAGGATACTGTCTATTAGTGTGGTAGCATTTCAGCACATTTCAAATGATCAGATTTCTTTCCCTTGCAAGATATTGGCAAGTGAGTCAATCAACTGCAAGAAATTTCTCTATAATTCAGTGACACAAGAGTGATATGGATAGGATATATATTTCTATCTATAATTTTTTTTAAAATCTTATGTCTGTACACACTCCATTATAAATTCTAAATCTTCAATAGAATCTGCCTATGTAAACTTGTCACACTGTAATTACTTCCTTGCACCAGTGGTGGCGCTATTGCACTACTTTTGTTTTGCATCTTCCAGCTTCTCAGCTCCAACCATCTCCGCTTCCCAAATTGCTCGAAATCTTTCTATTTAACTGCCAAGGCTCAGTGGCTCGCACTCTCGTCTGAGTCAGTCTGTCGTGGGTTCAAGTCCCACTCCAGAGACATAGAAAAATAGGAGCAGGAGTAGGCCATTCGGCCCTTCGAGCCTGCTCCGCCATTCAATATGATCATGGCTGATCCTCTATCTCAATACCATATTCCCGATCTCTCTCCCCATACCCCTTGATGCTTTTTGTGTCTAGAAATCTATCTATCTCCTTCTTAAATATATTCAGTGACTTGGCCTCCACAGCCTTCTATGGTAGAGAATTCCACAGGTTCACCACCCTCTGAGTGAAGAAATTTCTCCTCATCTCAGTCCTAAATGTCCTACCCCGTATCCTGAGACTGTGACCCCTCGTTCTACACCCCCCAGCCAGGGGAAACATCCTCCCTGCATCCAGTCTGTCTAGCCCTGTCAGAATTTTCGACGTTTCAATGAGATCCCCTCTCATTCTTCTAAACGCTAGTGAATACAGGCCTAGTCGACCCAATCTTTCCTCATACGACAGTCCTGCCATCCCAGGAATCAGTCTGGTGAACTTTCGCTGCACTCCCTCTATGGCAAGTATATCCTTTCTTAGGTAAGGAGACCAAAACTGCACACAGTACTCCAGGTGTGGTCTCACCAAGGCCCTGTATAACTGTTGTAAGACATCCTTGCTCCTGTCCTCAAATCCTCTTGCAATGAAGGCCAACATACCATTTGCCTTCCTAACTGCTTGCTGCACCTGCATGTTTGCTTTCAGTGACTGGTGTACAAGGACACCCAGGTCCCTTTGTACATCAACATTTCCCAATCTATCACCATTTATATAATACTCTGGGGGAGAAATTCAGTAGGTTGCGCCACCCGTTAGCGCCTTAAGAGGGCGCTAAGTGGGTCGCAAGCCAACTGGCACCTGGCACTGCCCACGCCTCCCGCTAAATTCTGCGGGAGGTTAGTGGTGGCGCTAACCGTTAGCGCTGCGCCGCTGCCTATGACGTCATCGGTGTGCGCAGCGCCCCCTGATTTACCGCCGGACACTATGTCTGACGGGTTCAGGGGGGCCTACCTGCGGCCGGGGAGGCGCAAATTAAAGGCGAGGTGCGGGGCAGCCATTTTTGTTGTTGGCCGCCTGCCAGCGCTCCCATCCCCGGCCTCCTGAACCCCCCCCCACCCCCCGGCGGAGTGCCGGCTGCGCGCCAAGAGCCCGGCACTTCTCTTCGGTGCTGTGCTCTTTTGCCTGCACTCCCGATCCTCGGGGGCCCAGCTGGGCCCCAGATCGCGCTGCACAAGGCCCCTCCCCTTTAAGAAGAGGAGGAAGGCCTGCAATACCACAGCGCGACGTGCCGCAGCGTGTGGCGCTGCAGCACGTAGCGCCACGATATTCACTCGCAGCGCCCCAAGAGGGATGCGGGGCGCCTCCAGTAGCGCCTCGCTTCCCTTTGGGGCGCAACAACTCAATTTCCGGTGCGGGGGCGCGAATGTTTCCGGGGCGCTACTTTTAGCGCCCTGGCGAGGCTAGCGCCCCAAACGGGACTATACTCAATTTCTCCCCCTCTGCCTTTCTGTTTTTCCTACCGAAGTGGATAACTTCACATTTATCCACGTTATACTGCATCTGCCATGTATTTGCCCACTCACTCAACTTGTCTAAATCACCTTGAAGCCTCTTTGCATCCTCCTCACAACTCACAATCCCACTTGAGCACATAATCTATACTGACACTCTACATCAAGTCGACAGCACAGAAACAGGCCATTCGGCCCAACAGGTCTGTGCCAGCTTTATGCTCCACACGAGCCTCTTCCCACCCCTCTTCAACTCACCCTATCAGTCTAACCTTCTATTCCTTGCTCCCTCATGTGTTTATCCAGCTTCCTCTTAAATGCATCGTTGCTGTTGTGTATGTAACCGTTTACCTTTAAGGGAACTATAGAATGTGACCGTTCGCCTTTAAGAGCACTACTTCAGGGTGGCACTATTTATTGGCTCATGTATACTGTAATACCGATAGTGACCACACCAGTATATAAGGGTTGTGATACGTTAACTAGGGCAGAAATCGCCCAGACCTCTGAATAGTAAAGACCTGTTTTGTTTGTACTTCTAAAGTCTCTGAAGTTATTTACTGCACAACCTACAGACTTTACAGTGGCGACGAGTCCGATCGTACCCTGCGGCAAGACTAACCAGTAGCAGAGAGCTTCAAAAAGAAAACACGAGGCTCCGTCTACTAAAAGTATAGTACTTACTGGAAGCTGGAAGATTAACAGCAAAGCTGCGGCAGCAACAGGCACAGATTACCCTGCTACCACATCTTGAGCGAGCCAATCAGCCTAAAACAAGGCGGCCGAAGAGACTGTGAGTAGTTAAAACAAATAAATTTTAAAAAAAACGGGGTAGAAGTATTTGGAGGAGAAGGGCAAAGCATTCGGGTCCAACGGCGTCGGGTGACAGCCGGACCGCGGGCAATGTGAGAAGCCGTGCAGCAACCGCTGCCACGAAGCGCTGAGCCTGCGAGTAGGCGCGGGAGTGTCAGAGCCGAGAGCCGCGCGAGCGGGGGAGCCAGAGCCGAGCGGGAGGCGTTGCAAGCCAGCGATCGCATCTCCAGATAAGGGCCGAGAGCCGCGAGAGCGATCGGATCTACAGATAAGGGCCGGCAGCTGCTTTGCGATCCAGCGATCGCATTATAGATAAGGACCGCACTCGGGCTGACAGACGGCGTCGGGGGACCGGGTGAAGACCGCCAAGCGCGGGAAAACCGCCATTGAAGTGGGCGGGGAGAGCGAGAAGCGCGGGAAAGCTGCCATTTTTCGGGGAAAACCGCTGAAGAAGAAGGAAGAAGCGGGAAACCGCCATCTTGGAAATTATTAAGAATTTCAGAAAAGTAATAAGATTTTTCAGAAAGGCTGGTGTGTTCTCAAGAAGAGAGAAGAAAATTAATAATAAGTAAAGTAATACTTGTACTGTTTTCAAAAAGAGAAGATGCCTAAGCGAGGAAATATTAATGACTTTAATGCAGAAATAGAAGACTGGGCCACGTATGTGGAACGCATAGAAATATATTGCGTAGCCAACGAAATTGAGGATGACAACAAGGCAATAACTTTGTTAAATTCGATGGGAGCAAAAACATACGGGCTTTTGAAACATCTAATAGCACCAGTTAAACCAGTGGACCAGACCTTCGAAGAGATCGTAACAGTGTTGAAGGATCACTTGAACCCCACACCGTTGATGCTGGCTGAACGATTTAAATTTTACGCCAGAACCCAGAGGCAAGATGAAAGCAATGCGGAATACTTAGTCGAACTGCGTAAGCTAGCGAAATACTGCCAGTTTGGAGGGAATTTGACAGAGGCGCTGCGGGACAAGTTCGTATGCGGCTTGGCCAAAGAAGGAACGCAGAAGCGACTTCTGGAAGAAAACGACCTCACACTGGACAGGGCTGTCCTCATAGCTTCATCGCACGAAGCCGCAGCGAAAGGGACGGCGGAAATGCAGCTAAAGGCGGCGGCACTCGGGGTGGACCAAATTACAACAAGCACTCCCAAATGCTACCGTTGTGGAAAGACAACGCACGACCAGAATCAGTGCTGGTTTAAGAACCAAGAGTGCAGGAAATGTGGCAAACTGGGTCACATCGCGAAGGTATGCAGGTCCGGAAAGAAGACCAACAAGCAAAGGAAGCCACCACCACAAGGAAAGTACAACAAGGTGCATCAGGTGGCTGAAAAGAGTTCAGACGAACAAAATTCAGACTCAGACCCAAACAGCCAGGAGCTGGATAGTCTGAGAATCCACCATGTGGGTAAAGTAACTGATCTACAGTTGATCTGGGTCACACTAAAAATAGCGGGAGTCCAAGTACGAATGGAGCTGGACACGGGATCAGCTGTATCCGTCATCAACCAAAAGGACTATCACCGGCTATTCTCTCACATACCCTTAAGAAATACAAAATTCGTATTACAGACATACACGGGGCATCATGTATACCCCCTGGGAAAAATACGAGTCAAGGTGAGAGATAGGGGTAAAGAACACCCACGAATGTATCTGTACGTACTACCTGAGGGAGGACCACCACTTCTGGGACGGGAGTGGATCAAGAAAATAGACATGGAATGGCACTACCGACAAGCAATGATGAGTGAGGACTCGGTGCAGACAAGCAGCTCAGACTCCGAGCCGGAAGACGATAAGTCCAGCTTCTGTATGAAAAACAAGATTAACATGAACTCACGGACTAAGGTTGGGAAATCGATGGCGTGCATAAAGACAGAGAATTCTGAGTCTGTTCAAGCTACAGACAGATGCATTACGGAGGAACACCGGGCTAGAACTCAACGTTATGTCAAAGTACAACGACAATTAGAACAGTTGAGTGCCCGTCTCCTACAAGAGATGGAAAAGGTGAAAAAGTTCTGGGACACCGAATGGGAGTCCCTGGAAAGACAACAGAGACAGCTCGCTCAAGCAGAGAGCGACCATAGAGCCATCGTGGCCAAGTACCAATCACATCTCCCTGAGGCTGTTCAGGAACTAGAATATACACAGAACGATCCAAAGGAAGAGGAATCTTCAGGAAGTCAGGATGGTATTCCAGTTCACCTCTACGACTTGTTGCAAGCAGAGTGTAACGAGTTGAAAGAACAGTATGAACAGGCTCGGACTACAATCCTGGAAGGGGTTAACTTGGCAACTTCCGAAAAGCTCGTGTTAGTGAAAGAACATGAACGACTAAAGGTTGACCATAAGCAAGAATTACAAAGTCTGCAGGAAATGTTTGATGAGCTTCAGGCCAAGGCTGACTCATCGTTAGGGATTCAATCCATAGGAAAAAAATTAGTGGTGGAAGACATACCAGAACAGGGAATACAGGATGTCCAAGAACTCGTTAAATTATTAAAGGAAACACAAAATAAATATGAAGCGGCAATGGCCGAGGTCCAACGACTTGAAGAACAGATGCAACTGGAAATCTTTTCAGTGGAAGAAAAGGGAACTGTAAGAAACACAGAGACCGTAAGAATGGGCCATGAACATGAGCTTAAATCGTCAGAGGAGAAGGGTTTGGAGCTCTCAAAAGTTATTGAAATAGCCGAGGTTGCAACACAGACTGAGAAGATGGCAGCAGAGCAACCCTTAGATACCAAAAGTACGCTGACTCATGTCAAGGTTGAACAACAGAACGCTGAAACAACTGCTCCGGTAGAGGGATTGAATAGTCCGATCAATCAATCTCCAAAGGAAGTTGAAGTATTAAAATCACAAATGAGGTCATTAGTAAACAACTTGCTGAAAGCCCAGAAAAAGTTAGAGGAAGCGGAACACGTGAAGAAGTCTCTTCAGGAAAGATGTCTGGATTTGGAACAAAAGCTGGCTGACGTCCAGCTGGGTAGGGAAGACATAGAAGACCCTCTCGCTGGCCTAGCTCAGGACGACTCCGAATATTACTATGTCCTGTCCTGCCCAACTTGTAACTTCGACTCCCACCATACAGAAATCATGGAGGAGCACCGAAAGTCTACGGAACATCGGGAGAAGGTGGCTCTACTACGGAAAAAGGAGGAAGAGAAGGAGGAACTGCGCATGCAGCTGGCAGCTGACAGTGGAGCCCAGAGAGTCTCCAAGAAGCAGAAAAGGAAAAGTCGAAACAGAAGATGACCCATCTGAACCATGATTACCTCTACCAGATCACACACGTGGTCCCTCCGAACGGAGCCAATTCAGTTCGGAAGTTCAAACTGTTAAACCCATGGAAGGACTATTGAATGAGTCACTCCAGCAATGTGAACCGACTACACCACAGAGACTGAATCTATGAACTGTTTTCCACAGAGACTGAATCTGTGATCTGTTTTGACATGAAGTTATATATGTTATTATGTGATGTTAAACATGAAGTTATATGACGTTGACTCCATCGAGAGTATATCTGTAAATTGTTATATGACGTTGACTCCATCGAGAGTATATCTGCAACCTGTTTATATAAAATTGAAGATTGTATGTTTAACGGGATTCTGTAAGTAATAAGCTAGGAAGGGAGGAGTGTTGTGTATGTAACCGTTTACCTTTAAGGGAACTATAGAATGTGACCGTTCGCCTTTAAGAGCACTACTTCAGGGTGGCACTATTTATTGGCTCATGTATACTGTAATACCGATAGTGACCACACCAGTATATAAGGGTTGTGATACGTTAACTAGGGCAGAAATCGCCCAGACCTCTGAATAGTAAAGACCTGTTTTGTTTGTACTTCTAAAGTCTCTGAAGTTATTTACTGCACAACCTACAGACTTTACAGTTGCTATTCATCTCAACCACTCCCTGTGGTAGCGAGTTCCACATTCTCACCACTCTCTGGGGAAAGAAGATTCTTCTGAATTCTTTATTGGATTTATTAGTGACCATCTTATATTGATGGCCCCTAGTTTTCGAATCCCTGACAAGTGGAAACATCTCTATGTTATCAAACCCCTTCATAATTTTAAAGACCTCTATCAGGCCAACCCTCAGCCTTTTCTTTTATAGAGAAAAAGGGCCCAGCCTGTTCAATCTTTCCCGATAAGTATAACCTCTTCGTTCTGGTATCACCCTTGCAAATCTTTTTTTCACCTTTTTATAATATGGAGGCCAGAACTGTGCACAGAACTCCAAGTGTGCGCCAACCAAAGTTCTACACAAATTTAACATGAATTCCCTGCTTTTCAATTCTATCCCTCTAGAAATAAACCCCGGTGCTTGGTTTGCTTTTTTATGGTCTTAATAACCTGCGCTGCTACTTTTAGTGACTTGTGTATCTGTACTCCTCGATCCCTCTGCTCCTCGACCCCATTTAGACACTTATTATCCAAGCAGTGACCTCCTTATTCTTCCTACCAAAATGTACCACCTTACACTTGGATATATTGAAATTAATTTGCCAATTAAATGCCCGTATTGCAAATTTATTAATCTGTTGTATTTTGTCAGAATCTTCCTTTCTATTAACTACACCCCACCATTTTGTGTCGTTCACAAATTTAGAAATTGTACTTCCAATTCCGGAATCTAAATCGTTAATGTGAATTGTGAACAACAGTGGTACCATCTACATCTACTGCATTACCCTCGTGTACTCCAGTGTAGTACTGAGGGAGTGCTGCACTGTCGGAGCGCCGCACTGTCGGAGGGGCAGTACGGAGGGAGTGCCGCACTGTCGGAGGGGCAGTACTGAGGGAGTGCCGCACTGTCGGAGGGGCAGTACTGAGGGAGCGCCGCACTGTCGGAGGGGCGGTACTGAGGGAGCGCCGCACTGTCGGAGGGGCGGTACGGAGGGAGCGCCGCACTGTCGGAGGGGCAGTACGGAGGGAGCGCCGCACTGTCGGAGGGGCAGTACGGAGGGAGCGCTGCACTGTCGGAGGGGCAGTACTGAGGGAGCGCCGCACTGTCAGCGGGGCAGTACTGAGGGAACGCTGCGCTGTCAGAGGTGCTGTCTTTCAGATAAGACGTTAAACCGAGGCCCTGTCTGCTATCTGAGGTGGATGTAAATTTTGTCTGATTACGATCCTGTGAAGCGCTTTGGGACATTTTACTACTTTAAAAGGTGCTATATAAATACAAGTTGTTGTTGTTGTAGTAAAAGATCCCATGGCGCTATCAGTCCTCCCCGGTGTCCTGGTCCATATTTATCCCTCAACTAACATCACACAAAAAAACAGATCATCAGGCCATTATCACATTGCTGTGGGAGCTTGCTGTGCGCAAATTGGCTGCCGCATTTCCTACATTACAACAGTGACTTCACTTCAATAAGTACTTCATTGGCTGTAAAGCACTTTGGGGTTTCCTGAGGTTGTGAAAGGCGCTATAGAAATGCAAGTTCGTTCGTTCTTTCTTTCTAAATTTTCATATAAAAAAATCAGCGTATTATACAAAAAAGGGACAGAATTTAAAATGAGGACTGAATTCCATCACTGCTCTTGGGTCCAATTATCCCCATTCTCTTACCCCTGCTTCACCGGAAATCTACACTTGGTCTTGACTCTCCATGTGCAATACCACCACAACAACCACTTGTATTTATATAGCGCCTTTAACGTAGTAAAACATCCCAAGGAGCTTCACAGGAGCGATTATCAAACAGAATTTGACACCGAGCCTGATGCGCTATCAACAATACCAAAGACTACGAAATGGACTTATATGAAGTAGGCTTTTATTGACTAAGAACTAGAGCATGCCTCTGCTAGTGAATCCATCCTAAGAGCTCCCGGGGGAAGGGTGGTGAGTCACCTTTATACCCGGGCTTAGGGGTGGAGCCAGGGACTGAGACATGCCTGGACTTGTACAGGGTTAACAGTGGTTTACCACACAGGCATGTACAGGTTAACAGTGGTTTACCACAGAGCCACAAGGAAATATTAGGACAGGTGACCAAAAGCTTGGTCAAAGAGATCAGTTTTAAGGAGCGTCTTAAAGGAGGAGAGAGAGGCGGAGAGGTTTAGGGAGAGAATTCCAGAGCTTGGGGCCCGGGCGGCTGAAGGTACGGCCGCCAATGGTGGGCCGATGAAATTGGGGATGCGCAAGAGGACAGAACTGGAGGAGTTCAAAAAACTGAGAGGGCTGTAGGACTGGAGGAGATTACAGAGAAAAGCAGGGGTGAGGCCATGGAGGGATGTGAAAACAAGGATGTGAATTTTAAAATCGAGGTGTTGCCGGACCGAGAGCCAATGTAGGTCAGCGAGGCTCGATGCGAGTTAGGACATGGGCAGCAGAGTTTTGGATGAGCTCAAGTTTAAAGAGCGTGCAATGTGGGAAGTTGGCCAGGAGAGCGTTGGAATATTGAGTCTGGAGGTAACAAGGGCATGGATGAGGGTTTCAGCAGCAGATGAGCTGAGGCAGGGGCGGAGACGGGCGATGTGATGGAGGTGGAAGTAGGTGGTGACGTAAGAAAACTACTAGGCACTTTGTCTGAGTATTAAACAAGGCTTTAATCAACTGTTTTTCAACATGGAGACCTAGTTGTGTCCTTCACTAGTTCCTGTTAAAGAATGTCCTGAGCAAGCTGGGCCCATGCCCGAGTATTTATACTCTTCCTGGACAGCGCCACCAGCAGGCCGCCCAGTATTATTACAGAAGTCATTTTCACATGAATGACAAGATTCATGTCAGGTGGTCTTGGTGAGGGAAAGGATATGGGGTCGGAAGCTCAGCTCAGGGTCAAATAGGACGCCAAGGTTGTGAACAGTCTGCTCAGCCTCAGACTTTGGGCAGGGAGTGTATTGATTTCTTTGTGGGTTCAATGACGAGACATTTATGAAAGAGAATGTCTTTTAATCTAAAGTCTGTTCAACTCTTTATACAGCATTTCAGGAGACACCATGCTAGTGATCCATCTAGAACGAAACCGAAACTAAACTGCTTATCTCTGTCACATGCCCTCTGCTGGTCAGGCATAAGTAATCAATCAGGCAAATATGCTGGTAAGACATGATAATCAAACAGGCAAATAACATCACTATTTGCTGATATCATTACAGGGAGAGGAACAGGTGATTGATAGATTGGCTATTAAGTGTGATCATTTGAAAGAGTTAAAGTACAGCAAAGTACTCCAATCCTTCACCTAGTAACACAGGGGCAATGTAGCCTTCAGCAATATGATCTGTGTAGACTTGTCTGTGTTAAGAACTGTTCTTGCATCTAGTTATAAACATCTGAAAAGTGCAGGATTTATATAGCGCCTTATCACGCCTTTCAGGAATGTTCCAAAGTGCTTCCCATTCATTGAATTACTTTGAAGTGCAGTTAGTGTTATTAGTCCTAATGTGCCATCTAATTAAGCTGAACATTGATCGCTGCATTAAGTGGTACAAAGAGTGAACTCAGAAAAATGGAAAATACAAAAAAAAAGCTGGAACAAGTGAAATTTGCACCATTAACCAGAGAGGATTAGTGCAAGTTACACACTCAGTGTTGGGAAACTCCAAAAATACAATGGGACTAAATATTGTACCAAATATAAAAGGAGGGAAAATGATCCATTTGTTCAGATTTTGATTTGGAGTTTTGTGGCATTCAGGCAAATATGAAACTGAATCGAAAGCTGGTGATCACCTTGTTCAAAATTTGAAGCATTAGAAATACGTACCCATAGCTGAAGAATTGCCCAGGTGTCAGCCGTGGCTCGGTGGGTAGCACTCGCTCCTCCGAGTCGGAAGGTTCCACTCCAGAGACTCGAGTGCATGAGCTCGCCTGGCACTGCCAGCGCAGTGCTGAGGGAGCGCTCAGTAATAGGCCGAGGTGCTGAAAGGCACTGTATAAATGCAAGTCTGTCTGTCTGTAATTTTAAAGGGAACAATGGGGAGTTTGGAACTGAGTGGGCAATCTTGTTCATTGAGACCGTAGGATCATTATTCCAGGAGCTGAAACTGGAGCAGATGGGCAATGAACTGGGGTTGTATTCCCTGGAATTTAGAAGGTTAAGGGGTGATTTGATTGAAGTTTTCAAGATATCAAAGGGGATCAGATAGGGTAGAAACCATTTCCGCTGGTTGGGGAGTCTAGGACTAGGGGACAGAGTCTAAAAATTAGAGCCAGACCTTTCAAGAGTGAAATTAGGAAACGCTTCTACACACAAAGGGTGGTAGAAGTTTGGAACTCTCCTCCGCAAACGGCAATTGATGCTAAATCAATTGTTAATTTTAAATCTGAGATTGATAGATATTTTTAACCAAAGGTATTAAGGGATCCAAAGATGTGCGGGTTAGGATGATTGGCTATGATAAATTGACCCTTAGTGTTAGGGGGATTAAATACGTGGGGTTACGGGGATAGGGTGGGATATGTGTTGGTGCAGGCTCGATGGGCCGAAATGGCCTCTATCTGCACTGTGGGGTTTCTGTGATTCTGTGTGATATGGGCCAAAGGCGGGTATATGGAGTTAGGTCGCAGATCAGCCATAATCTCACTGAATGGTGGAACAGGCTCGAGGGGCTGAATGGCCTCCTCCTGTTCCTATAACCCTCCTCCCATGTTGAAATAGCCTGCTGCTGCTCACCAGCTTGGCTCGCGCATGAAGAATCATTTGGCCGTGAGTTGGTGTTGGAGCTGAGACTAAACACCGACAGGAGTTAACATTTTCAGAAGAGAAGGGGAGACATTTTGAGAACGGAATGATGCCCCACTGGCACCGACTTAATATGGGCAGCGGTCTGCGCAACAGACTGGGAGCGTTCTGCTACACACTGGGGGAAACCACAAGCACCTCACCTTCCCTGGAGGCAGGAACGTAGCATTCCGATGTAAAGGTACGATGCTTGTATTAGCTGCAAATGCTTTCAACATGTCAAATCTCATCTCATAGTAATCTCCATTATCCGCCACCTTTTGGCCTTATACATATCGGCCTGGACATTTTTCTGGCTTTTCATTTGGCCGTTTCTTTAATCTTTTGAAGCTGTCTTTCCATAGGGAAAAAATTTGCTGGGCTACGGGGGAGGAAAGAGCAGGGGGGAGCGGGACTCATTGGGGTGCTCGACCAAAGAGCCGGGCACAGGCCCGATGGGCCGAATGGCCTCCTTCTGTGCGGTAGGATGCTGTTTGCCTGTGTTGTAACATCGTCCTGTCAGTTGGGTGGGATTTCCCCTTTCATTTCGAGCGATGTTTACGGATTGACTTCTTACAAAATCTGGCTTTTTATGGGAAAGTAATAAGTTTGCGATTTGCGCTGAGCAGCGGCTGTAGCCAGGAAGAAAATAAGTTGGGGTAGAAAGGTCCATTGTGGTTTCGGTGATAAAATTTCTTTCAGATTTGCCAAAAACACACGTTGAATAATCCCAGTCTTTCTAACCGTTAAATTGGGTTTGACGCATGTGCAGACCTGAAGTGTTCTTTTTGATTCCGATTAACTTTCTGGCTCGCCTGATTTGGGCTGGTCTTGAACCAGAAGGTCTAGTTTCTGAGTGGGCTGTCCAAAATTTATACACATGAAAAACAATTGTTCAAAACAAAACTCTGTTCACATGTGCTCACTGACACACCCGCACGCGCTCACTGACACACCCGCACGCGCTCACTGACACACCCGCACGCGCTCACTGACACACCCGCACGCGCTCACTGACACACCCGCACGCGCTCACTGACACACCCGCACGCGCTCACTGACACACCCGCACGCGCTCACTGACACACCCGCACGCGCTCACTGACACACCCGCACGCGCTCACTGACACACCCGCACGCGCTCACTGACACACCCGCACGCGCTCACTGACACACCCGCACGCGCTCACTGACACACCCTCACCCGCTCACTGACACACCCGCACACTCACTTTCACGCTCACTGACACACCCACAAACACTGACACACACCCACACATGCTCAAACACCCCCACACACACTCAGACACACCCACACACGCTCAGACACACCCACACACGCACACTTATACACACACTCCCACGCACACAAACATTTCTGTTTTATAAGGTGTTGGCATTTATCATTAAGATTTTTAGTTAATTTTCACCAGCAGAACTCGGGCCATGACCCACCTTCCTTCTCCACCTATTGTCGTGCATCCTATTTGCCTTTGACCTTCACACAAATGAGCAGCCCTCTGCCTGGCGGCTGTGAGCTTCAGTTGGGTGTTGGGAATGAGTTCAATGCGCTCTTTGTTGGGGCAGGAGTTGTTGCTATTATTTGCATGAGCTGTGAATATCTTTAGTTTAATCAAAACAAGCAAAGCCTGGAGTGGATTTTGTTGCATTAATCATAAAGTTATCTTACCTTATCTTATTGCTCTCTGGTGCTGCTGATTTCGCAACCCCAGTGTTGACAGTTCTAATCTTGGAATTGCTCAATGCTCATTGAAACAAAAAACGAAATACTGCAGGTGCTGGAAACCTGAAATACGAGAGAGGACAGGACAGCAGGGTGGATTCTTTAGCGCAGTCAAGATCACCTATGGCCCAAGCACCCAAGGTCCTACCCTAATGCGGGCCAAGAACGGAGAGGTACTCATCAAGGACAGAGAGGCAGTCTGCCCGCTGGAAGGAGCACTTCGAAGATCTCCTTAACCGAGACTCTGTCTTCGCCGCGAGTGTCCTCAACTCCATCCCGCAGCATGCCACCCGCCGCCACCTCAGCACAACCCCAGCCCGGCATAAGTTGAAAAGGCCATCCGACAACTGAAGAACAAGGAGGCCTCAGGAGCAGATGGAATCCCCGCCGAGGCACTAAAGCATGGCGGAGAAGCACTATTGGCGCGAATACATGAACTCATTTCTCTTATTTGGAAGGAGGAGAGCATGCCAGGGGATCTCAGAGACGCCGTAATCGTGACCATCTTCAAGAATGACCAGTCCGATTGCGGTAATTAGAGGAGTTTCCCTGCTGCCTGCCACAGGGAAAGTCATCGCAAGAATCCTCCTCAATCACCTTCTCCCAGTGGCTGAAAAGCTCCTCCCAGAGTCGCAATGCGGATTCCGCCCACTAGGGGGCACAATGGACATGATCTTCACCATACGTCAATTAAAAGAGAAATGCAGGGAACAGCACCAACCACTGTACATGGCCTTCTTTGACCTCACAAAGGCCTTCGACACTGTCAACCGTGAGAGATTATGGAGTGTGCTCCTCAAATTTGGCTGCCCTCAAAAGTTTGTCACCATCCTCCGCCTGCTTCACGATGACATGCAAGCCGTGATCCTGACCAATGGATCCACCACAGACCCAAATGACGTACGGACCGGGGTCAAGCAAGGCTGTGTCATTGCACCAACACTCTTCTCGATCTTCCTTGCTGCAATGCGCCATCTCACCCTCAGTAAGCTCCCCGCTGGAGTGGAGCTAATCTACAGAACAAACGGGAAACTGTTCAACCTCCGTCGCCTCCAGTCCAGATCCAAGGTCGTCCCATCCTCTGTCATCGAATTACAGTATGCAGACGACGCTTGCGTCTGCGCTCACTCGGAGGTCGAACTCCAAACCATCGTCAACACCTTCACTGAAACGTACGAGAACATGGGCCTTACACTAAACATCCGGAAGACAAAGGTCCTCTACTAACCTGCCCCCACCATACAGTACTACCCCCCGATTATCAAAATCCACGACAAGGCCTTGAACAACGTACACCACTTTCCATACCTCGGGAGCCTATTGTCAACAAGAGCAGACATCGATGACAAAGTCCAACACCGCCTTCAGTGTGCCAGTGCAGCCTTCGGTCGCCTAAGGAAGAGAGTGTTTGAAGACCAGGACCACAAACCTGGCACCAAGCTCGTGGTCTACAGAGCAGTAGTGATTCCCGCCCTTCTGTATGCTTCAGAGACATGGATCATGTACAGCAGGCACCTCAAAGCACTAGAGAGGTACCACCAATGCTGCCTCCGCAAGATCCTGCAAATCCATTGGCAGGATAGGCGCACCAATGTCAGTGTTCTCGCTCAGGCCAACATCCCCAGCATCGAAGCTTTGACCACGCTCGATCAGCTCCAATGGACGGGCCACATCGTCCGCATGTCCGATAGGAGACTCCCAAAACAAGTGCTCTACTCGGAGCTCCGACACGGCAAGAGAGCCCCAGGTGGGCAGAGGAAATGCTTCAAGGACACCCTCAAAGCCTCCTTGAAAAAGTGCAACATCTCCACCGACACCTGGGATTCCCTGGCCCAAGATCGCACAAAGTGGAGGAGAAGCATCCGGGAAGGTGCCGAACACCTTGAGTCTCTTCACCGGGAGCAAGCGGAAGCCAAGCGCAGGCAGCGCAAGGAGCGCACGTCAACCCAAGCACCCCACCCACCCGCCCCTTCAACCACCGTCTGCCCCACCTGTGACAGAGACTGTAGGTCCCGCATTGGACTCATCAGTCACCTGAGAACTCATTTTTAATGTGGAAGCAAGTCATCCTCGGTTCCGAGGGACTGCCTAAGAAGAAAAGAACTTTCCAGGTCGATGACTTTTCATCGACAACCTGAAATGTCAACCCCAGCTTTCGCTCTCTGCAGACGCTGCCTGACCTGATGAGCGTTTCCAGCATCTTGTGTTTCCGTCTTGGCTTGGCTTGGCCCCCACTTGTGCCGATTCTGGCATGACAGCAGACGGAGCGTCTCAATCTCTCGCGGAACGGGGGGGTGGGGGTGGCAGGAGGTGAAAGTGGCCTTTCTGCTCAGGGACTTGGGTTCACATGGAGCCCAGTCTGATGGAATGAACGTTTCCCCACGTCTGCTGGATTTAAGGTGCTGTTTGTGCAAAGTGGTTACATAGAAACAGTCAAAGTAGTTCCCATTGTGCGTGAAGTGGCGAGAGTCGTTTACAGGAAGGTGCCACGTAAATGCAAGTCTCTTTTTAAACAGAGATCGACAATCAGATGGCCTGTGCTGGGGTGTCCAGAGTGTCTATGAGACAATTGCAGCCCACACTGTTCCTGTGGGTTCCCGTTTTAGGGGTGTGTGTGTCCCACTTTTTGTATTCATGGGCGGATCACTTAAGGTCTCAGTATCTGTGAGTTTAGGGGTCTCACTTTGTGAATGGGGGGGGGGGGGCTTCCATTATCAGCCCACTCACTGGTTTGGCCACATATATCCATCTCCACAAGACTGCTGTACATAGAAACATAGAAGATAGGAGGAGGAGTAGGCCATTCGGCCCCTCGAGCCTGCTCCGCCATTCAATGAGATCATGGCTGATCATCCAAACTCAGTGCCCTGTTCCTGCTTTCTCCCCATATCCCTTGATCCCTTTAGCCTTAAGAAATATATCCAACTCCTTCTTGAATATATTTAATGAATTGGCCTCCACTGCCTTTTGTGGTAGAGAATTCCACAGGTTCTGGTCAATGGAAAAGAATGTATCCAGTCCTGGTGTTTTGCTTGTGTGTTGTTCTTGTCCTTCGATGGTTTTAAGTAAATGTTGATTTGTGTCTGGTCTATTGGAAAGTGAAGCCTGCATTCACTGAGTGGCCTTTATGCATTACATATTGGGCCAGTAATTCCGGTCCCAACGCGTGAGTACGGATGGGGTACTCACGCGTGGGCCCGTTGGAAGTGCTGGATTTCAGCATGCACAGCGCATGCGCGGGGAAACCGGCATTTCCTCCAAGGGTTTCAGAGGTCCAACGCGTGCGCGCAGGACTCTGCGCGCACGCGTTGAACTTCCTTCTTTTTGACAGATTTGCCCGTGTGCAAGGGCCTCAACTTTTTACACATATAAAAAGGAGGCATAAGGACTGGATTCTTGAAGGTAAGTGGTCCATTATTTAAAATTATTACATTTTTTCCACAGCTTCATTGTTTTTAAGGACTTTACAGTAAGGTAAGTTTATTTTTAGACCCGATTTATTAAAACATTATTTTTTCAAAAATTTTATTAATTGTTTAAAATAGTTTTTTAAAGTTATTTATAGTTTATTTAATTATTGGGATGTTTTTTACAATTTTATTTAAAGTTAAACTAGTCTTTTGGGTGCCCGTACTTTTCATGAGTTTGACAGTTCTTACTGTCAAACTCATGAATGAAGTTTCCCCTCCCCTGATTGGCTGCACAGTGCTCACCTGATCCCAGCTGGCACATCGCACTAACTACGCCGCTGGATCAGGCAAGCACAGCGCGCCGACATCTGAACCGGGCCTGTGACAGGAATTCCAAGCAGGCCCAGGCTTCAGATGTCGGCGCGCCGGGTGAGTGCACATCGGGGGCTTGCGCGCGCGGCAAGCCCCCGAACCTAATTTCTGGCCCATTGTCTTCTGTTGGGGGAGACCAGTATCTCAACAATCTACTTGAACCCCAAACTCAGGCAGTTCATTGGCCTTTTGCTCCAGCGTGACATTTCAGCTCCTGCAATAATCATCCTCATGGTCTCTGTGAACAAGATTGCCCAATTAATTTCAAATGGTCACTCCCCATTATCCCCTCTTAAATTACAGACAGACTTGCATTTCTATAGCACCTTTTACAACCTCAGGACGCCCCAAAGCGCTTTACTGCCAATGAAGTACTTTTGAAGTGTAGTCACTGTTGCAATGTGGGAAACGCAGCAGCCAATTTGGATGCAGCAATCTGACAATGACCAATAGCAACAGCAACTTGTATTTATATAGCATCTTTAACATAGTAAAACATCCTCAGGCACTTCACAGGAGTGTTATCGGATAATATGTGACGCCGAGCCACATAAGGAGACATTAGGACAGGTGACCAAAAGCTTGGTCAAAGAGGTAGGTTTTAAGGAGCGTCTTAAAAGAGAGAGGTCGAGAGGTTTAGGGAGGGAATTCCAGAGCTTGGGACCTCAGCAGATAAAGGCACGGCCGCCAATGGAAGTGAGATGAAAATTGGGGATGGTAAGAGGCCAAAATTGGAGGAGCGCAGAGATCTCAGAGGGTTGTTGGGCTACAGAGATAGGGAGGGGGCGAGCGAGGCCATGAAGGATAAAAAATGGCAAGGATACTGGGGAGAACTTCACTTGAGAGCAAATGGGGCCTCGACTTAACGTCTCATCCCAAAGACGGCACCTCCGACAGTGCAGCACTCCCTCGGTACAGCGCTGGGCGTGTCAGCCTAGATTTTTGTGCTCAAGTCTCTGGAATGGGACTTGAACCCACGACCGTCTGACTCAGATGTGAGAGCGCTGCCCACAGAGCCAAATCTGACACACAAATTAGTTCACCATAGCAGCACAGATATGTTCAGATTAATGCATAACAAACCCACTCTAGGGTTAGAAATTGACCTCCTGTTCAGATACAAGATGAGATTGGTTATTTCAGAACTAGTCTTCACATGCTTTCTTCAAACTTGGATCTCCGGAGGTCATTAACATTGCTGTGGGTTCTGCAGAAAGCAACTGGAAGGGTTTTTTTTTGCAGATCATTTTGCCAGAAATAAATCCTGTTGGACTTTCAAATTCCCCTACAAGAGCCCATTATTTCCCATTTCAAGGGACCAGAAGAATGCTCCGTACATGACGAGTTAAAACCTTGTAGGATCTGTTTTAGAAACCCACAGCAATCCTACATTTGTCAGGGGAATCTATAATGGGACATTCCGAGAGGGGCAGTCTCAGACAGGCACTTAAAAAAACCCAACTAGTGGCAGACTGGCAACTAAGGCCCAATTATTAATGCACCTTAACATTCGAGGACAACAAACCCAAGGAACATCATCTGTAGCTCAGACCCATGCTGAATATGGTTCTGTTTGTACAATTCTCAAACTCTCACTAAACTCTTAAAGGGTCATCAATATCTTGCAAAAATAACGACCTCAGGACTTCCCAAACTGCTTCAACAGCCATTGAAGTACTTTTGAAGTGTAGTTGCCTGTGTAATGGGAACATAGAAACAGGAGGAGGCCATCCAGCCCCTCGAGCCTGTTCCACCATTCTATCAGGTCATGGTTGATCGGTATCTCAACTCCATTTACCCGCCTTTGATCCATATCCCTTGATCGCCTTACCCAACAAAAATCGTTCGACCTCAGTAATCAGGATCAGTAGGGGTGCAAATTATCAGGTGAGGTGGAAAATCAACACAGACAGAAATAATTTATATTTATATAGCACCTTTCATGACCTCAGAACGTCCCAATTACAGCCAATTACTTCTGAAGTGTTGTAATTACTGTTGTAATGTAGGAAACGTGGCAGCCAATTTGCGCACAGCAAGCTCCCACAAACAGCAAAACCAAAGCAAAATACTGCGGATGCTGGAAATCTGAAATAAAAACAGAAAATGCTGGAAATACTCAGCAGGCCAGGCAGCATCTGTGGAGAGAGAAACAGAGTTAACGTTTCAGGTCAATGACCTTTCGTCAGAACTGGAAGAAATTAAACAGCAATGCTGATTATCACATCATTTGTTTTTTTAGTGATGTTGGTTGAGGGATAAATATTGGCCCCAGGACACCGGGGAGAACTCCCCTGCTCTTCTTTGAATAGTGGTCGTGTAATCTTTTACATTCACCTGAGAGAGCAGGCTGGACCTTGGTTTAACGTCTCATCCCAAAGACAGCACCTCCAACAGTGCGGCACTCCCTCAGTGCTGCACTGGGAGTGTCAGCCTGGATTTTTGTGCTCAAGTCTCTGGAGTGGGACTTGAACCCACAACCTTCTGACTCAGAGGCAAGGGTGCTGCCCACTGAGCCACGGCTGACACCTTGTTCCATATCCATTAACAGCAGGAGATGTTCTATATGAACAGGAGCCAACGATTGCTCAGCCCCCACCACTCCTTCATTAACCTATTCTGACTGCAGAAATGCTACCTGCATAAAGCAATTAATAATACATTAGAGCCTTAAAACACAACCTAATCTGCAGCGATAAAATATTAATGAGCCGTCTCAGTGTCCCTGAACCAGACAGGGGGAGAAAGAAAACTGACCAAGGTTCCCACTTCTGATTGCGATCCCCGCTCGCCATTGTAAACTGCACTTCTCTGGACATTGGGTGGGGACAGGATGGGCCTCAGCCGTGATGCTCCAGGTGGTAGAATAGCCAACTGATATTGTCCGGGCTCATGCATGAAGAATGACCACTTGGGTGAGATAGAGGGTCCCAGCCTTTTCATATGGTGAGGGACTGTATTGGAGGATCCCATCCCACCACATGGGTGAGGTACTTTACCCGTGGGTCCTTGTTCCACACACAGAATCATAAAATAGGATCGTAGAATCTTACAGCATACGATGCGGCCATTCGGCCCGTTGTACTTGTGCGGGCTCTTTGAAAGAGCTCTCCAATTAGTCCCACTCCCCACTTTTTCCCCCCATAACCCTGCAAATTAGTCCCCTTCAAGCGCACTCCTTGGATAAGGGATGAGAAGACAGGCAGTGTCAATGGAAACATCTACAGGTTAGTGCCTTTAGGAAAGGGTCAAGAGGAGAAATAATAATCACATTAATATTACAGATGTAAACAGGTAACGTAACTCACACCAATAATAATCCCAATACGAAACATGTAATAACTCTGGGGGCAACCGAGGATTCCCCTATACCGTGGTTGATACGGCCCTCGACCGTGTCAGTTCTATCTCCCGCACTTCTGCCCTCACCCCTGCCCCTCCCTCCCGGAACCACGATAGGGTTCCCCTTGTCCTCACCTTTCACCCCACCAGCCTCCACATTCAACGGATCATCCTCCGGCATTTCCGCTACCTCCAAAGTGATCCCACCACCAAACGTATCTTCCCCTCCCCTTTCAGCATTCCGCAGGGACCGCTCCCTCCGAGACACCCTAGTCCATTCCTCTATCACCCCAAACAGCCCTTCCCCTTCGCCCGGCACCTTCCCGTGCAAGCGGAGGAGATGTAACACCTGCCCCTATACCTCCCCCCTTCCCACTGTCCAGGGCCCCAAACACCCCTTCCAGGTGAAACAGCGATTTACTTGTACTTCTCGCAATCTAGTATACTGTATTCGCTGCTCACGGTGCGGTCTCCTCTACATTGGGGAGACCAAACGCAGATTGGGTGACCGCTTTGCGGAACACCTCCGTTCAGTCCATAAGGGTGACCCCGAGCTTCCGGTCGCCTGTCATTTTAATTCACCGCTCCATTCCTACTCGGACCTCACCGTCCTTGGCCTCTTGTATTGTTCCACGGAAGCTCAATGTAAACTCGAGGAACAGCACCTCATCTTCCGATTAGGCAGTCTGCAGCCTTCCGGACTCAATATCGAGTTCAACAATTTCAGATCATAACCTCGGCCCCATTTCATTTTTTCTTGTAATTTTTCCACTCCTTTTTCCCCCCCCCCCTTTCCTTTTGTTTCTCTCTCACACCTGGCAGCTATCTCTTGCCCTGCCAGTACACTTTACACCTAATCTCAGCCTATTACCATCTCGTCTAGCTTCTAATCTCTTTTACTTCTTTTGTTTCTTTCACTTCTTTTGTCCGATCGCAGCCCTGCCTTCGATCTATTTTCTTTTCTTTCCAGTTTTGAAGAAGGGTTCGACCCAAAACGTCAACTCAAATTTCTCTCCACGGATGTTGCCTGACCTGCTGAGTTTTTCCAGCATTTTCTGTTACTGCAATTAACTAGTTGGTTAAGTTTTTAATTCTGGATTCTGCTAATTTTTCCAGGCTCCCTGAGTGAGTACTTCCCTGTAAATTAAATTTACTACAGTAACTAACGGTGACTGCACTTACATTACAACAGTGACTGCACTTCAAAAGGTACCTCATTGGCTGTAAAGCGCTTTGGGACGTCCTGAGGTGGAGACAGGTGCTATAGAAATGCAAGTCTTTCTTTCTTACTTTCTCAAATGCATCCAGGAGGAGATACTTTAGATATGGCAGCAAAGAGTCGGTCAGAGCAAGGCTTTGGGGACGGCCAGTCCTCAATTGTTTCAGCGATGCGGTGCGATGTTTTAGCGACTCTGCCCTCACCAGGAAGTGTTTACAGACACACGGGGACGTAAATGAGCACTGGCCACCTGGTTTTGCTCTGTCCCTAAACCAAAAACATCTTGTCTCTGTGCCGTGAAGACAGTTCTCCTTTAAATCGGTTGTTAGCGTGTGTGATGGAGTCACCCACAGCCCCTGCTGCGCAGTTCCCAGGCACCCAGCAAGAGAATCCGGCAAGCCTGCCCGAGCTGCCCAATCAGTAACTGGCAGCACCAGCACGAGAAAGAACAAACTTGCATTTATATAGCGCCTTTCACAACCTCAAGACGTCCCCATTAGCGTGCAGCAATCTCCCACAAATAACAATGATAATGACCTGATCATGGTTTGTTTTTTTAAATGATGTTGGTTGAGGGATAAATATTGACCAGGACACCGGGGAGAACTCCCCTGCTCTGCTTTGAAATAGTGCCGCGGGATCTTTTACATCCACCTGAGAGAGCAGACGGGGCCTCGGTTTAACGTCTGTACCGAAAAACAGCACCTCCGACAGTGCGGCACTCCCTCAGCACTGCACTGGGAGTGTCGGCCCGAAACATGTGCTCAAGTCTCTGGAGTGGGACTTGAACCCGCGACCTTCTTACCCAGAGAGCGAGGGTGCCATCCACTGAGCCACGGCTGACACAGTGTAGTTTAGTGATCAATATATGTCGATGTGTGTTATTTCCAATCATCAGTGTTGTCGTCTGATTACCGAAAGATGGCACCTCTGACAGTGCGGCACTCCCTCAGCAATGCACTGGAGTGTCAGCCTGGATTTTTGTGCTCAAGTCTCTGGAGTGGGGCTTGAACCCAGACCCACTGAGCCACGGCTGAGAAAAGAGAAACAGAGAAAAAGCATTGCACTAACATCAATATAAAAAGGAGTTTAGAATTACTGCAAAGTCTGCTCACATACAACCTCACTTCTCCCAACAGGCGTCTTATTACAGGCGATGCAAACGGCATCCTTCAGCTTGTGCGAGAGAAGCACTGGCCTTGATTGCATCAACTCCCAGGGACTACATGAGCTTTGGTTCATCAGGAACAAACTGACAAAGCATCTCTGTCGCGGAGACTGTGTCAGACATATTAATATCCCCGACGGGATATCATTCATCACCGATTGAAGTAATGAGAACCTTCCGGTGATCCTGGGCCCTCACAGGAAGTGGTTGGGAAAAATCATCAAGGGCCATCAATATCTGTTGTTCTTGGCTTGAGGTGAGCTCACGACCCCACAACATCCCCGAAGAGGAAGTGAAATGCATCCCCCTGCCAATCAAACTCTTTGCAAATCAGCATCCCGGCCGTGTACTGGTAATGGCTCGAGCACTTTGTAAAATTATTCGTGTTCACCTTTGGAGACTCGTTAGTTTCTACCCTGTCTCGCAAAAACATTGAGAATCCATTTTAATCCTATAAAGAAAAGATTAACAACTTTAACTGCACGCTGCATTAGAAATCGATTACTTCATCTATATTCTGCAGCAAATGTAGTGTAAAAACATTGTGTAAATTGCTTTAAAATGTAGCTCAGGCTTCAGAAAACTCTTGTTTCTGCACAATTCACAGATCTGTCTGACTTTATATCACAATCTGTCCTTTGCCATTTCAAACTCAATGAGAGGGTGGAATTTTCACAGGGGTTCTCCTGATCTCCCGGCTTAACCTCCGAAACCTACTGCCTCTCTGACAGTCCGGCACTCCCTCAGTACTGAACCTCCGAAAGTGCAGCGCCCTCTCAGTACTACCCCTCCGACAGTGCAGCGCTCCTTCAATACTGCCCCTCCGACAGTGCAGCGCTCCTTCAATACTGCCCCTCCTACGGTGCGGCACTCCCTCAGTACAGCCCCTCTGACAGTGTAGTGCTCCCTCAGTCCTGCCCCTCCAACAGTGCAGTGCTCCTTCTGTACTGCCCCTCCCACAGTGCGGCACTCCCTCAGCACTGCCCCTCCAACAGTGCGGCACTTCCTCAGTACTGAACCTCCGAAAGTGCAGCGCCCTCTCAGTACTACCCCTCCGACAGTGCAGCGCTCCTTCAGTACTGCCCCTCCTACGGTGCGGCACTCCCTCAGTACAGCCCCTCTGACAGTGTAGTGCTCCCTCAGTCCTGCCCCTCCAACAGTGCAGTGCTCCTTCTGTACTGCCCCTCCCACAGTGCGGCGCTCCCTCAGTACTGCCCCTCCAACAGTGCGGCACTCCCGCGGCACTCCCTCAGCACTGCCCCTCCAACAGTGCAGCACTCCCTCAGTACAGCCCCTCCGACAGTGCAGCACTCCCTCAGTACCGCCCCTCCAACAGTGCAGTGCTCCCTCAGTACCGCCCCTCCGACACTCCCTCAGTACCGCCCCTCCGACAGTGCGGCGCTCCCTCAGTACCGCCCCTCCGACAGTGCGGCGCTCCCTCAGTACCGCCCCTCCGACAGTGCGGCACTCCCTCAGCACTGCACTGGGAGCGGCCGCCTGGACTTTGTGCTCAAGTCTCTGGAGCGGGACTTGAACCCAGGGCCGTCTGACTCAGAGGCGAGAGGCTGACACTAAGATAAACAATATCAGTTTCATTACTGCTACTAGAGTAGGGAGCCAACGTTGACTTTACCTAATTGACCCGGGCGGTGTTGGTCTTTGCAGGATCCCAGTGCAGTGGCTGGTTGTCTGGGTTCAGTCGGTGAGCCCACAGGATGGCAGTGTGGTACCTTGCACACACCACACACGGGCTTAAACCATTCAGCTGCTAAATGCAAATGGTAATCTTCAAAGCCGAGTTGTAAAACCTGGGCCGGCCCGGAGGCTCACTCCCAGATAAAATGCACCACTGTGCACACATTCTGCAGCCTTTTACCGAGCTTTTAAAAAATGCCCTTTTTGAGTGACGGTCTATCATCAGTCGCTGCTGTGATAATTGATAACGCAGCATTATTTGGCATCTGCTCGGCAAGAGATATTAATGGACAGATGAAAGATAAGACAGAAACTCAGTCATGTGTAATCATGCCAAACGAGGGGCTATTGAGAAATAACAGTGCGCCATTTCAGCGGGTTAAATAAATTGAATTGAATCCTTCAATGGAAACACAAAGGGTTAGCAGTGATGTCATGGCACCATATCAGAGGCAGATCGATGTCCTTCCTGAGCACAGCTCAAACAAATAAACTAGCTTTACCCAGAACATGACCTTATCAGCCACTATCAATTGTGGGAGTGCTGCTCAGTGTAAAACAGCAGCAAGTCTATCTCGACTTGACATCCATGCACAGATTGTGAGAGATACCAGGCGCCCATGACTGATGGCAGATAAGATAAGCTCGCTCAGACTCCACACACAAACCGTACGGGCTCAGTGTTAACAACAGATGAAAGCGTCACGGCGTGAATTCATTTAAAGCTTTTTATTAAAACGCTTCATTTGCCCCTTCCCCTCCATTTTATTTTTTAATTTTGCCCCCTTTCCCTCCTGGCTGCTTGCCTTTAAAGCTGCTTGCTTTAAACCTTCTCCACCCCATCGTTTGACTGGCTGGAGGAGTTGAGTGTGCCAGTCGACCCAGCCTCTTCATCGGAAAATGTAAATAGGAAGAAAGTAACCACAATTTAATACACAAAAAAACAGTTCACCCCTGTGCTCGCTGACCTACATTGGCTCCCAATCCAGCAATGCCTCAATTAAAACATTTTCATCCTTGTTTTCAAATCCCTCCATGGCCTCACCTCTCCGTCTCTGTAACCTCCTCCAGCCCTACAACTCTCCGAGATCTCTGCGCGCCTCCAACTCTGGCCTCTTGCGCATCCACAATTTCCATCGCTCCACCATTGGCGGCCGTGCCTTCAGCTGCCTGGGACCTCTGCTCTGGAATTCCCTCCCTAAACCTCTCCGCCTCTCTCTCCTCCTCTCTCTCCTCCTTTAAGTTAAGGGGAGGAGGTGGAGGTCTGAGATCTGCTCACCCCGCACAAGTGAGGTTAGTTCAAAGTTCAACATTTTCTGCCCCAACGTTTTCTATGGAATGGCTCCCATGTGACGATTGCACATTTAGTGGGCGATGCAACAGCCTTTCTCACCTGCTAACCCATGATTGCTCCTCTAATGTGGAGTGTGGGCACATTGCGCTCCGCTCCGATCTCAGGGCAGGTCAAAGCTTTCCCCTCACTGCAACAATAAAACCGAGAGCTTCCAACTAAACTGTGTTTTGTTCAACAGCAAATCCACCGCTCCAAATTGATACCAGATGTGTGGAGTGCACAGCCATGACTGTGATTTTACTGAGTTATGGCCAATCAATCAATTGCTTTTATTACAAGGGTTTACGGGATTTTCGTTGGTGTTTTGGAGATCATATTGTGTGATTAGGTCCATTTTTAAAAATAAAACCTACAAATCACTTTTCCTCGTAGTGTCAGCTGTGGCTCAGTGGGCAGCACTCTCGCCTCGGAGTCAGAAGATTGTGGGTTCGAGTCCCACTCCACGGACTTGAGCATAGAAATCTAGGCTGACACTCCCAGTGTTGTACTGAGGGAGTGCTGCACTGTCGGAGGTGCCGTCTTTCAGATGAGACGTTAAACCGAGGCCCCGTCTGCTCTCTCAGGTGGACATAAAAGATTCCCTGGCATTATTTTGAAGAAGAGCAGGGGAGTTCTCCCCGGTGTCTGGCCCAATATTTATCCCTCAATCAACATCACTAAAAAATAAATTATCTGGTCATTATCACATTGCTGTTTGTGGGATCTTGCTGTGCACAAATAGGCTGCCGCATTTCCTACATTACAACAGTGACTACACTTCAAAAAGTACTTCATTGGCTGTAAAGCGCTTTGGGACGTCCTGAGGTGGTGAAAGGCGCGATAAAAATGCAAATCTTTTTTTCTTGAACGGAACGAATGAATTGGGCCCAATGCTGTACCCACACAATCCCTGATCCATGTTTCTGGCCCCTCAGACATGATTATTCTGGTGCTCTCATTACCGGCCTCCCATTCTCCACTCTCTGCAAACCCCAACCTGTTCAAATCTCCTCCCCACCCTCTCCAACAGTTTTCGACATTTCAAACGATATTTGCAGCAATATTTTTGTCAGGGGCCTTTCTTGGGAGCTCACTTGTGCAGGCAAACTGTCAGACTCCAGCCCAGGTACAGCATTAGTATCAAGGTCGATAGTTCATCGAAGATATGGCTCATCAAAGCACTGAGTGGAAGTGTCGACTGTGGTGCTGCAAATTGCCAATCATACACTTAATTAACTACAGTTGATTGCTCGAAAGAGAAAGCAGTGTTTGCCTCATAAAAACGTATCGACTTGCTCGGAACTGAGCCATAACTGATGAAACTCACAGTGGGGAATAAGCGGCGCACCTGGACCCTGCGGAGGTGCTGAATTGGCTAATCCACTCGGCACAGATATGAAGAGGCAACAAAAGCGGGGAGGAGACGACAGTGAATACACACAAATCAAAGTGTTGTTCCACAGGACATGCCGAGTTGACCGTTGCTGTCCAGGGACAGCGGGGTAGATCTCGACTTCACACGATGGCGTAAAATGGGCAACAGCGAGTCGGCAGCCCGTTGGACATCGCTCCCGATTTTGACTTCGATAGAACTAAAAATAAATGGGGAGACGCGCAACACGGGCCGGCCGATTCGCTATCACGGGTTTTTACACCATGGCACAAAGTCAAGATCTACCCCAGCGCGTGTTAATCTCCCGAGACTTGCCATCCCGGCTGGACGTATCCCTGGACTCCACCTCTCGCTCTCTCCTCATTCACGATGCTGCTTAAACCGACCTCTTTGACCAAGCCTTTGGTCACCTGCCCTAAGTCTCCTTATGTGGCTCGGTGCCAAACTTTGTTTGATAATCGCTCCTGTGAAGCGTCCTGGGACGTTTCACTATGTTAAAGGCGCTATATAAATACAATTTGTTGATTCGTCACATGACCTCACACCTCCAACCGCCCCGCCCGGCCAAACAGCCTTTTTTCGCGACTCCAATATTTTTATAATAACTAACAAATGAAAGTGTTAGACGAACATTTTTTAAAAATTGCTTGAAATGCCTCTGATTTTTCTCCTGGGTTTTGTTCGCGACAGTGTCCTGGAGATTAACCTTTCATTCCTGGAGACTCCAGGGCAGTCCTGGAGGGTTGGAACACTGTCGCTCCCCATTCTACCTGTAGAGTCAGGTGTTGTCCACGCTGGGCTCTGCCATGGCAGGAGTGGAGGCTGATGGGGGGGAATGAGGTTGGAGAAGATCAGCTTCCTGTGTTTACTCTCCCGACGCTCCTCCCGTAACCTCGGGACACATTGATTGCCCAGTTAATATAAACTACTCTATAATCTATCACTGGTTGAGAGTGTAAACTTCACGACCATTGCCTCCTGGAAACCAGAATTTCCCCCACCCTCCCCTACTGTCCTGAAGGTACAGACCCCTTGCAGGGGCACTGGCCAAAGCAATGGAGGGGTTGCCAAGTGACAGTCTTCATGTGTGAGGCAAAGCAGTCGGTGCCATCAGGCTATTTGACTACACGGTGCATCGCAGCCAAGCCCAGTCCTGCCCTCGCCCGCTGTTTACACACGCATATGCTGTCCAGTGGGGCAGGGTAAATGGACAGTGGTCAGGGAGAAAAGTCTTGGCTGACTCTTCCCGTTAGCCCAAAGACACTGGGACCAATTCTCGCACCCTGACCGAGAGCGGCAAACTCAGCACAGACCGTGGAGCGAGCCCGGCTCCTTGCTGCCGTGCATGGCTTCATACCCCAGCAGCCGGTGCACCCACCAACCAAACAGCAACAAGATGCAGTGACTGGAATCAGCAAACGTATTCATTTAGCAAGCAAATCATTTGACATGATAGTAATATCCAGTTAATGATGATTAATGCATCCACTTGTACTTTCTAGGCGAAGGCAACCTAACTGCATCAAGTGAACGCTCGCTAGTAACTGAAATTGCTCGTGAGCTTGCCCCGCTTTTACTTTCAGCTGTAACCTGAGATCATCAACACAGTTCCCTAGGAAAGCTCATTATTCCCACCTGAGCTGTTGGGGTAACTGGGTCTCTGTGAAAACTGAGAGAGTCGCAGGTTATATATGATGTGAAAAGTCGTCATTTGCTGTGAGCTGAAACGCCATATGAATTTGTTTGTGAAGAGTTACATAGAATCTGCAGCACAGAAACAGGCCATTCGGCCCAACTGCCCAATGCTGGGGCTTATGCTCCACCCGAGCCTCTTTCCACCCCAATTACCTCTGCCCACCCACTCCCCGTGTCCCTCGAATCCCCTCTCCCTCAAGTGTGCTTCAAGCCTCCCTTTAAATGCATCAATTCTCTCTGCTTCAGCCACTCCATGCAGCAGCGAGTTCCACATTCTCACCGCTCTCTGTGTGAAGAAATTCCTCCTAAATTCTTTATTTGACCATCTTATATTGATGCCCCCTTGTTCTGGACTCCCCCACAGTTTTGCCACATCCACCCTATCGAACCCCTTCATAATTTCAAAGACCTCCATCAGGTCTCCTCTTTTCCAGAGAAAAGAGCCCCAGCCTGTTCAATATTTCCTGACAGCGGCACCCTCTCAATTCTGGTAACATCCTGGGAAATCTTTTCTGCATTTTCTCCAGTGCTTCAATATCCTTTTTGTAACATGGAGACCAGAACTGTGCCCAAATTATAATAATGACAATCAGAAAATCAAAATCATCAGGGACAATTTGTTTACTGTCAATTTTTAATCTAAACATTTGGTGCAATGGGGTAAATGATCCTTAAGACAGTCATTTTTGTAGTTTTCTAATGCACTACCGTATAAAATTAAAGACTGGGGAGGTCAGTCTCCAGTCGCCACCGAGTTAGCTGATCTTGGTTGAGGATGCTGCGTATTGCTGGGCTCAGTGATCCTGGGTTTGGAGGGAGAACATTTATCCGGGCTCCCTGCTCCTGATCGCTTCCCCAGTGACTCCTGCAGGTAATGAATGGGCTGATGTGAGGGCAGAGGCTGAGGCTGGAACTGACCCTCACCTGAAGCCTACCCGAGTTGAACAGCTCGTCAGTACTCAGTGGTTCAGTTGTCATGTGAAGAATGAGCGAGTGGACAAGATACTTGGGAGGGCGGGGAGGTGGATACCTTGCGTCATCGCCCTGTGGGGAAGGAGCGATCATTAAGAAAGAAAAAAAACCAGGAGGGAAAATGGAGGAGGGGCAAAAGATAAGACACTTTTCAGCAGTAAGACAGACCCGGCGATTCACAGCCGCCTAAAAGTGGCTTGGTTGTGATACACCACATGGTAGAATAGTCTGCTCGCACTGACAGCCTTGCCTCATACCTGAAAACTGCCACTTGGCAGCCCCTCCATTACCTCGGCCAGTGCCCATGGAAACACTTCCCCCCGCGCGAGGGGTCTGTACCCATGAGCTGCTCAGAGGAGCTGTGGCTGTAGACTGTGCACTGAATCACCGATCCGGGCACAGCCCGAGCGAAGTGCCGAGAGGGAGCGAGGTGCTGCCCAACAGGGAGAGGGGGAAAGAAAAATTGGATGATAACTCCTTCTAGTTGGCTCCGGCACTCTTTCTCCAGCCCCAATTTCCTCTGCTGGACGCTTGCTGTTGAGGTGGGGGTTCGGAGGGGGCGGAGGGGGAGGGAGAGGAGGTGGAGGGGGTGTGGAGGGAGAGAAGGTGGGGGTGGAGGGGGCGGAGGCAGAGGGGGGAAGGGGCGGAGGGGGAGGAGGGGGAGGAGAGGGGGAGAGGCGGGGGGAGGGGAAGGGGTGGAGGCGGAGGGGGGGGGGGAGGGGTTGCGGAGGGGGAGGGGCGACAGTTCCACAGATTCTACCAGCCTTCTGGTTCTTCACCGAAGCAGCAATGTGAGCGGAGACAGGGATCAGGCTGCTTACCGGGGTGGTAGGGCATCTTCGGTTTAAGTTTCTTGCTTCTCATCAACTGAACGATGTTAGTATGGGGAGCGGAGGTGGGACAATCTCCATTCCAGGCGTCCAGTGTCAGTATCGAGCTCTCCCAGGTCAGGTAGAACACAGCCAGAAGCAGAGTCAAGCTTCTATCAATGTGCCTCCAGCCCAAACTCCAACCCCCCGAAGAACAGCAGTCTCATGTACCAGTGTTGCACCTTCTCTATTTTGCACACCAGCCATCCTTAGTCTGAGTTTTTTTAATTCTCATTTTTGTTTGCAAATCTCTCCATGGCCTCGCCCCTCTCTGCGCTCCTCCAATTCTGGCTTTGCGTTAATTCCCGATTTTAATCGCCCCACCATCGCCTTCAGCTGCCAAGGCCCTAAGCTCTGGAATTCCCTCCCTAAACCTCTCCGCCTCTCTCTCCTCCTTTAAGGCGCTCCTTAAAACCGACCTCTTTGACCAAGATTTTTGGTCATCTGCCCGAATATCGCCTTATGTGGCTCGGTGTCAAATTTTGTTTGATAATCGCTCCTGTGAAGTACCTTGGGATGATTTACTACGTTAAAGGCGCTATATGCCCGAGAGGCTGTTTCCCCTGGATGGAGAGTCTAGAACTAGGTAGAACCAGGGGTCACAGTCTCAGGATAAGGGGTCGGCCATTTAGGACTGAGGTGAGGAGAAATTTCTTCACTCAGAGGGTGGTGAATCTTTGGAATTCTCTGCCCCAGAGGGCTGTGGAGGCTCAGTCGTTGAGTATATTCAAGGCTGAGATCGATAGATTTTTGGGCTCTAGGTGAATCAAGGGACATGGAGATCGGGCAGGAAAGTGGAGTTGAGGTCGATGATCAGCCATGATCTTACTGAATGGCGGAGCAGGCTCGAGGGGCCGAACAGCCGACTCCTGCTCCTAATTCTTATATGAATGCAACTTCCTGTTGCTGAGTGACATTGTCAATTAATGCTGAATTAGGGCCGACCCAAGCCCACTAGGCCCTGGATTGAAACTATTTCACACCGAACCCTTGCAGCCAGCAGACAGAAGACGGTCATCCAATCACACTGGGCTCAGTTTGAATCCAGCAGCGAGGGGCAGTCGAGAACTGTACCACCCAGGACCGTAAAGGGCAGCATTTGAACAGGATCTTGGGACGGTCCTAAAGGATGATTTCTGTGTTGCAACATTCTACGACACCAAATAACCATTTCCCATTTGTCAATATTTTATCAGTCAGAAACTTTTATCAAATTGCAGTGAGTGGGATTAGATTAAGATGGAGTTTTAGAGAAATTATAAAGTAGGCCGACAGGAAATAGTCACTGTGCAACCCAGCATTGTGTTTATCAAAGTTAAAGATAAAAACCCCCATAAAAGAATGATTAACATCGCTCCCGTCTTTCATTTTTAAATCTTTTTTTCTCTGCCCTGCCCATGGATTAATTTCCTGCCAAGAATAAAAGGCAAAATAATGACTTACTCCCCACCTTCTGGCAAAGGCACTCTGTAATTTTCTGCAACCCTCCGCGATCTCTGCGTTCCTCCAATTCCGGCCTCTTGAGCATCCCCCGATTTTCATCTCTCCACCATTGGTGGCCGTGCCTTCAGCTGCCGAGGCCCCAAGCTCTGGAATTCCCTCCCTAAACCTTTCAGCCTCTCTCTCCTCCTTTAAGATGCTCCTTAAAACCGACCTCTTCGACCAAGCTTTTGGTCACCTGTCCTAATATCTCCTTATGTGGCTCGGTGTCAAATGTTGTTTAATCGCTCCTGTGAAGCACCCTGGGATGTTTTACTGTGTTAAAGGCGCTATATAAATGCAAGTTGTTAATAAGTGTAGCACCGTCTTCCTGGGGTTAACTCACACTGACTTTACCCCCCGTTTCTACATTTAGGTGGTTCTCGGAGTAGCTGATTAATAATCAGGAGTCGGAACCCTGCCCACTTTCCCACCTCCTCCCCCCCACCCCCCTGCAATCTGACCTGCACTGAGGTTAATTGGAGCGCAGCACAGAGCAGGAATCCAGTCTGGGACGTCGCTGGTCTGTATGGCTGAGCTACTGACTGGGATAAAGCATGGAACAAACCTTTCATCACCCCATCGGAGGCCGTGGCAGAGGTCAAAGCTGTCGTGATTCAGACCTCACAGGTGCAAAGAATGAAGGTTGTGATCTGAAGGAAGTCCAATCATCAGTAAAGGAATAGATTAGTTGGATAATGAAAGAAGAGGGCATTCAAATGACGGAGCAGTAGAGAGGGGTGGGCAACTGAGTTAATGGAAAAAGAGTTCGAGGCGAGACATCAACTTCAGCACAGAATGGAAGGAAACTAGGTATCCAAGAACATAGTGTAGGAGGGAGGCCAGCCATGTGTGGGTAGCTTGTTTAGAAGGTGTACACTGCCAGATACTGGCAAAGGCTTTGGAGCTATATGAGACAATGATGGATAATTCACCAAAATACCCAACCGCAGGGTTCCAGAGGTGCGTAACGTGAGCACGGAGGCCACCAGTGGCGGACAGGACATGCTGAAAACAATCCCTGCAACCGTGGGTCAGGCCAGATGTTTCAAGGTGATCGTTTAAGTCAACCAGCGAAATAGTGATGTAAGGGGAATGGGCCATTTGGAAGGGAAAGAGGGCTTGTCTTTCTCAGACACACATCTTCAAGGTGAAGGGAGAGTGGGAACTGGGAGTAACAGGGACTGAAGGGGCAGGCAGAGGCACACGTCTTGAGGTTAGTGGGAGAGAAACCAACAGGACCAAGAGTCTTATTGGACCCGGGAGAGCGGAGGGTGCGGCTGACCTGGGGGTACGAAAACTTGATGCTGGTCATAATGCAGCAGTGGAGTGGAGTTCTTTAACGAGATCAAGGTTAGAGTTGGAGGAGAAAAGTGAACCAGAAAGGTCAGCCTTTTAGAAAAACAATAAACTGAACCATGAAATAAAGAACGAACGAACTTGCATTTCTATAGCGCCCTTCACGACCTCAGGACGTCCCAAAGCGCTTTACGGCCAATGAAGTACTTTTTGAAGTGTAGTCAGTGTTGCAATGCAGGCAATGAGGACCGAAGAGTGGGTAGAAAGGAGGTTTCACAGGAGTTCCAAGAGAAAGGTTTCCTCCGGGTGCTCCGGTTTCCTCCCACAGTCCAAAGATGTGCGGGTTAGGTTGATTGGCCATGATAAAAATTGGCCCTTAGTGTTAGGGGGGATTAAATACGTGGGGTTACGGGGATAGGGCTTGGGTGGGATGGCTGTCGGTGTCGGGACCGGGTGTTAGGGTTTGGATGATCAGCCATGATCTCGTTGAATGGCGGAGCAGGCTCGAAGGGCCGAATGGCCTACTCCTGCTCCTATCTTCTATGTTTCTATGTTTCAAAGGAGCGGCTGTTGCTGGGGCAGGAAGTCAGCAGCTGATGGTCCTCATCATCCAAGTTCATTTGAAAGCAGTTCCCGTGGGTGGGTGTTGGTCACACACACAGATAACATTTGGCTTGGGGAGTGCTTCAAATGGATTGAGTCCCGAGTTGTGATGGGTAGAATTTTTCAGAGAGAGAGCGGAATGACAGGCATGATGTAGTATCAGATCTGCTGGAATGGGGAGGGGAAATGTGGCACGAAACCTTCTGTGGCAGCTAGAGTAACACCAGCAAATCCACTGGCACAGATGGAAGGGTCAAAGGGGTGAAAGCAGCAGTTGGATCAGGCAAAAGCAACCAAGATTCCACAAGGACCTGCCGTTGACTGATTAACAGCTGCCAAAGAGAGGACTAGTTTGCAGAATAAACAACCTGTTAATGATTCAGTGACATAGCCGGTATTAAGATTCGGGGAAGACGTGCATTTTCCAGGCTGGATTGCAGAGGCCTTGGCTCCCCACACCAAAACTGGAGCCAAGATCAGTTACAAAATAAAATTGAAAGCATCTTTCTCTTTCCCACATCCAAGCAGTCCATGTCTACTCCAAGACACTAACAGCCCTCAAGCTGTGAGGATAGAAAAGAAGAAAGAGTTTCTCTGGCTGCTCTCACGCAAGGCTCCTAAATGCTGGCTCACAGCGGCTAAGACCTGGGAACAGGTTATTGCAGCTCAGAGGGATACTTGGCTTAGGCAGAACGACGGGAAAACAGAGGGGTTTAACACCTGAGCTTCATTTCAGAAACACAAACTGGCCTTGGCTCAGAAGACCAAAGTGCGTCCCCGTCTGTGCCTGGAACAGCTAGTCACACCGACAACTCAAAGGTCTAACGTCCATTTCATGACCCACCAAATTGGCACAATGGGTTAAGATCTTTGCACATCTGGAAGCTGGGTTAAATTCCAGCAAAGGTGGACGGGAGCGTCCTCTCAGTAGAGGAATCTTGGCCTCAAACCACCAACACCAAACAAGAAACAGATGAAGTGCTCAGTCAACACACGGCAGTGTGGGAGGCACCACCAGCTACATCATGGCCGTTATGCTCGTCTCCCTAACAACGCTTCAAACAGGAATTCACCCCAAAGCACATTGCAACACTTCAAAAACGTGATCAAGTGCTACATTAAAACACAAGTTACTTTTAATTTGGGAACCTGATTCAACCTAGGCCACAAGGAGGGAGTGCCTCAAGGGTCAAGACTGGTGCAGCACGAGGTGTTCATCTCAGCGTCCAGTTAAAATTCATCGTTGGGTACCAGAGGGAACTTTTTATCATCAACATATAATTGTAGAACATTGTTAATGTGGCAAAACTTGCCAAGGCACTTCACAAACACCAAGGAGCGATTTGGAGGGTTGTGGAGGCAACCAAAGGTGTGACCAAAGAGGTAGACCTTTGATGATAGAAAGAGATGCAGTAACAACAGCAACTTGCATTTATATAGCACCTTTAACATAGTAAAACATCCCCAGGTGCTTCACAGGAGCGATTATCAAAAAA
This sequence comes from Somniosus microcephalus, assembly GCF_052327205.1. Classification (NCBI taxonomy): domain Eukaryota; kingdom Metazoa; phylum Chordata; class Chondrichthyes; order Squaliformes; family Somniosidae; genus Somniosus; species Somniosus microcephalus. The sequence goes on along the minus strand of NC_141005.1, from coordinate 11,183,349 downwards.
TCTGACACCGAGACACAAAGCGATATTAGGACAGGTGACTAAAACGTTGGTTAAAGAGGTTGGTTTTAAGGAGGGTCTTAAAGGAGGAGAGAGATGCTGAGAAGTTTAGGGAGGGAATTCCAGAGCTCAGGGCCCAGGCAGCTGAAGGCACGGCCGCCAATGGTGGAGCGATTAAAATCTGGGATGTGCAAGAAGGCAGAATTGGAGGAGCGCAGAGATCTCGGAGCATTGTGGATCTGAAGGAGATTGCAGAGATAAGGAGGCAAGGCCATGGAGGGATTTGAAAACAAGGATGAGAATTTTAAAATCGAGGCCAGCGAGCACAGGGGTGATGAGTGAACGGGACTTGGTGCGAGTTAGGATACGGGCAGCAGAGCTCTGGATCAGCTCAAGTTTATGGAGGGTGGGAGATGGGAGGCCGGCCGGGAGAGCGTTGGAATGGTCGAGTCTCGAGGTAGCAAAGGCAGGGATGAGGGTTTCAGCAGCAGATGGGCTGAGACGGGCGATGTTATGGAGGCGGAAATAGGCAGTCTTGGTGATGGAGCTTATGTGTGGTCGGAAGCTCATGTCAGGGTCAAATAGGACGCCAAGGTCGCGAAGGGTCTGGTTCAGCCTCAGACAGGCTGTGGAGGGACTTGTAAATAAGGCCGAGGATTTCCGTCTGCGACTGGCCCAGGCTTTACCTGAGCTTTCGCGTCGCGGTGCTAATGTAGAACACACAGAGGTTCCTAAATGTTCACTCCTCCATCTTGAAGAGCACAAAAATCCACAGAAGGGAACAATAAAAAAAAACTTGAAAGGGGAAAAATAATGACTGCAGAACAATGGAGTTCCATTAAATCTCCGGGATACACTGCAGCCAGGAAAAAAAGCAAAGAAAAGTATGTTTGGAAGGAAACAGCTTGTTCTTCACAGGAATTAAGTGGTACGGAGGAAAAATGGAGAAAAATTGAGTACATGCATCAAACGTGTTTTTGACCAGAACTCGCTCTCACCTGACTCACTTAAGTGGAACCATCTGAAAACACCATCCTGTTACCAGACACAGCACAGTCCTCAGAGCTAAGAAACTTGAGTCTTTATATCTGTAATGTGCAAAGACCAAGTACTTTATTATTGAGGAACTCAAGCAAAGGAACAATAAGCTCGATTTGACTGCCCATTGACTTGGATTAGGCAAAAGATATGTCCTCCACTAATGAGCCTTGGGGCATCACCAAGGCTGGAAAGAGTAGGAGAGAAGACGTGAGAGATCAAGTGGCAATGGTTGTTTGACGCTAAGCTTGGGTTTCCAAGGCGGGTAAAATTGCTGAGAAGATGGAAGACTGAAGATCACCTCAGCCATTGAACAGTTAGGACTGCCGCCCAGCATCGTGCTGCTGTGTTGTGTTCAGTCGATGGAAGGGCCAGTTCTGCAGACTTCATGCATCCGCCATCAGTGCTACTGTGTGACTGGTTGACAGGAGACACCTGGTTTTGAGGGAACCTGTAGTTAGATGTACTCCTGGATGCAAAAGACTTCTTTGAAATAAACTCAGAGTTACCCGATCATAGCTGGAACTAACTGAGGGAAAGGGGGGGGGGGGGGGGGGGAGGAGGAGGGGGGAAATACAGGCAAAGGTCTTGCTCTTCTTCGGAGTTCTCCCCGGTGTCCTGGGGCCAATATTTATCCCTCAACCAACATCACTAAAACAGATGATCTGGTCATTTATCACATTGCTGTTTGTGGGACCTTGCTGTGCGCAAATTGGCTGCCGCGATTCCTACATTACAACAGTGACTACACTCCAACAGTACTTTAGCAAAATACTGCGGATGTTGGAAATCCGAAATAACAACAGAAAATGCTGGAAAAACTCAGCAGGTCAGGCAACATCCGTGGACAGAAATTTGAGTTGACGTTTCGGGTCGAACCCTTCTTCAAGAAGGGGTCGACCCGAAATGTCAACTCAAATTTCTGTCCACGGATGTTGCCTGACCTGCTGAGCTTTTCCAGCATTTTCTGTTGTTATCTCCAACAGTACTTCATTGGCTGTAAAGTGCTTTTGGAGGTCCTGAGGTCATGAAAGGCGCTATAGAAATGCAAGTCTTTTCTTTCCTGATCACAATGCATTAAGCGCCTCCCGCCCCCTTTTACTGGAACGTGTGCTTGTGTGGATGTTGAGTGAGGAGAGGAGCTGAAATCCAGGCTGACACCAGTGCAGCACTGAGGGCGTGTGACACTGTCTCAAGTACTGCCTTTGGGTGAGATGTTACACTGAGGCCCTGTCTGCCTGTTCAGGGAGACATAAAAGAGCCCATAACACGATTCAAAGGGGAGCAGGGCGTTTCCCCCGGTGCCCGGCCTAACATTCCTCACTCGGTCTACTCCACCAAAAACAGGTTATCTGGTTATTCATGAGCTTGCAGTATATTTTTGAGGTGAGGGGGGAATTTTGCTGTGTGTGAATTGGCTGCCACATCAACTGCACTTCAAAGAAATTCATTGCAGCCAAAGCTCTTTGAGACGCTTCCGAGAGACGCGATAAAGTGCTATATAAATGCAAATTCCTTTTATATGTCGCTGGCAGTTGCAGTTTAACAGTCATACAGATTTACAATGCAAAACAAAGTCATTAGAATGTCAAGGGTTAGCCTCGAGCACCTGCCTTGCTCGCTGATAACCTAAATTAAACAAATCGGAGATAGACGGCTGCAGGTCTGTGTTTGATCAGAATAAATGCTGCTCCCATGAGCCCTGGCCCTCTGTTACTCAATCCAAAGTTACGTTCTTCTGGCTTGTGTGAAGTTTTGATATGGCAGGTCACATGACGACGTGTGTTGGAGCCTTAATACTGTGCCCCAGAGCAGCGAGATGCTGATTTGATCCTGTTCCACCTCCCCTGGAACATGCGTGTCGGAGTTACCAATTCCCTCCCTGCCCTTGCCAACCCCTCCCATTCCCAGCTTTATTCAGACTGAACCCAACAATGTTGCCCTCAATTCGTAGCTCCACAATTCAAACTCCACATCCACAAAAGGGGTGCGATCTGATTGATCCCTCACCTCCCCACTCCCCCGCCCCTCTGCTCATCCCTCCCCTATACCCCCTCACCCCTCCGCTCCCCTGCCCCCCTCCACTCCCTCCCCTGCCCCCCTATGCTCTCTCCCCTCGCCCCTACGCTCTCTCCCCTGCCCCCCTACACTCTCTCCCCTCGCATCCTCCCTCACCACAGTAAACAGCTTGCTGACACTGTCGATGCTCACACGTAAAGAACATTCAGTTCAGGCTTGGGCTGATAAGTGGCAGGTAACATTCGCACCACAGATTGCCAGGCAATGACTATCTTCAACAAGCGAGAGTCTAACCACTGCCCCTTGACATTCAATGGCATTACCATCACCTAATCCCCACCATCAACATCCTGGGGGTCACCTTTGACCAGAAACCTAACTCGACCAGCCACATAAATACTGTGGCAACAAGAGCAGGTCAGAGGCTAGGTATTCTGCGGCGAGTGTCTCAACTCCTGACTCCCCAAAGCCTTTCTACCATCTACAAGGCACAAGTAAGGAGTGTGATGGAATACTCTCCACTTGCCTGGATGAGTGCAGCTCCAACAACACTCAAGAAGCTCGACACCATTCAGGATAAAGCAGCCCGCTTGATTGTCACCCCATCTACCACCTTAAACATTCACTCCCTCCACCACTGGCGCACCGTGGCTGCAGTGTGTACCATCTACAAGATGCACTGCAGCAACTCGCCAAGGCTTCTTCGGCAACACCTCCCAAACTCACGACCTCTACCACCTAGAAGGACAAGGGCAGCAGGCGCATGGGAACACCATCACCTCCAAGTTCCCCTCCAGGTCACACACCATCCTGACTTAGAAGTATATCGGACGATCCTTCATCGTCGCTGGGTCAAAATCCTGGAACTCCCTCCCTAACAGCACTGTGGGAGTACCTTCACCACACGGACTGCGGCGGTTCAAGGCGGCTCACCACCACCTTCCCAAGGACAATTAGGGATGGGCAATAAATGCCGGCCTTGCCAGCAACACCCACATCCCACAAACTAATAATAAAAAAAGTTGAAATAACAACAGAAAATGCTGGAAAAACTCAGCAAGTCAGGCAACATCCGTGGAGAGAAATTTGAGTTGACGTTTCGGGTCAAACCCGAAACGTCAACTCAAATTTCTCTCCACGGATGTTGCCTGACTTGCTGAGTTTTTCCAGCATTTTCTGTTGTTATTTCGGATTTCCAACATCTGCAGTATTTTGCTATAATAAAAAAAGTTGGATGTAGTCCCGGAGTGGGACTTGAACCCACAACCTTCTGACTCAGAGGTGAAAGTTGACATAAGGAAGAGAACAGGTTTTGGATTTGGAAAACATGTTTATTACAAGCCTGATGTTTTCTAAAACATGACATCACACTTCAACTTCTGATTTAAGATAAAGTAGTTAAGACACAACGAGCAATGTGCAAGATATTCAGAAAGAGCCACAAAGTCATTGGAAACCTTATGAAATCAACAGAGATCTCATGAAGATTAAAGTTTGCGCATCTCAAGTTTACATCAGACATCAGATGAGGCTACAACGAATACAAAAGCAAAATACTGCGGATGCTGGAAATCTGAAATAAAAACAGAAGCTGGAAACACTCAGCAGGTCTGACTGAGAAGTTCTGACAAAAGGTCATCGACCTGAAACGTTAACTCTGTTTCTCTCTCCACAGATGCTGCCTGACCCGCTGAGTGTTTCCAGTGTTTTCTGTATTTATGTCAGATGAGGCTGTTTAACAATAAATTCTTCAGCTGTTTAAGAGCATAAGAATTAGGAGCAGGAGTCGGCCATTCGGCCCCTCGAGCCTGCTCCGCCATTCAATAAGATCATGGCTGATCTTCGACCTCAACTCCACTTTCCCGTCCGATCGCCTTTTCCCTTGATTCCCCCAGAGTCCAAAAATCTAATCAGTCTCAGTCTTGATGTTTGGTGCAATGTAACTCTTGCCACTCTCAGATCTCAGTTAGTGTAGCTCTGCAACTGGCTAAAGGAGACGCAAAAAGAGGCTCGTAGGCTCACTGGGTCTCCATCTTACTCCCCTCCCCACCATCCTCTCCTGTGCCTGCCCTCTCGATGGAGCGAAATGGTATCACGCACATAGATTGTGACACAGCCATGTACCAACCCGGATAGATTAACTGCGAGTGGGTTGATCTGTCGTCAGTTTATTTAAGAGTTCTATTATTCATTTACAACAGCTGTAATCAGTTATGGACTTTGTAAAGGTCGTACGCTCAACAAGGTGATTAGTGGCTGGGGACACATGACCTACAGTTCTGGGGTTCCCTCCCCGTGACGGAACAGGTTGGGGGGTGATTTCCGCCCACTGGTCTGACTCTGCTGTGATGATGGCAGACAGAATGACCTTTCCACCTCGGAGCAGCCCTTCCAGCAGTCACCCAGCCTTGCACCTCGGAAACGGGAACGGTAGCGTAGTGGTCATGTCACTGGGCTAGTAATCCAGAGGCCTGGACTAATGATCCGGAGACAGGGGGTTCAAATCCCACCACGTCAGCTGGGGAATTTAAATTCAGTTAATTAAATAAATCTGGAGTAAAATGCTAGTGTCAGTAATGGTGACCATGAAACTACCGGATTGTCGTAAAAACCCATCTGGTTCACTAATGTCCTTTAGGGAAGGAAATCTGCCACCCTTACCCGGTCTGGCCGAGATGTGACTCCAGACCCACAGCAATGTGGTTGACTCTTAATTGCCCCTCTGAAATGGCCGAGCAAGTCACTCAGTTGTAACTTACCACTGCGCCCCTCCCAAACCCGTGACCTCTACCACCTAGAAGGACAAGGGCAGCAGGCTCATGGGAACACCACCACCTCCAAATTCCCCTCCAAGTCACACACCATCCTGACTTGGAAGTGTATCGGCCGCTCCTTCATCGTCACTGGGTCAAAATCCTGGAACTCCCTCCCTAACAGCACTGTGGGAGCACCTTCACCACACGGACTGCAGCGGTTCAAGAAGGCGGCTCACCACCACCTTCTCAAGGGCGACTAGGGATGGGCAATAAATGCTGGGCCTTGCCAGCAATGCCCAAATCCCATGAACACATTAAAAAAAAACACATTTTCCAGCGTACAACTTCGGGCAGACAAATTATTTAGTGGTAAATCCACCAACCGGCCAGACGGAAAGATTTAGCAAGCACCAAATAAAAATGGTTCCTTGCTGAATGGAGTGATCCAGGGTGTTAGAATACCATGCGTGTGGCAAACAGTGAGTGGAAAACCATCAAGTCTGCTCTACAATCAGAGCTGTTCAATCTTCTGCTGGTTTTATATTAGCTGCTGGGCATGAGTCAAGTCAATCAATCTCACACAATTGCTAATATTTCATTGTGCGCCTCCTGGCTCCTCTAAGCCATGCATTATTCAAGGAGTATTTCTGTGCTGTTGCAATAATTTGGCAAGTACATTGGTTGTCACACATGCCAACTTGGGCTGTAAATCAGTCAAATATAAACTGAAAAGACTTCACTGACACCAGGTGTAATCAAATGTAATGTCTTACTTTGACCATAGCCCCTCATCACCTGGGTTAGCCTAACACATTTCAAAAGCAGCTTTAAGATTAAAATGGCACAGGGGATGTGCCGCAAGACACTGTCCCCTGGGATGCGTTAAGAATGGATTTGTGCCTGCAAATCTTTACACTGTAAAGCTGCTTTCATGTAGTGTTTAAGTCAGGTCTTTGACGCACGATCTCGCACAGCTGGTGGAAACCTAAGCAGAGCTACCGATCTGCTCAACCACATCCTCACCTCACCCTAGTCCCCATTAAAACCATTGCTCTCTCTCGCCCTGGTCGTCCCCCCGGTATGGTCCTCATCTTCGCTCCCTTAAGTCCAATGGGATGCAGACATGAACGTATATGGCGGACAATTGGTTTAGCCATTCACCACCGGATCTGGCTGGTCCACATACAGCATTATCGGGTCCTGCTCACATCCGTCAAAACTGCTCACTATTCCAGAATCATCCTGGAGTGCAAAGATAAACCCCCAGCTTTTCTTCTCTACTGCAACTGCCTCCTCCACCCTCACCTCCAACAACAAGCGCGAGGAGCTCATGGACTTCTTTGTCACTAAAATTGAGACCATCTGTTCAGCTGCCTCTGCCACTTCCCTTCCTTCCCCTAGCCCACTAGTGCCAAACTTCCTCTAAGGCTCCCCCCGCCCCAGCCCTGAACTCGCATCTTTCTCCAGTTTCTCTCCGATCTCCCCTCATGCCTTCTCCGAGCTCATCTTGTCCATATGAGACCTACCTCCTGCTCCATCGACCCTATTCCCACTAAACTGCTGACCACCTGACTTCCCTTCCTGGCCCCCATGTTAGCTGATATTTTTAATGACTTTCTCCCCTCAGGTACTGTCCCTCCCTCCCTCAAATCTGCCATCATCACCCCTCTCCTCAAAAAAGACAACCCTTAACCCCTCCATCCTTGCAAACTACCGCCCCATCTCCAGCCTCCCTTTCCTCTCCAAAGTCCTTGAATGTGTTGTCGCCTCTCAAATCCATGCCCATCTTTTCTGGAACTCCATGTTTGAATCCCTCCAATCAGGTTTCTGCCCTTACACAGTACCGAAACGGCTCTCATCAAAGTCACAAATAACATTCTTTGTGACTGTGACAAAGGTAAACGATCCCTCCTCGTCCTTCTTGACTTGTCTGCAGCCTTTGACACAGTTGACCACACCATCCTTCTCCAACGCCTCTCCCCCGTTGTCCAGCTGGGTGGGACTGCACTCGCCTGGTTCCATTCTTATCTATCTAATCAAGGCCAGAAAATCACCTGCAATGGCTTCTCTTCCCACTGTCGCATCATTACCTTTGGTGTCCCCCAAGGATCTACCCTTGGCCCCCTCCTATTTCTCATCTACATGTTGCCCCTTGGCGTCATCATCCGAAAACACAGCGCCAGTTTCCACATGTACGCTGATGACACCCAGCTCTACCTCACCACCACTTCCCTTGACCCCTCCACGGTCTCTAAATTGTCTGACTGCTTCTCCGACATCCAGTTCTGGATGAGCAGAAATTTCCTCCAGCTAAATATTGGGAAGACTGAAGCCATTGTCTTCAGTCCCAGCCACAAACTCCGTTCCTCAGTCACCGACTCCATCCCCCTCCCTAACATCTGTCTGAGGCCGAACCAGACTGTTCACAACCTTGGTGTCATATTTGACCCCAAAATGAGCTTCTGATCACATATCCGCGCCAAAACTAAGACCAATTTCCACCTCCGTAACATTGCTAGACTCCCCCCGCCTCAGCTCATCTGCTGCTGAAACCCTCATCCATGCCTTTGTTACCTCTAGACTTGACTATTCCAATGCACTCCTGGCTAGCCTCTCACCTTGCACCTTCTGCAAAGTTGCTGCCTCTATCCTAACTTGCACCAAGTCCTGTTCATCCAATCACCCCTGTGCTCGCTGACCTAGATTGGCTTCCGGTCCAGCACTGCCTCGATTTTAAAATTCTCATCTTTGTGTTCAAGTCCCTCCGTGGCTTTGCCGCTCCCTATCTCTGTAATCTCCGCCAGCCCTACAACCCGCCAAGATCTCTGCGCTCCTCTAATTCCGGCCTCTTGGGCACCCCAGATTTCCGTTGCTCCACCGTTGGCGGCCGTGCCTTCAGCTGCCGAGGCCCTGAGCTCTGGAATTCCCTCCCTAAACCTCTCCGCCTCTTCCTCCTCCTTTAAGACGCTCCTTAAAAGCCACCTCTTTGTCACCTGTCCTAATATCTCGTGTCAAATTTTGTCTGATAATGCTCCTGTGAAGCACCTTTGGATGTTTTACTAAGTTCAAGGCACTATATAAATGCAAGTTGTTGTTGAGCGGATCAATTCATTGGAGCTACTTTAGAACTGAATTCTCAGCAGGATTAACAATATTTCATATTAAGGATGGTATCAACACACAGCCCAATTTCAAGATTAAAAGAAAGTCTCCTTTGCAATCAGCTGCCTAGATCCTAGGCTCTGGAATTTCCTCCCTAAACCCCTCCATCTCTCTACCTCCCTGCCCTTTATTAAGACCCTCCCTTAAAGCCCACCTCGCCTGTAGTGTATGTACCTTTAAGGGGAGAACTACTTTTTACAGCTCCTGTATACTGTAAAGTACCGGCAGTGACCACACCTGTATATAAACCCTGAGTAGGGATCTGTACTGTTAGTTTTAGAGTAACCCTCATCCAGTAAACACCTGTTGATTGTTCCTCTGCAGTCTCTGTCTATTTATTGAAGGACACCATACATCAAGATTCACGGATTTAACATCGCCGACCAAACCTTTGGTCGCCCTCCTAATATCTCCTTCTTTGGCTCGGTGTTCATTATTTCCTGTGAAGCACCTTGGGGTGATTTTTTTTTTCTCCGTTAAAGGCACCATTCAAATGCAAGTTGTTAATTTATTACAGAAAAGCTAAAATAATAAAATGTTAATGTAATTATATATTACAACAACAACTTGTATTTATATAGCGCCTTTAACGTAGTAAAACGTTCCAAGGCGCTGCACAGGAGTATTTTAAGACAAAAAATTTGACACTGAGCCACAAGGATAAATTAGGGCAGGTGACCAAAAGCTTGGTCAAAGAGGTAGGTTTTAAGAAGCGTCTTAAAGGAGGAAAGAGAGGTAGCGAGGCGGAGCGGTTTAGGGAGGGAATTCCAGAGCTTAGGGCCTCGGCAACAGAAGGCACGGCCACCAAAGGTTGAGAGATTATAATCAGGGATGCTCAAGAGGGCAGAATTAGAGGAGCGCAGATATCTTTGTGGGGGGGGGTGGGTGGGGGAGGGTGCTGTGGGGCTGAAGGAGATTACAGAGATAGGGAGGGTGCGAGGCCATGGAGAGATTTGAAAACAAGGATGAGAATTTTGAAATCAAGGCGTTGCTTAACCGGGAGCCAATGTAGGTCAGCGAGCACAGGGGTGATGGGCGAACGGGACTTGGTGCGAGTTAGGACACGGGCAGCCAGGATTTGGATCACCTCAAGTTTATGTAGGGTGGAATGTGGGAGGCCAGCCAGGAGTGCGTTGGAATAGTCAAGTCTAGAGGGAACAAAGGCATTGGTGAGGGTTTCAGCAGCGGATGAATGCGTGTCGGACAAATGCATTAATACGGTACTGTCTCACACAGAACCTGTGAGCAAACGGTGTGCGTCAGTAAGAGAAAACTTCTCTTCCCATAAAATCCAACAAAGTCTTCACTTATACGTGCGTGGGATAGCTCTGGCACGATTACATTGAGCTGTACAGAAAAGATTGAAATATATTGCTATAAATACAAGAATATACAGTATTGGTGCGAAATTTATTATAATCATCCCAGGGAGATGGGCTAGGAAATGAATCCCAGTCTCACAAACAGATTTGTTAATGCAGTGGTTGTAAATGTGAATATATGATCTTGATGGATGAACCTGATCTCTTTGAAAACCACACTTTCAATTTTCTTCTCATCAATTCAGTATCATCTTTGATACTCAGCATCATAACAACTCAATCGAGTCTTGACGCACAAAATGCAGACTCTGCTAAGTACCACTGACCTCTCCAAGCACTATGTGTGGTACCGAGGGAGTGTAGCATTGTTGGGAGGTGCCGTCCTTGGCATAGAATTAAGACCCTGTCTGGTTTTGTTGGTTGAGGTGGACATTGAAGATCTCATGGCTCTTGTCAGAAGAGCAAAGAGTTCTTCCGAAATAAAAACAGAAAATGCTGGAAATACTCAGCGGATCAGGCAGCATCTGTAGAGAGAGAAACAGAGTTAACATTTCAGGTCGATGACCCTTCGTCAGAACCTGTAATGTTAACTCTGTTTCTCTCTCTACAGATGTTGCCTGACCTGCTGAGTATTTTCAGCATTTTCTGTTTTTATTTCAGATTTCCAGCATCCGCAGTATTCTGCTTTTGTATAAGAGTTCTTCTGGTCTGCCTACAAGCGTTTAAAAACAATGTTGGATTGGGTTTTCAGACATCTCTTGCCAGGTGAAGAGGGTTAGGGCTGTGGGTTTCACGAAGGCTGCCATCAACGCTGCTTGAAAACTGGTTGATCGAAAGCACATTTCTGTGCAACAGGGATGGAGAAGTCCACTGAGCGGCCTAGATAAAGTGGATAGGAAGTACCTATTTCCCTTAGCAGAGGGTTCAAAAACCAGGGGGCACAGATTTAAAGTAATTGGGGGAAGGTTTAGAGGGGATTTGAGGGGCAATTTCTTCACCCAGAGGGTGGTGGGGGGGTCTAGAACTCACTGCCTGAAAGGGTGGTAGAGGCAGAAACCCTAACCACATTTAAAAAGTACTCGGATGTGCACTTGGGATGCTGTAACCTGCAGGGCTATGGACCAAGAGCTGGGATTAGGTTGGATAGCTCTTTGTTGGCCGGCGCGGACACGATGGGCCGAATGGCCTCCTTCCGTGCTGTAAACTTTCTATGATTTCTATTTCATTGCTGCGGGCTTGGTCATTTGCAATGCTAATTTGTGATGAATTACCCAATTAGAGATTACAGCAAAGAATCAAAACTTCACGTCTCTCACTGGCAAGTAGACAAGGTAATAAAAAAGTTTAAAAAAAAATCAAATCATAAAAACAATTTTGGTCACTTAACCTCATGTTTACCTACATTACAACAGTGACTACACTTCAAAAGTACTTCATTGGTTGTAAAGCGCTTTGGGACGTCCTAAGGTTGTGAAAGGCGCTGTGGAAATGCAACTAGTCTTTCTTTTCTTTTACAAGTTTCCTTAGTGTCGATAATTAGCGACCTGTGCTGGAAAATGCACGAATGTGAATGTCAGTTGGGCTCGAATGTGACGTCTTTCACAATTAAATCGCCCGCTGATGCTCTCGGAGTCTTCTTCTTAGGCAGTCCCTCGGAACCGAGGATGACTTGCTTCCACATTAAAAATGAGTTCTCGGGTGACTGATGAGTCCAATGCGGGACCTACAGTCTCTGTCACAGGTGGGGCAGACGGTGGTTGAAGGGGCGGGTGGGTGGGGTGCTTGGGTTGACGTGCGCTCCTTGCGCTGCCTGCTCTTGGCTTCCGCTTGCTCCTGGCGAAGAGACTCAAGGTGTTCGGCGCTTTCCCAGATGCTTCTCCTCCACTTTGTGCGGTCTTGGGCCAGGGATTCCCAGGTGTCGATGGGGATGTTACACTTTTTCAAGGAGGCTTTGAGGGTGTCCTTGAAGCGTTTCCTCTGCTCACCTGGGGCTCTCTTGCTGTGCCGGAGCTCCGAGTAGAGAGCTTGTTCTGGGAGTCTCGTATCGGGCATGCGGACAATGTGACCCGTCCATCGGAGCTGATTGAGCGTGGTCAAAGCTTCGATGCTGGGGATGTTGGCCTGAGCAAGAACAGACATTGGTGCGCCTATCCTGCCAATGGATTTGCAGGATCTTGCGGAGGCAGCGTTGGTGGTGCCTCTCCAGTGCTTTGAGGTGCCTGTTGTACATGGTCCATGTCTCTGAGGCATACAGGAGGGCGGGTATCACTGCTGCTCTGTAGACCATGTGCCGAGTTTGAGTCAGTTGGCTCGAATTTGACGTCTTTCACAATTAAATCACCCGCTGATACTCTCAGAGTACGAGCATTATGAATAGCCACTTGGGGTGAGGTGCTGGGGAACTACTGGTCCTCAGCATGAAATGAACACCTTCATTAGTGCCCGTGAGTCACCCTGAACACAAAACATTCACAGAGGACTGAATATTTTGTCTATTTTACTGTCACAATTTCTAAAACAATATTTACAAGCCTAAAGTACACAAAAGATTGCGATTTACCTTAATCTAGGTGTGCTTCAAAAATAAGCTCTAAATGAATCAGAAGTTATTTTTAGCAGTAGAATGCAATAAGAACATAAGAAATAGGAGCAGGAGTAGGCCAATCGGCCCCTCGAGCCTGCTCCGCCATTCAATAAGATCATGGCTGATCTGATCCTAACTGCCAATCTACTATCACAGAACCATCTCCTGAATCTAACAGAATTAGACACACGAAATAGGAGCAGGATCAGGCCACACGGCCCCTGGGCCCGCTCCGCTACCCACAGGGCCATGACCGATCCGAACCTAGACTCATGTCCAAATTCCTGCCCGCTCCCCGTAACCCTTAATTCCCTTCACTTCTAGGAAACTGTCTATTTCTGTTTTAAATTTATGTAATGGTGTAGCTTCTACAGCTTTTTGGGGCAGCATATTCCATGGACCTACCACCCTCTGAGTGAAGTAGTTCCTCCTCATCTCAGTTTTGAAAGAGCAGCCCCTTATTCTAAGACTATGCCCCCTAGTTCTAGTTTCACCCATCATTGGGAACATTCTCCCCGCATCCACCCGATCCAACCCCTTCACAATCTTTTATGTTTCAATAAGATCGCCTCTCATTCTTCTGAACTCCAATGAGTAGAGTCCCAATCTACTCAACCTCTCCTCATATGTCCATCCCCTCATCCCCGGGATTAACCGAGTGAACCTTCTTTGTACTGACTCGAGAGCAAGTATGTCTTTTCTTAAGTATGGACACCAAAACTGTACGCAGTATTCCAGGTGCGGTCTCACCAATACCTTGTACAACTGAAGCAATACCTCCCTATTTTTATATTTTATCCCCCTAGCAATGAAAGCCAACATTCCATTGGCCTTCTTAATCACTTGCTGCACCTGCATACTAACCTTTTGAGTTTCATGTACCAGGACCCCCAGATCCCTTTGTACTTCAGTACTTTCCAGTTTCTTGCCATTAAGATAATAACTTGCTCTACGATTTTTCCTGCCAAAGTGCATAACCTCACACTTTCCAGTATTGTATTCCATCTGCCAAATCTCTGCCCACTTACTTAGCCTGTCTATGTCCCCTTGCAGGTTTTTTATGTCCTCCTCACTCACTACTTTCCCCCCCATCTTAGTATCATCTGCAAACTTTGATATGTTACACTCGGTCCCCTCCTCCAAATCGTTAATATAGATTGTAAAGAGTTGGGGACCCAGCACCGACCCATGCGGAACACCACTAGTTACTGATTGCCAGTCTGAGAATGAACCATTTATCCCAACTCTCTGCCTTCTGTTAGATAGCCAATCCTCTATCCATGCCAGAATATTACCCCCAATCCCATGATTTTTTATCTTAAGCAATAATCTTTTGTGTGGCACCTTGTCAAATGCCTTTTGGAAGTCTAAATACACTACATCCACTGGTTCCCCTTTATCCACCCTATACGTTACTTCCTCAAAGAACTCCAGTGAATTTGTCAAACATGACTTCCCCTTCATAAAACCATGCTGACTTTGTCCTATTAAATTATGATTATCCAAATGTCCTGTTACTGTCTCCTTAATAATGGACTCCAAAATTTTACCTACCACAGATGTTAGGCTAACCGGTCTATAGTTTCCAGCCTTCTGTCTACTGCCCTTTTTAAATAAGGGTGTTACATTAGCAGTTTTCCAGTCTGCCGGGACCTTTGCCGAGTCCAGGGAGATTTGGAAAATTATTACCAATGCATCCACAATCCCTACCGCCACTTCCCTCAAGACCCTAGGATGTAAGCCATCCAGTCCAGGTGATTTATCCGCCTTGAGTCCCATTATTTTACCGAGTACCACTTCCTTAGTGATTTTGATCGTGTTTAGCTCCTCCCCCCCCATAGCCCCCTGTTTGTCCAGTGTTGGGATATTCTTAGTGTCCTCTACTGTAAAGACTGATACAAAATATTCATTCAGTGTTTTTGCTATCTCCATATTTCCCACCATTAATTTCCCGGTCTCATCCTCTAAGGGACCAACATTTACTTTAGCCACCCTTTTTCTTTTTATATAACTATAACAACTCTTACTATCTGTTTTTATATTTTTTGCTAATTTACTTTCATAATCTATCTTCCCTTTCTTAATCAATCTTTTTGTTATCTTTTGCTGTCTTAGTTTTCCCAATCCTCTATCCTCCCACTAGATTTGGCTACCTTATATGCCCTTGTTTTTAGTCGAATACTATCCTTAATTTCTTTACTTAGCCACGGATGGCTGTCTTTTCTTTTACACCCTTTTCTTCTCAGTGGAATATTTTTTTTGGAAGTTGTAAAATAACTCCTTAAATGTACACCACTGATCATGTATCGTCTTACCCATTAATCTATTTTCCCAATCCACTCTACTCAATTCCGCTCTCATACCTTCATAGTCTCCTTTATTCAAGCTTAGCACACTTGTTTGAGATCCAACCTTCTCACCCTCTAATTGAATATGGAATTCAACCATGTTATGGTCACTCATTCCAAGGGGATCCTTTACTAGGACATTTTTAATTAATCCCGTCTCGTTACACAGGACCAGATCTAAGGTTGCTTGCCCCCTGGTCGGTTCAGTTACATACTGCTCAAGAAACCCATCCCTAATACACTCAATGAACTCATCCTCAAGGCAGCCCTGCCCAATTTGATTTGTCCAATTAATATGATAGTTAAAATCCCCCATAATTATAGATGTTCCCTTATTACAAGCCTCAACTATTTCCTGATTGATACTCCGTCCAACAGAGTTGCCACTGTTCGGAGGCCTATAGACTATGCCCACTAGTGTTTTTTTCCCCTGATTATTCCTTATCTCCACCCAAACTGTTTCATTATCCTGATCTTTTGACCCAATATCATTTCTCTGTATTACAGTGATTCCTTCCTTTATTAACATAGCCATCCCACCTCCCCTTCCTTCCTGCCTGTCCTTCCTGATCGTTAAATAACCTGGTATGTTTAATTCCCAGGCATTGTCACCCTGCAGCCATGTTTCTGTAATGGCCACAAGATCATACCCATATGTAGTTATTTGTGCCATTAACTCGTCTATTTTGTGACGAATGCTACGTGCATTCAGATAGAGAACTTTCAAATATGTTTTGTGACACTTAGTTCCTGCTTTTGCCCTTTTTATTACTTTACCTTTTACTCCATACCTTCTGCCCCTTCCTGACACGCTCTGGTTTTTAATTTCCCCACTGCTACCTAAGTCTATGACCTTCTCTGTTGTCATTTTTATTATTTGCTCTCTAGGAACCTCCCCCCCCCCACTAGTTAGTTTAAAGCCCTCTCTACAGCCCTAGTTATATGATCCGCCAGGACGCTAGCCCCAGCACTGGCCAAGTGAAGCCCGTCCCAACGGAACAGCTCCCTCCTGCCCCAGTACTGGTGCCAGTGTCCCAAGAAGCAAAACCCATTTCTCCCACACCAGTCTTTGAGCCACGCATTTAACTCTCTAATTTTATTTGTCCTAGCCAAATTCGCTTGTGGCTCAGGTAATAATCCAGAGATTATTACCCTTGAGGTTCTGTCTTTTAATTTGACCCCTAGCTGCTCATACTCCTTTAACAGAACCGGCTTCCTAGTTCTATCTATGTCGTTTGTACCAACATGGACCACGACAACTGGATCCACCCCCTCCCACTGCAAGTTTCTTTCCAGCCCAGAGGAGATGTCCTTAACCCTGGCACCGGGCAGGCAACACAGCCTACGGGACTCGCGCTCTCGGCTGCAGAGAACTCTATCTATCCCCCTAATAATACTATCCCCTACCACTACAACATTTCTATTTACTCCCCCCCTCTTGAATGGCCCCTCGTTCCACGGTGCTGTGGCCAGGTTGCTCATCCTCCCTGCAGTCCCTGCTCCCGTCCCCACAGGGAGTAAGAACCTCGAACCTGTTGGACAAGAGCAAGGGCTACGGCTCCTCCAACACTACCTCCTGGATCCCCGTACCTGCCTCACTCGTAGTCACACCGTCCTGTCCCTGACCATGGGCTACATCTGAATTAATTAACTTCATAGGTGTGACCATCTCCTGAAACAGAGTCCAGGAACTTCTCCCCCTCCCTGATGTGTCGCAGTATCTGAAGCTCAGACTCCAGCTCATCAACACGGAGCTGGAGTTCCTGTAGCAGCAGACACTTGTCACAGACGTAATCACCGTGAGCCTCAATGGGGTTCACCGGCCCCCACATCTCGCAACAGTAACACATCACCTGCTCCATTCTATGTAATTAATTAAATTTTTAATTGTTAGTTATGGACACCCTCTGCCCGATTTTAGATGCTAGTATCCCCTTTAATTAATTGGATTTAAATTAAATCAATTCCTCTAATTACACCAGTTAAATGGTTTACCAACAGTCACTCTGCACCAGAAAGGCCTTATTAACTGCAACCCACAGAGTTAAAGTTTGAAAAGAGCACCTAACACCCCACTTACCCTAAATCACACTTACCCAAACTCAGAGCACTCTTTGATGACTCGCACTCAGTGCTTGCTCGCACTAGGACTGGTCTTTTTATACTGTTTGTTTGTTTACAGCCAAATGAGTCACCCCTGCTGATTGGTTAGAAAACTGGTTTCCACTGCCTGCTGTGCCAATTTACTCCTACTGCAGTGTAACCTTGTTTTACTCTTCTTAAACCAACAGAATCCCAAATACTTAACTTTTCCCCTTTACTTAAACTGCTTAAGTAATCTTATCAAGAATGAATTAAGGAGAGTAAAAATGTTTGATGTATAACATCACCGGTACTCGAATATACCTGATCATGGTAATAGTCACCCACTGTTGATATAACTTGTATCAGCTGACACTGGCTTCTCCTTCATTCAGTTAATTGAGTACAAACTCCTGACAAAATAAAAACACAGACATTTTGATTTTGTCTGCAATTAGTTTTAAGTTCACATTGCAATTAAATTAAAGTCGGTGTCCAAACAGAGACAATGTAGAAAAACTGAATCTACTGTCAACATAAGAAATAGGAGCAGGAGTAGGTCAAAGGGCCCCTTGAGCCTGCTCCGCCATTTAATAGGATCATGGCCGATCTTTGACCTCAACTCCACTTTCTCGCCCAATCCCAATATCCCTCGATTCCCCTAGAGTCTAAAAACCGATCTATCTCAGCCTTGAATATATTCAATGACTGAGCCTCCCTCCACAGCCCTCTGGGGTAGAGAATTACAAAGATTCACCACCCTCCGAGTGAAGAAATTCCTCCTCATCTCAGTCTTAAACGGCCGACCCCTTATCCCAAGACTATGCCCCCTAGTTCTAGACTCCCCAGCCCAGGGGAAACAATCTCTCAGCATCTACCCTGTCAATCCCCCTCAGAATCTTGTATGTTTCAATGAGATCACCTCTCATTCTTCTAAACTCCAGAGAGTATAGGCCCAATCTCTCCTCATAGGACAACCCTCTCATCCCAGGAATCAATCTAGCGAACCTTTGTTGCACTGCCTCTGAGGCATGTATGTCCTTTCTCAGATAAGGAGACCAAAACTGTGCCCAGTACTCCAAGTGTGATCTCGCCAAAGCCCTGTACAATTGCAGTAAGACTTCCTTACTCTTATACTCCAACCCCCTTGCAATAAAGGCCAACATGCCATTTGCCTTCCTAATTGCTTGCTGTACCTGCATGCTAAGTCTGTGTTTCCTGTACGAGGACACCTAAATCTCTCTGAACACCAACAAATTAATTGATGCACACCATTTAAAAAAAAGGATGCAACGTTAATTTATTGATGAGATATTTAGTAAATGGTTAACCAAAGTGCATAAGTATCTGCACATAGAACTCATTTTGCAAGAATTCTATTCCATCAACTATCAAGGCCGAAATAAAGCAATCAATAACTACAGCAAAGAACAAAATGGGGTGGTGAGAACATTAAATGACATCCACCATTATTAAATGTTGTAGTGGGACCCAGGAGGCAGCACAAGTTTCTGTCGAGCTCCTGCAGTTCACGACTGTTAATGCATTGCAAGCTTGGCCCAGAGCAGCAATGTGCAGAATCACAAAATTCGATGTCCAAATAATTCATCTTTGTAGATGGTCAATGTCCCCAATTTAACCGATTTCATTAAATGTTTGTACGCAGAGGGGGGAAACAATGGTGGTTACGGGTTAGTCCCTGGCCTTTCACCTCTGGCACCTGGGTTCAAATCCACCAGAGACTGATGGGATGAAACTCCTCCAAGTCCGGTTATGTGAAACAAGTTTGGAGCATCCTCAATCCGATTTCTAATAGGCATGGACTTACAAATCAAATCAAATCAACTTTTATTGTCATTGTTAGTGCACAAGTGCAGTACAACGAAATGTAGGCTTGCGGCTCCAGAGAGTGTACATTTAGATTAAGACATTTAAACATTCAACATACATTTGGCTTGTAATACATTAACATAAACATAACCATAATAAAGCCCTACCCGCTGCAGGGCTTTCCGGTCATAGTAGCTACAGCTGCCATACCATACTGTGATACAGTTTGTCAGGATGCTCTCTATTGTGCAGCGGTAAAAGTTAGAGAGGATCAGGGGTGACAGGTTACATCCCTTCAGCCTCCTTAGGAAATATAGGCGCTGCTGGGCCTTCTTCACCAGAGAGGAGGTATTGAGGGACCAGGAGAGGTCTTCCGTGATGTGGACTCCGAGGAACTTAAAGCTGTCCACCCTTTCCACCACAGCCCCATGGATGTGGATGGGGGTGTGACTTCCGCCTTTAGACTTCCTGAAGTCCACAATGATTTCTTTGGTTTTCTTGATGTTAAGGGCCAGATTGTTATCGGCGCACCACGTCACGAGATGCTGGACCTCCTCCCTGTAGGCTGACTCATCGTTGTTGGTGATCTGGCCTACTACCGTGGTATCATCCGCAAACTTGATGATGGTGTTGGAACCATGAACAGCCACACAGTCGTGGGTGAAGAGGGAGTAGAGGAGGGGGCTCAGCACACATCCTTGTGGGGCCCCCGTGTTTAGGGTCGGGGGGGGGGGCGGGGAGGTGTGGTTACCTAATTTGACAGACTGGGGTCTGTTTGTTAGGAAGCCCAGGGTCCAGTTGCAGAGGGAAGTGTTCAGGCCAAGAGTTTGGAGGCCAGCTTGTTGGGGACGATAGTGTTGAATGCTGAGCTGTGGTCTATGAACAGCATTCTGATGTAGGTCTCCTTACCATCTAAGTGATTCAGAGCCGAGTGTAGAGCAGTTGTGATTGCATCCTCCGTTGATCTGTTTGCACGATAGGCAAACTGGTGTTGGTCAAGAGAGGCGGGAACACTGGCTTTGATGTGAGCCAGTACTGCAAAATAACTGTCACTAAATTAAAATAATTGGCAGAAAAGCCGGGGTGAGGGGAGATCAGGAGAATTTTTTTTAACACAGCGAGTTATGATGATCTGGAATGCACTGCCTGACAGGGCGGTTGAAGCAGGTTCAATAGTAACTTTCAAAAGGGACTTGGATAAATACTTCAAGGGGAAAGATTTGTTGGGCTGTGGGGAAAGAGCAGGTTGAGTGGGACTAATTGGATCGCTCTTTCAAAAAGCTGGCACAGGCACAATGGGCTGAATGGCCTCCTTCAATGCTGTATCATTCTATGATTAGGCACTAATTGGCAATCTCATTCAGAAAGAATGGATGATGTGGGAAATCGAAAGAAATGCCACATGGGTGTAGGAGAGCTGGGACATGTTGAGCCAGAGGGAGTTTTACTCTGCATCTGGCTGTGCTGTACCTGATCTGGGAGTACTCATCCTTCTTTTCAAATCCTTCCATGGCCCTGCCCCTCCCTATCTCTGTAAGCTCCTCCAGTCCTACAACCCTCCGAGATCTCTGCACTCCTCCAATTCTGGCCTCTCGCGCATTTCCGATTTTCATCGCTCCACCACTGGCGGCCGTGCCTTCAACTACCAAGGCCCTAAAAGCTCTGGAATTCCCTCCCTAAACCTCTCCGCCTTTCTTTCCTCCTTTAAGACGCTCCTTAAAACCTACCTCTTTAACAAGCATTTGGTCACCTGTCCTAATATCCCCTTATGTGGCTCGGTGTCAAATTCTGTTTGATAATCGCTCCTGTGAAGCGCCTTGGGCCGTTTTAACTACGTTAAAAGCGCTATATAAATGCAAGATGTTGTTGTTGACACTGAGTGCCTGAAATGGGAACGGTTTCGCTCCCCAGCACTAACATCCCTCAACTTGACGAATGCAAAAACCCACAATTGTTCTTACATACCTCACTTACCTACTGAAAACATTTCACAAGATGGTGAAACTGTTCAGCATTCACAGGACGCCCCAATTATTTGTGCAATGGTTTAGCTTTGAAGTGATTTAGTAACAAAGCAGTAAAAAGAACATAAACTTTCACACAAGTAAACTGCACGCTTTCTGAACTGCCGTGTTAACATAATGCAGACTGACATTTTCAAGTGTTTTAACAGTCAATATATCAAATTAATTGGTCACTTGCAATCTAACAAGTGTCCACAGAGAGGCAAATGAGGTAACCCTAAAACTCTCTGCCAAAGCCAAATTATTGACCTCGGGGGGGATACGATTACCCGACATGATTTTTTCCAATCAAAGAAATGGGAAGAAAAGGGCAGAACTCACTGAGCTCATTTGCTAGCTGACCCAACCCTTGATCTTCCCATGCTTTCGAATAGCTTAAACACTCAATCTTATTTAAACCAAAAACAGATGCATCGTAGGTTACTTACCACCACAACCCTTTTCTAAAGGTCTTGTTCCAGTGAAATCCAGCTTGTAGCAGTCCAAAGTTTTTTCTCCAGGTGAGTATGACGTTGATAGGACGAGCAGGATTCCTAAGGGGAGGAATCTCTCCTGTTACACGCATCACTTCTTTAAAACTTCTCACTCCCAGAAACGTCTAGTAGCTGCCGTATACGGATAGGAACCCAAAGGAAAATAGGAATTGCTAGATGGAAAAAAGGCCAAGGTCCATCTTCTACCATCCTAGTACTCACATGATGTGATAATGGAGTTGTTGGCTAATCACAGCGATCAATCTCTATCAATGAGTCCACAACAGACCCAGACAGGAGGTGAGGAAAACCCCCAGTGGTGGAGAGCTTTGGGAACCAGAGGTCCAAAGTCACCTGTTGCTCCTGTGCTCGCTGCACTCCCCACACCTCATGTCTCACACTACTTAAATTTAATTTGCATTTGAATGAATCAATACCAACTGCTTCCACTGTCTCCCTCGGGAGCCTGTTCCATAGATTGGCCACTCACTCCCTAAAATATTGTGTCCGCAGATTCGTTTTGTAAAACATTGTAAAAAAAAAATATATATATATATTAAACTGAATATGGAATAGGTAAGATTTTTCACCATTTCTAGTACAAATCTTAACGCACCTAAAAATGGGCTAGATTTTCTGCTATTGTGGAATTAAGGTGAATCTTTTGGATGGTGAGAGGTCAGTCTATCGTATATATCCTGGTCCCCGGCATCACGCAAATAATTTTGGGGGCCACTGACTGCCCCACTTCCCCGTAAAACTTGATGGAGGGAGGTGGAATAACCCGGCCCTTGAATCAATGGTTTGATCGGATGTGCAGAGCAGGAGTTGGGTGTTGTGCCCAAACTGTCGCTGCTACTTTATCCAGAGTGGTTGGTACATTCAGTCAGTCACTGCACAGGGGCCTCTTACAATGGCCTAGTGTCCAATTTGCTCTCGGAGTCACTTGACATCGCAGGAGTGTCGGGGGCACATTAGCTGGTTGATACGCTTATCAATTACTCCATAAAAGACGATGAATCAGGAAGGTGATGAAAAGGCTTTTATTAACTAGAGAACAGAGCATGCCTCTCGTGGGTGGCTGGTTCCAAGAAGGAAGTGAGTCGGCGAAACCCCCACCTTTATACCTGGTCATGTGGGCGGAGTCAGCTGAGGCATGCCTTGGTACACAGCGCCACCCAGAGGTAACAATATACAATAACAGTGGTTTACCACATTCACCCCTTGTTTAAAATTAAGTCCGGCGGGGTGAAGGGTACTACAAGTTCGTGTAGTTAAGTCTATCAGGAGGCCTTGTCTGACGTCCTGATCGTCGTGGTGGCGGCGGCGGTGTTGCAGCATCCAACGTCGGATCTGGTGTCTGGGTGGTCAACGAAGGGTCCTGGGGCTCCGGCATGTCGTCTACAGGGGTTGGATTGGGAGGGGTGGTGGGGGATAACGGTGGTAGTTCAGGGGTACCCGAGGGTGCGAGATCTCGTATGGAGACCGTGTCCTCCCGCCCGTCTGGGTATGTCACCCAGGCATACCGGGGGTTGGCGTGTAGGAGGTGCACCCTCTCGACCAGGGGGTCCGTTTTATGGGTCCTTACGTGCCTCCGCAGTAGGACAGGCCCAGGAGAAGTCAGCCATGCCGGTAGCGAGGTTCCCGATGTGGACTTCCTGGGGAAAACGAACATTTGCTCATGAGGGGTGGCATTAGTGGCAGTACAAAGCAGTGACCGGATGGAGTGGAGCGCCGCAGGGAGGACCTCCTGCCAGCGAGAGGTCGGAAGGCCCTTAGATTTTAAGGCTAAGAGGACGGCCTTCCAAACCGTCGCGTTCTCTCTTTCCACCTGGCCGTTCCCCCGGGGGTTGTAGCTGGTGGTTCTGCTCGTAGCAATGCCTCTCGCTAGCAGGTACTGCCGAAGTTCGTCGCTCATGAAAGATGAGCCCCTGTCGCTATGTATATAGCTAGGGAACCCGAACAAGGCGAAGAGGTCATTCAGACATTTGATGACCGTGGTACTGGTCATGTCTGGGCAAGGGATGGCAAACGGGAAACGGGAGTACTCATCAATTATGTTGAGGGAGTACACATTGCGGTCAGAGGAGGGGAGGGGCCCTTTAAAATCGACGCTCAGGCGCTCGAAGGGGCGAGTGGCCTTGATCAGGCTTGCTCTGTCCGGCCTATAAAAGTGCGGTTTGCACTTGGCACAGATTTGGCAGTTCCTGGTCATGGTCCTGACCTCCTCGATGGAGTAGGGCAGGTTACGGGATTTGATGAAATGGAAGAACCTGGTGACCCCCGGGTGGCAGAGGTCATTGTGGAGGGTCTGCAGTCTACCAACCTGCGCGTTGGCGCATGTACCACGTGATAGGGCATCTGGGGGCTCATTTAGTTTCCCGGGCCGGTACAAGATATCATAATTGTAGGTGGAGAGTTCGATTCTCCACCTCAAGATCTTGTCGTTCTTGATTTTGCCCCTCTGCTTATTATTAAACATAAAAGCTACTGAACGCTGGTCAGTGAGCAGGGTAAACCGTTTTCCGGCCAGGTAATGCCTCCAGTGACGCACCGCTTCCACAATAGCCTGGGCCTCCTTTTCGACAGAGGAGTGTTGGGTCTCGGGGCCCTGGAGGGTCCTTGAGAAAAAGGCCACGGGTCTGCCCGCCTGGTTAAGGGTCGCAGCTAGGGCGAAGTCGGATGCATCGCTCTCCACTTGGAAGGGGATCGACTCATCCACTGCGTGCATTGTGGCCTTCGCGATATCGCTCTTGATAAGAGTGAAGGCTGCACACGCCTCTGATGTCAGGGGGAAGGAGGTGGATTTGATGAGGGGTCTAGCTTTGTCTGCATAGTGGGGAACCCACTGGGCATAGTAGGAGAAAAACCCCAGGCATCTCTTCAGTGCTTTTTGGCAGTGGGGGAGGGGTAGCTCCATTAGGGGGCGCATTCTGTCGGGGTCGGGCCCGATGACTCCGTTCTCCACCATGCAGCCGAGAATGGCGAGGCGTTTGGTGCGAAACATACATTTCTCTTTATTGTACGTTAGGTTCAGCCGTTGGGCCGTACGGAGGAATTTTTCTAGATTAACGTCATGGTCCTGCTGGTCGTTGCCACAGATGGTGACGTTATCCAGATAGGGAAAGGTGGCCTGCAGCGCGTTCTCGTCAACCATCCGGTCCATCTCCCTTTGGAAGACCGAAACCCCGTTGGTGACGCCGAAGGGAACCCTAAGGAAGTGGTAGAGGCGGCCGTTCGCCTCGAAGGCAGTATACTGGCGGTCCTCATGGCGGATGGGGAGCTGGTGGTATGCTGACTTAAGGTCAATGGTGGAGAATACTTTGTATTGCGCAATCTGGTTGACCATATCAGATGTGCGAGGAAGGGGGTATGCGTCCAGCTGAGTGTACCGGTTTATGGTTTGGCTGTAGTCAATGACCAGGCGGCGTTTATCAGTGGTTTTAACGACTACAACCTGGGCTCGCCAGGGGCTAGTGCTCCCTTCGATAATGCCCTCCTTCAAGAGCCGCTCCACCTCAGAGCTAATGAAAGCTCTGTCCCCGGCGCTGTACCGCCTGCTCTTGGTAGCGATGGGTTTACAGTCGTGGGTGAGGTTAGCGAACAAGGGAGGGGGGGGGACTTTTAGTGTGGAAAGGCTGCAGGTGGTTTGCGGCGGGCGATTTAAAAGGTGTTGGTTGCAGACTGTGAGTGGGGGGAGGGGTCCACCGTATGCTAATGTGACACTTTTAAGGTGGCACTGAAAATCCAACCCTAGCAGCACGGCAGCGCAGAGACGGGGCAGGACTAGAAGTTTAAAATTTTTATATTCTGTGCCCCCAACCGAAAGGGTCACCACACAGTAGCCGCCGACGTCCATTGAATGGGACTTGGACGCCATAGAAATCCGATGGCACGTCGGTAGGACCGTGAGGGAGTGGCTACGTACCGTGTCTGGGTGAATAAAACTCTCTGTGCTCCCGCTGTCGATTAGGCAAGTGGTGGCGCGGCCGTTTACCGTGATATCCATCATGGAGCTGGATAGATGATGAGGGAGGGCTTGATCCAGCGTAACGGAGGCCAGTGTATGGCTTAGTGAGTCGGTATGGTCGTCCGACGAGACGGTGGTCGAGTCCGGAGACGAAGTGGCGGTTGAGTGGGGCGAATAAAATGGCGGCGGCCATGCGGCCGGAGGTGCACAAAATGGCGGATAAGATGGCTGCCCCCATGGTTCGCACGCGGCGCTGCTGGCGTTCGCTGGTTTCCCCCTGCAGGCATTGGCGTAATGGCCTTTCTTCCCGCAGCCCGAGCAGGTAGCGGTCTTAGCCGGGCAGTGCGCTCTAGGGTGTTTTAACTGGCCACAGAAATAGCATTTTTGGGCCTGGTTACGGGGCATCGCTGCGGTTCTTACCGGGGGCGGCTGTCCCAGTTGATTTCGGGACATCGCTGCAGCAGTTGGTGCCGGGGGCAGCGGTCCCATGTCCCACGGTCGCGATGGCCATGGCGCGGCGCCGTTACGTGAGTATGCTTCGAGGTTTCGGTGGGCCGCATCTAGCGAGAGCGCAAGGGCTACGGCCATCTTCAGGTCGAGCTCCTTGCTTTCGAGCAGTCTCTGCCGGGAGTAGTCGGACTGGAGGCCCCTGACGAAGGCATCACAAGTAAGTCCCTCCGCGTGCCCCGCAGCCGTTACCTCCTTACAGTCGCAGTCTCTGCAGAGTGTCTGTAACGCCCGTAAAAATGCCTCTACCGATTCCCCCGGTTGCTGCCTGCGGGATCCCAAGAGGTGTCTGGCGTAAATCGTGTTCACTCGGCGTGTGTATTGCCCTTTTAGTAGTTCGAGGGCCGCCGTGTACGTAGTAGCGTCCCGGATGAGCGTATATACTTGAGGGCTCACCTGGGCGGTCAAAACTTTTAGTTTGTTCTCCTCCGATGTCACGGCGGAGGCTCCTAGGAAGGATTCAAAGCAGCTCAGCCAGTGTTCGAAATTGGTTGATGAACCCGCTGCTTGAGGGTCGAGGTCCAGGCATGCCGGTCTGAGGGCTCGCAGCAACGCCTGCTGTTGTTGCTGTTCAGGTGTCGCCATTTTACTTCTAGTTAATAAAATTGATACGCTTATCAATTACTCCATAAAAGACGATGAATCAGGAAGGTGATGAAAAGGCTTTTATTAACTAGAGAACAGAGCATGCCTCTCGTGGGTGGCTGGTTCCAAGAAGGAAGTGAGTCGGCGAAACCCCCACCTTTATACCTGGTCATGTGGGCGGAGTCAGCTGAGGCATGCCTTGGTACACAGCGCCACCCAGAGGTAACAATATACAATAACAGTGGTTTACCACACTGGTTTTATGATTCTTCTGAAGGGAATTGCTCCAACGCTTCCAACACAAACGACCAATGTTCCCTTTAAGCCACGCGGCCGCACAGCGCTCTGGAAGTCCCGTGCGGCAACTCACGGGCTTTTAAAGGGGAAAACTGCGGAATTTTGAATGGGCTGCGCGGCCCAATGAAAAAATTAAAGGGAACATTGCAAATGACGACCCATTTATTATCCGGAGGTAAAATAATGAAGGTTTTGTGCTTTAAACAGTTCAACTCCACTGAAACAGAAAATGCCGGAAACACTCGAGATCAGGCAGCATCTGTGGAGAGAACAAAGGAATCGCTGTTTTGGGTGCGGACCTGTTGTCAAAACTGGAAGATATTACAGGTGAACCGCATTTAAAAAATAAACAGAACAAAAGGTAGAGGGGAAGGGCATGACCAAAAAAAATGAATGCTCTGTAAAGTGGAAAACAGGAGGTGAATAAATGTCAGAAGAGATATTAACATGAGGCAATAGGAGGCTTAATGAGAGAAATCAAATAAATAAAAGACAAATCCAGGGCACAGATACGTGTGAATAGCTGCAGGAGGTGGGCCTGAGGCAGGGAAGCAGAGAAACTGACAAAGTGCAGCAGGTTGCAACCGTCCAGATGCCTGGGAGAAGAAAAAAAGCAGTTCGACACCAAAGGTGCAGAACACCCAGCCGTCATGGTGTCCCGATGGAGGGTCCCCACCCCAAGTACCAACTCCCTCCCTCCTTCCGCACCTTGGGAAATGTCGCACACCCATCTCACATCGGCAGCACTTCCTGCTCAAGAGAAAATTGGGTCTTATAGTTAATGTCTTGAAGTTGTTAAAAGTCAAAAATAATCTGCGGACACATTGGCCTTGACAATAACCGCCCCACGATGGGCGGAGGGGGTTGCCGGGTGGGTGAAAAATTTAGAAATGGGGAACGCGTCCCCCAACCCACTCCATTACGTACCCATTGCTGTTTTTATGGCGGTGGGTTTCGTGTCGTGGAAGTGTCCTGCTGTCGAGAGGTGGGGCACTTCAGGCAGTGCAATTGGGAGCCCGATTTAAATTTAACAGTTGCTGCGCGGGTTTCCCAAGGCTCGGGAAACACGGCAGTGAAAAGGAGGCGGGAGCTGCCGGTTCAACAAGGTGTCTTTCACAGCGCTCCTTGTGGGCCAGGATGAGCAGGAATGCTCTCCCTGGCTCCTCAAGGAAGCCTTCGGCCTTCCCTCTGCTGACATGCCCTAACACAACCCCCTCCCTGGCTCCTCAAGGAAGCCTTCGGCCTTCCCTCTGCTGACATGCCCTAACACAACCCCCTCCCTGGCTCCTCAAGGAAGCCTTCGGCCTTCCCTCTGCTGACATGCCCTAACACAACCCCCTCCCTGGCTCCTCAAGGAAGCCTTCGGCCTTCCCTCTGCTGACATGCCCTAACACAACCCCCTCCCTGGCTCCTCAAGGAAGCCTTCGGCCTTCCCTCTGCTGACATGCCCTAACACAACCCCCTCCCTGGCTCCTCAAGGAAGCCTTCGGCCTTCCCTCTGCTGACATGCCCTAACACAACCCCCTGCCACAATGGCCTTTCTCTCCCTCCCCCCACCCAGCCCTGATGATCTCTCACTCCCACACCCACCGCCCCGCCGATGACCGTTTCCAAGGGTCACCGGCTGCGGCTGCCTACCGCTAGTTTTCCTGCTCTGCAGCCGGCCAGCCTGTCAAATTAGATGGTCCTGCAGGACCTCCACGTCCCCAGCTTTGCTGGGGTTTTCCCGCTCCCCCCCAACACCTCCCCATTAATATCGGGGCCAATATTTCAGTGAGCTAGGGGTCAATCTATGGAACAGGCTCCCTAGGGAGACAATGGCAAGTTAGTATTGACTCGTTCAAATGCAAATTAAATAGATTTCTTTCAGAAATTAACACTTTGGGATCCAGTATATGAGTAATGTGAGACATGACATGGGGTGAGCGTAGCGAGCTCGGGAGGAACAGGTGACTTTGAACCTCAGGTTCCCAAAGCTCTCCACCACTGGGGGTTTTCCTCACCTCATGTCTGGGTCTGTTGTAGATGAATTGATCGCTGTGATTTGTCAACAATTCCATTATCGTTGTGTCATGCGACGACCAGGATGGGAGAAGGCGAACTAGATATAGTTATGCACAAAGACTTGATAAATTGGATCGTTTTTCCACTGGAATAGAAATAGTGAATGGGGATAAAAATTGAAATTTAAGATTTTGTTGAGTGAACGGTGATTGATTCTGCTGGTTGGCACGTCGGTAGCTACAGGGCAGGTACTCAGGATTATTATTAAGAGAACAAAAGGGCAAGGTACAAATATTTATCATAGAGGGTATTAGAACATGGAATTAATTACAGGGAACTACTGAGGCAGAATCTCTTATTGAAAAGGGAATTGGATAAGTATATGAAAGGGAAGACCAAGGGATATGGGGAAAGGGCAGGGAAATGGGATTGCAGTAGATACCTCCAGTTGAAGAGCTAGTACCAGCACAGGCTTGATGGGCCGAATGGCTTCCTCCTGTGCTGTATTTTTTACAAAGCTATAAATTAGAAAGTAAATGTGATTTAGAATAGTGAAGCTAGGTCACATTTGAATGTGCGTCTTGACTTGGCTACTGATCAGAAAAGTGATGTGGAAATGGTTGCTCTGATCCTGTTTACTCGAGTCCAATTACGGGGAGCACTAAAGCAAATAAATTAAAGCTCTTCAATTAAATTCCAAGAGATGTGCTGGAAAACATACACATTGCTTTGCAGTATTGCAAAATTCTTAATTATTCAGAATATGTCTCGTCATGTTTAGGTGAGATTTTGCAATGTTTAAATGTAGAGTGAAACACATACTTCAGAGAAGTTTCAGAATGTTAGGCTTCCAAGTCTAATTTTTGCTCATAGATTCACAGAGCTGCATCTTGTTTTTAATGAGCTGCTGTTCACACGTAACAACAAGTGCAGTTCGTAAGGTTTGACACTTGATGTGCAAATTTTACTTTGATGCATCAAGCAAAATGTTCAAATGGATTGCAAACGTTTGAAACATTCTCACAACTTTGCTCTGAAGCACAATGTGTAGGACAGAAATAAAAGGTCCCATTAGTGAAGCCAGAGAGAGCTCACTAATAGTGATAATCCTGAATTTATGTCCCCTTGTTACCGGGTAGTCAGTGAAAACTACCTATCCAACCAAAATCTTACAGAATTTTGTAAACCTTTTGGTACCTATCCCCCTAACCTCTTCTCTTCCAGTGAAAAGAACTCCAATTTTTCCAAAGTCTTCCTTTGCAATTACAACCTTTCATTTCTGGCACTATTTTAGTGAATCCTCACATTACATTTTTCACTTAATCCCACCTGTAACAGATGATGTATTCATCTAACATTTCACCAAACAACTAAAAAGTTAGCATTAAAAAAAAAATTGATTAATTAAAAAACTTAACTTTAAATCAACCCCGTACACCGCTACAAAAAACAAAACACTGCGGATGCTGGAAATCGGATATAAAAACTGAAGTGTGCTGGAAACACTCAGCAGGTCAGGCAGCATCTGTGGAGCGAGAGACACGTGGGGTTAACGTTTCAGGTTGATGACTTGTTTGTCAGAACCCTGACGAAAGGTCATCGACCTGATAAGTTAACCCTATGTTTCTTCAAACACAAGTGTAAAGAGAACCCCTCCCCCACCACACTGGCCCAGCTAATCATCTTTCTCTCTCCCCTTGGATTAGTGCCTTACCTTGCAACACAAGTGGACACGTCAGCCCTAGGCTAGCAGAATTTCCACGTTTGCTGGTGATGAATTTCTCAAGTTGTGAATAATGGATAGCTCTAAGTAAATTACAAGGTTGCAACCCAACTGAGTTTGAAGTATATAATTGCAAAATTTGTAAACTAGGAGGCATTTTCTTGTTTAAAATAAATAGGTTAGTAATTTATTTTAAAATAGTTTTTCTTACCATTGTGACATTTGATGCGGGTTATTTGACACTATGAAAATGAAGCACTGGTGCAGGACAGTTACTATCAATTGCACAGGAACCGGAAGATGTCCTGGATTCACGATTTAAAGAAAGACTTGCATTTATATAGTATCTTTCATGACCACCGGACGTCTCAAAGCACTTTACAGCCAATAAAGTACTTTTGAAGTGTAGTCACTGTTGTAATGTGGGAAACGCGGCAGCCAATTAGCGCAAAGCAAGGTCCCACAAACAGCAATGTGATAATGACCGGATAATCTGTTTTTGTTATGTTGGTTGAGGGATAAATATTGGCCAGGACACTGGGGAGAACTCCCCTGCTCTTCTTTGAAATAGTGCCATGGGATCTTTTACATCCACCTGAGAGAGCAGACGGGGCCTCGGTTTAACTTCTCATCCGAAAGATGGCACCTCCGACAGTGCAGCACTCCCTTGGCACTGCACTGGAGTGTCAGCCTAGATTTTTGTGCTCAAGTCCCTGGAGTAGGACTTGAACTCTCAACCTTCTGATTCAGAGGCGAGGGTGCTGCCCACTGAGCCACAGCTGACACAAGACGTGAAGAGCATAGCTGGTGCATATTGATCCAAAATTACAAATATACACAATATATGGATAAATGAGATAAAACAGAAAGTTGACAAAATTCTAAAGATGTTGAACAGCAGCAATTACCAGGGCAAATGGAGCATTAGGGCATTTATAACTTGATTCAGAGATTTCAGTCCAAGGAAATGTTAGCAACACTTCAGAAAATCCAAGACCTGACCGCAGTCCTTCTAAAGAGGCAGAGACATTGGAAGAGGCAAGATGGCAGAGCGTTATTCCTCTCCTGAAGGCTGTCTCACAGTGGTCAGCAGCTGTCTTCTTTCTATTCATCCGTGGGATGTGGGCGTTGCTGGCAAGGTCAACATTGCCCATCCCTAATTGCTCTCGAGAAGGCGGTGGTGAACCGTCTTCTTGAATCACTGCAGTCTATGTGGTGAAGGTACTCCCACAGTGCTGTTAGGGAGGGAGTTCCAGGATTTTGTCCCAGCGGCGATGAAGGAACGTCCGATATTTCCAAGTCAGGATGGTGTGCGATTTGGGAGGGGAACTTGGAGGTGGTGGTGTTCCCATGTGCCTGCTGCTCTGGTCCTTCTAGGTGGTAGAGGTTGCGGGTTTGGGAGGTGCTGCCGAAGAAGCCTTGGCGAGTTACTGCAGTGCATCTTGTAGATGGTACACACTGCAGCCACGGTACGTCGGTGGTGGAGGGAGTGAATGTTTAAGGCAGTGGTTGGGGTGCCAATCAAGCGGACTGCTTTGTCCTGGATGGTGTAGAACTTCCAAGTGTTGTTGGAGCTTCACTCATCCAGGCAAGTTGAGAGTATTCCATCACACAACTTACTTGTGCCTTGTATATGGTGAAAGGCTTTGGGGAGTCAGGTGAGCCATTTGCTGCAGAATACGCAGCCTCTGACCTGCTCTTGTAGCCACAGTATTTATGTGGCTGATCCACTTACGTTTCCGGTCAATGGTGACCCCCAGGATGTTGATGGTAGGGGTTTCGACGATGGTAATGCCATTGAATGTCAGGGGGAGATGGTTAGACCTTCTCTTGTTGGAGATGGTCATTGCCTGGCACATCCGTGGCGCAAATGTTACTTGCTACTTATCAGCCCAAGCCTGAATGTTGTCCAGGTCGTGCTGCTGCAGGCACGGACTGATTCATTATCCAGTACATAACTCAAGAAATCATTCTTCCTGTGTATCAGTGGCCTGTTGACTATGGAGAGCCACGACAGGCAAGCCCGGTGCTGTCCTCATATGACGTTCACAAGAGCGCAGTTCCTAGCCAGGGTTATTCTGCAGCGATCAGGAGCGGAAATCCTGGCTGGTTTATTTCTCCCACCCCCAAAACCAAGGGTGCTGAAGGCAACTATGGCATCCTTACTTTTACCCCACTGCAGTCAGCTGAGCAGAGACTGGATCTGCTGGTGGGTATGAACTTTCAAGTTAATTTAAGGGAGTTAAATGCATTTAGATTATGTCAAGAAGCAGACCTGAGGGGATCGTGATGGAGGTTCACCTCTCTCTATCTGCCAATTCTCTTCCCTGCTGCTGAAGACATGGACTTTTCTTGCAGTTCCATGCTTGAGCACCTCAATCAAGTGGCCATTCTCCATATGCGAGCCTGGACAGCAAATATTATTGGGTTACAGTGAGCATCGTTGGGTTACGTGACTGCTTGGGGAGTCATGGAGGAGTCAGATACTATCCTCACCTGGTGTCCAAATGCATATTTCGAGCAGATGGTTGTGCTATAAGGAGTGGAAAGCATGGCTGATTTTCCCCTCTCTAACCCAGGAGCGTTGAGGCCAATTGCAGCCTTCCTTGATGTTGCACGAGCTGACATCAGCTAACTCAGCATAGAATGGGGATCGAATCTGAGGTCTACATGGTTTAGCAACTCACTGACTTGACTAGCTGCGCTACTGGGCTCCATATTCCAGGCTTTTAAAGCACGAAATCGTCAGTGCGATGCATATAGACGTTCTTTGCGTGGTATAACCAATAGAACCTTTTTTTCAAAAATAAAAACACACCAAAACCATGAGCAACTACTTCACAATATGTTAGAGCCAATCGTCAGTGAATGCAGACTTGGTTTAAATATTCATAAGAACATAAGAAATAACAGCAGTAGGCCATTCGGCCCCTCGAGCCTGCTCCGCCATTCAATAAGATCATGGCTAATCTTCTACCTCAACTCCACTTTTCCACCCTATTCCCATATCCCTCGATTCCCTTTGTGCCCAAAAATCTATTGATCTCAGTCTTGAGTGTAAACAGCCGGCCCCTTAATCCTCGACTCTCCAGCCAGGGGAAACGGCCTCTCCGCATCTAAAAGGAAATGAACACATGCTGGTTTTTACAGGATGGAGGGGGAATAAGGTCTTGGTACAAATGCATCAATAACAAGGAAGTCTTTGTGAATGCTGAAGACAATGAAACAGAGGATGGGCAGTACTGCTTCTTCACACAGTTACCTTGTGAGCTTGGTGTAGGTTGGATAGATGATGGGACCTGTCATAAGTTGTGTTGAGAGAATTGCAGCGAGATTCACAATATATTATGTCTCACAACGTGAAACAGGAAGAGAGACTGCGAATGCAATACTGGCTTATTTCACATAGGGAATGAGCAGAGAAACAAGAGCCAGCGTTACTGTTGAGGCTTCCCCCCCCGCCCCCTACTCCAGAGCCTCTATTGCAACTGCCGACCATATATTTCTCTGAAGATTAAAAAAAAATTGTCACAGGCAGACAGAATCACTGCGCGGGGATTGTCAAAACAACTTGGCATCAACAGCTCACAAGTGGTAGTGTTAACAATCGGTGCGATCTCGGACACAACAAACAAACAAAACCATTTTGTCCAAAATCAATGCTGTATTTGTCTCATTGATCTACAGGAATCAAGTCTGTTTAAAATACAGAAACCAAAGTACAGAGCAGAAAGGAGGAAATGGCAGCTTGATGTATGAAGTAACTACAGAGTAAAAGCCCAGATATATAAACACAGATGCTGCTTTTTTTGTCCAGCAAGTAAAACATGGCAAAATTTACATATGACCAAGAAATAAAGAGTCATGCAGAGTAGTTCAGCCAGAACCACACTGCAAGAAACATCTGTTTAAGGACTTAATTGCTAACAGTATTTTATCAGAAATGTTACCATGAGATTTTTGATTCCTAAAATACTACTTTGTCTTGTATACAGATTCCATAAAAACACTGCACAATTACACAAGGCCCACACTGAATGTCCTTGCCAGCCACTAAGAATTTCTGCCCAATACAATGTTGATCATTACTGTCTGTGTTGTGGATCGAGAAATAAAGCCTCTCTCTGAACTGGTGCCTCATTGGTCCAACAGTTTTCTTCTCTCCCTCCCTCTCTCGTAAATGCAGTCTGTTCCGTGTCTGCTTAATGGATTTATATTTTGTCCCCCTGTTGCACGCAGCGGTGTTCCCCCACTGTGTGTTGCCATTCGTTTGGATGCGCAGCCTTTGTGAAAGACCTGCCTGCGGTTCTTGCATAGTTTGAATTGAATATGCTTCTCTGAAACTGAGCTTCAAGCACACTTCCACGTGAGACTATAGGAATAACTGTGTGTTACAAATATCCAGTGAGCTGTTCTGGTTTCAGAAACCCTTTATAAAGGCTACCTAAGTAAAGAATTTAATTAGCATGTTCTGAGTATCAACAGAGTATTTACATTTGTACAGGAACCACAAGGACCTCTTCTGCATATCTTGTAATCGTTAATAAGGCAAAACAAATTCAGATTTGTACATTTCTCAGAGTACACAGACATTTTTGGGAACCAAATAAAGGAAAGTCATTTTTTTGGCCTCAATATGGAACCTCACAGTGGATTCATTGTAAATTGGTATCTTGATAAATAATACCATAGCAAACCCTGGGTATTATTAAAATAGTCTGAGGCCTGGAACTGCTGGAAAACAGAACACAAAACTTAAAAGCAAACAAATAAAAGTGAAACAATAAAATTACAAATCCATACAAATTAGATTTCAAATATTGGAAAAATGTACAAACATGATTTCAGAATTCTTCTCTGCACAAAGAAATCTAGAGATTTATAATTGATAATATATTAATTCCAATTATAAGCAATTTTATGGTATCAAAGTTCAGACGTTTTAACCCTCCCAACTGTGCTTCAATTCTATAAATTTACAGCGTTCTCTTCTTGTTGCAGTGCATTGTTTGAATCAAAAGATCTCATACACAGGACAGCTCTCACAGGTCCAAGAACTACCGTGCCTCGACTTCTTTGGGATTACGAGAAGGGGAGTAGTCCCGGGACTCTGAGTTAGTGAGTGGGGTAGTCCTACGGGGAGACACAGACCGAGCACTGCCTGCTGGTACGAGAGGAGGTGGGGCACTCAACGCTGCAGTTGGTGGGGTCCTGTTCAAAATCCCATTGTGATTGGCAGTGGATGGACTTAGCCTCGGGTAGTGCATTCCGCTTAAATGAGGCATAAAGGATGGCACATGTGCCAAGTGACTGTCCATGGCTGATGTATGCAAGGCATGCAACCTGGCACGGTCAAACTCTTCCCGTAGGTGTAAGCGTTCTCTTTCGTCTGCATGCCGTAAGCGCTCCTGCTCACGCCGGACCTCCAGAACGTGCTCATGGTTGTAGTCGTGAGGCTCCCTGTCTCTGTACGACCGATCGTGCTCATAGTAACCAGCCGCCGTTGGGAATCTGTGCATGGGATCTGTGCGTAGTGGGAACTCCATCCTCCGGTGCAAATCGAAGCTCCGGTATGCATCTCGGACAGGATCCCAAGAGAATCCGGGATGGGCTAGTCGTTCTCTTCCCGCCAGCGGGTTCATACCTATGAAGGGCGTCACCATCCGAGCACGGTCAAGCACATTCATGTTGTTCATCTGGTGGATGCTGCTCATCGTAATGGGCATGGGGCCCACAGAATGACCCAGTGGAAGTCCGTGTATAGATGTATGGTGAGGTGGCTCGCTGCTCCTGGAATGCTGCGAAGAGTCCGAACCGATCACCATCACCTCGTTATCTTCCTTTCGCTCCTCTTTTATCTTTACGTCGTTCTTTATTTTCTGAAGGTCGCAGGAGGGCTCTGCCTTCCTTTCGATGTCTTTGCTCATAGAATTGCTGAGCTTCATGCTTTCACTCAGTGCAGCTCTGTTGTATGGAGAATTGGGTCTCACAACTGGCTTTGCGTTGTCCTCAGGTAGCCTCCTCTCATGGCTCTGTCCTTCCTTTATTGGTGACCGGTTCTCCTTGATTTTATGCTCGGTGCCAGGTAACTCCCTCAGTGGGTCCAGGTGCTCTCTCTCCAGCTCCTTTGACCGATCTCGCTCAGCGCTGCTGTGATGTCGGTTTGGATCATTAGTGCTTCGGCTGTTGCTGTGGATGAGGTTGTTGATTTGGTGGTTGACTGGGGCAGACGCTGGTGACGATCTGTTGGAGTGCCTGTTTTTTTCCACTCCATCCCTAGAAAAACACATGCCAATTATTTCAAACTGCGTAATACTGCAAACAAATGTATCTGATACAAAAGCAAAATAGTGCGGATGCTGGAAATCTGAAATAAAAACAGAAAGTGCTGGAAATACTCAGGTCAGGCAGCATCTGTGGAGAGAGAAACAGACCTGAAGCGTTAACTCTGTTTCTCTCTCCACAGATGCTGCCTGACCGGCTGAGTATTTCCAGCATTTTCTGTTTTCATTTCAAATGTATCTGGTAATCTGGCTATCGACTCCAAATCTAGTGAACCTGACAAGTGCGGGAACTCTGCAAGGTTTTTAGGCAAGCCATCTTTCCTATAAAATGCTGGTAATGTCCAGCAGGTCAGTCTGCACTTTTAAAGAGAAATGTTGGGTGCAGCCCCTTCAGGAAGTTAAGCTGTCTTTTCTCTTTACAGATGCTGACGGACAGCTGCATATTCCCAGAATTAAATTTTCCGTCTTGCAACTATGCAAAGCTTTAAAACTTACAAATAACTGAGCATTAGCTGGATTTCATCAGTGGGCAAAGCATACCAGTATCGTTAAGTCAGAAATACCACAAAGAGAAAGAAACCATTTGGATAAAGAACCAGAGGGGAGATGAGGAGAATTTCTTTTATGCAGTGGGTTGTTACGATTTGGAATGCACTGCCTGCAAGAATGGTGGAAGCAGATTCAATAGTAACCTTCCAAAAGGAATTGGCCGTACACTTGAAAAGGAAAAAATTGCAGGGCTATGGGGAAAGAGCAGGGGAGCGGGACAAATTGGAGAGCTCTTTCAAAGAGCCGGCACAGGCACGATGGGCTGAATGGCCTCCTTCTGTGTTATAAGATTCTCCTTCTGTGCTATAAGATTCTTATGATTCTAACGAATATCCTGGAGTTGGGATTCCCAAAGACCTCTGCATTTTGCGAGGCATTATTCTAAAACTAATCTTATACTTTTATATTCTGTTTCTTTCCAGATTTGCATTGCCTATCTTCCTTGTAAAAAACGTTACAAATTAAGGGATTATTTCTGTACCATTAACATTCTCTTCCACATTACTGATTTTACACGGGCCGGAATCGTGCCCTGCAGCTCTGACTTGCTGCAATATGCAGGATCATTGAGAGGGTATCCCATTAGCATGGGCATCCAGGCCAGTACGGGCACATCACAGGCCACTGGCAGCCTCAACCTGCTGGAAACTCCAGCTCACAGCTGCTTGGTTCCACACACCAATATGGGGCCCACTCATGCCCTTCTTCCGAATGAACGCTGGGTCCCACTGTGATCGGAGAAGCGGGAAGTCCCAGTGCAGGGAGTCCATGTCCCCTTTGTGTCACTGGCCTTGGAAGAAGTAGGCTAGGCTCCGCCCCTTACCAGGCCGAGTGGGGGTTCCGAGCATAGGCTGGGACCTCCTCACGTTCTAGGTATTGACCTAATTTTAGGCTATTCCGGAGTCAAGGCAAGAGTCTGGCAGAATTGTCAAATAAACTCAGGACCATGTGACCATATCAGTGACTAAAGATTCCAGATGGTCTAGTCCTAAATAACTGAGCGTGGTGGATCTAGTTTCTGTTCATGTTCTATGTTGAATTAGATCAACATCAGAGGCATTACAATTGGTCCTAATGTGTTAAGCCGGGGATGGGAAGAGAGGGAGTGCTCGTCATTTAGGCTTTGCTGACTGCTACCCAAAAATCTGTTACAAGTGCACAGTCTGAACACTGCCCAAGGATTGGATCAAGCTGTGCTGTGATAACCCCCATGGTTAAATCCCTCACAACAGGTTCCTGTCCATGCTCACATAGTGGCCACTTGGGTGCTGGTGGGCACCATCCCAAAAGCATGAGTCAGAAGAGGAGGAACACGCAAAGAGTCAACAGGATTTAACCTTTTAATATCTGGAGGAAGCGGGTGGAGTGAGGAGGCCGAGTGTTCACACAGGGAAGGCTACCTTTAGAAAACTCCGACTGAACAGGTGAGCAGTTTTAGTTGGGCAGGTACCTTTCTTTCTCTCTGTCACTTTTAAGTGAAGATTCTCTTTTTTCCAAATCTCGATCTCTGTCGTGATTAGTTACTGAGGAGCTTCGTTCAGAATCCCCTGGCTTTGGCCACTGTGGTGGCGTTGGAAATGAAGGTGGCGTTCGATGGAGGCGGTTCCACGGCTCGTGAGCGTTGTTGAGGCTCTGTATACCTGGACCTTCTTTGTGACCAAACATGCTGTTGGAAGCTGAGAAAGTGGAATAGGGAGGAAAGCACACCGATCAAGTAGTTGGCAGACCTTTTAAAAATAACATGAAGTACAAGTCAAAATGTTATATTTGTAAAAACCAAAAAAAAAACACTCTTGGGAGCTGGGTTTGAACTCCAGCCTCAAGCTGGCATTCATACTTGGGCTTTCCACAGATGCAGAGTTGCTCATTTGTAATGGGGTCATCCGATGAGGCAGCTAGCCTAGATAGGAGATACACTATCTCACCGCAATTTCTACCACACAGCAACACCAGTGAAGGCCTGCACTCATGCAGCCTGAAAGGCTGGGTTACACCCAGATAGGTCGACTTCCTGAAACACAGTCAACTGTAAAAAGTCCGTCTAACGCCTGCCGTGTTGGTTGACAAAGAGTGTTCACACTGACGGGGCAGCTGCTACGTGATCTGCCCTGCGACGACAGTCGCCAGATTTAGATGGCAGGAGTAGCAATGCAATATCATCACATCGTCAATTGCATGCTTCCGTTTTTAAAAAAACTTGGCAAAATGTCAGCCAAGACATGTTCAGATAGCAACGGCCCATTAAAATACCTAAATTTTGCATGAAGAAAATGCGCTGGCAAACAGCCAAAGCCGGTCAAAACAAGCAACTGTGCAGCTGCCTAAATAAATACATTATCTTAAGCAACTGTTTTGACAGCACAAAGAATAATGGTACTTTAGATTTACAACACAAACAAGTACTAACCAAGTGCTGGATTGCCTAATCCTCCAAAGGCACTGGTGCTGAGGTTTCCAAGGCCACCGTAGGTGTTTGATCTACTGAATGGATCTGAAAAAAACATGGATTTAACATGTATTCAGCCACTTGTAGAAAAGCCCATCTTTGAGGTCTGAGAACACACATTGCATTTTGCAGGCTGAATCTAGGTGGGATTTACCCAGAGCTGGTGCTGATCTTTCTTTATGAAGGCTTACTTGCAGAAACAGCTCACTTTAAAACCAGGCAGCATCTTGTTTCCTCTCCCGACGCTCAAAACTACAAAATCAGCTTCCTAATAAAACTTGTCTCAATGAATACAATCCTTTCAAAAACTGGTCAAAAAGAACATTTATATGTCACTTAAAAAATAAAGTCCAAAGATGAGAGAGCAGGTGTTTTTGTTCTGCACCTGTTCATTTATTCAAATGCTGCAACTGAAAATATCCAGACTTTTTGGTTAAGCTGGTTTTCAGATCCCAGAGCTAGATTTACCATCCATTGTCAATGCAAGGGCGGAACACCTAGCCCTTATGATTTCATGCTCAATTTATCTCTCACGGGTTTCTTATTCTCACAGGGTTGAAAGAATGCCCCCGTGTCGAACTTCCATTTTCCCCCCGACATTTAGGGGGTAATTTTAACCTAACTCGCCGGGATTTAATGCTGCATTGTGACGAATTTAAGTGAAATGCCTCATATTTCTCCCCATTTACTGGAAACACACGAAAACTATGGGGAAAATTAATTTAGGTATATTGTAACTGTCATTCAAATTAAAGCTACAGCAGCCAATATTTCTTCCATATATATAGGTTTAGAGAAAGGGGCCGTCACCAATGTTCCCTCTAAGCTGTGCACATGTGCTGCCGCACAGCAATTGGGAAGG
The DNA here is from genome assembly GCF_052327205.1 of Somniosus microcephalus. Classification (NCBI taxonomy): domain Eukaryota; kingdom Metazoa; phylum Chordata; class Chondrichthyes; order Squaliformes; family Somniosidae; genus Somniosus; species Somniosus microcephalus. The sequence continues at coordinate 11,142,487 of NC_141005.1, read as the reverse complement.
TACCGCGCAGGTCGCTCACAGGCTGTTCCCTCTAAGATACTGCGCGAGTGCGGCTGTCTCCAACAAACCTAAAGGTACCGGGCACAAAAGAATTTATTTAGAGGGAACATTGGTTGTCACCGCGTCCATCTTGAAGATATTTACAATTGCTACAGTAGAAAGCTGCAGCATTGTGCGGGCCTGTGTAGATACTGCGCAGTCCATACACACTGCTGCAAAAAGTTAAGAGTGTTCAAAATGAATGGTGCGAGGTTCGTTTTTCCCCCACAGGCAAATTTCTTCAGCTCTTACCTCTTCGAAAAAAATATAAGGAGGCCACTGCATCTTTAATGTATGTAAATAAACGTTAAAATATGCCCAGACAAACAACAATCTAAGCTTTTGCAAAACCCGTCGCATCTGCTGCTTTACTTCTACATAACTTTATCTTCAGGAAGTTAAAATGATTAAATAATTTGGGGGAAAAAAGCAGCTGCAATATATACTTTATATATACCTCAAGACATTACAGGGTAAAAATATTAGCATGGCTTCAATAGTAAGGTTAATTAAAGGAGCTATGGCTAGCTTCAAGTTACTAAAATCTAACATGTGACAATAATTTTCTTAAGCATGTCGTTAACTGGTGTGTTTCTCATTTCCTCTCAATCTATAAAGCATTCCAATACTTGTGTTTTGATAAGGTTTAAATTTCACATGAACTTAGAATATTCATACACACAAATGTATGAAAAGGGCGGAAAAAGACCATCAGGCCCATCCAGACAGGGTGCAAACACGTAGACTCCTGACTCACCCCCAACCACACTACCTCCCGAGAGCAGCAAGAACAGCAAAAGAAACCTGTGGCCAATTCAGGAAAATCTCTGGGAAATTCCTCTGCAGTGTGTGGGGTTCAGATTCTGTGCAGGTTATGTGCGTGTAAAAAAAAAAAAGCGCGACTATGAATGTGGCAGCACCTCCGGGACAGCTGCTTGGGAATTACAATGTGCAATCAGGAATTAATGTGTGACTATTAGTCTTTGTACGGTTAGCATGGCAGATGGCACAAACTAGCATGGTGGAAGGCAAAGGGAAGTGGCGCACTCACACTTCCACACGCACTTTAACAAACGGAAGTGTTCTTAGAATGGCTGCACAAGAGCAACTCGCAGCATCATGGTGCAGAGGGATGTAGGTTTACGTCTGTAATTTCCAATGCTTGCCACTTCCTTACTAGGGGGAAAAACCACCAGCAAGGTCACTGGCACATGCCTCCTAGTAGCTGACTGACGAACCCACAAAACAGGTTGTCTCTTTGTCCTCCTGGCAGGCAAACATGTTGCAGCATCAGATGGGTGTGGGCAGGATAGTGAAGAGGTTTTGTTAAATGGTGTTCAGTCTAAAAAATGCCTTCCAAGGACATCACCTATCCTGCCCAAGGTTTGCAACCAGCTCATTCAGGTAGTGTGGTCACATTCAGGGACCTACAAACACTTCACTTAGATATAGAAATGTGGCCATGCGTGCAACCCCGTGAAGTAACACCACAAGCACCCTGTCCTGCCCACACCTTCTAATATTATTCAGACCACAGTCACCAACAGTGCAAATACAGTCCTACTTTAAAATGGTCCAACATACATGGAACTTAGCTGTGGTCACCCTAACCATTAGGCCATTGGCTTGTACAGTTATATGGAGCTCAGTGGGAGGAATCCCAGCGACTAGCAATCATTTCCAACTGATCCACCACACAGCTTGGTCCTGGATTTCCCATGTGGGCAGAGGATGACTAGGAGTTCAAAATCATGAATTGGAACGGTTGGAGCACCCATTTTATAGACTGCAAGCTTCAACTGCATTCGGACTTTGGTGTTTTCCATTCACTTGATTCTGTACATGTGCAGAGCATTCCAGTGGTGTCCTCACTGCCCTGACAGTCAGGAAGCCCGACCAGAATTTGAGCGTCAATCAGTCCCGAGCAGCGAAGCCTCTTTCTTCAGAAACAATTTTTGTGCTGCTCAGTGAAAATAATGGGGCTGTTTTACATCCAGGATTGTGTGAATAGAAAGCTGGTCTTACTGTGGCCTGCAGGAAATGGCCAAGCCGATATCTAAAATTGGGGGTGTCAGCCATGGCTCAGTGGGTAACGCTCTCTCTCTCCTCTGAGTCAGAAGGTTGTGGGTTTAAAGTCCCACTCCAGAAACTGGAGCACAAAAAAAATCCAGGCTGACACTCCAGTGCAGTGCTGAGGGAGTGCTGCACTATCAGAGGTGCCATTTTCGGGTGAGACGTTAAACCGAGGCCCCGTCTGCCCTCTCAGGTGGGACGTAAAAGAACCCATGGCCACTATTTCGAAGAAGAGCAGGGGAGTTCTCCCCGGTGTCCTGGCCAATAGTAATCCCTCAATCAACATCAGTAAAGTAGATGATCTGGCCATTATCACACTGCTGTTTGTGGGAGCTTGCTGTGCACAAATTGGCTGCTGTGTTTCCTACATTACAACAGTGACTACACTTCAATTGGCTGTAAAGCGCTTTGGGATGTCTGGTGTTCATGAAAGGCGCTATAGAAATGCAAGTCTATCTTTTTTTCTTTTCTCTTTAATTGGGGAAGGGAAGAATATGACTAGCTCAGCCTCCCTCACCCCCATGCACGTGGCGGGAGGGGGCCGGGCAAGACCGCAGCCTTGCTCTTTGGGGGAAAAAAATTCTCTTTGCTTCAGTGAAAAGAGCAAGTCTGTTGCAGAGATGTGGATTGAGGAATAGTCCCATCATTGCAACCGTAAGATACTGAATGAAAGGGTTTTTTTGTCAAAATTTTAATGGATCGGGGAAAATATATATATATATATTTAAATGTCTGGCCTCTACGGAGACCTGTTCTGGCTCCAAGTTGGTTCCATGTTGAAGTCTCCACTCTTCCATTAAACTATGCACTCTTGTGCGATTGCCAGTAAAAGTGTACTCACTCCCACCCCCGCAGTCACATGCACGGACACAGCACGCCAACTCACTGTCAAGGTTCTGCTACACACGCACTTGGTCCTCCCATTCGTAGTCACTCTCACGCACTCATTCTCACTGCAGTACTATTCATGCACTCACACTCACTCACATGGTGCTCCCATCCATGGACATTCTCTCACTCACATACATGCAGGTCCCATTCACACTCTCTCACAATGCTACCATTTGATCACTTCTACACGCATAGCACTCATGTTTTATACACACACACACACACACACACACACACACACACACACACACACACACACACACACACACACACACACACACACACACACACACACGAAACTGTGTGATATCCGGCACCGATGGGACTGAGCTGTTGCCGATCTATCAAAACTGCCGGACAAACCAGCGCTAATGTTGAAGCATACGGAGGTTTTCAGCTCCGTATCTGGCAACAAACACTGTTGCTTAGCAACAGCTTCTACACAGTCGGCCCGTACCTTGGAAGCGTCTCTGTAGCTTAGCAACAGCTTCAGAGAGACTTTGCAGAGCCTGACTGTTGGAAAAAAAAGCCACGAGAAGAAAAAAAACCTCCGTATCTGGCAACAAACATTGTTGCTTAGCAACAGCTTCTAAACAGTCGGCCTGTACCTTGGAAGCGTCTCTGTAGCTTAGCAACAGCTTCAGAGAGACTTTGCAGAGCCTGACTGTTGAAAAAAAAAGTCACAAGAAGAAAAAAAAAACTAACAAAACGGCTCCTGATTTCTGCCGGTGGATCGAGGTTTCTGGACATTCAACCTCCGGATAAACCAAAGTTTCCTGTATATGTGTGAACTAGACTAGTACCATTGCTTGCAATGGCTGCTCCTTCCATGCCCCCTCAACCCCCCCACATTCGTTCTCGGGATGTGGGCATCGCTGGCAAGGCCAGCGTTTATTGCATGCTGCTCAAGAATGGCGTTTCACTGGCAAACCTCATTAGACTACACAGTCCCTTGGTTCATTTTAATGGAGGTGTGTGGCTGCAATGTGGATTCAACCTGGACCTGGCTCAGGCAGATCTCTGTCAGAGCCAGAAATAGGTCATTACAAATGTATATTAAAAAAAAAAAATTTTGTGACTGCAATAAAATTTGAAAAAAAACGTTGCCGTCAAGTTTCTTTACGCAGCAGCAATGGAGGATGTCTTTACCCAACGTAATCTGTGGTTGCGAAACAACCCTATTTCTTCAACTAAAGCAAGGAGCGATTTAATTTTTTTTTTATATATAGAGGGTGGGGGTGCCAACCCAGGCAAGATTCTGGCTTGGCTGCTTCCTTCAGGCTGCGGTGCCATTTACCCAGGATTTTCCATGGCTCTTTTCACTAGAACAGCACAAGAATTTTTTTGAAATCCAAGAGGCAGATCCAGCTGATGCAATCGACCGAGCCGGCATCTTGTAACTTGATGTTGAAATGTTGGTTGGGCCGTCATTGCACTGAGTGGGGCTTCTGTTATTAAAGCCGGGAAGCAGCATTGGCTTTACGTGATGCTGAGATTGGCCTGGTTATCTATCCTGTGAGCTGCAGCAGGAACTGTGTTAACACCACCCCTGGAAAGAAAAGCAGCTGAGGGAACAGTTAAATACAAAAAAAAGCTGATCATAACTGGATTTAGCTGCGGCTGGATACAAGGTGAACAACTGCTATGTCAAATACCATTAAAAGTCTAAGGTTGCAAGAATCTGCCTCCCAGTTCTTACCTGCCAGGTGACCAGTGGGTAAATAGCTGCTGTGGTGATGAGGTGGAGGCCCAAAGGAGGTTGCAGCCGGATGTGCATTACCTACAAGGTAAAGACAAAAAAAAAACAGCTTCTCGGTTAAATGAAGGATAAAGGAGTCAAGGAAAGATGAAAGCAACAATCCATCAATACTGTTAACTAGTCATCAGAGGATAGAGATACATAGGGTCATTTCAGTGAACACGTACATACAGTTCAAATTATTACTATATCATCAACCCAGGAGGCGTCTTTCTGTTGAAATGGAAATCCATTGAAACATATCCACTACTCTACTTCCACATGACTGATGGAGACTGTCATTTTCCAATCCACCAAGATTTCAGGACACATCTAACAGATGAGAGCCCCAGTGACGGGTTTTAAATGAGATCGCTTACAAACTTTTGTAATGCACAGGACAGCAGCCAGGCGATAATGAAGATCCACCAGAGAAACTAGGAGAAATGCTGCAAAGTGGCAGATTGTTATTGAACATAGTGTTGGCTGGGCAGCCAACCATCTGTCTTGTGGACAGCCAGTCAAAGTTAACATGCACACCTCCTACAGTACCAGGAATATCAGCACATCTACAGTGCCTGGAAGGAGCGAGGTACTGTTCAATGTGCCAGCAGCGGTGGGATAAAAGCTATACACATCAGTGAACTTTTCATCTGATGGCAATTTATTTAATGCTTTTTGTGTTGCTGTATTTTATTGATTTTCAAGAAACCCTCATCAAATATCCAGTGCAGAAGATGTCCAGCGACTTGCATTTATGTCATGCCTTCAACGTAGTAAATACCCCGAGACAATTACAGGCGGTGAGCAGTATTAGAAACATTAGGAGAGATGCTTGAAAGCAGTGATAACTTAAGTAGCAAAATGGAGGGAGTTAGGAAGTTCTGAAAGTAGGGCTGAAACGGAAGGAGGCTCGGTTCATTGATGGTTGAGTGGCGGGGATGCGCAAGAGGTCAGAGTCTAAAGAGATGAAGGAGATGTCAGAGGTAAGATGGGGCAAGACTATTCGGGTAAATGAGGAAGAGGATTTTGAATTCAATGTGTTGGAGATGGGGTGATAGGTAAGTGGAACCAAGTGCAGGCGAGTTTTGGATGAGTTGGCAGTTTATGTCGGGTGACAGTCATCAAAATCCATGCCATACTGTTGGAGTAAGGCCAACTCATTATTTTAAATTATCAGTTTTAATCTAGACACACCATTTTAATGCCGATTTTAACAATTTAATTCAGACCCAGGTGTAATTAACATATGTAATGCAACACTGCCACTAACAAGATCAGGAAAAAAATGAGGAAGTTTGGATTGTAATCTCCCTTGCCAAGTGGCTGCGCCAAGAACTAATGAAGATGATTACAAGCATGGCTGGAGTGAATTAGAACATCAAGCACAGGTGGAACTTTAACCCAGGACCATAGGGATGTGGTGGGAGCCTTAAGCACCAGGTAAACTCCACAGGCTGAATCACCTAGTTTGGATGAAACATTCAGCTGACATTTAACAAGCAGGCTTCCCACAGATAAGTTGCTGATCTCAGCTTCGTAGTCAGGCAATAAACTCAGCAGGTGCTTTGCTAATGGGAGGAATGAAAAATCCAAAGGTCTCCTTTCTCTGGTTGCAATTCACCACTCCTCCAGCGTGGCGCTGGTAGAAGCGACGAAGATGATCGCACTTGCCCACTGTCTTGGGTCCCAGGTTGCAGTGTGGGAGGCCACCACTGGATGAAAATACTCAAAATACAAGGAAACATAAACAAAAAAAAGGGGAATTAATCATTCCACATCATCAGCTGACATACCTGTGGTTGAGAAGAGGGGCCTGGCAAGGTCATGTGGATATGAGAATCCTGGGAACATTCCAGGCGCAGGTGGCCGACTAAACAGGTCCAGTTTTCCCCCTATTTCGAGTTTGTGATGGTCCATCGGCATTTGTTGCTTTAAAGCAAAACAAACAGAGCACAAGTAGTAATAATTATTCCACAATAAAAACTTGCTCTAGATATTAAAATGAAGCTGTTGTTAAAATGGAGATACACGGGCCGGGAAATCCCTCAGGGGTCCTGTTGATCGAGGACCATAAATTTGGCTTAAACTCCATTTACACAGCGTAAATGGTGTTTCTGCTGATCGTCCGCCAGTCTCAAGAACCTCCACGGGAAATACTGGCAAAGAATTTTGGACAGAATTGCTTAAAAGCAATGGTCACTCATACTAGTTAGGGGGTTAGGACAGAGGATGTACCTCACTGCTCTAACACACATAGCAGGTTTTAACATTGACTATTTAAACACATCCTCACTTACACCGATAGCTGTATATATAGAGAGGAAAGAATATAAAATTAGCTAGTCCCTGGATTGTGAAGGCTTGTCTTTCTAATACCTTTAATTTTTGTTGATGATGGTAGATTTGCCAGGCAATCTGCACATGAACGGCACACCATTTCCCAGGCTTCTGTAAGACACAAAGACACGATACATCTTAGCAGACACATTTCAACCCGCAGCAACAAAAGCATGCCAATCTATAGGCCTACAGAAACAAAATGCAAAGCACCCGCATAAAATAGCAAGCAAAAAAAATAATTCTGAATGGACGGTAGCCAAATATGTACGTGGTGAAGCTCGAAGCAAATATCTGACACAGGTGAGCTGAGAGCATGAATGCAGAAATCCTTTTCAATTATACGGCAAGAGCTGGTTGTAAGTAGACAAATATGCAGACGAACGCAGACTAGAACAAAGATATGTAATCCTGAGCCTTGCACATTGTATTTGAACTGGTTTACTGCTCCCATATTTGGGAGTGGGATGCCAGGATGACACATATGGATGAAAAAACGGTTTTGATTTTATGAAAGTGCTACTTTGGCTTTGAAGAAACCATAACAATTTGCATTTCAGCTGAATTAGAAACCGCTGAGGTACATCCTCTGTTCTTCATTTACTGAAAGAGTTTAGGCTCCTTTTCTCATCGTGGAGAATAAGCAATCAAAAGCACCCTTCCTCAATCCAGGTAATGGAGGTTTGGGTATGTAAAGGAGAACTTAATTTGAAGAATGGGAATTATTGCAACTATGGTGAGCAATCTTCTCCACATGTCGCAGCTCATTCCTACACAGATGTTCTTTTTTAATGAGCAGGAAAGATCTGTTTGACTAGGAACTACAGCAGATGCCAAAATGACCCCGTCAAACTACATGTCGCGAAAGGGAGGTAGGTCCAAAAGGCAATGTTAATATGTGGATTACTTCTTGTGGCTGCCTTGTAGACATCTTCCATTTCAAAAAATTAATGCGTATTTGGGGCACAGTTCTTCTTGAATGACCGTTAATCTTTCCCAGGGTGGTGAATTATTATTTTGGGATGGAATGGAGGACAATCTCTCCATGCTAGTTGGATATATTCCATAATCCACTTAGCCATTCTTTGCTTTCTGATAAAATGACCCAATGTCTTGTCTTCACAGTTGACTGGATTTCCTATGTGCATAGCAGCAGACGATTATCCGTACATCCATAAGGTAGAATCTAAGTTCTCCTTCATACTTGAGGGCATAGAATTACAGAATGATTATCTCCTGAGCCCAATGATATTTGGATACCAAGTCTGGCATGAAATTAAGATGAGGTCTGAGAATGTATCTATCCTAGATAAGGCAGTCAAGTCATTAGAGTACACAGCTGAGCTATCTCTCTGACCGAGACCAAAGCCTTCAACGTTATTATCTTCAGACCAACAGCATTAACTTGTATAGGGCAATAGGCTCAAAAGGACACAAACATTTGTGCAAGGCTAAATACTACTCACAAGCAGGAATCAGGCATTTTGCTCCCCCCTCCCACACCCCAGAATATCTATTTCACCACATATTAGTGACAGGAGCACTGGCGAGGGCACACCAAGTCCTTACTCAGAAGGTATTGTATAATGTTAGACCCTTAGGAAAGCATTCTGTGCTTAGCACCATTAACAAATTCTGTGGCGGTTGAAGTAATTTGAACCTCCCTGCTGATAAACATCACTATTGTGGTGACGAAAGGTCTTCGATCTGAAACGTTAACTCTGTTTCTCTCTCCACGGATGCTGCCTGGCCTGCTGAGTTTTTCCAGCGTTTTCTGTTGTTATTTCAGATTTCCAGCATCCGCAGTATTTTGCTATTGTACTATTGTGGTGGTGTCTGCCTAGAGAATGACCAATTACTTTGGCACTCAAGGAGCGAGAGCCTGCCAATTTGTTATTACAATCTGCTTCCTTTTCTGGGAGGCTGGAGGGGGAAGAGAAGAGAAAGAAATACATTGCACGCCTTTCTCAACAATGGCCCAAACTTGTTCCCAAACCAGTCAGAGAAGCACAGCACTGTGAACCAACTCTCTCTTCCCATCCTGACCCCCCAAAAAAGATAAATAGTTGGCGAGAGTATATTTTGAGGATAATGCAAGAAGTAGAGTTCAGTAGGATAACTGGGCTTCCGTGACTGAATAGGGAGTAATTTGGGAGCTAGTCAAGTTTAAGAATAGAGAAGATAATAGTGGTTGTAAACATATGTATTCTGGGCTTCTATCATTAATTCTCTGGCAATTCAGAGGGGAAGGGGAGATGAATTAGATGTTCAGGTAACCAAAGAGCTAGCAGGCTCATTGTGAAACTTCCAAAAGAGCCTGATGTGTGGAACCACAAAAGTGTTTGGTGCCACCAATCTGAAGGTCTAGCTATAGAATCCAGCCAATTTTCTGTTTCTGGCAGTAAAGGATGTTATTTGATTTTGAATTTCCAGAAAAAGTTCTTCAGAGGCAGAATATTTCCAGGACAGCCTTGAACCTGGCTTCTATGAAACTGAAGCCCTGGGAAAGATGCATCTCCAGGTGTGCTAGGGTCTGAACTAATACTTTTACTCAAATTATACTTACGCCCAGTGGTTTTTGAGGTAGATTTACCCTTTTGAGTGGGAGCTGGAAGAAAACAGTAAACACAAATGAAACACTGAACTCTTCATGGATGAAACCATGTCAAAAATAGACGTCTTGATTTTTTAACAATCTGATCCATAAGTTTTTCCCTTGGCCTTCCATGGAACTGGTTACAGAACTTGCAGACTGCAGAGAAGTGTTCAGTGGGAAGACAGAAAGCCTTGCTGGAGCACATACAGATTTGTCAAGCCAGAACTTTGCGATAACTCCATTATTTGCGATCTTAAGTTGCCAGAAAGCGAAGGAACTTCAACATGTTTCAAAGAAAGGTTGTATTCAAAATGGATGTACCACTACAGAAATAAACCATTTTGATGTGTGGGTGACCACAACAAACTCTCAATTGATGCTAACAAGCAAACAAGACCTGAAGATGGGGCCCTATATAGACCACAGGAAGGAGATAGAGCAGGTTCACTAAAAGCTTCCATATAATTTGGTTGGTTGGAACTATGCCACAAGCCAGATGGCGGAGAATCTAAGCATCTTGAACATTCTGTAATAATTTTAATTGTAAATGCACTTGCCATGTTTATTCATTTGTAGCACTTGGGAGGGGAGCCACCACCAAGTTAACTTGTCCCAAAGTACTCAATTAAGTCTCCAAAATAATATGCATGCAAATGCAAACATCGTTACAATCTCACAACCCGCAAGAGCAAACATAGTCATTTGATTACAGAAATCTTTAATTTTATTGAAACGTTTAACCACAGTTTGCAAAGACCAGCAGTGTCCCTGCCTTGCCTTTTCTTTACAATGTTCATGAATGAGTAAATTTGTCACTTCCTTATACTGGTGACTGAATTAGAAACACCATGGTCTGTAAAATGTGATGGTTTAGAAGTAACTGAACCAAGATGATATCCATACTTCAGAATGTGTCCTAAGCTCATGTCTGGCCAATTAGAACCATGAAGACTGGATTCAACAAGGCAGGACATCTACAAAATAAATTCAATTAAAAAAATGCCTCTTCATTACAAAAATAATTTACTCTTTTCCTTTGAAGTTTTCTGACATCACACACAATCCCCCCCAAGGGAGTCTTCTAATTAGACACTTCCCCAACGTGAAAGGAAATGTGTCAAAAATCATGCCCAAGCATCCATAAATGCTGCTCAGCCTGGGTTAACTCGCCCAGCCCTCGCTCCCACATGGAGGAAAAGAAAGTAAGTCCTCTTGCCCCATTCCTTCTGGACCTCGAGGTTGAATTGGAGAATCAGGTGCATGAATATCCATACACCAGCATGTCAGAGCAGAAATAGATCACGCACGAGAATCAAGTAATTCAATGGGATCCTGCCAAAAAAGATCCAGAAACCAAGTAGTAGGCGGCAGAGTGAGCAGCCCATTTGAAATTTAGACCCAACATTATAAATGGGTATTAAAAATATTATAACCATTGCAGTAAAATAACTTGTGACTTGCAATGTGCACACTTTTATAGATTCCATTATAAACTAGATGTTTTGGAATAAAAACATACTGCAACTTAAAATGTGTGAAATGGTTTTATAAAATGATTAACCATTAAAAAAGGTAGATCTCACTTACTCTTATTGACTGCCTGTAGGGGTCTGACAACTGCTAGAAAAGATGAGGCAGAAAGGTTGTACAATTATATTGATAGAAGCAAAATATTAATGGGAACTGACAATATAAAAACCATCTTGGATAAACTAATAAGACTGCTGTCAGTGTCTAATGCATTAAATTCACCCAAACGTAATCACTCAGCGGTAATTCAAAGGATTCTTGGGATACATGCAATTCATTTTTTTTTTTTTTTTTTTTAAAAACATCAGATACAAATCAAATACTCATGTCACCATCAGTAAAAGGGTAAATTATTCTTTGTAACAGCACTTACAGATAGCAAAATAATGCAAACATTTTCTCAAAGAAGCTAAACTAATACGCAGCACATTATCTATGTTGGCTGTGTGTCACTGCTCATATTCATCACCAGCCAAAATATATGGTGCATTGCTGCTATAGATTACTGTGCACCCTATCTATATTATAGAGACTTTTTTGAAATATGAGCTCTGAACGAATTTTGTGCTCAAGATGTTTTTATCATCGGTCTCTGAGTTTTTTTTCATTTAATCATCCCGATTCATTTTGAGCTAGCTTGTCTCCATGGATTTTGAACTAAATTTCACCTTTCATTTGGTTGAAAGTTGGTATAGTTTGTGACAGAAATATACCAGCTTTCTGCAACAAGGCATCTCAGCTCCTGCACTAGCCGAGAACTCAGTAGATGTAAATACTAGAAGATTTCAGTGTTAGGTACCACAAATAATTATCGTCTCTAGTTTCCTTAATTCCCTGGACCAGTTGTATCTGCACTTTTATGTTACTTGACTTGTTTTAAAAAGATTAAAAATGGGAAAAGGAACACCTCCAACAATCAGCATTACCAAAGCCTTTACTCAAGACTTTTGGAAGTGATGCTTATTGTCCCCATCAGAATCCATCTAAATAAACCATTTTTGCAATCCACATATCCCAGAATGAAAATGGCCTTTCAAATGTATTGAAATCAGCTCTGCATTTAATTAACAAAACAAAAAGACACAACACTCCCAACTGGTTTTCCCCATGCAGTGAAGTGGAATATCAGTGCAATTCTTATTCATTACAACCCTTTTTTGCCTAAATGATGGCCCCCACACCAGTATGTTTCCCTACATTACAACAGTGACTACACTTCAGAAGTACTTCATTAACTGTAAAGCGCTTTGGGACATGCTGAGGTCGTGAAAGGCGTTACATAAATGCAAATCCTTTCCTTCGTTTCAGTTGATCAGCATCCCTCTGGGCATGAAAGCTCTCTCGATAAAACTAGGTCAAAAATAATGGCTCAGAGAATTGCGATTTATCAAGATCGCAGCACAAGAAACTGCAAAGCTATTAAAAGGTTACTACTTAATACATCTGATGATTAGCAAAGCTCAAAAGCTGCTATTTATATCATTTTGTAGACATCCATTTCCAAATCCAGGTATGGGTTAATATTGGATAACCCCAAACAAATGACCTGGAATATGGTATCTCATGCAATGCAGAAAATGCACCAGAGGCAACCCTGTAAACAAAACTATGCTGAACGCAGCAAGACTTCCCTTGGGAGGGGCTCTCTGTTGTAAATAAAAGATATTGACCACCATAGTCACATAGCTGCCATTTTGGTTGTGACCTGTGGGTGGATTTATCTCTCAGGTGATGTACACATTGCTGGTCTGCACAGACCTTTCCCCAATATTGGGCAGATCCTGACTAAACTGGCAGTCAGGACTCTGCACTATCTGCTCGTGTCTGGACCTTGCACTTGTGTAGTTATCTGCTGTTCTTGAATTCACGTCGCAGTATAAATGGGACAAATTCAGCGACCTGGGTTATATTCTAATTGAACTAGTTCTGTAAATGTAAATGGGGTACTAAATAGCCGTGAGAACCAAGCTTGAAGTCCTATCTACTTACATTGCTTTGTTGACTAGCAATATGGATGCAAAGATGATGCAGTCATTGCTATTATCAGGGAGGAATCAATAATTTTAAGGATCAAAGTCAGATAAAGGGCTAGTAAACAAAAGTTTAATAGATTTGATGATTAAGCCTGGTCTTGCTTCTGTATTTCCACCCACTGAATGGTTCTGGCTGCTTGGTCTTGTCAAACACTGTTACCAAGATGCTATCTTTCAAGGAAGAGATTTTTGATGAAAAATGCCACATGAAGATGATGTTATGAAATAGCTTGTTTGGAATAGGATGACAGATTGAACAAGCTCAGGGAGTTTATTTAATAAAACTTAGCTTGGAATAGTATTAACAGCAAGAACCTCACAGATTCTGCTAAATAGGCATCTTCATAAGCAGTCATGAACAAAGTTATGGGGCAAGTCAGAAATGTACTTGGCAGCAATGTTCCCTTTAATTTTTTTTGGGGCCGTGCGGCCCCTTTAACGGGCTGTGCGGCCCATTCAAAATTCTGTGCCTGTGTGGCTTTTCTATTTAAAAGCCGGTGAGCCGGCTGCACAGGAGGTCCAGAGCGCTGTGCGGCTGCCCAGCTTAAAGGGAACATTGCTTGGCAGTATAAGGAACTTTGGTCCTGCGCAGTTTAACATGTATGTAATGCAATCATGGCTGAAGATTTCAGGGTTGAAAGTTATTAGTTCATTTACCCTGGGGTCCTTCTGAAGTAGAGTGTGAGGAACTGCTCCTTGTCTGCTTGCTACATCAATTGGATTGGAAGTCTGGGGAAAGACAACACCGCATTCATATCATTAAAAATAACTGGTCTGGTCCACTGAAATTGCTGCAGTGCAATGAAAAGGCCACAGAGTCATGGAGAAGCCACTGGGCCTAAAAGATTCTGAATTTATGAAAAACGACATTAATATTTTTAGAGTAGAGAATACTTTCTGTAGCCATTATTTGTAACTCAAGTACAACGATATTAGATTCTGAGATGATTACTGTGAACTGCAAAAATATATATCAGGAGGTGCAGCAGGGCACAGTTCTGCAGCTGTGATCCCTTAGTTAGAAAGTTCTTAATTTTGGCTGTACCTATGGGCAGAGTGCTGAAGCCAGCCACTTCCCCACCATGTATGGAGAGGAGTTCACAGCCATCTGCCCTCCCGGTCACAGAATGGTAACTGGAGGAGGAGTGTGGGTACAACCTGCCTGCCCATCCCTACACTATTTCATGGTTTTAATGATTTCACTATTACATTAAAAAATGCTATAATATTTAGAACCGTCAACATTGCTAATACCTTTAAAATTAGGATATTCATGATGAAATTGTCAAAACTGGACTAACAGCTACAGCTGCCATTTCAAGTAATGTTCCTTATAGACTTAAGCTAGCTGAAGGTGCACACACAATATTAATTTATATTTTGTCAAAAGTTACACTTTGGCACACATCCACACACAGATGCTGACTGACTTGTGCTAACAGAAACCACAATATTTCCACAGTGACTACACCTCAAAACTACTTCACTGGCTGTGAAGTGGTTTGGGACGTCCTGAGGTTGTGAAAGGTGCTACATAAATGCAAGTAATTCTTCCTTTTCTTTATCAGTATATGCAGAATATTCAAGTTATAAAAGTGATTGTTTATCACAGGCTTTGAGGTTTGAACTGCTGTTGTGAAACTGACTTAAGGATGTTCACACCACAATTCTAAAGGCTGTTATGTGAAGTTCCAGGCATGTATAACCTTTGCTTTCTTCAACAATTGAGTTCATGAACCATACAAGCAGCTGTCTAATATAACCCTGGGCAAGAAACAACTATGAAATTTAAAAAAAAATCAAATCAACACTGTATTTCTATATAAAATCTCCATATGGAATCACAACTTATATTCGATGTTTGTAATTTTCCTGTAAGCTATATTCTGATAAACCTGCAGAGGGACCTTTCCTTGAATGACATTTGCCTTTGCACTGAGACTTGAATACTCCTGAAAATGACAAGAAACCAGGAACTTACACAAAAACTAAAATATGAAAATGTCTCACCCAATAAAAATATTTATATAAACAGACAGCAGTTTCTTAGAATCTACCCAGAGAGCATTCATGAGCTGCTGAAGAATTACTTTGGGGGTTATGATGTCATATAAGTGCTTGATTGAGTTACTGCCCTGGATTCCACTCACAGGTATTCATTACTATTCTTTACATACTGCTCATTCTGCAGACTGCAAAGTGTTTACTGCACTGAGGTTTAAATTTACTATATATATATATTATACTGTAATATATATATATATCAAAAATTGAAAGTTATTGATTATATGTTGCTGAAAAACTTTAAGTTTCATTCCGTTCTCCTTCCTGTGACCTTGAGTTAAGGATACTACACGCCGGTCCATGAAACTGCCATTTGCCTACACTAAGACAGTCAGATAATGAATAACCTGTTATGCCTTTAACTGGCTCCCAGCTCAGCAAAGTGGAGTGCAAAGACAGTGAAATTGACTGAGGTAATCTGTCTCTCCCTACCTCAGTGACAGACGCTTCAGTCTGAAAAATGGAGGAGCACTCAGCAGTGCCGACCCAGGCAAACTTAATAACCCTGACTGATCATGGCAGCCCAGTGAAAGGCATTGTGCTCAGTCAGCATGAGCACACGTAAGTCAGGCCTTCAGGGCAAAAAAATCATCTGCTCTACAGAACAGGGTAATTTGCTTGTTTGAAATGGTTCCTACCATTACAATGCATCAGCCACAGGATTTTTGACTCCAAAGATGGGTCAAGTATTATTAACCTTGTGCAGTTTACCCTCAGGGCCTCCTCGTCTACTCAAGTTGGCATGTAAATTATGTGGAAATTTGCAGATCAAACCGGTCTCCTTTTGACAGATACATTTTTTTCTCGAGTTATATGCCTAGAAAATGCTGTACTTACTGATCCCTGGTATAATCATAGGTTAACCACATCAATCACAGCCGGTTTACAGTAACCATTTGTTAGCAAAGGTTATGCAGAAAGCACAGAGCAAATCTCAACTTCAGATCTGATAATTATAAATTTACAATTCTTTGCTACTTTCCTTTAATACTTTTGGGCAGTTAGAGCACAGTTGCCTCAGTCAGCTGACAAATCTTGCACAATTACTCAACAGTAATTTAATTTGCCATTGCTAAAATTGAGGAGGGGGCGGGAAAGAAAGAGAACTGGCGTGGAAGGTCTCCCTTTCCAGTGCTGCCATCATCACCCAGAGAACATACTTACAAAAGTCATTTTTAACATCTATAAAACTGATTTACGTACCTTAGGCTGAAATGCTCCCTGAAGTGACCCAAAGGGACCTGAATGTGGAATCATGGATGGCATTCCCGGCATTGTTGGTGCGTACGGTGGGAAGAACTAAAATTAACAAGATATGAAGAGTTACATTCAGAATGAGAATCAGTCATATAATGCACAGGGCGCATACAAGCCAAGCACAAGCTATGCAATTCAGCTATTCACGAACAAATGAACATCAATTGTTTACACCTGGCTGTTGTATCTTTGCCACCATCTAAAAACTGTACAGTATCAGGTATTGTTTACAACAGGCACTTAACCAGCTACAGGATATGGCGAAGTGTCTTAACTGTGTGTAACAAATATCTAAAGGATGCAACATTAAAATGATTTCACAGTATGGAAGACTCACAAAAGTAAGTCTTCCTCCTGAAGCATTTAACATTTCATTTCCAACTTCACTGAAGACTGGAAAAAGGCCTGGTGATGTCAGTTGTCTTCTCCCTCCTGAATTTTTGTATTAGCAAATTAAATTACTGCTGTGTTCTTGCAGCATCTGTCCAAGGCAACTGCCCCCTAACTGCCCAACAATACATGTTTATCTTCAGTGAAAGCAAATAAAGTGAAATATTTTTATTAAACAGAATTGCAATTCAGTTTTTCGGCAGTTGCATCCTGGTTGATAGTGCACCTCTAATCTAAATAAGTGAACAGCTATTTCTGCATTCTATGGGAAAGTGTTGTAAATGTGCAATATTTTTCATACTACACCAGAGCTGCCAGCATGAACGCGGAGACGCTTAATCTGCATGGGTGAGAGAATGCCTCTGCTATCAAATAAGCATGTCCTGGATGCACAATGGCATTAAACTATGGCTTCAGCAACCCAAAGGGAGAGACTTTCCAAAGTGCATTCTACCTTAAATTTGAAGTTCAAAATCACCTAATCTATATCTGGCTAGAGTCTGTTCGAAATGCAAATTGAAGCTAATTTGATGAACTGCAGATGTGTTGGAAACCACAAGAGTAGAAACCCCAAATTGAACGCATGAAATGATGCTTGATCAAAATGATATTTTTAAAAACCGTGGGTGCGAGCTGAAGCACACGCACAATGAGCTCTCGAGAAACAGAGGACACTCACACTAGAATGTCGATAGAAAGGATTTTCTATTTTTGGTGTATACTTTTCAAACTGAAAGGAAGAGGAAAAACAAGTTGTAACAGATTTTGTTTTGCCCAACATAGAAGTCACTCTGTCATTGTGAAGCTCGGAGGCTGTCAAAATAAGTTAAACACATCCTCTGATCATCATAAAATAACTGTACAATCAAAATAGGCTAATGATTGATCAATATTATTAGCTGCTAATCATTTTCAACCCGTCATGAACTACTTACAAATTTTTTTTGAAAAATCGATAAACAGCTTTTAATAATTACTTCTACATATTTCATCTTTAAACAATTAAGGGACATTAAGAAATGGAAAGTCTCCACACACAGCCATTTGGCATGGCAGCTGCTGCTGAATATAATAACTATGTATACAGAACACATGCATAATTTCATTAATTATAGCCATTACCAGATGTCTGCCACTTAGTCAGCATAAACAACATTAATCACAAAAACATACACTAGGTAGATTATACACACACTTCTTTATGACTGTAATTAGACCACATGGTACATTTTTTTGCATTAAAAATATTGAAAACACATTCTGCAACAAGCAGTTAAACTGCTTCTCTTTTTTTTTTAAATATATTTTTTGGGAAAATTTGGAAATGGTACTTAAAAGGGAGCAGATATGCATGCAGCTTGCACAGGCAATGCGGCGAGGGTGTGTAAACCAGAGCAAATTACATTAACTGTTTTTAAACACTAGTCAGAGTAAAGAAACAATAGCCAACTGAGCATTTATGAGCCAGATTCTGTGGGTATAAGGTGATTTTAATCATACATTCTCAACTCTAACTATGCTACAAAAACAGCGTTTGTGTGTCAGAAGTTATAGGAATGCTATTGTTTTCAGTTCACAGAAAGAATATGTATAAAAACAGCACTGTGGATATATTTTTACTTTACTCTTCCACACTTGACTACTGTGGTATTTCATTTTGGCTAGTACGCAGTGCCCATATAGCATATATTTAAGGTCATATTCATATACTGATAAATAAAAACCGTTTAGTGCACTAATATTTAAATCCACAACACTCTAATAAGCACAGAACAAATGTGTCCCAAGGGCTAGAAAGGATATGTCATTTCTCCATCTTTTGACCACACAACACTTTAAAGAAAGGCTTGCATTTATATAGCACCTTTCATGACCACTGGATGTCCCAAAGCGCTTTAGAAAGGTATTTTTTGAAGTGTAGTCACTGTTGTAATGTAGGAAATGCAGCAGCCAATTTGCGCACAGCAAGCTCCCGCAAATAGCAATGTGATAATGACCAGACAATCTATTTTTTAGTGATGTTGATTGAGGGATAAATATTGGCCAGGACACCGGGGATAACTCCTCTGCTCTTCTTCGAAATAGTGCCATGGGATCTTTTACATCCAGCTGAGAGAGCAGACGGGGCCTCGGTTTAACGTCTCATCCGAAAGATGGCACCTCCGACAGTGCAGCACTCCCTCAGTACCGCACTGGAATGTCAGCCTGGGTTTTTGTGCTCAAGTCCCTGGAGTGGGACTTGAATACATAACCTACTGACTCAGAGGCGAGGGTGCTACCAACTGAGCCACTGCACTATCAAGCGCCTTGGAACATTTTATTATGTTAAAGGCGCTATATATATGCAAGTAGTTGTTGTTGATCAAGTTCCAAAACAACTCTTCTTACAACCGTTGTCAGTTTGTGGTATTTTAAAATAGCAGGACAGTATTAACTTAACAGTCATCAAATATTAAACATGTTTTAGGATACTATTCTCTTTAAATATTAATTTTTGGTGACTGCCAAACGTTTGAAGTCCGATATATTAGAATGTACATAAAGTATCTCAATACAGACATATGACCGTTTGCCTTAATTGGTTGTATGGTCAAAAGATATCACAGGAGAGTTGGAATAGAAAAATAAGTGCCACTGGTGTTTTTCTTTTTAAGAATCACATTAGCCAACCCGTGGTCACTATGGTGAAAGAGATGGAAGGTATTTTTTTTGTAAGGGGAGAGGGGGAGTCAAGAGATGCTCTACTTATCCTCACTTTTCTGCCTAGGGTATGCACCACAGGTGGTGCAGTGGGCGGCATGAGTGGAGTCGGTGGCAGACTCGCAGGGAAAGGAGCAAACGTGTGCTGATGCATGTGCTGATGCGTGTGTTGATGCGTGTGTTGATGCTGATGAAACTCCGCCCTCAAGAATGGTGGCGGGGCTAGCGACCCCGCCTTGTCGGAACTCTGAACCAAAAACCGGTTGTTCAGCTCCTGCCTCAGCAGTTCATGCTCTGGAAGAGAAAAAAGAAACACAAGGGCCGTGGGCCAGTCAGTTGGAAAAAAAAGGCCAAATATTCACCTGGCATTCCCTGTTTCTGCAGGTCATGCTGTGGTGGTTTTCTACGTGAGGACTCATTGGTGGAGGTAACAGAGATGCCTGTGACAAAGCACCAATCAGAATTCCCGACTGAGGCTGACAATACATGATTGGTTGGTTGAATGATATCAACAGGCTGGTATCTAAAGACAGAAGAGAACCATATGAGTCATCCCAGCAGAAAACAAACTGGGGAAATGAGAACCACACACATACAGTCCACCTCCCAAGGGAGATAGCTAAGACACTGTACTTGTCTCCATAAGAGCAGGCAGCAATACCGCTGTTTGAAATGTGTCCTGTGGCCATCGATGAAGTTGGCACCTTTGCAAGATATCATTTCCTATTCATCCGAATTGGAAAGGGGCATTGTGGGCTTTAAATGGGAAGGTCTGCAGCAATAACCATTTGATTACTGTTACACAGGCGTTTCAGAGCTCGTTCGTGTTGCTTCAAGCAGCCAACACTTACGAATACTCTGAATCACCTTCACTGCTGGTAGCATAGCAACATCAGCAGCATGCTGAAAGCATACATTTTTAATGAAACAAAATCATTATATGCTCTTATGAGGACATGTTTCTTGACACCATTCAGACAATTGCATTCAATACAGCTTCAAGAAAAAAAATCAGTTTGAATTATGTTTCCTTGAAAGATAAACACATTTGAAATACTACTCATTAAATGTCCTTACCCTTTGAGTTAAAATGAATGGAATGGTTAAGTACAAGTGTAATTCAAAGGATGAAACACAACATTCTTGTTACTGTAATTAGCAATAAAAACATCTTGGCCAAATGTTTCTCTGACATTTTTGGGCAGGACTTGAAAACTTACAATGAAGCATACAGATGATTTTATTTTACATTTCCAAAAAAATCTTCTTTGAAGTGGCTTTCTGTATAATTATTCAAACATGGCAGCTATATTACAAAAATCAATTCAGCTTGTTAAATAAGGACTGTTAAACATCATTACAGCATTCAAGGTTTCCAGGAAATGAAATACAGAGGGAATTTGATTTTGAATACCCAAGTAGACAAACAAGGATTTCGTATTAAGCTAGTCTTTTGCTGGGAGGAGGGTAAGCAAGTAACAGCCTATTTCACTAGACCAACAAGGCCAAGAGAAGGCATGCTTCCTGAAAGGCGAGGTACGCACCATCAATTTCTCCCTCCCTTCCAACTCAAATCTACAACTGACAGGATTGTAGTAAAACATTCTCTGTTCTGTAGGGCCTCCCCAAATGTGGTATGCATTTTCTCTCGACAGGGAGGGCAGATGATCTGCTCTCAGGCTTTGCCAATGCCACTTTTTAACTAAGGTCTAGAAGCATTTATCTAATCCTTTGATTATCCCGCCCCCCCCGCAATCTGACAAGTGCAGGCCCTTCTGGTTGGGAGGGTGGCACGGTGAGGTGAAGAGAGGGAAGGGAAGTGGTGAAGGTCACTGGTCAAATCCTACATCTATTTCTCAACGGCATCGTCTGTTGGTGTATCAATCCACTATACCGCCAGATTGCTCATTAAGTGGACGTTTTAAACCACGACTAGATCTGGGTGTGTTGCCATTTCTTCAATTTGTCAGTTCTGAAGGCTACGTCTGTAATGGCCAAGATATGTGCAATTATCTTAACTCAAAACAATTCTGCTAATAATGCTGCTTTGAGATGTTAAAACATCTGAAACATTCAAGTCAAACAAAAAATGACATGTTTACATAAATGAATGAAATTGAACTTTGATCGCATTACATTATTTCTTTTTGTACATGCTTCAGTTACATAACAGATCAGGCTGGCTTCTGAACATCAAGGAATGTCATGAATAAAGTGAGAGTTCGGACTTTCTTCATGCAATAACTTTCCCTTAACTCTCTCAAGGACATTTCCGTACTGTTGGGCTATGAACTGAGCAAATACACTGCTCACTTTAAAAAAAAGACAATTTTTAAATGAAACACTATAAACCCTCAAAATTAAACAAAAAGAAATTGGCATTTTAGGGATTTCAAAAGGAATTAAAAATATTAACAAGCAAAATCCTCTATGACAAACACAACTGAACAATATCTGAAATACTCAGGGGGAATAAGAATCTGCACCTACCTGAATAGCCAGGTCCTGCAGGGTGACCCGGTACAACAAGGCTGCTTGACGTTAAAGGAGGTGGTGGTGGTAAGGTAGCTGGTGTTGCAAACATGGCGTGGTGATGAGGGTGAGTCTGAGGCCGCAGGGAGAAATTATGTGAGGTAGCAAGGTTTGGAATAGATAGGGGCAGGACTGGAGTGGATGAATGATGGGGGTGGATTTGGGGGGATGAAGGCAAGTGTTTGGGTAGGCTGATGCTTGCAGCACTGCTGGCGCTGCTACTCCGGCTGCTGGGGAAGAAAATTTGATCATTAGATAACATACTGCACAAAACATAACTCAGGACAATAAAAATACATCCCATGTACTGCGACTAAAACAAAGCAGTGGTATTTCCAGGGTAATCTCTACTGCAGATGTGTTAAGCAATCCAGAGTCAAATAATTTCACATTTAACCAAAACTGGTAAACAGTTACATTTATATGTATAAGAATTCAGACTCCCTGATCTCTTGTTTTTTTCTCATTACAAAGGACAATAATATTTATTTTGATGGTTATTTTTGATAAAATGGAGCCATTTTTCACTTAAAGAACTATGGTAGGAAAATGAATTAAACATTTCAGTGACAATTTTTTTGTGATCTCGTAATCTTTAGTACTGGAGAAGTATGGTTATAAGAAGTTAGGTCAAGTTAATGTGGACAGTCCATCCTGTGTTTATTCCCAGTACATTTGAAAGTACCTTCTCTTCACTGCAGTATTGGGATGTTTTGAAGGTAAATTAAAGGGTTAGGTTGAGATAGCCTGTTTACATTTAGATAAACATCATCCATCTCCTGGAAGATCTAGGCTGAAATGTCCTTGCACTTTTTGGCCTACTTGGTGACTCTAAACTGAAAATCTGGAAACTGGCATCAGTTCTTAAATCAGGATGACTCATCTCCACAGTTATGTGGTTTGAGACATGAGGCAACTATTAACAGCAACATGGCAGTTAAACATGCTGTGCAAACAATACAACATTTAACTGAAATATGCATTAATAACTTTCAAATGTAGCTATTTAAAACAAACATATGGCCAAGAATGTTACATCTTAAATATACTTCCAACTTCTAGACGTATTCAAGGAAATCGAAGATGGCATGTCCCCAGATGAAGGGTCATTTTCTACTACAGGAAACTCTTTGGTATCCGGCACCGATGGGACTGAGATGGTGCCGGTTGATTAAAAATTCCGGATGACGGAGAGGTATATCAACCGAGGCTATTTTTAACAAACAAAAATTTTAAAAAATCAAGAAATGTGCAGTAAAATTGGGTACTCACAGAATACAGGAAAGTTTGGTTTGTCCGGAGGTTAACTGTCCGGAATGCTCAAGCCACCGGCAAAAATCAGGAGCCGTTTCGTTAGTTTTTTTTTCTTTTCGTTGCTTTTTTTTTTCCACCAGTCAGGCTCTGCAAGGTCTCGCTGAAGCTGTTGCTAAGCTACAGAGACACTTGCAAGGTACGGCCGACTGTTTAGAAGCTGTTGCTAAGCAACAGGGTTTGTTGCCAGATATGGAGCTCAAAATCTCTGTATGTTTCAACATTAGCGCTGGTTTGTCCGGCAGTTTTGATGGGACGGCAACAGCTCGGTCCCGTCGGTGCCGGATAGCACAAAGTTTCCTGTAGTGTGTTAAATGGATGGTGGAAGATGCGGGTAATCCATAACTCGGATCGGAAGAGACTACCGGCAGCACGGGAGAGTCAGACCCCTGTTATTGAGGTGTTCAGATCGGAAGAGACTTCCGACAGCGCCAAGGAGCCGAGTAGTGGCAGTTTGGAGAACTACCCCCACTGACTAACTCGGCCACCGCAGGAGACTCGGACTCAGCAACATTGCCGGTTATTGAGGTGCTGTTTTCGGAGTATGAATTTTGCCGGTTATTAGAGAATTCTGGATATTTAGGTGCCATTTAAACGAGAGTTTCCTGTATTACTTTAATGCTGCCATCGTAATGAAAAGCTAAATCATTTTGCAGTTAATTTGCTGGAAAAAAAGTGTAGGGCTGCTTCATTGTATAAAGTTCTGCAATTCTTTTATTTGGACAACTACTTTCCTTTCTGAAGTTAATTGGGCTGCAGTAATTTAGTTGTTGACAGACAAATTTAGCTTCATGGTTTTCCACTATCCAATATGATCTCAGCCTGCAAAACCATATCTGAAAGTATAGAGCACAGACAAGCATGGATGCCAGCTCGCTCATTGGTGATTCGGGAATGTCAATCAACTAAACTGCTTGCATTTATGTTCAGTGTAGCACTGGTCAATCAAAAGGAGAAACATTCAGGCCAACATGAACTTCTGCCCCCTTGGTTTAAAGCAGTGACCGCTGACAACATTATCTGGAGAAAAGACTGGGAAGAGCTGTAATGTGAGGGAAGAAAATTAACAGTCTTTCTGCTGCCAGTATTGCTCCAGCAATTGAGTCCATTTAACTAATTGTGCTAATTTCACACTCAGCATCACCACTCAATGTTTTTAAAAAGTTGCTCATAAAGGTTTGTTTGCAAAAGGTGTACTGATGCTTGTTAATCAGGAAGGCACAACACTTACTCTATGAAGCACAGTTCTTGGACTTAATGTTTCAAAAATTTTACAATGTATATAAGGTTGCGGTCTACATTAGATGCGCATTATAAATGGACAGATGAGTCAAGTTGGAGCATATCACAAGTGGTGGGCACAAATTACTATCTGCTAAAAATGTATCTGTCTGCATGTTATAACTATGGAACAGGCCCATTACTTGCTGCACCATATGGGTGCAACATGCAATGGAGCTGCTGCATAATTATGACAATTAGCATTTATATAGTGCCTTTAACATTGTAAAACATCCCAAGGCGCTTCACGGGAGCATTATCAAACAAAATTGGACACCGAGTCACATAGAGATATTAGAACAGGTGAAGGAGCATCTTAAAAGGAGAGAGAGGTGGTGATGTTTAGGGAGGGAACTCCAGAGCTTAGGACCTAGGCAGCTGAAGGCACAACTACCAATGGTGGGGCGAAGGCAATCGGGAATGCACAAGAGGCCAGAATTGGAGGAACGCAGAGGTATTGGAGGGTTGTAGGAGGTTACAGAGATAGGGAAGGGCAAGACCATGGAGGGATTTGAACACAAAGATAAGAATTATTAATTTGAGGCACTGCTGGACCGGGAACCAATGTAGATCGGCAAGCACAGGGGTGATGGGTGAACGGGACTTGGTGCGAGGTCTGGACGAGCTCAAGTTTATGGAAGGTGGAAGATGGGAAGCTGGCCAGGAGAGCGTTGGAACAGTCGAGTCTGGGGGGGGGTAACAAAAGCATGGATGAGGGTTTCAGCAGCAGATAGGCTGAGGCAGGGCAGAGACGGGCGATATTACAGAGGTGGGAGTAGGCGGTCTTGGTGATGGAGAGGAGATGGTGTCAGAAGCTCGGCACGGGGTCAAATAGGACGCTGAGGTTGCGAACAGTCTGGTTCAGCCTCAGACAGTGGCCAGGAGGGGGATGGAGTCAGTGGCTAGGGAATGGAGTTGTGGCAGGGAAATATATTTTTGGCTGAGGATTAATTGAGGAAAATTCCTGGTGATTCAGGACACATACCGAATATAACCACTGCAATAGCTGTGGTCCTCCATTGAACAAACCCAGTGATGTCGACGTGTACAGTATGAGGCATATGACCAGAAGCAGCACTCCCCCGTTGTTCTTTATATAACAAATGTGGGCATAAAGACCTGGCATCTTATTTTTAATCACACATTCACCATTTGTACAATGTACTCAATATTTCTAATGCTGTATGAATCGTGCTACATCAGCACAAAGTTTATTATATTTAGGGAAAGAAAAGACATTCATGATTATCCTGAATTTGCGAAGAACATTGATGGAGAGTTTCCCTTTCGCTAGCTACAGGAAACACTGAACTTTAGCAACATAAGCAGTGCTCACGGATTTAATGTGCTTTTAAAAATGAAACATGGCGACACATTTCACTGGAGTTACTGTAGATATGATCGCCATGATGTGAACTCCAAACTCTGGTTAGGCAGTTACACCATGAGGCCAGGTGCTTCCTCACAAATTGTGGATTAAATTGAGTGAGTCACTCCAGACTGCACTCACATGTTGCCTAGCAGATGAAATATTGCTCGTCTAGCTTCTCAGATGTTATTTCAGGTAGGGAGATTAAAATAAAGGAATGAGGGGAGAAAAATAATTGTGCTTCAAAAATACCCTACCTAACGGAGAACTTCAAAAGCAATGGTATGTGATGTGTTCTAGGGGATTCCCGAGGGATACGACAGGATGTCATATCAATGCAGGTTCTTTCTCTTTCTTAACCCATCATGCAGTATTACTTGCATCAGTACAACTGGGTGAAAATCCCCGTGGATGAAGATAACTGGACATACCAACAATATTAAATTTAGATTAGTCTATGATGGTCATTAATTATAATATACGTTCCCCCCTAAGAAATTTTGGTTAACAATAATTAAAATTAACAACTACTGTACTTGTATTTATATAGCACCTTTAGTAAAACTTCCCAAGGTGCTTCACAGGAGCGATTATCGAACAAAATTTGACACCGAGCCGCATAAGGGGATATTAGGGCAGATGACCAAAAGCTTGGTCAGAGGTAGGTTTTAAGGAACGTCTTAATGGAGGAGAGAGAGCAAGAGAGGCAAAGAGGTTTAGGCAGGAAATTCCAGAGCTTAGGGCCTAGGCAGCGAAGGCACGGTTGCCAATGGTGGAGTGATTAAAATTGGGGATGCTCAAGAGGCCAGATTTGGAGGAGTGCAGAGATCTCGGAGGGTTGTTGGGCCGGAGGAGATTACAGAGATTGGGAGAGGCGAGGCCATGGAGGTGATTTGAAAACAAGGATGAAAATTTTAAAGTCAAGGCGTTGCTTAACTGGGACCCAATAAAGGTCAGTGAGCAGTCAACTACGCCATTGCCAATCTGATCTGACAAGCATCACTGTTCCTTAAGCAATATTTACAGTTTATTAACAACCTAATAGGTGAATAGTTTTTTCCAATCTTGCTATTTAAGTTATACTTAACATTTCAGCTTTTTGGGTGGTGATGGGAGACTGGCAATAGCAGTTCCCTATGGACCTGGAAGAAATGTCATTTCTTGTGTGTTAGGTTTCACCAAAGCACTGTATGAAATCAACATTTATTCTAGGGTTCAATATTAAACCTGTAGCTAATAATACAGCTTTACAAAGAACAAATGGACGGAGAAGAAAAAAGCAGGTCTTGTGCTGGGGTTTAAAGCATCAGGTTTATTAATTAAAATCTCAAGTGCATGCGTGTTAAGAAATTTAGCAAGTTTTGACTTTAGTAAATCTTCATCCACACATGGAGTGAAGAGTTGATAAGACACTGGCCTTTTATTTCTGGGACCTCGGTTCAAATCCAGCCCAGATTGATAGAATGGAAGTCTCTCAGTTAAAGTTCCTACGTGAAATGAGTTTTGCATCTCAACCCAGTCCATAGTGAGC
The DNA here is from genome assembly GCF_052327205.1 of Somniosus microcephalus. Taxonomy (NCBI): domain Eukaryota; kingdom Metazoa; phylum Chordata; class Chondrichthyes; order Squaliformes; family Somniosidae; genus Somniosus; species Somniosus microcephalus. The sequence goes on along the minus strand of NC_141005.1, from coordinate 11,114,812 downwards.
ATTGCCCACAACCCAAAACTGCCCCTAATTTTGCAATTCCATTCAGAGGTCACAGAATAACTCGTGTAGGAAATGGGGAAAATGTCACGCAGTCACAGTACAGCACAGTAGAGGTTGTGGCACTATACTGGGGCAGAGTTGTACTACACCTGACCTGGGAGCGCTTGTTGACGATACTGTGCCAAAATAGAAAGTGGTCTAGTCCTTAGCACTAACACTCCTCACCTACAGTACAAAAAAAAATCACCCACGTGGATTCTGAAAGTAATGTAATATCCTCCCTGCTTACCTGATACTATTAAGACTGCTGAAAGGTATCTGGTGGTGAATCTGGTGATGTACAGGAGGCTGCGTGTGAATCTGAGGCAGAGAGTAATGCTGTAGTTGCGGCTGTAACTGTGGCGTTGGCTGTCTTGGTTGTGGCTGTGCCTGGTATATGGCCTCCTTTACGGTTGGGCTCGCTGTGCTATTGGAAGCACACGCTGAAGAAGCCGGAGGTACCACAGCAGCTGGAGGGCTTGACACCAGCGGCACAAAGGGTGTCTCCTTGCTCTGTTCCTGGCTACGCTCTAGTCCAGATACCTTGGAAACACCTGGTCCCTTTGTTTCAGGTTTCTCATTCGACGTCAGATTGCTTCCAGTGAAGCTTAAACCTAGGAAATTAGAGAAAAGCAAAACCTTTTTGAAGTGTTTATGCAGTACATTTCCATGCTTAACCATCATCAGCTGATTCCACCTCTCTGAGGAATAAAGTCAGCTTTAATAACTCACTCCTAATTATTGTTAAACGCCTGTCGATTCAGGTCTTCGCCAAGCACACATTCTAGCATAAAATGATTATGTTGCAGTCGAGCTCTGAAAAGTTCACAGCCTTTTCCCACTGTGCACTGATCAAAATCCTCAGCTCATTCATGCCTGTTAATATTTAAGGATTAATTAAATGTAGGGGTTTTATCGCAAACTTAATAGCATTTCCCACAATTTATTAAAGAAAATCTACCTGTTTAAACCGTCAAAGAGGCCAATCTCACAGCCCCGCGGTCCAAGCATAATCCATTTGCACAAATTACAATCAAATGAATATGAGGGAGGCAAAGTGGCATGGATATTAACACTAATTGTTGTCTAGCTGCAAACAGCACAGCCTTGCTGCAATTTACTTAATGAAAATCTGTTTAGTTTAATTGCTTTGACACTGTTCTCTTTATCTCAATGAATGCATGCATCAAGCCAGCTTTGCCGGCCTCGCTTCTGCAGTAATAGTCTAAAAGAGGAACCAACAGGCAGCGAGGCCTGTATTTACATCCCCGGGCCTAATCTCTTCACTCAATAGAAATCACATTCCAGCTGGCTTAGCACGGTCTGAATTAGAGAATCCTAAATACACAAAGCCAAGCGGAATGAAAAACATCTTTGAGACAAGAGTTAAACTTCAGGTATTAAGGGAATTTGCAACAAAGCTTATTTAGGTTAACAAGTTCACCATTTAGTGCAAGATTTAGGTTCACTTTTAATTTATTCTTTCCACATTTTCAAGTGATTACTAATCACAATAGTTTTTGTTAAATTTCCATTACCCTCTAATGCTACATGGCCCCTTCCAACTAAGAGGGCAGGTGCCATCTTACTGTCAACTTATGGCATTCCCATTCTACCTGGAGTGTGACTGACTGACATGAATCCATTCTCTCCCTTCCAATTCTCTTGTTTGGAACAGCAACTTTTGTAGACAATCTCTGACTGAGATAAGGACTTGGCACTTGGGCAATCTCAGGTGCATACCTGAATCTCGGCACTGTGCGTACATTTAGCTGCCATTCACAGTTTTTAATGTCCCATATGCTTTACAGCACTTCTGCCAATGGTACTGGCTTACCAAAACAATATCTGTACACTGCATATATCATACTGATACCAAGTATTATCTTCTGTCAGAAAACTCTTGCAAACTGGAACATGTGCCCCAAATACATATTGTTCTGTTTACAATGCTGTGTTAATTTTTCAAGATAGTGCAAAGTTTGGCAACATTTCAGACCATGCATCCTATGCAAACTCAATGACCTATGCAATTTCCAAAATACATTCTGTACTTTCTATAAAATTACATCGGCAGACGATATGTATTTTTCTTCCAAAATAAGCAATAGAAATATAGAGAGAATAGAAAATGAGAGAAATACACAGGATCTGAAAACCCCCCCCAATGTATCCAAGAGATCTAAACCGCCTTGAAAGTGAAGTGTGAAGTCCAAACACCAGTTTATTTTAACCACTGACTGCACATTACAGTTGCAGCATATCCAACATTAAGCACCAGGCCATTTCTGCTCATCGTAATTAGCTGGTTCAAACTTTGCAGATTCCCAGTATTGATCATATGGAGAAAGATCAGGGGACAAGCTTAACTTTGATGCAACAATTAATGATCCTTTCCATAACCTTTGCCCTTAGTCCACATCTTTACGGAGGGTTCGCATTTAAAATGCATCTGTTCTGTTGTGAATCAGTGCATCAAGCCATCTATTATACAACAGCTGCAATCCGGTCTTGTCATCCTTTTCATGGCCTTCGAATAGTTAGTCAGCCAGCCAGCCAGCTAACAATTTAAATGTCCTGAGAACAGCTGCCACAACCACTTATTGTTAAGAAGTGTCTGGCATGCAGGAAAATATGGAGAACTACTGTAGGGAGCTTTGAATTTGTTTTCAGCCCACTGCCAATTTTTAAAAAAAAACACTATTTTGATATCCTGTTAAAACAATACTAGGTAATAATATAACTTACTTGCAAATTATTTTTTAAGGGCCAAATGCTGGTAGAATACTTCAAGAGACACGATTGCTAAAAGACTTACTTGAGTAATTTCATTGCAAAATATCAGCACCTACACAATAATGTTTACAATATAAATGTAACATTCATTGGCATGATATTCTTTTCTGAGCAGGTTTTCCTGGTAGTTTAGTTCTTTTCCTCCCCCCAAGTTGACTGCATCTTCCCTAAACCGCTGGCAGTTTGACTAACTCCAGTCCGTGTTTAACCATCAATCAAGACCACACGGGTGAAGGACCACGCAATGCATTACCTTACAATACAGAATAGAAATGGCAAACGTGGAGTTCCAAACCCAACTCCAAGAAAGGAGCAAAAGAATCAATGATGTGCACAAATCGGCATTATTTGGTATGGTAGGCGTATAGGATGATGCCAGGCCAATCAGATTGAGGATTTCACAATCTGTGCTTTGACAAAATTGTAACACCATAAGGCAGACAGACTTGCATTTATATAGTGCCTTTCACGACCACCAGACATCCCAAAGCACTTACAGCCAATAAGGTATTTTTTGAAGTGTAGTCACTGTTGTAATGTAGGAAACGCGGCAGCCAATTTGTGCACAGCAAGCTCCCACAAACAGCAATGTGATAATGACCAGATAATCTGTTTTAGTGATGTGGATTGCGGGATAAATATTGGACAGGACACTGGGGATAACTTCAAAACAGTGTGCTCAAGTCCCTGGAGTGGGAACAAGGAAAATAATGCTCTGCTCAGTTTTGAATTTTGTCTACTGATACACATTCAACTGTTTATTAGGAACAGTACCAGATTGCTTTATGTATCGACATGAATGTGCAAAGTGAATGCTGGAAACATTAAAAAAATGCATTACAGAGGTCCACTCCTATGAAATATTAACACAGGACTATGAAACATCTCACTCGCAATCCATCGGAAACAGAGCATTGTACGATTCAGCCCACATTTCCCCAGTGAGTGGCAATAAAAGAGAGCTCTGATTAGAAATTTTTCTGACTGAAAAGTATTGATTAATGCTCTGAAATTATGAAGCCTGTCTCGCAATGGACATAGTCGGATTAACTGATTTCAGACAAGATTTTAGACAAAGAGTCTTGTCCTTAACCTTCTTGGGCATTTGAATTTGAAGTATTCCTTTCAAAATATTTGACTGCATCCGATGTAGCTTGCCAAATCCTGATGGTTATGAAAACAACACAAACTTCTACTGTAATTTATTGTGGTACTTAACTAAATTGTAGCTCAAGAAAACAGTTTATACTTAAACTGTACCAAAGTGGCAGGATAATAGGGTCGGAAATGAATGCGAGGCAACAGTACACATTTCCCATTCTGAAGCAGAAGCATTGATTTTCCTTTCCCATTCCCTAAACAGCAAGTTATTAATCATTCCAATTAATGCATGCACACAGCTCCCTAATGCAGAAACCAAACCATTAGATCGATAGTTGTGCCCTTAGAGTATTATTGTGGCATGCAATTACTGTATATACTGTACCTGCAGGTACCACAAAGTCCATTGACGACATTAGGGCTCTTAAACATTGAAGCAACCAGTTTTATTAAATGCACCAGATCTATTTAATGTTCCAAAATACATAAACCGTAATCCTAAATGTGTAACACCATGTTATCACTAGTTCCCAAATGCCTGTATCTCCACTGCACAATATTTGCTCAGTGTATACTGAATTCACAATGTAGTTTGCGTGTGATATTAGCAAATTAAGCATTAATGGTTTTGTATACAGGCAGCCTTGCAAAAAGTGAGGCAAGAATGGACAGCTGAAGGATGAGCAATGGTCATGTCCAGCAGTCTTTCCGCTTTCTTTATTATGGTGAGACAGTAAATATAAAAGTTCACTGCTACTATTCAATCGAATCTTAAAGTTGCTTTCAATTTTATATGAACTTCATTACGAAACACAACTTTGTTTACAAAGCCCTTATGACATGCCACCATCATGAAGATACCATTTGTTCTCAACTAACTACATATACTTTTTGGCGAGTCACTCCTTGATATACTAGCATGGTTGAATGGGATTCATTCTTTAATCCATTTTCCAGTCATATATGCAGAGTGATGCTCGGAGATAGGTGTTCAGAGAGGTTTGTTTGACACACTGAAAACTGGTTCCATGATTAAGATCAGAAATAGCTGACCAGCTTTCAGCCACATTTCAGGCCAGGTGGTTTAAGTTGACCAACTGTGAAATTGTTATGAGATATAATGTTATATTAATCTTTAAACTACTACTATTTATAATATTCATTGCAATAATTACGTGCAGGTTCCAGTTGATTGTTTTCCTCCAGCCAGTGTGGCTGGGCAGCAATTCAACTTGATGGATGTAAAAACACATTCCTAAGAAACTGGCAATGCTGATGTTTAACAGTCCAACTAGAACTACAATACAACATTAATGAGTAAAATACAATCTGAAACAAGATCCAAGCATTTGCTTGCAACTGGCTAATCTTGTTCTATCAATCAATGACAGCACCTTCTGAGTAGCTTTTCTGGTGAAAGCAATCAAAATGGAAAAGGATGAAGCACAGCAATCTCTTCCTGTTACCAAGACAAAACCTACAATTTCTAATGTCCATGCCTGCTCTCTCTGATCACTACACTGCTTGTTTGCAGTATGAACATCCACTATGAACAAAACCATAAAAGAAACATAGAACAAAACCAGTTACTTCATCACAAAGACTTCTAAATTAATTCCTTGCATCTTACTGTAATCAAATTATAGTTACTGCTGTATTCTTATGAAGCTGCTTGAATTTCTAAAGACTATAATTGAAATGATTTTATTTCACAATGATCTTGCGCTAAATTATGCTTATTCTAGAAATTGATAACAAACTGATGTACAACACATTAAGTTCATATTGTTTAAACTTTTTACTTGAATATATGTAGCTGGTCTCTATAAATATGAGTTGATGGAATCTGGATTTGAAAAACTTCACCATAAAAAAATCCAGTCATTTTAGAAATCATTTACCTGAGTACTATGCTTTGAAGCAGAGGCAGATAGATTTGTTCCAGCGCTGTAGGAAGAATAAAGATAAGCAAACCTCTATTCCTCCTCACTTCAATGGGCAAATTCTGCAGGGAGATGGGTTTATAGAAGCTGTTGCTTAGGCTGGATCAAATAGATGCTCATCGACCGACTCAATAAATTACGTGTCACACATTGTCCCGTTTTTTACGGCCCGCTGAAGATGTACACTCTCTGGCCAGCAACAGGTAACATATCAAAGCAGTTTGTGTCAGTTTGCCAAAACAAGCAATGCTATCCTACACTGCCTCTGAAGGGGCTCTAAAGGGAAGAAAGAGAGAGCACAGACATCGATCGCTGCCTTCTTTGCTACCACTGCGGCTGTCTGCAGGTGATATCTGCACGTATGATGCTTTCATTGCTCTAAGTGCCCTGCTCAGGCAACCTGCATTCCATCCATCATCATTCATTAGGAAAGCTATTGGCAGCCAATTAACTGGAGAGGGCCCGAGCCGTGAAACAAATCAGGATCAGTTCATCTTCCAACCTTCAGGCTGCAGGCAACTGGATTTCGCCACTGAGGACTGTCACATCTGGTTTCCTTCTCTATAAACAACCCATTCTATAAGCTGTCAAAATGGATTTGGAACCAAATCAGAGTAATGCTGTAGTGACAGTGGCAAATAGGGGGAGTGTGCAAGGAAGCAAGCATCTAAGGAACCAAAGTATTGGCTTAACTGAAGGACCATAAGAAACGTGACATGTGCTGCCCTGATGGCATGAAGACATTTTACTTTTCATTTGCGGAGCGATAAATAAATTCAACTATTGACGGTTTGAGCGCAAAAGCGTTTGTAAACAATTGTGGGAAGACACAGATGTTCACTTGCCATTAAATATAATATTAGAGCATATTTTCCTTCGAATGCACCTGCCACAAAATAAACAGCACATTATTCTGTCTGCTGTTGTATCTAATGTAGGAGGCCGAGCTCAATGTGTACTTAAAAGTCCTTGAATCTACCGTCTGCTCACTATATCAATATCTGACTACTTTTAAAAAAAAATCTTTGAACAAACCTCTTGTAGAAATGATCCCTTTGACATTTTATTTCATTTACAAAGGCTTTACATTATTTTACTGTTACAGGGGAGAAAAAACTACAATATGTTGAAGAACTTATTTGATTGACAAAGCTAGTCAGCAAGAGCTTTCAAGTAAAGGCGAAACATTCTTATTTTAGCAACGTTTTACCATTAACATGAACGGCATTAGATGACACTAGTAAAGAGATCCTATAATCAGATGTCTTAAAAAGGTGGCCTGTAGGCTTAATTAAAGCTGCTTTGGTTTAATGGCATGCTAGTGTTGCCGGTTCCCGACACACGGGTCGCACACAGCTGCAGGCAAACCAAAGTTGGTGAATTCACCAAGGCCGAACAGCCAGGCCGACTTTTTAAAAAAATAAAAAGTGTGTTTTCTTGATTGCCGGTTTTAGCAAATCTGCAGAGTTTACTTAGGGGTTGTCTCCAGTTGTTCGAGACCCATGTGTCAGGAGCCAGTGCCACTAAATCCAGGATAAAAGCAATTGTAATCTCCTTGATGAGGTTCTGATTAGCCGAATGGATATCTGACATGCTGACAATGCACAGTCTTCAGCAACTTCTGCCCAACACATCCTCAAACTGCTGCAACCGTCCCCAGCTTTTGGAGAACTTGCACATCTATGGAATTAAAACTAAATCGGTGGGTCTCCATACAGGCTTTTATGATTTATCTTCAACATCTTTAAACAGCAAAATAGTCTCAATATATTTGAGAAAAAGAGCTCCTAACTTGTCATTTAAAATACAAAAATTGAAGGTCACACGAGACTTGAGGCCTCCTCTTCCTTTGATCTTAGTCAAAACCTTTGGAGCATTAGTCACTCAGCAAAACTTGTGGTGGTGTGCCCAGACTTCTCAAATGCACTACATACAATTTTAGCTTATTAGCATTTTTACCTTGTAGAAAATAGATTTGGACAAATAACCAAGATATGCATCTCCCTCCATGTTAACCCTCTATGATGCTGCTCTCTTTACACTTGCAATTCTTATGCCAATTTCCCCTCACGTTAACTTTCTTGAAAGCAGAAACTCATGCCAGGGATATGGACTGGGAGCCGGTGGCTCAGGTGATACTTCACCCAACTGACCATTTTCATGCGAGTATCCAGAGAGCGAGGGTAGTGGGCTATTCCACAACTGGGACCATCACAATCCAGACCCCATCATCCAATGTCTGGCAGAAGTCACTGGATAGTTATCAGGAGCATGGACACTAGCTCATTTTTCCCCTCCTTAGGACCAAGATGCAGAGGCAAACTGTACTGCCCCTCCCCCACAGCGACAGCATGGACTCAACCAGTGATGCTCCTGGTTTACACAGCTTGACACCACTCCATCTTTTCATTACTCACAGAATATTAGGGCATTGCCATCAAAGGCATTCACTGCATCACAATGCACACCCATTTTTAACTGCACTGGATTCATTTAGGAATAGTTGAGGGGCAGAGCCCTCCAGCATGTTCAGAAAACCTTAATGACAGGAATACTTTTGAAAGCTACGCCTGTATCTGCACACACATTTTACACTCTTATGGGAATGATTTGGTGCCCAGTTAATAACCACACACCTGCAGCACTTCAGTATACCAGCATTTTTATTTACTCCGTTCCCTAGCCACTGACTCCATCCCTCTCTCTGTCAACTGCCTGAGGCTGAGCCAGACTGTTCTCAAACTTGGTGTCATATTTGACCCCAAGATGAGCTTCTGACGACATGTCCGCGCCATCACCAAGACCGCCTATTTCCACCCCCGGAACATCGCCCAACTCTGCTCCTACTTCAGCTCAATTGCTGCTGAAACCCTCAGCCATGTCTTTGTTACCTCGAAGCTTAACTATTCCAACGCGCTTCTGGTCGTAAACTTGAGGTCATCCAAAACTCTGCTGCCCGTGTCCCAAGACCCGTTCACCCATCACCCCTGTGCTCGCTGACCTATATTGGCTCCTGGATAAGCAACACACCGATTTTAAAATTCTCATCCTTGTTTTCAAATCCCTCCATGACCTCCTGCCCCTCCCTATCTCTAATCTCCTCCAGCCCTACGACCCTCTGAGATCTCTGTGTTCCTCTAATTCTGGCCTCTTCAATATCTTCAATTTTAATTGCTCCACCATTGGCGACCGTGCCTTCTGTTGCCTGGACCCTCAGCTCTGGAATTCCCTCCCTAAACCTCTCCGCCTCTCTACCTCTCTTTCCTCCTTAAGACGCTCCTTAAAACCTACCTCTTTCTGCCCAAATATCTCCTTATGTGACTCGGTGTCAAATTTTGTTTGATAACGCTCCTGTGAAGCGCCTTGGGATGTTTTACTACGTTAAAGGCGCTATATAAATACAAGTTATTATTACACCATTACCATATTTAAGTTGTATCCTTGGCTTTAGCTGCCGCATTCCAGTAATAAATGTGCTGCTCTCTTCTCTCAATCCTTTTCATTTTAAACCAGTGCTACTGCATCTACAGCACATCATGAAAAAGGTGCTTTCAACAAAAGCTTGCATACATTTCCACTGTAACACAAGATTAAGCTCCATTGGTTTTAAACACTTTCCAAATAAGCTAGTGTTAAAAAGGGCACGGCATTTTGTCTGGATGTAAAGGTCACTAAGGACTGAAGTGAAGTAAGTCAGGTCTGATGTGGAGCGTGGTCAGTTTTCTACAGAGTAGACATTGTAGATTAGAATCTCTAATCTATATTATTAAAAATGTCAAGTTTGATTCCTTTTTTAGATTGGGTTATTCAGGTCCTGCTGCCTAACGATTTCCCGCTTATGTTAAGACCGTGTAGCGCGTGCGTACACAGTTTTTATTGGATTTTTTCCCCTGGCGTGCATTTTATGGCAGGACGCTGAGGTGATGTGATGGGATCTCTTTTCCAGACTGAAGAGATCTGCCTGTCTTAGCTCTTCCAGCAACTGGGTGATGCCAATCACTGTGTTTCCAAGAGACAAGGATCTTGGGCTTCATAAATAAAAGTATTGAGTACAAAAGTAGAGAAGTTACGCTAAACCACTGGAGTATTGCGTCCAGTTCAGGTCACCACACTTTAGGAAGGATGTGAAAGCCCTCGAGAGGGTGCAGAGGAGATTTACCAGAATGGTTCCAGGGATGGGGTATCTTAGCTTCAAGGACAGGTTGGAGAAGCTGGATTTGTAAGGCTACAGGGATAGAGCGGGGTAATGGGGCTGACTGAATTGCTCTACAGAGAGCCAGCATGGACTCGATGGGCCGAATGGCCTCCTTCTGTGCCGTTATGACTCTATGGCTAAGTATTACTCTATTCTGCATCTTACAGCACAGAAGGAGACCATTCGGCCCATTGCACCTGTGCCGATTTTTTGAAAGAGTTATCCAATTAGTCCCACTCCCCATGCTCTTTCTGCAAATTTTTCAAGTATTTATCCAATTCCCTTTTGAAAGTTACTTTGAATCTGCCACCACCCTTTCTGGCAGTGCATTCCAGATCATAACAACTCGCTGCGTAAAAAAAAATCTTCTCATCTCCCGTCTGGATCTTTTGATTTATCTGTTAACATTATTGCAGTTTTTCATGCTTAGATGCGCTTTTTTTGGAGAGCATTAAGGTTTCTGAAGTGTTCTTGTTTAAAGTTTGTCCCTAGACATTTTGCAATGCTTTGGTCCTCCCCTTGCCTCAGCACAGGGCCTCTCTCTCTCTCGTGTCCAGGCCGTGGTGCTGGTTAGCAGTGTTAGCCTGCCCTCCCTCTTAGCTCACTGAGCAACACAGCAGGAAATCCAGTAGTTTTCCAAAATATATTACATCTTTGGGGGAGGCCTGGTGGAAGGATAGAAGAAGTTACTAATGAAATACTGCAGAAACTATGGTGGATCAGTCAGGATTATTTACTTGTACACAATGTTCCCTTTAATTTTCTTTTGGGTGCGTGGCCCGTTTAATGGGCTGCACGGCCCATTGAAATTATCGTGCATGCGCTTTTTTTCCCCCCCATTTAAAAGCCGGTGAGCGGCCCGCGCAGCTTAATGGGAATATTGCTTGTACAGACTATTATGAAGATATAGGCCCAGAAATTCGGGGCTCCACGGGTGAGTACGCACGGGGTACTCACCCGTAAGCCCAATGGAAGTGCCGGTTTCCTGCATGCACTGCGCATGCGCGGGAAACCGGCACTTCTGTTCCCCTGAAAGGAGGGGTTCAGAGGTCGAACGCGTGCGCAGGAGAGGCAGCGCGTGTGCATTGAATTTACGTTTTTTTTGCAGATTTTCCTGGGAGGGTAAGTCTCCAGAAGTTAGACATGTAAAAAGCAGTCGCAAGGCCTGCTTTTTACAAGGTAAGTGGTGAATTAATTAAAATTAAAACATTTTTTCCACAGGTTTATTATTTTTAAATACTTTAAAGAAAGGTAAGTTTATTTTTAGCCCAGTTAGAAAATAAAATTACTTTTTTCAAAAATTTAAATTATTTAAAATAGTTATTTCATGTAATTTATAGTTTATTTAAAAAATGTGATTTAAAAAAAATGTATTTGAAGATTTAGTGATGTTTTGGGGCTTATAGTATTTGTAAGTTTGACAGGTCTTCCTGTCAAACTTATGAATGAAGCAGTCCCTGCTACCATTGGCTCTCCATGGCCCACGAGATCCCAGGGGACGCATCGAACTAACTGCGCCCCTGGGATATGCAAGCACTGCGCGCCAGCAGTTGGAGCAGGCCCAGGATCGGAATCCCACGCGGGCCCACAGCTCAACGGCCGGCGCGCTAGGTAAGTGCAGGTCGGAGGCTTGCACCCGCGGGAAGCCCCCGACCCGAATTTCTGGGCCAATACCTTTAAACAATAAGCCTCCTTGTATCACAAAGTGCACAATATACTTCACATTAAGTCATTTCTTTAAAGAGAAGTCCAAATTCTTCAAAGCATGGAAGAGTGGGGTGAACCAATTTTTTGGATAACAATGGTCTGAAAGGTAAGAGAATTTCAAACAGACTCTCTCATTCACATAACTATATGATGGCCCCATACATACTGGAAGTCGCACAAAATAAAAACAATTCAAAACAAAGTGTGCTTCGAAATACAAAAGTACACAGTGGAAAATAATAGTTTTTCTTACAATGCGTCTTTGACGACGTACCACCAATTCGCTCCTGAAGGCTCCAACTGTGGTTGGGCTATGGTGCCGCAGCCTCCAGGAGCCTTCTGGTACCTTGTTCAAGTGGCCCCTTGCCTTGGTAGTAAATGTTAGCAGGATATTTGACTATTGAGGCATCACAGTCAAGTATGCACCTGTTCTCATCTGGTGTCTATATGTGCATTTTCCAACAGGAGTCTCTGGGTAGCTCCCTGGAGTGGGAACTCGAGCTAATTTATCCCTTCCCCAGCCAAGGGTATTGAGGTCAATTATAATATACGATGGGCCGAATGGCCTCCTTCTGTGCCGTAAATTTCTATGATTCTCTGAGTACCCTTGCTACTGCCCTGGCTCAGATCAATTAACTCAGCACAGACTGGGGACTGAACATGTGATTTTTCTGTTCCCTGTAGCCCAAGTGAGACTACCAATATTGTCCTGTATTAGGGCAATTTTAACAGCGTGTCCACAAGCGCTAGGAATTGGGTTGAGATGGCCCAGACTTGTTTCTCGTGGGTTACATCTTGGCTAGGTTAAGCTAGAAGTGAAAGGACACTGTGCTAATCCACCCCCCACTCAATTTGTGCCTGCCTTTTTGTTAGTCATGGAATCAAAACTGTAGCACAGGGACAGTGCAGGGTACACTGAGTGATATTAATATTTCTATACATCATATACGGGTGGGGGGGAAATCAGGGGAAGGGATATAGGAGCACCTGAGTGCACTTCCCCATTATGTCAACGTCACATTTCCTATAGGCTTATATTATATATAAAATTAATCTATTCCATCTTTTGGCAGTCAAACTCCAAGAAGCGAAAATACCAGAGCTACAATGTCTACAAACCTTCAACTGACCTTTCCACAAAGAAAACTGGAATACTGATCTGCAGGCTGAATAGCAGTTAACCTTAAAGGGACAGTTTCTTCTTAGCAGTAGAATACGCTGTGCATACGTTATAATGCTCTAAGCAATGCAATGAGAGATCTACTAAAATACATTGCGAGCGAGCGAGAATGCGGCACATAAATGGGCAAGAATGCTGCATGCAGCACCAAGACTTGTAGGCCTTAATACAAAAGACAACATGGACCACAGTGAGCTTTAGGGGACTGGTGCAAGTATTAGATTAGAACGTAGAAGCACTATTTTCAGCTTTAGTGTGAGTATATTACTGGAAACCTAGTTTTGACTAGAGTGGTGCTTGATTTGAAATGTAACAAAGAGCTCCAAGACAAAAAGAACAATTAACATTTCATTATGTAAAAGCCAAAATATGCAAGATCTCAAACTTCACTGGCCTTCCATTTGCACTACAGAACAGTACTCGATATTCTAATATTTTTACTGGTCAGATACAAAAAGATTTACATAATCGAACACCAGATCTGATTGGCAATGCACATAAGGCTAAAAAGGAGGCATTCCTTTTTAATGAGAACACTTAAGCATTTTTCTCAAACAGGCCGACACTGACAGGTATATCTTCCATATGTAAAATTTGAAAGGATTATGATGTGGAAATAATTATGAAATGTTTCCCAGAGGCACACACTCAATGACTAAGCATTAGGTGAACACACAATATTGTTGCTGTAATGCAAATGTGTTTGACAATTATTTGTCTTTTGCATATATTAAATACAGTCATGCATAACTTCCTGAAATATGTTTAGGGAAAAGAAGCATTAAAATGAAACCAGGCATCACCTCAGTTGCTAAAATGTGAAGTATAAATGCTTGGTTTCAGACTGCAGTTCGATAAAGACAGATAATATCACAATGAATTATTTATATATAGTTTTTATTTGCTGTATTGCACAGTAACTAGAGAGCTATTTTCTTCAGCCTTGAATTTTCTTATCAGTATTCCACAAACAGACCGTATATATTTATTTTATTTATTAACAGCCTTGGCTAAAGCCTTTGAAATCCCTAATCTCAAGGCGCTTCACGAACTTTTCTATTGAATTAATGAACACCAGCTATGTTCTTTCCTAAAGACCCTGATGCACTGATATATGTGCTAATACTCTCAAATCCCTGCTCTTTGGCTGCATTCAATCACATTTAACTGAGATTAAATAGAGTTAAGCACTACTGTACCTGCATTTGATTTTCATATTAAAACGATTTGGTTAACTTTGTCCTTTGCCTATTTCACAACAATCAATCCCAATCTATGGTGAATTATTTCTCGTGTTAACAGAAAACACATCAAGCGTTGAATTGGTTGTTTTCTTCATGGCGTTGGCGGAGTTTTAGCTTGCTGCCCAAGCTCAGGCCCCCTTTTCATTTATTCAGACATTCCCAGAGGACCCATTGGAACTGTCCTTTTTTATTAAAAGAGGAAAACAAAAACCCTCAGGTTTTTGGAAGCCACAATACAGTAACTTCATCCTTTGAAGTCACACTATTTCAGTCCAAGTTATAAAACAGATCCTCATTGGCTCAATTCTTACCAACATTGTCAACTGTTATCCCCCTATGGACACCATTTCCCCCCTCCTTCCTAAACTCCAAACAGCTCCGTTCTTAAAAAGCCCAACCACAATTCCACTGTCATCTCCAATTACTGCACCTGTCCAGCCTCCTCTTCATCTCTTCGGTTCCAAAGTGTATGGCTGCCACCCAACTCTATGCTTGCCTCTCCCATCACTCCCTTCGTTTGGGCTTCTTTACACACTCAGCACCGAGACCACCGTGGTCAAAATTATTAATAACATTTTCAATCACTACCCTCCTTGTCCTTTTTTGTGGCCTTCAACTCTTGACCTGACATACTCTTCCATTCCTACCTGTCCTAATGAAGTCAACTCACCAATAGGCTTTCCTTTCACCCTCTCGTGGTCATCTGTGTGCTCCAAGATTCAATCTTACTCCCCATCCTTAATTCATCTTTACGCTGTTTCTTGGTGACATAAATGTAAGCACGGGGGCCAGCTTTTATACGTATGCTGATGATGCCCAACTCTGCAAACCAACTCGCCACTCCCCCACAAACCCTATGTCCCCACTTATATATTCCACAATTCAGACTCTGCTGTATTGTGCAATCCTCCTTCCTCCATTCTCCCAGGAATAGCACAGCCGTTGGCCATCTTGCTTTCACACTCTGGAATTCTCTGCCTTGTTTGCACTCTCCCCTTTAAAAACATCCTGAAAACACACCCCTTCAACCATGCCTTTGGCCACCTTCACCCTTCCCCCTGTCTAGGTCCAATCTACACCTGTGGAGCCCTTTGAAATGTTTTGCTGTGTTATAAATGTATGTTCTTGTTAAAGATGCTATATAAATGCATGCAACTGTTAGTTTGAACATATGTCAAGTTATAATCAAATGAAAAGGAATTGAAGCTGATGTAAAAAAAAATTCTTTGCTCTGGTTCCGGTGGAATTAAATATTTTTTCAATAAAATGCTTGCAGGGTATTATACGATGAATTCCACTGTGCTCCAGACAAAAATCAGTAAGTCTCCGAGAGTTGAGTGAGACCATTATATTTAACATGACTATATATCAACAGAAAAATGAGGTCAGGCTGCAATGTGTGTAGTAGATTAGCCCAAATTCTCCTATCCCCCAGCCCTGATCTGCTATTAATTCAGAATGGGGAAACCAGGCAAGGTCAGACAGTTGCTCTCTCTAGGCAAACAAGATAATTATTTGCTCACAAAACAGTCTCTCAATTTCTATCCTGACAGTACGAGAATCAGTTTTGTGAGCACCAGCATCCCATACTGATCCACGGCTTCAAAACCAGCTTTTTAAAAAAAAGAGTAAAGCATTTGTTTCTGCGATATTTCACAGTACAGGAGTAGTAATATTACTGATTTGCCCCTTTCAGAACCAACATGGCCTATGGCAACAACCATCTCTGTAATTGACAGCAAGTCAAACATGTCAGTATAAACAGCACTGCCCCATTTTGTCCCCGATCCACACTGTCCTCTTCTGACATTATCATAACTACCATCAATGCTGCTTCATTAGGAGTATGAGAGTGGTGTCTTAAGGACATAAGAAATAGGAGCAGGAGTAGGCCACATGGCCCATCGAGCCTGCTCCACCATTCAATAAGCTCATGTCTGAACTTCTACATCAACTCCACTTTCCCGCCCTATCCCTTGGTTCTCTTTGTGCCCAAATATCTATCGATCTCGGTCTTGAACACACCCATCGGCTGAGCCTCCACAGCCCTCTGGGGTGGAGAATTACAAAGATTCACAATCCTCTGAGTGAAGAGGTTTCGCCTCCTCTCAGTCCAAAATGGCCGGCCCCTTATCCTGAGACTATGCCCCCCTAGTTCTACACTCTCCAGCCAGGGGAAACAACCTCTCAGCATCTACCCCGCCAAGCCCTCTAAGAATTTTATACGTTTCAATGAGATCACCTCTCATTCTTCTAAACTCCAGAGAGTATTGGCCCAATCTGCTCAATCTCTCCTCATAGGACAACTCTCTCATCCCAGGAATCAATCTCGTGAACCTTTGTTGCATCCCCTCTAAGGCAAGTATATCCTTCCTTAGGCAAGGAGACCAAAACTGTGCACAGTGCTCCAGGTGCGGCCTCACCAAGCCCTATATAATTGCAGCAAGACTTCCTTACTCTTATACTCCAACCCCTTTGCAATAGACGTTTTGCCTTCCCAATTGCTTGCTGTACCGGCATGTTAACTTTGTGAAATAACAGAAAATGCTGGAAATACTCAGCAGGCCAGGCAGCATCCGTGGAGAGAGAAACAGAGTTAACGTTTCAGGTCTGGGATCCTTCATCAGAACTGGAAAAAGCTGGAGATGTAACAGATATTAAGCAGGTGCAGAGACCAGGGGGGGGGGGGGGGGGGGGGGGGGCGGGGTAGGAGGAATTGAAAGAACACCCTGTACTTTTGAAAGAGGCAGGAAAGATAAAATGTTGCAAATGGGAGTGGCAAAAATCATACTGCATGAAAAATGGGGGCAGGGATAATTATCTGAAATTGTTGAACTCAATCTTGAGTCCGGCAGGCTGCAAAATGCCCAATCGAAAGATGAGGTGCTGTTCCTCGAGCTTACGTTGAGCTTCATTGGAACAATGCAATAGGCCGAGGGCAGAGAGATCAGAGTGGGAGTGAAGCGGTGAATTAAAGTGACAGGCGACCGGAAGCTCAGGGTCACCCTTACGGACTGAACAGAGGTGTTCCGCAAAGCGGTCGCCCAATCTGCGTTTGGTCTCCCCAATGTAGAGGAGACCACATCGTGAGCAGCAAATACAGTATATTAAATTGCAAGAAGTACAAGTAAATTGCTGTTTCACCTGGAAGGGGTGTTTGGGGCCCTGGACAGTGGGAAGGGAGGAGGTAAAAGGGCATGTGTTGCATCTCCTGCGCTTGCACGGGAAGGTGCCAGGTGAAGGAGCAGGGCTGTTGGGGGTGATTGAGGAGTGGACCAGGGTGTCGCGGAGGGAGCGGTCCCTTCGGAATGCTGAAAGGGGAGGTGAGGGGAAGATGTGTTTGGTGGTGGGATCACGTTGGAGGTGGCGGAAATGGCGGAGGATGATCCGTTGAATGTGGAGGCTGGTGGGGTGAAAGGTGAGGACAAGGGGAACCCTATCGTGGTTCTGGGAGGGAGGGGAAGGGGTGAGGCCAGAAGTGCAGGAAATAGAAATAGCCTGTTCTTACCCCACGGAACTTATCTCTTCCTATCTCGACTCTATTTTTTCTCCCCTTGTCCAGTCTCTTCCCGCCTACATTCGCGACTCTTCCGACGCCCTCCGTCACTTTAACAGTTTGCAGTTTCCTGGCCCCAACCGTCTCCTTTTCACTATGGAAGTCCAATCCCTCTACACCGCCATCCCCCACCAGGACGGCCTTCGGGCGCTCCATTTCTTCCTTGAACAGAGGCCCAACCAGTCCCCATCCACCACCATCCTCCTCCGCCTGGCTGAACTTGTTCTCACATTGAACAACTTCTCCTTTGACTCCACTCACTTCCTCCAAATTAAAGGTGTTGCTATGGGAACCCGCATGGGCCCTAGCTATGCCTGCCTTTTCATGGGACATGTGGAACACTCTTTGTTCCAGTCCTACTCAGGTCCCCTCCCTCACCTCTTTTTCCGGTACATCGATGACTGTATTGGTGCCGTTTCCTGCTCTCGCCCTGAACTAGATAAGTTCATTCACTTTACTTCCAATTTCCACCCTTCCCTCACCTTCACATGGTCCATCTCCGACTCTTCCCTTCCCTTCCTTGACTTCTCCGTCTCCATCTCTAGTGGTCGGCTTTCAACAAACATCCACTACAAGCCCACCAACTCCCACAGCTACCTGGACTACACTTCCTCCCACCCCGCTTCCTGTAAGGACTCTATTCCATTCTCCCAGTTTCTCTGTCTCTGCCGCGTCTGCTCCGACGATGCCACCTTCCATACCAGTGCTTCCGACATGTCTTCCTTTTTCCTCAACCGAGGATTCCCCTCTACCGTGGTTGACACGGCCCTTGACCGTGTCCGTTCTATTTCCCGCACTTCTGCTCTCACTCCTTCCCCTCCCTCCCAGAACCACGATAGGGTTCCCCTTGTCCTCACCTTTCACCCCACCAACCTCCACATTCAGCAGATCATCCTCAGCCATCTCCAACGTGATCCCACCACCAAACACATCTTCCCCTCACCTCCCCTTTGAGCATTGCAAAGGGACCGCTCCCTCCGCGACACCCTGGTCCACTCCTCAATCACCCCCAACAGCCCTTCTCCTTCACCTGGCACCTTCCCGTGCAAGCGCAGGAGATGCAACACATGCCCTTTCACCTCCTCCCTTCCCACTGTCCAGGGCCCCAAACACCCCTTCCAGGTGAAACAGCGATTTACTTGTACTTCTTGCAATTTAATATACTGTATTTGCTGCTCACGATGTGGTCTCCTCTACATTGGGGAGACCAAACGCAGATTGGGCGACCGCTTTGCGGAACACCTCTGTTCAGTCCGTAAGGGTGACCCTGAGCTTCCGGTCGCCTGTCACTTTAATTCACCGCTTCACTCCCACTCTGATCTCTCTGCCCTCGGCCTATTGCATTGTTCCAATGAAGCTCAACGTAAGCTCGAGGAACAGCACCTCATCTTTCGATTGGGCACTTTGCAGTCTGCCGGACTCAACATTAAGTTCAACAATTTCAGATAATTATCCCTGCCCCCATTTTTCATGCAGTATGATTTTTGCCATTCACATTTGCAACATTTTATCTTTCCTGCCTCTTACAAAAGTACAGGGTGTTCTTTCTATTTCTTCCTCCCCTCCTAACCCCCCACCCCCTGTCTCTGCACCTGCTTAATATCTGTTACATCTCCAGCTTTTTCCAGTTCTGATGAAGGGTCCCAGACCTGAAACGTTAACTCTGTTTCTCTCTCCACGGATGCTGCCTGGCCTGCTGAGTATTTCCAGCATTTTCTGTTGTTATTTCAGATTTCCAGCATCCGCAGTATTTTGCTATTATGTTAACTTTGTGCTTCGTATACATGGTCCCCCAAATCCCTCTGATTACCAACATTTACTAGTCTCTCACTTTCTAAAAAATATTCAGCTTTTTCATTCTTCCTACCTAAGTGGATAATTTCACACTTCCCCACATGATACTCCATCTGCCACCTTCTTACCCAATTACTTAACCTGTCTATATCCCATTGCAGCCTCTTTGCGTCCGCCTCACAGCTTACCTTCCCACCTAGCTTTGTATCGTCAGCAAACTTTATACTTGGTCTCCTCATCCAAGTCATTGATATCGTTTGTAAATAGCTGAGGCCCAAGCACTGATCCATGTGGCACTCCACTAGTTACACCTGCCATCCCGAAATTATGCATTTATTCTTACTCCCTTTTCTGTCCATTAACCAATCCTCAATCCATGCTAATATATTACAGGTAGACTATCCTCTATCCAAACTTCTGAAAACCGAAAACCTCTGAAAACCGAAAGTTTTTTCGTTCAGCGTAAGTCGTGTGCACGACATGACCCGAGTGGCGCAAAACATGGCAGGAGTGGTCCTCTGGGGCCCAGAACAAGAATTCCTGCAGATTGTCGACACGCCGGCCTTCGCTCTCGATGTTAAGTGTGACTGAGGGAGCTCTGCCTTTCCCTGTGAGCAGGGCAGAGGGTCACAGAGTTCCCTCCTGGGTAGGAGATTGCAGGCCGAGCCGGGCAGTGTGAAGGAGGTACCGGGAGAGTGAACCCAACAATACAGCGGCCCGTCCGATAGCTGCAGCGGCCTGTCTGATATTCTTTACTCCGCCCCCACCCCCCGACCTGATTTGCAGGCCAGTTTAGCGTAGGAGTCAGCCGATATTCGGCTTTCCCACAACTGGCGGCGGCAGTCGAGCCCCAGACCCCCACTAAGTCAAGGAATTCAGAGAAGCAGGAAGGGGAATGAGACACGGAGCAGGGGGAGCTGTAAACAGACGGTGAGCGGCAGCACAGAGAAGCAGGAAGGGGAATGCGACACGGAACAGTCGCAAGAGGTAGCCTGAACTTTAAAAATTTATATTAAATACAAATACTAATTACCAAATTAATTTAATGTTCAGAGTTTCCCAGTCTGAAATAATACCTTCTGAAATCCGAAAATTTCCGAAAACCGAAACACAGCTGGTCCCAAGGTTTTTGGATAAGGGATAGTCAACCTGTACCCCCAATCCTATGAGCCCTAATCCTATGCAACAACCTCCTGTGTGGCACCTTATCGAATGCCTTCTGAAAATCCAAATATACTACATCCACTGGTTCCCCCTCATCTATTCTGCTAGTTACGCCCTCCAAAATTAATTGTCAAACACTATTTCCCTTTCATATAACCATGTTGATTCTGCCTAATTATACTGTGACTTTCTAAGTGTCCTGCTACCACGTCTCAATAATAAATTCTAGCATTCTCACGACTACTTGAGTCAGGCTAACTGTCCTGTTTTCTCTCTCCTTCCTTTCTTGAACAGCGGGTTACATTTGCTACCTTCCAATCCACGGGGACCGTTCTAGAATCTAGGGAATTCTGAAGGTCAAAACCAATGCATCCACCATCTCTGCAGCCACCTCTTTTAAAACCTATGGGTGTAGGCCATCAGTTCCAGGGGATTTGTCAGCTTTTAGTCCCATTAATTTTTCCAGTACTTTTTCTTTTCTAATATTAATTACATTAAGTTCCTCACTCTCATTAAACCTTTGGTTCCCCACAATGTCTGGTATGTTCTGTGTGTCCTCTACTGTGAAGACAGACACAAAATATTTGTTTTAACATCTCTGCCATTTCCTTATTCCCCGTTATAATTTCTTCTTTCTCTGCCTCTAAGGGACCCACGTTTACTTTCACTAATCTCTTTTTAAATACTTGTAAAAGCTCTTCCATTCTGTTTTTATATTTCTCATCCATGCCTTTGTTACCTCTAGACTTGACTATTCCAACGCACTCCTGGCTGGCCTCCCACATTCTACTCTATGTAAACTTGAGGTCATCCAAAACTCGGCTGCCCGTGTCCTAACTCGCACCAAGTCCCGTTCACCCATCACCCCTGTGCTTGCTGACCTACATTGGCTCCCGGTTAAGCAACGCCTCGATTTCAAAATTCTCATCCTGGTTTTCAATTCCCTCCATGGCCTCGCCCCTCCCTATCTATGTAATCTCCTTCAGCCCCACAACCACCACACCCCCCCCACAGAGATATCTGCGCGCCTCTAATTCTGGCCTCTTGAGCATCCCTGATTATAATCGCTCAACCATTGGTGGCCGTGCCTTCTGTTGCCTGGGCCCTAAGCTCTGGAATCCCCTGCCTAAACCTCTCCGCCTCTCTTTCCTCCTTTAAGACGCTCCTTAAAACCTACCTCTTTGACCAAGCTTTTGGTCACCTGCCCTAATTTCTCCTTATTTGGATCGGTGTCAAAATTCTTTTGTCTTTTAATACTCCTGTGCAGCGCCTTGGGACGTTTTACTACGTTAAAGGCGCTATATAAATATATAAGTTGTTGTTGTTCTGGCTAGTTTACTCTCGTATTCTATTTTCTCCCTCTATCAATTTCTTGGTCTTCATTTGTTGATTTTTAAAACCCTCCCAATCCTCAGGCTTACTACCCTTTTTGGCAACATTGTAAGCTTCTATTTTTAATCTAATACTATCCTTAACTTCTCTAGTTAGCCATGGCTGTACCACTTTTCCAGTGGAGTCTTTATTCCTCAAGAGAATGTATATTTGTTGAAAATTACAGATTATTTCTTTAAATGTTTGCCATTGCTTAACTACTGTCTTTTAAGCGAATTTCCCAATCTGCCTCAGCTGACTCGTCCCTCATACCTCCCTAATTGTCTTATTAATCCTCCCTAAGGCACCAAACCAAGGCAGGTAACCTTGCTCTTTAGATGTCAGGTTTAAATGCCAATTCAGGGCGCATTTCCAGTCACGCAGAGCCTTGTTTTCATTGCTCGACTTCTGCCTGGCTGGAAGTTTTAACTGTTCTGGTTAGGAGAGCGCTTGGCACATACATAGTATTGTCTCCCAGAAATCAGAAATTTAAATCTTTAGAGGGCATGGAAGGGAGAATCTCTGTTCTCCAAACATTTAAATGAAGGTCAGGTCAGTTTACAAAATGTTCAGGTTGTCAAAGCGAAGTGGTGTGAGATTACAGGCTCCAGGGAGCCACACTCCATTGCTTTCTGGAATCAGATCAGCTAGCAGTGTAGCTGCACCCTGACCTAGCACGTGAACTTACACCAAGTCAGGAATCCAATGCTCTGACGTTGCAGCAGGTGGGGCATGTAAGAGAACAATAACAGATCAGTACTGGGGCACAATTATTATTTATGTATATACATCAGTGGTTTTCAAACTTTTATGTGCAGTGAATTCCCTGCAAATATTGGTACACTTCCTGTTCTAACTTCTAAACGATAATGATTACTAATATATAGAAATAAAATCTGATGATCCCGGGAACCCTCTAGGGTCTGGGGATCCCAGTTTGAAAGCCTATGGTATACGTCTTTCCAATCGCACAACTCCACACCTACACAAGAACAATTAATTTCAAATGTCTTTCATTTATTAGCATTGTCAAAATTCACTAACTGCTGAATGTTTATTAATTGGTGCAATTAAGAATTCTACGCCCTGTATTTGTTCAGATGGGTGTCCCGAGAAAAGCTGAACTGAATTAGAAACAATTAGTTCTTGGAAGGAACAATGTGCACATTTCAGTCCTGGAAGAACAGCTTCAAAACGTATGACAACAATTCAGAACAAACACACTTAGACCCTTATAACCAGACTGAAAAGTGACTGTACAATTGCACTAATCATCTGGCAGGAGGCTGCTTGTTTTTAATTAAAGCATCAGGCGCAAGATCAGAGAATCAACAGTTATATTACTCTGCAATACAAGCGATAGACTTGCATTTTTGAAAGTCTTCATCGCATTTGGTTACATATTTTTGTTAAATAGTCAGGTGAAATCATACCATTAAAAGTATTCACAGGGTCAACCAAAGTGCAAAATATCTTTGCCCAACAGTTCTTGAAGAGCTCCAGCACACTGCTATTATGAGCATCAGTGTGCACTTGGTGGGTCGCCATTTAAAACAAACATTAATCAGCTGGTGGCTGTTCTCGTCCCCTGTTGCTTGTCAGAAAAAAACAGCTGGACTGTTGGTCTGGGAACACCGCTTCTATGTACAGTACACACATGGTGCATCTGAGCAACACATCACCGGAGCCAGAGACTAGTCAGTCTGCATTTCTGAGTCACAGAAAACTTTGCAACAGACAGGCTTTTGATTTGCCTGCCCCACAGCACTGGTTAATCATTTAATGATAGAGACTTGTAAATTATGGTTCAACTGCCCACTAGGAGGAAAGGTTTAACATACATTTTACATGCAAGATTGTACTTGCAACCGAGTCAGGGCAGCTTCTGTTCAATATAACGTTTCAAAAAAGCGAGGAGAACAAAAAATACATAATTCAGAGAGGCTTTGTAATTCCAATCCTAAAGAAGTTTATTTCATCCAACTTTTTCTGGCAAAAATCTGGTAACACTCCTGGGGACAAACATTCAATAAAATACCTCGGAGACTAACTTGTCTGTGTGTGTCAGCCGTGGCTCAGTGGGCAGCACTCTCGCCTCTGAGTCAGAAGGTTGTGGGTTCAATCCCCACTCCAGAGACTTGAGCACAAAAAGTCTAGGCTGACACTCCAGTGCGTTACTGAGCGAGGTGCTGTCTTTCGGATGAGACGTTAAACAGAGGCCCCTGTCTGCTCTCTCAGGTGGATGTTAAAGATCCCATGGCACTATTTCAAAGAGGAGCAGGGGAGTTATCCCCGGTGTCTTGTCTAATATTTATCCTTCAACCAATATCACTAATGCTGTTTGTGCACAAACTGGCTGCCGCGCTTCCTACATTACAACAGTGACTGCACTTCAAAAAGTACTTCATTGGCTGTAAAGCGCTTTGGGACATCCAGTGGTTGTGAAATGCGCTGTAGAAATGCAAGTCTTTCTTTTTGTTCATGATGACATCAAGCAGTGCCTGTACTCCTGAATGAGACAAGGTTAACCACAGTACAATCCAGCACTTTACAAATTACACTGTTACTTGGTAAGGGTAATTCTGGGCTTCTATTATCTTTGCATCATGTGACAACCTGTTGCAGATACCTAGTCTGACACAACACGCCACACCTTCTAATCTAGAGTATGAAGTTGCCTAGGCTGCCAAATGTTCTTCTGTGAGCAGGAATCTGGAATAGATATTCATTACAACATATTTCAAAGCCATCTCCCATCAAAGGTAATTTCCTGTTCATTGAGAGAATTTTAATGCTCAAGACTAGCAAACCTCTTAACAATAGCTGGGTTAGTAGCAATGGCCTGCATTTACAAGCACGGGCTTCAGCTTCAAGGTCCCCAACAATGGACATGTTTCAATACATGCCATCCAAGCAATAAACCATAAATGCTACAATAAGCCTCGCTTGCCTATATATCACAACCACTAGTTCAAAAAAAATAATTTGTGTGAACACTTTGAAGATGTTTCCCAGAGGCGTGATAAGGTACTACATAAATACAAGCTGTCCTCTCTCATTGAATGAGCAGATCTCCCATTCCATTGTTCACAAACAGTCTGGGATCTGGAGTACAGCTTCTGACAGCAGCCTAAACACATCTGTTGCTGTAATACAACAAATTCACTGAGACAATGCATCATGTGACTGACTGAAGGTAAAGATATTAAATACATTAATATTGAAAGATACAAGCCTCAGATGTAATATTTGGCCATTGAATAATATTTGCTCAGGATGCAGACACTTTGCTGTTTTCTCCCAAAATACCTTATTCCTGGTTATTTACATAATAACTTTCCCATCATGGATTTGCAGTAGTTATTTAAGATGCAGGTATTAATTTGTTTATTCTTCCCTCCTATCACCCCAAAACTTTCCTTTGTCTCAGTTACTTATATGAATACAGGAGATATTTGTTCTCTTACTTCTCACAGTAGATTTGTCTTATCTGCTGACATGATCATTGGTAAAGCACTTGCTCGGAAGCTTTTTCCAACTGATGAGCCCCTAATAACCAGCACCATTGCCCACTTGCTATGGTCCAAGCCTGGCTGACTGACTTTAGCCGCATCACATTTTCAAGTTCAGCCTTGTAATGTCCCCTTTGACCCCAGTGCAAAAACTAGCCCCACTCAGCAACCTTAAAAAAAACATTATTCCAAACACTATTAGGTGAGAAAAGTTATTTAAATGCTTATACTATATAAAATTGCTTGAAGAGGCCTTTTTCTTCCACTCATGCACAATTGCTGTTTGCAAATTTTCTGGCCAGTTGTCATGTGATGTGACTGTGATGAACTTTGGGTAGTTCCACGAGAGAGCAAAAACTACAACTTCCACAAAGCAGTGCTCTCATTAAACACAAAGAAATCAGAAATCCTCTGGACACAAATTTAACTCTCGTGAAATTTTCACCTCAAGCCTCAGGCCCCAGACAGAAGGGCGGATTGCTGTGACAGGAAATGTTTCCAACATAAATTTCCTGGGTAAATTCAGTGATTTCTTCCCCCGTCCCAGCAACTGCTTAATTTTGTGTTTGCGTTACTTTTAGCTGTAAACACTGACTTGAATGAAGGCAAGTGGTGGCCGAAAACAGTGTGAAGAAATTGTGCTCCATGCTGGTTTGTGAAAGGTGACATAAATCAACTGAGCGGCCTGCGGGTGGCGCTGTCCAGGGAGAGTATAAATACTCGGGCACAGGCCCAGCTTGCACAGGACATTCTTTACAGGAACTAGTGAAGGACACAACTAGACCTCCATGTTGTAAAACAGTTGATTAAAGCTTGGTTTAACGCTCAAACCAAGTGCCTAGTAGTTTTCTTCCGTCAAAAGGTATCTTAGAAAAAATATAAGGGATTTGATTGCTCAGTTTTTTGCTGGCTACTTGTTCCCCATTGGTACCTTTTACTTTTGTTTCATTCAATTTTAGTGAATCAGATGTTTGATTGGTCACTTCACAGACGAGTGGTTAGCTGAGCCACTAAAGATTTTGTTTCCCTATAAATTGCAAATAGGATGGTCTTAGGTGCAATGTCGCATTTAGCTTTAAGAACTCTGAAAGGAGTGGCTCTGTGGATGTGTGCTAGATGTAAACTTTTCTATAACTAGCTATAGGTACATTAATGTCGCATCAATGTCACTACAAATACACACCGATAAAGCTATCTCATCAGTGCTAGTGTTAAGAATGAAATACAAGTCAGTCCTGTGTTTAGTTGGTGTTTGGCGGTGGATGGGGGTTGTGACCAATGTTCCCATTAAGCTGCGCAGCAGCCGGCGCACCGGCTTTTAAATAGAAAAAAACGCACATGCGTGGGAATTTGAATGGGCTGCACAGCACGTTAAAGGAGCTGCGCACCCAAAAAACATTTAAGAGAACATTGGTTGTGACCAACCTATCGACTTCATGTACTGAACTACGAAGATGTGCAGTTACAGCATGCACGCTCACACATCCACGATTTCCCCAGATTGTGAGTTTCTGATATTGGCCACGTTGTTTGAAAGAGGCGAGTGGTTTTGAGTTGCTTCAGCAGACACAGATAGTAAAGAAAGGTTAGTGACCGAGTCACTGCAAACCAGTCTTGTGAACCTACCAGCAGCTGGCAATAGGGCAGCGTGTTTGCCCTCTTACTCACACAGCCAGAGTTTCTCCCCAGCAGCCAGAAATCAGCAGCTGCCAAGGCCCCAGTGAAACCTGCAACTCAAAACCTCACAGAAGGGCAGGCCGATGTCGAGAAAACCTCTTTAAGGCATTTCTAACATTAAATAACCAATTTTGTGGGTAAATTTAGTTTTTTTCTCTACATTTATTAGTTCATGCGTTTGTCATGCTATAAACATAAAATTGCAAAAAAGGGAAGGAGATAAAAATGGAATAAAAGGTATTGCTTTTTAAAAATTAAATTAAAAAAGGCAGCAGCAGAGGATACTCTTCACAGCTTCACTCCCACTCCTTCAGACCAATAGAATTGATGAGCCAATACCCAAGAAAATATGTAAGGAATTCCACAGAAAGTTGATTTTCAATCCAATATTTAGTATTACTGTGCTGCCTATGTGCAGGTTATTGTAGTGTTATCCCCTATCCTCCAGTAAAAATTACAGTAGTTTAGCTCGCTGTTGTGTATTTTCATTTTGTTTCTTCCTTTAAGTGGAGCTGCTCAAGGGAGTCATGCAGTCTGCTGAGGAATATAAACTTCTACTTAATAAGACTCGCTTTTCTAACTGTGAAAATTGAACTAAATCAACTACCATCTGTTCCGTCTGATCAAAGTGTTGAACATTTGGTTAAAAAAAATGAAACCAGCACCTTCATGCAGTAAGTCTTTACACAAGACATCATGTTGCAAACCACTGTATAAGATGCTCCCTTGCCCTAATCTTGTTAAGACAATACAGTTATTGGGACATATATGCCAGATTTTACAGTAATCTCCCAGCAGTCTGCTGCAGGAACAACAGATTGCAGCCATGAGAATCACCGTCAGGAAAGCTGGCATGAGGCTTCATAAATAACAAGACATCTGGAAAGTTATAAAGCGAACATAAGCAGCAGCTTGAGCGTATAACAGCAAGAATGTTTTGAGCCCACGTAAAATGCATGAGAAGAAATTAAATGAGCTGAGAGCTAAACTGCGCTGTGTCAACACAAAGGCATGAAAAGGCCTGGCATTTTCAGCAAGGGAAGCATCCAGTTTTACAACACAATTACTGCTAGTTCTGCCACTTTCAATTTGAAAAAAATGCCAACAGTTTTTTTTGTTGTTAATGCTTTTCTTTATTTCAAGCCACACATACAGACAAACCCTCTCCTTTTCCAAGATCCATCCAACACTTAAACCCTGCAAAGTGCTAAGTGGATTAGCCAACAAATCTTACACAGAATGTGGATCAGGATTTCCTGCAAATTGGGATAAGAATAACGTGCTTGAGATGTTGTGTCAGGAATATGCTACTTATCTGTACTTGGATGCCTTTAAAGTCGACCAGTGATTCCGGTGGGACCAGCCTCTGTCTACATCACAAATATTAGATCTCTCAAATGATCCGGAGCTAGGAAGTGAGGCTTAGAGCAATCCCAAGAATCAGGTTGGGGCAGATGTTGCTGGCTTGGGCTGAGGTTTAGCTGGAGGCTGAACCAATCGATGGCGAGGGTGCAAATGAGCAATGTTACCATTGACCAATTAGATCCTAGAAAATGGTGCTACACCACTGGCTTTAGTTTATGGACCAATCAGGTCACAGGAATCAGGCCATAGACAGCTGGATGGACAGACAACTCCAAACATTAGCAAGACCGAAGTCGTCATCTTCGGCCCCCACCACAAACATCACTCCCTAGTTACTGGTTCCATTCCCCTCCCTGGCCACTGCCTCAGGCTGGACCAGTGAGTTCCCAAACTTGGGGTCCTATTGGACGTGAGCTGAGCTTCCTCTCGATCACATCTCCGAAATATCACCCATCTCCACCCCGCTTCACCTTATCTCCTGCTGAAACCCTCATCCATGCCTTTGTTACCTCCAGCCGTGACTATTCCAACGCTCTCCTGGCTAGCCTCCCATCTTCCACCCCCCATAAATTGGAGCTCATCCAAAACTCTGCTGCCCGTGTTCTAACCCGCATCAAGTCCACTCACCCATCACATCTATGCTCATTGACCTATGTTGGCTCCCAGTCCACTAATGCCTCAATTTTAAAATTCTCATCCTAGTGTTCAAATCCCTTGATGATCTCACCACTCTCTATTTCTGTAACCTCTTCCAGCCCTGAAACTCTCCAAGAATTCTGCATAGCTCCAACTCTGGACTTTTGTGCATCACCCACTCCCTTCGTCACACCATTGGCAGCCATGTCTTCAGCCATCTAGGCCCTAAGCTATAGAATTACATCCCTAAACCTCACCATCTCTCCACCTCTCCCTCCTTCTTGAAGACCCTTCTTAAACCTTACCTCTTTGACCAAGCTTTTAGTCATCTGTCCTAATATCTCTTTCTTTGGCTCGGTGTTAATTTTTGTCTGATTACGTTCCTGTGAAGCATCTTGGGATGTTATATTACATTAAAGGCACTATATCACTATATAAATGCAAACTGTTATTTTTTCTGTATGTTAACTTACTAGCACATTATTTGGACTTTTAGAAAGTGTCTGACAACTTGCCACACAATAGGTTACTTTATAAGATATAGTCCTGTGGGACAGAAGGGAAGATACCGGATTGGATAGGGAATTGATTGTGTTCTCGCAGGCAGACGGTTGTTATTAGTGGAAGTGGTTCTGCGTGGAGACTGGTTACTGGTGGAGTCCCACAGGGATCAGTGTTAGGATCGCTGCTCTTCATAATCTAGATTAATGATCTAGATGGAGTTGTTGTGGGTAATGTCTGCAAGTTCACGGATGACACAAAGATTTGTGGTAGTGTTAGGATCCTCAATGAGAAAAAAAACCTACAATCTAATCTAGATGTGATGGGGGAATGACCTGCATCTGACAGATGTTATTTAATGTAGATAAATGTAGTGACATGCATGTGGGTAGGTCTAATGCCAAGCATGTGTATACCATGCTTGGTACAGAATTAAAGTCTGTTGATTGGGAAAGGGACCTACAAGTTATAGCACAAGTCTCTGAAGATGCATGACCACTGCCAAGAGGCTATTACGAAGGCAAAATCCAGTACAAAGGCAAAGAAACCAATCGTGTCCTTGTACAAGACTCTGATGGTGAATGTGGATTCGCTGTAACAGTTGAAAAAGGCGCCGAATGAGTTCCTTTCTGTGAATAATATCACTGCATACCAAAGGTTGGTGGGACGTTGGGTATGTACCTCATGGTCACTGTGATCTCCTGAACTTTGATCACTTTAGGGGGTCGGAGAGGAATTTCCCTGATTCCACCCCCCCCCCGCCCCGAGTTGTCCTAGGGTTTTTTTTACATCTCCCAGAAGTTTACATGGTTGCTGGTGGGAGGGGACACCGGAGGCCATGATGCGTTGTTGCATTCTGACTGTTTGAAACATGTTCGATGGACCAGCCAGCAGTCTTTTCAGATGTTTGTATTTCGGTTTCTGTATGGTAATAAAAAGTTATTTTCTGCAATGCTTTCCTTCAGGTAGCCAACTGTGTTTTTCTCAAGTTAGGCTAGGTCGGCTAACATAGGTGTGTCATTATTTGAAGAGGGGATCCCAATGTGCTAATAATTACAGGAGGAATCCTACACAGAAATGTTTAAAAACTATTGTCGAGGTAAATTATTAGTTGTACACAAGAAAACTCTACCTGCTCCACAACCTAATGCAGATGCACACAAGTCACTCTAGGTCCTTCAATACTACAGGCTGGGTCTTTGGAGGGTGGCCCAAAAATGTTGCTCTCCTGAATTTATACTGTCGTCGCACTGCCCTCCCAACTGGCAGAGGTGTGGTCCAAAGGGTTCTACGTGCATATATGGCTGTAATAGTGCCTTATGACTTGAAATATCCCAGGATTTCCTCAGCATGGCGTGTCATGACATCACGGGAGCATGCATGCAACAACAGAGGGTGCTCTGAAAATCTGGGCAGATTGTGCTAGCACAAAGGCAGTTAAGAGTTAGACAGGCAACATATATTAATGCCCATCTGGCCATGGTCTTTTGGTGGTGGTGGTGGTGGGGGGGTTAGGAAAGATAACAGATTGCAGAATCTACTGGCAGAAAATCAATATAAAAGCAGGTTCTGTTTCAACCCCTGATGTGCCAAGCAGATCAATTTGTCAACCTGCCTTGTTGACCTTATGGGAGGTGATGTTTTAAGAGTGCAAAGAAAAGCATTGATGCTGTATCTAATGTTGCTGGCTTTGTATTTTGTTAATCTCATGTTTGAACTCTGCAGCTGGCTGTGCTGTAGTCCTGCAGCATGACATTTTCTTCTACTTTGCAACTTCTGCCTCCTCCCAATGGAAATGCATGAGGATTAACTCACTCCACTGCAGGCGCTGAATACTACACTAACTTTACTTGCCTATACTATACCAGTGTTAAAGCTCACTGGTGTTACCCTTGTTTATTCACTGAACTTGAGGCTCAGACACCTACTTCTGTATGTAGACTGTTTTTTATCCACTTCTATTTTCTGAAAACTTCCCCCGTAAATTTTGAGGAGGTAACAAGGAGGGTCGATGAGGGTAGTGCGTTTGATGTAGTCTATATGGATTTTAGGAAGGCTTTTGATAAGGTCCCGCATAGCAGACTGGTCACGAAAGTAAAAGCCCGTGGGATCCTACGCAAAGTGGCAAGTTGGATCCAAAATTGGCTCAGAGGCAGGAAACAAAGGGTAACGGTCGAAGGGTGTTTTTGTGACTGGAAGGCTGTTTCCAGTGGGGTTCTGCAGGGCTCAGTACTAGGTCCTTTGCTTTTTGTGGTATATATCAATGATTTGGACTTGAATGTAGGAAGTATGATTAAGAAATTTGCAGCTGATACAAAAATTGGCTGTGTGGTTGATGAAGAAGAAGAAAGCTGCAGACTGCAGGAAGATATCAATGGACTGGTCAGGTGGGCAGAACAGTGGCAAATGGAATTCAATCTGGAGAAGTGTGAGGTACAGGTAGACTATCCTTTATCCGAACTTCCGAAAACCTCTAAAAAACCGAAAGTTTTTTCGTTCAGGGTAAGTCGTGCGCACGACGCCGACCCCCGCCCCCGGCCGACAAATTTCCCAGTCTTATAAAATACCTTCTGAAATCCAAAATTTTCCGAAAACCGAAACACGGCTGGTCCCGAGGTTTTCGGATAAAGGATAGTCTACCTGTAATGCATTTGGGGAGGACTAACAAGGCAAGGGAATATACTATAAATGGTAGGACACTGAGAAATGCAGAAGATCAAAGGCTCCTTGGAGTGCATGTCCACAGATCCCTGAAGGTAGCAGGACAGGTAGATAAGGTGGTTAAGAAGGCATATGGGATACTTGCCTTTATTAGCCGAGGCATAGAATATAAGAGCAGGGAGGTTATGCTTGAATGTATAAAACACTAGTTAGGCTGCAGCTAGAGTACTGCGTGCAGTTCTGGTCACCACATTACAGGAAGGATGCGATTGCATTAGAGGGGGTGCAGAGGAGATTTACGAGAATGTTGCTTGGGCTGGGGAATTTTAGCTATGAAGAAAGATTGGATAGGCTGGGGTTGTTTTCTTTGGAACAGTGGAGGCTGAGGGGAGACCTAATTGAGGTATATAAAATTATGAGGGGCCTTAATAGAGTGGACAGGAAGGACCTATTTCTCTGAGCAGAAGGGACAATAACCAGGGGGCATAGATTTAAAGTAATTGGTCGGAGGTTTACAGGGAATTTGAGGAGAAATGTTTTCACCCAGAGGGTGGTGGGGGTCTGGAACTCACTGCCTGAAAGGGTGGTCGAGGCAGAAACCCTCATCACATTTAAAAAGTATTTGGATATGCACTTGAAGTGCCGTAACCTACAAGGCTACGGACCAAGTGCTGGAAAGTGGGATTAGGCTGGAGAGCTCTTTGTTGGCCGGCACGGACAAGATGGGCCGAATGGCTTCCTTCTATGCTGTAAATTTCTATGATTCTATGAAACTGGACACTACAACAGGTAAGTAGTTATGTTACTGGACGAATAATCTAGAGGCTTGGACAAATAATCCAGTGAAGGAGAGTTCAAATCCCACATAACAGTTTGACAATTTGAATTCAGTTTAAAAGAAAATCTGGAAATAAAAAAACTGGTATTAGTAAAAGTGACCATGAAGCGGTCAGATTGTTGTAAATTCCAACTGGTTCACTAATGTCCTTTAGGGAAGGAAATCTGCCGTCCTTACCCGGTCTGGCCTATGTATGACTCCAGCCCCACACTAATGTGGTTGACTCTTAACTGCCCTCTGAAGTGGCCTGGCAAGAATCATAGAAAGTTACAGCACGGAAGGAAGCCATTTCGGCCCATCGTGTCCGCGCCGGCCAACAAAGTGCTATCCAGCCTAATCCCACTTCCCAGCTCTAGGTCCGTAGCCCTGCAGGTTACAGCATCCCAAGTGCACATCCAAGTACTTTTTAAATGATGTTAGGGTTCCTGCCTCTACCACCCTTTCAGGCAGCGAGTTCCAACCCCCACAACCTTCTGGGTGAAGAAGTTTCCCTTCAAATCCCCTCTAAACCTTCCACCAATTACGTTAAATCTGTGCCCCCTGGTTTTTGACCCCTCTGCAAGCCACTCAGTTGTATCAAACCACTACAAATAGTGGTTCAAGGCGGCGATCCACCACCTCCTTCTCAGGGCAACTAGGGTTGGCAATAAATTCGGGCCTTGCCAGCGAAGCCCACTTACCGAGAATGGAAAAAAAAGTCAGTCAACAGCTTTTCACAATGTATATTAATGAGCTAGACGAGGGAACTAGATGTAATATCTCCAAGTTTGCAGATGACACAAAGCTAGGTGGGCGTGTGTGCTGTGAGGAGGATGCCGAGAAACTCCAGTATGATTTGGACAGGTTGGGTGATTGGGCAGATGTATGGCAGAT
Organism: Somniosus microcephalus; assembly: GCF_052327205.1. Lineage (NCBI taxonomy): Eukaryota > Metazoa > Chordata > Chondrichthyes > Squaliformes > Somniosidae > Somniosus > Somniosus microcephalus. The sequence continues at coordinate 11,080,659 of NC_141005.1, read as the reverse complement.
GCAGTATAATGTGGATAAATGCGAGGTTATCCACTTTGGTGGCAAAAACAGGAAGGCAGATTATTATCTGAACGGCAATAGATTGAGAGAAGGGGAAGTGCAACGAGACCTGGGTGTCCTTGTGCACCAGTCGCTGAAGGTAAGCATGCAGGTGCAGCAGGCGGTTAAGAAGGCAAATGGTATGTTGGCCTTCGTAGCGAGAGAGTTCGAGTACAGGAACAAGGATGTCTTGCTGCAGTTGTACAGGGCCTTGGTGAGACCACATCTTGAGTATTGTGTGCAGTTTTGGTCGCCTTACCTGAGGAAGGATGTTCTTACCATGGAGGGAGTGCAGCGAAGATTCACCAGACTGATACCTGGGATGGCAGGAATGACGTATGAGGAGAGATTGCGTCGATTGGGCTTATACTCGCTGGAGTTTAGAAGAATGAGAGGGGATCTCATTGAAACTTATAAAATTCTAACAGGACTAGACAGACTAAATGCAGGAAGGATGTTCCCGATGGCCGGAGAGTCCATAACCAGGGGTCACAGTCTAAGGATAAGGAGTAAGCCATTTAGGACAGAGATGAGGAGGAATTTCTTCACCCAGAGTGGTGAACCTTTGGAATTCTCTACCACAGAAGGCAGTTGAGGCCAATTCATCAAATATATTCAAGAAGGAGTTAGATATATTTCTTAAGGTTAAAGGGATCAAGGGATATGGGGAGAAGGCAGGGACAGGGTACTGAATTTGGATGATCAGCCATGATCTCATTAAATGGCGGAACAGGCTCGAGGGGCCGAATGGCCTACTCCTGCTCCTATCTTCTATGTTTCTATGTTGAGATACCTCCTCCCCTTTCCTCTCCTAGTGCCACACATCTTTGTCAATCAAGGTGGTAAGCTCACAATCTGCATCAAGGCCTCTGCCAATATGAATATACCACAAAAGTGCACAAGTGTGCTTTTCAAAAGGTTCTCCCCTGTATCTGTTGCAAAATGTCTGGCCTCTGTTTGATGCCTTTTTCATGACATCATGTCTGAGAAATCACTGTGTCAATAATTACAGATATGAATCTCATTCCATCACTCCTTGCACAACTTTCCAATATTACAAACTCTGTTCACCCAAGTCACCTTACTCTGACCATTTTAATGAACTGAAACCACAATATGTTCTAGTCATGCAGTTCTACTGTGAGCACGTGACCAAACCAAAAGTGGTGTGCTTTCAGTGTCTGACGCATAGAAACCCTTCACTGTGCTCAACAGGCTCCAGACCAAGCTGTTGACAAATGCATACAGGTAGAGCTTCTGTTTACCTGATAGAACTCACACACTTCCTAGAAGGACACATCCAAAATTTGAAGAGCTTAGGTGCATGTTGGCAAGAGCAAAGGCTTAGTGACTCCTTTATCCCCCAAATGAATACAAAGGGTACTGCTGGAGTTCAACCAGCTAACTAACCAAGAGCAGTGTGCTTCCTGCTGAATTTACAGTCAGGCTACTGTGCCTGTTTATTGCATTGACTTGCAGGGTTATCTACATGAGTGGGAAGAATCCTACCCCTAGCAACAGGTCTATCCTGCAGGTCCCATTGAAGAGCCAAGTCAGCTGGTCAATGATCAATAATGCCCTGGGGTATTGCAAATTGCAGTATTGATCATCAAGTCTGCCATAGAAGTAAATTAAACAGTGATCAGGTGACATCAAGCTTGAGTGTTAAAAGCCTGTTGGTGGGAGAACAAAGGAGGTGGAGTCGCAGAGTTTTGAGGTTCTGAGTTAGAGTAGGACAATAGAAAAGTTGGCAATTTAATGAATGTTCAAATATAATGGAGGTATACTGTTGGGAAGAGTAGATGCTATGCCAACGCGGAAGAAAGCTCAACTTTACCTGCTTCGGTAATGAAGTGGAGCAAGTAGGCGGCCGTTAGGAACAGGTGGGGAAGAGTGAACCAAGTATTATTAGGTTGAGTGTATGAATGCAAAAGGGAAAAAAGTTGAGAACAAGATAGTTAACTGGAAAAAAGCTAATTAAAGTGACATTACAAAGGCACCTTTCCCAGATTAAATGGAAGGCAAACTTACAAATAGAATCATAGATCAGCAAAGGGAAATATTTAAACAGGAGATGGAAAGGGTATAAATCAAATATATCCCCAAATCAGTCCATCAAAGGCTGGGGTTTTATAAGAACATAAGAAAGAGGAGCAGGAGTCGGCCATTTGTCCCTCGAGCCTGCCCCGCCATTCAATAAGATCATGGCTGATCTTCGACCTCAACTCCACTTTCCTGCACTATCCCCATATCCCTTTAATATCCAAAAAATCTATCGATCTCTGTCTTGAATATACTCAACGACTGAGCCTCTACAGCCTTCTGGGGTAGAGAATTCCAAAGATTCCCCACCCTCAGTGAAGAAATTGCTCCTCATCCCAGTCCTAAATGTCCGACTCCTTATTCTGAGACTGTGACCCCTGGTTCTAGACTCCCCAGCCAGGGGAAACATCCTCCCTGCATCTAACCTGTCAAGCCCTGTAAGAATTGTATATGTTTCAATGAAATTACCCCTAATTCTTCTAAACTCCAGAGAATATAGGCCTAGTCTACTCAATCTCTCCTCATAGGACAATCCCCCCCATCCCAGGAATCAGTCTGGTGAACCTTTATTGCACTCCCTCCTTAGGTATGTCCCTCCTTAGGTAAGGAGACCAAAACTGTACACAATACTCCAGGTGTGGTCTCTCCAGGGCCCTATACAATTGTAGTAAGACGTCTTTATTCTTATACTCAAATCCTCTTGTAATAAAGGCCAACATACCATTTGCTTTCCTAATTGCTTGCTGTACCTGCATGTTAACTTACAGTGATTCGTGTACAAGGACACCCAGGTCCCCAGGTCCCTCTGAACACCAACATTTCCCAATCTCTCACCATTTAAAAAATCCGGAAATTAATTTATGGTGATTGTCAAATTTAAAACAGAAGAAACCATGTAGTTAGCATTTAAGGGGAAGATATTAAAAAGGAAGCCAGCACACACAAAGAATATACAAGGTGGCTACATTAGAAAGGCTAAAAGGAGGTACAAGAGAAGATAAAGATAAAGCAATAAAAAGGTTTTCTATAGGTATGTTAGTAATACAAGGTCAATCAAGGCCTAAATAGGACTGCTAAGAGGAGGAAAATTTGTACTGGAGAGCAAGGGAATAGCAGAGATATTAAATAAGCTCTTTGCCTCTGTTTTCACAAAAGAGCTGGATATTGCGATTGTAGAACCAGCAGTAGTGGGTACAGTACAGTTAGTGGATGCAATTATCGAAGAGAAATGGTACTAAAGATACTCAAACCTAAGGTAGATCAAACACTGGGATTTCTGAAAGCCAGGTCCTGCTTAACCAACCTCACAGAATTCTTCAAAGAAAGAATAAAGAGATCACTAAAGGAAATGGACATGGCTTATACGGATTTGATAAGATAGCAGACAAGAACTTGTAGCAAAGATAGTGGCACGGGAAATCATAGGAAATGTCGCTACCTGGATAGAGACATGGCTGGAGGGCAGAAAGTAGAGTAGCGGTTAAAGGCAGTGTCACCACTGAAAAGATGTTGTAACTGGTATTCCACAGGATACTGTGTTGGGGCTGCTCTCATTTACGATATACTTAAATGATCTGGAGTTAGCAATTGAAGGAGCAATATTGAAATTTGCTGATGCCAAATTGTGAAAAAGATTGTAAAGGATTGCAGGAAGGCTTAGATGAGTGAACCGGATGTACAGATGGAAGGCAGATGCAATTCAAAGGAATACAATTTGAAGCAAGACTAGGGAAAGGAAATACACCGTAAATTATGTTAAAATGAAGTCGAGGAGCAGAGGGATGTGTGTCCAATATATAGATTATTAAAAGGTAGTAATGCAATAGATCTGGCTGTCAAAAGGAAACCAAAGCCTTGCTTTTGTACCTAGAGGCAAAGAATACCAAAGCAAGAAAGTAATATTAAACTAATATAAGACCTTAATTAGGCTGTAGTTGGGGTATTGTATATAGAAACATAGAAGATAGGAGCAGCTCGATAAGGTCCCGCATAAGAGATGGGCGTGCAAAGTTAAGGCACATGGGATTGGGGGTAAGGTATTGACTTGGATAGAGAACTGGTTGGCAGACAGGAAGCAAAGAGTTGGGTGATTATACTGCATCTACCCAATGTGGATAAATGCGAGGTTATCCACTTCGGTGGCAAAAACAGGAAGACAAGATTATTATTTGAACGGCAATAGATTGGGAAAAGGGGAAGCGCAACGAGACCTGGGTGTCCTTGTGCACCAGTCGCTGAAGGTAAGCATGCAGGTGGTTAAGAAGGCAAATGGTATGTTGGCCTTCATAGCGAGAGGATTCGAGTACAGGAGCAAGGATATCTTGCTGCAGTTGTACAGGGCCTTGGTGAGACCACACCTTGAGTATTGTGTGCAGTTTTGGTCGCCTTATCTGAGGAAGGATGTTCTTGCCATGGAGGGAGTGCAGCGAAGATTCACCAGGCCGATACCTGGGATGGCAGGAATGACGTATGAAGAGAGATTGGGTCGATTAGGCTTATATTCGCTAGAGTTTAGAAGAATGAGAGGGGATCTCATTGAATCTTATAAAATTCTAACAGGACTAGACAGACTAGATGCAGGAAGGATGTTCCCAATGGCCGGGGAGTCCAGAACCAGGGGTCACAGTCTAAGGATAAGGGGTAAGCCATTTAGGACTGAGATGAGGAGGAATTTCTTCACCCAGAGAGTGGTGAACCTGTGGAATTCTCTACCACAGAAGGCAGTTGAGGCCAACTTATTAAATATATTCAAGAAGGAGTTAGATATATTTCTTGAGGCTAAAGGGATCAAGGGATATGGGGAGAAAGCAGGGACAGGGTACTAAATTTGGATGATCAGCCATGATCTCATTAAATGGCGGAACAGGCTCGAGGGGCTGAATGGCCTACTCCGGCTCCTATATTCTATGTTTCTATGTTTAGGAGTAGGCCATTCGGCCCCTCGAGCCTGTTCCGCCATTTAATGAGATCATGGCTGATCATCCAAATTCAGTACCCTGTCCCTGCTTTCTCCCCATATCCCTTGATCCCTTTAGCCTTAAGAAATATATCTAACTCCTTCTTGAATATATTTAATGAATTGGCCTCAACTGCCTTCTGTGGTAGAGAATTCCACAGGTTCACCACTCTCTGGGTGAAGAAATTCCTCCTCATCTCAGTCCTAAATGGCTTACTCCTCATCCTTAAGACTGTGACCCCTGGTTCTGGACTCCCCGGCCATTGGGAACACCCTTCCTGCATCTAGTCTGTCTAGTCCTGTTAGAATTTTATAAGATTCAATGAGATCCCCTCTCATTCTTCTAAACTCTAGCGAATATAAGCCTAATCGACCCAATCTCTCCTCATACGTCATTCTTGCCATCCCAGGTATCAGTCTGGTGAATCTTTGCTGCACTCTCTCCATGGCAAGAACATCCAGCCTCAGATAAGGTGACCAAAACTGCACACAATACTCAAGGTGTGGTCTCACCAAGGCCCTGTACAACTGCAGCAAGATATCCTTGCGCCTGTACTCGAATCCTCTCACCATGAAGGCCAACATACCATTTGCCTTCTTAACCGCCTGCTGCACCTGCATGCTTACCTTCAGCGACTGGTGCACAAGGACACCCAGGTCTCGTTGCACTTCCCCTTTTCCCAATCTATTGCCGTTCAGATAATAATCTGTCTTCCTGTTTTTGCCACCAAAGTGGATAACCTCGCATTTATCCACATTATACGGCATTTGCCATGCATCTGCCCAATCACCCAACCTGTCCAAATCATACTGGAGTTTCTCTGCATCCTCCTCACAGCACACGCGCCCACCCAGCTTTGTGTCGTCTGCAAACTTGGAGATATTACATCTAGTTCCCTCGTCTAGATCATTAATATATATTGTGAATAGCTGGGGTCCTAGCACCAATCCCTGCGGTACCCCACTAGTCACTGCCAGCCACTCGGAAAAAGACCCGTTTATTCCGACTCTTTGTTTCCTGTCTGCCAACCAGTTCTCTATCCAAGACAGTACCTTACCCCCAATCCCATGTGCTTTAACTTTGCACGCTAATCTCTTATGCGGGATCTTATCGAAAGCCTGCTGAAAGTCCAAATACACCACATCCACTGGTTCTCCCTTATCTATTCTACCAGTTACATCCTCAAAAAATTCCAGTAGATTAGTCAAGCATGATTTACCTTTTGTAAATCCATGTTGACTTTGTCCGATCCTGTCACTGTTTTCCAAGTGCTCTGCTATTACATCTTTTATAATGGACTCTAGCATTTTCCCCACTACTGATGTCAGACTTACCGGTCTGTAATTCCCCGCTTTCTCTCTACCACCTTTTTTAAATATGGTTTTGGGCACGCCATTATTGGAAGTGTTTAAAAGTAATGGATAGGTCCAGCATACATTTGCCGGGAAATCACAAAGGGTGAGGGGGCTACTGTTTTCAGGACAAACTTGAAAAGTTAGGGATTTTCTTTTCAGCTTAGACAAGAATGTGAAGAGGTGATCAGGTAAGAGTTCAACATTATGAAGGATTAAGATAGGGTAAATAGTGACAGATTATTTCCACTAGTTATTGAGGCGGTTATGAGGCAACACAAATTTAAGGTGAACACATAAAGAATTAAAGGGAAGGTTTGAAAAAATTTCTTTACACAGGAACTGGTTAGATTATGAAATTCTCTGCTGCGAACGCATTCAAACAGAGCCCAAAATTGTTTTAAGAGAATTAGATGGTTGCTTGAAAAAGAGGAATATTATAGGGGAGAAGGCAGGAGAGGGGGCTCATGTGGCGAAGACAACTCCTAGGCTATAACATGCTATGATTCTATAAATATTTAATAAATTCAGTCAGCAGTTTTGCCAATTACAGGGAAAATGCCTATGAATTGAGAGAATTTCATTTTGCATTTTACACAATGGTGAAGCCCGCATCATTCCAACAATAGTAAACTGCTAGAGGTGGAAACCTTGTGATTAATTACAGGACTGCACTCGAAACAGAGGGGGGGAAAAGAATTTTGTCAAAAAAAAATCTCTCAACTCGGGCTATAACAAAATGATATTGTATTTTGAATTGAAAGCATAATGGGCGACTAAGATACCATGATTTGATTTGACTAAAAATAAAATGCACATTTCTGTATAGAGTAGTTTGTCCAAATGAGCCCAGTGCAGGGAAAAGAAGGAACCAGAACCTTTCTGCAGGTGATTACTTCAAAAATGAATTGTAACAGATTCTAATTCAGATCGATCTTGGAATCCATGGCAGCACACAACTCACAAATCAAATGGGCAGCCTTTTCTTAGTCTTTTCCCAGGGTGCCTTTAAGTCTGCAATGTAATTTAAATCTTAACACTTTCACTGACAAACCTACAAGGGAAAGAGTTTCAACAGGTTCACGGGGTTCCAGTGAAAGAGTTAAAACAGACACTGCTGTGAATGGCGATGTGAAACTGCAAATTGCATCCCATAACAAGAGAGGCAAAGTTCAGGCAGAAAGGGCAACAATATCCACTTTCAATCAATAAACACACATAACATCTGGTTGCTTGATTGCTCATATTGAAACACGAGTGGCCCAGAGACCGCTCCCTTCCACTCTCTGAAACAGTTACCTTGACCTGTCAAATTACTTGTCAGTCCCTGATGTGATCTTATGTAGGTTAGCAGTTCTCTACAGAAAGGGGGCTCAGTTGCTTTGTCCAGAGGGAAGTCCTAATGGATATTTACAGAGTTTTAGACAGCTTAGTATTGACTTTTTGTCAACTCGCCTTTCCAAAGCAAGCCTTTAGACAAGGGATCAGAACTGGATTTTAAGTTTAACAAAAAAAGAAACCTTGCTTAAAAGAGGAAATCACCATGAATACAGTAATTCCCATTCTCCAAGAAGTTATCTCCCACTTGCTATTTTCTTTAAAAACAAAATCACTTTGAAGAAGGAATTTTACTTTGCAGATACAGAGCACTGTTAAAAGGGCAAAACAACCAATCACACCATTCATACCGAACAGCACAGGAGGTATCCCAGAGAGCCAAGCCCGCTGCTGGCTCAAGATCTTTCCCCTCACCATTTGCCAACATATTTTACATTAGAAATAGCAAAATCCCCATACATATAGGACACCCCCAGTTAAGTTCTAGAGCCACATACAAACGATGGAGAAAGCCAGGAAAGATGACATATATAGGATAAACATTTAGCACAGGTAATTTCACAAAAGCAGCACTATTGCCTGCTCCTTTCAATCCAGGTTGATTCCTGCACGTTGGGCTTTAGCTCTTCATTAAGACTCTGAATTTAACACAAAGGATCAGTCTGATGAACAATTATTGTAGAGGCCAATATAACCCTTCCATATCCTTGAGTAAAACAAAGACAGACTTCCATATATACATACTGCCTTGCCACATTGGTCTGAAACACCCCAAAGTTCTTTACATATAATGAATTACACTGAAATGCAATTACTTATGTAGCCAAAGACAGTGGCCATTTTGCACACAACATGGTTCCACAAACAGCAATAAGATAGACCCTGGTTAATCTATATTTTTGGTGATATCGGTTGAGGCAGCAATATTGGCCACGACACTGGGAAAACTCATTGCTCTGTAACATCCACCTGAACCATCAGAACAGGTAAACACCTCATCTGAAGGACAGCACCTCTGACAATTCAGCACTGCGGTGTCAGCCGTGGCAGCACTCTCGCCTCGGAGTCAAACAGTTGTGGGTTCAAATCCCACTCCAGAGACTTGAGCACAAAATCTAGGCTGACACTACAGTGCAGTACTGAGGGAGTGCTGCATGGTCGGAGGTGCATCTTTCAGATGAGACGTCTGCCCTCTCAGGTGGAGGAAAAAGATCCCACGGCACTATTTCGAAGAGCAGGGGAGTTCTCCCCGGTGTCCTGGCCAATTTTTCTCTCTCAACCAACATCACTAAAACAGATTATTTGGTCAGCATCACATTTCTGTTTTTGGGACCTTGCTGTGAGCAAATCGGCTGCCGTGCTTCCTACATTACAACAGTCACTACACTTCAACGAGGGCAACCACAGTTGAGCCCCATCCTGCCCTCGAGATATCCACATGAGCAATTCCAGCAGCAGATGCAGCACAACCATTAGGAATGGGTACCGACCTCTCCCATGGCAGAAATGAGCTAATTTAGTGCAGACTAGAGATTGAACAGAGACCTTCTGGTCTGTATGGCTCAATTACTCAATGCCTCAATCAGATGAGCCACTGGGAAAATACTCCACCTCCCCGCTGCAATAGTGAGATGCTATGCCCTCAACTTCTTCAGAGCCAACCCAACAGTAAAAGAATTAAGTGAGCCCAGGTGACCACAATGCCTAGAGAATTCAACGTTGCACAAATACATTCCAAGTCGAGGTTGATGCAATGCCAGAAACAAAGATCAAATCAATCCTGAAGCCACTTGCATTCTTCCTGTCTGGGCATGGTAGGTGGGCAACTGATCCGACAAGATATGCTCTTAAACAGTTTCTCACTGCGAACAAACAAATAAATACATTGAGCAACTTGGAGTACAGGGTCGAACGCATTCTTCCCCTTCCTCCATCCAATGTGCTCGTTACCCTGCCCTTTTTAAAGGCAGTGACTCATGCTGGTATTTGCTTCCACAGTTGTTAGCTGCCATCCAGTACCATGCCCAAATTGCAAATCTTCTTGCATGAGCCTGCATAAATGAACTTTAAACTATTCAATTGTGAAGGTGTTCACAGATGAGTCCCAAATTGTCAGGCCTGCACAAATCCACCCTGCTGGCAGGGGCGACGGTGTAACAAACAAGCAACAGCAGGAATCATAGTTGTTTTTTCCCCCTCCCTAGCTTTGCGGGGGGGGGGGTGTTGAGGTCAAATGTAGCACAACCTTACTGCCACCCTGGCTGAGATAAGCTAACATGCCACAGGTCAAGGACTGAACTTGGCACTTGCCAGATCTGAAAGGCTTATTTACTATGTGGTGCAGTTACCCACTGAGCCATGAGTTTTGGGTCACATGCTCAACCTACATTTCATGCTTCGTTTAAAAAAAAACAAGGCAGTTGCACGTGGAATTTCAATTCAAGCGTGGGCACAGCTGTAATGTTTAGTGAACTGCCTCTTCCACCAACTGGAACAGCCAAAATGACAGTGGTGGCCAACAATGGAAAGAAAGCAACTTAAGGTGCAGATAACTGGGGTACTTATGTAGGCTGTGGAAAGGGAAGTAATGCATTGGCACGTGAAGGAAATTAAGGCTACTTCAACAGCGCCTCCCAACCCCCAGGACCTCTATCAAAAAATTGGGGGGGGGGGGGGTAGTCAATATTGAGGAGGACTGCAACAAATTACAGGAGGACATTAATAAACTTGCAGAATGGGCATATAATTGGGAAACAAATTTCAACACAGTATTACATTTTGGTAGGAAGAATAGGGAGATCACTTATTACTTGGAGGGTGAGAGTCTGGGTGGGGTAGAGGAACAAAGGGATCTAGGAGTACAAATACACAAGTCACTAAACGTAGCGACACAGGTTAGCAAGGCCATAAAAAAAAGCAAACCAAGCACTCGGGTTTATTTCTAGAGGTACAGAATTGAAAAGTAGTGAAGTTATGCTAAACTTGTATCAAACCTTGGTTAGACCACACTTGGGACTACTGCGTACAATTCTGGTCGCCATATTATAGAAAGGATATAGAGGCACTGGAGAGGGTGCAGAGAAGATTTACAAGGATACCACCAGAAATGTGAGGGTATACATATCAGGAAAGGATGAACAGGCTGGGTCTCTTTTCACTTGAAAAGAGAGGGCTGAGGGGTGACCTAATAGATGTCTTTAAAATTATGAAAGCTTTTGACAGAGTGGATACAGAGAGAATGTTTCCACTTGTGGGGAAGAGCATAACTGGAGGCCATCAATATAAGATAGTCACCAAGAAATCCAATAGGGAATTCAGAAGAAACTTCTTTACTCAGAGGGTGGTGAGAATGTGGAACTCGCTACCACAGGGAGTGGTTGAGGAAATAGTATAGATGCATTTAAGGGGAGGCTGGATAAGCGTATGAGGGAGAAAGAAATAGAGGATTATGCTGATAGAGTTAGATGAGGAAAGACAGAAGGAGGCTCGAGTGGAGCATAAACGCCAGCATGGGCTGGTTGGGCCGAATGGCCTGTTTCTGTGCCGTATATCCGATGTAATACCAAGAAGGACAAGAGCATCAAGATTGTGAGTACACCAACACCTTTGTGTCACACACCAACCTGACTTGAACATATACCACTATTCCTTCATCAGCGCTGGCCAAAATCCTGGAATTCCCTACCTACCACCAGCGTTGGGGTAGCACTGCAAGACTGTAGCCATTCAGAGAGATGGCCCACCACTATCACCTTGGGGCAACTAGAAATGTGTTTTTGCCAGCGTCGTCCACATCCAGACCCAAAAACAAGAATTTGGATACAGGTACAATATTTTTCTCTATCTTAATATGATTCTGTGCAATTACCATTGGATTGATTTTTTAAAAACACAATTTCAGAAATGTGATAAATAATTCAACTCGCATCTCATCTGAATACTGAAAGCTGTTTAAGGGAACCAAATTGTTAATGGACAAAACTGTCAGGTTCAATTAAAGCTACCTTAATGAGGTCATATTGGTGATGTGCTGTCACAACGGACTCAGGGACAGGAGGGAGGGAAGGGTTGTAGACACAGTGCAGTATTTCCAAGTAAATCCCAAACCTTACATATACTTTTGACAAATTCTGACAGCTAACGAGTCCCATATTTAAATTAAGTTCAAAAGTTCAAAAAGCTGCACTTTATATTTTCTCCCATTTTGTATGAAATGTTGCATTCAGTGAATGATTGAGATGAAATGTTCCATGCAGGATGACTGATTGAGATTAAACACAGAACACCCTCTCAGTAGAAAAGTCCACCACCAGAAAAACAGGACGACAGACTGAAGCTGTTGGCATTTTAAAGTTACAATATTGTGCTCAGGATCCACTTACAGAATTATAAACATTAATATTCAGCTTGTGATTTATTTCAAAGTTTTTTTTCACCCAGAAATTTTTTAAAAATGCACATCAGAGGTTTTCAACTGGGGTCCCAAGGCAGAGAAAAGTTTGAAAACTCCGATTACAAGGAACAGTAAACACATCAGGTGTGACCTGAACAGCATTTAGAGACACTGAAAGATCCAACAGCTGAAACATTTGCTCTCGTTCTTCAGTCTCTTATGCCATCATTGCTTAAGGAAAGGAAATGTTGAGATTGGAATATTTAAATCCTTTTTGTAATTTGCTTCCTAATATTAAGCAGTTGTGTTAGTTCACAAAAATGTCCTTCTCCACCCCTCTGGATTTGCTCCCTTTAGTTCTCTCCTGAATGTGGTTCTCTGAGTGGCAGCAGCAAATTATTCAACTGCGAGAATTATTACAACTGAACCCAGTAATATTCTCACTTCGAACTCACCCCTCGGATTTTCAGTCCCTGGTGGGGAAATGGCTGCTTTAAGTTTTCTGGCTCCCCGATAGCACGGACAAGTTGTGTAGGGTCGGCGGGTGAGCCTGCGCTTGAATTCTGTGCTGAGCTCACTGGGAACACCAATGTGCTCGGCCACCCACTTAGATGACCTGCTGTTCTAATATGACCTTTTTATTTGGCAGATTTTGTAATCCAGTGCAACATTCTCCAAACAAGCAAGTTGCCGCTGAAACCTTACAACAAAAAAATCTAACAGACCTGATTCATATCAATGAGCACTTGCTATAATCCAAGATCACAGTACAGTTTTAAGACTGTATTGCCAGATATAATTAAATTTAAATGTCACAGGATTCCAGCTACATTTTTATGTCAAAACCAATAATTTAACAGCGTTACACTATTTTACTGCAATATTGTGATTTAATCTTTGATGCAGAACATTTTTCTAACTCCAGCTTGTTACACACTGCCCTCCAAAATTAGATAGGAAGCTAATTTTGCAGATTTGGAGGCGTGTGGTCGCAAAGTTGAAGGTTCCTCTGTTTAAAGAGTGACTGCTCCATTAATCAGAATGGCACAAGCTGGAAAGGACTCAAGTTCCAGGTGTGTTCACACAGGTGGGGGTGCAGTGGATTTATAGCATAGAACTGAATGCTCAATTGAAACAGCAACAGGGGTGAATCTTAGGACAGGTTTACAAGTTATGAACAGGACTTCACCACACGCTGTTCACCACAAGATTGTAGTCAATGAGACACCTAACAGAATTGTAGGGGGTGCAGAATCACTACTCATTCTGTTTATTATTTTTAATGCCAGAAATGTTATTTTTGAGATAAATGATGTTATTTTTAGGTAATTAGTGTTTTATTTTGCTGACTCAGATCAGCAATTGAAACTGGCAGCGCACAGCTCTCAACGATATGTAAGTGGCTACGTTTGCTTGGTAAAACGGACTTCTGTTGCAAACAAGTTAGAAAAAAAAATAAAGCTTGACATCTCCGGCAAACCAAATATTTAAAACTAGGTGTGAATTTCAAAGTATGTAGCACGCACTTAGAAATGTAATGAAATGCTGGTGCCCCCGAGCCACAATCCTCTCTCAATGACGCTTTTGGTTTCACAGTACAGTTATACCTTCCCTGGTGGGCCATTTATTTCATTGGGTTTTAAATGGGCTCAGCAGTAATGTTGCAGGACAAGGGGATTTTAAAATAAGTGCACCTACGCATACTATATAATTCCCAGTACCTCATGCACTCCATACACGTCACGATCAACAGCAATTACACAAGGTCACCGCTGAATGATACGGCCTAAATTAATTATGTCCAGACTTGTTTTATTTTCAAACAGCCACATCAAATTTACAGGCAAAAGTCATTTACGGTTTGTTTTTCCAACTCGAGTTTCCCTCTCTATTTCACCTAGAACGATAGAGATTTGCGGTAAATGACACCAATGCAGAATTCCAGCAATGCTCCAGAGTGAAGGCACATCCCATAACAGCACCAATGTACAATGGCAGAATGGTGGGACATGAACTCCCACATGCGGAGCGGTCAATCTCTGAGCAGGAGCCAGACACTTTGAGTGGGGGAACTAGAGTTTCAGCAAAGGAAATTGTTACTGTGTTTCCTTCAAGAATTGATTTATATGGAGCTCAGATTTCCCCCCGTGCCAATTTGTTCTTCTGCTCAAGGCATCAACTCCTTGTTGGGGTTTCATTCCACAGGCATGGGCACCCTCTGGCACCTTGCCTAAGTGGCTATTATTCACGTATGAATCTTGACAATCAATGTTGGTAGGCTAGTTTGTTGCAGGAGGCACCACTGCCCAGGTCAATGTTGCCTTTGCTCGACACCTACACATTCACAATTCCAGCAAAGACCACTGAACAGCGATGGGAAGTGCGAGTCCTCAGTTGCCCATCCCCATCCTAATCCTTGGGGGCGGGTGGCGACGAAACCTTCCGAGTGTATTTGAGGCCAAATGCAGTTCAGTCCTTAACCATAGCCACCACCATCAAGCACATTGTACGTCCTACAAGCATTAGCTGCTATCTTCTGCAGTATTTTCTCCAACATTGATGGAAACAATCTACAATGTCAAGAAACCGCTGCTAATACTGAACTTAATTTCAACATAATTCCAGTTCAACATTACTCCATGACTATTCTACCCTGTTGATCTCTGACGCATCAGAATGTCCACTTTAGGAATGAATGCGGGAACTCATTACTACTGTCTACTACTACAATCCTCAGCAACAATGGATAACTGAGTGGGATTACAATACAACCAAATTAGAGATTAAACTGTAAGAATGAAAGTCAAATGGTTTGAACCATTTGATCAGTTTGGTATTGGCTCAATCCTGGAGTGCGGTTGACAGGATGGATGCCAGTGTGTGCTCCATCTCCATGGTGCATGACAACATTCGTGCAAAAGGACACAACACAGCTGAGGTTGACTGCAGAGAAGTTCTATGTCTAATATCTAAAACACGGGTCACTAAAAGACATTATGCCTAGGACAAAGGGACTAATTCTCTTGTAAGCTCAGAGCTTACAAGAGAAAGAAAAAAAATGAAGCTCTCTGACTGTGTCAAAGAGGGCAGGCTCCTGATAACATGCATGGATATGCAATTGGCTAAGTGACAGGAAACAGAGTAGTGGTGAATGGCTGTTTTTCGGACTGGAGGAAGGTATACAGTGGTGTTCCCCAGGGGTCGGTTCCAGGACCACTGCTTTTCCTGATATATATTGATGACATGGACTTGGATGTACAGGGCACAATTTCAAAATTTGCAGATGACACAAAACTTGGAAGTATTGTGAACAGTGAGGAGGAGAGTGATAGACTTCACAAAGACATAGACAGGCTGGTGAAATGGGCGGACACGTGACAGATGAAATTTAGCTCAGAAAAGTGTGAAGTGATACATTTGGGTAGAAAGAATAAGGAGAGGACATATAAACTAAATGGTACAATCCTGAAGGGGGTGCACGAACAGAGAGACCTGGGGGTATGTGTGCACAAATCGTTGAAGGTGGCAGGGCAGGTTGAGAAAGCAGTTAAAAAGGCTTGTGGGATCCTGGGCTTCATAAATAGAGGTATAGAGTACAAAAGTGTGGAAATTATGAAGAACCTGCATAAAACACTGGTTTGGCCCCAACTGGAGTACTGTGTCCAATTCTGGGCACTGCACTTTAGGAAGGATGTGAAGGCCTTAGAGAAGGTGCAGAAAAGATTTACAAGAATGATCCAGGAATGAGGGACTTCAGTTACGTTGATAGACTGGAGAAGCTGGGGTTATTCTCCTTGGAGCAGAGAAGATTGAGAGGAGATTTGAGAGGTGTTCAAAATCATGAGGGGTCTGGACAGAGTAGATAGAGAGAAACTGTTCCCATTGGGGGAAGGGTCGAGAACCAGAGGACACAGATTTAAGGTGATTGGCAAAAGAACCAATGGCGACGCAAGGAAAAACCTTTTAACGCAGCGAGTAGTTAAGATCTGGAATTCACTGCCTGAAAGGGTGGTAGAAGCAGACTCAATCTTAGCTTTCAAAAGGGAGTATCTGAAGGGAAATAAATTGCAGGGCTAAGGGGAAAGGGCAGGGGAGCGGGACTAGCTGAGAGTCGGTATGGGCTCGGTTGGCCGAATGGCCTTCTTCCATGCTGTAACCATTCTCTGATTCTATGATTCTAACTTGGTATAAGAGCTTAGAAGTTACATAATTTTGCCTATCAGATGCTCTGGTTACCAAGGTAGCTGCAGCCCTACAATACACTGTGCAGCACCAAGCTCATAAGCTTGAATTGCCCAAATATTCACTGCCGTGCAATTTTGCTAACTGCTCGCTGTCAATTCTCAGCCATATTAATCATCTCTGAAAGGCTATAGAATGCAATTACTTTGGCAATAAGTTACTGAAAGTTTAACTGATGATCTGGAAGCAAAGACAGCAATTTCTAAAATGTAGTAATACCTGCACCTTTTAACCAGTAAATATTAGGATAATTTTCCAAATTCACATTACCAGTAAGGAGCCTTGTCCGAAGGAAGTCATTATTAGGAATTTGGGCACACACTGTACGAGTTTCCCAATTTAAATGGAAAATTATCCCTTATTTGTCTGGTTATGAAAATAGCAATGACTTAGCGCTTATAATTACACTAGTTTGCATAAAGGAACTTAAATGACCTCAAACATTCAGACAATACCTTCCATTAAAATGACAGGCCCAGCAACCTTAAGTCATAAATAAAATGTTAAATAAAACACCTCTGGCACTGTGATAGAAAACATAGAAACATAGAGATAGGAACAGGAGTAGGCCATTCGGCCCTTCGAGCCTGCTCCGCCATTCAATGAGATCATGGCTGATCTTCGTCTGAGATCATAGCTGATCTTACCAGTTCAGTACCCCGTCCCCGCCTTTTCTCCGTAACCCTTAATCCCCTTAGCCTTCAGAAATATATCCAATTCTCTCTTGAAAATATTTATTGAATTAGCCTTCACAGCCCTCTGTGGCAGGGAATTCCACAGGCTCACCACTCTTTGAGTGAAGAAATTCTTCCTCATCTCTGTTTTAAATGATTTGCCCGCTATTTTTAGACTGTGGCCCCTGGTTCTGTGCTCCCCGGCCATTGGAAACATTCTCTCTGAATTCAGCCTGTCCAGGCCTGCCATAATTTTATATGTTTCGATGAGATCCCCTCTCAATCTTCTAAACTCCAGTGAGTACAAGCCCAAACTATTCAATCTCTCCTCGTAGGTCATTCCCGCCATTCCAGGTATCAGCCTGGTGAATCGCCGCTGCACTCTTTCCATGGCAAGAACATCCTTCCGCAGATGGGGCGACCAAAACTGTACACAATACTCCAGATGCGGTCTCACCAGCACCTTGTACAGCTGTAGTAAGGTATCCCTATTCCTATACTCGAACCCCCTTGATATGAAGGCCAACATACCATTTGCCTTCTTAATCGCCTGTTGCACCTGCATGCTCTCCTTCAGTGACTGGTGCACAAGAACACCCAGGTCCCTCTGCACTTCCCCATCTCCCAATCTATTGCCATTTAGATAATAATCCACCCTCCTGTTTTTACCCCCAAAGTGGATAACCTCGCATTTATCCACATTATAGTGCATCTGCCACGTATCCGCCCATTCCCCCAACCTGTCCAAATCGCACTGTAGCCTCCTGACATCCTCATCAGAGCCCACCCCTCCTCCTAGTTTAGTGTCGTCAGCGAATTTGGAAATATTGCATCCAATTCCCTGATCCAGATCATTTATATATATTGTGAACAGCTGGGGTCCCAGGACAGATCCTTGCGGCACCCCGCTGGTCACTGCCTGCCACTCCGAAAACGAGCCGTTTATTCCAACTCTCTGTTTTCTATCCGCCAGCCAGTTCTCTATCCACGTTAATACTTTGCCCCCAATCCCATGAGCCTTAATTTTGCAT
This sequence comes from Somniosus microcephalus, assembly GCF_052327205.1. Taxonomy (NCBI): domain Eukaryota; kingdom Metazoa; phylum Chordata; class Chondrichthyes; order Squaliformes; family Somniosidae; genus Somniosus; species Somniosus microcephalus. Next base: position 11,062,590 of record NC_141005.1, on the reverse strand, counting down.
GATAATCTTTTGTGTGGAACCTTATCGAAGGCTTTCTGGAAGTCAAGGTACACCACATCCACTGGCTCTCCCCCATCTATTTTACCAGTTACTTCCTCAAAAAATTCCAGCAGATTAGTCAAACACGATTTACCCTTTGTAAATCCATGTTGACTCTGTCCGATCCTTTCCCCATTTGTCAAGTGCTCCGCTATTTTATCCTTAATAATGGACTCTAGCATTTTGCCCACAACCGATGTAAGGCTTACTGGTCTATAATTCCCTGCTTTCTCTCTACCCCCCTTTTTAAATATTGGGGTAACATTAGCTACCCTCCAATCCACGGGTACTGTTCCCGAGTCAATGGAGTTCCGGAAGATGATCCTTAGAGCATCTGCTATCTCCAGGGCCACCTCCTTAAGTACCCTAGGATGTAGTTTATCAGGCCCCGGGGATTTGTCGGCCTTCAGTCCCCTCAACTTACCCAACACCATATCCCTAGAGATACTAATTTCTGTCAGCTCCTCCCTCTCATTAGTCCCTATGTTTGCCGATATTCCTGGGAGGTTATTTGTGTCCTCCTTTGTGAATACAGAACCAAAGTATGAGTTTAATTGGTCTGCCATTTCCTTATTCTCCATTATATATTCTCCCGAATCGGACTGCAAGGGACCGACTTGGGATTTTACCAGTCTTTTCCTCCTGATATACCGATAAAAGCTTTTGCAGTCTGTCTTTATGTTTGCTGCAAGTTTACTTTCGTATTCTATTTTCCCCTTCCTGATTAATCCCTTTGTCCTCTTTTGCTGTATCCTGTACTGCCCCCAATCTTCCGGTCTGGTGCTTTTTTTTGCCAGTTGATATGCCCTTTTTTTTGATTTTATGCTGTCCCTAATTTCCCTCGTTATCCACGGTTGAGTCACCTTTTTAGGTTTATTTTCATGCCAAACCGGTATAAACATGTTCTGGAATTCTTCCATTCTATCTTTGAATGCTTGCCATTGTCTATCCACTGTCAATCCCCCCAGAAACACCACCCAATCAATCTTACCCAATTCCCGTCTCATACCCTCGTAATTCCCTTTATTTAAGTTCTGGACCTTAGTCTCTGATTCAATTTCCTCACTCTCCATCTCGACTGAGAGCTCGATCATATTATGATCGCTCTGACCCAAGGGGCCTCGTACAAGAAGATTGCTGATAAGTCCCTTCTCATTGCACAATACCCAGTCTAAAATGTCCTGATCTCGAGTCGGCTCCTCGACATATTGGTCCAGATAACCGTCCCGAAAACATTCCAGGAATTCCTCCTCCTCAGAATTTTTACTAATTTGGGTAGTCCAATCAATATGTAAATTAAAGTCACTCATGATGACAGCTGTGCTCTTATCGCACGCTTCTCTAATTTCCCTTTTTATGCCTTCCCTCACCTCCATATTACTATTTGGAGGCCTATATATCACACCCACTAACGTTTTCCTCCCCTTGCTATTTCTCATTTCTACCCATACAGATTCCGTTTCATCCGAGTTAATATCCTTCCTTTCCATTAATCCCCTCCTTTACCAGCAATGCTACCCCACCTCCCCTACCTTTTTGCCGATCCTTCCTAAATATTGTATATCCCTGGATGTTAAGTTCCCAGCCTTGCCCACCCTGCAGCCACGTTTCTGTAATCCCAATCAAATCATACTTGTTTACCTCTATTTCCACAACTAATTCATCCACCTTGTTCCTAATGCTTCTAGCATTAAGATACAAAGCCTTCAGGCTTGCTTTTTTCACACTCTCATTATGAATTAGTTTGGCCCTTTGTGTTTCTCTCCTTTGCTTATTGCTTCTCACCTTTCTACCATCTATTTCTAACTTCATATGACTTCCCTCTTTTCCATTACCTAGGTTCCCATCCCCCTGCCAAATTAGTTTAAATCCTCCCGAACCGCCCTGGAAAATATTACCCCGAGGACATCGGCTCCCTCACAGTTCAGGTGTAGACCGTCCCCTTGGTACAGGTCACTCCTCCCCAAGAACTGGTTCCAATGCCTCAAGAATTTAAATCCCTCTCCCTTGCACCACTGCTCAAGCCACGTATTTAGCTTATCTATCTTACTCTCTCTAAACTTATTAGCTCGTGGCACTGGTAGCAATCCAGAGATTACTACCTTTGAGGTCCTACTTTTCAATTTAGCTCCTAACTCCCTAAATTCAGCTTGTAGGACCTCCTCCCTCTTTTTACCTACATCGTTGGTACCTACATGTACCACGACAACTGGCTGATCCCCCTCCCCCTTCAGAATGCTCTGCACCCGCTCCGAGACATCCTTGACCCTTGCACCAGGGAGGCAACATACCATCTTGGAGTCTCGGTCTCGGCCACAGAAACTCCTATCTATCCCCCTTACAATTGAATCCCCTATCACTATAGCCCTATCCCTCTTTTTCCCGCCCTTCTGTGCAGCAGAGCCAGTCATGGTGCCCTGAACCTGGCTGCTGGTGCCTTCCCCTGATAAGTCATCTCCCCCAACAGTACCCAAAACGGTAAACCTGTTTTGGAGGGAGATGACCGCAGGTGACTCCTGCACTACCTTCCTGCCTTTACCCTGCCTTTTGGTCACCCATTTACTGTCTGAGCTAGCCTTTACCTGCGGTGTGACCAACTCACTGAATGTGCTATCCACAACATCCTCAGCATCGCGTATGCTCCAGAGTGAGTCCATTCGCAGCTCCAGCGCCGCCATGCGGTCCGCTAGGAGCTGCAGCTGGACACACTTCCTGCACACATAGTTGTCAGGGACAGTGTCCCTGATTTCCCACATGGCACAGGAGAAGCATGACACGGGTCCGAGCTGCCCTTCCATGACTTAACCCTTACAATACCCTTTTATTTACTACGATTTAGCTTAATTATTGAATTCTACTTAGAATAAGTTTGTGAAAGTACTCACCAACCAGTCACCTACCTGTTTTCTGGTGTTGTATTTTCACTGCCGCCTCCTGTCCTGGAACCTTCTCCACCTAGGTTAGGCTCCTGAAATAAAATAAATTGAACCTACCTTTTCAACTTCCCCTAACCCCTAAAAGGTTAGAGGAGGTGGAAGGGTGGGAGACACTACACTGTAGTGTTTCGGGTTTAGCAACAGCTCCACCTATATAAGAGTTACTGGCCTCCTGCTCTCCCGACTGCACCAGCTGTGAAAGAAAAAGCCCGCGAAAGGTGAGCTTTTAAACTCACCAGTTACTGGCCTCCTGCTCTCCCGACTGCCCCAGCAGTTACTGGCCTCCTGCTCTCCCGACTGCCCCAGCTGTGGTCTCGGGCCTCGCCTCTCTCCGGTTTTTATACCGGGCTCCGACTCACTGCTCCCGACTGGTCTCGACTGATGTAGGAATTCATACCAAACTCTTGGCATGACACCACATCAGAAAAAGTTCTACCTCCTTACTGGTTGAGATCAAGTTTCAGCATTGAACTGCAGCGGTTTCTTTCTATAGATGACCGATTAAATGCTCAGGGTTTACATTCAATAATTTATAGATTTCCATATTTCTCCTCCGGGTGGTTTCTTGATGATCATGAACCGCCTTCCCCAATAAATTTCCCTCATCATGTTCGTGCTCATTAAATTTAAATTCACAAAAGTCACTGGCAATATACAAGGTTGCTGGCAGTTTGAACTGTAAAACTCAGCAAGGTAGTTTCCAACAAGTTTAACCCTTTTAAGCATGGAGTGCATTTTGCAGCTTTCCCCTTCCCCTCTCCTGAAGCCACTGTGGTATAGCTCCATAGGTGCCTGCAGCCTGACAGTGTTCCACTCAAGTGGCCATTCATGCGTGAACCCTGATTAAGAATGTCAACAAGCTACTCGTCTGCTTAGCAGAGTCCAAATCTTTCTTCACCCAAAGTCCACGCATGTGCACTTTCCTGCAGGGGCCACTACTCCAGGAGTGCCTAGACTAGCCAACTCAACACAAACCAGAAGCTAAACTTGGGATTTTCTGGTTTGGACCATAACACGTAGTGCATTTTCCCACTAATGCATTGGAGGAGTTAGCAGTTTTTAAATCACATTCAGTAATTATCTACAATATATACATGGAATTTCAGCTGCAGCTCAGTGGGCAGCACTCTCGCCTCCGAGTCAGAAGGTTGTGGGTTCAAGTCCCACTCGAGAGACTGGAGCACAAAAATCTAGGCTGGCACTCCCAGTGCAGTGCTGAGGGAGCGCTGCACTGGAGGAGGTGCCGTCTTTTGGATGAGACTTTAAACCTAAGCCCCCTCAGGTGGACGTAAAAGATCCCAGGGCACTATTTCGAAGAGCAGGGGAGTTATCCCAGGTGTCCTGGCCAATATTTATCCCTCAATCAACTGCACAAACACAGATTATCTGGTCATTATCACATTGCTGTTTGTGGGAGCTTGCTGTGCGCAAATTGGCTGCCACTTTTCCTACATTACAACAGTGACTACACTTCAAAAAATGTACTTAATTGGCTGTAAAGCGCTTTGGGATGTCCGGTGGTCGTGAAAAGCGCTATATAAATGCAAGTCTTCCTTTCTTTATAGAATCAGGGACTGTCGCTTTGTGTATTACAGTGATAGTTGTAATGTCCTTCAAAATTTCTTCGGTAATCAGTCTGGTCAGCATTCATTTTTCTTGAATTAAAAAACAATACTTTTTTAACCTTCAAGCTTCTGCTGCGCTTTCAGATAGTTCATCCAATTTCATTTGCTTCGCTGGTTGTCAGTTTCAACATGCCTAATTCCCCAGGCACCTGCACAAGATACCTGAATGAGCACATCAACAAGTACATGCACTGCCAAAAGGTTGGTTGAAGAAACTGAATGTTCACTTACAAATCTATCAACCCAATTCCCTCTGGAGCACTTAATTTCTGTTCACATTGTTCCAGACAGGCTTGGGAATATTTTAAAGCAATTATAACAGATGTATGAATACTGAAAGTGGTTTATCTTGAACAGTGCAGGTGGGAACAAGAAATGCCACTCAGCCCAGCTAACTCACCCCATCATTTACATCCACACACAGGAGCCACCTTCATTTCACTACCCCCTCCCCACCCCGTCCATCTCTGCACTTATATAGCCCCAGTTCCTCCCTGCTGAATGAAGTATCTGTCCATTTCCTTTTTGAATATTTCAACTGAGTCAGCATTGACGAATGACTGTTGTGTCTTGGATTAAGCACGGAGCAGTTACTCCTAAAATGCATTTAGTTTATAGTTTACTTAGTTTATTCCTGTTTTATATTAAAGATGGACAAAACAAATCTCCGCATCTAACCCACTGACACCGCCTTGATCTTGAACTAAAAATACCACAGCTTTGGTTTAGTTTTTTTTTAATTCGCTTATTGGATGTGGGCGTCGCTGGCAAGGCCAGCATTTATTGCCCATCCCTAAATACCCTGGAGAAGGTGGTGGTGAGCCACCTTCTTGAACTGCTGCAGTCCGTGTGGTGAAGGTACTCCCAACAGTGCTGTTAGTTACAGAGTTCCAAGGTTATAACCCAGCGACGATGAAGGATCGGCGATATACTTCTAAGTCAGGATGGTGTGTGACTTGGAGGGGAACTTGGAGGTGATGGTGTTCTCATGCGCCTGCTGCACTGGTTCTTCTAGGTGGAAGAGGTCGCGGGTTTGGGAGGTGCTGCCGAAGAAGCCTTGGCGAGTTGCTGCAGTGCATCTTGTAGATGGTACACACTGCAGCCACAGTACGCCGGTGGTGGAGGGAGTGATGGGGTGCCAATCAAGCGGGCTGCTTTATCCTGGATGGTGTCGAGCTACTTGAGTGTTGTTGGAGTTGCACTCATCCAGGCAAGTGGAGAGTATTCCATCACACTCCTTACTTGTGCCTTGTAGATGATGGAAAGGTTTTGGGGAGTCAGGTGGTGAGACACTCTCCGCAGAATACCCAGCCTCTGACCAGCTCTTCTTGTCACAGTATTTATGTGGCTGGTCCAGTTATGTTTCTGGTCAATGGTGACCCTCAGGATGTTGATGGTGGGGGATTCGGCGATGGTAATGCCGTTGAATGTCAAGGGGCAGTGGTTAGACTCTCGCTTGTTGGAGATAGTCATTGCCTGGCACTTGTGTGGCGCAAATGTTACCTGCCACTTATCAGCCCAAACCTGAACGTCGTCCAGGTCTTGTTGCATGCGGGCATGGACTGTTTCATTATCTGAGGAGTTGTGAATGGCGCTGCACACTGTGCAGTCATCAGCGAACATCCCCATTTCTGACCTTATGTTGGAGGGAAGGTCATTGATGAAGCAGCTGAAGATGGTTGGGCCTAGGACACTGCCCTGAGGAACTCCTGCAGTGATGTCCTGGGGCTGTGATGATTGACCTTCAACCATCACAACCATCTTCCTTTGTACTAGGTATGACTCCAGCCAGTGGAGAGTTTGCCCCCCGATTCACATTGACTTCAGTTTTACTAGGGCTCCTTGATGCCACACTCAGTCAAAAAGGCTGCCTTGACGTCTAGGGCAGTCACTCTCACCTCACCTCTGTCCATGTTTGGACCAAGGCTGTAATGAAGTCGGGAGCCGAGTGGTCTTGGCGGATCCCAAACTGGACACCAGTGAGCAGGTTATTGGTGATTAAGAGCCACTTGATAGCACTGTCAATGACACCTTCCATCACTTTGCTGATGATTGAGAGTAGACTGATGGGGCGGTAATTGGCCAGACTGAATTTGTCATGCTTTTCGTGGACAGGACATACCTGGGCAGTTTTCCACATTGTCGGATAGATGTACTGGAACAGCTTGGCTAGAGGCGCGGCTAGTTCTGGAGCACAAGTCTTCAGCACGATAGCCAGGATGTTGTCAGGGCCCATAGCCTTTGCAGTATCCAATGCGCTCAGCTGTTTCTTAGTATCACGTGGAGTGAATCAAATTGGTTGAAGATTGGCTTCTGTGTTGGTGGGGACATCAGGAGTAGGCGGATATGAATCATCCACTCGATACTTCTGGCTGAAGATGGTTGCAAACACTTCAGCCCTTTCTTTTGCACTCACGTGCTGGGCTCCATCATCATTTGGGCTGGGGATATTCATGGAGCCTCCTCCTCCTGTTAGATGTTTAATGGTCCACCACATTCACGACTGGATGTGGCAGGACTGCAGAGCTTTGATCTGATCCGTTGATTGTGGGATCGTTTAACCCTGTCTATAGCATGCTGCTTCTACTTTTTAGCATGCATGTAGTCCTGTGTTGCAGCTTCCCCAGGTTGGCACCTCATTTTTAGGTATGCCTGGTGCTGCTCCTGGCATGCTCTTCTACACTCCTTATTGAACCAGGGTTGGTCCCCTGGCTTAATGGTAATGATGGTGTTGGACTGGGGTGGACAAATGTAGGAAGTCACACAACACCGGGTTATAATCCAACAGCTTTATTTGAAATCACAAGCTTTCGGAGCGCTGCTCCTTCGTCAGGTGAAGTGAAGAGAAACATACAGGCACAGCATATATAGTCAGAGAAAACTGCCAATCATCTGGCAGTTTTCTCTGACTATATATGCTGTGCCTGTATGTTTCTCTTCACTTCACCTGACGAAGGAGCAGCGCTCCGAAAGCTTGTGATTTCAAATAAAGCTGTTGGACTATAACCCGGTGTTGTGTGACTTCCTACATTAATGGTAATGGTAGAGTGAGGGATATGCTGGGCCATGAGGTTACAGATTGAGATGGAATACAATTCTGCTGCTGCTGATGGCACACAGTGCCTCATGGATGCCCAGTTTTGAGCTGCTAGATCGGTTCTTAATCTATCCCATTTAGCATGGTGGTAGTGCCACACAACACGATGGAGGGTGTCCTCAAGTGTGAAGATGGGACTTCGTCGCCACAATGACTGTGCGGTGGTAACTGCATGGACTGACGGTATTGGTAGCATTTGTGACGGGTAGATTGGTGAGGACGAGGTCAAGTAGGTTTTTCCCCTTGCGTTGGTTCTCACACCACCTGTCGCAGGCCCAGACTGGCAGTTATGTTCTTCAGGACTCGACCAGCTCGGTCAGTAGTGGTGCTACCGAGCCACTCTTGGTGATGGACATTGAAGCCCCCAACCCAAAGTAAATTCTGTGCCCTTGCTACTCTCAGTGCTTCTTCCAAGGAGTACTGATTCATCAGCTGAGGGAGGGCTTTAGGAGGTTTCCTTGCCTTGCCTGACCTGAATCCATGAGACTTCATGAGGTCCAGAGTCAATTCTTCTGGACTGTATACCACTGTGCCGCCACCCCTGGTGGGTCTGTCCTGCCGGTGGGACAGGACATACCCAGGGATGGCGATGGAGGAGTTTGGGACATTGGCTGAAAGGTATGATCCTGTGAGTATGACTGTTGCTTGACTAGCCTGTGGGACAGCTCTCCCAATTTTGGCACAAGTCCCCAAATGTTGCCGTGTCCGTAGCAGGTGTGTTTCGTCGCGGTTTGTTACAACTGAGTAGCTTGCTCGGCCATTTCAGAGGGTAGTTAAGAGTCAACCACATTACTGTGGGTCTGGAGTCACATATAGGCCAGACCAGGTAAGGATGGTAGATTTCCTTCCCTAAAGGACGTTAGTGAACCAGATGGGTTTTTACGACATCCGATAGTTTCATGGTTACCATTACTGATACTACAGGAAACTCTGGTTTATCCGGAGGTTGACTGTCCGGAATGCTCGAGCCACCGGCAAAATTCAGGAATCGGTTCAGTAAGTTTTTTTTTCTTTTCGTTGCTTTTTTTTCCCCCACCAGTCAGGCTCTGCAAGGTCTAGCTAAAGCTGTTGCTTAGCTACAGAAGCTACGGCCGACTGTTTAGAAGCTGTTGCTAAGCAGGGTTTGTTGCTAGATACGGAGCTCAAAAGCTTCCGTATGTTTTAACATTAGCGCTGGTTTGTCCGGCAGTTTTGATGGGACGGCAACAGCTCGGTCCCGTCGGTGCCGGATAGCACAAAGTTTCCTGTAGCTTTTTATTCCCGATTTATTTATTAACTGAATTAAAATTCCCCAGCTGCCGTGGTGGGATTTGAACTCACGTCTCTGGATCATTAGTGCAGGCCTCCGGATTACTAGCCAAATGACAATGCCACTACGCTTCCTGTAAATATCATTGTGTGGCGGCAAGAAGTGTACAGTATAGATTCAGGCCTCCAATTTCCTTTCCCCTCCTTACTAGAGAATAGAAGACCTTTTTGTAAAAAAAAACTAATAGGATGACAAAATTCTTAGTAAACTTCTGCTCTAGTTACCCTTAGAAATAAAATCACTTTATAAATATCTTCTCAAAATGAACTTGGTTTTTTTAAGCAATTTTGAAGACACTGACATGCATGGCAATGCACCATCAAAATGGAAAAAATACAAAAGGTCATACCTGCTGCATCCGCCCAGGGTAGAAGCAAAACATGCTGGGTTAGTAGGTTTAATGGAAACAATTAAGAATGGCTTAAAATGCCATCTGTGTTTAAGCATCATAATCCTCTAAGCTTCCCAGGTCTGCTCCAGTTGATACAGTAAACATTCAATTCAATACACTTTCTGAAAATGCACTTAATACTGTGGGTCAAAATTAATCATAGCTGTGAGGCACTATTCACAAAAACAACTTGCACGTTCAAGCTAGGCAAAGACTCTGAAGTTTAACCCTTTTACCTACTCCAATTCACATTAGTATTTTGAAAGAATAAACTTATTGAACCAATATAGATTTGCCTCTGTGTCCTAAATGTCTAATTTTTGGAAACTTTAAACGTGATATTTAGCGCAATACACTATCTGTATCTAGATTGAGTAGCCGAGTAGAAAAAGTCCAAAACAGTTGATTTAACAACAGTAAACTCATCCGCTGCCATGGGGTAAAATGTTTCCAGTAATGGACGCAGAGTTACGCTTGGGGGCCAACACCCCTTTCTTTTAACGGACTCTCTACAGATCCTTACACAAAGCTCTTATGATTATAGTGAAGCCTGACCACTTCTTCCTTCAGGCTACACATTTCATGATTTGAAAAGGCTTTAGAAGTGTCCCAAAGGAGGAAAACAGAGCTCGGTTATGGGACAAAAAGAAAATACCCTCCGGTGGTCTACATTCCTGCCAGCGACATGACTTCCATGACAAGCCAGCACATTCTGTTAACAGAGCAGGAAGAGTAAAACCAACCAGAACCCACAAGGCCTTGAAGACCCTTCCAAAATAATTAAACTAGCAGTATGTTTTACGACTGGTTTTCATAACAAGAATCAGGCTCTTTAAACAGTACACTATTGTATGGTGACTTGAATGGAGACTGTAGCAGGAGTCTAAAAAATTCTGGAACACACTACTCCTACCAAGACCACAACTGTTTTTTTTTAAAAAACAAACAGCTTCCTTTACCAACAAACACAGACCTGTTACTAGTCTGGATCAGGACTCTAGCTTTTGTCCGTTAGTCAGCAGTCTGAAACCCCCATTTAGACTATAGGCCAGGAAGGGCTGCACCGCATTTATCCGCTAGTTGTTAATGATATAAAAGCGATTCATTTTCATCATAAACCTTTCAACAGTAGTGGGTTCACTTTTGCTAAGAGCAGAAATAGTAAAAGCTCAACACCATTACCACGATTAAAGGGAGACAGTTTGCAAAACCATATAGCTTAAAATCTGATGCTCATTTTAAATACGATACATCAATCTGATTTATATAAAATGCCTAAAAGGAATAACAATCACACTCTAAATTGTATAACAGGCAGGTTCTTTTCTAAAATCAGCACCATTGAAAAAACACATAACTGAGCCCTTTGTTCAAACCGCTTTACCCACTTGGAGTACGATTGCTCTTGAACCATTCTCTGACTTAACATTAAAATTACGCGGACTGTAAAGAGGGAGAGAATTAATGAGAATAAAGATTTGTCAAAAAGCGCAGTCATAAGATAAAGCTGCAGAAACCTTGATTTACTTGGTTAAATGACTAACATAAAAAAAACCTTTCAAACGACACCCCACAAAGACTTCAGCATTCTGCTGACGTATATGGAGAAAATTTGATTTTGGGCACAAGGGAAAACTAAGTTCAGGAAAAAAAAGCCACATTTTATTAATTTTAAAATAGCCTCACGAGTGACAGATGGACCATACTTTGGCCAGTTATACAAGGTTTAAAACAGTTTTTTTTTAACCCCCCCACTAAATTCTATGAATTAATTATGCAATTATCAGGTGAGAAAATCAGGAATATATTCCGAGGCAGGTTTCTTTCCACGTGCTTATGTAGTTTACTGCACAAATTTAGCGTGCACTGCATTCATGGTCATTGCTGGGATCTAGCGGTGTGAAAATTGGCTGCCATATTTGTCTACATAATGGGGATTCCATTTAAAAGGTCATTTATTTGAAGCACTTTGAAAGGCACTACGTAAATATAAATATTTCTGGTTATTTCCACCCCAAATACATGTTTCCAGAAGCTTTAACGACAGGCTCGCTCTTCAGAGGGCTGATCTGGGACGAGGCAGCAGTTAATGGTGCAGCGAGTACAGTCACACATTGCACCACGGATCCTCCCCCATACTGCGAGTTACTGATTTTAGCTGTGACATTCTATGGAAGCGCCAAGAGAAAGCAAAGCAAAGCCAAGTATGTTACTGACGAAAGCAAGCCAAATAAAAAAAATAGCAGCAGGCACGTCACCCATTGCCACTCTCGCACATTTCCCAGCAATCTGATCAAAAAGCACTTCTGGAGCAGGCTTGGTTAACCTGAGAGTTTTCCAGCAGACTATACGGCCCAACAGGTCTATGCCAGTGTTTGTGCTCCACATGAACCTCCTCCCACCCTACTTCATCTCAGCCTATCAGCACAACCCTCTATTCCTTTTCTCCCTCAAGTACTCATCAGGGTCATCATTTCAACCCTCCTGGAAAAGGAATGGTGTTTGGCCTGGGGAGGGTAAAGACCCAAGAGGTCGAGAGAAAATATAAACAGGAAATGGGAAAAGGAGATAGGAAGTGGAAGAGAAGCAGTTGGACACAAGATGCCAGAACAATGCAGCCGACAAAAGATATTTGTGAAATAGAAGCACTTTTCAGAAACTTACACCTTAATTGTTCCCAGCTGTAAACTAAACTGCCTCACTCATCACTTCAGAAATGGTCCCACTTCAAATAAATGGGCTTTCCACAGGATCATTTCTTATTAATACGTTTCATGCTCCTGCAGGGCATTTGGTCTGTGCAACATACACTGAAGATTGAACCAATCAGTTATGTTCTACATTGCCTATTTGTATGTGCAACTGCTGGAATTTGTTAGATTAGAACTAATCGTTTGGGGGAGGGAAAAGAGACCAAAGGCCCCACAGGAGTTCTGCAGCCCCTTACTTTGAAAAACAACGTTTGCAGCCAAGCAATTTTATGTAAAAGAGACAAACCAAAAAGCTACAGTTCTCCTTCGTTAAAATTTAATCAGGAATGTTTTACAGTACAAATGTTAATGTTGTCCTTAAGAGCATTATAATCAAAAAGCACAATAAATTTGGGCCTTGTAAAAGGCAGACTAAGGATTTCTTGAAATACCAGAAGCCACAAACACCACCAGTTAAACAACAACTTGCATTTATATAGCGCTTAATGTAGTAAAACACCCCAATACGCTTCACAAGAACGTTATCAAACAAAATTTGACACCGAGCCACACAAGGAGATATTAGACAAGTCACCAAAGGCTTGGCCAAAGAGGTAGGTTTTAAGGAGCGTCTTAAGGGAGAGAGAGAGAGTTAAAGAGGCGGAGAGGTTTAGGGAGGGAATTCCAGAGCTTAGGGCCTAGGCAGCTTAAGGCATGGCCTCCAATGGTATACTTGATCCCATAATTAAACCATGTCTACTTATAAACATACCCACCTACACAACTTGGTCTCCTAACTGCAGCCATCTAATCATTTAATTAGAACCTTGTTTTGAATTCTTGGCACCATATTAAAATGTGTCACAAAAAAACACAGATCTAATATTTATAAGTAGCATGACATTTACAGTAGTTCTTTTGAATTCAAACAGTAGAAGTGTCTACCGGGCAGTGCAGATGGTAAGCTTCTGACAATCAGTTACGTAATTTTCCAGTCAAAGTTACTGTAAGGTCTGAGCATTTCAAGTTCAGTGGAATAAAAATTTCTCTTGCAAATGTAAGCAGATATTAAACAGATGTACCAAACTAGTGTTAATCTAGTATACTCCAGATTACTGCATTGGTGTTTTGCCTAAATTTGGTGGGCAACTTTGCTTTAAGAACAGAGAAAAGTAGCAAGGAGGAAAGTTATACAGGTAGCTGTTAAGGATGCGCGCCTGGCGTGGAGCTTTGCCCACAGAGGCTCTGTGTTGAGTTTGCACATTCTTAACTTAATACAGTTCACAATAGAAATGAGACATCATTGTAAGCACACCAACGTTCAGAGTAATTCCGAGGCAGTTAAGAGGGCAAAGACAGAAACAAGAGGGTGTTAAAAAAAAAGTAGGAGCCACTTGAGCAGGTTTTCAATAAACACATTGTGCAACACATGTGAACAATGCTGAATATCAAGCTGAGCCAGGTTATATAATGAGCCACAATCTTGAAGTGAAATTATGAGCTTAAGATTCAGATAAGGAAGAAAGTTAATGCCTTTATAAATTTGAATTATAAAGTTACATAGAATCCGAGAAATATTTACTGGACTAGCAATAAGGTTTTACAGAACAACTTAAGAGTACATTTCAGGCAATTTGCTAATTCTCACCGTTAATTTTAAGTATCCCTTCAGTTAAGTGCAGTGATTTAATTTCGAAAGCAGATGCAAAACAAACCAGTTTAGAAAATGCTACTTGGGACTTCAGCTCATTGAATGATAAAAACAGTTGAATTTGAGTGTTCAAGAATTGAAATTATGCTGTGAATGAGAAGATAATCATACCTTTACTTGGTGCGGGTGAGAAAAGTTTCTCTGAGCCTACATCTGATGCCTGTGGAAAAAGCAGAGAAGATATGTTAAGGTTTGAGTTTTATATCCAACGCATTACTTGAAAACCACCAGTAGAGGGAAGTGTTTTGCCATCAAAGGCCACAAAATCACTAACAAAATACTTATTTTTTAAAAAAGCATAAAGTCGATAGAATTACCCATTTGCCTGGGTGTAAATGGAAAATTAATAGCCTGCCAATCCAATTTTTAGTGAAGAAAGAGTTGTGGCCACAACCAAGAGCCAGCAGTTTAAGGGCTCTTGAAACAAAAATGCTCTTACACAACAGTTCCATGTGAATAAACAAAATATGGTAAGGAAAAGGAGAAGATCTAGCTCAATGCAAGCTCCAGCTCTTTGACAAATATGTCTTCAAACAGTGTAGACAGACTGTTGAGTAGAAAGCAGCCCACAGGCCATCAAACACAAGCAAAAACTGACAATATAGCCATGATCTTTTGCACTGCAGGACATCCAATTTACATTCATTTTGCGAATATTCTCATCAACAATTGTATACTACGACTGAAAACTTGAATACACAGCAGCTAAACGTCAGGTGATGTAGAAACTGTTTTTGTAAACCTTTTGAAAAAGGGAGAAAAAAACAGAATCTATCTAGCGCATGCTGCACGCCTGGACGGAACTGACGCAGCAGCCTGCAAAGTTCCAGCAAATGTCTTTGATCCCCTCAGACCTGGCTTACTTTGAGAGTGCCATTTCGTCAATTAACCCCGTCACTTTGATCTAGTCTCCCCTTGGCGCAAGGGGATTGAACTTCCTTCAAGTTTCACATGCCAAGACTTCCCACCAGCCCTAAACCTGACTTGTCAGGCTCAGTAAGCCTTTTGTACTCAAAATTGATTTTCAATGAAAACCATCTGTGGCTACGGGATTCTCAAGCAACCCGACTAATGTAAGCAGCTACACATTATTTGCTTAATGCCAATGAGAGGCAGCAGAGAAAAGGATTAACTGATATGTTAAAATGGCTGGGGACATTAAAAGCTGCTGCTCTCTAATTTAGGCGTGAAGTATAACTGGCCTTCGAGGCTCTGCATCAGCGCAATCTATTTTAATAGGAGGTGTAAACACCATGACTCCCAGAAAGCCCATTTAGGACTGCGTAGCTATCTCGTTATTTTTAATGAATCTATACAATTGGCAATCTGAGCTTTTAGTGTACATAAAATAGAAGAAAGCATTCCTAAAAGAGAAATTATAGTACTTTTGAGTATTATTTTACTATAAACATCCAACTAGAAACACTAGCACGTCTGTGTCAGTTGGAAACTTCTAGCCGTTAGTCAATGAAGAATGGCTGGATATTAAGCGTGTGGAGATGAGTAGTCCATAGGCCAGAAATCAACCAAATTTCCCTTCTCCCCCTCAATGTTCCACAAAACATACTGAAGCTTTAAAAAAAATCTTTTGTCTGTTAACTATTTACATAATTTCTGGATTGTTCAAGTGCAGTGCATCATAATGTTGATCAGCTATCCTACCACTGCTATCCGGCCTCAGTGATAATGGTTACTAGCTTGATCCAGCAGAGCAATGCTCGTGATCAACCCCTAATCAAAGGGTTAAACCATTTACAGTAGCAGCTGGCAGTATATGGTACAATTACAGCATTGCACAATTTAAGTTTATGGGGGATGATCTCCTTATAACAGTAGTTCTAAGTTCTGGTAACCGAGAAGCTTCGTCAATTGTGCTTCTGTTGCTGTATTAACTGCTAGTCTAAATTTTCCTACCACCATTTCAAACCTATATGGCAGAGAGTCACGTACCACAGCATTCATTCCCACCTTCACTTAGAAGTCAGACCTTCAACGGCATACATCAAAATCAGCTGCAAAGGCCTCCTTTAGGTCATGAAAATTGGTGACTATGCACACGTGCACAGCACGCATGGCACCTGTAAACTGCTCACTGCACATATAAACACAGTACAACAATGTCCGAGTAGGGGCAAGGTGGAGCAGCTCCCGTGTATACACATTTCACGTGTTCATGTACATTTTTCATTGCAGTAAACAGACTGGTAATGTTATGAATTGAGGAAAATAATGAATCCAAACTATAATAATCAAAATAATTGAAATTAGTATTTTATTAATGATTTTTGGGGATATGTCAAACCCCAATAAGGTCTGCAATGATCCACATGATCATGTTTGTCCCAGAATATAACTGGAGAATTAATTGCAAGGTTCTTACGAGCGTTGTCACTGCAGCAAAAAAGATCAATCATTGAAAACTATATTTAGACAAATAAATGACATTTATTTTAGTGTACATTTGTTTACCAAGTTATGCTAAATCTTCCCATATAAAATGCATTTTTCCCTAAAAACAATGGTAGAAAGAATATGTGTGTGTGTGTACTTTACATTGGGGCATATTATACTCAAAAGATTCATAGTTTTTCATGGCTGCCAACCATGGATTGGCAGTGAAGTTAGTTGCAACCATATCCACTGCTTTGTGGATTTCATCAGGCATTAAGTACATGGAGTGCACTGGCCATAGACAACCACTGCTAAAATAGAATTAAAGGAGGGAATAGTCCCATAGAGTATACAAAGGGAGTGATTTTAAGGCTGCAACCTCATTTCAGCGTCAGATAAAGTTTTATCTTTGCTCTTAATGATTTATGTCGTCTGGACTGGTAACTACTCCCAAGGATCTATTATAGCTGTATATAGCTATCAAAAGGAAAAACCTACAGCACTCAAAGTTACACAGAATGGCAAAAAGTAGTTTTTTTTATGTGGATGTCTGAAAGGATGATCAACACAAGCCCCAACAAGCTAAATATTTTATCTCTTGGTCTCCAGCCGATCCTGTGGATTGTGTTTGCTGCGCGTCTGTGCCCATGGTGTATAATTCTCTTAAGTGCATACAATTTGAAAAAGCAAAAACCATTTCCTTCCGAAACACACTGGATTCATTTCTATTAACTGTACACTACTCCAGTGTAAACTCCTGTGAAATACATAATTGCTTCCCCAGATTGTACGCTTAGCCATGTTAAATCAGGATTACAGACATTAAGATTCTGGTCAATCCCTGCTCTTCTGATGAGCAGTCATTTTTACCAAAATAAAGTAAGTTCAAAAGTACTACAAAACAGTACATCATTTGGAACACTTTTTATGGTAGATACCAATGCATAACTTGCTGTTTCCTTCAAAACATGTAATAAAAGTGCATATCAATTAGTGGAAAATAGCATGTGTTTAATACAAGATGGGTTTGAACAGCCAAAGGAATCAGACCTTCCTTGTAATTGTAAAGCCTCCCTCTCTCCCTTCAATGTGGGCAGACAGCAGATTAAGGGGCTGAACTGAATTCTAAGCAAAAAAATAATGCAATGAGCTTTTAAAATGGCTCGGTTTTAAACTAATTAATACTTAAGAATTCTGGAGTGCTTGTTTTTTTCATAAGTCAATAAATCCTCTACCTAAAACTGCCTCGCTTGTTTCATACTCAGATAGAAACACTGAATTAACTTCACCAGTGAAAAATGTCCTCAACTCTACAGGGTTTGTACCAAATCGCTTTGAACCTTTACAGGTTGACAAATTATAGATTTTAATTCTCCTAATGCTCCTCCCACCCATAAAACTGATGTTAAAAGATCCGCTCTGCTGGACCAAAAATTCAACAGTGATCCAGTGCAACCCTGTACGTTAATCATTTTGTCCTTTATTGGAAGCAGGCAAATTGTTTATCTGTTAGCGCACAGGTTGCAGCACCACTGGGTCATGTTTGCTGAGGCTGCCATGTTTATTAAAGTTTACTACAGTATCTTTTTCTCCCGGAAATGGAAGCCCTGCCCAACAAACTGCAGGAAGCTTGACCTCCGAGCATGTCCACGTATTAAGCCTGAAGCCACAGACTCCCTCTGGAGAGCCATCAGCTGCAGAGTTTTTCTTCCCTATTCCCTCCATTAGCTACGCTTTATGAATCACCTTCCTCTGAGCTCAATAAAGCTCCCCTAAGGAAAGGGCTTTAAAAGCTCTTGAGGTCACAACCCCCCAAGCTATGCTGGCTAAAACAGTTGTAGAAACCTACCAAGCAAAAGGGAGTTGAGCATGAAGTCTCGGTGCAGTTTAAAATCTCCCCAAGGAGTCTGTGCTTTATCTCTTGATACACTTTTGCTTCTCCATAGCAGCCAACCTCTACCACTTCATTCAGTGCCTTCCTTTACACCCTCCTAGAAAGTAGAACTGATATAAGGATCCGGTTTCCCTCATCTCCATTCGGATACCAAACTGCCGTATAAACTTAAGCATTGGCAGCCATACAAAATGCCACAGGCTCTTGGCAGTGTCATAACTAGATCGCTCTCCATGCAAGGTGCCTGCATATATCAGTGTAACAGCACAGAAGGGAAGGCTTGGCATGGGAGGAGTAAAATTATGCTGGCAGCAGACAGCACTCTATACACATATGTCATTTTGCAGTCACGGCAACATTTTATCACTAACACGCCTCCTCCCCTCCGACACTTGAACCAGTTCCAAATTGTAACACATGTTCCACTGCCTTTTATGTTATAAACACATTAAACACTTTTACGACGAGCATTTTTCGCGTACAACCAAAATATTAGTCTGTTGCCAGTTGGTGTCAAATCCGACCCATCCCCCTCGCTTCTTGCTACACCAGCAGCTACAAAGCAGCTGCTGCAGCTTATCATGGCTGCCTGTCCATTAACTTTACAAATTAACACCCTATCAGGGCAGCGCAGGACCGATTAATCAGTGAATGCCTGTCTGGCGGTTTATCGCTTCAAACTGCTGCTGCTGACTCTTTAGAGGCTGTATCTGGACAAGAGAGAAATGAGAAGAAAGAAGTGAAAGGCAGATGAAGGAGATAGAAAGCAGACGGAGGGAGAGGGGGAAAAAGATAAAGGTATTAGAGAAAATCAGGGCAGGCTGTCGGGCCAGGAAACATAGGACTAAGGAGGAAGAAAGAAGCAAAAACAAAATGGGGAGAGAATCTTGGAGAAAGATCCAAATCTAATTTGCACTAGCAATATGCATCGTGACAACCAAACTGGTCAAATCCAAATTAACACTAGCCTCAGCTGTACCTGGAAAGTATAAATAAATCTAATTAGCTGGATCCAAATGAACTCACTACTGTTTCTCTCTCACTCTTGCAATGTGACAACACTCGTGCATTTTGCAGTGGACAGGCACACATTCAGTACACAAGCTGGTCGCTAGAATAAAGTTCCATCATTTCAGCAAGTCTGTGATAGAAGTATAGTTTGACTGTGTTTCAGAGGGTCGATCCAAAACAGACAAGCCTGATCCTCCGAAATGCCACACATTTGATCTACATGTTGCAAAACAGAGTGCCAGTGTAAACAAGGCTCATCTCATGCATTGGCTGCATGCCAGTGTGGATTCAGACTAATGTCAGTATAACCTGGCAGCAGACTGTGGCCATAATTCCCCTCTCACCATTGATGAACTTCCCTCTTCTGGGAGCTGCAACAACCAAGTTCCACTTATAGCTGCTTTCTTATCACTTCAATTGTTGGTGCTTCTCTCGGTGGTTCAACCTTCCACTCTTACTTCTTCATTTCAATAACCTCCTCCACTCATCATCCAACCCATATCATTCTTTTGAAGATTCCAGTCTACATACACAAATTTCTTCCAGATCACAGACTATCAGTGCTCACAATCTGAAGTTCTCTCAGTGCAATGGCTGAACCACCATCTTCTCCATGCCCTTCAATTGGACAATGAAAATCTTCATCTTTCACAAGTCCAACCAAAACCTCTCACTTTTAGGCCTTCTGTTATCAACATCATTGGCCTCAGTATCGGCTGTGACCTCAAATGGAACTCCCAGAGCTCCTCCATTGCTGAAGCCGTCTTCCAAGAAGCTTGACTATCTCTTTTGTGCCAAACAATGCTTTTCCCCTCAACAAATCTCAATTTAGCCCAAGTCCATCTGAGAGTTGAATACGGCTCCCCTGTCTGAGAATGCTGTTCTAACACTTCTGTCACACTCCTGGTAAATCAGAAGATCATTCAAGTTTGACCTCTCAAGCGTTACAGCAAAAAGGTGACAGGAAGTAAGGGTGGCGCTTACAGGCGTGCACACAGGTAGGTAAACCTTTTAAACATACTTTATAAATATACTGATTAGAAAGCAGAAAAGTTAGTGGAGATCTACATGCTCAGCATATAGAAACATAACAGATAGGAGCAGGAGTAGGCCATTCGGCCCCTCGAGCCTGCTCCACCATTCAATGAGATCATGGCGGATCATCCAAATTCAGTACCCTGTCCCTGCCTTCTCCCCATATCCCTTGATCCCTTTAGCCTTAAGAAATATATCCAACTCCTTCTTGAATATATTTAATGAATTGGCCTCTACTGCCTTCTGTGGTAGAGAATTCCACAGGTTCACCACTCTCTGGTGAAGAAATTCCTCCTCATCTCTGTCCTAAATGGCTTACCCCTTATCCTTAGATTGTGACCCCTGGTTCTGGACTCTCCCTTCATTGGGAACATCCTTCCTGCATCTAGTCTGTCTAGTCCTGTTAGAATTTTATAAGTTTCAATGAGATCCCCTCTCATTCTTCTAAACTCTAGCAAATATCACTTTTATATAACCACAGCATGATAAATTGATATTGTAACAAGCAGAGGAACTACAGAAAGGAAACATAAAATAAACAAATAACGAGAAATACTGTTGGGTATTGAATAAAAGTATCAAGTGGAAATCTGGGTTATCTTCACTGAATCTATTTGCAAGCCATACCACACCACCATATCACATGATTGCAGTGTTCAAGCTACGTTGGTTTGTCTAAATCAAAAATGAAAGTAAAACAATGGTGCACCTGCCAACCAGGCCGAGTGCATACATTCTGGCCAAAGTTTCAACCCAACTGACAATTTATTCATTGTACTGATGAGAATTTGAATCAAGTCTTTCTGACACATTACAAGATGCAGCATCCAGAAGCCAAATCAACTTCCAGCCAGTTTTTCCGCGAACTAGAACAAGCTCACGTTGGGCTATTTTGTTTGTTCCACAAATGGGGAATTTGAACGCTCAGGACTTCTTCAAGATAGTCGTTCTATATGTTTGGAACTGGATTACATTTGAATTTGGGGCCATTCTGGTTCCACAAGTGTAAAATCACGGTATGCGTATTACTCATTTTCCCAAAAGATGGGTCCAAAACACAAAAAAGCCCCTCTCATGGCTACAAGTGGCACACAACATAAACTGAACAAGATTTTTAATGTTGTGACATAAAATCTACAAGGCTTATAAATGGACCACAGTGTGCTACTCTAAAACTAGAACATACCCATCTTCATAAACATTGATGGAAAGCAGCACCCTATAAAATGAAAATGCCTTTTAACTTAGGAGCGTGTCATGTTATGGTAGAGGTCATATAATACCATTTGAACTAGAGATAAGACGTAATTGCAGATTGAATTAATCTTCATCAGGGATCAGGCCTGGTCTTTGTTACCACTGAATTAGATATAGATCCGTGTTCAGCCCTCCCACAGCTGCCAGATATTTAGAAAGGCTTTACCGCCTGGTGCTTGAGGTTTATCATCAGGTAATGCTTCATTGCATACACTACATTCATTTCCTTGACTTCTGCAATCTGCAGTTTGGCAACACTTCATCTAAGATTAACAAAGGTACAATAAAAATACATAAACTGTCAAAAACCATACACCATTGGTGGGGAGGGGTGGTCAGCAAGAGGGGGATATAACGAGGATAAACACTTATTTTTGAAGGCAAGAATATGCGCACATTTTAGCAATGTATAACTGAGGGCATACTTGGGTACACTGGAGTATCTACACTTTTTGTTGCTGAAAGCCAAGGTATGAATGAGGATAACAGTGTGATGAACCTATCTTCACACATACATGCCCAGATTTTCTGCTCTCAAGGAATAATGGCACATTTCTGGTGTGGGGGGACCTCTGCCCGCCACAGAGGTGCCCCTGGCTTCGGGGTCATCAGCATATTTAAGGGTGGGGGCTTCCACAGTCTCTGTCGGAGCGTGCTCCGGGAGCTGGGGCGGAGTTTTGTTGCATGAGGCCCGCTATACCTCAGTGCTACTGGCGACGGAGCGGTCGGTGAAATCCAAAATTTTCTTTTTTTTTTTAAATCTTCTGGTCTGACCTCTATGAGCTGTAGAGGCTATGTGGATTTAAAACATTTAACCCCCAACCCCTGTTATAATCGTGGACTTTGGGGACCAACAGTGCTACTTTGGTACAAATGATGGAAAATATATATATATTTTTTTTTTTTTTCCCCCCTACAGAAACCCCACAGTGCAGATAGAGGCCATTTCGGCCCATCGAGCCTGCACCGACACATATCCCACCCAATCCCCGTAATCCCTGCACCAACACATATCCCACCCTATCCCTGTAACCCCACGTATTTAATCCCCCTAGCACTAAGGGTCAATTTTTATCATAGCCAATCAACCTAACCTGCACATCTTTGGACTGTGGGAGGAAACCGGAGCACCCGGAGGAAACCCACGCAAACACGGGGAGAATGTGCAAACTCCACACAGTCACCCGAGGCCGGATTCGAACCCGGGTCCCTGGCGCTGTGAGGCAACAGTGCTAACCACTATGCCACCGTGCTGCCCCATTTTAATGATGTATTTCCATTATTTGCATATAGGTCGCTGATAAACAGGCAAGCACATTATTTGACGATTGTCCATCACAAAAGGATGTTGGAGGAGTGTAAAAATGGGTAGGGATGTAGCATTGTGCATCCCAACCCAATACTCACCCAAGTTACAGTGTCAAACCAGCAAAATAATTCCAGCCACTTTGTTTAATCAGCAATCATACCTTATTTCCACTATGAATATACAATCTACATTCATATATATTTCCATTACCTTTACACATTACGCTTAATCCTCAACATATATATTCCAAATTGTGACAAAATTTCCCATCCCTCTTATAAATGTAATTATTATTGAGGGCTGATGAGAAATACCCATTCCACTGGTAAATGGATAATTGGGCATTGTGATTGCCCACCTTCATGTTCAGCCTAATGCAGCAGTTGGGGGAAAAGGTCAAAACTGACTGGTTCAATGCGGAGTTTTTGGCAGAAGCCGAACAGGATGGCGGCTTTGGTTAAAGTTGGAGCGCTCTGGCTCATCCATGACTTAATGTCAGACAGTGGTGGCATGGAGTCAAGGATGGTGGCAGAGAGGTATGGCTGGGTTTCACCAACAAGAGTCAAAAAACAAGTATATTAATTTGCTTAAAGATCACCAGAATGTACAAAATTCATCATTACAGCAGTTTTCTGTCCTGCTCACTGGAGTATATTCCTCATGTATCATACATATCAGAAATATTTACGTTTACTTCAGAATACTGTAAACTGCACCACACAAATCCCAAACATGATGTACAACCTACACTTCCAAAATGGCCTCTACACTACTGCCTGCCCCTACGAGTCACATTGGGACTCCTGAAGAGATCAACTCCATTTTGAAAGCCCCTTCCCTACCACTCATCCTATACATGCTTCTACGGACAAGGGTTCAGCATGATCTAGAATGTGGACTTCTCCAGGATCACCATTAATGCAGCAATCCAATTAGGAAGAGGTAATGATGCCATATTTCCTTCCCTTGCCATCAAGGAAAATCACAATCTCTCCATCTATTGGTTTGGCTAAGAATGGGTGAAAGCCCAAATATAGGCAAGTTGGAATGACGGGTAATTTAGTCTCAAACTCCTCACATTCTGGTGGAAAGTGAAGCACGCAAACACTTTATCTACAAGACTGTACAAAAGTCAATATTGTTTCTTGTGGAAAGCATCAAACCGGCTGCTAAATGCTCCAAACTCATCTAATAACAGATGGAACATTCTTCTACTCGGTTAAATGTGCTTGAAATACAATCATAAAGAAAAATATTCCTTGGCAAATGAGCTATGGATTCATCACAATTCAGTTACAATTCCAATAGATAGAATGTACTTATATCCGTTTATTACTGGTCAGAAATTCCGTTCTTTGGAAAAAAATAATTTAATATGATAAACCAGATTTCACTATAGAGTATTTTAACATTTAAGTATTAAAGTAGGTTCAGAAATGTGTAGATGTACATTATATATCTCTCTCCGAAAATCTGGAAAGTGCAGAAAAACTTACGAAGCAAGCAAAAATGGCCTAGAGGAACATTCAATCAAGAAACCCAACCCATACATTGTGAAAAACACACATTATAAATGACTTTTTCTTCGTTAACAAAACAAGCAAAGGTGCAGCACCATCCATACTGAGAAGTTTGATAATGATCTTTGCTCTTCTAAGATTCTCTATCTTAGACAGGGTGTCTGTGGTAAAGCCACATTGCTCTCCTAGTAAGCTGCAAATAAACCTTAGCAGACAATTCAAAAATGCAACCCAAGACTTCTGACCAAAATGAATTTATTTCATCTGATAAACATGCAACTGAAGACACGTGTCGATTGTACATCCTTTGTTAAAGAAATACTCCAGGAAACAAAAATTAAAAGATTCTAACCAACATTTTTGATATCTGATTTAACTCATGTTAAGGTTTACCACTGTTTTTCTCAATAGCACCAGATGTGCCCCACTCTTGACTATTTTCTTGCCTAGATTTTCTAGGATTTCTACTTTATAATTTAAAAAAAAAGTAAAGATGGTTACTGATATCTGAATAACCTTTTTTTTTGCAAAAGGGTCCCTGGGGTATTCCTTCAAGCAGTTATGGAACCCAACTACATTGCTTTGGGCAGATGGCTTCTGGATTCAGAGTCCTTTTGACTGGAGACTTGTCCTTAGGTAAACCCAGTGTTAATTTAAATCTCCAATGGAAACACTGCAAAAATACACTGGTGCAGAACTGATACAAAAGCTCATCCCAAGTTTTGCTTTGCATCACATCTTCTTTCAATGAAACAGCCATCTTACAATTCCCTGTTGACTAGGAACTGTGTATTTGCATAGTCATGCATGTATATGCACAGATTTAAGTTTTATACCATAAGCTTCACGGAGCTTGTCCATAAACTAGACAGCACCAACTCCCTTCCTGTATTAGATTTGCCCTATTCCAATTGTACTGCAAATGGGTAATTTAGATCTTCATTCTGGCAGTATATGGAGTGAACGGGATTAGATTTACTTCAGATAACAGTCTAATGCCTTGGTTATGGTGAAGACATCAGGTCTATAACTTGCATATTCAAACCTCTGATGTGAATTATAACCCATTTGAACCAATAATACTGAATCTTGTCATCGCTGAATTAGATGCTCCCCAGTTTGGCTTCCACTGTCTCCAACTCCACATTTCCTTCATTCCAACTACCAAGCAATTCAAGTGGAGGCCACGCAATTACCACTTGGAAGGAAAGAAAATCATGGGATATTCATCGACAAGCTGCTCTTGTGCACCTTCTTCTGGCTATCCCAGAGTGGCTTTGGCAGGGGAGCACATTACCCACCCACCCACCGCCTGTTGAAGCATTACTGATGCAGGGGATAGGAAGAAGAGGAAGTCAACTCATGTTTGCTGTAAAAGTTTTGTTCTATTTTCTTAACTTTGTCAAAAGGGGTTTCCACTTCTGGTTTAATTGGCACACTGAACTTTGATAAAACAACAGTACTAAAGTTAGTGCTCCAGTATTTGCCTGCGACTCTCACAATGTCACTGCAACCTTGTTTTCTGCAAGTCAAAACAATATATTCACCATTTCACTGCAGACATCTACTGTAAATACATTCCTCCAGCTTCAGCACAAATAGGCAGCTGCTTCCATTGGAAAGTTTGGGAATCTGGGCGAGTTTATACATTTGCCAGATTACCCAGTGATTACTACAAGTAGCACCAACATGTGGTTTTTAAAAAAACACATTAATCCTGTTCTGATTGGGAGCTGAAACTCCTGTTTCAAAAGGGCCTGGTCTCAGTCAATTTAACTTGAATGACTCAATTATGCTTCATATTTCATAATGGTAATGTACAATCTGAGAGGGTCGTGTGCACCACTAGCAACATGCAGCCAATGTTAAGTGCCTGATGACCCATCTTTAATTTCTAATGCAAGAAAAAAAGCTTACCATATTGTTAGCTCTTCGGCACCAGAAAGATCACCCCTAGTTGGATGCCACTGAAATGAACTCCAGGCCTATGCTTTAAGTAAGCTTGTGTGGCGCTTTGCTTTCCTCCACTCAACAGTGCGCAGACTGGCAGTAGTCTGTTACTACCTGTTCATACCACTCTCAGAAATGAAAGCGGATAAGCCACTCTATTTACATTACAGAACCCAATACAGTAGCTAGCCAAATAATCCACTACTTTAACCCCATCATGATGCAAACTTGGTGTGACCATTGAGCTTGATAATACTATTGACACACTTGTCAGTTTCCATTGCAGTTTTACTGGCACTAAATCAGAGTCCAGTGGATTTAATGTAAAATACATGTTCTATTCCAGCTAAAATACACACACTGGATTTATACTGGTTCTAAAGTCTTCAATGTAAACAGGGAGTAGGCCAGTTGCAGAAAATAAGCAGCTGTTTAGTTTGGGTGACCAGAGAAGCGGTTTCATGAATTCTTCCATATGACCCTCGTCTTCCGCTGTAGTAATAATCAGCTGTTTTCACTGGGCAGACTTTTTAATCCAGTTCAAAACAACAGACAAAAATGCTTCTTCTATTTTAAGAAGCGATCTTCAGCAGATAATCTTTCAGTACACATGATGTGCCGATACTGCTTGTACTGAGTGAAAGAAAACCGTTTTAAAAAAGAAGTCCGAACTGTTCACTAATATTTAACATACAAGCCAGATACAACAATGAAGCATTGCACCATTGGTTCTCAAGTCCCAATTGATAAACAGCTTTATCTGACTGCAGATGGTTTCAATGAAGTTTTACTTCTTCCAAGAATATCTTCTCCAAATATAACTGTGGACTGACGGGATCTGTCCTTGCAGCATCACTGGGAAATTAGCTTTCTCCTCCTGCTCCAAGCCGTGATTTCAACTCTGGAAGGTATTTCATTTCAGATCTCCGTGGATTTTTTTTTTTAAACTTGTCAAGCAACATTAGCAATTACTGGGCAGTAAATCTGCACAGCAAATTTGGGTAATGAATTAAGGTAGGATATTGCCCTTGTAATTGTCAGTAAATTATACTAACCAAGAGACAGTAGATTTTAAATCACACTATCATAGGCAAATGCCTAACCTAGTAAGAATGAAATACTTCTGTGCACATTCACAGGATCTTGTGGTTTTAAGATACTGTAGGAAACATACAAAGTCAAACCTTGTACCACTGAACATTAAACAGCACTGTCTACAGAACAGACCCTGTCACAACACTTCTGTTCACATGATTATTCGGCTATGCAGCCAAAAGATCAGATCTGCACCAGTATCAGCTTGCACATCTCTTCAAAAACTTAGTTACGAGTGCAATTAGACAGGTTAATTTGTGCAATTAGTCAAGTGACCCGCCTAGAATGGTAATTTCAATACTGTGGGAAAATACTTTTTATCTTGACATATAAATCAATAATTCAGCAGTGTGGGAAAGCATGAAACCGTTTCTCTGCAACCACGAGACTGACGTCCCACTGATGCTGGTTAATGTGCTCGTAGATCAAACCTGATACAGGTTCATGGTTCACAAATTATGGAAATGGAGTAAACTGAGGTGGGGGCAGCAAGAGTTTGTAAAATAAACACCATAATGTGATAAAACACCCTTGATAAACTAGTTTGCAGATAAGAAGTAAAGTTCAGTATATACAGACCACTGCTATCCAAATAAAAGGCTCACCTCAATGCTAGAAAATTAGATTACAAATTAACCCTACATGATATGCAGAACAGATCGCGAACATTATAGGCAGGTACTCTCTCTCGCATGCTTTTTGAGTATGCAGTTATACTGCCAAATGTGCACCTGTCGCTAGTCAAGGGAGCGAAGACCTCAATTACTTAAACACACTAAGGATTATGCATCCTTGCTGGCAAGATTTTTTAATGGTGGAAAACTGCAAACTTTGGCGACAATTCTTTTCGGACGTGAGAAACTCAAAAAGCAGATCAACCTGGGATACTTAAAAGTCGTGCCCCAGTTGCTTTAATACTGCAGCCAGTGTGAAGTTAAGTGTTCCAACGCCATCTCTTAGAGGCTGTCTCACACCCCATCACAAACCACTGAGCTGACAGTGCAGTTGCAGTAATGCCACACATTGTGTGTTGCTGCAATAATGAAACTGCTTTGCAGCAGTAAACATCCAGCAGAGGCTCCTTATTGGAGGCCCATTTGTGTGTTAAAATAAATCTGATTAATAGCAATCTTAAATGTAAACACTGCTGTGAACTCTCCTACCACAGTAAACCTGCATTTAGGCTGCAGTTAACGGCCCCTCTATGGTTTATTACTTCAGTTCATATAGGCAATACGTTACAACTGCACATGAAACAGATGCAGTTCAAAAAAGATTTTAACCAAACCTACATCTGTCACATTTAACCACAGTAACCTGAAGCTTTAATTCGCATTACTTGCATCTAAATTTATGCATATTTATATCACGCTTTTTCACAAAGTAAAAATTAGGAAAGAAAAATACAAAGGGAGACAGACTAACGTACAGTGTGCACAGAGCTACTTCGACTTGCCTATCTTCATTTTTGCTAACATTAAATTCGGAGAATGAAAGGATTCCAAATTGGTAAGGAAGGGCTTCATCGAGAATTTATACACATTTCTTGAAGTCGCTGTTAGGATCCCTCTATATTAAAGGCACAGTCAAGCCAACAGCCTTGTGTTTCATGCTGTTCTTACCAGGCTATCAGCCTGCAGGCATTGTCTGCAGAGGCTAATCCAAGTCTCCCTCAGTCTTGGCCTTGTAGCTCAGACAGCTAGCATGAAAAAAATGAAAGACTTGGCAGTGAAAAGCAAACCAGCTTATCCAAAGCTAAAGGGATATGCTGTTTTCTTTAATGTGTTATCAGTTTGCTTCAGCTTCACGGAATTTCATTTGAAGTCCTCCCTTGCTCGGGATGAATGTGTGCGTAGGCTAGCCCTGTAGAAATCACATTACACCAGTCTCCAGAAGGGAAGTGAAACAGTAAATGGGTTAATCTTGTCTCTATTTTCTCCCCACAGGACAGCTGATTCAACACGCTATGTTTCCACCATGTTTCTTTAGGATACGGCTCCCCTGCCTCCATTCTCTACTCTTCTGCGTCCCCAGGAAAACCATACCACCTCCTGGCATCTTTCAACAGCTTTATCAGTGCTCAGATCTAATCAGCTGTGAAAAGCTGCACAGTCACAGCAGGGGAACCATTCCTTATTTCATCCCTTCAGCTTTTCCTTTTACACAACTTGAGAGTTACAGATAATTAGGTATCTCGGTGAGCACGCTTAAGCGCGTAAGCACTTCTTCCTCCTAGAAAGCCTTATCAGGTGTGGGCTAAGACGCTCAGCAAGCCTCCTCACCTGCTGCGCTGTTCTGGCTCGTAATTAGAAGGATCCACACTTTGCTGCACAAAAGCAGACAGGGTCAGCATGAGCCTTCATTGAGCTTTGGTGCAAAATTGCAGCTGGCATGATTGATGGGAGGCATCAAAGGCAGCAGAGACAAGTCAGCTATCAGTATTTAATATTTTAAAAAGCCATAAAGGCCGCAGTTGATCATGCAGAACATCAGTGAATAGATGAGCTAACCTGTGCCCGCTAATGTGCCATTTCGCGAATAATGAAAGGGCAGATGATCCGCAGCCGCCTGTCTGGCTGCAAATATGAACGTGCTATCAGCAAAAGCCGCTATCCTAGTCCCCCTGCAGCTACAAGCAAGACCATCACAATTTTATTCCTCATCTCTCATTCTCCACTTTCCATTGCCCAGGAGCATAGTAATTTCATAAATGTAACGCTACCCAACCGATAAACAAATTATCTACATACTCTACAGGGTTTTCTATTAGCCAGGACACATTCCCAATTCTATTTGCCTTTGGACACTTTTGATCAGATTAAAGCCTTCCTTCCTCTGCGGCAGAGTTTTTATATGTTTACTGAGGAAAATATCTCTGTCAAATTAAAACACAAAAGTTGCAAATCTATCAAAGGTCCCTGCCCTAGCTGGAGCCATCAAACATGTACTGCAAGGTTCAACTTCCCTCACATCATCTGCTTCCAGCCGCCCTGGGGACTTCACAAGGCAAACTATAATTTCTAGTAAATATATCCTAGGGACACAATTAGTTTTCAGTTGGGGGGATGATAAATTGGTCATGCATAATTCAGGACTGGCAGAAGCTAGAAAATAAACTGCCCGAACTTTGCTTCCAACCCCCTGACAAGAGAATACAAATGTGGCTGAGGGCTGGGGTTGATGAACGGCGCTAATACTGCCTGGGTGCAGTATAACGATAGGAAGGACACTGCTGGCAGCATCTATTTTGTGCTGTGCTTCTGTATGTGTTATGAGCTTAAGAGTCTGACACAGAGTTAAATGCACAGATGTTCAGCAATCTGCACTTGTGTTAATTACCCTAATGTGAGCTGAAACTCAGCAGATCACAGCTAATGAAGAAGCCCATTTTTTCAAGACCTTATATCTTGCCTTCCTTTGTAAGTGTACTTGGGCTTTTCTATACATTAACATAAGCCCTCCTTGGAAGGTGAACAAAATTAGTCACGAAATGAGCGCACCGACCGCACAGTAGATGACAGTAGGGTGACTGATGCATCTGTTCATGGTGCTTGCAATAAAACTGCTACGTTTAACTATTTCAGTGCTGGCCTGACATAAAGCCAGGGTTACAAATTTTCTGTTGCAAGGTTAAAAAACACTGAATTTTCTTCAACATTCAACTGAAAGACTTAAGTCGGTAAGCCATACTTTCAACCTGATAATGGCAACACACCATCTTGCCAAGCACCTACTTTACCTGAAAAAATCATGGCACCCATAAACAAGTATTAAAAAATGTTTTTTTTGGGGGGGGGGGGGGGGGGGTGGTGGGGTGGTGGGATGGTGGGATGGGGAGACAGAATAGATTTACATTTTTCAGTACAGCAAAAAAAAACTAATTTACTTTGCAATCAATAAATTAAAAATGCTATTTTCCTTTTCCAACTGAAGGATTTTTGATACATTATTCACATGCAGAATTCACTAAGGAGGTTTACAAGAGCTTGCATGAAAAAGGGACTGAGAGCAGTGTGACGCTCCTAAGGTGAAGATGAAGGCTCTTTGCCACTTTGGAGCCCACTCTTTCCATCATTAGCACTGGGGAAAAAAACATCTGGCAAATGACAACTTCAGCAAGCCCGCAGGCATACAAGTGACATTTACCATACATAACCAATGCAGAGCTGATTTAATTACTGCACTTAAAGGTAACAAAAGACGACTCAATTTAATCCACAATGGCACTAGAAGATCAAAACGCAGCTGTAGGATAACAAGACAGCGTAAGCTGTGAATAAGAAGGGCCAATTTGCTTGAGAGTCTCATCTGCACCTTTCCACAAAAGAACAAGAAACACTTCTCTTTCACCAAATCAAAGGAAGCTTTTAACTTTATGTTCACACCAACGTTCGATTAATTGGAAACAAATCTTAAAGGACTGAAGCAGAAAATTACTTTTAAACCCCCCTTAAAATTAAACACATTTTAATCTTCAGCAACGGAAAGAAAGTGGAGAGGGGGAGGGGCTGAGATGAACACACGTTGGGGCAAAGGTACACAATGAAGAACAGCTTTTACTTTCATTGTGGTGTCATACTAATGGAAGGGAGCATGTGACAACATACAAATGACTTCTCTAGGGAACCCGCCTCAGGCTCTTCATCTGTTTTCCTCCGTTTCTGCAGGAATTAATCAGGAGTGATAAGAACGTTTGTCTTGTAAATGCTGCATCAAGAGGAAACACTGTTTTAACTTATCGTGCCAGACACCGGTGAAGAAGGCACTGCTTTAAGCCTGGGATAATAGGATGCTTTTTGTGCAGTTCTGAAGGCCTCGTGAGACAGGGAAGCACAATGATGTGACCTTCAGTGTTGAAAGCAACAAAGCCCACCCCAGAGTCTTTGGTAGAACAGTGGGTTTTGTGGAAAGGTCATCGTTCCAACAACAGAATACCTTCTTAACATTACTACCAACCTCAATGGCTTTGATCTGGCCAGTATTGGGACAGCAAAGGCACACCAGTGCCCAATGCTATAAATGCAGTCGACAACATATCATTCAGTCTGCATTAATGAGTATTTCCAAAATAAAATATATGTTCGAGCTTAGAAACGCCTAGTTGTTTGGTTTCCCTCCTGAAGTAAAATGTTTCAACAAATTCTGTCTGGGGAGACAACGGCAAGAAGGTTGAAAACCAGCAACGATTATAAATGACAATATATTACAATCAAGTCTCCTGACATGTTGTACTCAAAAGACAATGCAGTTATTTTTCTGCATGTACGGTGTCCTATCCAAAGGTTAGACTAACTGCAAGAGTTTACCAGATTAAAAGTTCTAGGGCAGGCTACAATATGCAGCCTTTGTCTTTTAAAACATAAACATGCCAGTCCCATGACTATGGTTGTAAATGCAGCTCTGCTCCAGTTCTTCAGTAGCTGTATCTAAGATCATTCTGAAAGAAATAAGATAGAACTAAAATAAAAACTTTAATGCTGAACTGCTGCACGGGAATCTTTCATTTATTGGGATGCTTTCTATCCTTGGGTCTTAAAGTGTTAGGTAGAAGAAAACTACTTAAAATAAATTGATCCGAAACAATACTATCGATGGACTTGGAGCCAATTTTAGAGAATGCTTCTCTCCTAAATTATTAATGAAATATTGTGAGCATATAATTTGTAGACACGAAAATGTATTTTTGATGATGCATAGTTTATTAGCAACCATGTATTTTTTTTTAACCAAAAAGGAACCCATTCAAAATAGTAGAGGTGTTTCTTGCTCGTCAGAAGAAATTCAAGACAGGACGGTTGCCATTCTAAAGGTTATTCGTCTAATTGGTTAAATGGGAAAATCTAACTGGGAAATATCTGTCTAAGGAAACTCAGATGCCTCAAGTCTTTTCTAGTTATAAAATACATATTCAGTGCTGCCTCAATGTGCTGGCAGGGAGCAGACACACGGAGTTGTTTAACAGCTGCATGATTATTCACAGCAACAAGGTACCAGAGGAAACAAAGGAGCCCAATGATTTTACAAGGAAATATTGATTTCCTTATACCAGCAGCTTTTCAACTGTCCAAAGTTATTGGATTCATATTTGATAAGAAAGCAGCTCAGTGAGCTGACAAAGGGCTTCCTGGACTCATTTCCCCATGCTATGATCTACTTCACTCCGAGCATGCAGCCAGCTCCCAAACGTTTAACTTTGTTGTTCAGTAATGCCAACCAGCTGGTTAAGCTCGTGTACCTTTGACTAAATAGCAGGAATAATGGTATTTTTTTTGTTTAAAAAAAACCCACACACACACATTAGAAAGAAAGCCAGCCTCGCTCAGAGCTATTACTTTGGCGAAAAGGCACGGAGCCAACAGGGAGGATTCCCTTTGTTACTGATCTCAAAGACAGAGGAGTACACAATAAAAAATAAACACTGGAAGCAATAAAACACACAAGGGCATTTCCTTTTTAGAAGGGAAAAAAGTGAAATGTATATATTGTATCTTACCAACACCGGGGAGTTATTTCCCTAGATACAACCAACCACTGAATCTCACAATCCAAGAAGCAAAAGCGCAGTAATCCCGAACCATCTAGGAATCCACAATTATCCGGCACGTTTATTCCCTTCGCGGTAACATAAAAACATGAGTCTTGGTAAAAAAAAAATATGGCCGGATTCTCGGGCTTTTAAAAAGAAAATACCAGTTTTTTCTTTCTAGAGAGAGGGGGGTGGGGAGGAGGAGGAAGACAGACGAAATCGGAAACGGCCAGAGCGAAGAGAAACCAACCTGACTTGCCCGCCGACCGCACCAAGCACCGGCGCCCAGTCCAGAAAGCGAGCCCGTCGCTGCCGCTTCCTCCGAGACCTTGGCAAAGCCCGGTGCACACAGTCAGCCAGCAGCTCGGGGCTCCCTCTCCGCTACTCCTTTGGTTTTGTTTCCAAAATATATAAATGCCGATGAAGTGAATCCTGCCGTTGTGTGTGTGTGTGTTTTGTGTGTGAGACGGGCGCGGTGCGGCTGGGCTCCGGAGCGGCTCTCAGCGCTGCCCAGCTGCTTTGCTCATTTGTCCGGGACTCGCACACACACACACACACACACACACAGAGACACAGCAAAAGAACGGAGTTTCAATCCTCACTCGGGTCCCGGAGCCGCTTCCCTCATGCAAACTGTGTGCTAAGATGATTTTCTCAGGTCTTGATATCCATAATTCCCATGATGAACGAAGAGCAATACCCTCTGCACATTGTAATCTCAATCTTGTTACTGTTAAGCCTCCAAATCAGCTTTGGAGCCGCTCTGGACAACTGCCGCTTTCAACCTCCTAAGGTGGCTTAGGGTGTAATGCCAGCGAGCAGACTGAACCGATCTATTCAAGAAAGATGGATTACACAGACTGCTTCTTTCTCTTAAAGGGACTGTGCACCGCTGTCTGTGCAACTGTCAATTCACTTCCCTTCCTCTAGTTCTGAAATTACAGCTGCCTGAATTGTAGTTATAGAATAGATGCCTTTGCCAGTGAGCTATAAATCAAGACATGGAGTTTTAATGATGACTTCTTGGTTTATGAATGCCATCAGGATCTTGAAATTGAATTCCAACACGTTTATTGCACACACATAGGCAATCTTTCCTTTTATAATGTAAACATCCTACTTTTTCTATAGTTATAGGACAGGTGTACTGAGTATCAAAGAAGTCAGTAAAGTAGGTGCAAGGGTAATAGAATAGGTTTTGATGTTGGGAGGGGTGCAAGCATTGATGGATAGTTTTATTCTAATCCTGGATATCTAAATGTAAAAACTGAAAGTATATAGTATCACATCACCCAAAAACTGTAGTTTTAAAGGGTTTTTCTTGGGGAGGGAGCAGAATAAAACTTATTTCTGTTACCCGATGTATTCCATTTGTCTGACTTTCATCAGTGTTGAGCAAGAAAAAATATAGTAAATTGTTATCACTCCCGCCAGCCCATCACTTAGTTTTCTATTTGTCTCTGAGCTCTTAGGTACTTTTCTCCCCTATACATCCCTCCCTGTGGATCTTCAGGGTAATGGGTAAAAAATCTCTGACAATGGCAATTGAAATCAATGGTTTGGTGGAGTATTGAAATACATTACACATACATATTTTTGATCCAAGTCCGGCTAATTACATAGAATGTACAGCACAGAAACAGGCCATTCAGTCCAACAGGTCTTTATGCCGGTGTTTCTGCTCCACACGAGCCTCTTCCCACCCCTCTTCATCAAATCCTATCTGCATATCCTTCTATTCCTTTCTCCCTCATGTAGTTATCTAGCTTCCTTTTAAATGCATCTATGCTATTCACCTCAACCACTACCTGTAGTAGCAAGTTCCACATTCTCACCACTCTCTGGGTAAAGAAGTTTCTTCTGAATTATTTATTGGATTTATTAGTGACTATTTTTGTCACACTCGTGGGGCCGAAGCCCCATTAAGTGAGTGTCCGTTTTGAGTCTTAACGTGGCTCGTCCACGTAGCAAAAGTCCATCAGCTAACCACAACCAAAGTGGCCGGCAAAACCAGGATCTTATAAGGACTGGGCTGATCTTGCGACGGCCATACAAGTCTACCAACCGTGAAAGCCTCCACCAAGGTAAGTGAACTGAGCCAGTACCGTTCAGTATGATGGTCATCCCTCATCATCTGATGTGTAAATTTGGTTGCCATACCCATCCCGTGGGGCTCCGGCAGTTGATTCTCGGGCAGTCATTGGATTTGACAGACACTTTAACAAAGTAAGCGGTGTCAATCCTCTGCCCTAATCGATATCATCAACTTTGGAACGAGCGTCCCGGGGTCGCTGTGCCAGGCGTAGACGGCGTTGACTGGCCTTTGACACCGATTCGATAGTCCTAGGTTGGTACCAGGGTATGTGACATTATTCACGCCTATTAAGCTGTAAGTGGCGGAACTTTCAGCCGGGTAGGACCAAACTGAATCTTGAGGCAATTGACTGAAGCCTCTTCACAGTTGACTCCAACGAGTCAAATGAATTTTTTCCTTGACCCCTCCTACGGGGGGGAAATGGTTGCCGCCAACCAATATTTGAGTTATTTTTGAGTTGGTTAGGCTTAAAGCGCCGACTGGACCACGAATGGTACGACCCGCACACGGCCCACCACTCAAAGGCACCGTGGCTATTACAACATCAGTGCAACAAAGTTGCACGGAGTTCAGTTGCAATCCAGCCTATTTAGCAGAGTTCTCGGCCAGTCGGTTTAACTGCCCTCACAGGCCGCCGGTGGGACCCCAGAGGTACGACTCACTGCGGCGTAGAGCTCTGCAAGATTACCGCAGCTACGGTTGCGAACCGCGGCTCTCAACATTCGGTGGACTAACCGGTCTGAGATCCTCAAAGGTCCTCGAAGGTCCGGCACTCTACTTCCGAAGAGGTTGAGAGGTTTGGTTGCTTCCCACCTAAAAAGTGAGGTTCTCGGCCAGTTGCTTCAGCCAACACCTAAGTGTTGCCCAGCGGGACCACTAGGAGGTACAACTCGCAGCGATATAGAGCCCCAGATTCTCGCTGTTACTAGTAACCTTGGATACTTCTCAGGAGTCGCGGGGGGAGGGAAATTACCCTGCAACGCCTAAAGAAGTCACAGATAGACCAACTCAAGGAAGCATGAGGGAGTACTCAATCCAGCAAAATACCGAGCGGGCTCTCACCAAAGCCACGCGGGAGTCACCCGCAAAGTAGAACTGCGAGAGCTCACCAGCCCAGGCCACCTTAAGAGAGTCATAGTTACTCCCGCCATATTTATGGCACCGAGTTCTGGACTCCCCCGCACGTGGAAACGTCTTTGCTAGGTCTACCCTATAAAACACCGTCATATTTTTAAAGAACTCTATTAGGTCACCCCTCAGCCGTTTTCTAAAAAAGCGAAAAGAGCCTCAGTCTGTTCAGTCTTTCCTGATGGTTATAAATAGAATACAACAAGCAGCCAAACCCCCATTACTGTACTCATTTTTTTTGTTTGTTTATAAAAATTAATCTATTGGCTAAAGTTATAATTATTTTTTAATCTGTGAATAAGTAGTATTTTGGATGCTGGGGTTAGATCAATTCTAAATTAGCCCCATAATTTTCTTGCAATCTTGAGCAGTATAACAGCTCAAAAGAAAAATCAGGAAACAAGGGGGAGACCATGGATAGTCTGGAACACAACACAGACAATGTGAAGCAGTGGACAGAAACACTGCTACGGTGGATGAGCATCAGAACGACTAACCATGAACTGCTTTTGGTTTATGGTTTGATAACCGTAACTCAGGAACATGTGAAGTTTAAATCCATGTTCTCATTAATCTGCATACATCTGAAGCTGCTGATACCTGGCATTCAGATTCAGGATTTAGGATTTATCCATCAATGAGCAAATAGCATTAAGAACAGCCCTTTGCAAAAGTCCAGGTCCATGAAGTTCAAACAGGACAAACCAACAAGCAAGGAAATACTAGCACAGGTAGAACTGTGTTATTTGTGCTTCGTGAGGCAGATTGCTAGGGCTCGCAAAATACCCACGAGTTGCAAATCCCGGGGATGGGGTTGTTTAGGGGGTGGATATCGGTGCCATTTATGGTGCTCCCTCTGTGCCTGCCTATGGGCGGCCAGAAGTATTGTTGCAACACTTTTTCTGCTCTGTCGAGGGCTGGGACATTGCAGCTGAACATTAAAAAAAAAAATAACACCTTAAATCTCCTGGTGCTCCTGGGAAATGGCATTGTGGGCCCCAGTTTCACCTTTCTACGATAAGTATGCCTGCATCATACTTTAGGTTGGTCACAAGACAGGTGCAACTGGCAGGAATCTGGCCTCCCACACCCTGTGTATGCCCCAGTTCTGCCCTCCCAAGGCCAGGAATTTAAGGGCCATGATATTCCAACTAATATGTTCTAACCCCACAGTTCTAACTGTTGGTCACATAGCTACTGAAAACTTTAGTAATTATGATATTAAAGTGTTTATTGACGGTGAATTTTGTTTGTGCCCGACCCTCTCCTGAAGGCTGTGGCTCAAGCTGAGACATGGACATCCTTCCAGTACGTTGGCACAAATGAGAGTTCTTCACGCGGAAACCTAGACATTGAGAATCACCATCACAGCTGAGCCCAATGCTATCCCCTCACGTGTACTCTCCAGCAGATGCCATTAGTCAGCGATGAGCAGAGGAAATACTGGGTGATTGCTTTTTGTTTTCCTGACTGGGGAACACGGAGGCCAACTGCAGCAGCATGACCATTGCCATCTCCCCAGCCACAGCTCAGATCAGCTAACTCAGTCTGGGCAAGAAATTGCATTAGGAAACATCCTGGTCTGAATGTATATGTAGTGTAGTGCACTCGGTCGTTGTGACATTAGGAAAGTGCTCCCTCCCAGTTCTGCATTTTGCTCACAATGCCAGAATTTGCAGAGTCTGCATTCTGGATACTCTAAGTACTGGCACGGATTTAAATACTGTTGTTTACACGTTTTATTTTGGTCCAAACCAACAGAATCAGGCTCCTATGGAATATTGTAGTTCTTTGATATCTCAATTAAGTATCTCTTCACTAGGAATTTGGATGGTGCTTTAACACTTACTTTGAGCATAAGCCGCTCATTCACTCTCAGTAAATACTTCCAAAAGTTTGAATCAATGTTTAGCCACAGAGCTGTCGGGAGCTGGTGATGCAATGACGTCACTGCACAATACTAAGAAATATGAGTAAAGGTTGCAAACTGTTTTGCAAGAGAACTTAGCATGATCACACCTTTCTTTTAATGCAGAGATGGAGCGTATGCAAGTCCTTCCATAAAGATCAACAAAGTCTAAACTGTTTTCTGTCAGTAATGGAAACAGAACAGCAACATTAACAAGACTTTAACTGCACAAATAAACACCATGGTTGGATTTATGCTGCATGTTTTGGGCATTCAAATTGGTGAGATGGCATCCAGGAGGAATTTCCATACCACCAGGGTTTAATGTGCTCAGTAGTCTTCTGACTTATACTTCCAAATGTGTTCATGTGCTCCCTAAACTATTTTGCATTGATGTAAAAGTGGCAATATAAAGGCAGCCTCAAAAAGCTGTGTGCCTCTGAATGCAGCATTGAATCCTTAAGCTGCTAAGTATTCAGACTGATTGATTGATTCTGCCTGATGCATTCAAGGATAAAAAGATCCAGGAGGGTCGCTGTTGTCAGATTGTTAGACCAGTTTTGGCCTGAGACAAGACCTCCTCCCCTCAAAAAAAATCTCTGTTGAGATTCTATTTCTCACATTATATAAAAAGCTGAAATTTTCTGCCAAAGCATCTTATAATTCCCTGGAAGAAAAAACTATTAATGATGAGTGTGTTAATGGCATTGTTTTGGGATCTAACTTAACAATATTAGATTTTTTTTTAACTGGCACAATTAAAAGCTAGTAATTTTGTTAAAATGTCTTGTTAAATAGTTTACAAAGGTTACAAACATCATTTACCTTTAAAAAGAGTTGTAAAGATCTATTCCCTGTGTTGACTGGTTGTAATACACAGACAACTGGCAATCAAACCCTTTGATGCTTTTACAGTCTTGCTGTAAATGACTTCCATATATTTCCAAACTCCTTACTTAGGATATTTTGGTCATGACACCTTTTCTTATATTTCACTTGTGATGTACAAGAGACAAATTGCTTCCTAAAATTTGAATCAGCTGTCATCTTCCCTCCCCAAAAGCCTCCCCCCTCCTCAAATACATCAATTTACCCATTAAGTGCATGTAATATATTTTTGAGTAGTCCTCTTATAACCCTGGCTTGAAAAACTTGCGGTAGAAGCATTTTAAACCAACATGAACGCTGTGGTGGTTGTGTTTAGACTGTCAGATATCTCTTTGACGCTTCATTTTTCTCCCTACTGCTCAAACACAGTTGTCATCAGACCTAACTCATGCATGACGACCTTTGGTTACTGCAAACACAGATCGTTTGGATGATAATAGTGAGAAAATGGATTGCTCGCCAAGTACATCATGTGAAGATCCTACATTCCACCTTCAAATATCATCTATTTTAACCTATAACGCACCAGCACCATAGAAACGGAGGTATGCTGAATTACTTAGAATCGTTCAGTTAATATTTAGTGTTATGTGGTCCACCATTGAAACTAATTTCAGATTTGTGATGCGTCATGAATTCACTTTTGAATAATCACATCGCTTTAAATTAAAAATATAAAATTATAATTGAATATTGGGCAAAGATCTTGAATTTGATTTTTTGTAACTCTGGAATATGCATTTATTTGATGAATCATTCTGTATTTAATTTTCAGTAAGAGTACAATGCCAAAATTACCACACAGTTGCCTAACTACATAAAAGTTAAGTTCTGAAGCCTTTCACATCTATACAGACACTTGAGACTTAATATTTTTTAAATCTAATGGTTTACAATAAAAGGAAAAATAGAGGGGGCAATTTTGACAGCCCTGGGGAGGCAGGTTGGGAGGTGGGACTGCTGGGAAAATGGCAGAAACTGGGAGCGGGTCCCGAACCTGTCCCCAACCTGCCTCCGTGCCATCTTCCCAGGAGGCGGGTACCCGACCGGTGCCGGGTCCTGTCTCCTCGAGGCGGGAAGGGGATTACAGTCACTTAACTGCCTGTTAACAGGCAATTAAGAGGATTATCCCCATTTTTCCAACAGAAGTGCGGGCTTCCCGACGTCGGGAAACCCCGCCAAGGTCAGCGAGGCAAGCAGTGGGTCTGCGGGGGGGTGAGCGGGGTCGAAATGTGCACTGTGGAGGTAAGTGATGGGTGCAAGTGTAGAGAGGTAAGTATGGGAGGTGAGTGAAAAGTGTTAGAAAAAGTTTCCTTACCTTTGTTTCTTCCTGCAGGCTTCAATCGTTGGGGATCCGGCGGCTCCGGCATCTCCACGGCAGAGATGACAGAATGGCTGCTGGATTCTCCGATGCAACAGCCATCTGCTTTCTACTCAGGAAATAGGTTTGGTGAGTCTTGAGTACAAGAACTCACCAAACAACAGAGATTGTCAGTGTTTGTCAAACGATGACAATTCATCTATCAAAAATGTCTGACAGATGAAACGTCATACGCTGACATTCTCGGTCACTGGCTTTCCCTTAATTGGCCTGCTAAACCCGCAGGGCGGGCTTAACAAGGTCAATCAAGGGAAAATAGCGTGGGTTGGCCAGACGTCGATGGAGGCGGGACTAAAACCCAACAAGCAGCAGTCCCGCCTCCAACGCGCCCCCATTGATAAAATTCCCTATAGAGAATCTAAGTAAAATTTACTTTATAATTATATCCAACAGTTGCAGAAGGCAAGGTAAGCAATATTGCTCTGTTGTGAAGTACTGTGTTGTAAAGGAAAGTACTTTGATGCCAGAACCCCAATGGAGATGTTTGTGGTAATCAGAACACCAGGGAAAAATATACATCCCAGAAGCAAAATCTCAAACTGTTGTGAACACCATCGGGGCAATGGGTTTGTACTGCTTATTTATCTCCGCTATGGAACCTGGCATCGCAGTTAGCAACCTCCTTTTGCTTCCAAAAACCACGGTTTGAATCTAGCCGAGAGCGATAAGAACAAACTTGCACTTATATAGTGCCTTCCACGTCCTCACCCAGAGAATTACTATTAAAATGTAGTCACTCTTGTTATGTAGGCAAACTTTGCAGCCAATTATGCACAGCAAGGTCCCACAAACAGCAAATGAGATAATTAACTAGTTAATCTGCTTCTGAACCTGCAAATCTACTCAAAGGTGTCAGTCAGGACTCAAAACCAGTTTCTCTGTCACTTTCAAGTAACTGCACAATTCTGATCACATCAGACATTGAAATGAAAATGTACGCTGTTTCTTTAGCTTGAACCTATAGAAATATAAAGCCAACAGACTGCTCACATAGCACCTGATTACTACTGCTCAATCACAACAACTTGTAAATGGAAGAAGATTGAATGGACGGTTATGGCTGTTTTTTTGTTCTGTGGTTTGATACGCTACATATGCTATGTTGTTGTGGAAGGAAGTCTTGTAATTGCTGTCCAAGGGTTGTAATGAGCTGTTCCAATAAAGTATACTGATTTTCGTTAGGCAACACAGAACGGTGTGATTAAATACTGCTGTCAAAGCTGTACAACATCATAAGTCGGTTGTGTTCTCAATAGGTAAAGATTCATCACTGGCATACAGGACCTTTGGTACTGACCAGAGGCAGAAAGACAGGAGTACTATGCAATATAGTGGGGGAAGTTTAAATACAGGAGGCTGCTGAGTGCTCAGATATAGGTTCTAATGTGGGTTTGAGCATAAACAAGTATATTAAACTAGCTAAAATATGGCACTGTGATCGAAAGTAAAATAGTTGTGAACAAGAGACTTTTTAAGCGCAGTGGATCCCACTAAAATGTATTTCTGAAATTCCTGTCTTAAATTAGGCTTCCTCTTTAAAGGAGTACCTCTAGAATAATTCGTATCCCACATTATTTGTATAAAAATGCTGCCTCTACATCTATATTAAAATTCTTACATCTGCATGCACTTCCTGTTAATTTTGCCATGATAAATTCCTATGTCCCCCCCATTTACAATGGAAACCGCCTATGCAAAGTTGTTATGCTGTAATTACCACCTCCCACCAGTGGAGCACTGCAGTACCTCAGTTTTGCGTCTCCCAGCTCCTCAACCTGTTGTACAGAGAAACCCCGATGCTCCAACCAACTCTAATTCTCTGCTTACCAAATTCTTGTTAAGTCATTTAATCTAAATAATAATATAAAATTAAAGTATTGCAGAAAAATGAGAAAAAATTGAGAGTTACACCTGCACACCCTGTTCCAATTATCGCCCACCTTCTAACCCCACTTCACCGGAAGATTACATTTGGTGTTGACTTCCTGTGTGGAATGCCATGCGAGATGAATTAGTTTCTAATTCTTTTTCTGTTTCTTCCCTCCACTTACTCCCCATCTCTTCTGAAAGCACTTACTCAAACTGAGGCGTAGTTCCATATGTGCCAATTACCCTCACATCGCCTCATGCGTAAGGCAGTTAGGGTAAGTTCAACCATAAAGACATAACGATTCTGTCCTTATCTGATGTCCACATGCACAATTTATAGCAGGGGTCACTGTATAATGCTGAGAAGAA
This sequence comes from Somniosus microcephalus, assembly GCF_052327205.1. Taxonomy (NCBI): domain Eukaryota; kingdom Metazoa; phylum Chordata; class Chondrichthyes; order Squaliformes; family Somniosidae; genus Somniosus; species Somniosus microcephalus. The sequence continues at coordinate 11,019,165 of NC_141005.1, read as the reverse complement.
ACCTTAGCTCAGGATTGCTGACATCAATTATAGTGCTGCAGATCAGCTAACTCAGCACTGAGAGCAAACCAGAAACCATCAGCCTGTCTCACACTAGGTAGTCCATTTGCTAAATGAGGTATTAGCAAAGCCAGAAAATCTATTTTTTTAAACTTTGCACAGGGAAAACTGAGTGGTGCAGTAGGTTAAACACTGGCCTTTCACCTCTAGGACCTGGTTTCCAATCTAGCTAGCAGAATGGATAGCTAGCTGGCTTCAAGACAGAAAGCAGAGAGTAGGAGTAAAAGGTGGCTATTCACAGTGGCAGAAGGTGGGTAGTGGTGTTCCACAAGGATCAGTGCTGGGGCCACTGCTGTTCACAATTTACATTAACAGTTTAGACTTTGGAATCAAAAACAATTTCTAAATTTACAGATAACACCAAATTTTGTGGGGGGGGGGGGGGGGGGGAGTCAATATTGAGGAGGACTGCAACTAATTACAGGAGGACATTAATAAACTTGCAGAATGGGCAGATAATTGGCAAATGAAGTTCAACACAGATAAATGTGAGGTATTACATTTTGGTAGGAAGAATAGGGAGGTCACTTATTACTTGGAGGGTGTGAGTCTAGGTGCGGTAGAGGAACAAAGGGATCTCGGAGTACAAATACACAAATCACTAAACGTAGCGACACAGGTTAGCAAGGCCACAAAAAAAAACAAGCATTAGGGTTTATTTCTAGAGGTATAGAATTGAAAAGTAGGGAAGTCATGCTAAACCTGTATCGAACCTTGGTTAGACCACACTTGGAGTACTGCGTACAGTTCTGGTCGCCATATTATAAAAAGGATATAGAGGCACTGGAGAGGCAGAGAAGATTTACAAGGATGATACCAGAAATGCGAGGGTATATCTATCAGGAAAGGATGAACAGGCTGGGTCTCTTTTCTCTTGAAAAAAAGACTGAGGAGTTACCTAACAGAGGTCTTTAAAATTATGAAAGGCTTTGATAGAGTGGATAGAGAGAGAATGTTTCCACTTGTGGGGAAGAGTATAACTAGAGGCCATCAATATAAGAGAGTCACCAAGAAATCCAATAGGGAATTCAGAAGAAACTTCTTTACTCAGAGGGTGGTGAGAATGTGGAACTCGCTACCACAGGGAGTGGTTGAGGAAATAGTATAAATACATTTAAGGGGAGGCTAGACAAGCACATGAGGGAGAAGGGAATAGAGGGTTATGCTGAGGAAAGACGGGAGGAGGCTCGAGTGGAGCATAAACACCGGCATGGACTGGTTGGGCCGAATAGCCTGTTTCTGTGCCGTATATCCTACATAATCCTATGTAATGGGACAAAAGTCTTTTCTCTCTGCTGGCTTAACGGTTCTATAGAAATTGAGTTTGGGCAGACTCAATTCAGGCATAGGCCTACCGCATGAACCTCCTCCTAATTCAGCACTAATTGGTAATATCACAGAGATGCCACAGGATGGCTCGTGTGGGAAATGGAAAAGAAATGTCACACTGTGCAGTAGGGCGTGACCTTTCAATGCTGGGAGCAAAAAAATTAATATCTCAGCGCCACCCTTACCCTCTCCACCATACCCCACCATTGGGCCACTAAAACCAATTAACAGCAAAGAGTGCTGGGAATAAAGACCAAGTTCCCCTGCCTGGCAGCCAAATGCCAGATAGATGGTGGCCTGTTCAGCGGGACTATTTTTCCATGAATATCCGTGTACAAGGCCATTATAGAGTCATCCTTAAATATACTGCATTTGAACTGTTGTCTTTATTCAAGTTTGTGTATAATCATTGAACATGGGTGTACCAACATATTATTTTGGTGATTGAACATTGTTAATTATTGAAACAATTAATAAACTCATTGGAGACATTAAATGATCATAACAGTGGTGTGGCATCCTGGTTGAGTGCTCGTTCGGTTTCACGCAAAGTTGCGCTAACCTGCCGATTGAGTTCCAGCTCGTTTGGATCATGTTCTTTGCAGTCAATGCATATGTCAGCTGCCTAGCTAATAAACTAAAGATCTTTTGTTTTACTGCAATATCGTCACTAGTATTCTGTAGAACAGGATCTGAATAACCAAATCAAATGTATCCACATAAAGGATAATGGCGGTCTGGCAGCATGTTGCAGAGCAGTAATTTAATTGAATGGTTCTGATGTCATAAAGTACGAGGGCAAAAGGCAGTCCATTTATGAACGTCAGCAGGACGCGGTGTTTCAATTGTTGTGCTGAACTTATTACTAGATTTTGTTATGTTTTGTGTTAGAGTAAGTAATTAAATGTTTTTAATGGTTTATTTTCTTCCATATGATAAGTTGAGTAAAGTAGAGCTACTGTAACATAAATAAAAGTAAAGAGGGTAGTGAGAGAACTGACTATATGTGAGTTCATGAGGCACCTCATACCTCTATCATACTGTATTACAGGGACTTTTCAACAGCTCAATACAGGAAAATGTGCTACATTTGTGAAAGGAAAGTTGCAGTATGTTTATGACATCTTAATGCCATGATATTTTATCTACTACACAATATAATGTTTGGTGTACCATATACTGTATATGCAAATGCCGTGGGATGTTTTACTACGTTAAAGGCGCTATATAAATGAAACTTCTTCTTGTTGTAGATTTTGTACTGTTTTGCCAGAGCATAGTGGCCAGTGAGATGACAAAGCCACTCGTTTAAATTTCTGTTGAATTACCTATTGCAATAAATTGGCAAAAGGCCTACAATGAACCATTACCTTCAGATTTGAATAGAACATAAAACGGAATGATCGACATTACAACTCACCAACAGTCTCGTACGCTGCAGTTTCATTTGATTGGTGAGGATTAAGGTTTATCAAGTATTGTGCAACAAATCACTTTATGTTGTAACAATTATACTGTAAAAATCACGCTGAGCAAATAAGCCATTCTAGTTATCTTCCCTACTATCTGTACTAATTAGCCACTAATTTCTGCATCTGTTCCATTCCAGAAAATTCAGGCATGGAACTAATGTGTCTATTTTATTTAATTATAAAACAGCTAAATCTGCACTATAAAGCTTCAATCACATGTTTGTTAATGAGGTTCTGCATAGCAGCATAATGCTGAATTATTTCACAATATAACATCAAATTCCATTAACATACACTGCAAAAGATGCCAATATTTGTTATACTTGTTACTCAACAGCTCACTGAAGTTATTACATATATTACATAGTATTTACAGCACAGAAACAGGCCAGTCGGCCCAACTGGTCTATGCCGGTGTTTATGCTCCACACAAACTTCCTCCCACCCCTCTTCATCTCACCCCATCAATGTATCCTTCTATTCCTTTCTCCCTCATGTGTTTATCTAGCCTCCCTTAAATGTATCTATACTATTCGCCTCAACTACTCCCTGTGGTAGCGAGTTCCACATTCTCACCACTCTCTGGGTAAAGAAGTTTCTCCTGAATTCCCGATTGGATTTATTAGTGACTCTCTTATATTTATGGCCTCTAGATCTGATCTCGCCCACAAGTGGAAACATCTTCTCTACGTTTACCCTATCAAACCCCTTCATAATCTTAAAGACCACGATCAGGTCACCCCTCAGCCTTCTCTTTTCTAGAGAAAAAAGCCCCAACCTGTTCAATCTTTCCTGATAGGTATAACCTCTCAGTTCTGGTATCATCCTAGTAAATCTTTTTTGCACCCTCTCCAGTGCCTCTATATCCTTTTTGTAGTATGGAGACCAGAGCTGTGCACAGTACTCTGTGTGGTCTAACCAAGGTTCTATACAAGTTTATCACTTCTCTGCTTTTCAATTCTATCCCTCTAGAAATGAATCCCAGTGCTTTGTTTTCTTTTTTATGGCCTTATTAACTATATTAATTATAGTCAATGTCCATTTACACTTTTTTCCCCTTACTATTTTGTTCCCCAATATTAATTCCAACCACTACACTTTACTCTGCTCAAGACCATGTGTTACCTGTGAATTGAGCGATGTTCCTCTGAATTTTCCTTGTTGCACATGGCTTGTATATTTCAATGTTTAACTTTGCTGCCCGGCCACACACACGCGGTATCTCAGCGGGAACAACTTGTGAGCAGCCTGCGCGGTACCTGCCAGATTGCTGTGCGGCCGTGCACGCGCGCAGCTCAGAGGGAACATTCGTCTTCAGTAGTTTGGATCAACCTCTATGAGATAAACGTAGTCTTAGTCCTGAGCTTTTTCCTTCCCTAGGTAATATAGCTTGGATTAGGAATTGAACGGTCACGGCTCAGTTCCACACTGTGCAGTATTTACCAATGGAGCCATCATGGCGCTCTCATAGTGATTTTTAATTTACTGTGACACTACTGAATTATAGGATAAATGCACTGCATTCACAGATTGTTTATTGTACACGAGTTAAAAATTTGGCTCCGCTACAAAGTGGAAAACGAAGTCAGTAACAGAAGCAGAATTCAATTAGAATGATCTTAAATTGCATTGATTACATAGAGCTGCTTAATTTAGTACAGTACATCTTAAATTAATTTTAATTAAAAAACTGTATAAACAGAGATTTAGACAAGTACATGTGGTGTTCGAATATTAATGTAATTTTAATGCTGTAAACTTTATTTTCTCCAACCTTTTGCCAAACCTTCTACGAATCATTACTGCTGAAATACAGACAAATAGTGCCTCACAATCTACATTGTCACTGAACTATATATGTGCAATCTCACCTTTAACAAATGGCAATAAATTGTGAAACTGTCGACATGCTCTGCTACAGGGCACAGCAGAAAGGTGCAAGAAAATCACTGGCAGCCACAGCTGACCAGGATAAATCTTCTGAGTGTCATTGTAGCTCCTTTATCAATCAGCAAATGCATTCTAACATTTCACTGTGCTAGTTTGCATTATTCTGACAATGTCCACAATGTATACTTAAGCTTCTAACATTTATTTTTCAGTGACCTTAACAGTTAAAAACAACAAAAGTGATGGACTGTACATTGACATCTCTACAGAAAAGAGTCCGTGTCCATGGTAAGACCCAAGAGCAGTACTTTGAATGTTAAACCTTACGTTTCTTCAATTATCTGAATTATGCCCTGGCACGGGTTGAGCCCTGCTTTTCTTATTTAATTAAAAAAAACATTCTATTCATTTCATTATTAGGCCCGTAAAAGATGTTTGAACAAGTTTGAAACTTTGAAATTACTTTTACAATTGCTTATTTATTGCCACACAGGCAGGTGTTACATAATGAAGAGGTATGCAGAACGTAAGGTACATGTCCTTCTGGGGCCTCTCATGGAATCATCAGTTACTTCTCAGGGCAGGGGGGCGGTGATGCAGTGGGGCAAGACCTGTGGTTCTGAAGCAGCCTCACTATAGAACTAGGGCTGTAGTTGTTGAATAAAGCAGTCTCAGTACAGTACTAGTGCTATAGTGGCAGACCATGACCATCTTAGTACAGAACTAGGGCTGTCGTAGACTAAGGCAATCTCTGTATAGAACTAGGGCAGTAGGATTTGCCTACAAAACAGTGACTACATTTCCAAGATTATTTAATTGTTTGTAAATGCTTTGGACATGGAAGGCGCTATATAAATGGAAATCTGTTTTTTCCCCCTAGATTGTATCTCAGGATTTGACTGACAAATGAAAGAGGCAGTAACTAGACTTTAAAACTGGCAAAACGGGAAAGGATATAGTTTGACTTCAAAATTTTCACTTCAGTGCTATGGTTCAAAAAGATACATACAGTACTATACTCATGCAATGTTACCTTTAAGCTGTGCACTCGCGCAGCGCTCTGAAGGTCCTGTGCAGCCAGAGACCTGGCTTTTAAATAGAAAAACGACGCATGCGTGGAATTTTGAATGGCCCGTTAAAGGGGCTGCGTGGGCCAAGAAAAGTTAGAGGGAACATTGGATATAAGATGTATACTAGGCCCATGTAAGGTGATAGAAACATAGAAAAATAGGAGCAGAAGTAGGCCATTCGGCCCTTCGAGCCTGCTCCACCATTCAATATGATCATGGCTGATCCTCTATCTCAATACCATATTCCTGATCTCTCCCCATGCCCCTTGATGCCTTTTGTGTCTAGAAATCTATCTATCTCCTTCTTAAATATATTCAGTGACTTGGCCTCCACAGCCTTCTGTGGTAGAGAATTCCACAGGTTCATCACCCTCCGAGTGAAGAAATTTCTCCTCATCTCAGTCCTAAATGTCCTACCCCGTATCCTGAGACTGTGACCCCTTGTTCTACACCCCCTAGCCAGGGGAAACATCCTCCCTGCATCCAGTCTGTCTAGCCCTGTCAGAATTTTATACGTTTCCACGAGATCCCCTCTCATTCTTCTAAACTCTAGTGAATACAGACCTAGTCGACCCAATCTCTCCTCGTACGACAGTCCTGCCATCCCAGGAATCAGTCTGGTGAACCTTCGCTGCACTCCCTCTATGGCAAGTATATCACACAGTACTCCAGGTGTGGTCTCACCAAGGCCCTGTATAACTGCAGTAAGACATCCTTGCTTCTGTACTCAAATCCTCTTGCAATGAAGGCCAACATACCATTTGCCTGCCTAACTGCTTGCTGCACCTGCATGTTTGCTTTCAGTGACTGGTGTACAAGGACACCCAGGTCCCTTTGTACATCAACATTTCCCAATCTATCACCATTTAAATAATACTCTGCCTTTCTGTTTTTCCTACCGAAGTGGATAACTTCACATTTATCCATGTTATGCTGCATCTGCCATGTATTTGCCCACTCACTCAACTTGTCTAAATCGCCTTGAAGCCTCTTTGCATCCTCCTCACAACTCAATCCCACCTAGTTTTGTGTCGTCGGCAAACTTGGAAATATTACATTTGGTTCCTCATTCAAATCATTGATATATATTGTGAATAGCTAGGGCCCAAGCACTGATCCCTGCAGTACCCCACTAGTCACTGCCTGCCACCCCGAAATAGACCCAGTTATTCCTACTCTGTTTTCTGTCTGTTAACCAATTTTCAATCCATGCAAGTATATTAACCCCAATCCCATGTGCTTTAATTTTGCACACTAACCTCTTATGTGGGACTTTATCAAAGACCTTCTGAAAATCCAAATACACCACATCCACTGGTCCTCCCTTGTCTATTCTACCAGTTACATCCTCAAAAAACTCCAGTAGGTTTGTCAAACACGATTTCCCTTTCATAAATCCATGCTGACTTTGTCTAATTCCGTTGATATTTTCTAAGTGTCCTGTTATCACATCTTTTATAATAGACTCTAGCATTTTCCCTACAACTGATGTTAGGCTAACCAGTCTGTAGTTCCCTGTTTTCTCTATCCCTCCTTTTTTAAATAGTGGGGTTACATTCGCCACCCTCCAATCTGCAGGAACTGTTCTATAATCTATAGGATTTTGGAAGATGACAACCAATGCATCCACTATTTCAATGGCTACCTCTTTTAGTACTCTGGGATGCAGATTATCAAGTTCTGGGGATTTATCAGCTTTCAGTCCCATTAATTTCTCCAGCACTATTTTTTTTTACTAATACTAATTTCCTTTAATTCCTCCTTCTCACTCGACCCTTGGTTCCTAGCATTTCTGGGAAGTTATTTGTGTCCTCTTCAGTGAAGATAGAACCAAAGTATTTGTTTAATTGCTCTGCCATTTCCTTGTGCCCCATTATAAATTCTCCCATTTCTGACTGTAAGGGACCTACATATGATAAATGTATCAAACATGGAAACAAAAAGCAGGGTTTCCAAATTACCTACTTCCAAATACCTTTTGCAATTTCACTTGGACACAAATCTACAATATATAATAAAAATCTTGCTTCTGTGCACATACCTTGTTAACTTATTTCCATTATAAATGTTTTTGTCTACATTTATAATGGAAACTGCTACGTAAATGTATTATGCTGTAATTATAGGTTCCCACCAGCAGCGGCACTGTAGCGACTGAGTTTTGCTCCTCAGCTTGTTGTGCAGAGAAACTCCTATGTTCCAACCAGCACTAAGGCCGTGATTTCCCCTACCTCGGCGGGTCTGGTGCGGCCGGAGTTGGTGGCGGGTGCCGACCTTACTGCTGGCTCAAGCCCGCTGTCCAAAGTGATTTTACATTGATTGGGTTTGTTAAGCCCGCCCAGCGCGTTTGGTGGCCAACTGAAGGAAGCGGGTCTGATGACGTCACTTGATGACGCATCATAAGCCAGCTTCCTTAAAGGGATCATGTGCAAATTTATTTTGACAGTTGTGCTGTCAGTGTTCTACAGCATTGAAATAAAGCAAACACTGACAAGCACTGCTGCACCCAGGCTCTCCCATGACTCCCTCCACAGCACGCAGGGAGGTCCTCTTCCCTTCCCATGGGCAGAAGAGACCTCCCCAGAGGATCAACACAACCTGGTTGAACATTGCACAGGAGGACACAAGCAGGGATGTCGTCAAGAGGACCAGGCTGCAGTGGCGCAAGCCTTTCAATGATCTCAGTAGATCACGAAACGTTACTGCAAAGCCACACTCAACCTCATCCTGTTGTGTCACTCATCACATCCCCATCACTCTGCCTTCCCTACCCTACTTCTTTGAAATGGGGACTGAAGCACTGTGCACACTGGTTCAATGAACCCACGTCCTCTTATCCTACTTCACCTCAACACTACACTTGCTCTTGACTCCAGCTGTGCTAATGGCACAGAAGATTGACTGGCATTTATACACTTATAAAAAAAATTCTCTGCAATTTATTGCAGGTATAAAATGTTAACCATCTTTTACCAAATCCTTGTTTGAAAAGTGCTCTTTCATTCAAAAACATTAGAATGGGATGCGTATCCTTAAGGAATAACAACAGAAAACACTGGAAAAACTCAGCAGGCCAGGCAACATCCATGGAGAGAGAAACAGAGTCGAAACCCTTCTACAGAACTTGTACAGAGTAACCTAAAGGATTGGCACACATAAACATGTGAATTTTGAGTCGTCTCTGAACACAAATGGTTTTATAGCTGGCTGATCATGCAGCCAAGTTAATGGACATTTACTCTGCATGATTGGAAGGCATTCCCACTGTGAGTTACAGGATGTCTTCTTGAGAATCATGCTAAATGCCCTTCGATTGCTCCACCACTGTTTATTATATTATTACTTTTGGGGTGGGGGGTGGTGCAAGATTATCTGAACAGTTGTACATACAGCTGCATAAATCATAGATTGATGCAGCATAGAAGGAGGCCATTCGGCCCAGCTTGCCTGTGCCGGCTCTTTGAAAAAGTTCTCCAATTAGTCCCACTCCCCTGCCCTTTCTCCATTGCCCTGCAAATTTTTTCCCCTTCAAGTATTTATCCAATTCCCTTTTGAAAGTTAGTGCATTCCAGATCACAACAACTCTCTGCATAAAAAAAATTCTCTTAGTCTCTGGTTCTTTTGCCAATTGCCTTAAATCTGCATCCTCTGGTTACCGACTATTCTGCTACTGGAAACATTTTCTCCTTATTTATTCAAACCCCTTCATGATTTTGAAGACCTCTACTAAATCTCCTCCTTAGAGCAGCTTCTCTAGTCTCTCCACGTAGCTGATCCCGCATCGCTGGTACCATTATAGTAAATCTCCTCTGCACCCTCTTGAAGGCCTTTACATCCTTCCTAAAGTGTGGTGCCCAGAATTGGACACAATGCTCCAGCTGGGGCCTAACCAGTGTTTTATAAAGGTTTAGCACAACTTCCTAGCTTCTGTTTATACAGCCAAGGATCCTGTATGCTTTTTTTTTTTTTTTTTAAACAGCCTTCTCAACTTGCCCTGCCAGCTTCAAAGATTTGTGTACGTACACCCCCAGGTCTCTCTGTTCCTGCACCCACTTTAAAACTGCACCATTTAGTTTATATTACCTCTCCTTATTCTTCCTACCAAAATGCATCATTTCACACTTTTCTGCGTTAAGTTGCATCTGCCATGCGTCTATTATGCAGTACTTTATCAAACGCCTTTTGAAAGTCCACATACACATCATCAACCGCTCTACCTTCATCAACCCTCTCCGTTACTTCATCAAAGAACTCGATCAAGTTAGTCAAACACAATTTGCCTTTACGAAATCCGTGGTGGCTGTCATTTATTAATCCATATTTTTCCAAGTGACAATTAATTTTGTCTCTGAAAGTTTCCCTCACCACAGATGTTAGGCTGACTAGCCCGTAGTTGCGAGGTTTATCCTTCTCCCCAAACTGCCCAAAAGGAGTTGTATTTCTCAGTGATGGGTCTTGACCCTATGGGTTTCACCTTCTCCTGGAGCTCTTCACTGCTATAAAGTGCTGCAATCCTGTATAGAGCAAATAAAGCCCACCCACCAAACCAGGGCAGCCAGATCCAAAAGTCAGTCAACACCAGGTTCAAGCTCTGGCCTTCTGGTTGGGATTTTGACAGTCGAACACAAGATCTATGAAGTTATCTTGTTCCGTTTTCTTGGTACATGCAGATTAAGAAATGTACAAAATAATTTAAAAATCAATTACAGTCCATCCAAGACAGAGAACTGTAGCTTAAAAAAAAGTTACTGCTCAGGAACAAAATATTAATTGGAACTAGACAGCAAGTTCTTTTCATAAACAGCACTTTGATATTTAGGAAGAGCAATGGCAGCAGACTACACTGAAATAACCAGAGGAAACCTGTGTCCTATCCACTCAAAAATATAACTCAGCAGCAGTCATCACAGCAGCGAGTCCTGGAAGAATGAATCTGAGTAGTGCCTTTGCCACATGAATAAAAAAAAAACGAACAGCCCCCATGTTGTGATATGTCCCAGAGGAGCCCCAGTCAGCCATTCTCCTTTCCCTCTATCCATCATATTCACACAAATCCCAGAGGTGGGCCAGTTTCTGAGGACTTGCGTAGCACATTATCCTCGAGCTTAACAATCCAATATCAGTGTAGCTGGGGATAATTACTTTCCATTGATGATAAAATGCCCCAAACCCTGTCAAGCATAGTAATTTGCATCTTACAGCATTCAAGATCAATAGAAACATAGAACAGTGAAAGCTTTTAAAAAAAAAAGCAGCAGGCAATGCGTGAAGTGGACTTCACTGGTTAGAAGCTCAGGAACGGGTCACTGACAAAGGAATGAATATATAAAAATGAAGGGCAATCAGGGCAGACAGATAATAAAATAATATTGTCAAGAATAAATAATATAAAGAATGAAACTAGGAACAGTGAATCAGTCCATTTGAGGGAAGAAAAATCAGGGCACTTGTCATTGAGTGGAAGAGAGATAACCACTCGAGATTAGACTGGTATTAAATATTGGATTACCAAACAAAATATATAATCCATTTAGAGGCACTGATGGCGGTTCTCTGAAGCACATTTATTTGCAGCCTACGGTTCAACAACTGGCATTATAACTCCATTTCTCATCATTAGGAGAGCTGTATCAATGTCACAGTGGTCTGCTAGAGAGCAGGTCAGCTTCACCAAAGGAGTGCATTCATCAGGGACAGACAGGCACTGAGGAGCAACTGCGGCCACCGTCTGTTCGAGTATTTCACACAGAGTGGTGGTCCGTGCAAAGGACATACTACTTTAGCATCGCAGCAGGACAGTACAGGCCAACATGTCCACCCTGAGGGAGAGCTGAGATGAGAACATAATTTTCAGCTGAGCAGCAGCACTGAAAAATACTCGTGTGTGGGCACTGGACTCTTTGCAAAATGTCATCTTTAAATGTGAAAACTGAAGCATTCCCTTATGGGAAAATAAAAACGACTTCAATGATACAGACGAAAATGTCTTTCTTTTACAAGTATGACCTCCATTAACATGCTGTATTAAATATTAAGCCATTAAGAACCACTTCTTATCACATTCCTCATAAACAAGAATCTGACATTAATGGTTAAACAAAGAGAAAGATGAAAGTTGCTAATTTTATATTCTTGCCTCTATATAAAATGGGACTTAACCCACTGGGGGCTATGGTTAGACAATCTATCTTCGACAGTTTCCCTGTTCTGGTTTTGGTTACCTCTTCTCTATTGCTCCTCCCCATACTGTACACTTACACCCTTGGCACCACTCCCAGACCAACAAGACAAACATTTACCTGTCCTCAGGTAAATGCACTGCATGCTGTGGGATTGAGGCATACAGACTATGACGGTCTCAGCTTCCATCCCTGGTCTTGATTGAGATAGCTGATCTCAGCAAAAGCAGCACGAGGGGTGCTACAATTGACCTGACTGGCCCTGGGCTAGAGACATGAAAGATTTGTCAGCGTTCTTGCTCTTGATAGCTATCCACTAACTGCCTGCTGGCAATATGTAGATACTGTTGGGGTCACCGTGATACCCCCACGTGATCGAATAACCTACCAACACGATGTCTAGGCTCACACACAAAGAATGGCCATTTGGACGAGGTTGTCACTAACTGCACCTAATAGACATTGTCCTCAAAAAAAAGGAGGCAACAAGGGAAGAAACATTTGCTGCAAAACACTCCCAAAAAGATATTCTTCAGCTAGTTACCAGTGATTTCTCATGTATAATATGGCAGCGTACAAGCAAATAATGTATCAAATGCACCTTTTGTTAATGTAGAAATTAAAATGTACTACAAATTTTAAGTTTTCCAAGTTAACATAAACTGGAAATGTTTTGCAGCAAAATTTCATAATAGCACCTTAGGGTGATATACATTCAGCACCTTAATTAAACACATATACCACAGTGTAAAAGTGTTTTTATAAGGCAATGTTCTGTGGTCCAGCTGGGCTCATTGGCCTTTGTGGCTTTTATGCTTGAACCTTCTGTAGTACAAACACAGCATGATGGCAACCACTCTTATAGCACTTTTACACTGCCATGATTCGGTCACCAGGATAAAGGAGCTGCATTTTAGCATGTGGACTCGGCCCACGGCGGATGCTCTGCTGGGGTTCTAAATAAAAACACCAATCTAAAAGTACTTCTATATTGGTGATTCAGGGTGGGGGGGGGGGGGGGAAGATAAAGAAGACATGGTTAATTTCGACATTGAATTCTCCAGCGACTCCTGAAGCCAACTTACTGACATGGGAAAGCCAACTGTTATGCCTTTTAACAATGATGGTCTAATTTCTATCAGTGCAAAACATGGCTAATTAAAGGTTCCTGGAGACATTTACTACAAACTAAAATAGTTTAACAGGAAAAATCTGGTTCTTGGGAGAGCAGTTCTCTTATAGAAAATGGCCAGTCTATTGATGTCAAAGAGAGTAGATGCACATACTATGAACAAGGATACAACAAACATAGCTTTTATTTTCTGTGTGCCTAACAGGATCAGAATTGGTAGACTAACTGAGCTTTAGTAAATAAAATTTTATGAGGGATGTAATTCTACAAAAGATGAAAAGTTTTTAAAAAAAGAATTCAAGTGGATTAATGAGATCTTTGAATAGAGTTTCACTGCAGTTCCAACTCATAGAAAGTTGGTAAACGATACCAAAATAAAACTCGGGGGCAGCTGTTGAGAATTTGTTTGACTGTTGTTCACAAAGGTGGAAATAGGAAAGATATCAAACTCTTGCTTCTCCCCTCCCCCTCCATCGGTAAGAGCCATTGTGATCTTAAACTCGTGAACGGAGATAGATCCAGATTAAGCTGCAACACTCAGCAAGCCTTGTAACACTGTGGAATCTTTATCTTTTATGTCTCTTGTCGATAGCAACAGTTCTTGCTAAATGATGGGGATCATATTCTCTGCATCATGACTCCCTTCCCCCATAAGTATAAGACTCTAGTTCTAGTTAAGTTATATTAAACGCATAACTGATTTCCACTCTGCAATGGCACCAAAGTTGCGGTAGAAATCTGGACTTGGCTCACGACCCACCTCTGGAGCCTAGCCGTGTGAGACCCCTGAAGGAGGCAGTTTCATGCTGCTTGGTTTGAATACCGTAAGGAGTATTACTGCAATATGATATCAAACCTTGTTTAAAAAGTGCTGAGGAGGTCGTATGGACCACCTGGGCATTTCATATACTTACTGGAATTGATTTAAATGTTTCAGAGCGCGGATGCTTCCGCCCATTCTCTCAAAACATTTAATGGTTAGGACGCCAGCTCTATGCATGTCTGTATGCACACCGTTGCAGAACTCTGCTGGGCAGGAGAATTCCAGTGGAGCCATGAGGAATTTCCTGGCAGGAACTGATATGCAGACCAGTAACTCCGGCATAAATGTATCCTCAGTCAAACTGCAAATTCTAGCAAGAGTACTGGTTAAACAATTACTAGTTATTGAAAAATAAATTCTCCCCTCCCTAGATTTGGGACACTATAGGCAATTGTAGCAATGTAATCACCAACCCAGCTGTGATTAAAGAAAGAAAACAGACAGACTTGCATTTATATAGCGCCCTTCACGACCACCAGATGTCCCAAAGTGCTTTACAGCTAATTAAGTACTTTTGAAGTGTAGTCACTGTTGTAATGTAGGAAATGCGACAGCCAATTTGCACAGCAAGCTCCCACAAACAGGAAAGTGGTAAGGACCAGATAATCTGTTTTTGTGATGTTGATTGAGGGATAAATATTGACCAGGACACTGGGGATAACTCCCCTGCTCTTCTTTGAAATACTGCCATGGGATCTTTTATGTCCACCTGAGAGAGCAGATCCGAAAGACGGCACCTCCGCCAGTACAGCACTCCCTCAGTACTGCACTGGAGTGTCAGCCTAGATTTCTGTTCTCAAGTCTCTAGAGTGGGATTTTAAACCACAACCTTCTGATAGGGAGGAGAGTGTGCTACCAACTGAAACACGGCTGACACTAAATTAGTTAATTTATCACAGATTGGGGACTGAATTTGGGTCCTTCCTGGCCCATAAAGCTCAGTACCATTCCAGGGAGTATATTCAGCCATAAAGAAATGGGGGTGCTCAGATTGGGCATGTTTAAGTTGGTAAAGCACAGCTTCGTGTTTGTGTGACAAGGCCAACACAATTGCTGAAAAATTAAAGGTACCTAACATTTCATTTTAAAATGCCCCAGTTAAATTAAATACTTAAAAAAAAGTTATCCCTGCGCGCTCGAATGGATTTATAACATATACAAGGTAATCATCTAATTTACTGTCAAATATAGGCATTTTCTACATCATAAATTCAATATTCCTTCAGGTCTCAAGTAATAACACTGCTATCCTTTGAGGCCCTAAGTCACACACTATCTTGAAGAGGTAACATTAATGGCAACGTGGCATTGGAAGTAAATAGCTGTTCACTACTTTTTATGTACCACAGACAACAGCAGACACCTCTTTCAGTCAATTTAACTATACTCACGGTTCACATTTTCCTAAAATCTTTGCTGAACTGCTACCTTGTAATTTACCAAGAAGTATCCATTTTTCTCCACACACAAAATATTTCTTGGACTTTTGTTCTACGAGACAATAAAATTAGTTGCATGCTGAAATGGAATCCCACCAAAAAATAGTATGCATACCTCACGCACACCAGGGAGCAACGAGGTGGAGGGACTGGGCGGTACACTGGGTTAGACACTGGCCTTTCACTGCTGGGGTCTGAGCTTAAATCTTGCCCAGAAGATGGGATGAAAGTGTTCTCTGTCTGCTGGCTGTCAGAGTTCTCTGTAAGTAAGTTTGAGCAGTCTCAGTCCAATTCTTGGCGGGCATGGCCCCACAGCAAAAAACTGTCGCTAATTCAGCACTAATTGGCAATCCCATTCAGACAGGCCACAAGATGGCTGATGCGGGAAATGCAAAAATGCCACTCTTCTGTTTCTCTAGGGCAGAACAGAGAGAACTTTGCACTGAAAGCGCAATAACTTGCAGGTGTTCAACGCTTAGCCTGCAGGCCAAATCCAGCATACTTCGTAATCTCATCCTGTCCGCAGAGCAGCTCTGCACTGAAAGTTTATTGATCCACCTCATGGGTGGGTGTAAGTGGGCATCAACGGGTCTATCCCCAGTATTTAATCTGACTAATGCGGATGGCAAAAAATGCCACATCGTGTACGGGGCTAAGGAAATGCAGACTCTTCAATGGTGCCTGGGGAGAGTAGAGGTTGGACATCCTGAGGGAATCGGATTTTGTTTTGGTGCAGAAGCATCGTACTTACTGTGGTAAACCACTTTTATCGTTACACTATAGTTATCACTGTTGTATTGTTATCACCGTTATCACTGTTGTATCACGATACGAGGTCGCCTCTTGTCGCGCTGTTATACCTGGGCTGACCACCTCCGACTCCGCCCATGGCTCCACCTACCTGCCCAGGTATAAAGGTAGTCGACTGGCTGGTATTCCTCCTTGTTGGACCCGATCACCCACGAGGGTGGGCTCTGTTATTTAGTCAATAAAAACCTTTAGTTACGTTCCTAACTCGTCGCTTTTTATTGGACGAATTGATAGGTATATCACTTACAGAATGCATTCACCATGGGATGCGGATTATCTAGCACAGAAACTCACCAATTAATGCATTTTGCCAACCAGACTACCCTGGGGTACTCTGCAAAATGCAACAAGAACAGTAGTGGAAATCTCAAACTCTCTCTCCTGTTCAGGTTGGGGGTCAATTGAAAATTTCAAATCCAAGATGGATAGGTTTTTGTTAGGCAAGGGTATTAAGGGTTACGGATCCAAGGTGGGGAGCTGGAGTTAAGATACAGAGCAGCTATGATCTCATTGAATGGCAGAACAGGCTCGAGGGCTGAATGGCCTCCTCCTGTTCCTATGTAAAACATCAAAGACCCTGGTGTGGGTTTTGATCGGTTTGTGCCACTCTTGTTTGCAGATTACTGTCATTAGTGTTTCCTGGGTAGAAGTGAGCTGCCGGTGGGTGTATCAGAAAGGAGGATAATGGGATCAGCCATGGAGAGAATCAGTCACAGGGAGATCACTGAAGATTAAATGCAGCTGAGGAAGGCTCTTCAGCCCATGAAGTTTAGCCCTCCATAAAAATCTAAAATCTTCTCCATCAAGCATCAAACTGCCTCTTGAATGACTGCAGAGTTTTTGCCTGCACTCCCCGGGCCAGAGACCATTCCAAGTATTAATCCCTCTGTGAAGTGCTTCCTGACATTACTCCTCAACTTGCCTTTTACCAATGTGTACATGTATCTCTTTGTCCTGCAGTGTGGTTCAACTTTAAATAGCGCTAAGGGTTACCTTTTCCATTCCCTTAGTATCTTATATACTTCTGCAAGGTCCCCTTATTCATCGCCTTTCAAGGCTGAAGAATTACAGCTTTTTCTAACTTTTCCCTGAAGCTCATGCCTCTGACAAGAGGGATTAGCCTCGTTGTCCTTCCTGCACCAGATCCGGAGCTATGATTCTTCCCTCGTCTCTCAGGAATCAGAACTGAACATAGTAGTCAAGGTGTGGTCTGACCAGAGCACTGTATAGAACTCTGCTGATTTGGTTGTATATTTTATATATAGATATATTTTTTCTGTTTGCTTTGCTAATTGTTGCCCTGCAATGAATGGACATGGTCAATGTTGAGTCGACGATCACTCTCCAGCCTCTGTCTGAGCTTAATCAACATCATTCTTTATGTCCCCCAATTCATTTAACAATGTGTGAGACCTTGCACGGATCTATATTGAATATCAATTGCCATAGCCCTGCTCACTTGTAGATATTGGGGGTCATTTTTACTTTCAGTGTGGGCAGAAAACTGACTCTTGCGGATCAACCGTTATGCATCCTTCCCGATTTTCCTTTCCATTAAGTCAGTGACCGCAACTGACAATTTTCTGCCTGCACCAATAGAACAAATTACCCTCATTGTCTATGTCCGTCTGTAAATCCTTGACTACTTTATCTGACTTTATTGCCCACTACAAGTTTAGTATCTGAATTCATGCCATTTATGTAGATCAGAAGCAGCACCAATCAGCTCTGAAGGCAGCCTTTCATGTGGAACTTTATCAAGGTTGGTTACGGTGTACACAAACTTCAAACTGCTAGCTAAAGCCCCAAAATACAGTGCATTCCTGGTGCAGGTTGACTACTGGGAGGTGGACAACAGCACTGTTGGGAAATGGAGGTAGATGTCTCTGTTTCAAGAGGCTGTAGTGTTATCTGACTGGTTTATTCCCACACCCCACGTGACGATATGTCGGTTCTGCCAACAGGTTTTCATTAACAGTGTTCACTTACCTTATCTGAGGCTCTTCTGAGAGGATTGCCGTCAACAATTGTCCACCCCACCATGAAGCAACAGAAGACCTAAAATGGCTCTTAAAAGGGTTCAAAAAGGGATGTGGAGCCTCACCATGCAGTTCCCAACCCCATGGAAGACAAGCAAAGGAGGAGGGGCGGAAGTGAAGGAGGAGGGGAGAAACATAGAAGATAGGAGCAGGAGTAGGCCATTCAGCCCCTCGAGCCTGCTCCACCACTCAATGGGATCATGGCTGATCATCCAAATTCAGTACCCTGTCCCTGCCTTCTCCTCATATCCCTTGATCCATTTAGCCTTAAGAAATATATCTAACTCCTTCTTGAATATATTTAATGAATTGGCCTCAACTGCCTTCTGTGGTAGAGAATTCCACAGGTTCACCACTCTCTGGGTGAAGAAATTCCTCCTCATTTCTGTCCTAAATGGCTTACCCCTTATCCTTAGACTATGACCCCTGGTTCTGGACTCCCCGAACATCGGGAACATCCTTCCAGCATCTAGTCTGTCTAATCCTGTTAGAATTTTATAAGTTTCGATGAGATCCCCTCTCATTCTTCTAAACTCCAGCGAGTACAAGCCCAATTGACCCAATCTCTCCTCATACGTCATTCCTGCCATCCCAGGTATCAGCCTGGTGAATCTTCGCTGCACTCCTTCCATGGCAAGAACATCCTTCCTCAGATAAGGCGACCAAAACTGCACACAATACTCCCGATGTGGTCTCACCAAGGCCCTGTACAACTGCAGCAAGACATCCTTGTTCCTGTACTCAAACCCTCTCGCTACGAAGGCCTACATACCATTTGCCTTTTTAACCGCCTGCTGCACCTGCATGCTTACTTTCAGCGACTGGTGCACAAGGACGCCCAGGTCTCATTGCACTTCCCCTTCTCCCAATCTATTGCCATTCAGATAATAATCTGCCTTCCTGTTTTTGACACCAAAGTGGATAACCTCGTATTTATCCACGTTATATTGCATCTGCCATGCTTCTGCCCACTCACCCAACCTGTCCAAATCATACTGAAGTTTCTCGGCATCCTCCTCACAGCACACACACCCACCCAGCTTTGTGTCATCTGCAAACTTGGAGATATTACATCTAGTTCCCTCGTCCAGATCATTAATATATATTGTGAATAGCTGGGGTCCAAGGACCGATCCCTGCGGTATCCCACTAGTCACTGCCTGCCACTCGGAAAAAGAGCCGTTTATTCCAACTCTTTGCTTTCTGTCTGCCAACCAGTTCTCTATCCAAGTCAATACCTTGCCCCCAATCCCATGTGCCTTAATTTTACAAGCTAATCTCTTATGCGGGACCTTATCGAAAGCCTTTTGAAAATCCAAATACACCACATCCACTGGTTCTCCCTTATCTATTTTACCAGTTACATCCTCAAAAAATTCCAGTAGATTAGTCAAGCACGATTTACCTTTTGTAAATCCATGTTGACTTTGTCCGATCCGGTCACTTTTTTCCAAGTGCTCTGCTATTACATCCTTTATAATAGACTGTAGTATTTTCCCCACTACCGATGTCAGGCTTACCGGTCTGTAATTCCCCATTTTCTCTCTACCACCCTTTTTGGAGAAATTGGAGAGTCAAAGAGAGGGAGGTGAGAGAAAGAATAAAAAAGAATGAGAAAGAATAAACGAGAAAGAAAGAGGGTGGAAGAGGAGAAAAGGAGGTAGAAGTGATGTGATCCAAAAAGACTCCAAAAAATGGAAAATAAATTGGTAATTGGATGTGGTGTTCATCAAGATTCTGCCTGACTCAAAGGCTTTCACTCATATGCCTACTTACACGTTGTGATTCATGGATCCAGCCATTGCTCCAATTGGTTGAACACCCCTACTATAACTGACCCAAGTACGCTTGATAAATGGAGAATGTTCCATCCTTCATTTTAGTGAGCAGAACAAGTCACACTGAATCCTTCATGTGCAAACGGCAGCATGAAGGATTCCAGCTTTTATATGATGCCAATATACCACCGTCACTGCAATCACATATTTCAGCCATCTGATACTTTGGGAGGTGAGAGAGAGAAAATAAAGTTAAGTTACAAACTGTCAAGACTAATATATTGTTGCTGAATTTGGAGTGTGGTACACTAAAACACAATACAGTATATGCAAAAGAACTAGGTGCCAATATTAACTCTTGGACTGCAAGCAGATGCAGTAAAATTTCTCTCTCTCCAGCCAGACGATTTTGTATGCTTTGGGATGTTAAAAGTAGTATTAATAGAGTAATAAAAAGTTGCAATTTCAGGAGTTAAAATACAATTAAAATAATAATCACTTAACTGCTCTCCCCTCCACTCGTGCTCCCTCATTATCTCGTGCTTTTTAAAAATCACATTTTAGGGTTTTTTTCTAACTATTTTTCTATATAACCTTTTCACAAAAAAAATCTTCATACATTTTTCAGTTACCCTCTTCTTCCTGAATCTCTATACTGGAGGCAGGAAGCAACCATCAAAAAGCTAGCTTTTCTAAAGCACATCACCAGTTTTAAAGGGTGCATTTCAGCCAATCAAATGCACAGAATGTAAACTTTGAAATGATGCGACATGGTCAATTTTTGACACCTAAAAGTACACTAAATATGGAAGCAGCTTCCGTACACTTGTCAACATCTCCTGCGGGGACTTCAGATGCGGGACGGTAACCATTAATTAAAGTCCTCCGCAGATCGCAGCAAAAGGAATAAATCATGCACCATTGTGTACTTTTCCTGAGCAAAGCAGGAATGTTGCTTTGAAATCATATGAAATACCATCAAACTATACGCCAAGGCCAATAACAAACGGAGTCTGCTGTTAACTGATTTCTGGTACTTTCTAAATCCAATCTGTGTAGGACAAAAGGCGCACTCTCTTATTATGCAGTTTCCTTTGCAATTACTACAGTAACTTTAAACTATCTGTAACGCACATCCTTGTAAAGATGCTGTGTGTCTCGAATTGAAAGTGTTAAATTACTTGTTTTGCTAGCCTCCACATTTGGGAGTCTACCAACAGCACTTCAGACAAGCAAGGTCAGATCCTTGGTTCAAGCTGCATGCTCAATCAGCCAAGAGGACTGCAGACCAGGTCACATATGGAAATCACTAAAGCTATTTCACTTGCCAGAGGTTATTAATAAATCTCCAGCTATTTCCTTAAGTAAATAATAGGATCCCATCTTTCAAACAAGGAAAGTCTGTATCTGTTATGGTACCAATTTTATCCTTCCTTTTTTCCCCTGCAAAGAGGAAATACAAATCTCTGGTGACAACAATTGCAAACTGTGAATTATAAACATCCATGTGTCTTGGTTAAGGGCCTCTTACAATTTTCCTGACAGCTGCTAGTGCCTCATGGTTTATTTAGCGGCCGCTGTAGAAGTTTTCTCAGGAACTCAGCCGTTGTGGTAGCACCAGCCAGCTGCTGCTTCGTGATAAAGTTAAATGTTCTGAATCAAATACACGGCTTAAAACGTCACAATATAATAAAATAATTTGTAGAGTATTAAACAATAATGCATTCCCTATTTTCTCTCTCATGGAATTAAGTGTAAATTGTGCTTGGAGTGTAAAATGGAATCCGAAGAAGATCTTTTCTTATGGCAATTTAAATTTATAGCCAAGCTTCAGTTTTGGATTTTAAAAAGACGGAGCATTGGTGTGAACATTTGCTGAGCGAAGTTGGAACAACGTTTTTTTTTACTAGTGTTATACAATGTTCTTGACACATTAGCTTAGTATGGAGCATTGGGGGATCCCAGCCAACCTGTACTCACTCCCAAATGCCAAAGTGTTTTGTTTTATAAAGTCTACATCTCATTAGGTGCCTTAAAATATCTCATGGTGGAACAAGGCATGGACAAGGATAGCTCGATTGCCCTTCTTTATATAAAAGGGGCAATCCCAGTCGGCCCTCAGTGAAGCTCTTGCGTGCCCTTCTTGCTTGACTATGCACTTTCCTTTCTTCAGGTGACTTGTACTTCACGATTGACAGAAAGAAAAGAAAGGGAAGAGAAAAACCAGCAAAGGTCAGAAAGAAAGAAAGGAAAGCCAGCAATAATAAAAAATACTGAACATGGGAAGAGGGTCCCGGCTTCGATCCTTGTCCATGCAGAGTTAGCTAATCCCAAGCAGGGTGGCGATAGGGCTGTTAGCACCCCTTAATTAGAGAGGGGAAAACTGACTCAGCTTCCTGATTGCTATCCAGAGACCGCTTATGGAATTGCACACATCAAGTGAGTATAGATCAGGCTTGGCGGAGGTGCCCCTTTGGTCACTGTCTGGGGTCAGACATGAAGAAGGATGAGGTACTGTATGTGCCCTATGGAACCATACTCCAGCAAGGAGTCTACGGCTCCAAAGTGAGCAGGCGATGAGGAGATAAAACTGGGAGAAAAAGGAAAAACAATACAAAGGAGAAACAATCAATTTCCTGGTGGTAATGCCCAACCAAATATTGTAACTTGCAAATGTAGAGAAGTCTGCTATGCATAGATTAGCTTGCGTCAAGTAGATACATGACAGCACAAAACACCAGCAAAAGGATAGCAGCTCAGATACTGGGGAGCTCTGGAAAGTTTGTTTCCGTTCCAGCCCATGGAAAGAGGATGAAAGATCTTCTCGCACTGATGGCTGTAATGGACCAAATCTGACTTGGTTCCCATCTAGCAACCTAATCATCCGTGGTATCCACAAAATTAGGTTGCCTTGAGCCCAATCTCTGAGAAGCCTCTCTCAGCTGAATTTGTCCAGCCAAAAAAAAAGGCAAGGGTTTCCCTGAACCTCTGCCCTGTCAATTGGAAATGAAGAGTGCATGCACTCGGTCCTGGAGCAAACTGTCTCCAAAAACTTATCCTAAAAAATACGTGTATTTATTGAACAGAGTCCCTAAAACACATTTCAACACTTAACAAATTTGACAAAACCGATGTTTTTGCTCGTTGCACATCAGCAGGACTCTATTGATAAAGCAATATTCAGGGTGTAACGTTGTGATCTCATCTTTCTTCACAACGCTTATGACATACTTTACACAGCATATGTTTTGCAAGCCATAATTACAGGGGAATTTTAGCTTTCATGAAAGCTGCCATGTACACTTTGTTTTCAAAGGGCAACACGTCTATATTCCACTTCTCAGCAGTTAAAATTTTAGGTCAGAAATTTCAACATATGTCCTCCCTCCTTTTGAATCACAGAAATCAGCAGTTGGCAAGCCAATAAAGGGGCAACCGCAAATCAGCTAAGATTATCTGACTTCCTTACAGAAAGCCAGAAATTGTTTATAGCAATATTCAGGCAAATGGCAAAATTGAAGGGGAAAGCTTTGATCTGGAAATATCTATGCAAAACCTAAGCTCCTTCCTGTAGGTTACCAATGAGACCACTGTAATCTCTCGTCTAATCTTAGAATTTATTACATACACACTTCATTTCCTTGCATACGTTGCTGGAAAACAAACTTGAAGAAAAGAACATTTAACTACTGACTGAAAAGGATGTAATTAGAAGAGATCTATATATTCTGATAATGTAGATTACTGGAAAGTACATTTATATAGGTAATCTGTTTTTGTACATGCTCAATATTTCACTATATAACTTATAAAGACAACATTTTATCATGTTGCTCTAAATATAAATACTATTGTAACTTTCTTCAAATAATAAATAGAAATAGTTGAAAGTGGACATTTATTACATAGTGTTACAGCAGGTTTCATTAAAATATTAATACAATGTAAAAGACTTAATAATAAGTCTACGTTGTAGTATAAGCAATGTTAATTAGATTGCAAAATAACAACAGAAAATGCTGGAAAAACTCAGCAAGTCAGGCAACATCCGTGGAGAGAAATTTGAGTTGACGTTTCGGGTTTGACCCTTCTTCAAAACTTGCTGAGTTTTTCCAGCATTTTCTGTTGTTATTTCGGATTTCCAACATCTGCAGTATTTTGCTATCGTATTAATTAGATTGCACTTTTGACAGTAGTATTTGTAGGTCCATAACTAATATATTAGAATCCCACTTTAAGTTAAAACATTTGCAGGTCGTTGTATTATTGCCTTAGTATTTCAGCTTCATGAAAAAAACTGGTGATAATACTATTATATTTAAGAGGTAATATCTATGTTGAGAAGAGTGTTTTAGGTGTGCGATAAATGCTGTCGCTGCTGGGCCATTATGCAGTGAGTGCCATAAAAGCCTGCCACACTAATGAAACATCTTGAAAATTTATGTCTGCAGTTGTATGGTTTCCCACTTCCATGTTTACTGTTTCATTTCTGCACAGCAGGCTTTAAGAGCAGCCTGGCTGCCATAGTCTACATTTTACATAGAATATTAGGCATTTTTAATAGAATCAACTGTGCCAACGGGAGAATAAGTTTTATGTAATGCCCAACAGTTAATTTGAAAAATTATTTTAATTTTTGTATAAAGTCACAGAGCTAAAAGTAGTTTATATTAGCAAACCATTTTTGGGCCAGAGACAGTCTTGGGAATTATATATGTTTCTGAGGAGGTTGGAGACTGGGTTAGAGAAGTGCTGGGAAATTAACTGTGGGCATTCAGGGGACAAGAATGAACTTGCATTTATATAGTGTCTTTTCACAGAGTATTCATGTATGCTGCAGCCTAGTGATTATGGTACAGGAAACTTTCTGGTATCCGGCACGGACGGGACCAAGCTGGTGCCGGTCTATCAACAATGCCAGAGAATCAAGCGCTATAGTTAAAAGATACGGAGCTCAGCGCTCCGTCTAAAGCAACAAACCCAACAGCTTCAAAACAATCAGCACAGCTTGCAAGCGTCTCTGTAGCTTAGCAACAGCTTCAGTTAGGCGCTTGCACAGCCAGAAATGAGTAAAAAAAAGTAACTAAAAGTAAAAAAAGTTATCTGAACCTACTCCTGAATTTTGCCGGTTAACCGACATTTCCGGTTATTTAGTGGCCGGTTAATTGAAAGTTTCCTGTACTGGACTAACAATCCAGAGGCTGAGAGTTTAAATCTCACCACGGCCTGATATAATCATATTCACAGAATCATATCTATGAGCCAACATCACAGACTCCTCCATCACCATCCCTGGATGTGTCCTGTGCCACTTGATAGACTCAGCAGTGGTATTCAGGGCTTGGCCCTGGGGGTCCTCAACATCAATTCTACATATTGCTGTATGGCTTCAGGTCAAACAAGTTCAAAGAAACATCCTGCTGATCACCACCTACTGCCCCTCTCAGTTATCCTTCATGTTGAACATCACTTAGAGGAACAATTGAGGGAAGCAAGGGGATAGAATGTCCTCTAGGGACATCAAAGTGTGGCTCAGTAGAATCATGATTGACCAAGCTGCTAAGTCCTGAATGATACAGCTGCCAGACTGAGCCTGCATCAGGGAACCAACATGAAGAGGTAACCTATTTTACCTTCACCTCACCAACCTATCTGTTGCAGACCTGTATCTCCACAATAGCACTGGTTGGAGTAAACCACCGCAAGGTCCTTGTGAAGACAAAGTCTTGCCTCCACAGTGAGGACATCCTAATGTGGCACTACCACCATGTTAAGTGGGACAGACTAAGGACAGACCTAGCAGTCCAAACTGGGCATCCATGAGGCAATGTAGGTCACCACAAATCAGTAGCCTCGTGGCCCGACATATTTCTCACTCTGTGATTACCATCAAACTGGGAAACCAACCCTGGTTCTAGAACGATAGCAAAATACTGCAGATGCTGGAAATCCGAAATAACAACAGAAAATGCTGGAAAAACTCAGCAGGCCAGGCAACATCCGTGGAGAGAAAATAGAGTCGACGTTTCGGGGTCATCCACATCTTTGTTTTGGGCCTTCCCCCCCTTTTTTTTCTCTCCCACATGGCAGCTGTCTCTCATTCTGCCAGAACACTTCACACCTAATCTGAGCCGTCTTTTGTCTCCACTGTCCTATCACCATCTCGTCTGGTTTTGAATACCTCTTAATGTCTCTTCACTTCTTTTGTTCTCTCCCAGCCTGGCCTTTCGATCTATTTCATTTCCTTTCCAGTTTTGAAAAAGGGTTAGACCCGAAACGTCGACACTAATTTCTCTCCACGGATGTTGCCTGGCCTGCTGAGTTTTTCCAGCATTTTCTGTTGTTATTCCTGGTTCTATAAGGATTGTAGAAGGGCCAGCCAGGAACAGCACCAGGCATTCCTCAGAATAAGATACCTCCTCCAGTCCTATAACACTCCGAGATCTCTACGTTCCTCAAAGTCTGGTCTCTTGCACATCTCCGAATTTAATTGCTCCACCATTGGCGGCTGTGCCTTCAGCTGCCTAGGCCCTAAGCTCTGGAATTCCCTCCCTAAACCTCTCCGCCTCTCTACCTATCTTTCTTCCATAAAACCTATCTCTGTTCTAAAATCTGATTTGGCTCAGTGTCAAATTTTGTTTGATACCACTCCTGCAAAGTGCCGTGGGACATTTTACGACGTCAAAGGCGCTATATAAATGCAGGGGTTTTTGTTATTGTTGTACCAACCTAGTGAAGCTACTATACAGGATTACTTGCATGCTAAATACCAAAAGCAGCAAGCTATAGGCAGAAATAAGTGGGCCCACAACCAACAGATCAAAGCTCTGTAGTCCTACCATATCCAGTCGAGAATGGTCATGGACAACCAGGCAACTAACAGGAGAAGGCTCTGTAAATATCCCCATCCTCAAGCATTGTGAGCCCAGCATGCACGTGCAAGAGAGAAGGCTGAAGTGTTTGCAATTGCCTCAGCCAAAAGTGCTGAGTGGATGATCCTACTTAGGTTTCTCCCAAGGTCCATAAGATCACAGATGACAGTAAGAAGCGACTGAGTGCAATGCACACAGCAAAGACTATGGGCCTTGACAACATTCCAGCTGTAATGCTAAAGACCTGTGCACCAGAGCTAGCTGCCCCACAAGCCAAACAGTCTTAGTACACCTATGACGATGTCATCTAACCAACAATGTGGAAGATTGTCCAGGTGTGTTCTATTCACAAAAAAAAGGATAAATCTAACCTGGCCAATTACTGCACCATCAGCATCTTCCCAATCATCAGCAGATGGAAGGAGTCATCAATAGCGCCATTAAGCAACGCATACTCACCAATAACCTGTTCACCAATGCTCAGTTTGGGTATCCTCCAGCACCACTCAGCTCTAGAACTCGTCACAACCTTGATCCAGCCAAGGACAAGAACTGAATGCCAAAGGAGGGGCAAGAGTAGCTGCCCTTGATTTTCAACCCAGTAAGGTATCAAGGAAAATTAGGTCAATGAGGGTCAAAGGGAAAACTCTCCATGGCTGGAGTCATAGTGCTGTGGAAACTTTTAAAGTCCACATGAACAGGCAGACAGGGGCTTGGTTTAATTAAGAAAAAAGACTTGCATTTATATAGCGCCTTTCATGACCTCAGGACGTCCCAAAGTACTTTAAAGCCAATGAAGTACTTTTGAAGTGCAGTCATTGCTGTAAAGTAGGGAACGCGGCACCCACAAACAGCAATGTGACAATGACCAGATAATCTGTTTCAGTGATGTTGAGTGAGGGATAAATACTGGCCAGGACACCGGGGAGAACTTTCCTGCTCTTCTTCAATATAGTGCCATGGGGTTTTTTACGTCCACCTGAGAGAGCAGATGGGGCCTCGGTTTAACATCTCATCTGAAAGGCGGCACCTCCGACAGTGCAGCACTCCCTCAGTACTGCATTGGAATGTCAGCCTGGATTTTTGTGCTCAAGTCTCTGGAGTGGGACTTGAACCCACAACCTTCTGATTCAGAGGCGAGGGTGCTGCCCACTGAGCCACGGCTGACACTTGTTAGTAGTAAAGTAGTCCAAGCCCAAACAATAGTTATGACCATGGAAATATTCATGGTATCATGCTACTAGTATGGCACAGCTGCTGCATATATGTTTATAAACATTATAATTTGAATGGTAAATCTGTAATTCAGCACATCAGTAAAAGATATTTCTCCCACTGTATACATTTCACATAATTTATGCCGTACCAACACTTACCTTGAATCTTCCTCCTTCAAGTACAAAAACATGGTGGCTTCTGTAACAGGAGGTGCCATATGTTGCATCGCAATGTAACTTCCACACAGTTCTTACACTGCAATGTAAAAATGGCTCAGACTACATACAAAATCTCAGCATAGTTTGGCACCTGGTTTATTCACACTGAATGTTTAACATTCATACTGATCTTTCTGCTGCCTGGTAAAGCTCCAAAAAGGATCAACTAAATGAGAAGTGCTGTAGCAGTCCAGCAGCCCTTTCTAATTAACACGACCAATAATCAGACGGAATGACTTGGATTTTAATAACTCTTCTGTTATCGCATTTAAGGAAATCAAATGCAAATTTTTTGTGCAACCACAACAAAGCGAACACTAAACTGGATATGATTTTGGCAGACGGGATTATGTTCTGCATCCAGGTGGACATTTTTGAACGTTACATTTTATTAACACACTGCAGAAGAACAGAAGCACTTGTGAAAGGTAAGCTTTCTTTTAAAGGGCCCCTGAGACAATTTACTTCTGCATTCTAAAAGGCTCCCGCCAACAGGTATGACCTTCAGGATAACAGCGAAAAGCGTAATGAATAGCTTTTCCTCTTATCAGCTAACAAAACGAAACAACGCATAAAATAATGATATCCTTTACCCTCATTAAGGAACATCACCTTTCCTGTGAGCAACGAGAGCACTGACCCTCTGCTGAACCAGAGGCATTTTTCCTCTTTGCCTGAATGCCAACTGCAGCCGAAACTGGATAGCCAAATTAATAAAGCACTAACAATGCGGCAAATTGGTGCCTTTCTACTATCAAACAATGCAAATGAAGGTTTGGAAATAAAAATCTCCTGAGTAATTGAGTCCTTGCTCCTGAATCAAGACATTTGATGCTAATTTAGAGTTATGTCTTATCACATTACCCACAAACACAGACCCATACATTGTCTGCTCACCAGGGAACAAAATAGCTACACACGGTATTATTAATGAAGTCAATGTATTAATTTCCTATTTATGAGAAGATAACCAACTGGCTACCTTGCTGACAGCACTATTAATGATCTTTAATGCCCCACAGGCAGTAATGGGTCCCAATGGGACCACAGGGAGCTCAGCAATTTGTATTGAGGATTTAGACATAACAAAAAAAAACTGTGCTCCTGGGAGTAGGCATTTGATCAGCAGTCGCCCCTGTGGAACACAGCAGACAAATAATAAATGACAGCTCAGCGATTAAATCAAACCTTCTACCTTAAGTGTTAAAGTGTCTGATTGTCACTAACAATCTAGTGCTTGTTAAAGCCCTTGGGGCCTTGGAACAGATGAAGCCAGCTGAAAGCCAAGGAGGGAAAAGGAGTGAATAGGAGCCTTGCTGTCTCGACAACCGAACCCAGTGTGCCTCTGAGCCAGCAAGGTGTTTTTTCCTCTTTCCCAGAATAAGAGAAACTTGCTTGGATGCCAGCTCGATGTGCAACAACTTTAAGCAAGTTTCCATTCACACAGTCTCCCCCTGAACCCAAGGTGACATGCTTTGGGGCCGGGGGGGGGGGGGTGGAAAAGAGAGGTAAAAAAAATCTATTAGTTTAAATGAATCCATCATGGTATTAGTATGTCTTTATAAGCACATAATCAGCACTCACATTATTGCACTTTATGGCAAACAACTGGTGGCAAAACTGAGCAATTACTGCAGTACGCTTTTAAATAGGTGGTGATAACATTAATGTGCCATTCTATTTGCCTTGATGGCGCTTTATCAGGTACTTCATCGGAGCGCAAAGCTCCAAAGTGAGCCACAGTTCTTCTGGGGTCATCGTGCAAAATCACTAACAGGCTTGTTCATTAAAAAACATGATCATCAAAAGAAACATTACCAAGCGCAAAGCACTGATTGCAATTTGTATTTCTCAAGGCCCACATGAATAAGTTAGAGAGGATGTAGCCACTTCTGTCAGCCCCATTCTTTTTAACAGTCCTCTGAGCCTTGTTTTACTGTGCATTTTCCATTCCTTGCAGACTGCGAGGAAGAAACATAATTGTGACGATGCTCAGGAGAATACTAGGAGGCCCTGTAAAGTGCACTGCACAAATGAGCATGTCTGCTCACTCATCACATTTAGCATTTGTGCTGCCACTCTCTGTCAAATTAAACCACAGCCAACAACTCATTTTTCCCCCTTCCAGTTACAAATTAGTCCATTAAGCTGTCTACAGTAAGCCTTTTTCCTCTTCCTGGTAATGGCCTAAGAGAATTCCTTCATAATCACAAAGGCTCCCAGAACGCCCATGGAAGCAGATGGAGAAACTCTGGGGTAATGGATTGCACTTTTATGACATAACATACTTCTCTGCCGTTTCATATTCTTCTGGAACAATCAAGATTTAAAAAGGGCATAAAGAAAGGAGAGTGCGCGACAGGCCTGGGGCTTTGATTTAAGATGCTGTTTAAAATTTATAGCACTATGTCTGGATCTGAGCCACGCCATGCAGATTGGCGTGCTGATCAGAACCACAGCAGGCTTGCCTAATGAATCCCACACAGTTTTTCACCCCCCATATTTTACCAATAAAATAGTAGTTAAATACCAACCACAGCTGCAGCAGCTCCTGCCATCTGTGCATTTTTGTCTTTAGCTTTTATGAAATGGTTCTTGGCCGCTTACACCTTTCTTTTCCAGTGCAGATGTGCAATGAATTTTCTGACACTCCTGTGATGAAACTAGGGACCATGCACACTCTATCAAGCTTTATGGATTAAATGGACTTTGTACGCTGTAAAGTGAACCACTGGGGAGCAACTAGAGCTTCTAAGGCTTTTGCTAACATTAACAGCAGTTAGCGCCATATTTGCTCCCTTCAGTGCATGGCAGTTTCTTTGCCATTAGCAGTAATCACTGCTCCAACTGTCTAATCCACATGTTACTTCCCTCCCCAGTGCAGAAAGCATGATGCTGACTAACAAGTCCCCATCAAAGTGATAACACACCTGCAGTGTCCAGCTTTCAAGCTCATTTCTCTTGGTACAGCACATCTTTCAAACATCAAAGGATTTCAGTTGCGTGAAAAGCACATGTATTCTATTTTAAGTTAATTCAACCCAGCTGAGCAAGTTGTTTGGCAGTCCCCAGACATGCTGATTGTTCCTTCCTTCCCACAGCATCGCCACATCACAGAAAGACTTTTAAAAAAAAAGCTGAACAACAATGTTCTGTGCATAAGATTCCTATGACGCAGATGACAAGACTGCCCTCCGTACAAAACCATGACTTCAGCCTCGTGTTGGCCCAGTCAAGAGCAGCCAAATGCTTAATGTTGTTTACCTTGCCTTGATTGTAGCAGGAGACCATACACTACAATTTGAGCAATGTCTGGTTTCCATTTACAGTACTGCAAACCTGAAATTAATTACTGCTGGGTCATGTTTGTTGAATAAAAGCACTTCAGCATTATGTTTATACAGAACTAAGGATATTAACAGCCAGCAATAAAAAAAACTACTTTTACAATGCACATCTGCAAGCAATGTGAACTGAAGTCCACACCCTACCATTTAAAGGCCTGCTGCTCTTAGTGGAAACACTTTGAGCAATTCTTATAAGATGGAGCTGCTAATTCCGATCAATTCCAACTAGTATCCATTTCAGATGACGGCACACAGTGTAATTTATACTTGCTCCATCACATATTCATATGATAACCACTGTAGTAACAGTTTATTGCGCCAGTGTTTTGTTCAAATTAAATTAATACACCAGGAAAGGTAAAGATAGGGTTATAACTAGGACAAATTAAAAGACATCACTCTTGAATTTTCCAGTGAGGTTGCAATGTGCACCTTCATCTGAACTCTCAGTTGAAACCACTCATGTTGAAGAGGCAAATTAAGGCATTTTAAAATGTTTTATGTTGTTTTAGTTATCCCTGCATTGTGCATCTTTCCTTTTGCCCAGAGGTTGGGCCTCTACCTGTAACGCTCGAGCAGTGTTCAAACATTTTGTTCTCGTCTTTAAATCCCTTGTTCTTCTCTCTCTCTTTAACTTCCTCCTGCCGTACAACTCCTCCCGAACACTTCATTTCTCTGACTCCATCCTCTTGTTTATTCCCCCACCCCAGTTGCCCCACCTTAAATCCGATTCTTTTAAATTCCCTCCCAAATCCTCTGCCTCTCCACCTCCTTCAAGACCGTTCTTAAAATCCACCTGTTTTGCACAAGTTGTTGGCCATCCGTCATAATCTCTCGCTTTTACACTTGACGCCCATTCTTTACCATGCCTCTGTGAAGCACCTTGGGACATTTATCTACATTAAAGGCACTATAGAAATGTAAGTTGTTGTTGTCTGGTCAGTGGCGTGTGACACATGCTTCAATTTTCCTTCATTGTGGGGCAAGTGTCCTGCAACCAATTGCTTGCCTTTATGGCAGCACAGCCAAGAGCAGGAACTCACCACATGAGCAATGGTGGACTGAAACCTATGTTGTTACAACAACAAACAGCATGTTAATGTAAACATCTGAGGTGCTTCATAGAGACAGAACAGACTATTCCAGTGCATGGGCACACCATGCTTCACCACCTTTGCTGACATTGTTAAAAAGCTATTAGAGGCACCAAATCCTGTCCCTTGCTGCAAGCTAATTATTTTTGTTGATTTAGAATTAATAAGTAAGTTTAAGCACTGCCTGCCAACAATGCAGTCTATGAAGGCACACATTATTTTGGTTTGTGTACGTTAATTTAGATCGAGCTGATCTAAACTCTACTTCTATCCTTTCAATAAATATACAAACATTTATAGTAGGCCATTCAATATTATTGTAGGATTACAGTAAGTATTTCTGAATGAATGTCTCTCTTTTGTCCTTCAGTGGAAATTTAAAAAAAAATTAAATTGAAGATTAAAAAACTAATTTCACCAAGCAGTGTCTGCCTTTCAAAACACCCAGATCACATTTGATCAAATAGTGTAGAACAGCTTCCCCCATTGGATCAAAGAGTACATAGTGTGCTATTGAGCCACGAGAAGCCAAATTTAATCCTGATCTTTGCTGAGTTAATTTATGGGGTGCTGCTGGCAGGGGGCGGGGGAGCATCGTCAGCCAGAAGTACCACTCCTGCTGGATACTTCCCACCCCCCGTCCCCACAGCCACACAACCCATCACACTCACCATTCCAACCCACTCATGAAGAATGTGTATTTTTGGGCCAAGGTATCAGGGGGCCATCATCAAACGCATGTGTCATGGCTTAAGAGGAGAACATTTTCAACAAGTATTTTTCAACATACAGATAGCAGCTTGCACCAGAAGCAGTGTACGTAAACGGATATTTGGACTGCTCTAGGTATATCCTGAAAAACTAAATCAATTGAAACAGCGAAAACAGAAACTTGTATCAAGGAAACCTAGCAATCACAGAATGTCACAGGACAGAAGCAGCCATTGGGCTTATCAGGCCTGCACTTACAAGCCACCTAGTTCAAAAGCTTTTGTTCACATAGCTTCCTGGATAAGCTGGTTACATTAAGATATGGAATAGTACAGCACAGAAGGAGGCCATTCGGCCCATCGAGTCTGCGCCGGCTCTTTCGAAGAGCAATCCAGTTAGTCCCACTCCTCCCACTCTTTCCCCATATCCCTGCAATTTGTTCTCCAAGTATTTATCCAATTCCCTTTTGAAGGCTGTTATTGAATCTGTGTCCACCACCCTCTCAGGTAGTGCATTCAAAATCCTAATCATTCCTTGCGTTAAAGGGTCTTTCCTCATGTCGCCTCTGGTTCTTTTGCCAATCACCTTAAATCTGTGCCCTCTCGTTATCGACCCTTCAGCCATTGGAAACAGTTTCTCTATCTAAATCCTTCATGATTTTAAACACCTCTATCAAATTTCCTCTTGGTCTTCTCTGCTCCAAGGAGAACAACCCCAGCTTCTCTAGGCTAGCCACGTAACTGTATTCCCTCATCCCTGGAACCATTCTAGTAAATCTCTTCTGTACCCTCTCCAAAGCCTTCACGAATACAGAAGACACACACAGGAGTACTATGCCTCCATAGTACAGATTATTTCTCTACTTAACACTCAGTTTGTAATTCTACCTGAGTGTGGTAGTGACCCAAACAGACCAGAAAGGTAGCAGTTGGATCCTCAGTGCATGCTTGGTTAATGGATCTCCGCTAGGGTGGCAGTAGCCCAGAAATGCCTTTGTGCTTGTGTGAACTGGATTGGACTCAGCTGTGAAGCACTCTGCAATTGTTCACACTTGCCTTAAAGAATGGTCACTTGAGTGAAGTGATATACCAGAAGGCTGCTGGAGTCCAGGGACCTGTACAAAAGTGTTATTTAGTGCCTTCAGCAGTGAAGGGCAGAAAATCTCACCCAACTCACTGTAACTCCAGTTTGGCATCATTATGCTTTAAAATGCTCCCTTCACATCATGTTATACAATGGCAGCAGAAAAATCCCATGCTCATAATGGCAGCAATAGTGGAAGATACAACTCCAAAGGGACAGCTCCAAATCGATAAGAAGTATGGAACTTATTTAAAAAAACACTGCTTTGGAATATGTTCAAGGCTCTAACGCACTATGAGTTTGGACACTACTTGGAAATTGCTCTAAGGGTATATGCCGAATCCCTTGAGTATATTACTGCCTTGTAACACTCTCCCAGTCATCATTTATTCTCTATTTGAATGGCAGAGCACATTAGTTACTACACAAGACTTTCTTGTTCATTTTACAATGGATGCAGTCTAATAACAATGCTTTATGGACTTTCCAAGCTTAAGTCAGTTCCTATTTGTAATAAAATGTCAGCCTACACCTCTACTACTAATCCTAACTAGTCATATATTTTAATAGAACAATTAGTAATTTGTTTCACAATGATAACTAATTTCCACAAGACATTCGGCAAAATATTAGTATGAGTTATTCATTCAAAACAGGTGTGAAATACTGCAGTATACCAGTAAATGAAATACTGAGATCAATACTGACATTAGGATTTTAAATTGGCCACAAACAGCATATTCACATATTATTCGGATAATTTTAATACAGTTAGCAAATGAGAAAGGCAATGTAACGGATTGGCTGTGTTCAGATAGTTGACCTCAATTTAAAATCAAAGACTGAAGGAAGTGAAGTATTTTGACAATTTCAGGGTAATCAAAAATTGAAAAGCTTCAGTTCAAGTTTATTTCAATGGAAGAACCTTGACTAAGTCACAATGTACGAGCTAACCACGGTGATAAAACCAGTCTCTCTGCCTTTGGCAATAAAGCCTAGAACCAATTTAGCTTTTTAATCTTTACTCTCTTACAAACTACTGCAAGACTTCCAGGATTGAATATAATTATAGTTAGTGAACGCAAAAAAGTGGCTAATTAAATACATTAAATTAATTTACTGGCTTTCTCAATACTTTAAGCTAAGACTGATAGAGATCTATCTCGCACCTGTAATCTGATGCCAAAACAGCACTGGATACCTGTTGAATTTTGACAAAAGGTCTCAACTCAAAATATTAACTTATCTTCGCATAGTTCCATCATTTTCTGTTTTTACTTCAGATTTCCATTATTCAATTTTTCTTTTAATATCTACGTGAAAATCTATAATTTGTTACAATGCTGTTGGAATAAGGTATGTTTGCATGTATGCTGATGATACCTAGCTCTATCTCTCTGCTTCCTGTATTAATCTAAAGCCTGTGGCTACACTCTGCAGTTGCCTATTTGACATCAAGACCTGGAGGAGCCAATATTTCAACTTTGGCTCTACATGTCTCTGGCCATGATTCCATCAACCTCTCTAGCTGCTACGAAGGGCTAAATGCGAGGCGTATTACCTTAGCATCCTGCTTGATCTAGAGATTAGCTTCCTCCACCATATCTGCCTTGCTATCGAGATGACTTTCTTCCACCTCCGCAACATTCCCTGCCTCCAGCCCTACCTCGCCCTCACCTTGAGGCTCAATTTTTCCATCAGTTGCCTCGATGGGCTCCTTGCACAACTTGAACACATCCAAATCACTCAAAATCCTACACACCCATCACTTCCGTCCTCCCCAAGCTCATTCAAAATTCTCGTCTTCACCTTCAAATCTGTCCACGGACTTGCCCCATCGTAATTTGGTGATCTCCCCCAATCTCGCGTCCTTACATTCTCCATTCCTCCCTCACTTCTCATCTCCCATTCCACGATGCAGAGTGTAGCCACAGGCTTTAGATTAATACAGGAAGCAGAGAGATAGAGCTAGGTATCATCAACATACATGCAAGCTGCTTGTTGACCCACTATTGTCCTGTTCTCTAGAATTCCCTGCCTAGTTACCTCTCTGCCTTGCCATCCCCATTCCTACCACCAAAACCCTTCCCTTTGATTGTGCCGTTGGTCCTCCACCGTAACCCTGTGCATTTTTCCTTTCCCCTCCTGCTCAGCGTCGACTGTTTATTTTGCCCTTTCATGTAAACAAGAAGTTTTCCTGCATGAGGAACTCTATAGAGAAGTTAAGAAATGTTGCAGTATTTGATAAAACAATAAGATATAGTACCTTCATCTGGAACCTTTATTTTGACTTTTATACATCAGGACAAATTATCAACATAGTGACTCCAATTTGCTATGACTACCAAACTAATTAAAATAAGTGATCATTAAAATGTAGTGTAATGGAATGATTTGTCAGCCTGTTTCTCATATGAGGAATTACATTTTCTGAACAGTATAGCCTATTCATCTTTTCCTGTACTCTTGCTCTATTAAATGGAAGCATTTTACATTTTTCTTTAGAAAAAAGTTAAAACTCTGCACTCAATTATTCAAATTATGCAGCAATTTTAAAGAAGATATATTATTAGAAACTTAGCTTATCATTAATTCTGATTAACTATACTGGCACCCTGACTCAAACTTTTGTTTAATGTAAAAATACACTGTATTTTCGATACTGCCCTGGAAAATGCAGGATATTTACTGTCTTCTAATATTCTCTTGCTGCTGTTGGATGTAATTAAACTAATTTGAATCCATTTAATAAGACATTTGTGAGAGATGTGTCCAATAGAAATAGTTACGGTTACAACTGACACCCAACTTTTTATTCTATTTTTTGTGTCAACTTTTCTCCTCTCAAGGTGCTGACTCCTTATTAAGGTGCAGTTCCGAAAGGTGTCAGGTGTCTGCCAGTGCCTCACCCACGTGGGCAGCGTTGAGGTGAGCTCCTGGACAATGACCTTCAATAACCATCTGACTATGGCGGGGTCCAACCGGATAGTGTGTGTATTATTTAAAATGTTAAATGTTTAAGTGTAATGATGTGGGGGCAGGGAGACATGTTGAATGTGCACAATTTGTTATTAAAGTTTAAAATCAGAGTTAACCAACTGACCAGAAAAACACTATTTTGGCATAACATTTAGTAGCATTTTCAACAAATGAGCATAACAAGCCACAATCACAAATTTTCCAGTAAGATATTATTCAATGTCAGCTTACAAGAAACCTCATGTCTTTCAAGGTCTGCATGACACCCAGCACAAAAAACTTGCAACAATGACACACAAAGTTCCCAAGCCTAAAGTATACGATAAAGCTGATTACATCGAAAAATAGAAGATAGAAGCAGGAGTTGGCCATTCGGCCCCTCGAGCCTGCTCCGCCATTCAATGAGATCATGGCTGATCATCCAAATTCAGTACCCTGTCCCTGCCTTCTCCCCATATCCCTTGATCCCTTTAACCTTAAGAAATATATCTAACTCCTTCTTGAATATATTTAATGAATTGGCCTCTACTGCCTTCTGTGGTAGAGAATTCCACAGGTTCACCACTCTCTGGGTGAAGAAATTCCTCGTCTCTGTCCTAAATGGCTTACCCCTTATCCTTAGACTGTGACCCCTGGTTCTGGACTCCCCGGCCATCGGGAACATCCTTCCTGCATCTAGTCTGTCTAGTCCTGTTCGAATTTTATAAGTTTCAATGAGATCCCCTCTCATTCTTCTAAACTCCAGCGAGTACAAGCCCAATCGACCCAATCTCTCCTCATACGTCATTCCTGCCATCCCAGGTATCAGTCTGGTGAATCTTCGCTTGAGTGAGGACAGCAACACCTATAGCATCATTCTTGCAGTTTGTGATGCTCCCGAATCACCCCATGAGATTCTGGCACAGACACAATGGACCGAATGACCTCCTTCTGTGCCGTAAACTTCTACGATTACTGCTTTAAAATCAGTTCTGCGAATGTCTAAGATAGACCTGGGCTATTCTCAACTCATGCTAATAATTTTGTGCTTACCAACCGATGATGCTTCCTGAAAAAAATTCATTAAATGGTCGACTTCTACATGGACAATTATACTCTCTCAATTTTACCTTTTCTTTCTTACATTTATAGATATCTTCGAGTTATGGAGAAAAGATTCTTCTTTAAAATAATTTTGATGCATAGTTTAGCAAGTTTTAGAAAATCTTTTATTCCCTTTCTTCACCTACCTAGACTGGCACCAGTAGTCAGGTGGGCAGGCTGCCACGAATGTCACCTGTGTGCTTTTCCCTTCCTCCTGCTGGCAGACTTTGCAGCCTGTGTATTGCATCCTCCCATTTAATACTTTACAGATTGGCAACAAATCAGCGCGAAACTCGAACCTTCCACCATCGCTGGTCTGTGGCACAGAGCAATCAATTTATTCTTATGGGTATTTGGGTCTTTAAATGCCATTAAAAACACCATAAACTGAAATATATTCCATGCTTGCCCTACCATTTGGTCATCACAAAAGAGTACTATTTAGTGAGCCCCAGCTTCAGGGTGCATCATCTGTTAGAACACATGTCTGATCACATTCAAGGAGGGAGCTTGGAAAGCATGAACAAACAAGATGTGCAAACAAAACGACGAAAGGTCATCAGCCTGAAACGTCAACTCTGTTTCACACTCCACAGAGGCTGCCTGACCTGCTGAGTATTTCCAGCATTTTCTGTTTTTATTTAAGATGTGCAAACAATTTGGCTGTGAATTGTCAAGTGTCAGCTGTGGCTCAGTGGGTAGCACTCTCGATTCTGAGTCAGAAGGTTGTGGGTTCAAGTCCCACTCTAAAGATTTGAGCACAAAAATCTAGGTTGCCAGTGCAGTGTTGAGGGAGCGCGGCACTGTCGGAGGTGCAGTCTTTTGTATGAGACGTTAAACCGAGGCCCCGTCTGTTCCCTCAGGTCGATGTAAAAGATTCCATGGCACTATTTTGAAGTGGTGCAGGGGAGTTATCCCCAGTGTCCTGGCCAATATTTATCCCTCAATCAACATCACTAAAACAGATTATCTGGTCATTATCACACTGCTGTTGGAGCTTACTGTGCGCAAACATTACAACAGTGACTACACTTCAAAAGTACTTCATTGCTGTAAAGCACTTTGGGATGTCCAGTGGTGGTGAAAGGCGCTATATAAATGCAAGTCATTCTTTTTGAATTACTGGCATAGGGCTCTCAAATATTGCGTACTTGAAAAATGTTGGATCCCCTAACTATAACTCAGAAGACTTTGTAGAGGACGGTTACCTGCCACCCTGCACCTTCAAGTTTGAAACTGAAAATGACGTCAATGGAATGGGAAACTGCAAACAATATCATCACTGTATAAAGTCAATAATCCAATGCAGATCTGACCTTAAAATCTACAGTAAGTAGAAGGCTTGATACCGACAATTCTCTTGCATGCAAACGTACTGAATGAATGTTTTAACAGTCACACCTTCAGTATCTGTAATGCAGTCGAGTAAGCCTACAATAAAATCAATGTACTTATAGTGCTTAATGTCATCAAAGCTCTCTCTGCAGACACATGTTCAATTTGCACTGTGGAAACACTGCAAAAATTGGAAAGGTTGCTGTCCTGAATATTCATAAATAACTTTCACTTTTGAAACATACACCCCCTGCAGAGATGAAAGGATTATCGTGCAATATTTATTCTTGATAATCTCAAAATTTTAAGA
Source organism: Somniosus microcephalus (assembly GCF_052327205.1). Lineage (NCBI taxonomy): Eukaryota > Metazoa > Chordata > Chondrichthyes > Squaliformes > Somniosidae > Somniosus > Somniosus microcephalus. The sequence goes on along the minus strand of NC_141005.1, from coordinate 10,978,894 downwards.
GCAAGAATTTTCAAAAGGTATGGTTGCCGCAAAATAGAATATTTCTCGTCAATCTTGGTGACTGACTGCAGAGTTTAAGAGGCAAGAATTCCCATAGCACAACAAAGACTGAAACAGTGAAATTCATGGCATAAGGATAGCTTTAAGCATCTAAAAATACACTTAAGAATGTTTCAGAACAGTCTTATCTAAAGGGCAGAAACTTTGGATTTATCATAAATATGGGGACTTTATTTAGCAACAAAAATAACTTCAGCAATCTTTAACCTTGGCAGATATGGGCGCTGGCCTCCGGGCCAGATGGACCAGTGTTTGAATCCTAGTTTAACATTCAAAGCTGCCCTCAACAGAACAACTGGCATTTATATAGCGCCTATAACATAGCAAAACATCCCAAGGTGCTTCACAGGAGCGTTATACAACAACATTTGGCACCGAGCCACATAAGGAGATATTATGGCAGAGGTCAAAGAGGTAGGTTTTAAGGAGCGTCTTAAAGGAGGAGAGAGAACTGGAGAGGCGGAGAGGTGGGGAATTCCAGAGCTTAGGGCCTGGCAGCTGAAGGCATGGCCGCCACTGGTGGAGCGATTACAATCAGGGATGCGCGAGAGGCCAGAAGTGGAGGAGCGCAGAGATTTATGAGGATTGTAGGGATTACTGTACAAAGTATAGGAGATTACCGAGATAGGGAGGGACGAGGCCATGGAGGGATTTGAAAAAGGTTTTAATTTTTTTTTTTTTTTTAATTCATATGAATGGTTCTGACAGTTGACAAGTATGCAAAACAGGATGTTGCAATACACACAAAGAGGAAAGGATATGGTGGCGCAATAAGTAGATTCAGCAGCAGTAATGGGAAGTAGGGGAACTGATTCAATCATAATTCCAATGATAAGTTATACTGACAGTGGCATGAACCAAGACCTGAGGTTAACCTTGCTTACATCAGTCTGAATTTCCCATTTTTGGGTCCTGTGACATACAAGATAACCAGCAAACCCACGCTGCTCACCCAGTTAAAGGGGAGGACTCAGTCCCATGTCTATGCTATGATATATGAAAAAAGAACCATCCATTCACACCAGCTTCAAGAATGTCTGATTGATACTCAAGCATTTCTCAATTGTATTACAAATACAAAATGATCTATTACATTAAGTTGGAATTTTTTGAACAACTGTGTTACAAAGTATTGTTGATTTGTGCCGCTGGCGAAGAGACTTAGCTGTAAGTCAGACTTGGGGGATGTGTACCGACACAGATGTGCATGCACGCACGCGCACATGGACAAACATATGCAAGTCCAGAGAGAAAGTTGCCAATCTCAAGAGATAGGATGGGGGAAAAAGAAAACTGACCAGGGTTCCTCCTCGAATCCAACTTGTGTACCGCTCTGCCCAACTAGTTATACAGTCGCAATGTGGCAGTCTAGGGCCATTTCTGCAGTTACTTGCAAATCATTTCAAGTGCAGTCTGGGGATTGGGGGCACAACCAAGGCAGGTGTTAGGTGTTATAATAATAATAGATTGAAGGTTCCATTGGTGGCCGCCTTCTTCCTGGCAATCTCTAAAGGGGTGCTTCTATTTTTTTTGTGACAGCATTTCACATGTTAAAGTTGGGGAGGGTTAATATATAATTGGCGCTTTAACCATACTTGCACTTAGTCACTTCAGAGTTAAATAATCAGATTTAAAAAACAGTTTTTTGGGGGGGGAAGGAAGAGCAAAGAGGGGGATAGACTTCTTCAAAACCATTATCTTTTAAGAGTGCATTTATACCATTATAATTAACACCATGCAATATCCTGTCAATAAAATACACTATTAACATGCGCCAAGCAGATGACCAAGAAGGCGTTTAATGTACTGCATTATTTATGAAAAGGTTATTATTGCTCGCACTCTAGTCCACAGTGAGATTCAGCAGCCAATTTCAGTTAGCCCACACAGTGACCACTTCATGCAGGATGTCCCTCTTCCACACACGGGCTTTATAATCACGATGCTATTAGGAATCCTATGTTGCATACACATGCTTGCTCATCTCATTATATGACGTAATGCTGTCTTAAATGCTCAATTACATTGCAACTATCACTTGTAATGGAACTTCATTACTTATAACTTTATTAGTCCCATAAACACATTTATGTCATTTCAGTATTGCAGACACTCACAGCTTGAGTCATTCACTAATAGGATAAGTTATATTATTTTGGCAATGAAACACATCAGCAAACTGTAGGGGAACCAAAATTTCTTCCTTTGATTCAAGCAAAATGTGCCCTTAGACACAATAACATTAAAAGTGATGTCGACATATTAAATTCTCAAACACAGTCCTCTGTTGTTATTTCTACGTTGCTGAGGGACAGAATTAAAATTATCAGCACTAGTCCAAATGGATTTGCTCTCATTCAGCATCCCGCTTCAGAGAATATTTCTGCAAATTGGTTTTAAATTAAAGGAGACGGAAGGTCTTGTGCCTTCTCAGCATTTTCCCAGGTGCACTTAATCTAATTTCATTAAGGATATCAGGACAGATGATCACTTGTGTAGAAACATTAAGTCTGTCCATTTTTGTATAAAACCATTAAGGCTGTCAATGTGTCAGCGGGTAAGCTGTTTATTATTTGAGATGGGACCTGGGCTTAGTTTCCCAATAATCTGTCAAGAACAGTCAACCACAAATTAAGTCTGCTGCCAAGGAACTCAGCTACGATTCCATGCTAATTTGAAAATATTCGTACAAAACCCAGATTCTAGACCACACTAGTTTGATGTGCAGAGTTATGTAATTTTTCAGCCTATGAACATGTGTTTGGAGGTAGCTAGGAACAGATTCTGCTGGTTAGACTAAAGAATACACATAAAATGAACTGATAAAACACTGCTACAACTGCATTCCTCATTGTTCGTATCACAGCATGTTCAGTAACATGAAAGCTAGCAATGGACAAATTTGCCACAATTTTATTCTAAACACAATTAAAAACAGACCTTACAGTTGAACCTTTCTTCAAGTTTCCTGCTGATGAAATTAAAGCTTATTGTAAAATCAAGACTGAATTACTCAGTTTTCTGCTATTCTTGCCTCTGTTCACAAGTTTTATCTACCCCTTCTGCTGTCACTAAACTCTTGCTGAAGTACAGTTCCGCAGGCGTGCTTGATCCATGAGGTCATTCTTCATCTGTGAGTCCTGATAGTGAGTGTTGATAGACTAATCAGCCATGCAGTGTATGGCAGCCAAGCCTCACTCCATGTCCACAATGTGCATTTCCCAACTGGAGTCAATGTACTGAGATCAGTTAGCTATTTCCCTTCCCTACTTGGGCATCCAGATGCCAACTGTGCCCCATTTGAGATTAGCTAACTCTACATGGACCTTCCCAGCCTGTATGGCTCAGAACTACCAGGCCAAGAAGGGAACCTATCTGCCACCATCTTTACAGTTATGCTGTAGGCCATTCATTCATTCAGTAGTGTCTGTCAAAAGGATTTGCTTCCTGAAAATGCTGAACCTTTGAGCGATAGCTGCTTCAATATCTACACATTAATGTGCAAATTAATACAGATCTATAGCGTTGTGACACATTTGTAAAAACCTTCTGGTAAGATTTTTTTTTGCTGGTCAGTGTTTCATTTCACTTTTTTGTGCTCATTAAGGAGAGGGATCTTAGTGCTGGGGAATGGGAGTACTTTCTATTTCAATACCCAGTGTCAGCAAAAGCACTCCCAGGTAAGGTAGGAGAATCAAGGGATATGGGGATTGGGCGGGAAAGTGGAGTTGAGGTCGAAGATCAGCCCTGATCTTATTTAATGGCGGAGCAGGCTCGAGGGGCAGTATGGCCTACTCCTGCTCCTGCTCCTAATTCTTATGTTCTTTCCAATTAGCTGAATTAGGGACAGTTTGGTATGCAGGGCAGATTTGTGGCTTTAATTATCAAAAGGTCTCATTGTTTGTGCTTTGAGAATATCATACACAGCACTTCATTGCACATTCCTACTTCTGCTTGATTTGCATATGTCATATTAAAAGGACCAAATGCAACAGAGAAAATGTTATTTTATTTTAAAGCTTCATGTTTTCTATTGGTATCTTTCAGTAGCGACTATACCACTTGTGTTTAATGATTATGGGTGAGTAGAGCTCAAATAGAAGACTTGACAATAAACAACCTGTCAATCATCAACTTCATGTCGAAGTGTTACTGCATCGCCATGTTAACAATGGCACTTTCTGGGTAGTGTGTTGGTGCTGCACTGAAGCCCAGTTAGCAGATTGGTGAAATGTGGATTTATGCCCATCCACGTGTTGACTTCCTATTCCGAGCTGCTGTGAAGAGGTTCTGGGTACTAACTGTCATAACTACAAACCATCTGGACTCATATAACCGTGATCTACCTTCAATGTATTGCTACATAATTTTCCTATTCACAATTATTTCAGTATGTGTTATACCTGGAAAGCAACATCAGCCAACATATTTTTTCTTCCAGCCTTATTTAAACTTTTCTTTCTTGGAAAATTGATAAATTGGCCTCAGATATTGGATATTCATTGTTCTCTTTGGGAAAAATAATGAGCGAGTGAAGAAACTGGTGCCATGGGTGGTTTTCCCTGTTATGTCCTGTCACTGCTCAGAACTGCAGTAGTCACTCAAGTATAAAGGCGCTCATGAATTTCCACAACTGAAAAGCTGCATGAACTGAAGAAGGAAGGCTCAGTTATTGTTTTGAAAGCCTCTGCAGAACTGCAATTCCAAACAGGGAGGCCCAGCGGACTACCAGGATATTTAAAGGTAGACCAAGGAAAAGATGCAGTGGCCTTTTACTTCGGAGAAGTGCCTTCACATCCAGCCCAGAGGGGTCGTTTTATAACTCCTCTGTTTGCTGACAATATGGAGCCAATGTAAAATGAGTTTGAGGTGGTCACAATCCAGTTCCTAGTGGGCTTGTTGGCACTAAATTTGCAATCTCACTCAGGGAGGCTTTGGGATGGCTAGTGTGGGAAATAGGAAAGTTAAGCTGCTACAGTTAAAGGGGCTCTTCTGAGTTTGCTGCTGAGACACATGATGGTGCACTGAACCAGTGTTATAACCGGACCTGGGAGTGTTTGACACTGCCACGAGGTGCCGGAAATGGAATGCGTTTCATTCGCTCACCTTGATCACAATTCACAAGAAAGCAAGAAAATAGAAAAGGCAAGCAAATCTTTCAGAAAGAGAAGATCTTTGATTGAGGAGTTGGGAAAGGAGTTAAAATTTAAAATAAATCCAAATTCCAAAGCAGTCAACTCCTCAAGTTTCTCACCTGACCTGTGTGATGTCCTCTAGCCTTATGTTCCTATACTTCTCTAACCCTCTGCTCCTCTAACACTAGGCTTCTCTTTGTCCAGCTCCACCAGTGGTGGCCTTTCATTCAGTCATGATACTGCTGTATTCTGTAAGGGGCTCACCTTTCGCGGGCTTTTTCTTTCACAGCTGGTGCAGTCGGGAGAGCAGGAGGCCAGTAACTGGTGAGTTTAAAAGCTCACCTTTCGGGGGCTTTTTCTTTCACAGCTGGGGCAGTCGGGAGAGCAGGAGGCCAGTAACTGGTGAGTTTAAAAGCTCACCTTTCGCGGGCTTTTTCTTTCACAGCTGGTGCAGTCGGGAGAGCAGGAGGCCAGTAACTCTTATATAGGTGGAGCTGTTGCTAAACCCAAAACACTACAGTGTAGTGTCTCCCACCCTTCCACCTCCTCTAACCTTTTAGGGGTTAGGGGAAGTTGAAAAGGTAGGTTCAATTTATTTTATTTCAGGAGCCTAACCTAGGTGGAAAAGGTTCCAGGACAGGAGGCGGCAGTGAAAATACAACACCAGAAAACAGGTAGGTGACTGGTTGGTGAGTACTTTCACAAACTTATTCTAAGTAGAATTCAATAATTAAGCTAAATCGTAGTAAATAAAAGGGTATTGTAAGGGTTAAGTCATGGAAGGGCAGCTCGGACCCGTGTCATGCTCCTCCTGTGCCATGTGGGAAATCAGGGACACTGTCCCTGACAACTATGTGTGCAGGAAGTGTGTCCAGCTGCAGCTCCTAGCGGACCGCATGGCGGCGCTGGAGCTGCGAATGGACTCACTCTGGAGCATACGCGATGCTGAGGATGTTGTGGATAGCACATTCAGTGAGTTGGTCACACCGCAGGTAAAGGCTAGCTCAGACAGTAAATGGGTGACCAAAAGGCAGGGTAAAGGCAGGAAGGTAGTGCAGGAGTCACCTGCGGTCATCTCCCTCCAAAACAGGTTTACCGTTTTGGGTACTGTTGGGGGAGATGACTTATCAGGGGAAGGCACCAGCAGCCAGGTTCAGGGCACCATGACTGGCTCTGCTGCACAGAAGGGCGGGAAAAAGAGGGATAGGGCTATAGTGATAGGGGATTCAATTGTAAGGGGGATAGATAGGAGTTTCTGTGGCCGAGACCGAGACTCCAAGATGGTATGTTGCCTCCCTGGTGCAAGGGTCAAGGATGTCTCGGAGCGGGTGCAGAGCATTCTGAAGGGGGAGGGGGATCAGCCAGTTGTCGTGGTACATGTAGGTACCAACGATGTAGGTAAAAAGAGGGAGGAGGTCCTACAAGCTGAATTTAGGGAGTTAGGAGCTAAATTGAAAAGTAGGACCTCAAAGGTAGTAATCTCTGGATTGCTACCAGTGCCACGAGCTAATAAGTTTAGAGAGAGTAAGATAGATAAGCTAAATACGTGGCTTGAGCAGTGGTGCAAGGGAGAGGGATTTAAATTCTTGAGGCATTGGAACCAGTTCTTGGGGAGGAGTGACCTGTACCAAGGGGACGGTCTACACCTGAACTGTGAGGGAGCCGATGTCCTCGGGGTAATATTTTCTAGGGCGGTTCGGGAGGATTTAAACTAATTTGGCAGGGGGATGGGAACCTAGGTAGTGGAAAAGAGGGAAGTCATATGAAGTCAGAAATAGATGGTAGAAAGGTGAGAAGCAATAAGCAAAGGAGAGAAACACAAAGGGCCAAACTAATTCATAATGAGAGTGTGAAAAAAGCAAGCCTGAAGGCTTTGTATCTTAATGCTAGAAGCATTAGGAACAAGGTGGATGAATTAGTTGTGGAAATAGAGGTAAACAAGTATGATTTGATTGGGATTACAGAAACGTGGCTGCAGGGTGGGCAAGGCTGGGAACTTAACATCCAGGGATATACAATATTTAGGAAGGATCGGCAAAAAGGTAGGGGAGGTGGGGTAGCATTGCTGGTAAAGGAGGGGATTAATGCAATGGAAAGGAAGGATATTAACTCGGATGAAACGGAATCTGTATGGGTAGAAATGAGAAATAGCAAGGGGAGGAAAACGTTAGTGGGTGTGATATATAGGCCTCCAAATAGTAATATGGAGGTGAGGGAAGGCATAAAAAGGGAAATTAGAGAAGCGTGCGATAAGAGCACAGCTGTCATCATGGGTGACTTTAATTTACATATTGATTGGACTACCCAAATTAGTAAAAATTCTGAGGAGGAGGAATTCCTGGAATGTTTTCGGGACGGTTATCTGGACCAATATGTCGAGGAGCCGACTCGAGATCAGGCCGTTTTAGACTGGGTATTGTGCAATGAGAAGGGACTTATCAGCAATCTTCTTGTACGAGGCCCCTTGGGTCAGAGCGATCATAATATGATCGAGCTCTCAGTCGAGATGGAGAGTGAGGAAATTGAATCAGAGACTAAGGTCCAGAACTTAAATAAAGGGAATTACGAGGGTATGAGACGGGAATTGGGTAAGATTGATTGGGTGGTGTTTCTGGGGGGATTGACAGTGGATAGACAATGGCAAGCATTCAAAGATAGAATGGAAGAATTCCAGAACATGTTTATACCGGTTTGGCATAAAAATAAACCTAAAAAGGTGACTCAACCGTGGATAACGAGGGAAATTAGGGACAGCATAAAATCAAAAAAAAGGGCATATCAACTGGCAAAAAAAAGCACCAGACCGGAAGATTGGGGGCAGTACAGGATACAGCAAAAGAGGACAAAGGGATTAATCAGGAAGGGGAAAATAGAATACGAAAGTAAACTTGCAGCAAACATAAAGACAGACTGCAAAAGCTTTTATCGGTATATCAGGAGGAAAAGACTGGTAAAATCCCAAGTCGGTCCCTTGCAGTCCGATTCGGGAGAATATATAATGGAGAATAAGGAAATGGCAGACCAATTAAACTCATACTTTGGTTCTGTATTCACAAAGGAGGACACAAATAACCTCCCAGGAATATCGGCAAATATAGGGACTAATGAGAGGGAGGAGCTGACAGAAATTAGTATCTCTAGGGATATGGTGTTGGGTAAGTTGAGGGGACTGAAGGCCGACAAATCCCCGGGGCCTGATAAACTACATCCTAGGGTACTTAAGGAGGTGGCCCTGGAGATAGCAGATGCTCTAAGGATCATCTTCCGGAACTCCATTGACTCGGGAACAGTACCCGTGGATTGGAGGGTAGCTAATGTTACCCCAATATTTAAAAAGGGGGGTAGAGAGAAAGCAGGGAATTATAGACCAGTAAGCCTTACATCGGTTGTGGGCAAAATGCTAGAGTCCATTATTAAGGATAAAATAGCGGAGCACTTGACAAATGGGGAAAGGATCGGACAGAGTCAACATGGATTTACAAAGGGTAAATCGTGTTTGACTAATCTGCTGGAATTTTTTGAGGAAGTAACTGGTAAAATAGATGGGGGAGAGCCAGTGGATGTGGTGTACCTTGACTTCCAGAAAGCCTTCGATAAGGTTCCACACAAAAGATTATCATGCAAAATTAAGGCTCATGGGATTGGGGGCAAAGTATTAACGTGGATAGAGAACTGGCTGGCGGATAGAAAACAGAGAGTTGGAATAAACGGCTCGTTTTCGGAGTGGCAGGCAGTGACCAGCGGGGTGCCGCAAGGATCTGTCCTGGGACCCCAGCTGTTCACAATATATATATAAATGATCTGGATCAGGGAATTGGATGCAATATTTCCAAATTCGCTGACGACACTAAACTAGGAGGAGGGGTGGGCTCTGATGAGGATGTCAGGAGGCTACAGTGCGATTTGGACAGGTTGGGGGAATGGGCGGATACGTGGCAGATGCACTATAATGTGGATAAATGCGAGGTTATCCACTTTGGGGGTAAAAACAGGAGGGTAGATTATTATCTAAATGGCAATAGATTGGGAGATGGGGAAGTGCAGAGGGACCTGGGTGTTCTTGTGCACCAGTCACTGAAGGAGAGCATGCAGGTGCAACAGGCGATTAAGAAGGCAAATGGTATGTTGGCCTTCATATCAAGGGGGTTCAAGTATAGGAATAGGGATACCTTACTACAGCTGTACAAGGTGCTGGTGAGACCGCATCTGGAGTATTGTGTACAGTTTTGGTCGCCCCATCTGCGGAAGGATGTTCTTGCCATGGAAAGAGTGCAACGGCGATTCACCAGGCTGATACCTGGAATGGCGGGAATGACCTACGAAGAGAGATTAAATAGTTTGGGCTTGTACTCACTGGAGTTTAGAAGATTGAGAGGGGATCTCATCGAAACATATAAAATTATGGCAGGCCTGGACAGGCTGAATTCAGAGAGAATGTTTCCAATGGCCGGGGAGCACAGAACCAGGGGCCACAGTCTAAAAATAGCGGGCAAATCATTTAAAACAGAGATGAGGAAGAATTTCTTCACTCAAAGAGTGGTGAGCCTGTGGAATTCCCTGCCACAGAGGGCTGCGAAGGCTAATTCAATAAATATTTTCAAGAGAGAATTGGATATATTTCTGAAGGCTAAGGGGATTAAGGGTTACGGAGAAAAGGCGGGGACGGGGTACTGAACTGGTAAGATCAGCTATGATCTCAGACGAAGATCAGCCATGATCTCATTGAATGGCGGAGCAGGCTCGAAGGGCCGAATGGCCTACTCCTGTTCCTATCTCTATGTTTCTATGTTTCCTCCACCTTTCCACCTTGGCTTTCAAAAAACTCCCAAAAAGCTCATCTCTTTGACTGTGCTTTAGGTTCCCATCCTAGCCTCTCCATTGCCCCCACCCCCATCCCCTTACTCCGTGCTCACCATGTCCTTTTCCTCCTTATCGTAAACACTCTGGGACATCTTCTTGCAGATGGGTACTGTATAAGTGCAAGTTATCATTCTCTCTTTACATTATGGAGGAGAGAACAGTGGACGCCAAGCAGGAGGAGAAAAAGTGAAAAGTGGCGACAGTCAGGGTTTCTGAGATTGGCTGCTAGTAGTGCCATGATTACTCTGAAACAAAGGCCTAGAATGCTGGGCTTCTTTATTTGGGGGAGGTGGGTGTGGGGGGAGGAAAGGATTAGAATCCATCACTGGCCTAACCTCTCCTCTGCCCAGTTCGGACGAAGGGTCATCGACCTGAAACGTTAACTCTGTTTCTCTCTCCACAGATGCTACCTGACCTGCTGAACATTTCCAGCATTTTCTGTTTTTATTTCAGATTTCCAGCATCCGCAGTATTTTGCTTTTGTATTATAATTCTCCCTGCCTTGCTATCTCCCTCCATGCTTTGAAAATTCTAAAAACTCTTCGACAATGTCTTCGGCTCCTCGCCCTGACTGTCGCCGTGTTTCACTTTTTCTCCTCGGGCTTGGCGTCCACTGTTCTCTCCTCCATAATGTAAAGAACTTTGAGACATGTTCCTGCACGTGAGGAGTGCCATAGAAAAGCAAGTTGTTGTTTCTGAGATTGGCTGCTAGTAGTGCCATGATTACTCTGAAACAAAGGCCTAGAATGCTGGGCTTCTTTATTTGGGGGAGGGGGGTGTGGGGGGAGGAAAGGATTAGAATCCGTCACTGGCCTAACCTCTCCTCTGCCCACAGTATGACTGTCTTTGGATGCATCAATGTCAGTTATCAAGCATTTAGACAGCAAATCTGCCTACTGCTTGCCAGATGATGGCCTTGCTATAGACGTCAAAACTACAGTGAAATCTGACAGTCTTTTAAGTTTTTGTGGTTGCAAAGAAGAAAGCACTTTTTGATCTTTCAGACAGCATTTTATATATTTTTTTCCATCAGTAAGTCCAGGATTCTGGTAAACTAGGTCACTGTGCTGTAAATCTCCATATCCCTAAGGATACACTAGTGTTAGGCTGTTCATTTAGAAATATGAAGCAATCCCTACTGGAATAGGCAACTCCTGTGAATTTCACTGAACTCCACAATTTGGGTCATTTCACATTATACATCATTCTCAATTTATGCAGATGCTATATTCTCTTAAAGGGCAGGGGTCTGTAAACAGTGCAAGAACTGATGTTTTTGTTTGTTTCAGACATCCCTGGCACACAATGATTGAATACTGTTTTAACAATACATTCTATACATATTAGGGAATGCAGCAGCTATTTAATTACCTTATAATGCTTCAAAAACGAGATTAGGCCTGTTGTCTCCGACTAAAATTATTGCGTCTCAGAAATTTTTAGGGACCACTTCACTGGATAATTAGGGTAAATTAATCAATTTTTAAAATTCTTGATTACAGCTTCTTGCAGATCCAATATAATGGGTAATTTCAGAAATCTTTATGCTTCACACACGAGTCTGCCATAACTGCTCAACTATAATTCAAAGGACTGGTGAGTACTGTATATGAATAATCAACAGACTTCAACATGGTAACCAAGGCAAAAAATTTAAATTGCTATTTATATTCTGTAGTTGTTTATACAGGGTTACTAAATTTGTGTAAATTCATATCTTTTCTTTCTAATTTTTCCCACTTGTTTTATAAATGAACCTTTTGGGGGAATTTACCATTCATTTGAGAGCCTGGACAATATGTTGGTATCATGTCCTCGGCCAACATTCACACCAAGGCAACGAAGTATCAATCAGGAGTGGAAACCCTGACAGATTTTTCCCTTCTTGAGTCCAGAGGCACTGAGGCCAATTTTAATGCCTCAACTAATGCCCTAGCTCAGATCAGTTAAAATGGAAATAAACAGGAATTGAACCTGGAACCTTCTGGTTTGAAGGGGTGGTGCTTTTACCCAGACACACCAACCTACAAAACTCAGAAAAGCTGAGTAAGCCTCCAAAATAGTGAAAACTCAAAATATAGCATACAATTAAAAACAGCCCTAAATAAAAGCTCATGATCAAGGCCACAGCTTTAAGACGACTGAATAAGTTAAAATCATTTATAGTACATTAGATTTTTATTTGTATTTTGGGATCAAATTCTGCAATTCAGTTTATTTTTCTCTGAAAACTGAAACCTCGTGGCCAATGTTCCCTTGAATTTATTTTTGGGTGCGCGGCCCATTCAAAATATCGCGCATGTGCGTTTTTTCCTATTTAAAAGCCAGTGAGCCGGCTGCATGGGAGCTGCAGAGCGCTACGTGGCTGCACAGCTTAAAGGGAACATTGCTCATGACCTCACGTGAAAAGATGTATTTACATTGGGAGTGCAGAGAGATGTGAACATGTCATGACTTAAGCTGAAGCGATATTAATATTGCATCAGTTGTATTATGGGGGAAAATAACTGAAGTTCAAAAAGTGCACAGTTGCAAACCATCTACTTTTTGAGCAGATGACCAGCGTTTTGGCTCCTCCCTTCACTCAGCTCATGTTGAGTCTTCCGAGATGTCTTTTCTGGCTCTGACTCTTGTGGATAGAGTGGTTTCAGGCGTGTGGGAATTGTGGGGCAATTGTTCTCCATTTTAAAAGGATAATCATTGACTAGCAGTTGGAATGCTCCAATCCCGAGAGGAGGGAGTGCCCGTTTGGCCCAGATTGTGCATGTGTGCTGCTGATCAATGGAGAATGAGGTGGAGGAAAGAACAGGGTGGGTGGAGGCCATTGGGTGACGAACTATCGGAGCCTCTGGGGAAAGACCGAGTAAACCAGGCACTGGGACACAGTTAGAGACAGGACAGTCAGTAAATCAGTGGCGCACATCCATGAACCGGATCAAACTGCTGTCTTCGCCTCCGCATCATGGGATTGGAGTACGCTGGCTGCCAGTCAATGTTTGTCATTTTAAAATGGAATAACAATGGTGGCCAGTGCTACTTGCAATCCCCTGAGCACTAGAAACTGTTCTATCTGCCAGTGTCAGCAGGAGGCAGGAAAAAGCTACTTCAGTAGACGTCATGCGATTGGCATGAACGAAGAGGAAAAATAGTTGTCTGTTTGCTCAAAACGTGAATAGTTGGCAATTAACCAGACCATCGGGAGACCTCTGCTTGATCCAGTTAAGGAGTGACCATGCTGAACAGTAAGGTTTTTTCCCCATAATGGATTCATTGACAGCACCGAGTAAGCTTATCACTGGATTGGCAAACCTCTGAAAGCTGTTCTCCTCTAATTACCACCTTACTATGGTGTTCAATTTACATTCACTTAATAATTCCATTCTCAAGACTTGCCTTTTCAAAGACAAAAATCTAGGACTGTTTTATACGGTGGTATCAGGACTTCCAAGTCAGTATGCCAGATAGCAACTCACTTGCAATTTTTGTTTAAAACTTGTTCCTCTCCCCATCCAATTTTCTTCCCCCTCTCCTGAAGGTATTGAAATCATAAAAACTATGGGCATAATTTTATAAGGATATAAATCCAGCTATTCATCTTAAATGTAGGTACATACTTTATAAATGATTTTCATCAATGTACTCTATTTAAGTTGCCAAATACTCAATAAAGGATTAATATTTTCTTTAATTACTTAACTGAAAGCATTACGGTAAAACGTAACATTAATTTATGCCTTTAAATGCTGTCCAATTTCCCACTGTGTCACTTTAAGTGAATAAACCAATTCTCTAGTGTGTTATTTCCATACTAAACGTTAAGACTACATAAACCTTAGATTAATGAAGATGTAATAATGATTCAAAATGATAGTTAATTGCTTACACTCTTAAGATTTAAATTGCTCTGAAAGCAGATACTGTCAGGTACCATTAAAACAGATCCTGCCTGCCTCACTTGGCCGAAGTTTGATGGCTCTTGGCGAGGTTGCAGGATACAGACCTGCATAGCCTCAATGTATTCCATCTCACTGAAGAAAACTTGAAATTGCTGAGGTTATTTTGCTTTAATCAAACCTCCCATCACCTGATCTTGGATATCACATGGACAGATGTATGGCTTGAACTGTTTCTACCTTCCCAAAAGAGAATGATGTGTGGTGGAGCGAGGCATAAAAAAAAATGATCTTTACAAAATAGGAAGTAATTTTAGTAGTTTGAACATGCAACAAAGAATTGTGGATTTTGACAATGTATTCGAGAAGAAAGCGTGCAATGTGAGGAGCTTTAACCACACCTGAAATCATTTTGATATGAAGTAAGATACTGAGAACAAACAAAGCCATGCTAATAATCCCAATGGACACAAACCTTTGAGTTTTCCATTAGCATTTGACCCCACATCTTGATCACTGATGTATACAAATCAGTTTTTTCTCCTTCTACCTGTTCTCTCCTGAAAGTGGTGAATTATGCTGGGTTACAATTGTACAAGCAGTGCAAACTCACTTGGATCTCATCCAAGTGACCATCTTCGTATGTGTGAGACTGAATAGCCAGTACTAGTTGTCTATTGACCCATAGGGTTCAACGTGGTCAAAGTCAATCCAGTCCTCGCCTAACACTACACGAGTACTTCCACTGGATAACGATCAGGACTGGAGCCCGAGCTGATGTTTCCCTTTCCAAATTCAGACACAGAGACCGATTTGAAACCAGGCTGTAAGCACTAAATAAATGCATTTACGCACCAAGTCATCAGGGACTAGCAAACACTATCAAAATAAAAATGTACTGTATCAAAATAAAAGTGTAATAGGGTGATACAGTATCACAACATGTTGTCACTTGGTTGTTCCTAATGGCAACATTGGTGCGAGGCTGAGAATAGGTAACTGCCCCCTCAGGTCGAAGGGCTGAGTGACCCAGCACAATCTGCTGGAGGAGAAAACCGTGAGCGCTTATTTTTTTAAGGAGATGTTGTAAATCTCAATCTTCAGCGTCCCTCTTGTCCCAGTGGTTAAAGTGCCATATGGTACTGCACTGATTGAAACAGGCCAGGATGATCCCAGCCTCCCAGGTTCAACATCTGTGCTATGGTGGCTGTTCTCAACTGGGGGCAACTGTCGCCACAATTAACAGCAGTATCCCCAAATGGAGAGCATGGAGAAGGAAAACCACTGCTCCCTTTCTGATCACCATCCAGTTTGGAAACCAAGTGAAGACATGATTAAGCTTATCGGTAATTCCCCCACAACTAAATCGCACACATGAAAAATGGCCATTTAGATGGGGTGCAAGTTAGCGGCGGGTGCTTGTGGAATCACACCTTTAAAAAGATGAGAGGCAAGGCTGGCTGGAAAGCCTCTGGCTTTTAAACTACATTTAAACTTAAGAGTGGTAGTCACTCATACCAGCAGTGCAAAATCTTTATGCAGACATTTGGAGTGTAAAGTTAAAACTTGAAAATCATCATTCTAACTCAGTACACCAGGAATTGAGAGTGCTGGGAGAACCAGGCATAGCACTGACATTGATCCGCAGTGATCCAATGGACAGGAACTCTGACAGCATGTAATAAACACAGTGAACTGCTACAATTAATCCCCAGAGTATTTAGCTTCCATTGAACTGTTTCAAATACTCTTTCTGCAATGCAATGCCAATGAGAATGATTTCCTAAAACTGTCTTATGAAAATGTTTATAAAATATAAAGTACATAACATTTTTTATAAGAAACATCGCCAGTTCAATAATGCAACACTAAAATTAGGAAGATCGAAAACAATCCTTTTAAAAGCAAATAATCAGTAAACATGAGTTAGAGAAGCTGTTGAACTGGACAATACAGTATAAGCAACCTGAATTATGAAAACAGATGGCTCTTTGTGAGAATATTTCTCAAGTTAATTTCTTCTCTTTCCTCCCAGTCTCCCCAAAGCAAATGTCAACTGCAGTCAAGAATCAATGTGGGCCACTTGCAGGCACAAACCCATGCCCCACGACTCAGCGGTGCTTCAATACTCTGGCCTTCAGTCAAGCCATAGCAGTAACCCTTCAGCGCTTCAGCATCAACTAGACATGCTAATCCAGCTCCACTGCTGAATACTCCCCTCAAGCCAGTACCTTCCATGATACCATCACACACTTGCTTTTCCGAAGCTTATTCTTGTAATTCTGTTTATAACAGGGGCGCTGCTAATAAGAGCAAGTCTGCCCTCGACACATTCTCTGCTTAAATCTTTATCAGGATTCTCTATCCCATAACTACCCTGAATGCACAAATTACTTTTTTCAATCCCATTTATGAGGGCAATAAATAATAATAAATAATTGTTTTCCAAGGTGCATTTTTATTTACATCAGAAACATTAGCTTTTCCCCCCTAAAAACACAGCAAAGGTTCATCAGGCTTGTGTTTGTAAGAGCTGAAACTATTAAAATTGGTGTGCAGCAGGCAATGTCCCCTAGACCATATCACAGAAATCACAGAAACCCCACAATGCAGATAGAGGCCATTTCGGCCCATCGAGCCTGCACCGACACATATCCCACCCGATCCCCGTAACCCCATGTATTTAATCCCCCTAACACTAAGGGTCAATTTATCACAGCCAATCAACCTAACCCCGCACATCTTTGGACTATTTTTATCTATTTTTATTATGGCAAAATTCTTTAGGTCGGAATTGTGCTATGTGATATTGGTAACAAACAAAATATCTGTTAATCTGTTACTCTTCACATGAAATCCCTTTATCCGCAAGTCACAAATACCTCCTTCCGATTGCTCCAATGTCTGTCCCCATTTAAAATCAACAGCCATGACCTCACATCCTT
Source organism: Somniosus microcephalus (assembly GCF_052327205.1). Taxonomy (NCBI): domain Eukaryota; kingdom Metazoa; phylum Chordata; class Chondrichthyes; order Squaliformes; family Somniosidae; genus Somniosus; species Somniosus microcephalus. The sequence continues at coordinate 10,962,001 of NC_141005.1, read as the reverse complement.
CCCCAGTCCCTGTAGAAACCTAGTATTCCAATGGCTAGCCCTCCCCAGGCAGGAAGTTAAGAGCACGTGCACATCAGATCAAAGACATGTGCATGCTGGTCAATGTTCCCTTTAAGCTGTGTGGCCACGCCGCACTCCAGAAGTTCCGCGCAGCCAGTCAGCCAGCTCTTCAATTGAAAAAAACACGCATGCCCAGAAAAAAAATACGGGGATGACTGATGCTGGCCTTCTGCTGCTGATCTGACTGCTCCACGTTCCCTTACTTGCCTCCTTCTGGGGACATTACTCAGCGTCTAATACCCTGCTCACACCCAGATCTAGCCAGTCCCAAGACTCTTTGCTTTGAGACCTAGTGGCTCATCTGCTTTGCACTCTCCCCACCACTCCAGCCCAACCTGGCCTCTCCTCACATTTTCCCAGTCTAGCAACCCCCCCCCCGCAACAGAGTTCTGCTTCATCCTGACTGCCTTTGCTGACTTTGGACTCAGATTCACATTGGTAGGCTCTGCATTGCTAACTTTGTTAAGTGATACAGTGACTTTAAGAAGACTAGCACTGAAAGTTGGCCCAATTTTCACCAACTGTAAAATGTGTCACTGAAACAAATGTCACAAGACTCCATGAATAGCAGAACAGAATTACAGAAACTTTAAAACAACAGAAAATGCTGGAAATACTCAGCAGGCCAGGCAGCAGCCAGCATTTTCTGTTGTTATTTCAGATTTCCAGCATCCGCAGTATTTTGCTGTTGTACAGAAACTTTAAAACATTTATAACCTTCAATGCTAGCCAAGCACATGGCCCACAAAGAGAGACAAAGTTTGAAGTGTCATATTTACTCCAAAACAAAATAAATTATGTGACAAATTCCAAATTACATAGTAGCATTCTGTAACATTTCCCAAAAATGGAAATAAACAGTAAATTGACAGTGGCAGTGAATCTTAAAATGTAGAATTCTGCGTAGATATGACTCCCAAAGAGCCCCGAAGATTAGAAGTATTAGAGATGACAATGAAAGCGTGAGACATACACAGAGTGAGAAAAAAATACAGAAGAGTGGAAGATGGAAAAAAATGGTAGGGAGAAGGAAACAAAGAATGGAAGAGTGGGATAACATAAAAACAATGATCCACAAGCTACCCCGTTAGATCCGTGTATCTTAATGTTGTGTCCTTCAATAATCAGACAACAGACTGCAGGGAACGATTCAACAGGTGTTTACTGAATGAGGGTTACTCTAGAACTAACTGTACAGATCACTACTCAGGGTTTATATACAGGTGTGGTCACTGCCGGTACTACAGTATACAGGAGCTGTAAAAAGTAGTTCTCTCCCTTAAGGTATATATACATTACATACCTTACAATTCCTCCCCTTTTAGATTAACAGTACCATAATACTCATTTAACAATTAACATTTTTAATATACAATGTTATATGAAAATAGTCCATTCATATATTCAGTCTCTGGGGAGGCTTCCTGATTCTTTCTGGATAACGCCTTTCCCGAGTGTCTCGCTCTTGGTGCGGAGGCGATTCTAGCACCCTGTCGTCAGTTGATTCATCAGCTTCCAATGCTATTGTTTCTGAGGTAGATGCGACCTGTACATCGGGTTCCTCACCAGGTACGTATGGCCGAGACATGGGGTTGACTCGTTCCTGTGACTCTAGGATCTGGTCAGCATGGCGTCTCACAATGTTCTCCCCAACATCCACTGTGTACATTAGTGGCCCCTGCCGTGTGCATATCGTTCCTGGTCGCCATTTCTCTGTTCGGTAGTCGCGGGCCAAGACTGGTTGCCCTACATTGAAGCTCCTTGTTGGCTTCTCATGGATGTGCTGGAATTGCTTACTCTCAACATCTCTTCGTACGTTTGGTCTGAGCAAATCCAGACGAGATCTCAACCTTCGGTTAAAGAACATCATGGCCGGGGCCTGGTTGGTGACTGCATGTGTCGCATTTCTGTAGGCTAACAGGAAATTGTCCACCTTATGCTGCAGTGGAATGTCGTCATCGCACATGGCCTTTACTGCTTTTTTTAAAGGTTTGTACGAACCTCTCAGCCAATCCATTTGTGGCTGGATGATACGGGGCGGATGTGTAATGCCATACCCCATTCCTTTTCATAAATCTTCGAAACTCTTCGGACACAAACTGTGGTCCGTTATCAGAGCAAATCTGCTCTGGCAAGCCGTTCCTGGCAAAAATGGTCCATACGACTGCAATAGTTTTCTCCGTGGTGGTGGAGGACATTTTGATCACCTCAGGCCATTTCGAGTGCACATCCACGGCTATTAAAAACATTGAGTCCATGAATGGACCAGCAAAATCAATATGCACCCGTTGCCATGGAGATGAGGGCCACTCCCATGGGTGTAGAGGGGCATGTGGTGGTGCATTTTGGACCTTCTGGCATCCTGAGCAGCTCTTGGTCAGGTCCTCGATTTGCTGATCGATCCCCGGCCACCACACATAAGCCCTAGCAAGGCTTTTCATTTTCACCCCTCCCAGATGACCTTCGTGAAGCTCATTGAGCACTCTCTCCCTTAACTTGGGTGGAATTACCACTCGGGATCCACACATCAAGGTCCCTTGGCATACTGACAGCTGTTCTCTTCTGGATGAGAATGCTGGCAACAGTGAGTCGCCATGTGCTGGCCATCCCTTCACCGTCAAATCATATACCCGAGACAGTGTCGGGTCATTTCGGGTCTCCTTCTCTATACCAGCATTAGTTACTGGCAAGCATTCAATTATAGTCGAATTAAATATTTCGACAGGATCCACTGCTGGTGCTTCCTCCGCAGTAGGCAGTGGCAGGCGTGATAGCCCATCAGCGTTTCCATGCTGTTTCGTGCCCTTATACTCGATTTCATATTGGTGCGCCCTAGAAAAAGGGACCATCTTTGTAGCCGTTGCGCAGTCATCACCGGAACGCCCTTCTTTGGATTAAAGATGGAGACAAGTGGTTGGTGGTCAGTCAGCAAGGTGAACTTCTGCCCGTGCAGATAGTGATTGAACTTTTTCACTCCCCACACTAGGCTGAGGGTCTCCCTGTCAATCTGGGCGTAGTTACGCTCGGCTGAGGTTAGTGACCGAGACGCAAAGGCTACCGGCCTCTCCGAGCCGTCCGGGAATTTGTGCGACAGCACCGCTCCAATGCCATAGGGTGATGCATCACACGCCAACTGAATTGGTAGTGCTGGGTTGAAATGAGCCAACACCTCTTTTGATGTGATCAATGCTTTGCTCTTCTGGAAAGCTCGTTTACATTCGTCACTCCACTTCCATGGTACCCCCGTTTGCAGTAGGGTGTTCAGTGGGTTTAGTACGGTAGACAAATTCGGCAAGAACTTATGGTAGTAGTTCACCAGTCCGAGGAACGACCTCAGTTGTGACACATTTTGCGGTGCTGGAGCCTTGACTACTGCCTCAATCTTTTCAGGGGACTTATGTAACCCCTCTTTATCAATAACGTGGCCACAATATGAGATCTGCTTCTGGAAAAACTCGCATTTGTGGCGATTAGCTCGGAGCCCATATATTCCTTCAATCTAGTGAGCAACTGCTCCAGGTTGGCGAGGTGATCACTGTCATTTTCACCCGTGACCAGGATGTCGTCCAAATTACACTGGGTCCCTGGAATCCCTTGCAGGACTTGTTCCATTGCCCTTTGCCAAATAGCCGGAGCTGATGCTACCCTGAACACCAGCTGGTTGTATTGGTAGAGACCTTTATGAGTGTTGATCGTGAGGTACTGTTCCGAGGCTTCTACCTCCATTTGCAGGTACACCTGGGCCAGATCAATCTTAGTGAAGCATTTCCCTCCAGATAGCGAGGCAAAAATATCTTCAATCCGCAGAAGCGGATATTGTACAGTGTGAAGGACTGGGTTCACTGTCACCTTAAAGTCCCCACAGATGCGAACCTTCTTTGGTTCCCCAGGCGTATTACTCAACGACCTCTTCATTACAGGAACGATGGGTGTAGCCCACTCGCTCCAGTCCACTTTGGACAGTACTCCTGAACGTTCCAAACCTTCCAGCTCTGCTTCGACGGCTGGGCGGATCGCATAAGGTACCGGTCTGGCCTTAAAAAAACTTTGGGCTTGCATTTTCCTCTATTTTGATCGTCGCTGTTATGCCTTTTAGTGTTCCGAGTCCCTGCTGGAACACTTCTTGTGCGTCAGTTAGCATTTTTGACAGTCGTCCAGGTGTGATGTCGTCATCCTTTTTGGCATCTACAGTCAGTGCTTGTATGGAATACCAATCTAGCTGTATCTTCCGGATCCATTCACGTCCTAGTAGTGGTGGTCCTCCATCTGGCAATACATATAGGTCCATTTTTGGTGTTTTCTTGCCGTTATATATAACGTTCACCCTTATTTTTCCTTTGGGGTAGACTTTTTGCCCCGTGTACGTCTTCAAGACAATCTTTGTATCTCTCAAGGGTATATGTGAGAATAGCCGCTTGTAGTCCCTTCGGTTTATGACTGTTAGGGCTGATCCTGTGTCCAATTCCATTTTCACTTGGACTCCTGCTATCTTGAGCGTGACCCAGATAGTTTGGTGATCCTCCGTTTTGATCACATTATGTAGTTTCAGACAACCCAGCTCCTTGCTTCCGGAGTCTGTATCACTCTTCTGTTCATCTGAACTACTCTCCGTCACCTTATGTACCTTCTGTACTTCTCCTATGGAGATTTCTTGCTGCTGGTTTTCTTTCCCGACCTGCAGACTCTTGCTATGTGTCCTACTTTTCCACAGTGTCTGCACACTTTGTCCTTGAACCAGCAATCATTATGGTCGCGTGTTGTTCTGCCGCAGCGATAGCACTTCACTGTTCCGTATGACATTTCATTTGTGCCATATTCTTGCGGTCTCCGTTGTATCTCTGCAGCGCCCCGTGCTGCTGCTTCGTGTGATACTGCAATGCTGAAAGCCTTGTCCAGCGTAAGATCCTTTTCTGATAGAAGCCGTTTCTGGGTTCCTTCACTTTGAAGCCCACACACAAACTTGTCCCTTAAAGTATCTGCTAGTCCCGTTCCAAACTGGCAGTGCTTCGATAGCTTGCGCAGTTCCGTTAAATACTCAGCATTACTTTCATCTTTATGCTGGTTCCTTTTGTGAAACTTAAATCTTTCTGCTATCAGCAGCGGTGTGGGGTTTAAGTGGTCCTGTAGGATTGACACTATGTTTTCAAAATCCTTTTCTACTGGCTTCTCTGGGGTTACTAGGTTTCGTAGTAAGCCATACGTTTTTGCACCCATTGAATTCAACAATACCAGCGCTTTCTTGTCATCTGGCACTTCATTCGCCTTGCAGTATACTTCTATGCGTTCGGCATATGTCGTCCAATCTTCGACTTCATTGTCGAACGCTGTGATACTGCCACTCTTCGGCATTTTTGGGTGTGGTTAGACTGGCTTAAAATGGCGTCTCCCGCGCTTTCCTTTCTTCCCCGCTGCGGCTTAAAATGGCGTCTCCCGCGCTGCTGCCAACGCCGCTCTCGGCGGTCCTCGTGGCAAATGGCGACGCCCTGTAGGTTTCGTGCGCTGCTCCTGCGCTGCTGCCAATGCCGCTCTCTGCGGTCCTCGTGGCAATGGCAGCGCCTCGCGTTTTCCTGCGCGCCTCTCTCCCCCGTTGACACTGCTCGGCCCTTGACCACCGGCTGCGCTCTGCTCTCTCTCGTCTCTCTCTCCGTTGACGCCACTCGGTCCTGAACACCAGCTGCGCCCTGTGCGCTCTGCCCTCTCTCTCTCCCCCGTCGACGCTGCTCGGCCTTTTTCTGTGCCGCTCGGTCGGGCACTAGCCGCCGCTGTCCGGGAAGGGTCTGCGCAGTACCTGTTGCCAGCCCATTTCGCTGGACCACCGTGACTCGAAAGCCAAGCCTGGCTCTCGACAGCCTCCCCTGCGATGCTCAAATCTGCGCTGGATGACTGGGCGGTTGCCCGTGGTCGACGCCCGTGCTTCTGGACTCGACCTTCTTCTACTGTTCTCCAGGAGCGAATCCCTGGGAGGTGATGCAGAGTTGCAGGTAGGTTTGAATCTGCGTCGTCGCCAATGTTATATCCGTGTATCTTAATGTTGTGTCCTTCAATAATCAGACAAAAGACTGCAGGGAACGATCAACAGGTGTTTACTGAATGAGGGTTACTCTAGAACTAACTGTACAGATCACTACTCAGGGTTTATATACAGGTGTGGTCACTGCCGGTACTACAGTATACAGGAGCTGTAAAAAGTAGTTCTCTCCCTTAAGGTATATATACACATTATTACATACATTACACACCCCATTTGAGAACAACTGATGTCGGTTATGAAAACAGGCTTGCAGATTTAATAAAATACTCATCATCTGTGAAAAGAATTTTGATTGTCATTCTTTAACTGTTCTTTAACAGTAGTTTTTAACAAATACTGTTTTAAATGTTGCCAAGTCACTCAACAATTAAATCCCTCCAGTGATCCAAATTCCAAAACAATGTTAGATGTTACACACAAATGGATTGCCAGCCAGTGTTTCTGCTCTATATTATGAGAAGCAACGCTCAACGATGAACATCGCATAGATTCCTCAACAGCTGACCTCAAATACCACACTTTGAAAGCCAATCAATGTTGTTCATATTGAATTTTCACCAGTACAACCCAGAGGCAAATCTAATCTGCTAGATGTCAGTAGCGCATGGAATGATGTTATGTTGACATGCTCACCTGCCAACAGGACCATTATTAATCCCACCCTTATGAGAGGACACTAAATACCACTGGGGGGGGGGGGGGCATAGTTGCTTAGCTGATAGGGAGTTGGGTTTCCCAGAGAGTTGAAGGTTCAAAATCTCAGGCCAGCCTGTCACTCAAATCTACCCGCCACATACAAGCTAAGTTCTCAGTTGGACCACAAGGTAAAACCACTCAGGAAAAATACTTGGCCTCAACTTTGCTCAGGAATCTGCAATAAATGTAGAGGTCAGTGTCACAAAGCAATATGAATACTTAAGGAAATGTGTGGGAAAACCAGCATCGGACTAGCATTCTAGGAATTCAAATTCAAAGATTGCACTAGAGGATCGGAACTGCTCAAATATTATTTGCAAAAAACGTAGCAAGATACCAGTTAGGGAATTATAACTAGCGGATTCAGCACTAGTAGCAGTCATTTGCAGGGCACTATCGAGGTTTGTCTGTAGAGCACACAGGCCATCAAGAACAACTGGCATAATTTTAGAAGCAACAGATGTCTTGGGAGTCAACTGAATTTTTCAAAATGATTTAAATAGCCATCTATTTGGATTTTGATAGGTGCCATATTTGAGATTTCTAAAGAAGGCAAGTATGGATTTTAATGGCAAATTAACCAACTGGATTGAAAACTGGTTTGGTAATAGAAAGTAAGCTGGTGATGATAAACTGCTAAGAGAAATGACTAGTGACATTCTGCAGGAATCTATTCCGGATACATCACTGTTCACGAACGACAAGGAACAATGAACTCCCCTTATGATGTTAGGTGATCACTACTGAAAAGATAAATCACACAAAAAAAATACAGATGCATTAAATATTTGGGCAAATTAATTAACTAAGTGGCACTTAATGTGGTGAGATATTCAGTAATACATACTGGCACATAGAAAACATGCACAATAGATAGGTATTGATCAATAAAAGGAGAAAAATTTAAGTACGATTATTGCTCATGCACTCAAAGTAATGCCAGGGCATTGCCAGCAAGTTGAATCGTGTCTTGGAATGCACCTACCAATTAAAATTGAAAACCACAATAGGATTATCTTAACCTTATACAACTCCCAGATAAGAATGACAGAACCAGAAATCTCTGTCTTTATTTATTTCACATGATTTTAAAATAGATTCACAAAGGAATAGTTTGGTTCAAAGCGGATGGTGCTCTTTCTTTGCTCAGTTTCAAAATGGAAGTTTGAAGACAGCCAGCTTGTAATGGGATTGTGCTTTATGTTCGGAAATCAAAGTTATTTTGGTCTAAAATGGTTTGGTTGAAATGCTAAGTATGTCCTGTCTGCTGGCTGTAAGTAACCCGAGTTTGGGTAGACTCAATCCATTTCTTAATGAGCATGAACCTCCAGCACAAAACTGTTCTTCATTTGGTACTAATTGACAATGTTACTCAGATAGGCTCAAGGATGGTTGTGGAAAATGAAAAAAAAGTCACAGTGATACAAGTAGGGGGTGCTCTTCTAAGATTGGGGTTGTTGCACACGGAGTGGTGGGAATTTTGCTCTGTATCTGGCTGGGAGAGCTCATGGTGACGCTAGGTTCAGAAAGATTTGGAAGATCTAAGTAAATCTAGCACAAGAAGGAGATGGCTAGTATGGATAAGACAGCCTAGCTTATAATACTGTAGTAAAAACAGAAAATGCTGGAAATACTCAGCAGGCCAGACAGCATCTGTAGAGAGAGAAACAGAGTTAACGTTTCAGGTCGATGATGGTTCTGACGAAGGGTCATCGACCTGAAACGTCAACTCTGTTTCTCTCTCTACAGATGTTGCCTGACCTGCTGAGTGTTTCCAGCGCTTTCTGTTTTTATTTCAGATGTCCAGAATCTGCGGTATTATGCTTTTGTATAATACTGGAGTAGTAATCTAATAGTGGTGAGATAAAATCGAGCCATGGCAAGTTGGGAAATCGAATTCAGTAAATCTGGTAATTTGTGGGCTAACGCCAGACAAAATAACCACAGAAGCTGCCGGATTATCGTAAAAACCCAACTGGTTCACCAATGTCCTTCAGGGGAGGAAACCTACCACACCTACCTGGTCTGGCCTACATGGGATGCTAGTTGCAAACTGTGTGGTTTACTCTTAATGGCCTCAGGGCAACTAGGGTTAAGCAATAAATGTGGCCTTGCCAGAGTGGTTCACATCCCAAGAATATATTTTAAAAACTCTATATACAGCAAGTCTCTATGGATGGAGAGCATGGACACCGAAAAAGAGGGACAGAGAAAAGTTGCACATCTTTAAGATGTGGGGATACAGAAAGATCATTAGTTGTATTGTTCGAATAATGAATGGATGATTGAAAGGCTTAGAAACATGAAAATGATGCCCACCAAGATAAAGAAAAGAAATTCCAATACTTTGGACGTTATTGCCAGAAGAGGACACCACCTGAGCAAGACAATCTTGCTAGGAGAAACAAAAGATCAAAGACTATGAGGAAGACCAAGGAAAAGATGGCAGGATACAAAATATGAGATTGGCAACAGCAACAACATGACAGGCAATGTTGAAATAGAATCATGCACATGGCCACCTTACTTCAAGACAACACTCAAAGGAAGAAGAATAAGTGCAAGCAATGACAAGCTACTGAAATTGTATAGTATTCCTTCAAACCAAGCAGGTGTGAAAACAATGATTTTTAATACTAATTTTTCAAAAACAGGACTTTGATCGGACACTGGTTTCTCCAATGACCTATTTCTATTGGAGAACGACTTCCTGAAGCCGCTCTCCAATGACTGTTCCCATGTTCAGCTGCGGTAAAAACGCATCTGTTTATGCTACAGAAACATTTCTACTTTGAACCACTGTGCACACGCAAGGTTTTCAAAATCACAGTTGATAACTATTTTATAAATGCCAGGACTAATGACAGGATAGGTCTGTATAAGCCAGTGGTAACAAAGCCACTTAGTCATCTATACAAAAGGTAAGCAGGCACACTTCGGCTCCTCGGCTGACTGACAAGACATGTTTTCGGCTGCCTTTGATGGTGGCATTTATTTTGAAGGCAGAGGTGGTACAGGTACTGTCAAAACGCGTCGTCGTAAACCACCTAACATTGGTCACGTGTGTGGCCTCGGGGCGTAGCTGTGCTGCTCCATTCACATTAGGGGTCTGCTGCCATTGGGCCTCTCCCATTATAAACGAGACTAGTATTATGAGGATCTGAAAACATCTCTCTCAGAACCACTTCTGATATGCAATATGCTGGGATTTCTTTTCTCCGTGCTGGAAAAATTCAACACCACCATGTTTTGTTTAAAAAAAACTATTAAAATTTTGCTCTACAAAAATCCAATTTAACTTCAAACCTAAGAAGCATTTGCCAGGAATGCATTTAACAATGGCAGATTGGTTTGTTTTTGCCTCATCAGCCAGGTCATTATACATTTTCAAGTTTCTGAACTAGACACTACCCTTTTTGAAAATATGAATATTCAGGAAAGGTTCACAAGCTGGTACAATAAATAAGAGCAATTTCAACTTTCATTTATTGGAAGCACCAGGAACTTTGTTAACGTGCTTAGAAATATTATGTAGAGATATTTGTAACAACATAGTTTTTTAGGACCTCCTAAAGCGATACCAACTCCTCAAGACCAAAGATATTAAGGCAGTACCATCAAATATAATTTTTTTGTAGTTTTTATTACAGAACAAAGTGGAGTCTCACAGCAGTAAAGAACTCCAATCATTGAGGCTTGCAGCTGTGTAAGACCATTAAAGTACTCAGCCCTCCTCAAGCTGAATCCTGCTATGCTAATTAAAATCCATCTGCACACAGCTTTTCGCTTAGTGCTTTCATAGACAAGAGTCACATTGCACCTGAAATTCTCTTACTACCTGAATACGCAGAGTTGCTCTGTCTATCTAATGGCTGGACCTTATCATTTAGAGGACACAGTGCCTCCAAAGCAGTGGCAATTAGAACAATTGCATTTTAATTGGAAAGCAACAATTCACGGGAAGAAAAAGATGAAATGGGTCTCTTTCATGCAAGCAAGCTGTACTTATGTGACATAAGAAAATGCAGAACAAATTACTAAAGGCTTCAGGGTGCATTCACAAATGTCATTTTTGTGTAACATTATAAAATTCAATTGGTACAGCTGTGCCATAGATTTTTATCAAAAAAAAGCACCCCGTCCCAAAAACTGTTATACAATAACACTGCGCAACTGTGTTTTTAATCCATTGCTTCCATTAAAGGCATATTACAAAAACAAATTTTTCTTCAAGTGATAGTCACACCAAATGAAAGAGTCCCTAATTTTCTAGATTAATAGTTTACAAGTTGCTGGAGGTGACTGACGACAACACGTTTTTGTCAATAATCAAATTTAATACCATGGCTATATAAATGTTAAAATTACTGTTGCCTTAATTGGATTTCCAGTTATAATTCTGTAAAAAAAAAACTTGGTTCTCAACAGATTTAAGCTACTTTTCTCAGTCCACCCACAGTACTGCAGTGGACCTTTTATACTGACACAAGGCCACTTTATCCATACGCAACGTGAAATACTTCCCACAATGAAAATGATAGCAATTTTCTAACATTATGCTGCCTCCCACAAGTTGTATGCCATTAAGAAAGCCAGGGGTGCTGCTGTATATAAGAACCAACTACTTAGTCAAAAAGGCAATTGGTCTTACCTTATCATCGATGTCACTCTCACTGTCACACTGTTAGAAAAAGAAAAAAAAAGATAAATTAGTCTAAAAGCACATTTCAAAACTATAGAATGAATTGCTGAAAATTTGGTAAATTTCTGATGCAGCAAAAGAATTCAGAAATTGGTTTAGGGGATGGAATGGTTTTCTTTACAAAAATGTCAGATTGGATTCTGAAACAGGGCTAGAGTGACAAAGCAGGCTAAATTACATTTTCTAGCTCCTAATTTCTTTGTACTGGGGTACGGTTCTATGGGCAGCCCCCTCACTGTTCTTCATGTGTGAAGCCAAGACAGCGTCTGTTGGCAAGCTTTTCAACTGTGGCGATGTCATAGCCTGATGAGGTGCACCTTCCGGTAGGTTTCACTGATTAACAGTCAGGAGGGGGAACACTGACTGATTATTCCCCTGCCTAGATGGGGACACTAGGCTAACTGTGTTCCCCCCATCACCGTCCCAATTGAGGCCAGTTAATTTAGTACACAATAGGGAATACCTAATAAAACAAACTATCTTGAAAAATAAAACAGAACTTTTAACATACACAATGGGAACATGAGGATAACCAACTATGTCTTAAGACACCAGCTGCTCTCTGTCACCTGGTAGGCTTTACAGTAGTATGTGGTCTGGCAGTGAAATCAAGCTTTTTGGAGTCAAGCCAGTAACACATCACACAGATAATAGTCAAATTGCATCATGATGTCTGACGTGTAGGAGGATTGGCATTTCAGAAGAAAATTCCAGAGTAGATTGTCAAAACAAAATTCTAGGTGAAAGAATGCAAAGTTTTTATTGGGTAGAGGTTTTGACTAGTTCCAATCCCCTACTCACTTGCTATATTACCATTCTGCACAAAATTTACACATAAAATGAGGCACAAAAGTCACACTGTAGCAAATCTCAATTAACTATGATGTACCACCTCCACCATTTAACTCATCTAAGGTGGCTGTTTGGCAATGAGTAATTTGTGTCAGTTCTGCAGAAGCATCTCGAGTCAAGCCAGTGACCTAGTATCAATAAACATTGGATTCATCTTCTATCTACCAATGCTATCTGACCTCTTCCCCCCCCCCCACCGCCGCCCCCCCAAGGCTGTTGGACAATATAATAGCTATGCAGCCAAATTATACTGGCCCCAGCCCCACAAGCTTGGCTGCAAGATGTTCCAAAATTCTCAGCACAACAGTGCATGTGCAGGCAATGCTTGATGCACATTACAGCTCGTACAAACCTGTGAGTTTCAAAGGAAGCCAACATGGCTAACTGCTTGCAGCAAAATGAATTAACCACCCTTACTTGTGCCAGACTGGTTAAAATAACAGGAGCTCTTCAGTTCTTCTGAGGATGAGAACCACGGACACTCCAGCCATAGTGAATGGCAATTGTTAATCAGACTAGCCATTTTTGACTTTGCATAAGTGGACTGCACAAGTGGAAATTGCTAAGTCATACTGACAGGTATAGTGCAGGTAGTGTAATGCCATGGTTCAGACATCAATCAGAGGCAATAATCCTTGCTCAGTCTCTTGTATTGACACATGCCGTTTGAATAGAGCTGCTCCAGTCATGCTAGATGCTCTGTAGGACAGCACCACAACTACAGTAATACCTTTTATTACCCCATGCCTGAAGTGTTTGCCTGCATTTGAGATTGCTACCAGGTTAAAGTGGCACATGTTCAAATTGTTGCCTGCGAGAAATTAATCTGGAGGTGGAGGTTTTAAAAAAAAATTCATTCATAGGATGTGGGTGTCACTGGCACGGCCAACATTTATTGCCCATCCCTAATTCCCCTCGAGAAGGTGGTGGTTAGCCGCCTTCTTGAACCGCTGTAGTCCGTGTGATGAAGGTACGCCCATCGTATTGTTAGGGAGGGAGTTCCAGGATTTTGACCCAGCGACAATGAAGGATTGGCGATATATTTCCCAGTCAGGATCGTGTACGACTTGGAGGGGAACTTGGAGGTGATGGTGTTCCCAGGCGCCTGCTGCCCTTGTCCTTCCTGGTGATAGAGGTCGCAGGTTTGGGAGGTACAATCGAAGAAGCCTTGGCGAGTTGCTGAAGTGCATCTTGTAGATGGTACACACTGCAGACATGGTACGCTGGTGGTGGAGGGAGTGAATGTTTAAGGTGATGGATGGGGTGCCAATCAAGCGGATTGCTTTGTCCTGGATGGTGTCGAGCTTGAGTGTTGTTGGAGCTGCACTCATCCAGGCAAGTGGAGAGTATTCCATCACACTCCTGACTTGTGCCTTGTAGATGGTGGAAAGGCTTTGGGGAGTCAGGAGGTGAGACACTCGCCGCAGAATACCCAGCCTCTGACCTGCTCTTGTTTACACCAACACTGATTCAGAGCTCGTATTTCAGTAGTTTGCAGGTCTGATTTGATGTCTGTAATGCAGCATAACCATACAATTAGTGACATTGAGTAGAAGGTCATATCCATGTATAATGTATTTAGGTTTTCCTTCAATCAGAAGTGGAAAGAGGAATATTTGCAGCTGGTGTCCGCATTCTTCTAAATCCAAAGATTGTTTTGTACAATTTCCCTAAAGGAATACTCCAGGCTCACAAATATATTTGTGCACCTTCTCCAGCATCTGTTTTTCTCCTACAGCCAAAAATTAAATTTGAATATACACACAGAAGGTATTTTATCTTTTAATTTCCTACACAGCAAGATAAATATGGCCACCAGTGTTCCCACGCTCATTTTCATCATTACAACACCTGAAACTGGCATTTGGTGGTGTGGGGCACTGGAGCAGTTTAAGAGAGCGTACTGCCCTCGCAGTCAGTAATATTTTTAACACCTGCCTTGAACTGAAAGGTCTAGAAGTGCAGCCCACTGGGAGGGCAGTATATACTGTTATTATAAATGTTATTTATAATCAATGCATGGCTCAGTGATGAAGTTGGGCAATTCCAACACGTGGACTGCATGAACTCCTTAGTATTGAATTCTTCTCACTAAGAAGGACATCTGTTGGAGAATTAGTAAAATAAATTTAAACTTAACTGCAGAAGGTTTGGTCTTAGGAAATGCCAGATGCTAAAGAAAGCTCACAAATAAGAGCTTTTTGAGCCTTTAAGAAACAATTATCATCACATTTTCACACTATTCTACTGATAGCTATAGTTTATATACTAGAAGTATATGGGCTGCACCAAGGCAACTGTTCACTTATGACTCTGTGATTTTACTTCTGGTTTCTTCAGGGCTTCAAATGTAACTGTCAGTAGATAGGCTTGAGGGTGCATGTTTACTAGGAACAGGAGGAGGCTATTCAGCCCCTCGAACCTGTTCCGCCATTCAACTAGATCATGGCTTAATTCCATCTACCCACCTTGGTTCCATAACATTTAATACATTGCCCGTCAAAAAGCTATCAATCTCGGTTTTGAAATTTGACTAGCCTCAACATCGTTTTGGGGGGGGGGGGGGGGGGGGGGAGAGTTTCAGCTTTCCACTACCCTTTGTGTGAAGAAGTGCTTCCTGACATCACCCTAATTGTAAAGTTATGCCCTCTTGTTCTGGGCACCACCATCAGCGGAAATAGTTTCTCTCGATCTACCCCATCAACTGCTTTAATCATCTTAAACACCTCAATTAGATCACCCCTTAATCTTCTAGACTCAGTTTAGAAAAATATAATGTCGTAAGAGCCACAACATTATATTCTGCATATTTCTGAAGATGAAGGTTATAAAAAATGGAGTTCGAGAAACATTCAGAACTAAAAAATATTTCTTAATCTGCAGTCTCCATGGAATAAATTATTTATAAATTAAAATAATTATTTAGGGGGGAGGAGGAGAGAAACTTGATTACAATTTTGGATTTTGGTGTGTAAGTGCAACCAGGGTTTTCAACTGGTAATGTTAGGTGAAGCACCAAAATGCAGTTTCATTTTTTAATTTATTGCCTGAAGTGGAGCTCACAGCACAAACTTGCCAATGAGCTTAGAATTCCAGAACTTTGTTTTCATTGTAACATCTGAGCCATCTTTTTTCCAGCTTAAAATGCTTCTGCTGCTGCTTGTTACAACCAGTAACTCTTAAAAAATCGAAGCTCAAATATTTTCATGCAATTTGTCAAAATAAAATACTTTTAGAACCTCTGGTATTCTGTGTAGCTATTGCGTGAACATTTACTTTGCTTGGGATCAGTGGGAGGACAGCCAGAGGCTTCTGCATGGGATTCCCTTCTAATTCCAAGGAAAATGTTGGGGAAAAGTCTGCAAACAAATCCTCTGCATGATACACACTTGTAGCTTATTCCGATTCAGTGGAAGCATCAATCAAGCCCACGCATTATCGGATTTTTGTTGCTCAAGCAGCTGAGTAACCGACAGAACTGGCATTGTCGAGAGCTGACATTGCCAAGAAACAATGCAACGATTTGCTGCACTATTCCATCATTTAAAATAAAAAGCAACTTCTTACAGCACCAGTTTCACCTTCAGGTGGGGCGCGATGGTAGCACATTCAAACTCCTGGCCGGAGCAGGGGGAAACGAGGGTCCGAGCGGGGAGGAGCAGAAAGCAGATTGAGGGGTCCGAGCAGGGGTGGAGCGAGACTGGGGCAGGAGAATTGGAGAGAATAGATTAGGGTCATGGTGATTGAAGCTGAGGGGTGGTTCTTCCTCTGCCCCCGAAGGAAGTGGCGTTCAGATGATTCTTCCCCCGGAAAGATAGCAGCCCACAGCCCCCTCCCCTCGAGATGTTGTGTGTCGATGGTTTCCAAAACCTGCTTGCTCGGTGGTATTTGCTGCCCCTCGGCCGGGAGAGGGTGCTGGTGTGGAGATGCCCACTCAGAGGAGGCTCCATTTTTTTGCCACTCCCTGGGACAGGGTGCCCCCTCCCCACTGTCCAGCTTTTTGTAGAGGGTTCCTGAATTCACTCAGGTGCGGTGAGATGCACAGTAATGCAGAGCAGGAATTAGGAACTGTATTGGGATGGAGCCAATCTCACGGTCATTATAGCAAAAGTTCAGTGACGTTTATGGCCCATATTTCTGACAAATGGACTGATCTTCAATCATTCATCATGTTCAATTATGACTAGGGGCCATAAATATATAGCTAATAGTCACTAATAAATCCAATATGGATTTCAGGAGAAACTTCTTTACCCAGAGAGTGGCTAGAATGTGGAACTCGTTACCACAGGAGTAGTTGAGGCGACTAGCAAGGAAGCATTAAGGGGAATCTAGATAAACACTCGAGGGAGAAAGGAATAGAAGGATATGTTGATGGGGTGAGATGAAGGGTGGGAGGAGCCTCGAGTGGACCTGTTGGGCTGAATGGCCTGTTTCTGTGCTGTAAAAACATTGTAAAATTACTAAAACAAAGATATAGAGAGGGGGAGAACAAGACTGTAATCAGAACCCACTTCACCTAACACTTATTTGGGCAACTTATTTATGTTATCTCCATGTTGTATGTCCCGCCATCTGCCCCACGTATTCCCCTACATTCGGAGCCGCCCAAGAGTTTTGTCCAAAAAACTCCAATATTTCTGCAGGGTTGGTCTACGGAAGGTTGGGCAAAAGAAAGAACTTGCATTTATATACACCTTTCACGATCTCAGGATGTCCCAAAGTGCTTTACAACCAAGTACCTTCGAAGTGTAGTTACTGTTATAATGCAGAAAATGCGGCAGACAATTTGCACATAGCAAGTTCCCACAAAGAGCAATATGATAATTGACCAGATAATGTGTTTTAGTGATGTTGGTCGAGGAATAAATATTGGCTCCTTATTTGCTCTTCTTCGAATAATGGGATCTTTTACATCTACTGATGGGGCAGACAGGGCCTCGGTTTAACGTCTCATCTGAAAGACAGTGCAACACTCCCTCAATACTGCACTGGAGTGCCAACCTAGATTTTTGTGCTCAAGTCTCCGGAGTGGGACTTGAACCCACAACTGACTTGGAGGCGAGAGCGCTATTACTGAGCCACAGCAAGACTGATCTCATCAGCTCTGACCCCTCATTGAGGTAGAACACTATTACTACCTTCCAACAAACACAGGGGAATTCAGTCAGTTGAACCAATAATCTGAATGTGTGACTCTTGACGAAAGTCTACTGTTGTACTGCTGAAGATATCAAGCCTCTCGAGGGTTACTGGACCAGTAAAAAAAAAGGAATATTTAAAAAAAATACAATGATGTAAAAATGTCCCTGGTGTCACTGAACTAACGCACAGCATCCACTGATATGCTTTCTTAAACTGTCAAGATAACTTTCCACAAATACTCCAATACTTTCAAAGATGCAAAAATGACCAGACTGGATTAATCGCAGTGAGCACTTGCTGTGTGTTACTTATGTGGACAAATGTAAAGAACAAAGTAAACCTTTTTCTCTCTTTCAGACACAATGTTATTATTTGCAATGAAGCAATAATTTAAATGCCTGTCTGAGACTTATCAATATCATACATCATTGTGATCAGCATTATGAAAACAAATTAAAATAAATAACTACACCAGGTCAAAGTGGAGGGGAGCAAATCTGGGGGATGGGGTGGGGGTTAGAAAAAAGATAACCTTTGATGACTTAGATTATTTTATTGTCTCAAAAATTCTCCTCAATATAAATTAGATACATCATCATAGGTTACTGCCTCTTTTGTTACTAGCCTGCTTGAAGTAATCGTGTCTGAATATATAACTTGGATTTATTCAAACAGGTTTCACCTTGTAGCACAACGTACAGGACATGGCAGGTCAATGTAAGCATTACAAATAGATTCAAGATGGAGGAAGCATCCCACAGAGCCTTGTAAGCAATGCGCTGTTAATAATGTAGCGGTGCATATATGTGATGCATGGGCCAATGCAATATGAAAAGGCTTCAATTCCCATCGGTGCTAGGCATGTGAAAATGGTGAAAAGAAACTGAGGAGCTCTTATGGAACCCAAGTGACCTTACTTTCACAGCAGAGAAACGGCACAAATACTCCAGTGTGTATTACCTTCCGAACAATACTGAGTAAAGCAGCCACTAAGAAAGGTAGAAATGACATACAGATTCAAAATATTTCTGTACAATTTGGATATTAGGGGATCATTTACTAACTAACTATTGCCCAGTCTTTTCAGTGGTACAAACCCACATATAAATTAGGTTTCCCCCCCTCTAATTTTTCTCTGCTCCCCTCCACAAGGTGTTGAATGTTACTGTGGTGCAGTTCCATGAGTGCCCCTCCAGTATCTCATCCATTCCTCATGAGCAAGGCTAGTCAGTGAGTATCAACAGGCCATGCAACCACAGAGCGCGACACTGCCCAGCCCGATCCCAACCTCACCCGACTTTCACATTTTCACACTTTCCAGCAGGAGTCGCATAATAAGTAACAGAGCCGGAAATTTGGCTGGATTTTCCCCTTACTAACTCAGGGTTGCGGAGGCCAATTCTACCACCCCTAATATTGGGTGAGGACAGGGTCAGGGTCACTTCCCATTGTCGAATAGCCTGCTGACTTTTGCAAAGAAGAATGGCTACCTGAGTGAGGTACAGGAGGACAGACCATATCCTAACTAGTCATTTCATAGAAACATAGAACATCGAAAAATAGGAGCAGGAGTAGGCCATTCGGCCCTTCGAGCCTGCTCCGCCATTCAATATGATCATGGCTGATCCTCTATCTCAATACCATATTCCCACTCTCTCTCCATACCCCTTGATGCCTTTTGTGTCTAGGAGAAGAGGGGAGATAATTAGAGGTGGGAAGGTGAAACACCTCTGTAACACTGGCTTTGCTGAAGCATACTTGTATGCTTCCCAAAGACAGGCTTATACAGAGAGTAATTTGTAGCAAGAACAATTAATTTTAATGGGAAGACAGTTCATTAGTCCAGATGTTATTGTCTATTTTTCCTGTGTTTGTTCAGTAAAATGGACAATGTCATAATTGATATAACAACAGAAAACGCTGGAAACACTCAGCAGGCCAGGCAGCATCCGTGGAGAGAGAAACAGAGTTAACGTTTCAGGTCTGGGACCCTTCATCAGAACTGGAAAAAGCTGGAGATGTAACAGATATTAAGCAGGTGCAGAGACGGGGGGAGTGGGAGGAAGGAATTGAAGGAACACACTGTACATTTGTAAGAGGCAGGAAAGATAAAATGTTGCAAATGGGAATGGCAAAATCATACAGCATGAAAAATGGAGGCAGGGGTTATAGTTTGAAATTGTTGAACTCAATGTTGAGTCCAGACGGCTGTAAAGTGCCTAATCAAAAGATGAGGTGCTTTTTCCAGTTCTGAAGAAGGGTCCCAGACCTGAAACGTTAATTCTGTTTCTCTCTCCACAGATGCTGCCTGGCCTGCTGAGTATTTCCAGTGTTTTCTGTTA
The DNA here is from genome assembly GCF_052327205.1 of Somniosus microcephalus. NCBI lineage: Eukaryota > Metazoa > Chordata > Chondrichthyes > Squaliformes > Somniosidae > Somniosus > Somniosus microcephalus. Next base: position 10,942,173 of record NC_141005.1, on the reverse strand, counting down.
TTTCAGATTTCCAGCACCCGTAGTGTTAAGTCTGTGTGTTATATTGAGAATTACTACACAGACCACAAGAGTAAACTTTAACAGGTCTTTACTAGTCGAAGGTCATTTATGCACTCCTTCGTTTTTCCATCATTAGTCTGCAAGTCCATTTTAGACTTGTCTTTTGCACATGGGCTGGTCTTACCATCATCAGTACCAGAGTCTGAGCGGATTGTCTTCACCGAGTTCTCACTCTCTGCTTTGTCACTGTCACTGCTGCATATGCCCTCATCCAGTACTCTGGACAATCGTTCAGGTTTGACATCTTTTCTTTTTCCGGAATCTACCGTCATTGCTTTTAGGGGGTGCCAGTCCATATTTATTTTCCTGATCCACTCCCGTCCCAGAAGTGGTGGACCTCCCTCAGGTAGTACATATAAGTCCATTCCTTGGTGTTCTTTGCCCTTGTGTCTCACCTTGACTTTTATCTTTCCGATGGGGTATACTCTTTGCCCAGTGTATGTCTGCAATACTATCTCCGTATCCCGTAGGGGAATATGTGTGAATAACTTTTTGTAATCTTGCTTATTCATGACCGTCAACGCCGATCCGGTGTCCAATTCCATCTTCACGTGGACTCCTGCTATCCGCAGTGTGACCCAGATAGTTTGTCGGTCAGCTTCCTTACTCACGTTGTGAATTCTCAGACTACCCAGTTCCTTGCTGTTGGAGTCTGAATCCGAATTCTGTTCATCCGAACTCTTCTCAGCCACCTTATGTACCTTTCTGCACTTTTCCTGCGGTGACTTTTTGTTGCTGGTCTTCTTTCTTGACCGGCATACTTTAGCTATGTGACCAAGCTTGCCACATTTTCTACAGTCCTGGTTTTTAAACCAGCATTGGTTCTGATCGTGTGTTGTCTGCCCACAACGATAACATTTTGTTGTACCCAAAGCCATTTGATCTACGCTGAGTACCGCTGCCTTCAGCTGCATTTCCGCAGTGCCTCTCGCTGCGGCTTCGTGCGATGCTGCAATAGTGACAGCCTTATCAAGTGTAAGATCATTCTCTTTAAGCAACCGCTTTTGTGTTCCTTCTTTCGACAGTCCACACACGAATTTGTCTCTCAGTGCCTCTGTCAGTCTTTCCCCAAACTGACAGTATTTCGCTAGCTTACGCAGTTCAATTAAGTACTCCGCGTTGCTTTCCTCTTTCAGTTGCGTTCTCGCATAAAATTTAAACCGTTCCGCTAACATCAGCGGTGTGCGGTTTCCCACACTCGTCTTCTTCCCCCGCCTACGAAAATGGCGGCTTCCCGCGTTTGCCTTTCTCCCCCGCTGGCTGTAATGGCGATTGCCGTATTGCTGCGTTCGCCCTCCCCAGCGGTTTTCAAATCGTGCCTCCCAGCCCCTCTTGCAGTCCGGTCCTTTCCCCCCTGGCTGCGGCTGAGTTCTCCGCGGTTTTTTATTTTTATTTTCTCCCGCGCCTCCCAGCCCCTCTTGCAGTCCGGTCCTTTCCCCCCCGGCTGCGGCTGAGCTCTCCGCGGTTTTTTATTTTCTCCCGCGCCTTACGATCGTCCCGGTCGCTGCGCCTCGCGGCCTCGGTAGCTGCCCGGCCTTTTTCACCGGTCGTGGTCGAGCTCTCTCTCGACGCTGTTGCGTCTCCCAGCCCGCTATTTTCTCCCGCGCCTTACGCTGTCCCGGTCGCTGCGCCTCGCGGCCTCGGTAGCTGTCCGGCCTTTTTCACCGGTCGCGGTCGAGCTCTCTCTCGACGCTGTTGCGTCTCCCAGCCCGCTTGTAGCCCAGTCTCTCACACCGACTGCGTTTGCATTCACCGCGGCTTCCGTGCCTTACGCTGCCCCAGTCTCAGCGCCTCTGGCCCCGACTTCTGTCCGGCTCTTTTCCCCGGCCGTGGTCGAGTTCTCCGCCCTTATATCCTCCGTTTTTTATTTTCTCCCCTACTCACAGTCAACGTGGCCGACTTGCTGCTCGTCGCTGATCAGCTTACCCACCACCGTGATAGAAGGGATGATCACTGCCTGTTGCTGATGGAAGGCTTCGTGTCAGAATTCTTCCTTTGCTCTGCAGACCCGAGTCTTTTCTTAGCAGAATGATGAGGGCGGATGCCTCTTCTCGACGCCTGTTACTGCCTTGGATATATCTCTGCCGCAGGGTAAGATCGTACTCGTCGCCACTGTTAAGTCTGTGTGTTATATTGAGAATTACTACACAGACCACAAGAGTAAACTTTAACAGGTCTTTACTAGTCGAAGGTCAGGGCAGAACTGCCCAATAAATCATTACACAGCACTTATATACCGGTGTGGTCACCGCCGGTATTACAGTATACAGCAGCCAAGACAAAGTAGTGCAACTCTTAAAATAGTTCTCTTAAAGGTGGAACGGTTACTAAAATAGTTCTCTTAAAGGTGGAACGGTTACATACACTACACGTAGTATTTTGCTATTGTATTAATGTCATAATTGATGTATGTTTGTTCAGTTCTTGGCTGTAACACCCATTAAGTAACAGTAATGGATATCGTATGGATGCTGCAAAGACCCAAGAGTTTAATTTAACATGATAAATTTCCTACCAGCTTTCCATAGCAAAGTCCAATAGATCAACACAACATACACTCATCACCTGCAATAATATCTGACTTCAGTAACCTCCAACATGAAAATTCTTTACCAAAATTATTGGAGTTTGCAGAAGCTTATTTAGATTTTATAATTAACACGAGTAGAGAGAGTACAGATTGCATGCACAAAGATTTTAGAAGTACAGGAAATCTTACACTTTAAATGGGATACATATAAAATTTTAATTTACATCACCATTAATGGTTAGCAAAGGGTCAAAGCACATTATTGTAATGGGATATTCTCGTTAAGTTATGCTGTTCATCTTTGCCAAGAACAGCAGCAACCTAGAACATCTTGACCAAGGCTGTGACCACTTAACCATGTTCAGAAACATGCAATATTCTATTGCATGGCTTCCACTTCCAAATTCACTATGGAATGGAGTTATCAGATTCTCACAAATGTGAGCTTACTAGTGCAAATTACAATTATTTTCAATATATTAGCAGTACTGCTATAACATAAATGCAGCCCGAGAGTAAGATTAGATTCTGCCTTTGAACCGTACCAATGTGTATCCAGGCAACTGAGCAACAGCGTGTGTCAGAGCTATGATTTGATGTCGCCACACAGCTGTCCTTCCTCCGCCCCTCATGGCTGGACTTCAATGTTTTGAGGTCTGCATTAGGGTAAATGCTGCTGACCTCCAACCCCATTGAATAAATCAACACGATTGTCCTCCAAAAACTTACTTCAAAATAACAAAAATCTAGTCCAAGTACAATCATAAATGCAAGAAACACACGCAAGTGTAATCTGCTTTTCATTTAATTGGTGACAAAGATCACAACTCGCTGGGGCTATAAATGTTCAGAAATTCAGTAAGCCTCAAAGTAATGCTATTGATGTGATATTCTGAGAACACTAGCTCTAGTTTCAAAAAACTTCCAACGGTAGTGTCAGTGTGACTCCATGAATGCACACAGGAGTGCCGTTATCATTTTTATTTTCACTGCAGTGAATTATGTCTCAAGGAGGAAAATTAACTTCCCTGGAATAAATCAACACTTCAGGACATGCAAAAAACTTTACTCAGAAGAGTTTCATGGGTAAGGCTACCCAAGCATCATACATCAGGGGTGGTTCCATGTTGACTTAGCTTGTGTAGATATGTATGCAAAAAAAAATCAAGAGAGCAACCTCTTTTGGCTTGATAAATGAAACAGGAACTTGTGTGGTTAGCTTTAGATTACTGACAAACAGAGAACACAAAGAGACATCTGTAATGAAAGACGTTTAGCCAGATGAAAAAATGTTTGAAAACTAGAATTTAATAGGACAATTCAGCTTCTGTCGAAACATTGTTAACCGTCTTTTTTCTTTTCTATTGAAGAGGCAAAGAAAGGATCTTGAACCAAGGAAGTAAAAGAAGGAAGATCGAAACTGCAGTTCTGTTGTGCAATAGTCCAAATGTATAATTAAGTAATGGGAGAGACTTCAAACTGACCCCAAGAGTTCACAGAAGTCTCTTGAGAATCTTTCTTGAGGTATTCAAAAGGAGTGAACAAAACTGGTACTGTCAAAACTGGTGCAAGTCAGACGACTAATTTCTGCTCCAGCACTGCCAAAGGAATGTTAACACTGAAGAAAGAGGCCGGCCTTCACCTCCCACACAGCCCTTGTCAGCTGGACAAAGGCTCACGTCAAAATAAGAAGTTGAAGAAATCTAAAGAATGGCAACTGTTGACAGCTATGGGGCTTGTTGAAAGATAAAGGGCTCTATTACCTGGACTTTCCTCCCACTGTTAACACCTGCTCTAACACAAAACTGTAAACAGACCATTATGCTCATTGCAGTACTGTCTACATAGAGGCTAGTAGGGGATTATTCACTTAGTTGTGCCAATTGCCTTTTAATTCTTTAAGGAATGCTAGCAAAATAGACTCTAATTATGTGTTGTGGCAACAGTTTCCTCCCATGATGGGTTCAGCAGGAAGCAACCCCAGGAAAGGACATGAGAGTGTATTCGTGACCCGATCAGACTGAAAAACTCACTAATGGGACTGATTTAGGGTGGGAGGGGAAGAGGAGATTATTTACCAAGCATTCTAGTTAATGGGATCTAGCAAGGGGAGTTCTCTGCATCACAGATGCTGACAGAAAAACCTGCTAATGGGACTTGGAGCACGTGGAGGACAAAAGTGCCAAAATATTAGGCTACCACAAAGTGCAACAAGAGCAACTGATTTATAACTGAGATTTCAGCAGTGTCCGTTATAAAGTCCCACAAGTCTTAACACTGATAGAGGCAAGCGCATGTGGTAACCCATCAAGGGGAGGGAGTTTTCAGAATTCTGTTTCCTCCCCTGCCCTTTTCAGACACACAGACATTTGCCAAGAATGGAAGGAAATAGAATGTTGACTTGAACTTGCCCCAGGCTAAAATAGAGGGTTGTCTCAGCTTCACTGGGTCTTAGACAGTTTGATGAAACGTGCAGTGGCTTCCCCAAGGCCTGGCCAGCAGACAGCCAATGCTGAGATAGCAATGCAGGAAACAGATTGAGCCTCAGGGCAGCACTCTGTTTTCTACTCTCTGGGGGTTTACCAGCACTACAGATGTAGATGGCGAGTTTCTTTGTGTTTTATATGTATGTGCAAGCAGCAAGAAGAGTATATTAGTTATGGCAACCGAATATAGCCAAAGGCATTAGAACTAATTTTGAGGGGGCAATGATGCGTCCTACAGTCCCCTAGCACATCAGTCAGAAGGGACCCCCTGTCGTGGTATGACAGTTAAGGGACATTTTGTTAAGTGACCATAAAAAGCTGTCATCTGTACCATGAGGGCAGTTTATACCAAGCTTGGACTCAGCTTTAGCCTTGTATCACATCAAGAACTTTGTTTTTATAGCTCTCATGAATATATAAAGAAGACATAAGACAACTAATTGTCTGCAGCACAACATCAAAGGAACTCCTGCGAGAGTACAGAGCAGATCTATCAGAATTGCAAAGAAGGGGAGAATAAAACAACCTATTTGATTCCAAGATAAAAGCTTTGGGACTACGCTCACAGCTTATAGTCTAAATCCAAATAAATAATGTAGGCAACATCATGAAGAGAGAGGGAGTGAGAGAAACACGGAATCCGTAACTCAGGGGCTAACCACTACTGAGGCCCAATGCACCAAGCTTTATAAAAGAATTCATCAAGGGAGCAAATAGCCACGTGAATTTAAGCAGATGGTCATGGAAACCGACTCAGAGCACTTCCTATGCAACACTTAAGGTCACCAGTCTCTGTATGGTCTGCCAGCCCAGATGGGCCCACCATCAGCAGACACCCTGTGGGGCTTCTTTAGTGCCTCCCATGAATGGGCCCTATTCTTCTTCATTCTCAGATTTGTAATGCCGACCACATGTGGACAACCTAACAAAGTTGGCATTATTGAGCCACAGTCTAAATTTGTTTGCAATTCTGCTCCTGACTGACCTCGTAAAACAAACGGCTAACCCAGGTCACCAATGCTGTTATCTTGCTAAGATGATCTAAGGCAATTGCTTCTAAGTGAGACTGCCCCCTTCCACAGAATGCTGTTGCCTGCCAGCCTCACAGAAAATGTCACTTAAGCCCGAGAGGCCATCAGAAACACAACAGCTATAATTCACCGAGATCCCTTCAGATTTCTTTTACTTTCTATTTCCTGTTATGTGGTGGGAGGAAACAGAATAACAAGATTTCTATCTTTAGAGAGGAGTTATAAAAAAAAATATAAGCACAGCTTCAGCCATTATGGGGGAAAAATTCAGTATCACCCCGTTTGGGGTGCCATTATCGGCCGTGCGCAAAGTTTAGCGCCTGGCGCTAATTATCGCCTCCGACAGCAAACTTGGCTTTTATCGCCCCTGGAGGTGATTGTAGCGCTAAATCAGGCGCTTCACACCTGTCTTAAGGTGCAAAGGCCGAGGAGCGAGGCGCTACCTCAGAGCGCTGGCGAAGCAAGGAAGGGCAAATCAAAATAAACCTGCAAAGTGCTGCTCAGTACTCAAAACTCCTTCACACAGCGTTGAATCTCTCCAGAAGTCTCTCTCTCTCTCAGAATGAGTGGTGCAAAAATGTCACCGACAAAAAAAGGCAGGAAGCGGTTGCCTTTAAATAGCACTCCCCTGGTTCCTTTCTGACAGCATAACGCTCCCCTAGCGGCAGGCGGTAAGACGGGGCGCCACTCAATATCCAGTCCGGGGTGCTAACGGGGCATTGCGCGCTCGACTGACGTCACTATCTGCCGGCGCAGGAGATCGTGGCGGTAGTGTTTAGCGCCGCCGCAAAATGTCTGGTTAATTTCATGAGCGGTGCAAACATCGCCGCGCCCGGGCGCGAGTTGCTTTGCGCCCCATTAGCGCCCTCTTAAGGTGCAAACAGGAGGCGCAAACAACTGAATTTTCCCCCCCATATGTTTTATTTAAAATTTCCAACAAAGGCACCAACTAACAATTTCTGTATCTTTGGAAGCTAACTAAAAAAAATTTTAATTATTTTTTTATGCCTTTCATTTAGAGGTTCAACACACTGGATTTTTATTTTTGTTAATTTTTTATCCCTTTATCTTCTCTGGAAGAAACTAACTTCTGCTGCAGCATGATTTCACGGACATGCCTTCCTCCCTCCCTCCGGTACTTTGCTCAAATGGCCAATCTTCATGTGTGAGCCAACACGGTGAGCGCTGGGAGGCTTTCTCACTGTGGGGAACATCACAGCTGAGCTCAATCCTATCCTCACCTGAGCTCCACACACGTGCATCCTGGCAGGGGTCAATGCATAGCAAATCAGGAGCGGGAAACTCAACTGATTTGCACCACCACAGCCCAAAGATGCTGAGGCCAATTTTAGTGTTTATGTTGCCACCTCAGGTGAGATCAACAAATTCAGCACAAACCTGGACTTTCTCGTCTCTGTGTCTCAGTTACACATTGTCTTGACCAGCTGAGGCATCAGGAGAGCCATCCTAATGTGGCAGCCAATAACACAATAATTACACCATGTGCAGGTACGTTTTAAATGGAACCTGTTGAGGAGCATTCTGCCGAGTGCTGCATAATCTTTGAATGTGCTACTCTAACTTTGACAATTACATTTCAGACTGCTTTCTTTCTCTCTCTACATTCCCATTTCTCTGTCCCACACCTTTTATACCATATTTCTCCCTCTATCCATCTTATTACACAATACTCTCTCCTCCACTATTTCCCTATTCCATCTTTCCTTCCATTCTCTCTTCCTTTTCACCTTGGTCAACTGTACCTCGCCCATGTCCACCTTTGTTTTTTACCATCTTAGTCTGAGCTGCTTTTCATTTTCTTTTTTCCTCATCTCGAAGTTTAACCTTTCATCTCCCATTTCTGGCTCACTGTACCTTTCGTTCCTATCCGCTACCTCACCACCTATTTTATTCTGTCACTCTGCATCTCAAGATTTTTTAAACCAAACTAAAACTTTCACCAGATGTAACACACCTTTCCTTTGCTTTTCTAACACCATCTACTACCTGAATCCCATATTTATTGGCACCTGTCATATCACAGATTAACTGGCTGTATTCCCGAGTCAGTTTCAGAATGTGAGTGGTACTGGGTTGAATTCTTGCAATCTGTGCACCATTTGATAGCTTCCCAATTGGCTTACTTGGAGTACAACCGCTGCACCTGTCCTAAATTGGCTTTACAGCAGTTGCAGTCTGATGTCAAGAGATTTCTCCACTTGGAGCCTTGATTGACATTAGACTCCTCGTGGGTGAATACAATGCAGTAGACACTGGATTTATGTAATTTAAGAACTGGAAATGCCCAACAGATCACTTTAATCACTGGTTGCTATGAATCCCACCTTAGCAGCTGATGAGCTTTGTTATGCGATCCAGTTTCAATTCAGATTGTGTCTCTTCCTTGGGAACAGAATCATACCAATGTGAAAATGGAAAGTGAAGTGTATGATTTGGAGTGAATCTGAATTATGCACTAGGCTATTCTACAGTCACCCTTTGATGGCTGAGGCAGCAATTTCCCTTCTCTCAAAAAATAAAAATCTAAGTATATATATTTTATATTTATTCTGAAAATAAAGATTTGTCATGTAGTATATTATTCTGAATGATTTTAAGATCTTTAGAAATCCGTGAATAAAGCCACGAGTGCAATGAGAGGCAGAGAGCATGCTTTTCCTTCCCCACAATCCTTGGAAATCCTCCCCCAGCTACCCAACATTAGAAATTCACAGAAAATGATTTACACACAGCACACACATTTTGAAAGCTGTAATGAAAATTTATTACTCAGAGGGTTAGAGAAGTGAGTAATACTTCTGAAAAGCTTGTACAAATAGTATAAGCTCCTTAATGGACTTTATTTCTGAATCTGTGCTTGCTAAGATGCAAATATCACAAGACGAGGTGATAACGAATGGCACCCATTCACTGTACAGAATTCGGAGGAATCTGAAGACTGTTCATTGTTAATTAAAGCTGTACCCAATCTAAAGCAGAATGCCTGCTGTCGCATTTTAAAATTTACATTAAAAATGAAGCCCTGACAAGACAGAAGCTTGTTTTGTCCCTCTTCATTATAACTGTCAAGTTCTTTTATTTTATACTCACTCCAATATCACACATTGTGTCATTCATTTCCTTTTCATTAAGCAGACCTTGGGCTAGTTGTGTGCAGCCTAGATATGGTGCCTATTATTCCAGAGCTTGCATTGAAATTCCACACAGCACTTGCAATTATGGTCCTCTCATCTTAAATGAATTATATTTCTGAAAATAAATCTTCTGAACTACAGACTTGGCTATCTGGCATCAGTCAGGCACATACATTACTGGTTTTTAAATGTTTAACTGCACTTGATTAATATAGGTAATCAAATTATATTGCCTTCGATTCCACTTTCGAATTCATGACTATGATGTCTTCAATGACAAAGCTGGAAGCATTATACGGAAATGCACTTCTTGCCACACTAGGCAGTTATTACAGCAGTAAAACTGCTATATACCCATCTAAGAGTCGTATTTAATAAAAATCTGATTTTTTTTTTGCTGAACTTAACCCTTAAATTTCTGCAACACATCACAAAAATTGGGCAATGCTGCCTGATCGGCCAGGCAACAGATCACTGGATTCCCAGCATTATAAACCAGTCTTTGACTGCCATTTAAAGTTCAACGTCTTATTAAGCAAGTTTTACTAATTAGCTGGTTTGCTACATGAATCATTATATGGTAGCAAAAAACACCATCTTGGGAGAGGATAAGATAAAGTAGAGAAGAGTACCTCTCGTCGTCCAATCATATCAAGTAATATCAAATTAACCAAAACTATACAGACCTCAAAGGCAAAAGGAAATGTGGCAGCAGAGATCCAACAAGAGCCTCAAATCCATAAGCTGTCATCCATATTCCTTTCATCATTTTGAACGTTGGGGCATTCCAATGCAGTACAACACTCCTCCCATTCTGGACCTTAGCCTTCAGCCGTCTCTAATCGAAGTTCAAATTTATTCAAAATTTGTAGCTGTCAATAATTTAAGCACTTGGTGCAGCAAACAGTGTGAAATCACAAATATGAGAGTAAAAACCTCTCTTATTTTACTGGAGGGAAATATGCTCTAGGGGAACATGATTCAGATCAAGGTGTTCCAAGCAGCCTGGTCTATACCATTGGCTTCTGCCAACCAACTGCACATCTATCCTGATGCTGTACTTTTGCTGTTGAAAACAACCACTCTCTGTTCCTAATGACTTTTTGCCAAAGATCACCTTTAGTGCCACAGTTGTTAATATTAAGACATTGACAATATTTTTCTCAAGCATATGTTAAAGGGTCAGCCAGTCAAGATAATGAATGTCTACTTTTCCCAGTCTCTGGACTGTATACATTGCCGATCCACCGAGCAAACGTTGACCTATTGGGGGTAATTTTATATTGCCACTTAGCCATTGCTCGCCTGATAACTGGGCAACTGGAAGAGAAAAAATTGGTTGGGCACCTTGGAAAGCCCTTTGACACCCAAGCCTGCCCGAGTCAATTCAGACAGGCTTTTAATTGGATGCAAACCACTCCCATGCAAAACATTCGGGAGGCTGTTTAAATATGCAAATTGGGGTCTTATGCGGCTATAGGACCCCTACTGCCATTTTGATGTACAAATGGGTGGTTTGTGCGTTGAGCACGCTAGGCCCATTCCTTAAAAGAGCGCTGAAGACTGCTCCAAAAACAGGCTGGGGAATGTTTATGGGGCCTGGAGGAGCAGGAGTTAGGCTGCATCCAATTAGGACCTGATATCGTTGACACTACCTGCATCAAGTTCTCTGAAGCTGCCTTTTTGACAGACCACATAAAAAGCATTTGGAAGCCAGCAGGTGTACATTGAATTGGTAAGTCTGTATGATCCATAATGGACTCTATTCCAATCACTCTATTCTTAGGAATTGGGATGCCTAACTACACAGCAATGTGGACATTGGTATGCTTCACCTTCCTCTTCAGTCTCACAAGCAAAGGTTCAGCTTCAAGTTCTGTGGTCTGTACTGACGGAGCTGATCGTCACTAGAGTGGTGATCGGAGAATTACTGTTGGCCACAGCATCCCTGAGCTTTTGCAAGTGGTAACTCTCACCAACTTTAAAGAAAAACCTATTGATGGAACTAAGGAATTTTTCATGAGCTGGAACAATACTAGATAGACAACTGAGTGGAGAGGATGCTGTAGGAACACATTAAGATTTAAAGGGGCAGCATCCTTAAGTGACTTGCCCATACAAATAGGTAGAGTACGCAATGTGTAGCTGGAGATAGACGATGGAAGGATGCAGCTAATTATTCTTCCTCCTTACTAGAAGTAACATATTTGAAAGGTCATATTCTTTTGCAAAGTGTAAAGTGGTATCAAAATAAAAATCCCAAGCCTGCTTGGATATTGCATAAAAAACAGCTTTGAAATCAAAAGATGTATTCCAGACATCACTTCGATGAGTTTTAAACCACTTTATAGGACACCAAAATATGCACTGACAATGTTTTAAGCAAGCATTTGCATGATGACTAGGTGAACACATGTAAGTGGAGAGCACAGCAGCATTTTACCAGGCAGAACATTCCATACAGCATTGTCTACCCATATAACCAAAGACACAAGCTGACCTAAGCCAAGTCTGCTTTTATATTATTTAAATAAATGATCCTAGATAAATTTCAGCTACACTATGAATCCATTAAGCTGTCTCTTTATCTTTAGACAGCCATACTGGCTGCAAGCAGACTGAGCACTGGCTTCATAACATCCTGAAATAAAATTAGTGGCTTCATAGCATTCTCACATCATAAACTCCGATATAAATTGTCAATACACAGTACATTTAAAATATGAAACGTCTACATTATATTGAAACATAGACTCCTTCCCAAAATAACAACAGCACAAGCAGTATCCATAAGGGAAGTTGAAGGTTACTTGCTTGAAATTGGAGATCTGCATCTTCTATGTGTGTACTGTAGGTTTGATTGCTGCTCTGTGGAATGAATTAAACTGCCTGCTGCAAAATAAATGTTCTCAGCCAGAAACTGGTGGCATGTCTTTCTCACCTGAACATAAGAGAAAATCCCAGACCTACACTGTTGAATCAAATCAAAAGCTTAAATTCCCATTAATTCTGATCTGACATCAATCAGCAGAATCTGAACTGCCCATTATTTGAACTAAAATATCACTGATCTAGTAAAATTCTAGGGTATCCAATTTTAAGACAAACATGTCCCAAAGGTGTGGACAGAACACATCATAATATCCCAAAATGGCACATTAGATTCTATAATGATCAACAGAGTGAAGAACATGGGTCTTCAAATCAAACTAGCCTGCCTATTTAAATTTAATGGGTCAACAGAACTAAATTTTAATCGTTATAGACTCACTCCAGGATTCTGAGTTCCTCATTTTGCAATTGCGTTCAATCCAAATTGCATTGATTTTTTACCCCTTGAACAGTGGAGTTTGATTGAACTGGAAATGACTCTACAACCAGACAATGAACACTATGCCTTTGCGCTATCAGCACAGCTTGTGCATGAGCACCTAGAGTCCTGACTGAAATTGCTTAGCTGCTCCAATCCACCAGACAGAAATTCCTGGACCTCAGCCTCTTGCTGGCGTGGCTGTCAGTAAGCTAGTGCCACAATACTTATTCCCTTCTGCAGCTGCTGTCCCGGAGTGATCACTCCATGTTTCTAAGGTGATGGTATAATAAAGCATCCATGCCAGCAGTGATATTATATAGGTCCAGATGTAAACCTGTGGTAGAGATTATTACATTTTAGTTGAACTATTCCTGAAGTCATATTTTTAACCATTACTTTAGATCCATAGCAATCTAGCTTGAATTTATGTAACAGAGATAGTAGAGTTATTATTATTAATTGTAGGCATCCACAGACAGACAAGGCATTGCAGAAGTGAGTCCTTAGAGAACTTACTAATAACCTCTTAAAGTAGTTGAGGTTCCTTTGTTGCTCAATGCGAGTAACGAGCAGTTTTATAGATCTTTTTCTTGTCTCCTATAGATGCCTGCCTGGCAGGCCTTTCCAGTTGAGAATGTAGCCAACAGAATATATGCCAAAATATGATCTGGCAGGAAGTGCAAGTAAAAGCCATTTACATTTTAAAATGCCAGGTACACGTAAGATATGTTAAATATGAAAGGCTCAATCAACAACTGATGCATTAGGATTTTAAATTTTTTTTTAATAAACATCAGCAAGTTTGAAGAGCAAGCTTCGGTGGGAATCACTGATATCACCCCACCCCCCCACCCCCGACTCCCCCAATCCACCCCCTGGGTGTTGGATCTCGGTTTTCAAATATAAATTATACTATTTAAGTGATAAAAATGTCACCTCTTTTAGCTGTTGCTTTTTAATTGAAGCTTTCAATATGTAAAACAGCATGTTGCTGATACCACATCCACAGAGATGACTCCACAGCCCAAAAAGTCCAGCAGGGTTAGCGACACTACTGCTGTAGCACAATATTATGTTTCATGTGGCTTTATGAGACATCTCGTTACACCAAGCTACTGGGTCATGGAAAGTGAGCGTACATATATATAGGCTGTGGCAGCAATATTTAACCCGCTTTGTGAGACAGATAAAAGGAGGGAAAAGTGTGAAAAGATGCACCATTTTCAAAGAAATGGTCCCATATGATTGTCAAGAGCGAAAACAATGTCAGGAAAACAGAATCGTTTTACATTTCCTACTTTCAGATACAGCATTAAGCACTCTCGCATCAGATCTGAAGGAGAGCTGTCCTTACATAAACTGCTGTTGATGCACATCTGCCTCACCCCGAAAGCACCATCATTTGACCCTTGCTCATCTGTTTGATCGATCTCAAGAGTGAGGTTACAGTCTCAGTAGGAAAACTAAATTGACAGAATTCTGTTATGGAAATGTATTTTCATTATTGCATCTAAACGGCTAATGCCTTATACAAGTGTCTTTGAATTATGTCTGGAAAAAAGAATTCTGTGGACTAAGACTACTGGGGTTAATAAGAGCTTCTTTCAATAAAACGAGGTAGGAAATTTTAGTACTGGAGAATGGAGCATCTTTACACTTTGTACAACTAACGTCAGCATCAATCACTCCAGCCCAGGGCCTGCACCATCAGATGTACAATACAGTTCTCTCTATCCTGTCCCAACTGTGCATGATAACCACAACTTCAGAAGATCAACTGTATGACACCAGTGTGTGTTTTTCTTATCATTTTCCAAACACATTATAGAGTTAATAACATTTCAAATTTTGCCAAGGCATGCCAAATCTCCAGCACTTTAAGCTCTTGGCTCACCACAAACTGCATTGACAGTGTTCAAATTAATTTCTTCTATGAACCTCCCAGGCAGCAGAGGATGATCACAGTCATCGAATCATACAGCACAGGAGGCCATTCGGCCCATTGTGCCTGTGCCAGCTCTTTGAAAGAGCTATTCAATTAGTCTCACTCCCCTGCTCTTTTCCCATAGCTCTGCAATTTTTCACTTTCAAGTACGTATATATCCAATTCCCTATTGAGAGTTACTATTATTGATGCTTTCTTCCCATCAGCATGGCTGGTTTGAACCCTTATCTTGGAGGTACACAGGTTAGAATTACATCGAATATACAGCACAGAAACAGGCCATGCGGCCCAACGAGTCTGTGCTGGTGTTTATACTCCACACGAGGCTCTGATTCTATCTACCCCATCTCAGCCTTTCAGCATATCTTTCGATTTCTTTTTCTCTCATGTACTCGTCTCGTTTATTTATAAATGTAAAATACCAGCCCGTTATTTTATGCATGCATACATAATTTTAGTTAAAACCTCAGATCCTAAAGTAGGTTGTAAATTACTTGCAACTTTGGCAAGAGCGTAAACCTGTCAGTATCGCATCAGCCGCCCAAGGGAAGTCGGGCAGGGTGAATAATAGCCAGCTGATCCAATACTACCAGTTTTACGTCCCCAAAGTTGAAAGTTCTGCACACAGCGTGCTAACTTACTTGCAGCACCCATCTGCCTGTTGAGGTCCCTTATAAGCATTCAGTGTTGTTTTTTCCACAGATGATACTGTATTATTAGCAGACTCACCTGGGAATCTGGTACACCCTATTCACCATCTTAAACACTGCTGACAATCCTGAATAATAGATTAACCAGCAAGTGGCCCCAAGTGCAGTATTATGGCTTTGCACAGCTCAAGAAGGAATCGCAAAGGTAGTAACTGAAAGATACAAGGGACATCTGTCCCAATTGCAGTCATATCAGTATCACAGGGTGCAGGTGGATGCCAACTTTAGCCTGGGCACTTATTTGGGATCCCGCTGATCGTGAGTGAAGGGCACTTTAGTCTTCCTCATCTTTCTTTAATGGATCGAAGCATCAATGCAGCTTCAGCATGTTGACATGTGCCCTAACAGTTTCTCTTTTATAGTTCAGAATTCCACGCTGTGCAGCTGAACAGCCTTTTCAAGTCCACGTGAGATCCAGCTGTGAATTGGATTGGCAGCAAAATGGGGACACAGTTGCAGGGAGTACTCCAACCTACAATGATTTGTCCTGGAGTATTCTAGGAGGGGCATCACCATCACAACATCTTTGCCAAATTGATCAGGTGGTGTTGAGTAAATCCAATAATAGGATACTGGACTTGGTCATCTAGAACCAAATGCCTAGCAGGTGCCAAGCTGTCTAGCATGTCATTCCACCATTTGAAGCCAGATGTCCATTCTATAGCTTTTGAGAAAAGAGATGACAGCTACTGCAAGGTGTTACTTGGAAGCCACTTGTACGAACACAAGTTCCTATGTCCATGGCTTGCTACCTTTGATGGTTGGGTTAGAGAGAGGAAAGCAGATGCAGCTGAAGCTCTGCACCTTCACCTAGTGGTACTACCGTTTGATGGGGTAATGCTGTGCCCTTGCTATTGTCAGGAGGATCTGGCAATGCCCAATCACATTTTATGGCGAGCTGCATTGTTCACCATGCCATACATGAGGAGCTCCTTATTGTATGCGTAGGAAGCCTCAAAGCTGTGCTTGTCTGACTTTTTGGGGTCGAGGTGGTTCTAAGATGAAAAGCTTGGCAATGGAAGTACAGAATCAAGTCCAATCCTCTTGCGACAGCGTCTGTAATCCGCTACCTCAGCCAAGCAGGTCTGAGGTACTCCAAACGCTGTTGCTGATTGTCAGCCTGACTCACTTTAATACCAAGAGAAGTAGACCCATCATTGTCACCTGTCACTCAGCTTCACATGGGTGGGATAGGCCAAATGGCCTACTCCTGCTCCTCATGTTATGTCCTGACTGAGCAAGTAGTGGGAAGCTGTCCCTGTGTAAGTTTGTCAGTAGCTTGGATTGGTGACTCTTAAATGTGGTGATGGGTTTCTAAGCTTGTCAGACAGTCAGCTGACTAAAAAACAGCAAATAGACATGTTAGCTTATCCACCTCATGAAGTGTCATCGTTATACTGTATGAGGGGTTAAATTGTGCAGCAAGCATAAATGTTACACAAGCTGCAATAATGAATTCTCCAATAATAGATGGGGAATTCAGAAAGAATTTCATTGTGGAAAGCACACTCTATTAAGAATAAAGCCGCACTGAAGAATGGTGTTTATGCATGTTTATAATTTGTTATATAAACTTCTTGGTATCCAGTACCACCAACCTTGAGGCACTGCATTATACCAGAGGTTCAAAATGGGCAGCTGCAGACAAGGTGCCTTCATCATGGGAGAGCTGAGAACCAATAAGTACACTGTCTGTGTCTTATCAGTGGCTCTCCACACTAAATTTGCTTCCAAACTCTGAAACCATTCTAAAATCGTTAATGTGAAAACACAAACAATTGACAAAATTGAATCTGGCATGATAAGAAGCAGAGATATAAATCACTTGAGTCTTTGTGCTAAGTCTGATTAATTCAAATCAGTTTGAAATTTTACATTCATATATGGGCAGAAATCCCAATTATAATTCTGCCTGATTAAGTAAGGCCTTGTTTTATTTTTTTGACCAATTTTCTCTTCCCTCCTCCTCTCATAGTTCTGTGGGGGCTGGGGGCTGGGACACAGACAACACAACTTTTGAAAGTAAACTAAAACAGCCACCAAATGATTTAATTCCCATCCTGTCCCTTTCACACTGACTAAACTAAACAGATTGTAAGCCTCCCGACAATAACTTCCTTCAGGGGGAAAAAAATCTGCCTCCCCCACGTTTTACTCTTAATAACCTCTGAAGTAGCCGAGCAAATCACTCGGTTGTAAAAACAATTGCTATGAAGCAAGAATAAGACCATCGACATCTTCACTGTGCAACAAGGGGTGGGCAATATGGCCTCGCCAACTTTGCTCACACCCAGAGAACACTTTTTATATTAGTAACTGAGCAAGTGATATCAAGTGACAGGCAAATACTGAGCTGCATGGTGAAGAGGCTTTTCATGTTGAGCCAGAAGACAAGAGGAAATTAATAACAGATAAGAAAACATACCTTCTTGGTTTGTTGTTTTGACATTATGCAATACAGTATATTGCCAGCTTACTGAGCCTTTCTTCAAAGCATGATGTGCACTTTATGCAGCAATGTAAACAAAGCAACTGCAAGTTCCAGAACCCAGCTTCACTTTGTTGAAATTCAAGATGCAGCAGGTGCACTCTTCATTTCGATCTGGTCGAACCCAAATGAGTTTGTCAATAATATCTGGTTAAGATATGTAAATGTATTCCTGAACTACTACACTTTCTGGATTAAAATTTAAAATGGCACTGCACCCTCCACAACAGATCAAATCCAGAGTTTAGAAGAGCAGCAGCTTTTTGCTTTTGAAATGTTTCTGTAAAATTTGAATACTGGCTAATGCATTCTTTGCTTGTCATTTTGTCACAGACGAAACACAGACCACAAAAGTAAGACACAACTTTCTTTTCTCTTCAGGGCTGAAATATAATCCCATGCATGCTGCTCTTCCTTCAGTACCTCATCCAAGTGGCCATTCTTCACACAAGAGCCAAGATTAAAATTGTTGACGGGCTATTCAATGCTGTGGTTCCACAGCTAAGGCAGGTGCTCTTATCGCCTGATGCCCACAAATGCACACTTGCCAGCAGGGGTCACTAGGCATGGAGCCCTGCCGGATTTTCTGCCCTCCGAAGCAAAAGGGGCTTAGGCCAATTGTAGCATCTCTTGGCCTGGCTGAGAAAAGCCAACAACAGATACTAGATATCGGACTTCTGCAAGCCTCAGTATCACCTGAGAAAGCACATGGTGCATCGGTTTAGCATTTCATTCAACAGTGCAGCACTCCCTCAGTACTGCCCTTAAGTGTCAGCCTAGATTATGTGCTCAATTCTCTGCAGTGAGGCTTGAACCCATGATCTTCTGGTCTCCAAGGTCAGAGTGCTACCACTGAGCCAAGGTTGACGCCAGTACATTTAATATAGAGGAGATATTATTTTTTGTTTTATTTTATGCAATTCAGCACATTATGCAGAATATTGTTCCTGTGGTTGAAATATGCTTGTGCGCTGTAATATTCAAGAATATTTCGGTACTCAAAGGGGATATCGTCCAATTTCATTTCTCTTTTTTGCTTGAGAAAAGACCAGAATCTTAAATATCTAAGTGTCTGTAGTTTTAAAACTGTTGGTACTGTTATTAAATGGTAGCAAGTTGAAACAGGAACATAAGTGAATACATTATTGCTAAATTATTCCACTAAATTATTGCTTAATTGTGCAGCCATACTAAAACGGAAAAAGGCAATTACTCAGAAGAAAAGCTACATCTGTCAGATTTTGAATGTGTCTAGTGAAATGACCTTCGAAACATCTCTGCTGACTAAAGCACACCACCCACCATTTGACAGTAGTGATAATGAAGCGAGAAAAAAAGTGATGGGAAAGTTTTGTCAGTGCAACCAACAGCTCACTTTTAGTGCGAGTCACGCTGCAGGGAGAAAACACCTTCGTCTGCCACAGCAGTGCTTTAACCTCTTGTGTCATCACATCGCAAGGGACTGAAGGAAGAAGCACTCCAAATCAACCTCCTGGACCATACTGAATTTGTGAAATCAACAAATTATTATATTAACTTAGAAAAATATTTTATGCTCCACTATTTTCTTGATTAATTTGACTCACTTCCTTATGTTCCACTCATTGGGGTCTATGAAGGACTTGTTAAAACCAGACCAGCGAAGCCAGACTGAGTGCAAATACTAGAAGCTCGACACATTTACAAATATTAATAACCGAGTAACATGAGCAATAAGATTTCTTGACTCTCAACCAGAAGGTCATGAGTTAAGAATCCCAGGGATACTTGTCACTCCAACTAGCTCAACTCGGTTGGTTGAGTTCCATCCGCTCTCAGCCAAGCTGCTGGGTGGAACACGGCACCATTTAAGAGGGGGTAAGGGTGGAGGTGGATAAGCTGACACAGGTCAATCTGCATCACTGAACCTTGCTCGTTACTAACCAATTATGAAGCAGCACCATCAGACGGTAGAAAGCTCTGCGACCCAGACTGTTCTGCCCTCTTATTTGTAGCGGACTGGGTCACTGGTTAGCAACACAGTTGTATGTGCGAGAAAAATCAGAAATTTAAACAAACAAAATGTAAAAGGGAGAGGGGAATTCTGTGCATATAGCTCAGCTACTTTAAAAAAAAAAAAAAAAATAGTTTCCCCTCCTTCTGTACCAGTAACTACAGGTGATATTAAAGAGACCAAGTTTCCTTGAGGACCATCATCTTCCAAATTTACTTAAAAAATAGATGTGTCAAAAGATTCAACATATATCGCAGGAACAAGATAGTACACTTGAAGTTATTCATAACATGTGTAAAACATTTCTTTGAGCGGTTAAAATGTCAAAGCTTTGAGGAGCGCTGACTTCCTAACTTTCTCAGAGATAGATTGAATTTCTATGCATTGCACCATTATACCACCAGCAGTTTGACTATATTCTTCAGCACACACCCAAAAACATTGGAGTGAAAATTTACACTGTTTTAGGAATAGAAATTTGTAGCTCAGAAGGAGGCCACTCTCGCCTTGTGCTGAAGTCAGGCCCCTCACAAAGGTTAATTTTACACAGTCCCATTTATAGAGAGAGAGATCTCAGCTACCCAAGGTTTTCTCGTCAAAGTTAGTTAAGTCAGAAAATGTTTCAAAAATGTTTCCAAAGTTTACAAAATACTTGCACTCATAAACAGCCAGTCAGTGCTTGAACACAATGCTAATTTCATGCCACTTTGATGGAGGCTCCCAATCCTAGCTACAGGGGCATCAATTTCATCCATTATCCAGACTCCACAGAGTGCAGTGTTTGCTGAGGCAGAAATATCATACCTCAGGAGAAAACGGACAATTTTCTGTCTGTCTTGCCAGTCTACATTTTAAGCTGATAGATGAGAATGGAACAACACTGGCACGTGAGGTTATGGAAGAGTCTGCCACTTGTCTGTCAAGAGAGCAGCGTCCCCAATGACCATGAGTAAAAAAAGCTGGGAGAAAAAAATGAAGATCTTCTGGCCAATTAAAGAATGAACACGAGACACGACCTCAGACACTAAAAGATTCTCTTTTATCCATCATAGCCATTTTGTAAATTGAGCTTATTGGCATAAGTCTGCAACCCGTCTGTAAATATACTTTATATTATAATTTATCAATTGCTACACAAGTCACAGAATTAGTGACCCTAGTTTGAAAGCTACAAGACTCCACCATTGTTCAGCATCATTCATGTACAGCCTCAGTGTATCCACAGTATCACCTAACAGCCAGCACGCCTAATTGACCCAATTTCGTAGAGTACTGCTTTGAAAGAAATTCTCACTAAAAAAATCAACAAACCAATTAAGACTGAAGAGAAAAAGACAGATCTGTTGCGACACGTATGCTAATTAATAAAGCATTCCAAAGGACAGAAGTAACAAGCCTTTTTTTATTGTGAGGCATATTTCTAGTGGAGCCATGAAAATTCATGAGAAGACACGATCAGCACAATGAACTCTATTGTCAAACCTTCCTGTTCAGAGGTCCCAATTAAGACAGGAAGCTGCCACCTACAGATCATCTGATTTGTCAGATGAGAAGCCAGTGCCTGAAACAATCAGATAAGCATTGTGCATTAAATCTGATTATGGTCCTATCTGCACCAGTAAAGGCCCTGCAGAGTATTATCTGTCACTAATATATTTTACCCACAGCATGCTCAGTTCCTATAACAGACCTTTTGCTGCATTCTGCTACCAGGATAACAAAGTACACCTGTTAGAAATGGTGGCACTCGTCTAATTCACCAATATTTTTAAGAAGTGAACAAACACTCTGGAGTCAAGAAAAATACAAGAGAGCAACTGATCTGATAGAACTTTCCAGGAAGGGTTTAGATACATCATTATATACAACTGGATTAGAGTGCTTTGCTGAAAAGCAGCCAGAGATTCCCAATTGTGACAGGCTCCAGGAGATATCACGTTATCATACAAAGCTGAATGACTTTCAGGAAACAAAATTACAAGCAAGAGACCAGTGACGATACACCAAGACGACTTTTTCTTCCTTCCCATTCCTATAAACTGAAAAGTTATGCTCATTTGAGGCAACTGAGGGACCAAAGTTAAAATCATTATTTTTTTTCGATACTCTTCCCACTCTAAGGGCTGGATTTTGCCAATGGGGAGCTTTTGGAGGTGGGACTCTCACTTGTCGGGTTTCAGTCCCGCCTCCATCGACTTCTGGCCAACCCACGCTATTTTCCCTTGATTGACCTTGTTAAACCCGCCCAGCCAATTAAAGGAAAGCCAGTTACAGAGAAAGTCAACGTATGGCGTTTCATCTGTCAAAAATTTGACAGATGAATTGCCATCGTTTGACAGCTCTGTGAAGCTGTGGATAATCCTCTTATCTGCCTGTTAACTACCTGTTAACAGGCAGTTAAGTGGCTGTAATCCCTTCCTGCCTCCAAAGAGACGGGACCCGGCGCGGGATGGCTACCCGCCTTCTGGCAAGATGGCACGGAGGTGGATTCTGCCATTTTGCCAACTGTCCCGCCTCCCCAGGCCTGGCAAAATCCAGCCCTAAGGATGAGGTTATTTCATTATCGGGTCCTGCTCTCGTCTGCCAAAATTGCTCACTATTCTAGAATCATTCTGGAATGCAAAGATAAACCCCGGCTCCTATTCTCTACTGCTAACCGTCTTCTTAAACCCCTCTCCCCTGTCTCCTCTACCCTCATCTCCGATAACAAGTGTGAGGAGCTCATGGACTTCTTTGTCTCTAAGATTGAGACCATCCGTTCAGCTGCCTCTGCCACTTCCCTTCCTTCCCCTAGCCCACTGGGCAAAGCTTCCTCTTAAGGTGGCCCCCTGCCCTAGCCCTGAACTCGCATCTTTCTCCAGTTTCTCTCCGATCTCCTCTCATGACCTCTCTGTGCTCATCTTGTCCATGAGATCCACCTCCTACTCCCTCAACCCTTTTCCCACCAAATTGCTGACCACCCAACTTCCTTTTCTGGCTCCCATGTTAGCTGACATTGTTAACGGTTCCCTCTCCTCAGGTACTGTCCCCCCTCCTTCAAATCTACCGTCATCACCCCTCTCAAAAAATCAACCCTTGATCCCTCCGTCCTTGCAAACTACTGCCCCATCTCCAACCTCCCTTTCTTCTCAAGTCCTTGAACTTGTTGTCGCCTCCCAAATCCGTGTCCCTCTTTCCCGCAATTCCATGTTTGAATCGCTCCAATCAGGTTTCCGCCCGTCACAGTACCGAAACGTGTCTCATCAAAGTCACGAACGACATCCTTTGTGACTTCTCGTCCTTCTTGACTTGTCTGCAGCCTTCTCCAATGCCTCTCCACCGTCGTCCAGCTGGGTGGGGCTGCACCTGCCTGGTTCCATTCTTATCTCTCTAAGCGTAGCCAGAGAATCACCTGCAACGGCTTCTCTTCCCATTCCCGCATCATTACCTCTGGTGTCCCCCAAGGATCTATCCTTGGCCCCCTCCTATTTCTCATCGACATGTTGCCCCTTGGCGACGTCATCCGTAAACACTGCATCATTTCCACATGTACGCTGACGACACCCAGCTCTACCTCACTACCTCGTCTCTCAACCCCTCCACGGTCTCTAAATTGTCAGACTGCTTGTCCGACATACAGTTCTGGATGAGCAGACATTTTCTCCAATTAAATATTGGGAAGACCGAAGCCACTGTTTTCGGTTCCCGCCACAAATTCCGTTCTCTAGCCACTGACTCCATCCCTCTCCCTAACATCTGTCTGAGGTTGAACCACACTGTTCGCAACCTTGGTGTCATATCTGACTCTGAAATAAGCCTCCGACCACATATCCGCAGCATAACTAAGACCGCCTATTTCCACCTCCGTAACATCGTCCGTCTCCGCCCCTGCCTCAGCTCATCCACTGCTGAAGCCCTCATCCATGCCTTTGTTATCTCTAGTCCTGACTATTCCAACGCACTCCTGGCTGGCCTCCCACATTCTACCCTACATAAACTTGAGGTCATCCAAAACTCGGCTGCCCGTGTCCTAACTCGCACCAAGTTCCGTTTGCCCATCATCCCTGTGCTCGCTGACCGACATTGGTTCCCAGTTAAGAAGTGCCTCAATTTCAAAATTCTCATCCTTGTTTTCACCCCTCACCTCACCCCTCCCTATCTTTGTAATCTCCTTCAGCCCCACAACCCCAGAGATATCTGCGTTCCTCTAATTCTGCCCTCTTGAGCATCCCTGATTATAATCGCTCAACCTTTGGTGGCCGTGCCTTCCGTTGCCTAGGACCTAAGCTCTGGAATCCCCTGCCTAAACCTCTCTGCCTCGCTATCTCTCTTTCCTCCTTTAAGACGCTCCTTAAAACCTACCTCTTTGACCAAGCTTTTGGTCACCTGCCCTAATTTCTCCTTATGTGGCTGGGTGTCAAATTTTTGTTGTTTTATAATACTCCTGTGAAGCGCCTTGGGACGTTTTATTACGTTAAAGGCACTATATAAATACAAGTTGTTGTTGTTGTTATTAATAAACAAGGGTTTGCTAGCACTAGCAGTGAGCATCATTGCTGCTTGGGATGTGCTGTTAGGATTTGCAATTCCTCCCAACTCGTGTTCCTGGCAGGAAGGCAGCTTCCATAAGACGACCAATTCTCCAATGAAAAAAAGACTTGCATTTCTATAGCGCCTTTCACGACCACTGGACGTTTTACAGCCAATGAAGTACTTTTTGAAATAACAACAGAAAATGCTGGAAAAACTCAGCAGGCCAAGCAACATCCGTGGAGAGAGAATAGAGTCGACGTTTCGAGTCAAACCCTTTGTCATGACTCAAAACGTTAACTCTGTTTCTCTCTCCACGGATGTTGCCTGGCCTGCTGAGTTTTTCCAGCATTTCTGTTGTTATTTCGGATTTCCAGCATCCGCAGTATTTTGCTAAAGTACTTTTTGAAGTGGAGTCACTGTTGTAATGTAGGAAACGCGGCAGCCAATTTGTACACAGCAAGGTCCCACAAACAGCAGTGTGATAATGACCAGATAATCTGTTTTAGTGATGTTGGTTGAGGGATAAATATTGGCCAGGACACCAGGGATAACTCCCCCTGCTCTTCTTCGAAATAATGCCATGAGATCTTTTACGTCCACTTGAGAGAGCAG
Source organism: Somniosus microcephalus (assembly GCF_052327205.1). Lineage (NCBI taxonomy): Eukaryota > Metazoa > Chordata > Chondrichthyes > Squaliformes > Somniosidae > Somniosus > Somniosus microcephalus. Next base: position 10,917,338 of record NC_141005.1, on the reverse strand, counting down.
ATGGGGCCTCAGTTGAACGTCTCATCTGAAACATGGCACCTCCGACAGTGCAGCACCCCCCTCAGCACTGCACTGGAGTGTCAGCCCCGATTTATGTGCTCAAGTCGCTGGAGTGGGACTTGAACCCACAACCTTCTGACTCAGAGGCGAGTGCGCAACCAACTGAGCCAGGTTAAAACAACTTAGACAGTTTATTTACAACCATGATAATACACAGAAGCAGATGGTACAAATACTTAAGAAAATAAAATTCACAGATGGTTGAAGTCTCCTCTTTAGTCTGTATTTCTTACAAAAGTCTTGTATATTATCAGAGTGTATGAAATAAGACTTCTGTAGACTTCTGAATGAGCTGATATACGAAGGTGATATGAAACTCCAGCCCACTGCAAATAACTCAGCTGTCAATTACATCAAACAAAGTTTGAGCAGTTAGGCCAATGGCTTTATGTTAAAATAAATCTTTCATGGCACAGGTGTTAATGTTAAGGAATTAACGATCTTCCTCTTAAGTATATCCCAAAGAGTCAGCTATTAGAAATAATGAATTTATCTACTTCCTCCAGACTGTGAACTGCCATATATTCGATTTTATTTTAGAAAAGCCACCTAGCAAACTATGATCAAATGAGTTTGACTGTAGGCCATGGCAGCAACAAGAAATTTAATTGAATCGGTGAATGTATCTGACCAGTTTTATGTATTAGGTACCAACTGGCACAGACAATGGATTCTCCAGCTAGAGGTATCCGAAGTCATTGTTAAAATCATCTAGGCCAGTCTGCCTCAATAAAAAATAAACTTTCAATATTGAATGTGCGACAACAACTCTGGTTCCATCATGTGATGGTTCCAGAAGGCAGCTCACCACCGCCTTCTCAAGGGCAATTAGGGATGGGCAATAAATGCTGGCTTTGCCAGTGATGCCCACATCCTGTCAACGAATAAAAAAAGTGGCATTGATATTCTCATGGCAAAAACTGCTAACAGCTTATTTTTTTTAATTACTGCAAAAGGAAGCGTAACCAGATTCTTTGGTAAAATAGATCTGATTTACTTCAAACTGTGATGACCTCAAATAACTTTAATATATGTAGTATTTCTACTGCACGAATGCCTCAATCTAGGAAACAACTAAAACAGCATCGAATTACAGAGACTGGTAAAATGGCTAAAAGTGCAGCATAATGCCAAGAGACTACTGTGAAAGTGCTGGTAAGGACTCCATGCATTACGTTTCTGTGAAAGCTGTAGATGCTGCCATAGAAATTAAGAGAGTTTTCTCCCTTATTTCCATTTCCCATTACCCTACCAAGCCATTCACCAGCACACATCTTCCATCAACTGTAATAAAAACAGAAAATATTGGAGAAACTCAGCAGGTCAGGCAGCATCTGTGAAGAGAGAAACAAAGTTAACTTTTCAGGTCGATGGCTGTTTGTCAGAACTGACGACTGATCATTGACCTGAAACGCTAACTCTGTTTCTCTCTTCACAGCTGCTACCTGACCTGCTGAGTTTCTCCAGCATTTTCTGTTTTTATTTCAGATTTCCAACATCTGCAGTATCTTCTTTTTGTTTCCACCAACTGTAAGCGTGCAATGGTTTGGGCCAACGACTTCTCCGAGGGCCATCCTCAATGCTGCTCTGCGACTAGCCAAAAGGAAGCATGATCCTGATGGGACCAAGCCAGACAATTCATTTCTCTGCTCCTTGAGAAGGACTAACTCACTTCCCTGTGGCACCTGGCTACTTCTGACACTGGTTGAAACTCATGCATTCAAATCCTTCAGTGAGCTACAAAATTAGTAGTCCTGTTAAAGTTGAGAGAAAAAAACCCAGCTTTTGCTGTAGATAATAATAGAAATCAGTGATCTACTGGATTTTCAATAGACTTGGAGTCGCTGAGTGAAGCTCCTTTTAAAGTATTCTTGTGGCTAGATGTGGCATCTGTTTTTTGTGTATTGACTCCAGGCTGTCTATGTTGCAAAACCAAGTGAAATAATGATTGCTAGTAATGTTTATATTTATAACTGGAGTGCTCCTATTCACATTCTTGTGAATAGCAAACAGCCTTTCAATTCATAGTACACTGGCAACATGAAACAATTTGCAGCACATTACTATTATACTTGGGGAGAACAAAAACAGCTTTAAAGACCAAAAGCATTTTTCCTTTACAACAATTAAAATCATTTGGCTAATTGAAGTCTTCTAGATGTTTTCAGACTTGATTTTCCTGTGCTTATATTAGGCACTAAAGAGTGGCGACAGACTACTGGGACTGTAGTGGATACGTTAACACACAGTAAATTAAGTTGAGTCAATTGGGAATCCTTGTTGGGAAGCAGTGGAGATTGGCAAGGATAGAGGAGGTGCTGGAGAGAGCTTGGACTGCAGAATTCTGTATGAGGGGAGGTTTGTGGAGGGTGGAAGGAAAGAGAGGGAAGTATTCGAGCAATCGATCCTCGAGGTGATGGAAGGCACTGGTCGGGTTTCAGCAGCGGTGGCAGCCTATTTTCTACAAGAATAAAAAGTCTTAGTGAAATCTTAATATTTTGCCGAGTATTAAATTGGCTACTTACAATGGAGCTACTTAGAACAATGCCCAACCTGGCATCACAAGTGTGAGAATGAAATGGTAAACGACTTCCTATAAAAATAACCGCACAGCCCAAGAAGGTCCCAGCTGATCTAAGCAGTAGTGGCAGTAGGCTGATAGATGTTAGAGAGGCAGATAAAAAAAACAGCCTGGGATCCTGTTCACGATCTCTATTCAGTGACTCTTACTGAAGTGTGCAGCTGTGTGGATGCTGGATGGGAGCAGGGTTAAGCTTTGCCGAGATGCCCTCCCCCTTCCTTCAAGACAATTACTCTGCAGACACTCATTGTCTAGCTTCACACAGGAAGATTGGCCTCTTAAGAATGGTAATGGAGGGTTGCTCATGCTAGTGGAACCATGCTGCCACCCCGCCATCATGAGTCACTGTCATCAGTCGCAGGAGGAGAGAAAATTGAAAGGGAGTAAAGTCAAGTTAACCAAAGAGTTGAGTATTTGTGGTCCCTTTGACTTGCAAAATATCTGCTACTCCCCCACATAGCTCCTTGTAGGAGAAGTACAGGGATGAAAATTTAAAATCTTATTTCACAGATTATCTCCCCCACTTCACCCACAAAAGTGGAGACTTGTGCTGGGGCACAAGCAGCCAGCGAGCACATCATCTAGGCAGCGAATATTAGAAGGTTTGGCCAAGGATAACTGCCACCCTCGCCTAACACACTTTTCAGCATAGGTCTGTGGACGACAACTAATAGTAGGAACCCTGGCAAATATCTTTTATTTTCCAAGCTGGGGGGCGGGAAGAGAGGAGGGGAGAATGAGCGAGTCAAATTCTAGTTTAACTTGTCGCTGATACAGCCGAGATCCGCTAATAGCGCAGAACAAGGACCAGCTTGGACCTTCAGGGTCTGTGTGTCACAGGACGATAGTCGGCAGTGCATTTATCCATTGAGCCAACAAAGTAACTGAAGTGAAGTGTTTTGTGTGTAATTCATGCAATCGCCTGGTTCAGGAACACTCTTGCATGCAGGTCTCCGCTTCCACAGGGTCGAACAGTTAACAGCAGAGAAATTGAAATTTTGACAGCCTTCCATAAAAACTCAGTCATATCCTGCACCCCAAAAATAAAAACCCTGAGTTATTTTGATAGGATTATGGCAGCTGTAAGCAATAATCCAGGTAGTCTAAAAAGAAGCAAAGCTGTTCTTCCAGTCAACACCCTGGTTTACTCCTATTTTCACACACTTAAGTAACTACATTCGAAGTTCCTCTTACGTCACCATTTGCTTGACAGTGGCATTAGATAATTTTCACTTGCTGGCAAAGATAGACAAAGGGCTTTATGAGTCTACAATAGTTAAACAATTTTGACTGAAGGAATGTTGCCTTCAATTATACAAACCTGGACATCGAAGGAATTGAAATGGTTCACTTCAGCTCTGATTGATCAGGAATAGTTCCTAGTCCAAGCATAAACAAGACTATCTATATTATCAGGGTGTACCAACATCATCTTAGAAAAGTGGTTAGTGTTTGACAGACACGCCTTCAGACTTTTAAAATACCCTGATGATGGGAACTGAGGGAATGTTTAGAGAAAGCCAGCTCTGCTCGAGGTGTTTTTCATTGTTTTCACAACAAAGTAAAAAGCTTTAGTCAATCCCAAAATGCAGACATTATTATTTATAGCAGCTGCCGTGTGTCTGTAAGATTAAAGATTTTGCAACTAAATTGCTGACATAGTTCCACAAAATGAGTCATATCTTAACCATGAAACCACTTTTGATTTCAAACCAGTTGTAGATTCTGCACATCTTAATATAGAAAAACCAAACTGACCAAGTACCCAAAGGGGATTTGCACTTTTGTGATTGAGCGACTGACGATTCTTAATTAATGTACATGCCAAAGTGACCACAATGATGAGTCTCTATCCCACATCCTTTAAACAGCACTCACACAAGGGGATAGCAAAATACTGCAGACGCTGCAAATCCAACATCACAGCAGAGAATGCTGGAAAAACTCAGCAGGGCAGGCAACATCCCAACTCCAATTTCTCTCCAGGGATGTTGCCTGACCTGCTGAGTTTTTCCAGCATTCTCTGTTGTTATGTCACACAAAGCGAGTTACTCCACTCGACTGCAGGCCGACTCTATTCCCGTTTACAATACCACATATTGGGGACCTCGGACTGCAATGATACGTTATTACCACACACTATCATCCGCTCGTCCTGTGTATGGAAGTGTGTGGCATATATTTCAACAGGGATTCAGGAGTGACTGCAGTGACCATTTTCGCAAAGACAAGCAGTTGGGGTTGAATTCTGTGTTAGTGAAACGGGACAAACCTTACTGCCCTTTCATGGTGTGGAGTGCAATCTGTTAATGAAGATCGAGTGATGTCTTAAATAAGGACAGGCCAGGTTGTAGAACTTAACTTTTTCTCTATGCAAATTAAGTCATTTCTCTTGACTGATATGGGAAATCTACAGGGACCTTCCCAATTGACATTACAGTGCCACATGGCCATTTAAAATCATCAGTTCTCCATGGCTTTCAACAACTTGAAAACAGGAAATATTTTGTGTATGCTTCTCTTAGATCCCAAGCAACCTGTTGTCACAGAGTGAATAGAGACCTGTCACAACCATCATGTTACTTTCCCTGCTTTAAAGAATTTAGGAATAATATTAATTATACACACAGATAGGTGGTGGTAAATTATGGACAAGGCCCTAGTATTGTGTGATTCAACGACATCAGAATTTATTCCTGGGCATTCATAAGTCCACAAACAGTTTTCCCCCTTATGGTTGTAGGGAAAAGAGTATGTGGTGTGCCAAACCTGAATGGCAGCAGTTGTCACCAGTCTTTTAATTGCCACTGATTTGCAGTTTGTTACTCCCCATGCATTTCACACCTTGAACCATTTGACTCCTTGCTAGGCAGCCCACTCAATCATCTAACCCCATTCATCTCAGCTCTTCAATCAGCTGGTTTTGCAGAAGCTGGGCATTCAGCCTGTGAGCACCTGATGCTCTGCTCAGCCTATTTTTAAATATTAAAGATGGTAGTATTTACAAATCTTATCTCGTGTGTTGAACGTAGTCTCAGCATTACATTTGGTCATCTCTTCTAGCTCGTTATCTTTCCTTACACCGCTGTGAAGCATCTTGGAATGTTTTTCTACATTAAAGGTATTGTATAAAGCCAAGTTGTTGTAAGATGGTTTAAAATGTAAGTGTATTAAAGAGGTACAGGTATTTAAATTACTACACTGAAATATCCAAAACTCAGTAACCAATCTTACTGAATCTATATTCATGCCACAAAAATTAATGTTGATGTACCATAGAATTAAATATATCTAACGCCTTCTTGAATATATTTAATGAATTGGCCTCAACTGCCTTCTGTGGTAAAGAATTCCACAGGTTCACCACTCTCGGTGAAGAAATTCCTCCTCATCTCTGTCCTAAATGGCTTACCCCTTACCTTTAGACTGTGACCCCTAGTTCTGGACTCCCCCGCCATCGGGAACATCCTTCCTGCATCTAGTCTGTCTAATCCTGTTAGAATTTTATAAGCTTCATTGACAACACAAGTATCATTCTAGCTATGTCCATTTTCTCCTCTCCCCCAGTCTAAATGTTGGTCTACAGTGTGTGCTTTGGCTGCTCTGTCAAACAGTTGCTTTAAGTTTAAGATAACCTGCTCCATTCTTCAGTGTCCATCCCGCTACCGATTGAAGTTACCTGTGGAGCGTCAGGACTGTACTTCAGTGCACTGCTGGTTTCTTAGCTTTACTTTGCTGTGGTGTTGGGTCCTGGAGAGAAATCTGCTTTCTCCTGGGTTTCCAATGGCTGAAGAGTCAGTAACCAGAGGGGCACAGATTTAAGGTGACTGGCAAAAGAACCAGAGGCGACATGAGGAAAAACGCAGTGAGTGGTTAGAATTTGGAATACACTGCCCAATGGGGTGCTGGATACAGATTCAATAGTAGCCTTCAAAAGGGAACTGGATAAATACTCGAAGGAGAAAAAAATCGCAGGAAGATAGGGAAAGAGCGGGGGAAGTGGGACTCACGGGGTTGCTCTTCGAAAGAGCTTGGCGCAGGCTCAATGGGCCAAATGGCCTCCTTCTGTGCTGTACTGTTCTGTAAAGCATAGCTGAATGCAGATTAAGGAAAATCTGAGAGTAAGAGGCTGAGACTTCTCATGTAGGTCCTCATGGACCTGGCAGAAGTCCGGTAGCACCTCAACTGCCACTTGTTCATCAGGGGATTTTTCAAACTGCTCAATATCTACAACGTGGGGAGGTCCAGCTTCACATTCCAGTCGCAACTGATAGTCATACTTCCAAAAAGGAAGCTGTGCAATGCTTAGCTGCAGGAGGCTGGAAAAACGGTCAAAATATGACCCACCAGTCAAGCACACCGCCTTGTGAGTCAACTAAGGAATGGCATAGACAGAGACAATGGAAAATTTTCAATCCTCCCAGGCAGCAGGATAGAATTAGTGGTTGCGGAAGAGGAGAGAGGGAATCTCTTTCAATAACTTGGTACAATAAACTAACCTTGAAAACTGAGCTAATTATTTTTCATTCCAAAGACAACTGTTGAAAATAAGTTACGCCGTTGACAGATGAAAAGCAGCAGTGATATCTATTTTGTAAAAAAAAAATCTTTACTGTCGTCTAATTGGAATTGAACTGTTTTCTCCTTTTAAGTTGCATCACTGTCATTGTTTTTTGCTGTTTTTACTATTCCTTTAGGAAATATATGTGATAACATCTGATTGGCCTTTCAATGTGGTTGAGATTCTAGACATGAATGTGCATTGAGATTGACATCTTCCAGTCCAATTACTGTGTCTCACTTAACAGAAATAAGTAACTGAAAAACCTCATCACACTTCCTGTTTTGGCTAATATGACAGCCACATGGTTTTTAAAACAATCATTTAACATTTTCAGTACCAAATTTATCTGTCGGTTTCCAAATCAGAAACATACTTTTTTGTGCAACAACTACAAAAGTCGTATTGAAGGCAATGGTAGAATGCAGAAGGCAGAATTTTCCAAGAGGTGAGCTTCTGATCTCAGTCATGTCAGAGGGAGGTGCAGACCACACACAGGTTTGGGGGTGGGGAGAAATTCAATGGCCACTGTATAGCATTGACAGAGGGGTAACAAAATACTTGAGCACAATAATCTAGGCTGACACTCCAGTGCAGTACTGAGGGAGTGCTGCACTGTCAGAGGTGCTGCCTTTCAGCTGAGACGTTAAACCGTCTGCCCTCTCAGGTGGGTGTAAAAGGTACCATGGCACTATTTCGAAGAAGAGCAGGGGAGAGACGGTGTCCTGGCCTATATTTATTTCTCAACCAGCATCACTGAAACAGATTACCTGGTAATTATCTCATTGCTGTTTGTAGGACCTTGCTGTGCGCCAATTGGTGGCCGCATTTACTACAGTGACTATGAGAGCATGGGCCTTACACTAAACATCCGTAAGACAAAGGTCCTCTACCAACCTGCCCCCGCCACACAGTACTGCCCCCCCATTATCAAAATCCATGACAAGGCCTTGGACAACGTGGACCACTTTCCATACCTCGGGAGCCTACGGTCAACAAGGGCAGACGTTGATGACAAGTCCAACACCGCCTTCAGTGTGCCAGTACAGCCTTCGGTCACCTGAGGAAGAGAGTGTTTGAAGACCAGGACCTCAAACCCGGCACTAAGCTCATGGTCTACAGAGCAGTAGTGATACCCGCCCTGCTGTATGCCTCAGAGACATGGACCATGTACAACAGGCACCTCAAAGCACTGGAGAGGTACCACCAATGCTGCCTCCACAAGATCCTGCAAATTCATTGGCAGGATAGGCGCACCAACGTCAGTGTTCTGGCTCAGGCCAACATCTCCAGCATCGAAGCTTTGACCACGCTCGATCAGCTCCGATGGACGGGTCACATCGTCCGCATGCCCGATAAGAGAGACCCAGGTGGGCAGAGGAAACGCGTCAACGACACCCGCAAAGCCTCCTTGAAAAAGTGCAACATCCCTACTGACACCTGGGAATCCCTGGTCCAAGACCGCACAAAGTGGCGGAGAAGCCTTCTTCTTAGACAGTCCCTCGGAACCGAGGATGACTTGCTTCCACATTAAAAATGAGTTCGCAGGTGACTGATGAGTCCAATGCGGGACCTACAGTCTCTGTCACAAGTGGGGCAGACTGTGGTTTGGGGGGGCGGGTGGGTGGGGTGCTTGGGTTGACGTGCGCTCCTTGCGCTTGGCTTCCGCTTGCTCCCGGCGAAGAGACTCGAGGTGTTCGGCGCCTTCCCGGATGCTTCTCCTCCACTTTGTGCGGTCTTGGGCCAGGGATTCCAGGGTGTCGGTGGGGATGTTACACTTTTTCAAGGAGGCTTTGAGAAGGCGCTGAACACCTAGAATCTCTTCGCTGGGAGCAAGCGGAAGCGAAACGCAAGCAGCGCACATCAACCCAAGCACCCCACCCACCCGCCCCTTCAACCACCATCTGCCCCACCTGTGACAGAGACTGTAGGTCCCGCATTGGACTCATCAGTCACCAGCGAACTCATTTTTAATGTGGAAGCAAGTCATCCTTGGTTCCGAGGGACTGCCGAAGAAGAAGAACACTTCAAATGTATTTCGTTGGCTGTAAAGTGCTTTGGGATGTGAAAGGCACTATATAAATCCAAGTTCTTTCTTTTAGTCATCCTGACAGGATATCCTGCTACAATATTTACACCCATGAGACAAAGCAACTCTCACACACTGCAAGGTTAGATTCTCCACCCTTCCCTTAGGCTGCCAATTCCAAGTGATTAGCTATGCCTTCTCTTGCAGCTAGGTCATTAATATTAAGCATTTCTGTCTTTTACGTGGCCATGGCAACTAGCTCTTGTTAAGACATCCACCTAGACAGAGTTGACTCCTCTGCTCTTTCAAATGACCAACACTTAAGATAAATATAGTATATGTCAGTTAGTCATACAAATTAAAATGGCCACCGGGTGGCCAGCTACCAAAATTGCATAAATAAATATTAAAAATAGAATAGGTTTTATTAGAAAGACAGAGCTTCAATCGGTCACACCTTGGTCTGGACAAAGATAGCATATCTTTGGAACTGTAGTGGTGGGGACACTACAATGTGTCACATGGTCCGTATATCTGCCTGGAACATACCCTGCCACATCAATTATTTTGTCACACCATTATCATGCACGAATCGATTGGGCTATGGTTCCTACTTCAAATATGAAGTAGAGCTTATTCAAAGTTTTAGAGCTGTTGGGAATTTACACAGTAACACAAGTATATATAACTGGTGGCAGACATTGATATAATGCTACTGTTCCACACGCTACTTACGGAGAGGAATCAGAAGTCCAGACTTATCAACAATAGTCTACTGCTATGATGATGTCATTGCTAATTTTATAAGTTCTAATAATAATTCAGCTATAAATTCTAGTCTGTTTCAAATTAACGGATGTCCCTTATCATAATGCACTCTCTGGACAATGTGGATTAGCTAACTTTTGCATTAGAATAGTGTGAAAACTCTGACCTTCCTTCCTTTGTTTCGTCCCATTCAGTTTGAAAGTAGTTTAGTAAAAGCTAGATTTACTTGGGCAGTCCAATGCTGTATTTGGGCACTGACACACTGCCATGGAATAATAAAATGCAATTTCCCCCTATAGTCCGATTCCCCACAGGTTGAGCTTTGCCATTAAGACAATCAATGTGGGAAAGTATGAAGTGGAGTGAAATGGAAGAGGATGGAAAACATGAGGAGCAACCAACCTGCTCTGTTATTACCCTGTTTTTAAAAAATTCGTTTATGGGATCAGGGCGTCGCTGGCAATGCCAGCATTTATTGCACATCCCTAGTTGCCCTTGAGAAGATGGTGGTGAGCCGCCTTCTTGAACCGCAGTAGTCCGTGTGGTGAAGGTACTCCCACAGTGCTGTTAGGGAGGGAGTTCCAGGATTTTGACCCAGCGACGATGAAGGATCGGCAATATACTTCTAAGTCAGGATAGTGTGTGACTTGGAGGGCAACTTGGAGATGGTGGTGTTCCCGTGCGCCTGCTGCCCTTGTCCTTCTAAGTGGAAGAGGTCGCTGGTTTGGGAGGTGCTGCCTTGGCGAGTTGCTGCAGTGCATCTTGTAGATGGTACACACTGCAGCCATGGTACTCCGGTGGTGGAGGGAGTGAATGTTTAAGGTGGTAGATGTGGTGCCAATCAAGCGGGCTGCTTTGTCCTGTATGGTGTCGAGCTTCTTGAGTGTTATTGGAGCTGCAATCATCCAGGCAAGTGGAGAGTATTCCATCACACTCCTTACTTGTGCCTTGTAGACGGTGGAAAGGCTTTGGGGAGCCAGGAGGTGAGGCATTTGCCGCAGAATACCCAGCCTCTGACCTGCTCTTGTTGCCACAGTATTTATGTGGCTGGTCCAGTTAAGTTTCTGGTTAATGGTGACCCCCAGGATGTGGATAGTGGGGGATTCAGCGATGGTAATGCCATTGAATGTCATGGGGAGGTGGTTAGACTTTCGCTTGTTGGAGATCGTCATTGCCTGGCACTTCTGTGGCGCGAATGTTACCTGCCACTTATCAGCCCAAGTCGTCCAGGTCTTGTTGCATGCGGGCATGGACTGCTTCATTATCTGTGGAGTTGCAAATGGCGCTGCACACTGTGCAGTCATCAGCAAACATCCCCATTTCTGACCTTATGTTGGAGGGAAGGTCATTGGTGAAGCAGCTGAAGATGGTTGGGCCTAGGACACTGCCCTGAGGAACTCCTGCAGCAATGTCCTGGGGCTGTGATGATTGACCTTCAACCATCACAGCTATCTTCCTTTGTGCTTGGTATGACTCCAGCCAGTGGAGCGTTTTCCCCCTGATTTCCATTGACATCAGTTTTACTAGGGCTCCTTGATGCTAGACCCGGTCAAATGCTGCCTTGATGTCAAGGGCAGTCACTCTCACACTTCACCTCTGGAATTCAGCTCCTTTGTCCATCTTTGGACCAAGGCTGTAATGAGGTCAGGAGCAGAGTGGTCTTGGCAGAACCCAAACTAGGCATCAGTGAGCAGGTTATTGGTGTGTAAGTGCCGCTTCATAGCACTGTCGACAGTGCTATGAGTTAAGAGACAGTTTTAAGTTAAGAGACAGCCGAGGCAAAGGCTTGTTCACCCTCTCATATCAAGAAATAGAGTTGGGGGGGAATTAAAAAATGACTTGTAAAATAGCTAGGGAAGGAGGGTGTGTTTAAGATTTGGTTTTAAAGAAAGTCAATTAGAATTGAAATGGATCTAAATGAGCCTAATCTGACACTCTATTGATCTCCTGCCACATCGTACATAATGTACCCCATCACTCGTCAGCACCCCGAGAGGGAAAGGGTAACAAACTGCAAGAAGGATGCAAATTGGATTGAACCAGTATTTTAAATTAAACTTGCTTAGGTAAGTGTTTGATATGGTAATCCACATCATGGGTTTCCTGAACACAACACTTGCGCTATATTTTACTGAAAGCACAATGTAGTCTATTCTTTCCAATTTTCTCCCCTTTCTCCATACCTGAAGGCTGGCTTGCCCTTTAGTTTCTCTTCATCTTTGCCTTAAACTTTGGTTTGAAAGTACACGGCAGTGTATTCTTTTTCCAATATTCTCCCCTCTCTAGCTCCTTGAAGGTACTTGCTGGGCTACAGTTCCACAGTGGCAGATGCACCTCCGGTACCCTGCTCAAAGTTATGCTTCTTTACGTATGAGCTGAGACAGTGAATGTTGGCAGCTTGATCCGACTCATGGCATTGCAGCTGAGCCCAGTCGTTACCAGGCATCCACACACTTGCACTTTCCAGCAGGTCCACTGGATCGTGATCAGGAGCAGGTATGCTGTCTGATGTTTCCTCCTCCCTAGCCCAACGATGTGGAGTTCAATTGTAATGCTCTGGCTCCAGCTGAGCTTAACGCAAGTCTAAATACAGTCGGCTTGATACTAAATGTTTCTTGGTAAAGGACTCAATCTAGTCACAGCTAACCTGAATACATTAACAAACTAGCATTCATACAGTGTCTTTCATGTCCTCAAGATGTCCCATAGCGCTTCATAGCTAATACTTCTGAAGCATGGTTGTAATGAAGGGAAATGCAGCCGCCAAAGGTGCACACAGCAAGGTCCTGTAAACATTCCTGATATAAATGACTTGGTCATCTGTTTTTGGTATGTTGGTTGAGGGATAAACGTTGATCAGAACACCAGGAGATTTTCTGAAGGTCTTACAAACAGCCTTGATATAAGTGACCAGTGACGTAACAAAACTCACTACGCACTTGGTTCGAGTATAAAGCAAGGCTTTAATCAACTTGTTTCAGAACATGGAGGTCTAGTTGTACTTCACTAGTTCCTGTCTTACAAAATGTCCCTGAGCAAGCTGGGCCCACGCCCGAGTATTTATACTCCTTGGACGGCGCCACCAGCTGGCCGTCCAGCGTTATTTCATGAGTAGTTTCTTTATGATGATGAGATTTATAACAACCAGTAAATAAATTGTTTTTTGGTAGTATTAGTTGAGGGATTAACTGGGAGAATTTTCCAGCTCTTTTGAGTAGTGCCATGCAATGTTTTTACATCCATCTGAGAAGGTAGATGGGGCCTCGGTTTAACGTCTCATCCGAAAGACAAACAAAAATATCTTTTCAAAAAACATTTTTATGTCTGGCACTAGAGTATATAACTCTGCAATAAATCTCATTAGTACCTCAGGATGTGGCAATACCTTTCCACTGAATGAACCTTGAAACCCTTCACACCTTGTTTGAACCGACAAAACCCTTTCCTCAGTTTTCCATTTTAACTCCTTAACAGTCCACCTGTATTTCCTCATTTCTTTGACTTACTTTACTTTTGTTTTTCTCAGTAACCATTTGGTTTTCCAGAATGCTGACAAGATGCATATTATGATTATAACTATGTTATCCATTAGCAACAGGTTGACCAAGGTTAAAGGCAAAAGTGAAGAGAAAACTGGAGGGCGAGTCAGCCTTTTCCAGTCTCACTAGTTGCTTTTACATTGCGCAAGGTCGATGATAGTGTAGTTGGGTTCTGGACTGCAGGCCTTGTACATGCGGCTGCAGGCCAAATGTAAAACTGCAAGGACTCACCAAGACTGGCAGTCCAACACATCTGCTAAGAATAGCAGTTGATCATTGAAGGTCTCACCACTACCTGTGCTTTGGAAACCAGCCGCACGATCATGGGCCTTGCACAGTGTTAAATTAGAGACTAACTGAGTTAGCTTCATCAATGCAAGCTGAACTGTGTCCAAAGGTGTTTTTACAGTGGTGCTCGTTTAATTATGATCACAAAGGGTGGTTGGTATCTGCATCAAAAACAAAACGCTGGAGATACTCAGCACTCAAGGCAGAATCTATAGAGACAGCACAAATCGGTTACTGTTTCAGGTATAAAAACCTCCTCCGAATTGGTGTTATCTGTGTGCCTCCTTAACACATTTATTTACATACGATCTCATGAACTGAGCTGCTTTCAGGCTAGTCTGAAGTAGGAGTCCTCGATTTTTCTAATCAAATTATTCATGGATGCAAAAGGACAGACCCCCAGTGACATCACGGGGTGGCTTAGCATTGTGTACAAACTCGCAACTGGTATCGCTTTCTGTAAGTATGCCATTTTTCATTATGTAATGGGGAAGGGTATGGGTGTACTCTGAATAAAAGTATGATCATTGCAAACCTGATTTTTTTTTTCCTCAAAAGCTGGCAAATGGGCCTATCTTAGAGAATTTTTAATGAAACCTTAATAATGATCACAGATTAGCAGCTTACTTTTATCATGTAGTTCGTCATACACACAAGATGTGCATTGGAAAGCCAATTCACAAAAAAACATTTGCAGACAAAGAATTCATATTTTATCAATATGCAAATATTTATAGCGCATTTGACATGTTTATAATTCCCTGGAATTTCGTAGGCTGATTAATGCTTTTCAATTAGAGCCCACTGTGATCTTATCAAGTGGGCGTTCTACTGAAAACGAAAACATGATAACAACTAACGGCTCATCCTGAAAATCAGTAGGTGTTGCATTGCAACCACTAATGAAAACAAAGCTTGAAGGGCTTACGAGCAAACTATTGGCTTAAACTTACTTCCTTGATGTCCTGCTTACAATATCAAAACAAATATTTATATGTCAGTTGGTCTATACAAATTATCACTTCACTGAAGAGATAGTTTGTTTTACTATTGAAGCATTAGGTGCCTGCATATAATGGGTGATAATGCCAGCAACTTCACTGAAGGACTGTAGGCAAGAACCACAGTCATTTGTTAACAGAATATTTATGGGTTTCAACCCAAAGGATCTCCTGTAATATGATATACTCCTAGTTTTATAAAACTTCTGCTGTACTGTACAGAACTGTGTACAGTAAACTCATTCCACAAGCAGTCACAACAATACTTCTGCTTGAAAGTGCACATTTATATACAGTATTCATTAGCTTTTTTAGTCCAACTCCATTTTGCATAAATTTTCTTCCACAGGGAAGTTCCTCCCACAACACCTGACTGCTGTGTTTCATCACATCTGCACCTTATATTGGGCAATCCAACGTCTTCTTCAATTTAGTGGCCTTGTGTTGGCTGGCTGGCGTCTTTTTTGAATGCTAGTACCTACTAGTGGAAGAGAGAAATTGCATAACACTAGCGGCACACTATGTTACAGCTTGCCATAAACAGAGGGACAACCACTAAAGATAAGATAAGAGTATATATAAATTATATGAAAGTATATTTATACACTCAGGGATATATCTGTTTATACACTGTATGGATAGATCTGTATTTTTGTGAACAAACATGAATGTTTTCCGATGCTTTGGCAACATAAGATGTAACTTGTCATGCCAATAAAGCGATTTGAATTTGAATTTGAATTGAACTTGGTCAAAAAATGACATTTTAAAAAAATGTCTGAATTATTACTGGTGCAAAGCCATACAGGCCAAAAGATACAACATCCAATCCCCCCAGTGTGTGCTGAGTTCACTGATTTCAGCTGAAACAGCAGTTGGAGAGTTACAATCTGAGCTTTGGGAGGGGCAGGGAGGAAATCAGGCACTGTTCCCATTTCTGATTGGATTCCTGCTGTAACGTGCATGTGTCAGGATCCACGTGGCTCTGATGGTCCATGCAGTTAAATAGCATGCCTGCGCAAACGGTCTTGGCTTATAAAGAATGGCCACTTGGGAGAAGTATCTGAGCGTTGTCGGCGCCCATGAAGCCATACTACAGCAACGAGCAATGTTTTCTGGAGAGAAACATTACCACCATTAAATATTTACTTTTTTATCAGGACAAATAAGGGCTTTGATACTTCTGTCAGGTTCAAAGCTTCATTCCTGGCCGTACTACATGTTCTTCTCATGCTGATCATGCTTCCTGAGTTGGTTTCTTCTGGCTCGACACACAGGCGCCCAGTGCTTCAAAGCTCTGGGATACCTATCCATATACAAAACTACTTGTATCGAGCATCGTCTCTCATACTGTGGAGTGCCAAAAGAAAGGAAGGACAGTAAATTTCTTGCTGGCTTTTGATAACCTGACTTCTCCCCCGTGACCAGTAACTGTGACTGAACGCAAGACTGCTTCCCACAGGGAGTACCTGAGCAGTGGGTCTGAAAGGAAGCAGCCAGGTTGAACACAGGTCCATCTTAACAGTTAAACATCACAAATGTGCTCCAGACCTCCAGATGATCCATTAGCAAAACCACAGGAGATCTACTACTTTAATCAAAGCTATAAATTACAACTTTCCCAATCAACAGGGTAGTTATGGTGCCCATTTAAAGGTCAGCTTAAGTAATGTAGTGAAGTTTAGGCTTTTCATGACATTTGTTTTCCCTGCTGGTTCTAAGGCAGGTCACCTAGGCACCCAATAATTAAATATTTAGAGTTCCTCAGTTACCAAGATATCTCTTTCCTTTGAAGAATAGTGGATATGCTGAGCCCATTGACACTACCAAACCTCAGTGACAACATTTCACCTAGATCTTTTTCACTCCATTATTTCTTTCCCTTTACTCTTCTAAATGTATCCACTCATGCCAGAGTTTTGGTTTTGGTTTTTTCATACGAGCACCGACGGCCATCAAGTACCATGCCCAACAAGAGCTTAGGTAGTGAATGCTGGCAGGCTTATTGATAACGGGGCACAGCTGGATTCAGTGTGTCCTCACCGGACAGCCACAAACATGTATTTCCAGCTCGAGGCATTGGATAGTAGTATGGATTGGAAACCCTTGCTCAGAAAGGCTGAGGCCAATTGAAAAACCTCACTACTGCCTCAGCTGAGAGCACCAGATATGGGATATTCCTCGTATGCATGGCTGACCCACCTGTTGAGCTACTGGGACAACTATTACCCACCTGATTTAAATGCATCAAATGGAAATTATAAATTACTCTGATTAAACAATTAGCAGCAGAGGAGAAAACACCCCAAAAGAAAAATTTAAAGCAAGATGATACGCAATATCATGAAAAGTTTGGTTAAGAAACAAGGATACTTGGTTGAAGACTTCAAATGGAAAGAGAGCTTATTCACTTTGCACTGAACACAGTATCTGATTTACCAGCTTTTTAAGCACTTCTCTGCAGCCATTGACATAGTCAATCACACCATACTCCTGCAATGCCTCTTGTCCACCTTGGTGGGGCTGCTGTTGCTGGATTCCATTCTTACCTATCCAATCATAGTATCTCTACCAATGGCTACTTTTCTCATCCCTGCACTGTCATCTCCAGAGTCCCCAAAGATCCATCCTTGGCCCCCTCCTCTTTCTCATCGATATGTTACCCCTTGGCGACATCATCTGCAGACACAAAGTCAGTTTCCAGATGTATGCACTGACATCTAGTTCCATCTTTCTACCCCTCCATTGTCTCTGTGCGGTCAGATTGCTTGTCTAACATCCAGTCTTGGATAAGCCGCAACAATGGGAAGACCGAAGCCATCGTCTTTCGTCTGGCCACAAACTCCACACCTTTGCCACCAACTTCATCCGCCTCCCCAGCCAGTTCAACCAGAATGTTAGCAGCCTCTATTGGACCACGAGATCAGCTTCCAACCCTATATCCTCACCATCAGACGGACCCCCTACTTCCCCCTCTGGAACAGGTGAGACTCCAGAGAATTTCAGTCAGTGGTTTCAAACCCTCATGCATTGTTGAGTTAACAGAAGCTTTGCATAAAGATAAACTGTATGGTGGAAACTTGCAACTACTTGCACAAGAGCTCTCAGCTAATGGCTTCAGAGCTCGTGATTATCAGACCAGTCAGGCACATTTATTGCTGCTTTTTGTGAAATGTTGCTGCATGTTTTTTCAGGTTTTGTTGGAATAAGAATTGAATCAATAGAGGAAGTATTATTACTGGGAATCATATGGAAATACACAGATTGGTTTGCATGAAAAAATCAAATATTTGCATACTGGATATCAAGTTTATATACATCTGGTTAATGGTACCATGATCTTACGCTACTGCTATTTTTCAATTTTCTGAGACAATGTAGCGCTACATGCAATCTTCAGCTGCGAAAGCTCAGTTGTAACTGCAGTGGCCAATATTGACTATACTCATGATTCTTGTCCCACATTACGAGCTTAACTCTTAATGCCCCTGAAGTGACCTAGCAAATCACTCAGTTGAAAACAATCGTTTAAAGGTTCACAAATAAGGGGGATCGAACTCATACGGATCTAACAGCAATGACAACCATTGCATCAGGACAGAACTTAGGCAATCTCAGCCCAGTTGGCCCTGCAAAGTTCTCCACACTAACATGTGGGGATTGGTGCCCAAGTTGGGAGAACTGTCCCACAGACTGGAGGGAAAAAGATGGAAGGAGTGATCAATAGTGCCAGCAGGCACCTGCTCACCAATGCTCAATTTGGGTTCATAGAAACAGGAGTAGGCCATTCAGCCCCTCTAGTCTGTTTCACCATTCAATTAGATCATGGTTTAGTGCCAGAACCATGCGGCTTCAGAGCTCATTACCACCTCCAGACATGGACACCAAAGCTCAATGCTAGAGGAGAGGCGAGAGCTGCCTTCAATGTCAAGACAACCTTCCAATGAGTATGGCACCAAGAAGCCCTGCCAAACCAGAGGTCAATGAGGGTCAAAGGGAAAACCCTCCAGTGGCTGAAGTCATACTTGACACAAAAAGATGGTTGTGGGTGTTGGGAGGCCATTCATTGCGGCCCCAGGACATCGCTACAGAAATTCCTCAGGAAAGTATACCCAGTCAGGGGTGGGAGTGCTTGCTGATGATTGTATAGTGTTCATCTCCATTCACAATTCCTCTGATAAAAAAGCAGCCCATGCCAGCCTACAGTGGGACATGGGCAACATCCAGTCTCGTGCCGACAGGTGGCAACTAACATCTGTGGCACAGAAGTGTCAGATAATGACCATCGCCAACAAGAGCATATCCAGCCATCTTCTCCTGACTCTAAATAGTACCACCATCACAGAGTCCCCCACCATCAACAACTTTTGGGTCCTCATTGACTAGACACTTAACTGGATTAGCCACATTAACTGCGTGGCATATAGGACAGGACAAAGGCTGGGTATTCTACTACAAGTGGCTCACCTCCCGACTCCCTCCATATCTCTTCACAAGGTTCAGGTGAGAACTGCAATGGAATACTCATCACTTGTTTGGATGGGTGCAGCCACAACACTCAAGAAGCTTGACACCATCCAGTTAGAGCTTGATCTGCACCCCTGCCAATGGACTCGATATCCACCCCCCACCCCTGACCCCCAAATCACTGGCACATTATGGCTATAGTATGTTTGGTTCACAAGATGCACCGCAGTACCTCACCAAGGTTATTTCAACAGCACTTCCCACCCCTGTGACCTCCACCACCGAGAAATACAAAAGCAACAATGTCATGGCAACAACACCTCCGAGTTCCCATCCAAATCACACACCATCCTGACTTGAATGTATATCGCCATTCCTGCAGCGTTGCTGGGTTACTATCCTGAGAAAATAGCCCACTGGCACTTGCTCGAGGTTCAGTCATGAAAGATTAGCCACTTTGTTGAGGTAACTGAGGGTGCACCCGAACTGTTCCTCAACATGATTTAGTGCTTTTGGTGGTGAAGGGCAGCCATTAAAATATACTTTTTTCCTCCTAATTTTTCCACCTCGCTCTCTCGTGGGTTCTTTTTACCCCAGCAGTGAGTGCAACTTCAACCCATCTGTGATACTTATCTTGGTGCTGCTCGGCTAGATCAAGCAGAGACACGGCCAGGAGATTTGGTCAGGAATCCGCTAGTTTAGTTTAAGAGCAAGGGCATCTGTCCACTTTGTACACAGGGGGAAAGACAGTTGCAGAGAATGCCTAGCTGACTATGGGAGTGTATTTTATTAATTTGGGTATACTACAGCCATTTTCTCAAGTGAGTTCTGATTGGTTTGATGTCAGATACAGGGCAGGGGTAAGCTCGGGCCAATTTACTGATGTGGAGTTTGTTTTCGTTTACTACAGAAAACAGATGCTGCATTCGTGTGAATTCACATTTGAATCCAATGCCATTTTTGTAACATCAACGAGGTTACACAGGAGCCTTCGTTCGATGGTTTTCCACTGGTCCAGTTGGTTTGGTCCACCAAGGTCAGAGAGTAAACTAGAGACAGAGGGTTAATGAAATTAACTAGTCTGATTACATTGCCAAGGGTGCAACACATGAGTAATCTAGACGACGCGGAGTAATGTACCAAAAATTTGTATTAAAAATCAGATCCACATAGCATAACTTTCACTCAGCTCAAATGTTTCACTAAGATTTTTTTTGGTAATGATTATACAGAAATCCCACATCACAGAAAACCTCCAGCTGAACATCTGAAATCTGCCTAACCCACAGTTAATTGGAACCACCATTAAAAGGAACATGTGATGTTGATTAGCGTACAGTACACGTCAAGCCTGATGCACATATAGCGCAAGTCTCGTGATACAAAATCCACTATGGCAGCCACTACAGTGCAGTTTTCAAAACCAGATCAGATTCAATCAGGCCAAAGCAATCAAATTCAGTTGTACTCAATTATTCATTTTGTTTTTCCATAACAGACGTGTTAATTGACCTGATTTTTTTTTTCTTCCTTTACTTTAAACTACTGCATTCTAGACATAATTATTTGTGGGAGCAAGAGAATAGGAAAGAATTTCCTTATAATTACTCTTAAATATTGCAGATGAAACCACACAAGTACACAAACACAGAAGTAGCTGATGTGGGAAAAATACAAAAGGGGTTTATTTCATCCATTTTGGGAGAGGAAACTTACTTTTTTAACCCTTTATGTTTGAAAGTTTAAGCGTTTAAAAATTGTAATTGGATCCCCTGATCACATGGATTAGTATAAACTGAACAACCTTCAGGATATGAACTTCAAGTTCTTTTGATATTGGAGGGCTGATTCTTTACAACACTGTCTCATTTATACAAGTGAGGAAATGTATACAAAGGTTTTAGTATAAGCTTTCTTAAGGTTCGTCAAACAGCCTCTGGTAGCTGTCTTGTGATTATCATTTTCCATTTCCCCCCATTCATTAGGATGAATGGACTTGAATGAACCCAGAGTCACCAGCATCAGCACATAAGTGAGTCAGATGCTTTTTCTTTTACTGCTAACTAACGCTGAACTGGATGTAGCTGGTCAGGAGTCAGACTACAGAATGTGGGCTCAATTGGTACTTTATAACCTAATACAACTCATTTGTTGAGAAAGCGGTGCACTCACTATACATTTTACAGTTAGAATCTCAAATCCCAGCAGCAGTCAGTCTTTCATCTCTCAATCATGCTCCATGTAAGGATTTTTCTTTACCAAGACCTCCTCTCTCCATTAAGTCCTTATTGTTGCCATGGTTCCCCTGTTAGCCAGGAAGGAGGGGCGGGCTGAGCTACAGACTTCCTACTCCAAATTACAATGTATTAGGTCCGAAGTGGAATTTAAACAGAGCTGTTAATGCGGCTGAATTCTGAGTCAACAGAAAATGTCAGTCTATGGGATGGGACTGGTCCTGCTTGTTTTCATCCATACACTGATACACTACTCTACTCTGCTCCCACTGAATGGCCTGGCCAAAAACAGACTCATGAAGGGAAGTTGAGTTTAATTGATGTTGATTGCTGGGTTCTAACCTTACACCCTCTGGGTACAAATCTAATCATCTACCACTGAAACTTTAATAGTTCTCAATTAAATCATTGCACAGGCCGAGTAATATGGGAAAAACTAAAACATTATTAATCGCACTTCTTGGCGATGCAGCTCCTGTAGGTTCATCCAGAGCACAACAGATGTGGAAACCTGAAGAAGAATGTGCGTCACTGCTCACCCTCCCAAATAGAAGATTAAGCGTATAGGGAATGACGAGAAGGGAAGTCGTTCAGCGTTTATATAAAGATATGACAGCATTTGCACGTACCATTATGCACAGTGTCTTGCATGAAGACAAAAATGTCAGAATGCATTATGTAGATAAACGCCTACAGTAGTGTTAATGATTTCACATCTGAAGGCTTCTAGCTCCAAATGGCTGACAGTAAGTTGTTAAAGATAAAAATTTCCTTCAAAACCTCACAGGTCTAGAGATTAGTTGAAATCCGACAACTAATAAAATCTTCAGGCGCTGGAGAAAAAGCTGCATTTAAAAAAAAAAACAAATTCATCCAGGACTTTTGAACTATAATAGTTTAAAACCCAGTGGGTACATATTTAACTTTACAAATTAGGCAAATGAAACCAATTTAAATATTATAAACTTCCCTTTCCATGGAATTACATAGTACAGGTACTTCACTGAACGCCATTCATGATATTGTAGCGGTTCGTGTAGATCGCTACTAAATAAGAGAGTTTGACTTCGACGAACTATAAATAAGTTGTTTATTTACAGGAACAGGCTAATTACAGCAGGCAAAATAGCAGGTAAGATGGCTGACTGTAGGAGCACCGTGGTGTAGGTCTTGTCCCAGCGGGGACTCCACGAGGACGGAGTTCGCAGTCCTGTGGGGAGCGTGATGACGTCATCACGTTTGTGTTGTGACGTCATCACGTTGCTCGCGTTTCCCGCGCTTAGGGCGTCACGTGATGCGCGTCGTTGGCCGTTGAGGCCGAGGTCGCGAGGCCGGGCTGTGCCGATGCTTGCTGCGGGAGCGGAAGATCGCGTCGCTCCCGTCGGCTGGCCGTTGAGGCCGCAGACGCTAGGCCGGGCTGTGCCGGCGCACACACATCACGTTGTACGTGACGTGACGTCAGCGCGCTAGGGTGCGTCTTAAAGGGGCAATGGCCCCAACAGGTAAGTTAAAAGGGCAATGGCCCCAAAAGGTAAGTTAAACATACAGTAAGGTAAGTTAAAGGGAATTATGTGTCTCAATGTAAGGGACAACCAGTGGTACCGCCACAATATGGTGAATTGGTTACATTCAGGTTGGCTTATGTGCAACGCACTTATTTAATGTGGAGACAACTTATTATTCTATTCAAAGGGAAAGGGTGAAAGGTGAAATATACTTGA
Source organism: Somniosus microcephalus (assembly GCF_052327205.1). Lineage (NCBI taxonomy): Eukaryota > Metazoa > Chordata > Chondrichthyes > Squaliformes > Somniosidae > Somniosus > Somniosus microcephalus. The sequence continues at coordinate 10,894,089 of NC_141005.1, read as the reverse complement.
ACTATTTCTCTTTCTCAGAGTATCTTACAGATATTATGGTTGCTATTTGAAGTGAGATAAATGCTGTACCACACAGTGCAGGTTGAGGATAACATGCTTAACATCACCTTCAATTTACATTCTTAAAAGAATTCTAATCTACTCTTAATTATGCTTTTTCAATACCTTCAACACTGCACATTTCTTATAACAGTACTTCTAAATGTTTTCAGTATCCTTATTGCAAAATTAAATTAGTACAATTTGCATAAATACTCAAGATTACTGTAACAGAGAGCAGCAGGTACTGTAGTTGGATACTCATTTCCAAATGATGATAACCAGTACTAGTAAGGTGTTAACCTTCATTTGTGCTCTCAATATTCAATTTGGGATGTAGCCCACATACCAATTAAAAACTCTGCTAAAATAAGGTCTTGCATTGCCATCATATCTGCCTCTAGCCCAAGGGGATTGTGGGTATCAGCCTTGGGAGATCAAATTTATTGAGTTTTCAATAATACTGTGAGAAATGTTCTCCTGGAAATCAAATTATAAGATCTTTTCAAATCTACAGTCATATTGAAAAGGTCATTTCTCATCATGTACTCCAACCTGAGTCATGTAAGTTACAATTGTTCAAATACTCCAGTGACAAAATTTTCTTGCCAATCCTGTCAATGAAATTGCAGAGAAATACAGAGTCTGAGTAAAAAAAAAAGGTATGGTTGCTCCCATTACAAAGATCATGGATTGAATATAGGCAGAGGGCGGAAGGAGGAAAAACAGCAAAGCCATAATCATCAGGGCAGGCAACAGAGAGTTTCTTTGTTGCAACAAGTGCAAGGACCGCCCTCCTCCAGAAGCACTCAGTCATGCTACTGTACAACTTGCAATGGTTGTCCTCTACTACCTTGCCTAAGTGGCCATTCTTCATCTGGGTGAACGTTGGCAGGTTATCTGATCATGGGGGTGGGATAGGGTAGGGTGGCATTACAGTCTGATCTTATCCTTGTTCACGGGGATCAGTTGCTACCTCATCCAAGTGGCCATTTATCATGTGCAAGCTGCAGTGAATGTCAATGGGTTAATCAACTAAAGGGTCCCTCACAACTAAACTTGACCATGTCCTAGCCCTGCGTCCACACACATCCACTTCTGGCCAGGTTCACTGGAGAGCGACCAGGAGTTGGAACCCTGGCCTGGGTTTTGCCTCTCGAGCCCAACTGTAGCGGCCAACTCTTGCCCTAGCCGAGATCAGTTTAGTCAGCACAGACCAGGAATGGATCCTAGAACATTCCTGGAGGTATGGCTCAGTAACACACCATTGGTCCAGTTATCCACCAAGCCATCATGGGAAACAGAAAACTGAATTTTGCACATATTGGGCCGGATATTCCGATCCCTACGGGTGAGTACGCGCTGTGTACAGACCCGTAGGGACACCAGAAATGCAGGTTTCAGGCATGTGCTGAAAAGCGGCATTTCCGATCGGTCAAGAATCCTCTTGACAGATTGGACACCTGCCCTGGAGGAGGGCCTCTGCGGGCAGAGTGTTCCGCTTTCTGGAGAACCTCCGCCCGCAGAAATCCCTTAGAAATCTTACGCCTGGTAAAAGCGTAAGGCCTGCTTTTACCAGGATAAGAGTTGAAAAAAGTTTTTTCAAAAAATTCACTCATTTATCATTTAAAAATACTTTTTAAAAAAAGGTAAGTTTATTTTTAGCCCTGTAAAAAAACTTTAATTTTTTTTTCAAAAAATTAAATTTGTTTAAAATATTTAATTTATTATAATTTCAACTAATTTTAAAAAGGTGATTTAAAAAAAATGTATTTAAAGTTTTACTATGTTTTTGGGGTGATCTCCATTCCTATATTTGACAGGTCTATTTGTCAAGTGTATGAAGGGAGATTCCCTTCTTCTATTGGCTCCCCATGGCCCACGTGATCCCAAGGACGCTGCAAACTGCCTGCGCCTCTGGGATACCTGGGCCCTGTGCACTTGGGAGTTTGGAGAGGCCCAGGATCGGAAGTATAGGCACCTCGGGAAAGTTTGTAGATTTTTCCAGATCGGAGGCCTCCGATCGGAAAATACGGCCCATTACATTTAAATAGGTGTAGCTTGAAATGTCAAAAAGTCCTTCAGTACTGAACGAGTGATCAAATTATGTGGATCTCGACTTGTGGTCTAACGTGAAAGGCAGCAACTCCACACAAAAATGCTTCAAAACTTGCCACAGTACATAATTCGCAGAAACAAATTGTAAATTTGTGTAACGCTATTTTGAAACATCGGCTATGATACTGGGCTGGAAAGAAAAAGGCCCAGGCACTAGTGTTATGGCTACGACAACAGACTAGCACTCAGAGATCAGGAGCTCAAATCCCACCACCGCAAGTTGTGAAACTGAATTCAATAAATTTGGTAATTATGAGCTAGCACCAGAAAAATGATCAAAATTGTCGTAAAAAATCCAAATGACTTCACTACAAATCCATAATATGATTGACTCTTAATGTCCTCTGAAGTGGCCCAACAAGCTTAAAACAATCACTAGAGACAGAATTACCCCACCACTATCTTCATCAAATGTGACCATTGTTGTCCACATCCTGAGAATAAATAAAACTTAATTATACTATTTTAATCTACAGTATTAATTTCTATACACGATGATGCTCTACTAGTACTTGCTTGTTGGATGTCTGATGGATTGTAAGGGGGTTAGAGAGAGAGAAAGCCAGATTTTTTTTCTCATTACTATCCATAAATATTAACCCATCACAAAATTTATTAGCCAGCTCTGAAATTCATCAGCCAACCCATTAAATATGGTGATAGGATACCTATTCTCTAGATTATTAGCCAAAAGAACATTCATCGCTCCACATAAAGTCATATTAGCAATTAGTGAGTGTCCAGCTCAGTCCCTGAGCTGCAATAAACTATTGCAGAATCATGCATAATTAGCAGTTACCTACAATGTCAAGAACCTTTCATGTGTACAACAGCTGTATTATTATGGAAATTATATAAATGAACCAAACCAGATTTCCTGCAGAACCTGCAGCATGGCTTATTCATTATAATTAAATTGCTATGAATATGGCACAAGAATATAGGATAAACGCCATGTAGTTTGTTAAGTATAAATATTTAACCAAGTATTCTATTTTTTGTACAGCTGGTTGCAATGAGCTTTTTTATATACTCCACTGTTGCCTGTATTTGTTTTTGCTTGAAAGTACATTTCTCCATTTAAAATATAAAAATATAGGTTAGCTCTCTTCAACTCCTCTCAATCACCAATCTCCTTTACTATTACAAAGTGCAGTTTTTATTGTAACATTTGCCAAAGTCAATGATGGATTTTTGATGTGAAATAAAACAGAACTACAGAAATTTTAAAAAGGACCAACCCACAGTTCAATAATCTCCAAATAAAGTGGTGAAAGGAAAACTGCACTTTGGGTGTGATGGATAGTCCGACTGGGATTTTGCACTTCACCACTCCCAGAATGAACATCGGGAAATTGTGCACCCCCCAGCCCGTGGTTTTTTGGGCAATTAAAATGAATGGCCTGAAAACCATGGGCTGGGGTGAACAGTTACCCCAGTATATGCTCCTGGAGATCGCCAGCAGCAGCAAAGTGGAAAATGCAAGCTTTCATGAGTCCACAAGAACAATATTTCAGATGTGAAAAATAACATAAATGGATCTGCGAATGGTGCTCCAGAATTCATTAACAAAATCAGCTCAAGTTTCTAACTAAAACCTTGCACCCACTAAACACCTTAGTAGCAACAGGGACTTCCAGTCATTCCTTTACGTGCAAAAGACCACCATAACTCTCTTGCCCCTGCAGCATTCATGAGTTATGGGTCTTTCACATTCATGAAAGAAATGCTGTAACTCACTGTCACTGGTGAGATATAACGAGATTATATAAAGGATATTTTTCATTTTCAGGCAGAATTGCTACTGCAGACCTCAAAGGATTAACCCTCTGAGTATAGAGCAATCACAGCTCCTGTGCTTCAACATACAGGTTTGAAGAACAGACGTCTTAGTTCAAGTGCTGAACCTGTTACTACAGCTATTTGTAAACTACCTCACCAAAATGTGTGCAGTGCAAGTTGAATTTCAAATACACTTCTCTAACAAGTGGATTTGCACTATTAAAACATTCTTGGAATGCAAGAATGAACCAGGGATTAGTCTTTGCTGGGCAGTACAACTAGATTCTGAAGAAGTATCTACTATTTTATTTTGGTAACATTTTCAATTAAGTTAGAAAGGCAACAAACTTTTATTCCATTTTATAATGTTGCAGTTCCAATTAGACTTACATTTGCACATTATGAACTACTTTTCCACGAGGTGTTGGAGAAATTTAGTACTTAAGATATAAGCCATTTGTATTTGGGAATACTCCTGTGTCACATTAAACAATAATGCAACATGACCATCCTACATCCAGACTTCCTCGGTAGAGCTGTCTTGCCCAATTACTAATGCTCATACCAAATTCTGGCTACAGAAGAACTAATGATCAGCATCCATAATCCCGGAATAAATTTCCATGGAATTATTTCATCAGTTCATTAGCAGACTGAAACACTATTACAGAAGCACAATCAGGAGGTTAAATGATCTTGTAAGCCAGTGTGCCAAGTTTACTGTGGCGTATTATACAATAAGATCATCCATCAGGTGGTCTCTTACGCTTGCTGGACTTCATTTTCATAATAACTTACCAAGTAACTTAAAAAATTGCCCAAAGAATCAGCATCGAATTGAACCTACAACCTGACCTCAGCTGGATTTGAGGGATCGGAATGAATTGAGCTAAATTGGAACCTCTCTCACTTTGGCTTTGATTATTTTCTGGATATTGCAAAAAGCGCTTCCAAAAATGCTTGAGGGTTCATTACAAACATCACTAATTAGCATCATCCCTTGAATAAACTAAGAAAACCCTGTAAAAACCTTTATATAACATGCATTTAACACATGCTCCTGATGGTTCGGTTGGTATATAGCTGCCTGTGTGCAAGTGAGCCACACAGACCAGAAAGGTCCCAGGTTTGAGCCATGGTCTCTGCTGTGCGAGCTGATCTGAGTAGGGGTGATTGTAAGATAAGGTTGCGATAATTTGTCTCAGCTAGGAAGGTGTGTGTGTGGGGGGGGGGGGGGGGGGAATCTCTTAGAAATTGCATGTGTGTGGACGTTGGGCAAAGACAGGAGTGGCTCAGTCACGATGCCTGAAGTGGTCGAATAGACTGCTGATACATGACAAAAGTTGGGTCAAGTACCAAAGGGTAGCTGGCACCTGTAGATCCATACCGCAGCATGAGTCAGTAACTTCAGGAGAGGAGGAGGGAGAATTGGGCAACACACAGATTGGCAAAGTGTGGAAAAAAATAAAACCGAAATCAGTTTAAGCATTAAGCTGACAAGATCTCAGCTGGAGCACAAAGGGGGCTTTGGAGTTGGGGGTGGGGTGGGGAGTGACAAATGTCATCCTGACCCACAACCAGCACAGTTCCTTCTGATTATGAGGGAGCAGACACCAGGGGATAGATTTTCGGCTGCAGCGCCTGGGGTGGTAATCTGGCGGAGTGGATCACCCACCCGTTGTAGAATCTGGCTGATTTTCATTCCATTGATCCAATCCGCCAGATTACCGTACAGGCAATGAAGACGAAAATCCCCCCCCCCTCCCCAGGATTATCTAGGCTTCCCTACTTAAATCACATGGTACCCTTCCACTTGCCCAAGAACAGAGCAGTGCGGATATTCACCATCAGAAAGTCTGCAGCCAATCTGTCCCACCCACCTCACCGACTCACCCAATTGTCTCCAATACAGTACCTGGATTTCCAGAAGCCCATAAAACTTTACTTTCTCCCCCCAAATCTTGGCTTGTAAATTTTAATTGTGAGTGCTATAAAATTGTCAACTTCAAGGACTGGTTATAGGAAGCAATTGTAAGCAATATTAGAATAGATATTGCTCAATTGCACATTAAATTGCTGGATAGCATTAAACTTAATTTTTTTGAACATTGTTACACAAAAAAAATGGTTTCCATAAAACGAACTAAACGCAGTTTTGTTTTAAATGATTGGGACCAACTTATTCTTTTCAAATAATAAAACATCCACACTGACGTCTGTAATTTAGTTGAGCAGATTTTTCTTGTTACTGCATTATTTTAAGTATCTTCCCTCAATGTGAATCCAATTACAGTTTTTTTTGTTCTGACAGAGTACACATTCGGTGCCCATTTGGTCTGGTTTTAATCACCTGTCTGGAGGGAAGCTCGCCAAAACATTCCCATTCCCCATAATGATTTTGGGAAGATTCAAAGGGGCGGCATGATACTATACTACCCTCTGTTACACTTCGGCTTTTGCTCCTTACAGGACTTCTTTTGTTCCTAATGATTTGTACCATGTGACAGTTGCATCTCTATGCAAGGATAAATCTGGAAAATGCAGTGAGTGATCAGGGCAACAAAGAATTAAACATTTTTTCCCCATCACAAAATCACAGAAGTATGTTTTTTTTTAATGATACAGCAATGAGTTTGTGGTTCCCCATCATTGTGTGGTATATTTTTGGCTGGACGATTTACAAGCTAAATAAATAGCTTTGCTAAACAGCTGGAACCATACTAAAGCCTCTAAAGACTTCTTTCAGTGGGAACTTTCAGCCTCCAGTCAAATACTCTAAAAGGCGTATTTTCACTTTGGAGTTACACACTGTGAAGAGACGGGCAGGAAAAGGCAAGAATCCACCTCGCTTTATTGCCAATACCCTGTACTATTCCCTTGCAGGTTGTTAAGTCTCGGTTCCTTCCATTGTAAGTAATAACATGTTTGCTTTTAAACCTATAACTAACTTGGCATTTGAAGAGGAAGACCAAAGGACTATCTTTGTTTTTATATAAAAGATCAATTTAGTGTAGTCTCGATTGAAATAGCCACTCCCTCTCTTCAGATTTGCCTCAGTTTCACCCATCGTTTACTGCAGAATGAATCCAGAGTGATTCAGTTGCTAAATCAAAACTCCCTTCACCCGCAGTTGGCTTGACTCCAGATAAATTGAATGGTGACCAATGATTCAGTACTTTTTGGCAAAAATAGATGCTGATCTGGTAGTTTATTGCATTAGTAACGGAGCGTTAATATTGTCCTAGGCAAAATTGTGAAATCCAATTTTCTTCCAACGAAAATAAAACCTTCAGTTTCCCCAATGGCTCAGTTGGTAAAACCAGCATGTGCTGATCAGACGATCAACCTCAGCCAACATGAACAGAAAAAGCTGGAAATACTCAGGCAGCATCTGCAGAGAAACAGAAGTCAGTAAGTCGACGTTTCAGATCTTAAGACCCTTCCTCAGGACTCAGGAAGACCTGAAACGTCGACTGACTGGCATCTGTTTCTCCACAGATGCTGCCTGACCGACCTGCTGAGTATTTCCAGTTTTTTTTGTTTTTGTTCTCAGATTTCCAGCATCTGCAGTATTTTGCGGTTTGTTTGTAACAGCTTCTAGTCTGTGCAGAATGAGCTGATCTCAGCCTGGGTGGCTGTAGAAGCACTTACAATTGGCCTCTCCATCTGGGTTAGGGGAGAAAAACAACCAGATTTGTCCCTTCAAATTGCTGTCCAGTGATTCCTGCTGGAAAATGTGCTTGTGTACATGTTGGTTGAGGACAAGATTGGGCTTGGCTGTCATGCCTCTCATGGTACAACAGTCTGTCAACACTATTTGGATTTAGGCTCAAACGTGAAGTTTTGCCACTTGGGCAAGATGCTGGAAGATGGCTGGTGCTCACAGATCCTTCTCTTCAGCATAAGTCAAGAGAAAAATTTAAGAGAAAATAAAATAAAGCCTTGTTTGGTAGAATTGAAAAAATGTCTTTCCATCACATTACAACAGAATCACAGCTCCTAATATTCCTATTCCCTCTCTAAAGTGAGAATGCGGCCCAGCTGCAAGTCTCCATTTTACAAAATGGGGTGGGGGAGGAGAGGGAAGAGAATAAGCTTATTAAAATTTCAGGTTCCAGTCAAATACTCTAAAAGGCAGATTTTCACTTTGGAGTTGCACACTGTGAAGAGACGGGCAGGAAAAGGCAAGCATCCACCTCACTTTATTGTCGATACTATTCCCTTGCAGGTTGTTAAGTCTCGGTTCCTTCCATCCTTCCAGCATTGGACCCCTGACAAAGAGGCAAACTCAAATCCGATCTTGATTGGTAATCACACACTGCGTCTTCTGGGGTAGCTTAGCTATCTTTTTGCCAGATAATCATGAAAGAACTGACTAGGAGGTTAGAGGATGGAATTGACATTAACACCCCTTAAGCACTCCTGGTTTGTTTACTAAAAAATAGCACCAATGCAGATTCTTCCAGGCTGACTGTTCCACACTCAAGTTTAGATGCACTCAAATTATAAGTCTGAGGTTTTCAAGTACCTTTCAACCCAGCCTGATTCCATGGTTTAAAACCCTGAGTAAATGCTGAACTGACTTATGGTGAAAACAGGATCCACGTTTGTTAAACTTTTTGAAATCAGGCAGAACTTCCAAGAAGCAACTGGTACATGACTTGGCATCCAACAAACTGGCACCCCACTGGCAGTTTGGGATGAGCCTTACAGTGCAAAAGAATTTCAGATTTAAAAGCATTAAAGTTGCTCACCCTCTCTGTTATGGTCATCATTAAGTATCATGCATCTTAACTCTTTCACTGCTCAAGATTAATCCCATGCAGTAAATGCAACAAAAACGCTATCAAAAAGGTCATTTAGGAGTATCTGCGTTACTAATAGAAATAAGAAGGCTGCCCAAATGTGCATTTTGAAAATTATTTGTTATAAGTGAAACCCTGTGTGCAAATCCAAGTTGAAATGAGTGCCAGGTATGCAAATGAAGGATGCACACCTGCAAATGCTCATCACACCCACCATTCACATCAGCTATCAATGTTGCTTTGGGTTTCCTGTAAGCCTGCAGTTGTTACTTGGTAATTTGATTACAATTTTCATAATGGTACATTTGTCAAAACACCTAATTCAGCAATCAAATGAAGCTGGGGTTGAATGCACTCAGGAAAAGTACCATGAGCTGCAAAGTACAGAGACTAAGATGCATCTCAGAGGCCTCACGCCAACACTGCACCGTCAGGGAGCTTACTATTGGCACTGGAATTGGCACGTGGAGTATCTGACCCTTTATATTTGCTTTGACACTGATTTTTTTTCTTAATTTGCTCTGAAAATTGGCTTTTATAGGTGTTGAAAATAAAAGGTATTAGGTAGGAGGGGGTTGGCGAATTATATCCAGATAGAAACCTTCACATAAAAAGCGGTCTGGATTTGAATTTAGACAATTTGGATGAGAGCTACTACAAGCTTGACTGAAGGTAGCTACCTTTGTATTAACTTACTGGCATGCTGCTTGTTTGTCCTGACATGCAGATCTTGCAACTTGCTGGATTTGCAAAGGCCAGTGGCTGGGAGGACCCAGTTTAAAAAACAGGAGCCAGTGGCACTCGAACAGCATTAAAGCCAATATTTTGTGTTGCCCTGCAAGGGCTGAGATCAGGTTGGCATGAGAAATTTTTGTCCGAAATAAATCCATGTTATAGTATTTTTTAAGGCGTGTTTTGAGCCACTCGAGCCATGCTACCTGGATCAAACACTAGTTCAACACTTTCCCAGCTCGGAGGATCTCTACGGACGCTATCATTTTAGATACAAAGGGAATCCAGGGATTCGGGATAAAGCGGGAAGGTGCAGTTGAGGTAGAAGATCAGCCATGATCTTACTGAATGGCGGAGCAGACACGAAGGGCTGAATGGCCTACTCCTGCTCCTATTTCTTATGTTCAACATTACCTCTTTAGTAAAGCCATCTAAAAGTGACCTTGAGGGGTGTGGAAAGGGACTTCAATCAAAAGTCAGTTTACCCCTCCCTCTATTCTGATTATGATCTGTGAAGCTGCCCATCTGGGCTGAAATTTGAAATTGTGTGTCTTAGTCAAGGTCCAGCACAACAGAATTAATGTAAGGCCCCAATACAGTTAGAAATTTAAGTCTTTCATCCAGCTTTCACCCCCTTTTCAACACTTCAGTTCCAATCTCCAGGTGAGTGTGACTGTTATGTTCATCCTGAGGCTTTTTTTGCTGGTGTCTGTTGTGCAAATAACATTACATGTTGTCTAACTGGCTTCTGCAACATTACGGTCATTGTACATAACTCCTAACAGCTGTTGATGGGTGATGTCTAACTATTCAAGTTTGGCCATTACATGCAATTTCCAGCTAAAGCGGACAGATAAAAGCCATTCTAGCTGTTTTCATTGGAGTTTGAAGTAACTGTCATCGGCCAGCTCCAGCATTTGTTGACACTTGACTGACAGCTAACTGCAATAAGTAGGATCTAGGGCTAATAACAACAGCAACACTTAACATCTAACTGGTTTTAAGATCATTTTTATTTCTGGGGTAGGCAGTCACTTGTCCATAAGAAAACAAAAAAAAAAGATGGGCACTGACAGAGGCCAAGTGCAGATTCCTCGACTGTCCTCTTAGCTAAGAAACAAAGGGTCTAAAATGGGCGATATCGGATTGGAAAGGAAAATCGAGCAGGGTGTACAGTGGGCGGCCCATCTGATATCACTCATTTTACATCAAAGTTAAAATTATCCCCAATGTCTGGAAGGGAGATGTGGGAGAGGGAAAAGGCAAGAATATATACTGCAAGAAGATAAGCCAGGGCTAGAAGGGAAGTCGTCAAATTATTTGCTGTGGCTCAAAAACAGCAGCTCTGTACATCAGTCTTAAGGTGTTTCTTTATTGCGCGTAATGCTGCGCTGGTGCCTCTTGCTCCCAACTCCTGGGTCTTGTATAATCGTGGCTGCCAGATTCACAAAGGCCAAACTGGCCAGAAAGACCCAGGTGGCCTTCAGCGAATCTTTACTTTGTGTAGCTGCGTGCCGTGTGAGACAGACAAGTCAGGTGTTGACGGCATTACAGCAATATAAAAGCAGTTTTATTGTGAGCCATCCGGAGCTGTCACTCTGCCTGGAACTTCACAATAATGCAGTGCGAAAATACCCCATACAATATTCCTGCTGCCAACTTCAATTCAATTCATGAACCCTGTGAACTAAACTTTGGTTTTGTCAATTCCTAAATGTAATGTTAGATTCCATAATTAAATTAATCAGATCCTTATTGTCTGTGCTTTTCCTCTCCTCAAAGTATTTGCACTCCATTGAAAGCCATGCACTCACACCACTGCAGCTGAACAGTCTGGTCTCAGACCACCTCTTTGCCTGATTTCCTGAAAGTGAGTGTGGCTTGGGAGTGCTACAGCGCATGATTCAGGAAGAGAATGGAGTCGAGAGGGAGATTGGAGTTGCATCCTCCCAGTGCGGGGTGCTGTAATTTGCTACTATAGTGCGCAGCATCACTCTCGTGCTACTCATGGATCCTTATTACGATATTTCTGAATGTTTATATACATTTACAACCAATGTTCCCTTTAAGCTGTGCAGCGCTCTGCGGGTCCCGCACAGCCGGTAACCCAGCTTTTAAATAGAAAATCCACGCATGTGGGAACATTGTTTACAACAACGTGTATTTATATAGCGCCTTTAACCTAGTAAAACGTCCCAAAGCGCTTCACTGGAGGACAAAAAATTGACACCAAGCCAAAGAAGGAGACATTAGGACTGATGACCAAAAGCTTGGTCAATGAGGTAGGTGTTAAGGTGCGTCTTAAAGGAGGAGAGAGGTGGAAAGGGAATTCCAGAGCTTAGAGCCTAGACAGATGAAGGCATGCAGTACGATGTGAACCTTCGTTCCTCTGACTTGAGCCTATAGTGCATCCGCCATGGCAGTGATGTCTTCAGCTTCCTCGGCCCCGCACTCGGGAATTCCTTCACCCCTTTGTTGTCCTCCTTAAAACCCAACTCTTTGACCAAGCTTTTGGTCAGAACTCCTAACATTTCCTTCTTTGACTTGAGCCCATGTTTGTCTGATAATATAAATGCAAGTTGCTGTTGTTTATTACTTAACAAACTCCTTTTACATAGCTAAACAAACCCTATGATTTATTGAATGCAACATCAAGAGGTCTTTAAAAGGTGTAATATGTTCAAAAAATATTTTTTCATCAGAAATATAATTTTAAAAGTTCATATTCAAACTAGAATATATTTCAACAAATGGGAGTTTAGCTACATTCATTATTTGCTTAATAAATTACTGAATTGCACAAATATCAGGTTTGTATTTGAATTTGCATAAAATTCCTCAAAATTGCCATTTGAATTCATGAAGCCTTTGTCGAACGATCTAATAAAGAATTTAATTTCGTTCATTTAAATAACTGTTCCTTTACATCACTCAAATAGTCACTGGTGTGTGTGCGTGCTCTCCCACACAAAAACAGCACACTGTCTGGGGTAGACAGTGGCTTGCTGCTGAGTTAGGCCATTTGAGCTAATGACTACCTCGGAGAGAGCAGCTGTCACCGAACTGGAGTTAATGTCCTTTTCTGGCAGGCAAAGTTAGCAGGTAACAAGTCAAGGTGAAAGGTAGTGCTCACTGGAATTGCAAATCTCTTGCTTTACCACGTTCATCCTTTACCCTGGGCCACCTCACACCACTTTACTGTTAATCCTTCTGTGACAACCTAAAGGTCAAAGGCAGAGCTAGCTTGCCCTGGGAAAGCTATGCTTTTTTATTTTCATCTGTAGTTCAAATTTATAGTGACCATGAAGTAGCTCAAGTAGTGGAGTAATGAACGCCATAAACCTGCCTAATAAAAATGGCATTCCTGTAGTATTACAGCAGGTCAGGCAAAGAAGAACATTTCATTAAAAATTCTCCTGCTCACCCAAGAGAGACTTAAAAGTATAATCATTTAAAATGGCTGAATGACACCATTAATGAACATTAATATTTCAAGTCTTAATAGTGTAAAATATTCCAGCTCCCGTACAGGACAAAAAATACAGTGTCGTCAAGCTGTTAACTTCACTACATTTTACCTTGAACTCAGAGTCTCCTAAACCCCCCCACCCACAAAACAAAGTTATTTTCGCAGCTTCTGGTAATACAGGCCTAGCAGGTCACTCCTGTGATTTATGGGCCTGTAATTAGCCCTGCCTGACAATGATGAATACTATACACTAACACCTTTGTAGACCGCCTTGTTAAAGAACATCTGAAAGGAAAGCAAAGCTATAATTTAAGAAAACCTCTTAATTACAGTGGCACTGTAATGAATGTGCTAGGAACAGGCTTCCAGCTGTTCTTTCGAGAGGCGGATCAGGCTGACAAATACAGTGGTGACACACTTCTGTTTAGGGTTTCATTCTGACAGAAGAAAGAAATTGTAGTTTGTATCTCTCCCAAAGCTATAATTTACATGAGCAGGCACAGGAGGTGGGGGATGGGAGGGGGAGAGGTGGACAACATAAAATACTGTTGAAAAACAAAACCGGATTTCATTCATGCCTATAAGTACCTATGTCTCTTATGTGCTCATTAACAACACTACTTCAACACACGTATGTTTTAAATTATACTTAGCAGTTCATCCATAGTTATCCTAGTCTCTAAAAGAAAGGCTTGCATTTATATAGCGTCTTTCATGACCTCAGGACGTCCCAAAGCACTTTGCAGCCAATGAAGTAATTTTTGAAGTGTAGTCACTGCTGTAATGTAGGAAACGCGGCAGCCAATTTTCACACTGCAAGCTTCCACAAACAGCAATGTGATAATGACCAGATAATCTGTTTTTAGTGATGTTGATTGAGGGATAAATATTGGCCAGGAGACCGGGATAACTCCCTTGCTCTTCTTTGAAATTGTGCTGTGGAATCTTTTACCCGAGAGGGCAGACAGGGCCTCGGTTTAATGTTTCATTCGAAAGACGGCACCTCTGACAGTGTAGCACTCCCTCAGTACTGCACTGGAGTGTCAGCCTAGATTTTTGTGCTCAAGTCTCTGGAGTGGGACTTGAACATACAAACATACGAATTAGGAGTAGGCTACTCGGCCCTTCGAGCCTGCTCCGCCATCCAAGAAGATCATGGCTGATCCGATTACTCCACATTCCCGCCTACCCCCGATAACCTTTCACCCCCTTGCTTATCAAGAACCTATCTACCTCTGCCTTAAAAATATTCAAAGACTCTGCTTCCACCGCCCTCTGAGGAAGAGAGTTCCAAAGACTCACGACCCTCTGAGAAAAAATTTCTCCTCATCTCTGTCTTAAATGGGCAACCCCTTATTTTTAAAGTGACCCCTAGTTCTAGATTCTCCCACAAGAGGAAACATCCTCTCCACATCCACCCTGTCCAGATCCCTCAGGATCTTATATGTTTCAATCAAGTCACCTCTTACTCTTCTAAACTCCACCGGATACAAGCCTAGCCTGTCCAACCTTTCCTTATAAGACAACCCGCCCATTCCAGGTATTAGTCTAGTAAACCTTCTCTGAACTGCTTCCAACGCATTTACACCCTTCCTTAAATAAGGAGACCAATACTTAGTTAACCACGGATGGTGGGTCCTCCCCTTGGAATTTTTCTTTCTTGTTGGAATGTATATATTCTGTATATTTTGAAATATCCCCTTAAATGTCTGCCACTGCAATTCTGCTGACCTATCCCTTAACCTAATTTGCCAGTTCACTTTAACTAGCTCTGCTTTCATGCCCTCATAATAGCCCTTATTTAAGTTTAAAATACTAGTTTTGGACCCACTCTTCTCTCTCTCAAACTGAATGTAAAATTCAATCATATTATGATCGCTGCTACCTAGAGGCGCCTTCACTATGAAGTCATTAATTAATCCTATCTCGTTGCACAATACCAGGTCTAGTATAACCTGCTCTGTGGTTGGCTCCAGAACGTGCTGTTTTAAGAAACTATCCCGAAAACATTCCATGAACTCATCTATGCTACCTTTGCCCATCTGATTTTTCCAGACTATATGCAATTAAAATCCCCCATGATTATTGCCGTACCCTTCTGACAAGCTCCCATTATTTCTTCCTTTATACTCCATCCTACCATGTGGTTACTGTTGGGGGGCCTGTACACCATTCCCACAAGTGACTTCTTGCCTTTATTATTTCTCATCTCTACCCAAACTGCTTCTACATCCTGGTTTCCTGAACTTCGGTCATCCCTCTCTATTGTGCTAATACAGGTAGACTATCCTTTATCCGAACTTCCGAAAACCTCTAAAAACCGAAAGTTTTTTCGTTCAGCCTAAGTCGTGCGCACGACATGACCAGAGTGGCGCACGACTTACGCTGAGCAGGGCAGAGGGTCACAGAGTTCCCTCCTGGGTAGGAGATTGCAGGCCGAGCCGGGCAGTGTGAAGGAGGTACCGGGAGAGTGAACCCAACAATACAGCGGCCCGTCCGATAGCTGCAGCGGCCTGTCCGATATTCTTTTCTCCCCCCCCCCCCCCGCCCCCGACCCCCCGCCGGCCCCCACCCCGAACCCCCGTCGACCCCGACCCCCCGCCGACCCCCCCCCCGCCGACCCCGACCCCCCGCCAACCCCCACCCCCGACAAATTTCCCAGTCTTATAAAATACCTTCTGAAATCCGAAATTTTCCGAAAACCGAAACACGGCTGGTCCCGAGGTTTTCGGATAAAGGATAGTCTACCTGTACCATCATTAATTAACAGAGCCACCCCTCCACCTTTCTGTCCTTCCTAAATGTCATGTACCCTTCAATATTCAGGTCCCAATCTATGTCATCCTGCAGCCGTGTTTCTGTAATGGCTATCAGATCATATTTATTTATTTCTATTTGCGCTATCAGTTTTGTTTCGAATGCTATGTGCATTCAGAACCCACGACCTTCTGACTCAGAGGCGAGAGTGCCACCCACTGAGCAACAGCTGAGAATTAAGGCTAGATACAGGAGGAAGAACGAACCTGATGGACACTGCGTTTCCAAAGTAACTCTCTCTTGTCAGAGAACAACTTGCAGCAATTGTTCCAAGTATAAAAGCTAGTGTATCAAAACAGATTTTCATACAGTGCTAACTCAATCATTTCTGAATGAACGGAACCTTCTCAGATAGCCACATGGACAGTCAGATAAAGCCACCAAACTTTAGTGTCAATTAACTTACTTACAGTGACAAAATTACTATAAATGGCTAACAGTTTTGAAGGGCAATTCTTGAAAACAAGATAAATCCTCAGTTTGGTAGGATTAGCTTTTACATTTGATGACACAGTATTTGAGATGGAACGGCTTTGATAGTCATAATATTTCCCTCAAGTTTTCTTCTCCCTGCCCACCTGAAGGCGCTGACTCACTCGCTGGGGCACAGTTCCAAACTCCAATAAAATTAAACAAATTTGCCTTCATAGAAAGATACAGCACAGAAGGAGGCCATTCGTGCCTGTGCCGCTGGGCATATAGCATCTTACCATGTCCTCAGCATATCGCAAAGGACTTCACAATTAGTGAGTCCATTTTGAAGTGCAGTGATTTTTGTCACATATGGACATGTGGTAACCAGTATTTTCACAGCAAGATCCCACGAATGGAAAAATGAACGACTAGATAAACTGTTTTTGGTGATGCTGGTTGAGGGAGGAATGTTGGCTAAGACAATAGAAACATAGGAGCAGGAGTAGGCCATTCGGCCCCTCGAGCCTGCTCCGCCATTCAATGTGATCATGGCTGATCATCCAAATTCAGTACCCGGTCCCTGCTTTCTCCCCATACCCCTTGATCCCTTTAGCCTTAAGAAATATATCCAACTCCTTCTTGAATATATTTAATGAATTGGCCTCTACTGCCTTCTGTGGTAGAGAATTCCACAGGTTCACCACTCTCTGGGTGAAGAAATTCCTCCTAATCTCTGCCCTAAATGGCCTACCCTTTATCCTTAGACTGTGACCCCTGGTTCTGGACTCCCCGACCATCGAGAACATCCTTCCTGCATCTAGTCTGTCTAGTCCTGTTAGAATTTTATAAGTTTCAATGAGATCCCCTCTCATTCTTCTAAACTCCAGCGAGTACAAGCCCAATTGACCCAATCTCTCCTCATACGTCATACCTGCCATCCCAGGTATCAGCCTGGTGAATCTTCGCTGAACTCCTTCCATGGCAAGAACATCCTTCCTCAGATAAGGCGACCAAAACTGCACACAATACTCAAGATGTGGTCTCACCAAGGCCCTGTACAACTGCAGCAAGACATCCTTGTTCCTGTACTCAAAGCCTCTCGCTATGAAGGCCAACATACCATTTGCCTTCTTAACCGCTTACTGCACCTGCATGCTTACCTTCAGCAACTGGTGCACAAGGACACCCAGGTCTCGTTGCACTTCCCCTTCGCCCAATCTATTGCCATTCAGATAATAATGTGCCTTCCTGTTTTTGCCACCAAAGTGGATAACCTCACATTTATCCATGTTATATTGCATCTGCCATGCTTCTACCCAATCACCCAACCTGTCCAAATCATCCTGGAGTTTCTCGGCATCCTCCTCACAGCACACATGCCCACCCAGCTTTGTGTCATCTGCAAATTTGGAGATATTACATCTAGTTCCCTCGTCTAGAGCATTAATATATATTGTGAATAGCTGGGGTCCAAGGACCGATCCCTGCGGTACCCCACTAGTCACTGCCTGCCACTTGGAAAAAGACCCGTTTATTCCAACTCTTTGCTTTCTGTCTGCCAACCAGTTTTCTATCCAAGTCAATACCTTGCCCCCAATCCCATGTGCCGTAACTTTACACGCTAACCTCTTATGCGGGACCTTATCGAAAGCCTTCTGAAAGTCCAAATATACCACATCCACTGGTTCTCCCTTATCTATTTTACCAGTTACATCCTCAAAATTTTTTGGGAGAATTCCTTGCACTTCTTTGAATAGAGCCTTGAGATTTTTTTGTCCACATGCAGACAGAACCCGGTTTTAGTTTCTCATCCAAACAATGGATAAGAATGCATCATGCCCAAGCAGCCAATCTTCACGAGAGTCAAGACTTTAACTGCCAGCGGGCTCTGCAACTGCAGTGGTTTTCACAGCCAAGCCCGTTTCTACTTTTACCCAACATCAACACACGTGTAAGTTCCAGTAAGGACCACTGGATTGGGTTCAGGGAACCATTGCTGATTTCCTCTCCTATACTAGCCCAGGCACCATGTGATGTAGTACTGAGTTATTGTACAGACTAAGATGATTCCAGGTTTGATACCTGGTCTATTCTGAGTTAGCTAATCTCAGTTGGGTCAGTGGTGGTAGCCCAACAGTTGGATCTCAATATTCCTTTTTGGGATTGGAGGTAAACAGTAACCAAGGTTCTCTGCTGCTGGAAGGGAATGTGTGTGGACTTGTAGCTGAAGATCGGACTGGGCTAACTGTGATGCCCCTTGCAGCTGAATAACCTGCTGGCACTCACTGTCCAGGCTCACACAAAGAATGGCACTTTGGCAAGGTACCATAGGATATTTGCGCTTATGTATCTGTACTTGAGAAATTAATAAGCACCTTTGGGTAAGGGCGTTTCAAACTAGAAAAAATACTAACTTGCTTAAATACAATGCTGATAAATAACAGTGAATACATTCTCCATTTTAACGTGTACAAATGTGACTAAAATGAAAATTTACATGAACATAAGATAACTAAAATATCCTTCCAACCTTCCCCCTGCATTTCTCATCCTCAAAACACAGCATGTAGTAAATTTGCGAAGGTAATGGATTGCCACTCCAGCCTTGCTAAGAACTACATTTTCACTTCCAATTTCAGAATTCAGTGAAATTCAAACTCAGCTTTTTGGTGTCAACTATCTAAAACTTCACCAAATTATCAGTGAAGGTGAAATAGCACTGTTATTATTAGATAGGACAAATGTCAAACATAGATACAGATTAGGGAGGTGGGAGGTGGCAAGTCCTTTTGACCTACACTAAAAACACAGTTGAAAGCCAGAAAAATAGCACACTTTTATTAAGTGCAAAACAATTTAGGAGGAAATGGTCGCAGAACAAATTCCATGTTATCTGAAAGCACCCATTCAAACAAAAAAAAACAAACAAACCAAATTGCTGCCAAGAAATCAGTGTTTTCATAGGTAATACTGTTTCAGTATCCTCACTGCTTTGTAACTGGTGACAAAATGAGTTTTTGTTAATAAAACACAATCAACTTCCTATCTCCTCATTTGACTGATGTCATGTTTGACAGGTGACTTCCTGAGATGATCCAAATGATATAGCCCAACATGTACTAGTCAACTGAACAACATAACTACCCTGGCGCCTGCACTAGGTCAGCATTCTCTTACACCCCCCTCCTTGCCACCCCAATCTTAGACTACAGCTTCTGAATAGGAAACAGTGACTGAGCTGAGGCCCAGCTCATGGCCTCAGAACATCTCAAAGTTTCACAAGAAATCACTTCCTTTTGTTAAGGTCAAACAATTGAAACCACTTGTCTACATCCACCATAAAGAAAATAAGCCTTTAACTATTTCAAGGGTACAATTCTATTTATACAACAGAGGCAAAAGGAGATCAGAAATAATCCTTTTCTTCATGAAGCATAACCGACAGGGCTGTTCCAAATGATTAAACATATGGTAAAGCATTTACGAAGACTCCTTCTACAACCTAGTGGGCAAACGCAGCACCTGTTGTGGCCTCCGGGCCAGAAGATCTCAGGTTTGTGCCGAGTAGCCTGATCTCAGCAGAGAGAGCAGCTGGGGTGGCCTTAGCGTTCCAGGGCTAGAGAAGAAAATCATCCCATTGCTGATCACGATCCAGCGCCCTTGCTGGGAAGTGCGTGTTGGACAAGGAGATAGATGCTCTCCATGGTCCAAGTGGCCTGCTTTTACTCACTACCCAAGTTCACACATTTAGAATGATCACTTGGGCAAGTTACTGGCTTGGGGGTGAGGGTTGACTGTAGGCATCGGTGGAACTGTATCCCAGTAAGAAACAGCGACTTGAGGGAAGAAAATTAGCGACAAAAGAGGTGCATTAGATTCGGGAAGTGTTGTGATTTAAGTGTGCTGCAACAATGCAGTGACTGGAGTGAGGATCTAAGGCATTCTTCACATGGTAAGTTATTGATCTCAGCTGGACCTTTGTGGCGGTCAGGAAGTTCATCCTTAGGAAGGAGAGAAAAATTATAGGCAGATTCACAAGAGTTGCTATTTGACCACAAACTGCATCATAACAAAGCCTGATCTTGTTTACATCTAATATCCACACATGTGGACTTTGTACTAGGACTGCAATCAAGAGTGCAGTTCCCTGGATGATTTCCACCCCCAAACTGTTCCCTCTCTAGTCTAGGGACAAAGGCCAATATATAATGTAACATAGCAAATTCAATTAACAAATGACAACACTTTTGAATTTCCTGTTCTTAAAATGTGCACATCTTCTGCCTCTTAACAATTGGAGAAACATTGAAGGCTGTACAACATGCCTTAAGCACAGTCTTCTCAAGTTGGGCTAAAAAAACTAATACTGTTGGGGCTTTGGGCCAAAATGTTACAGAAAGGAATAACTCTTAACAAAACTTGTTGTCTAATTCAGGATCAGGTATTAGCCACAGAAACTTGCCAGGAACTTTTGATCCCATACTTTTTACAGATGAAAAATGCAGCTGACTTTCAGTGGATTTTTACAGTTTTATTTGAACAGTTCTTGACGTGCACATTGAATTTTTAATTGAAGCAACGAAATAGTCAATACTGGTTGTGCTGGGTGGCTTCCTCAACTGGTATGGGAAGGGATTCCCTCATGCAACCTAGCCGAGGACTGCAAAGTCCCTGCCACCCCCACCCTACGCACTCCATGTTGGTATTATTTTCTCCTTTTAAGTCACCTTGGATCATGGTGCCCCTCCACAAACGAGAGCACAGTAATCAGAGACCTCTTTGGGAACAGCACTGAAATAGATCTGTGATTACTGATTTCCTCACATTTATTCTATGTTGCTAGCTTGACAGGAATGCCTGGAAAAAAAGAACAATTTATTTGCAGTGGGGCACTCCCATTTAGAAACTTTTGCTGACAACTTTCTCTTTCTCCTCCTTCAATTTCTTTCATTTTGGAGTATGGTTTCATGAACATTGGACACCCTCAGGCCCAAATGGCCATGATATTTATGTGCAACTTGACAGTGGGCCAACACACAATGTCCACAGAAGTGTGGCACAAATTGCTGGAGAGCTATTAGACAAGAGAACCCTAGGCAATTTTCCCCTCCCTAATCCAGAGGCATGAAGGCCAATTTCAGCACCCAGCTGAGATCTGCTAACTCAGCACAGACTGGGTTTCAGTCCAATTGTACACATGGTAGAGGAAAGGCATTTTTGCTCTTGGTTTCTCAACAGCTGACACATTTTGTACAGTGAGCACTTGTGGACATTAAGTCGGACAAGATTAGCTTAGCTGTGTTGGCCGCCAGTTCAATAGCTTACAACACTGTCAAAATGCACATGGTTAGAATAGGCTATTTGTTGGGAGGTGACTGGGGCTCATGGGATGAGGCTCAGCTACTCACTGGACAAACTTGCTACACCATTGGGGAAACCAAGAGAATAAAAGGCAGTTACTATCATACACCACACATGCACAGTAGGTCTGAAATGTGAATTTTCTTTAGGTATGGCTCAAAAGACTAGGTTATACTCAGAGGCTACGTATAGATAGACATTTACTTATTTCAAATGACAGGTGGTCAAACTTTATAGCTACAATCCTCTTTGAAATTCAGTTATCTTCCACATGGCTTAAATTATATCATCCCAAATTCCTTGTAAACCACACTCTGCGACATTTATTACAATCTTGCGCATTATTCATTTCAGCGTTTGAGCATTTAAATGAAAAAATGATGCAGTCACAGTTCTCTCATCTATATATATAAAGCGGCTCTTCTGTCTGTCTGTCTGTCTGTCTGTCCGCCTGGTCTCTATACGTTTGGAAGTTACAGAGCGTACCGACGCGCGCGTCGCCTCAAAAGAAAGCTTGCGATTCCGGACCGGTCATAGGCGTATTTACGTTTCGGCCGGACAAAAATCCCGCCCGCGGTATCCCAAAAACGTTCAGCGTTCCGCTCATTAGCATCTCATTAGCGACCATGTGACGTCGAGGTCCACCAATCGGACGGCGGGTTCCTTCCTACAGTTGAGTGTCGAGTGACTCGACGATTGACCAATCCTACGCTTCGGTGACCTGACCGGTCGACCAATCGGTGCGTGTGTGGGCGGGCCTTATCCTTCTGAACCGAGGTGAGTGGCCGCCATCTTGATTTTTCACAATTTTTTCCCCCACACTTTCTGTGTGTTAGGGAACTAAGGTAAATATTTTAATGATGTGTTAGGGAATTAAATAACAATTTAATGGGGGGGGGGGGGGGGGAGGAGAGCCTCGGGAAATCGCGGGGGGGGGGGGGAGCCTCGGGAAATCGCGGGGGGGGGGGGGGGAAGAGCCTCGGGAAATCGCGGGGGGGGGGGGGGAAGCCTCGGGAAATCGCGGGGGGGGGGGGCAAGCCTCGGGAAATCGCGGGGCGCTCGCGCCGCCCGCACTGACCGCGCATGCGCCGCCCGCCCGCCCACAGCGGCCGTCCATCAGCCGCGCCATACGCGGGGGACCTCAGCTCCGGACCTCAGGCGCTAGGCAGGGGGAGGGGCCGGAGAGAGGGACAGAGGGGAGTGGGGGAGCGGGGGTGGGCGAGGGGAGGGAGGGAGGGAGACAGGGGAGGGGAGGGAGAGGAGGGAGGGATAGGACAGGGAGAGGACATGACAAGGAGAGGGGGGGGACACAGGGGCAGGGAGACCAAGCGCCCCAAAATTGCCCTCGCGCCCCAAAATTGCCCTTAGGGAACTAAGGTAAATATTTTAATGATGTGTTAGGGAATTAAATAACAATTTAATGGGGGGGGGGGGGGGGGGGGGGGGGAGAGCCTCGGGAAATCGCGGGGGGGGGGGGGGGGGCGAGTCTCGGGAAATCGTGGGGCGCTCGCGCCGCCCGCGCATGCGCCGCCCGCACTGACCACGCATGCGCCGCCCGCCCGCCCACAGCGGCCGTCCATCAGCCGCGCGATACGCGGGGGACCTCAGCTCCGGACCTCAGGCGCTAGGCAGGGGGAGGGGCCGGAGAGAGGGACAGAGGGGAGTGGGGGAGGCGAGGGGAGGGAGGGAGAGGAGGGGAGGGGAGGGGAGGGGAGGGGAGGGAGAGGCGGGGAGGGAGAGCAGGGAGAGGAGGGGAGGGGAGGGAGGGATAGGACAGGGAGAGGGAGAGGACATGACAGGGAGAGGGGGGACACACAGGGGCAGGGAGACCAAGCGCCCCAAAATTTCCCACTGACCGCGCATGCGCCGCCCGCCCGCCCACAGCGGCCGTCCATCAGCCGCGCCATACGCGGGGGACCTCAGCTCCGGACCTCAGGCGCTAGGCAGGGGGAGGGGCCGGAGAGAGGGACAGAGGGGAGTGGGGGAGCGGGTGGAGGGGAGGGGAGGGGAGGGAGGGATAGGATAGGGAGAGGACATGACAGGGAGAGGGGGGACACACAGGGGCAGGGAGACCAAACGCCCCAAAATTGCCCTCGCGCCCCAAAATTGCCCTCGCAACGCGGGGCTCCCCAGCTAGTAGCTGTATATAATACCTGATGTGTGAAACTGCTTTAAATGTGCAACAATGCTGAAGGAAATATTACTCAAATTACTTTTTTTTTTCTTTTAAACAAATTACATCTGATTACAAACAGAAGAGAACACTGAGTGTGTCATCTGGAAGCATAATTATACATAAAAAATTGTCAGATATAATTCTAGAACATGTAGTAGAAATGAAAACTGCGCTACTGAAGACAAATACACTACAATGATAGTTTACGTAATTATTTTAGAGAAGTCTTGGCAACAGCTTTTACAAGGTCTTGAGATTAGATCATGAGGATTTAAGGAGGCTTTTTTTTACAACTATGATGCATTATGATTTGATAATATATCAATTTAAAAACAAGAGGTGTTTTGATGCATGCAAGCTCTTCATCATGAGATTAAGGAAACTAAATCTATTTGGGAAAAGAGGAGAGGGAAGGGAAGAACATGGTCCCCAAGTTTTCAGTCGTGTATGAAGGAATCAGTGGGATAGATATGGAGAATTCCTTTGTACTCAACAGGGAATATAATTATAAGCTAACAAACACCTAGGTAAACATAATTTGAGTAACTACTTTGCATTAAATGTATTACCTTATGCATATTACATGGTTAAAGCAGAAAAGAGATAGGAAAAAGGTTTATTTTTCAGCAGGAAATAGAAACACACGAACTTGGTACGGAGGCAGGATGGAGAGGACAGTGTGAATGGTTCCTACGCATGGACCTGAATGACACGATGAGGTAGATGGGATGAATGGATTTTTCTTGTTCCTACCTTTTAATAATGCCAAAGTCAAGTTTAGGACAGTAACAGAGGAAATTCAAAATTGAATGGACAAAACCATCATCTCCAAGACTGTACCAAAAATAGAGCAGACTCTTACAAATATAGCTTGTACCAGTAGCTTCCTCGAAATGGCAAGATTGTCATGTACAAAATTAAAGGTAACATGTTACATTTTCTATTTTTCAGTGCCAGCTTGACTGAGCTGTAACACTCTCGACTCTGAATCAGAAGGCTGTGGGTTCAAGCCCCACTCCAGGACCTGAACACAACATAATCCAGGCCAACACTTCGGTGCAGTGCTGAGGGAGCGCTGCATTGCCACTTTTGCATGAGACTTTAAACTGAGGTCCCGTCTGCCTGTTCAGGTGGATGAAAAAGATCCGCAAAGAAAACCAGGGGAGTTCGGTCAGTGTCCAGGTCAACATTCACCCCACATCCAACACCAGCAAAAACAAATGAGCTGGTCATGTATCTAAGTGCTGTTTGTGGGACCTTGCTGTGTACAAATTGGCTGCCATGGGTGCCCACACGTCAAAAGTAATTTGTTAAATGTGAAGTACTTTGAGACATCCTGAGGACATGAAAGGCACTATATAATTACAAGTTATTTTCTTATTTCTTTAACAAAACAGCTTGCCATCACACGTCATTCTTCATCTATGGAACGGCCTAGGGCTGTAATTCCATCACAATCATTAACAAGTGGTCAAACAGGAGATGTGATTTTGAAAAAAACTTTGACCAGTTGGTCTGTATTGGTCTGCCTACCCTCCCTGATGTTAACTCTGACTGCCATGCAAAGTTCCATTCGGCATTCCAACACACCAAAATCATCTGACTGAGGCGCGCTGCCCTGGGAGTTTGGACTGAAACCTATTAGGGGCCATGCAATTCTCTTATTCAGGCTGTTCATTAAATTTAAATAGCAAATAATTCATGTTCATATAGCCATCCACTTGGAGGAATGCGAAGTGCAATTTAGATCTGGAAGTGAGAATCACTGAGCAAGAGTAAGAAATGCAAAAGAGGGAGGAAAGAATAAGCTGGAGTGAGTCACACAGGATAAATAAATAGTACACGCAGGTGGGTCCAAAATTACTCACGGTAATTTGAGCTAAAACAATAGAGTTGAAGGGATAAAAATCATTTTATTCGTGATATTATCTCTGTTAAGCAAACATCATTTGTATCAATTGAGCAGCTGGAGAAAATGTCCAAGGACAGAATACCTCCATTAAGTGGGCACGACCAGCCATGTTTACTCCCCTTCCCCCACTGGACTGGGAGCTGATTAAAGTCGAGCAGTGCTGCGGAGCGAGCATCTCGACAGCTATGCTGCTTGCTCAACTATCACCATTATAGTTACAAATAGATTTTGTGCAACCGTACTGTCCTTGGTTGAATGTGAACATGCTTAGATATTAAAAATTACATGGTAAATAGACTACAAAGCATCAAATATATTTGCATTAAGCAGCCATTTCCTGTTTCCTGTTAAAAGCCTCTTTATTTTAGCCCGTCGTCCTAGACTGTAAGCAGTAGCAAGGTTGAGCTCTACCATCTCTCTCTCTCTCTCATGTGAGCCATTTTTATGAAATCAGGCTCATGAATAAAGAATTGCTCCTCATGAAGAAGTGAGGGCTTGCCTAATTTGACAGCACAAAACAAATGGGAAGCTGGCTGAAATCATTCCGTTTCAAGGTGACACTAACTGAAGGAGTCAGTGAAGTCTTATTGGTATGCGGGGAGAGTCGGCACAGTCATCGGACATGAGATTACACTGAATTGAGGGAGTCTAACTCCATTAATTTTAAACTGGCAGAGGTGGGGGGAAATGGAACAATATGCATTATGTATTTGTTACAAAACTATCATGTCAAAATGATACTTAGCGATAAATTACACTGCTATCAGCAGTCCAACACTGCACATATTAATAAATCTGTATCTATCAGGCAAGCAGAAGTGTGACGGAGAATCATGCACTCACCTGCACCATTATTTCAAAGGAAATATCGTGGTTGACTGCACACATGGAGAACCCTCTCAAGAAATGTATCTTTACAATACTGAAAGGTCTTTCTACCATTCATTTTTAAAAGCGTGTTTGTGCAAGAGGAGGGTGAAGAAGCCATTGGAAATCTGAAACAACTGCAGCATAAATTCTGTAAAATACTAGGATGAATTATTGATAGGGTTTTCAGATTAATTTTTTTGCATTTCATTCTCAGCATTTTTTGGACTTTACACGCTTTAAGCTTCAAACAGAAACCATTTGGCTCCTCAGCAAATGTTACAAAACAATTATCTGGGTTTTTTCTTTGAATTTTTTTTTATGCAACTGAAACCTCATATTTGTTTCTTCCTAAATTTTATGCAGTGAATTTTTGTGCGTATTACAATGAGGGATATTAATGCTGGGGAAGGGAACACTTTTGAGCCTAGAAGTTACTGTTGGCGATACGAGCAGACAAATGCTCAATTTGTTTTAGGACTGTTCTCTGCCTTCTATTTTAAAGGAGTGTTTGTAGAATTATACAGCACAGAAGGAAGCCATTTGGCCCATCGGGTCTGTGCCGGCTTTTTGAAAGAGCTCTCCAATCCACCATAACCCACTCCCCTGCTCTTTCCCCATAGCCCTACAAATCTTTTCTTTTCCAAGTATTTCTCCAATTCCCTTTTGAAAGTTACTACTGAATCTGCTTTCAGGCAGTGCATTCCAGATCACAGCGTAAAATAATTTCTCCTAATTTCCCTAGATTTTTTGGCAATTGTCTTAAATGTGTGTCCAGTGGTTACTGACCTTCGTGCCAGTGGAAACGATTTCTCCCCATCTGCTCCATCAAAACCTCTCATAATTTTGAGCCCCTTTATTAAATCTCCCCTTAACCATCTCTGCTCTAATAAGAATACAAGCATCTCTAGTCTCTCCACATAGCTAAATTCTCTCATCCCTGGTACCATTTAAAATGAAATACATGCCATAGAAAATAAAAGAACTGAATTCATATAGCACTTTTCCCAAAATATCCCATAGCAGTGCAGTCACCGTTATTATGTGGACAAATGCAAATGCACCAGGACATCAGGAGAACTGCCCTGCTCTTCAAATAGTGCCATGGAATCTTTAACATCCACCTGAACAGGCAGATGGGGCCTCAGATTTACATCTTATCTGACTGCACTGAAGTGTTAGCCTAGATTATGTGTTCAAGTCCTGGAGTGGTGTTTGACCCCATAACTTCCATTGAACCCAGTGCTACCACTGACCCATGGTGAAACACAAATAAAGTCAATAGTAATTTCTAGGCCCAGATTTTGTCATTCAGTGACAACATCAAGGGTTCCCAAACCTTGTATGACATGAGCAAGAGGAGAAGAAAGATACTTTGCCATGGTAACTAGTTAGTCTGACTCAATTAATAAAAGTCTAGCCTCTGGGTCAGAAGGTTCAAGATCCAGATCATGGTTTGAGTACATAATCCAGACTACACTCCAGTGCCGTACTGAATTGTCAAAGGTGTCATTCTTCAGGGGAGATGTCAAACTTCAACTATTATCTGCCTATTCCAGTGGTGAATATTCAAGATCCTATGGCATTATTCAAAGACCACAAAGTTATCCTGGTGTCTTGGGCCACACTTCTCTCAAAACCAGTATTAGCAACACAAAATCCAGATGATCTGATAATTCATTGCATTCCTGTTGGTGGGATGTTGCCGGTGCTATCATGTTTGCCTACGTAACAGTCACTGTGCTTCAAAAAAGTAATTCATTGTGTGAAGTGAAGTGCTTTATGAAGTTCTGTCATGTTAGGGTGATTATATAAATGCAAATATTATTTAGTAACACACTTGTTATCTCAACCTCACTACTGTGATTTTTTCTCACATCAGTATTCCTCGAGTTGTCTTCTGGGGAGACTGCTGACTTTATGCCAAATTGCGGCCAGTTTCATTCTGCATAAAACCGTTGAGAACCTGCTCAAACTCAATTTATGTTGGACCTGTGCAGTCAGCAGAGAGGGTGATCCTCATGCAGTCAGTTTGGGCTGGATTCAAAAACTTGGTCCAATGATGACAGAGGAAGTGTGCTTACCCACTTCATCACCCAACCTCTCTCCACCACTACTAAACGCAGCACTTGTTAGTCAGTTTCTCAGCTGAAATGAGGGGGGCATATTGGACTGAGTGCCACCTCAATTCTCCTCTTCAAGACAGATCCCTTGAATAACTTCAAATCTGAATTGATGTGATCAATTGCCTGATGTTTATGTTGCCCTTACAGCGAAGTAAACGACGAGAATTACAACTGCTATTAGCCGATCATTTGACAACTGAAGTACCACTGCATCATCATTCCAATATTTTGCAGCTCTGCTTGCCATGCACAGATTGCTGCAGCCCAAATGATTAACTTAGAAATACAAAACTTTATTGCAAACGCTTCTTGAATTGGCCGAGAGTTCTTTTGAGTGCTTCCTCATTATAGCTAGGAGAACCAATATATCGGGACCACTTTTGTAGCTTACTGGAAAAATGAAAATATTGTTTTAAAGAAGTTCTGCTTATCTTAATGCAATGTAGCCATTGGTGCAAACAAAGGAAAGGAGCTGCTCTCGGGCAAAACAATTATCTCCCCTTGATGTTTCCAGTGAACGTGATGCTCAGAGAGAGAACAGTAGAGTCTGCTAAGCAACAGTTTTCCGATCAAATTGAGGTTAATTTGCTTTTGTTTTTTAAAAATTTACAGAACGCAGAGAGCCACTCTTATTACCGATTTCAGAAATACTTTAGCTTAATTCCCATGGGGGAAAAAAAATCCAATTTTGGAAAGACACTTGTTTATGTAAATAAATTACTAAATGCAGAAGTTATTCAAAAGCTTGACATATTATAAACCTCAAATGTGACTCCTTTAATCATCACTGTAAATGTCCCAGCTAAACACAAAAAAGTTACCTTTAAAGAACCGAACCATTCTCTACAGGCATTCTGTCCATTCAGTATCCAATGAACCATTTATGTTAAAATGAAGATAAAAAATGACACAAAAATGGAAATCTCTCTTCTGATCAACACGGCAGTCATCACACTATATGCAGAAGTAACAGTGGGATCAGCGATCCTTCCACAGGCATTGCACCATTTGAGCTATTTCGTCAGCTTCACTAACGTTTATATCACAAGGCAGCCCAATCTCAACACAGAACCTGAGAATGGATCAATGGCAACTGACAATTAACCACTGATTGACCAACGCTCAATCGAACTGCACAACCCCCATCGTAACACCACCAACACCATCAATAGAGTTTAATTTTAAACTTGACATGCTGTTCCATTATTATTGAACTTCACTCCTAAAATATAGCAGGAGGTTAATAACCTCCATTTTATAAGGAGGTATCATTGGCAGTAAATGGCTCTGGTATTAGATTAGCCAGTGCTGAACTCAGTTAGCACGTGACACACTTATTGCTTCAACACTATCTGATCATTTTTTATTTGATCTGGGGATGTGGACAACGCCGACATTTATTACTCATCCCTTGTTGCCCTGAGAAGGTGGTGGTAGGTCTTCTACAGCAATTGTTTTTTTTGTAACTTGAGTGACTTGCTTGGCCACTTTAGAGGTCATTCAGAGTCAACCACATAGTGCGAGGCTAGAGTCAAACGTCAGCCAGACCAAACAGAGTGGCAGATTCTCGTCCCTGTGTTTTCGACAATCCAGCAGCTTTCATAGCCATTTTGTTCTAGTGCCAGCTCAGAAATGACCATCTTTATTGAGTTCACAATCTTTTGATTACTAGTCTTGCCCCATAACCACTACATTACCATTATAACCTGAATTCATCAGAATTCAACACTGCCCGATAGCTTCTTTATTGAGTCCATTTTCTCTCCTTGCTCCCCCTTTCTCTCCTGAAGCAGTGCTGCTCAATGTTGGGGCACAACTCCAACTTGTGCTGGTTATTCTCTGGTATTGTGTCCAAGTAGCCAATTGTGAACTGCTTGTAGGTTATTTGAGCATGGGGGAGGGGGTGGGGGCATCACAGTCCCGCTCTCGAAGTCTACACATACATACATTCCAGCAAGGGTCACTGGATATTGATCCAGATAGAGGTTTACCGAGGCCTGTTTTCAACTTATTTATTTAAATTTTATTTTAAACAAAGACACACTACTTTTGGAATTTCTCTTTTTATTGCTCCTTCTTAATCAGGAACCCGACTCTCCTTCACCTGGTTAGTGCAGTCCAGAGAGATTTACCTGGGATGCAATCAATGCTATTGCTTGACTAATGTGACAGAAAGTGCACTTGAGTGTACAAGAAGCAATCTTTCTTGTACCAGGTTTCCCTTCCTCCTCAATACGATACCACCAAATGTGCCCTTTGGGGACAGCTAGTGTATGAACGTTAGCCAGTACTGTGATTTGATATCTAATGCCTCAATGGAAGTGAAAGTCCAGTATTCAAGTGTTACAGCTACTGGGCCACCTCGGAGTCCACATCACGGAAGACCGCTCCTGGTCCCTCAATACCTCCTCTCTGGTGAAGAAGGCCCAGCAGCGCCTATATTTCCTAAGGAGGCTGAAGGGACGTAACCTGTCACCCCTGATCCTCTCTAACTTTTACCGCTGCACAATAGAGAGCATCCTGACGAACTGTATCACAGTATGGTATGGCAGCTGTAGCTACTATGACCAGAAAGCCCTGCAGCGGGTAGTCAAAACTGCCCAACGCATTACCGGCACCCGGCTACCGACCATAGAGCACATATACCAGAAACGCTGTTTACGGAGGTCACGGTCCATCATCAAAGACCCTACCCACCCCAGCCACAGTCTGTTCGCCCTCCTGCCATCTGGGAGACGCTACAGATGCATTTGCACCCGTACGACCAGATTTAGGAACAGCTTCTTTCCCAGGGCTGTCATCCTACTGAACTCCACAAATAAACTCTAAAGCCTGCACATCTGCCAATGCACTTTATTATGGTTATGTTTATGTTAATGTATTACAAGCCAAATGTATGTTGAATGTTTAAATGTCTTAATCTAAATGTACACTCTCGGGAGCCGCAAGCCTACATTTCGTTGTACTGCACTTGTGCACTAACAATGACAATAAAGTTGATTATGATTATGATTAAAAACACTGTTTAACAGTAGTTGGCATAGTCTAGGCAGCTCTTGTAAATCAAAACAACATCTTCTCCACTCAAGTTGCTGTTATACTGCCACTTGCTTAGATCGGATTCTGAGACACCATCATCCACACAACTAAATGGGGCTCCTTTATCTGGGTAGCAGAATTGGTGACCCAAGAAACATCCTGGGCTTAGGAAGCTGGATTCAGTGCAAGTGCCAGAGCCTGCATTTATCATAAATCCCAGATAAGGCTTCACTCTGTTTTTGCTCAAATGTCCACACACCTGCCCTTCCAGCTGCTGCTAGAAAGTAATGTGGAAGAATTGCCAATTTTCCTCTTTCCTAGTCCAGAAATGTAAAGGCCCATTGTAGCACTGTTACTGCTGGCCCTGTTGGAATCAGTTAACTAAATACAGACCAGGGTTCAAACTCGATTCTCACCTGTTTCCCACTATCTGCTGAACCATAGGGTCACTCCACGGCAAACTATTTAAGACAAATGTCTAAAAGGTACAGGTAGACTATCCTTTATCCGAACTTCCGAAAATCTCTAAAAACCGAAAGTTTTTTCGTTCAGCGTAAGTCATGCGCACGACATGACCAGAGTGGCGCACGACTTACGCTGAGCAGGGCAGAGGGTCACAGAGTTCCCTCCTGGGTAAGAGATTGCAGGCCGAGCCGGGCAGTGTGAAGGAGGTACCGGGAGAGTGAACCCAACAATACAGCGGCCCGTTCGATAGCTGCAGCGGCCCGTCCGATATTCTTTTCTCCCCCAACCCGACCCGCGGCCCGTCCGATATTCTTTTCTCCCCCCCCCCCCACACCCGACCCGACCCCCGACCCGTCCGATATTCTTTTCTCCCGACCCGACCCGCCCGATATTCTTTTCTCCCCCCTGACCGGACCCTCCCCTGGACCACCACCCCCCCCCCACCCCGAACCGCGGCCCGTCCAATATTCTTTTCTCCCCCCCCACCCGACCTGATTTGCGGGCCAGCTTAGTAGGAGTCAGCCGATATCCGGCTTTCCAGAGAAACATGAAGGGGAATGAGACACAGAACAGTCGCAAGAGGTAGCCTGAACTTTTAAAATTTATATTAAATACAAATTTCCCAGTCTTATAATAATACCTTCTGAAATCCGAAAAATTACGAAAACCGAAATTCAGCTGGTCCCAAGGCTTTCGGATAAGCGATAGTGTACCTGTAGCTTATGCGCAACCTTTATACGGTTACTTTTCTTCTAAATGTCTTTAATTTTGCTTTCAGAGTGAGGGCTGTGTCACTGTTTTCCCACTTCAGTTACCCAGTGTCAGCAGTAACACTCCCAGGTCAGGTGTAGAATGGGGAGAGGCAGGTAAAGCTACATTGTGGCAGCCAGTGGCTCAGTTAGTAGTACCCTTGCCTCGGAGTCAGAAGGTTGTAGGTTCAAGTCCCACGCCAGAGACTTGAGCACACAAATTTAGACTGACACTCCAGTGCAGTACTGAGGGAGCACTGCACTGCTGGAAGTGCTGTTTTTCGGATGAGACGTTAAACCGATCCCTGTCTGCTCTCTCAGATGGATGTAAAAGATCTCATGGCACTATTTCGAAGAGAAGGGGAGTTCTCTCCGGTGCCCTGGCCAATATTTATCCCTCAATCAACATCACTAAAACAGATTATCTGGTTATTATCACACTGCTGTTTGTGGGAGCTTGCTGTGCACAAACTGGCTGCCGCGTTTTCTACATTACAACAGTGACTCACTTCAAAAAGTACTTTGTTGGCTGTAAAGCGCATTGGAACGTCCTGAGGTCATGAAAGGCGCTGTATAAATGCAAGTCTTTTTTGTGGATTAGCCTCAATTTCAACCCTACCTGTGGCACCAGTGTGACAACTTTGCCATAGCAGCCAGCTTATGGTCTTTGAGATGGAAATTTAGCAGTAGTTCTGGGGCCCCATGCCCACCAGGAATTGACCAGCAAATAGCTTTCGTCACCTCAGTCTTGACTGGATTTGAATTCAGGCCTCAGAGGTGAAATGCTAGTATCTAACTCACTCCCAGTGCTGTCCACTGTTCTATAGTACCAAGGCATTCAGACACGAATAACATAACTTCATAACATCAATGTTATAAAGCTCACTGTATATGCAACAAAGAGCCAGAACTAGCAGTCTGATGTATGTCGCCATCTCTATAGTTACTGAATCTGCACTCAGTGTAATAAGTGTAATTGCCCCCAAGTATTATTTTAATCATATGTAAAGGGAGCAGGCCCAACATTAGTGTAAAGAACAATCAAAATCAAAATAATGAGTAATTGCATATTATATAAGAGATAAAACTCAAGCTGTGAGTAACGTCTTTTACAGAAATGTTGAGGTTTGCAAGTGAGGGGAGTGAGAACAGTTTGACTGAATGCAGATAGCTACCAAGAGATAGAATCAACATCAAACATGTACATAGTCATTTGGTTAATATCTGACATTTGAAATCAGTAATGAAATCCCACAGAACTCGATCTCTGATCAAAATGAGCTATATGAGTCATCATGGAACACTTTCACCAAGAAGGTTTTAACATTTAATTGAGGCCTGTACAATTATTGAGCTCAAATCCAAAATAAAGCATGTTATATCCATGTCTGTATGCAAAAAACGAACATACCTGCAGCTATATGGCATCTCAGAAAATTGCAAAGCTTGTTACACTCCAGGAATTATTTTAAAAGTGCAGTTATTATTGTTATGTAGGCAAATACACCACCCAATTTGCTCATAGAAAGGTCCCACAAACAGCCATGATCACTTTATCTGTTTGTGGTGTTGCTGGTTGAGACAATGCAACACTTCCCCAGTGTCGGCCCAGGTTAGGAGCTCAAATCCTAATCCTGGAGGGCGGGTTGAACCCGCAACCTTCTGACTCAGGCGCGAAAGTGCCAATATACCCAAAGCAAGCTTAGGCCTTTTTCAATTTACAGCAAAATTGTAGCTAAACTTGCAAAAGAAGAAATCCAGTGATTTTTATTTCTTTACTAATAAACACAACTTAAGATTTGTCATGGAGAAAGCCAGTTCAGACTCTCCATGTGCAATGTTATTGCTGCAAGGCATCCTCACTGAACTTTTAACTGAATTACATCAATCTTGCACATACAACCACACAAATATGTGAAATCGTTTCAATAAAGGGGCAAAGCAGCAGCACATTTGCCATGAACTGGAAGGCCTGAATTCAATTCTCAGCCTTGACGAAGGTTTGGATATGGACCTCACAGAATGCAGAACCTCATGTTAATAAAATTCCTGACTGACCAGTTCAGGGAAAACTTGTCAGAGGTTCCACCATGGAGCACACTACAGCACTCTTCGTTGCCTGACCACACAGCATTATCGAGATGGCTTTTAAAACCACATGACTGATCACATACACAAGCTTTTGGAGAGTGTGAACGAGAGTAATTACTTTTTAAGTGCTATTTTCTTTTCCCCTCAAGTTCTCAACACACCCTTTGCTAAAGGCTTGATACAACTGACTGCTAGAATGTGCAAGTGGGATGTTAAGTCACAGGTCCTCCAATACTGTTTCTCTTTGTGTGAAACACCTGGTTTCCACTCAGTGCCTCCTCAGTAATGCAGTTGAGATCAGGATCTTAGTGAGGAATCACTAGTGCAAACTACACCAATATGCTGTGCCACCCTGGATTACTTTTAATAATGAATATATTTATGCAGTCTCGAAGGTCTTTAAAAAGTCCTTGGTTCAATGGTTCAGCTAGTTTGGGTCATAGAAACATAGAAAAATAGCAGGAGTCGGCCATTCAGCCCTTCAAGCCTGTTCTGCCATTCAATATGATCATGGCTGATCCTCTATCGCAATACCATATTCCCGCTCTCTCCCCATACCCCTTGATGCCTTTTGTGTCCAGAAATCTATCTATCTCCTTCTTAAATATATTCAGTGACTTGGCCTCCACAGCCTTCTATGGTAGAGAATTCCACAGGTTCACCACCCTCTGAGGGAAGAAATTTCTCCTCATCTCAGTCCTAAATGTCCTACCCCATATCCTGAGACTGTGACCCCTCGTTCTAGACCCCCCAGCCAGGGGAAACATCCTCCCTGCATCCAATCTGTCTAGCCCTGTCAGAATTTTATACATTTCAATGAGATCCCCTCTCATTCTTCTAAACTCTAGTGAATACAGGCCTAGTCGACCCAATCTCTCCTCACATGACAGTCCTGCCATCCCAGGAATCAGTCTGGTGAACCTTCGCTGCACTCCCTCTATGGCAAGTATATCCTTTCTTAGGTAAGGAGACCAAAACTGCACACAGTACTCCAGGTGTGGTCTCACCAAGGCCCTGTATAACTGTAGGAAGACATCCTTGCTCCTGTACTCAAGTCCTCTTGCAATGAAGGCCAACATACCATTTGCCTTCCTAACTGTTTGCTGCACCTGCATGTTTGCTTTCAGTGACTGGTATACAAGGGTCAATTTATTAAAACTAAATCTTACATTCTATGCAGACACAACATGAAAGTGTTAGACAGTAACCACAAGTGGTGAACTTACCACTAAAACTCAAATCAAACTGTTAGCTGGGAATTGCATTTAACTATTTATCTACCAGCATAAAAAACAAATTCAAAATGCCCCCAGAAATCCCCTAAGGCACTCAGTATGAGTAATCAACACTGTGGCTTAACGGTCAGGAAAATGAACACTTCTTCATTTCTTCTTGTGGTAAGTGATAACTCTCAACACAAAGTGAAGGATGGTACCAGGCACAAAAGTGAACTATATGACTGTGCTGTGGCCAGTTCTCTTGCACAAATGTTCATCATTATTATATTGTTCAGATATGTTTAAAATGTTACAACCTAGTTTACTTTGAGAATTTTTGAATTCATTGCAATGGATAAAGAGCACCTCTTCCCAAAGTTCCCAACTTTAAAATACCCGAGACTCCCCTCCCCAAACACTCAATGGCACAAAGCCATCCAGACAAAGAATTCCAAAATTATCTTAGCAGCATTAGCCAGGAAAGAGCGAGGGTACAAAAAGATGGCATCGCTGTCCTTGGGCTAGGGAGAAGAGAAACAATTGTCAGACCCGCCCCCGCCCCCCCACTCCCACTTGTCTGGAATGTGCGTGTGTTGATATCAGGTGAGGACAAAGTTGGTTTCAGTTGTGGTGGCTCCGCCTTGGCAAACAGCCCACCAACTGAGCATTACAGAGAGTCACTGCCATCAGGTTAGAAAGGGTAAGGTGAGACAGGGGAGAAAAAAATGTCTTCAATGAGGACTAATGTTAAATTCAGTTGGCAATTTTAGCAATCTGAGTTAGCAATGAACAGAAGAGTTATTTAACAAAAAAAATGTAAGCCCATACTCATGCATCACAGTTCCTATGACAGGCTGGTGGGAATGTAGTTTCAGGGACTGAGGGACCAGTGTGAAACTAGTCCCAGTCCTCAGATGAGTAATTACGACTTCATGTGTGTGGAAATATGAATATTTCAACAGCTTCCAGACCCCACACTGTATAAAAAGGTGGGTGTGTTCTGCCCCACAGTAAGTAGTGATAAAAAATCTTCACAAGTGTGAAATGATCACCGAGAAGAGGCATTTAGCGCACCTCATTGCTGGATAAAGTATACAGCATTTGATTAGACCACAGATTTTTTTTTCTCCGCGCCTCGCCTCACTGCTATGACTCTTGCTGGGTTACAGTTCCACAGGCACTGAAAACCCAACATCTCAGCCAAGTGGCCATTCTTCATGTGTGAACTCAAGGGGGTAGAAATTAGTGTGCGCCCCGTTTCTGGGCCCAGATCAGCACTGCACTGGCAGAGCTCGCTGAATCATATGGGCGGAACGAGTTAGCAAAATTGGTCTGGGGCCCTCATTATCATGAAATGGTGGGGCCGCCAGCATTAGTCCCGGTGTTCATTGGCAGCTTGCCTAATTGGGGGCTTCAATATCCAGCATCCCTGACGATATTTAAAGGCAGCTCTTAAGGGGGTGGTGCACTTTAGCTGCAAGGCACCTCAGGAGATGGTAGGACAGATGCTTCAAGGGACTCGCGCTGTTCGGATAGTGAAACTGGAGGCCCTAGTGGAGGTGGTCGGCAGGAGGAGTGAAGTCCCCCTCCCACTGAGCGGCAGCAAGATATCTCGCCAAGCTGCACAGCAGCAGTGGCCACAGGTCAGTGACTACAGCCTGCTGAAGCGCAGCCTCTTCATACATTGAACCTCTCATGTTCAGGTACGGAAGACCCAAAATCAGAATGCTTGGCACAAACTCCAAACCCTCGCCACCAACTCCATCCCTCTCCCAAGCCACTGTCTTGGTCTGAACCAGGTTGCCTGCAACCTCAGACTTCTGTTCAATTCTGAACTGGGCTTCTGATCCCCTATCCGCTCCACCACAAAGACAGCATTCTTCCAACCTCCATAACATCGCTCACCTCCGCCCATCTGCTGCCGAAATCCTCACTCACGCTTTTGTCACCTCTAGATTCAATTATTCTAATGCTCTCCTGGCTAGTCTCCCATTCTCCACCCATGAACTTCAGCTCATCCAAAAATCTGATGCTCATATCCTATCCCACATCAAGTCCTGTTCACCCATTACACCCATCCTCGCTGATCTATCCGGTCTCCCAACTTTAAAATACTTGTCCATGTATTTGAATCCTCAATGGCCTTGCCCTATCGCACCTCTAACCGCTTCCAGCTCTACAATACCCTCCATACTCTCCATTCCTGAGATTCTCGACTCTTGTGCACCCTCCCCCTCCTTTAGCCCACCATTGCCAACTGTACCTTCATCTGGCTACGCTCTATGCTCTGAAATTACCTCCTAAGCCTCTTTTCCTCCTTAACACTTATCACTTGGACCAAGATTTTGGTCACCCCTTCTAATTATTCCTTCTTTGGCTCAGCTTTTATTTTAACTTACGCCTCTGTAAAGCACCTCGGAATGTTTTTCTACATTAAAGGCACTATACAAATGCAAATACAAATGTTGCTGTAGTTGTAATATTCTGGATAATGTCACCATTTGAAAAGTTAAACTTCAAGCCTTGTGTGTATTGCATCACCATTGGCATAGTCCACAGTAGCTTTAAAGCAGTGAATTAAGTCCAGTCATGTAATTCAATGCTCTCAAGCTAATACACACTGTTCTGCAAATGTGGCAAGAATTAAGATAACTTTAATTATTCTTTTATTCAAGCACTCCACTACTTACACAATCATTTACTTGTCAAGCAATTAAATAATCACAGCACCATTAATTTTAACAACGCTGATCTAATGGTTGTTTTACAATATGTAGAGAATACACAATAGCCATTAGGGTGCAGAATGCGCCCAAGGGCTCCAGCTGCCATCTTGCAAGTGTCAATGCAACCTATCATTTTGTGCTCACAAGTTGCAATTGAGGATCCAGAGGCGCCTGGGATGCACAGTGCCCCATTGAAATCATAGTGGGAAAAAAAAATAAGACTCCCTGGTGTGGCTTCATTTGTTGTCCGATAATGCAATGGAAACAACTGTCATAAAAAGGATTCTTAACCTATATTTATCTGAGCTGTGCAAACAAGATGATTAACACGTCTGAGTAGACCATAGCGTTCAAATGCGTTTATTATCCATTTCTTAATTATATGTGCCCAAAGCTGTCAGATTATGTTCCAAAGCTGATGGATTGGAGAAAAGCCTACACCGTCCTTTATTATTAGGTGCAAACCTTTTGTTAACAGTTACAAGATGAATTCGAGTAGCACCACTCTTTTGATGCTGTTTACACTGGTTGACTTAAAGTGACGTGGAGGAATGAAAAGATTGCTCCATTTCGCCTGATTTAATCCAATGCACACCACGCCAGTAGAGGAATCGCTGACAAAATGATGCTCAGGAAACCGGACACTACCTGTTCCAGCAACACTGTTGTCTACTCCATTTCCGGCTTTAGCTCAGAATATCCTCCTGTTACAGCAATCAGGGGAATGTACACTCTTTGTATTTTCTTTGTGTTTGTTAGTTTATCCATCATTAGGGGGCAGCACTGCAAGATCTTCCCAAACCGCCAGTGCTGCTAAAGCTAAACAGGCAAACTCAGTGGCATAAAATAAATCAGTGCATGTATGATAACAGGTTTTAACTTAAATTTACATAGTGACATTGCAAACAGTTTCCCCCCCGATTGCTGACTTCTATATCAGGAGATAGTGCTCAGCTAATGCTTGTACTACTGGCACACTTTTTTTTATTTGTTCATGGGATGTGGGTGTCGCTGGCAAGGCCAGCATTTATTGCCCATCCCTACTTGTCCTCGAGAAGGTGGTGGTGAGCCACCATTTCAGAGGGCAGTTAAGAGTTAACCACATTGCTGCGGCCCTGGAGTCACAAAAAGGCCAGGCCAGGTAAGGGCGGCAGATTTCTTTCCCTAAAAGGATATTAGTGATGGTTTTTACGACAATCCAGTAGTTTCACGGTCACCATTACTGATACTAGCTTTTTATTCCAGATTTATTTAATTAACTGAATTTAATTTCTCCAGCTGCCGTGGTGGGATTTGAACCCATGTATCCAGATCACTAGTCTAGGACTCTGGATTACTGGTCCAGTAACATAATCACTATGCTACCATACATGAAATATTGATAATGTTATTCAGGAAACTCCTGACCACTTCGAGCAGTATCTCTAAACCAGCCAATCAGGACAGAGCCCATAAAAGTTAAGGTTTAACTGGATACCCCACCTCAAGCTATTCTTTGAGCCCTTGGTGGTGTGCTGCACTATGGGCCTTAGTCCGTCATCTAGATTACTCAGTATACAAATAAAAGAAAAAAGACTTGCATTTATATAGCACATTTCACAACCACTGGACGTCCCAAAGCGCTTTACAGCTAATGAAGTACTTTTGAAGTGTAGTCACGGTTGTAGTGCAGGAAATGCGGCAGCCAATTTGCACACAGCAAGCTCACACAAACAGCAATGTGATAATCAGATAATCTGTTTTTAGTGATGTTGGTTGAGGGATAAATATTGGCCCCAGGACACCGGGGAGAACTCCCCTGCTCTTCTTCAAAATAGTGCCATGGGATCTTTTACGTCCACCTGAGAGCGCAGACGGGGCCTCGGTTTAACGTCTCATCCAAAAGACGGCACCTCCGACAGTGCAGCACTCCCTCAGCACTGCACTGAATTAAAATAATTTGCAGATCTTTGCATAGCATTGTAAACCACCTCTTAAACCCACGGCTCCTGCAAGATGGACCTGGACATTCCGGATCTGTGTGACTGAGCACCAAAAGGGTATCCAGACAGATTAAAAGGGTTGAAAACTAACAAATCCCCAAGGACGATGATAAACACTGAAAGTGAGAGTTAAGGATAAAATGTACAAAGTGCTGACAGACATCACCAGGGAGCTGATGAATACAGGGGAGGACCAAATAAATTGGAAACAAGCCAACTTATTTTCAAGAAAGGCAATAAAATAAACCTGAATAATTACAAGTCTATTAGTCTTACTCCAAAAAGTGGCAAATAATGAAAGTGAAGAACCACCAAGTTGAACAGTATCTATATATACCTTAAGTGGCAGCCAAAATACTGCACAAGAGGCATCTGTTGTTTGATGAACCTCCTCGAGTTTTTCCAGGAAGGGACACTCCAATTCTTGGAATGTCCCAGCATATACTATGCTGAGATTTCCAGAAAGCCTTTTTAATAAAGTTGCATATTAAAAGCTCCTACACAAAGTTAAGGGTACCCTAGGTAAACTTGAGTTGGATAAGGAATTGGCTGAAAGCAGCAGCACTGGTACCATTTAGGGGCGTGATGTCAGGTTGGGGAGATGTAGTAAGTGTAGTGCCGATAGGATTGGTGCTGGGGCCCTTACTGTTACTGATCTAAATAAATTACTTGGATTCAGAAATTGGTCACATTTGCAGAAGATACTAAGTTAGGTAGGGGTTGGGAGGCAGTAGCGTCTGATGAAATAGCCAAGGAATACAAAAAGGACCCAGACTATATTTTCAAGTGGGCAAAATTGTGGTAGGTGATGTTTAATTCAGGTAAGTGCAAAGTTGGAAGAAAATAAATGGGAAAATTATTTAGTGAATGGTGTTCAGTGATCTATGGAAGAGGCTGGAGGGAATCTGGGACCAATAGTAGATTCTTCATTGACTATGTCAATTAAAGCAAACAGAATGCTGACCTATATTGGTACATCAGTAGAGTTTAAATCTTTGCTGGAGTTGTACAGTGCTCTGGTGAGGTCACAGCACCTTGAAAACTATTAAATTCTGGTTACTGAAGCACATCGAAACATCTAAGCCCTGCAAATGCTGTAGAAAAGAGCCAAAACGCTGATCCCTGGTGTCAGAACAGAATTATGAGGGGAAAGCCAGAAAAACTTGGGACTCTTCCGTCCTAAAGGTGGTTGAGAGAGTGAACTTAATAGAGTTATATAAAGTGCTAAGTAAAATTGGAAAGGTTCATCCTCAGCAGTGTTTCCAGTTAAACTTCAAGACAAGAGTACATAGGAAAAAACAAGTAAAAGACACCTTTAGGATTGATTTCAGGAAGCACTTATTCATACAGAGCGTGTAATACATCAAATGGTCTTCTGGATATGGTAATGGAGGCAAAAAACCTGATTTATCAAGAGGCAGTTTCATGCTGCGATTGGGAGGGGGCGGGGGGGGGAGGAGGATTATTTTTAGGTGTCTGTGGAAAGAGGAGCTAGATGGGATAAATAGTCTACCTCATCTTTACGACCGAGCGTTAGCAGGCTATTTGACCATGGGAGCATCACATTAGAGTATAATAATCCTGCCTTCATCTGATATCCACACATTCATAATTCCACAAGGATTGGTGGATAGCTAAGAGTAGGAACCTAGGCCAATTTACCCCTCCCTAATCCAAGGT
This sequence comes from Somniosus microcephalus, assembly GCF_052327205.1. Classification (NCBI taxonomy): domain Eukaryota; kingdom Metazoa; phylum Chordata; class Chondrichthyes; order Squaliformes; family Somniosidae; genus Somniosus; species Somniosus microcephalus. The sequence goes on along the minus strand of NC_141005.1, from coordinate 10,851,522 downwards.
CACTACGACCACTTGTAAAGTACCTAATGTTGCCCCAGGTTAGATCAGCTAATTCAGCATAAGCTGAGGATGGAACCTACAACCATCCTCGTCTGTATAACTGAGATACTTACTAGATATACTTCCTGACCACTGGGGAGCACCATAACTGATGGTTCACACCCCAAGAAACCTAACTGGTCATGTCTCACCAGCTCTTGGCTGGGTCAGCACCTGGAGTTGCCACAGTGCAGTAAAATGTTACATAGAATATACAGCACAGAAACAGGTCGTTCGGCCCAACTAGTCTGCGCTGGTGTTTATACTCTACACGAGGCTCCTCCCATTTCATTGTTCTGACGCGCGAGTGATCGACAGGTTGACTTTGCCCCATCCAAGTACAGCTCCTTCTAATTGAGCAGATCATTCTTCAGTAATTTAATTCAGAACACAGAGAAGTCTGTGGGACACATTTCTAATGTTTTTGGGTCCTTTTACCTTTTTCGGCTTGTGTTTCACTACTGTTACAGGGGAACCCATCTCCATACATCCTCAAATGAGCTTTCACTAGTTTGTAATGGAGGTAAAATATCACAGCTTGTAAATAAACAGAGAACTTTGAAAAGATATCTCAGCTATTGGTTCTATCCAAGCGTCTCTGTCTTCGGAAAGTGTCAGAATAACGCTAGCCCCTGTTTGAGGCTTTAACTGCCACATAATTTATTAAATAGTAATAGAAGAAGAAAATTTGTCGCAATAAAACATAGGCCCGTTTTTTTCAATCCCTACGGGTGTGTACGAGCTGTGTACACACCTGTAGGGACCTCGCAAGTGCCGGTTTCAGGCATGTGAAGCGCATACGCTGAATACCGGCACTTCCGATCTGTCAAGAATCCTCTCGATAGATCCTCCGCCTGCCCTGGAGAAGGGCCTCTGCAGCAGGGGGGGGGGGGGGGGGGGGAGAATCTCCGCCAGCTGAAATCCCTTAAAAATCTTATGCCTGGTAAAAGCAGGTGCAAGGTCTGCTTTTACCAGCATAAGTTAAAAAAAAAATTTTTTTCCCCCACTCATTTTTAATTTAAATACTTTTTAAAAAGGTCAGTTTATTTTTAGCCCCGTAAAAAAGCTTTTTTTTCAAAAAATTAAATTTTTATTTAAAATATTTAATTCAATGTAATTTTAACTAATTTTAAAACATGATTTAAAAAAATGTATTTAATGTTTTGATGTGTTTTTTCAGTGATCCCCATTCATACTTTTGACAGGTCTAAGCTGTCAAAAGTTTGAAGGGGGATTCCCTTCTCCCATTGACTCCCCATGGCCCACGTGATCCCAGGGACGCTTGCGAACCGTATGCGCCCCTGGGATACCTGGGCCCTGCGCATTTTGCCGTGGAGAGGCCCATGGAGAGCGGAAACGGCCGGACCTCTGAAGCCCTCAGGTAAGGGCGTAGATTTTTTCCCAGATCGGAGGCCTCCGCACGCAAGAAGCCTCCGATCAGAAAATATGGGCCAATATTTTGTAACGTTTGTTAAACTTTGCTAACTCTGCAAATAATAGGAAAATAATTGCAACTGTGGTAAAACTATGTTACAATTACTTTTTTACACAACATTTCTGCAATTCTTTCCACGCCAACAATGGAACTCATCAGAAATGAGTGATCAACTACAAATCTAATTTCCTTCAGAGGTTGCAGTCAGTCTCCCTTCGAAGGCTCCAGATCCAACTCATTGATTTGAAAAGCGCAGGTTGATTATTACTTTCAAAAGAATACCTGGAACTCTGAATTTAATTAACTGTCCATTAATTTGAAGAAAAAACATCATTCAGACACACATCTGAACAAATCACACAGCATGTTTGTATTTGAATTGAGTGGCTTGCTTCTGCCTCAAACAAACTGTCTGATGACCAGCCAGTTCATTGATGCAACAATTATATTGACAAGTTGGGGCATGATTTCTCAGAGTGAAAGTTTTTTTAAAATCCCTTACTTATCATGACAGAATTAAAGAAGCCAATACCAAGCTAAATCTTAGAACAGAATGCTTTATTTTTGCCACAATGTTGCTTTCTTTTCCCTCCACCCGAGCTGAGCTTCCTTCAAAGGATGATAGTGTTGACACAGGAGGGAGACAAACAAGGAAATCAAATGAAAAAAAAACTAGAAGAAAAGCTTCATTTGTAAATAAGATTGAATCACTGTATATGCTGCAATACATTTGTTTATTAAACTAAACACAAATGATTTCCCTCTATAATAAGCAACAATGAGAATCGGATAATGACAACATTTGAGGGAGATCACAGGCTGAAAATTAGTGCTAGCTCTGCAATAAATTGAAAGCGAAATGTTCACACTTCATTTACACTTTTAGTTTTACCACTTGATGAAAATACTGTAAATTCTGAAGTTTCATTACTGGCATGGTTTCATCTTTTCTATCAGTGGGAAAAATGCCTAACTTACTTCTTACTGAATTTACAGCATGCCAATTATACCCCTGGGAAAAGACAGCATTTTGTCCCTTTGAACTCGTCAGAAATGAGTGATCAACTACAAATCTAACAAGATGAATCTTCAAGGGTTTACAGCAACAATACCCTTATGAAAACACAAGGTTAGACTTCTTACAGTTTCTATTAAAGCTGTAAGAAATTCCTCATTTCTAACCTTCAGAGGTCATTGCGAGACCTTCGAGGATTTGACAATTTTACAATTAGCACAATTTCTTTTAAGAGACAGAGGAAGGGAGATTGGAATAAGACAAACTAGACCAAGAAGTACAAAGCCTTATATTAAAACCATAATCTGGTTGCCTGGTACCGTAAGTGGTCCTTTTAATTCACTTGCCCATAAAATATGACAGAAGTTTGGCTCGGTGATAAGGCACTGTCACATACCTCTCTTTGGATGGATAAAACCAAGGCAAAACAAATCTAAGCTATCGCAATGGGTGACAGTGTGTTCTTGCTGTTCTTTCATAAATGTGAAAGACTCATAATTCAAGAGCACCACAGGGACAAACGAACTATGAAGATCTTTCTCATGAGTGAAAGAACAGTTTGAGCATGCAATTACCGATTGCAACATTCTATTCTGTCATTGTTGGATAGCTTTTAAAAACAGCTCTAGAATGTACAATTGTTTATCAATTTATATTCTTGGACAATTCAAGCTGCATGCTCTTCATAGTGCCACACATAAGTCATTTAAAAAAGTTACACACGAAAGGATGAGAGAACAGCGGAGATCAAACCTGCCATGTTCTCAGGAAAGGGGAGGGGGAAATGTGACTGTGCGTCTGTCTTGTTCCCAGGGAGCAGGGGAAGGACAAGCTGGAAATTTAAGCCTGCCGAGTTCCCAGGGAGGGGGCGGGGGAAATGGGAGAAGATATGAATCCAACCAAGTCTGCATTGTTCCCGAGTGGCACATCCAGTCATTCTAAATTTGCACGCTGTGACACTGGATTGTCAGCTGAACTCAGCAAATCTTGTTCAAAATCAATCTCATGCCTTCAGCCCCACTTGAGAACAGGCCAATTCTTCAAGCAAAAGAGTCATAATACTGTGTATTTTCACCATAGTTGGAGTAACAGTTTCACGGGAACAGGAGTAGGCCATTCAGCCCCTCGAGCCTATTTCACCATTCAATTAGATGATGTTTGATCCATACCTCAACTAATTGCAGCCAGTGGAAGATATTGATAAATGACAACAACAGCTTGCATTTATATAGCAAAACATCTCAAGGCGCTTCACAGGAGCGTTATCAAAAAGGATTGTGACACCGAGCCACGTAAGCAGATATTACGACAGGTGACCTAAAGCTTAGTCAAAGAGGTAGGTTTTAGGGAGCGTCTTAAGGAGGAGAGAGAGGTAGAGAGGAGGTGGTGTTTAGGGAGGGAATTCCAGAGCTTAGGGCCTAAGCAGCTGAAGCGATTAAAATTGGGGATGCGCAAGAGGCCAGAATTGGAGGACCGCTTTGTAAATCTACTTCAGAAAGATCAAAATTACCAAATGATTTAAAAAAAAGTAAAATCCAAATGGCTCACTTTGGAAAGGCATTGGATCTTGTGGTATTTTGAGCCATGCAGAACAGCAACATCCTAGTTGAATCGTTGGCTGAGGTCGAGTTACCCAATTTCAGCTGGGGAGCAGTGGAGGTACTTTAATTGGCTTCAACACTCCTGGACCAGAAGGGAGAAAAAACATATCTGCCAGGGTTCTCGCTGCTGGAAAGCACATATTTATGCATGTCAGAGGAGAACGGGATTGGGCTATGCTATCTTGCCAATCTACCCCTTCCCCAGGGTGAATAACCTGCTAACACTCACTGTCCAGGTTGAGACATCAAGAACGGCTCGTTGCCCAAGATACTGGAAGGCTGCCGGCTATTGTGGAATGGTACCAAGCATGCACCAGTGCTTTCAGGAGGAGGGGAGAATCTATTTTATTTTTTGTTTCTGTCCAGTTTTATCTTCTGTCTTCCCCCAACCGTTCAGTCCTGGACACTAATTATTCTCTCAGCGTTACTCATGTGTTAAATGTCCATGTCACCTCGATGCATAAATATTGAATCCTACGATTCATGATCACTGGTATGAAATAAATCCTTCAAAGACTGAAGATTCAAATAATGCCCATAATAAGTGTATTGTTCTTTTACATGCTCAGTCACACAAATTATTTATTGTAGAAAGAAAAGATTCTTAGTTTTTGCAATGCAACAGATATTTGATATTCAATTGACAGCCAATGTCATAATAACCAGAAGGAATAGTTTGAAATCTTGTATTTAATACCATATTTATACTATGATGTGCCTCCATAGCATAAACTAGGCAGTGTATGTGCTCCCAGAGGTAAAGACACGATCCCACACAGATGTGTTATGCAAGGGACACTGGGTATAAATGTCGTTTTGTTAAAGTAGCTGAGCACGGAGAGAACTCATTCAGCTTTCAGAATACCGAGTTCTGGTCTTTCATATAAAAGCTGCAAAAGTGAATTCCAAGTTTGGAATAACAGAAAATACACAGCAGGTCCACCAGAGTCTGCAAAGTGGAAAAAAACAAGGCAGCTTAATATTTCAGGTGTGGGCCCTTCACCAGAACACACCATCAGTATCAAGACATACATAGGTTAAGATTTCAGGTGTGGGCCAGTTCTGAAGGCCCACGCCTGAAACATTAACCTGTCTTCTATTCCTTTACAGATGCTGACGGACCCAATATACATTTCTAGCACATTGGGTTTTTATTTCAGATTCCCAGTTTCTTTGTTTGTACTCTAAATTATGAAATTAGGAATTATGAAAGTTACTAAATAAAATTAGAGAAATGTATTGGGCCTTTGAGAAGCATGCTGTCCCCAGTCACCTGATGGGGATAGCAATGCGGTTCAGTCACAGAATCGACCTCACTTTACAGCACTGTAGATTTAATTGTGCACTTAGTAAACAGCGTTCTCACTTGATCAGGAAAGATATCCTGTTACTTTAATGTTTTTACTCAGAAGTGAAGTCAGATTTTATCTCTGGGTTAGAGCCAACAACCTCGCTGTAGTTTTATCAGGTGCGAGATTTCTCACCTACATGCGAGTGAGAACAAACAGGTTTATTCAAAGAATCTGACAATGAGAAGCGAGTGTGAAACACCTCAAAGGTGTTTATTTAAAGCGTTGAAATGGTTGCATTCTGCAGACTACGTGCAAAACCCCACAGCAATTACATTTCCTGAATACCTCAATATTATTCCACAGAGACTGCAAAATAAGAAGCCACAAGAAAATAAATGAAACATTATTCTCACCTGAAACAAATTATTTTTATTAAATCCACGACACAGCAAATATGCTGGAGGCTGAAGAGTCTCTGATCTGGTTTATTTCACATTTTGTGATGTTACTGCTGATTATTAAGCTGGTTTTAACATTTTTAAAAACATACTTCAGGCCTTTTTGGTTGTAGCTCCTGCAGTTCCTAATAAACTAGTTTGTGTTAGAGATTTGGGGGCATTAAATGTGCTTCACTGTCTAAAAGCTTCATTACTGATGTGTATATAGTTATGAAATGAGCATTGTTAAATAAGAGTAAAGTACTAAAAGCACTAGCCAGTGTGCTAATGCAGAATGGAAAGGTGCGAGAGTGCTGATGTGGGATGAGGTCAGGCACATCCAGGCTGCGACGGCCCCCACAACTGAATTATCTACCAATACTATCTCAGCCGCGGCTCAGTGGGCAGCACTCTCGCCTCTGAGTCAGAAGGTTATGGGTTCAAGTCCCACTCCATGAGACTTGAGCACATAAATCTAGGCTGACACTCCAGTGCAGTACTGAGGGAGTGTTACACTGTCAGAGAAAGATCCTGTGGCACTATTTCGAAGAAGAGCAGGGGAGTTATCCCCGTGTCCTGGCCAATATTTACCTCTCAACCAGCATCACTAAAACAGATTGTCTGACCATTACCACATTGCTGTTTGTGGGAGCTTGCTGTGCGCAAATTGGCTGCTGCATTTCCTACATTACAACAGTGACACACTTCAAGAGTACTTCATTGGCTGTAAAGCGCTTTGAGACATCGTGAAAGGCACTATGTAAATGCAAGTCTGTCTTTTTTTTCTTTTCTCATTATGAAGGCTCATAGGTGAAGAAAGGCCATTTGTGCCAGTTATCAGAGGCCTGCTGGCACCAGTAGAACCCTACCCTAGCATTAATCACCACCTTTGGGAGATGAAGAGACAAAGATGGGAAGACAAATAATTTTCTATATCGGATTAAAGAGGCGCAAGTCATCCTGCTCCCTTTAACTGGAACAGGTAGGAACTGCACTGGAAATTGGTTCTGAAAAGTCTTTACTATAAAATTAGTAAGCATTTATAAAATTGCTAGACTGGCAGTGCCCAGGTCATGTACTGTATGCTGAATCCAGTCTGCGAGCTCTTCCAACCTGGCCTGGAGTTCCTTTTTTCAGTTTCCATTCTTGTGCGCAACAAAGACTTTCCTGAGCGCTTCAAACTCCAAACGACCCAAGAATTAGAAAAGCTACTTCCTAATTGGGCATTGGATTGTGGGGCAAAGGGAGGATGGATGCGCAAGAGTACCTGAGTTGGAGAAACTATCAGTGTCCGCCGTCATTATCCCTTTGACACCGACTGCATGCGCAGCTAAACATGGAAATCCTGAAGTTGTGGTCAGTCATTCCCTGCTCCGCCACAGGCTGTGCTGTGGGTCTCCCCATAGCCAGGCAATCAGTGAAATCAGCTGAACTGATGAAAACTTAAGCTTTTCTGATCTAATTCAGCTGTCAAACACCCCATAAAAAGTTAAGCCCTGTTGGAATAGGTGTAACTGGGGTTTTAACGGTGTATTGACTGCTGAACAACTGTTCTGGTCCTGAAAAATTACTTTTATATTTGTGGAATGTCAAATTTCTCCATTAAGATAAAAATTACTAGATTTAAAAAAAAAAGTTTTAATATTTTAAAAGTTTGTTTATGATATTTTAGCTTCTACCTTAATCCTATATGTATATCCCAATCTTTATCTCGCTCTCTGTAAAATGTTTTAAAAGTGCAGATAGTCAGTGCTTTTTATTTCCGGGTTTGCTGTCTGTGAGAATTCTTCAATGAGATTGGATGCTTAGACAGCTTGATGACATCACTGCTGCTCTACGCTAGGGATTCCCTTCTGACAGCGCTACAATCAATTTAATGTTGAGAAAGCTCAAGTTTTCGTCAGCGATCGCAATCTTTTTGTAGGCAGCTTTCTTCAAGGTCAGTAGCGATCGCCGTTGCTGACCGCAAATTACAGGTCAAAGTGTTTATGGCGGTTGTAGAGCTGAAAGAGGCTATGGAGATAGGGAGAGGCGAGGCCATGAAGGAACTTAAACACAAGGATGAGAATTTAAAAAAAGGTCTGTGGGGATTTGGAGCCAATGTAAATCAGCAAGAATAGAAATGCTAAGTGAACAAGACTTGTGGGGGACAGATTTGAGCAGCAGAAGCTGTTGAAGTTTACAGGAGATGAAGGGTGGGAGGTCAGCCATTAAAGGCCTGGAAGAGCAAAAAAGCAAATGATGTACAAAGTCCTGAAGATTTTTTACTGCATAGCTGCGCTTGGATTTTTGCATATGGACACTGGATTTTTTGCATGGGTTGGCTTCAATTTTTAGCACAAAGGATTTCAATTTTTAGTGTGAAAATGGTTGAGAATTTTAGCATGGAGATTGGATATTTTTAGCATGGAGGGTTGGAGTCTGTGAATAAGTTTGGATTTGATGATACAAAGCATACAATGTTCTGTCCTAGCCAACATTCCACTGGGAGAATGTAAATAGTCCTGAGATGTGGGGCTTGTGACATTGAGGTTTACAACCATTTTTAAATATCTCTTGGGGGGAAAAAAGAAGTAATCTTGACGTATTATGTTATGCTACAATTTTCAAGAGGGCTGTCAGTAAATAGGAAATTATCATTTTAACATGCTATGTTAGCAATTAGATTTGTGAGAAAAACATTGCATAATAAATGAGAGCAGGTCTTGCTATCAAACTCATTTAGAAGCATCAACCTCTTGAGTACATGATTATACGTAGTGTAGCTGAAATCTGTCAACTACTTCTAAAGTTACTGCACTGAGTGATACAGAGATGGAAATCCTGACAATACTTTACTTTGCTTCAGGTCAGAGGAAACTGAAGCAAAGTATATGATAAGTAAAACATTTTTACCTGAAGCTCTGTTATTCTTTTAAAGATATCCCGGCCCATAATTTTCCACCTCGCTCTCCTGACACACAGGTACAGCTCCACGAGGGCCAGCAACCCTTCAGTAGTCTGCCCAAGTCACTGTTCTTCGTGTACAAGATTTGACTATGGGTTGGTTTCTAGTCAAATAGCCCACCATCACAGCCAAGCCAAAACCTGTCCTCACTCAATATTCACCCACGTGCATTTTGTAGCACTAGGTAGCAATTAGAATGAAGGTTAACTGTAGTCTCCTACTGTTGCCCTGGCCCAGAATAGCTAATCAAACCTGGGGCCTTCTGCTCAGTGCTGTACTGTGCAATTCATTTACCCATATAGCCACCTGACTTTTTTTCCAGTCAGATTTTTTTTTTTTTTTTTTAAATAAAAGGGCATAACATTGTCTGTTATTAATTTGTACATGCTTTAATCCAGACTCCAAAATGAAGTCATGAGCTCCCAAATTCCTGTGGGAGCATCGTTGACAACTGGCTGCCAAGTGTGCAGGAGGAAGTAGTACTTTCAGTTCTCATGGTAAAGCTCATTAAAGATGAAAACAAAGCCTTGTTAACCTGGAGGGAAAATATAAAATCTAAATGTTACAATCACATTCCCCATATAAAATGTAGTGTGAAGTCCTTTGAGTAAACGTACTATTACAGACTCCTAGCATGGCTTGGTGTTGTGTTAAGGTGCTTGTTTCACATCTTTGAGTGTAGGCTCCCAGCAAAGTTTAACACTTAAATCTGCTAATAATTATGCATGTGATTAACTTTCGCCATCTGAGAATCAAGAACTTTTCCTCTCAGCATGCATTTTGTTTGTGTGCTGAATTGTTTTAGAACTTAGTATTCCTGGCTCTCATTCACTGTAATTCCCTAATCGTTAGGGCATGCGATGTAACCCAGCCAAAAATCGAGGGGCAGTTGCAGAGGAAATGCCGAAAATTGTGGGGCAGTCTCGAGGGAAATGTCAGAAATCATGAAGCATTTGCAGTTCAGTCACTCAGAGGGCATAGCTGGCCCTTTTCTGCTTATATTAATAATCACAGGAACTTGTTACATAATAACTTACTTTCACTAGTTAGACACTTTGATTCTGCAGTTCGAAGCAGTAATTTTAAGCTGTTTTTTATCCGTACTGTTAAGGCCTCTTTCTGCACTGCTGGGGGCCTCTGTCTCTCCACTGTTGTGACCTCTCTTTGGTGCTGAGCTGTATCTTTCTCTACTGTTGTGAGGCACGATTATTTTATTGGCTGGTCACGTGCACAGTACTGGCTGGAAGGAAACAGCATGCTACAACATGTTGGTGCACCAACCAGCAGCGGCCTCAGCGCGTGACGTCTATGCAGCAACCAGAATTTTGGAGTTTGCTACAAAATCACGATGATGGTCTGGAAAATTGTGGGATCTGTCACATGACGTTGTGCCTCGACAACTCCCTTGTGCCACTGGCAGCAGGGCACAGATTTAAGATAATTGACAAACGAACGAGAGGAGAGATGGAGACATTTTTTGGAAGAAAGACTTGCATTTATACAGCGCCTTTCATGACCACTGGACGTCCCAAAGCACTTCACAGCCATTTAAGTACTTTTGAAATGTCACTGTTGCAGTGTAGGAAATGCTGCCACCAATTTGCACACAGCAAGCTCCCACAAACAGCAAAGTGATAATCTGTTTTTGATATATTGAGGGATAAATATTGGCCAGGACACCAGGGATACCTCTCCTAATCTTCTTCAAAACAGGGTTAGGGTGCCATGGGTTATTTATGTCCACCTGAGAGCGCGGATGGGGCCTAGGTTTAACGTCTCATCCGAAAGACGTACACACAGTGCAGCACTTCCTCAGCACGTCACTGGAGTGTCAGCCTAGATTTTTGTGCTCAAGTCTCTGGAGTGGAGCTTGAACCCACAACCTTCTGACTCAGAGGCAAGAGTGCTGCCCACTGAGCCACAGCTGACAAGGCTAAATATGGCAGATCTCCATGTCACTTCTACTACACCAAGTGAATAGTCAGATAATTTCACCTCTCAGGGAGGAGGCATTTTTTGACAACTTATTTTAAGATGCAAGTTTAGATTAAAAGTATTCCCTTTGTGGAAATGTTCCCCGTTACTGTAATGCTAAGTTGGGAAGCAGCCTTCTACAGTGGCCCCATGCCCACGAGGAACTGGGTTGAGACTAAACCTAATTTCAGATAGGACTTTACAGCCAACAGACAAATGAGATATCAGTCTGGGTTGAGAATATTTCCAGTTTACTAGAAATGCGAAGCTATTTCCTATCAATACCTGTTGTACTTACCCAGGTGACAATTGCCATTTTTGTAAATGTTGCATATTTTGCAAGTACATCTCCAAGTTATCCAAAGGTACTCTGTGTAATATGCTGTGTAGACTTTTATTTCAACAATCTATTAAACATTAAATAACAGGAAATCACAAATACATTAGAACACCTTCATTGATGATGAAAAGGATGCAAGAAATTGTGGAAAATGAAATTCATCCTGTGAATTTCTGACAAATGAATAAAATCTTGTGGTAGACATTCACTTTTTTCATATTAATGTACTGAGAGTATGGGCTTCCAGGACTGCTTCTCACTAACTTGATTTGTTTTACAATTTTCAGAAAAGATCTGAGGGAGGCCAACATCAAACACAATATTAAATTTCTCCTGCTCGGTGTCTGTCAAATTCAGCAAATCTAGATACCTGAAACAGCCATCAGGGTACCTTCTTTGGAAGTAAATTATACTAATTCACTGCTCGAAGATCATTGTTCCACAAGCAATGTCACGGGCTTTTTAAGTTGATGAACCGTGATACAGCACCAATGGTGTGAATAATTAAAATTAGCTGATGAAAGTGGAATCAAACATCACTTGACTAAACTTCTGAACAGATGTGTCATCTTAATGAAAAACCAAACAGACTGAAAATGCTTTTAATACTGAACTAAAATTATCCCCCAAAGCGCGAGACTTAAATCACCAGTAACTGCACTTGAAGGAGCCAGTATGCAAAGCAGCAACTTGTCATGGTTGCTAATTTCATTTCTCCCCAGCATGTGCTAACAGTTAGCTACCATTATTCAAGTACGTCCATTGATGCAAGCCAGTCCCCAAGGTGTAGCATTAAAATGTAATAACTTCCACTGTAAATGAAAACAAAAACCATTATGTTTTCCAGGGATTTGAAACCTAATACACGTCCCATCTGGCTGCCGTGATTAAGCATACAGCAGGATTGTAACCTCAGAAGGGAAATTTTGAACAGATTGGCTGGCTGTCTGTCGGCAAGACACAGCCTTGCAACCTGAACACAACCTCCCTGCTCTGGTGAAGAAAGCGGCCACAACAGAGAATACCGCACTTATTAAAATTCACACAGCAAGCCCGACTGCTTCAAACGGCAGTTCAAGGAGAATCGACTCAGGGTCCATTAGCCTGATAAAAATACCAATTTTTTAATAAATAAATCTGCCAGGGCTACTGGTACCATTTTTACATCGACTGTTGCAGCGACCAAGCAACATTATTTAATCGCAAGTGTACATTCATTTACAACTTTTACTGAATTTATGTTTGAACATGTTGAGAAAGGAAATAAAAAGACTCACGGGAAATAGAAGCAAGAAGGCATATGGCACCGTAAAAAATGTTAATGCTTATATGCAAGAATCACAACAATGTCTCCAAAAAAATTAACTGTGGTAAATAACAAGTGGCAATGTCCTCTGCCAGAAACCTTTCCAAATTGTGCCTGTGGTATTTGTTTCCTGCTCATTTCAGTGGGAATTGAGTGCTGTTATATTCATTCGAAGTCAATAATGTTGCTGGGCTTTTGCTGAACAGATTTTACAGCAATGGCAGAGGGACATCTGACAATAACATGCAGCACCACAATTATTTTCAAATAGGACTGTAATTGTATAATGATTTCTGTAATACAATACTGCGTAACTATCATAAATTTTACATTAGGCTTTCCTGAAAAATTGGCCTCTCGGCACGGTCCTGCCTGCTCAGTTGGTAAAGGCAGCATGTAACTGAGCCATATAAACAAAGAGCCAAGAGTTTCCCAGAGTGGGCTTCTATTTGGCTAATAAAAACAGAAAATGCTGGAAATACTCAGCAGGTCAGGCAGCATCTGTGGAGAGAGAAACAGAGTTAACGTTTCAGGCCGATGACCCTTCGTCAGAACTGGGAAATGTTCGAGATGTTACAGGTTTTAAGCAAGTACAGGGGCAGGGAAAGGAGGGGAGGGGAGGAAAGAACAAAAGGGAAGGTCTGAGATAGGGTGGAAGGCAGGAGAGATTAAATGGCAAAAAGGGTGATGGTGCGAGGCAACAGCGGGTGGTAATGGGACAGGTAAAGAAACAAAAGATGGGTCTGGAGGAGGTGTAAATGGGAATAGCAGAATCAACAGCTGCCGTCCCAAAAAAAATGGGGGCAGAGGTATCTGTATTTGGCTGCCTGACCTCAGCTCACCAGTCAATGTGAGGTCATCAGGGATAGAAAGGTAATCACAGAGCTCCATGGTAGAGTTCAACCATATAAGAATTAGCAACCACGTTTCAAGGTACAATTTTCTGTTGAGAGTTAGCGCGAAAGAAGCCTCTGTTGCTTTTACATCTGGAGAACAGAAATGTTTGCAATTACTGTAAATATGCTGCTTGTACAATGTACCGTTCATTTACCCATTTAATGTTTCAGTAAGTTTGTTTATGGCCTGAACTACAGCATTCCAAAGAAGAGGAGCTCATGTGAGGCACGTGATATATTCCAGCAGGTCAGTGTGCAGTGACAAGGATTCTCTGTTTGAACCGTGTCTCACTACAGAGATATTAGCCAGGAAACTTGGCACCCGACAATAAAAACATTTTCTTTTCCAAATAACCATACTTTCAACCATTATTATTACAGTTTACAATCTGGTGGTGCTAGGGGTAGCCATGGTACAATTCACATTGGGGTTTAAGGTGGAGGAATATCTCTAAGATCTTGATCTTACAGAAAATCTCAGTGACAAGAATTTTAATACATTACTAATTGACCTCCTATGGTGTTGCACACTGGGAGTAAAAACCAAGTGTAGTCTTCAGGTGAAGTGGGGTTAGAGGCCAGAGCAGGGCATATAGATGTGATTCAGCTCCCATTTTAAAGCCATATATTCTTATTTTTATACATCTTCAATATAAATTATGTCCACATTTAGAATGGTAACTGCCCAGGTCAACATGTCACGCTATAATTAAACACTCCCACCAGTGGTGTCCCTACAGCACCTCTACTTCCATCTAGGAGAGCCTAGATAGTGAATGATAACAGGCTGTTCAACTGTTTGGGGCCAACACAACCGAACCTGACCTTGCCTGGGGGTTTAATTACCTCTGCGAGTGCCTGGTACACATTCATGTTAAATGCCTTTGTGTGCTATTTTAATGCGATTGCTATCCTGTTTAAAATGATGTCTACCCAAACACACTTTCCAGCAAGGATCACTGGATAGTAGGAACCATGGTTGATTCTTTCCTCCCTCACCTTGGGACCCTGTGATCAACTGCAGTGCTCCCAGCATCATCCCAGATATATAATTCTTATTTTTGCTCATTATGTATTTGGAAATGTGAAAATGATATTGCGCTTAAAAATATAAATGCTTTGCCTTTGAAAACTAAATGGAAAAATATACATGCCGTTCTTCCATCACTTCTCAAGCACTTGCAGTCTGCTTTAAAACAGCCATTCTGCCTATTACACCTTCTAATCTGTGCTGCAGGCCCCAGGGATGAATGGTTATCAGTAATAGTTATTTTCATAGTAAATTGAACAGTCTCACCTGGCAGATAAATTACAAGACTCAACACATAATCTTTCATCTAGCAGCCTAATGACAGATGGATTGAGGGGTTAATTTAGCTCAATTCCCAACTACATGTTCCACAGCATTGTAAAGGGAAAGCGACTGAACACAATTACTGCAACACCTGCCAAAAGAGTTCTGTTGCTTTTAAGTCTGGTTTGGTAACATTAGCTTTGAACTAGGTAGCTTTTCGCCTTTAATCCTTCACTGGATATATCCACCATATCCTGCAGTATTTTGGTCTTCTATCCATGCTGCTTCCGGGTATAGTGGAGAAAGGACCTGATCTGTTACATCACTTGGTGCCTTATGGGGTTTTGCATTTTTTGGGTTGGGTGAAGGTCAAACAGCTCTGTTTTGTTTCCAACACCAAGGTGTCGTCCTTACCATCCGCTCCTAGATGACAGAGTAACCGTGGGGAGGGAAGGAAGAGGCAACTCAATAATTAGATTCTAAACAAATGTAATTATAGGCTGTAAAAACAAAGTACTGCCAATATTTGGGTCAGTACGTGGAATCTGCATCCACCCAAGTAGATCAGTGCTGATCTTACAGGAACTTCTGGGTCAGCCTAATTACAATAATCTATAAGAGAGCTCCAAGGTCATATCGGACTTGATGCTAGGAGCTCATCAAGGGAGGGGAATGGGAAGTTGCCCTGAACGAATCGCTGACAAAGATGACGGGAACAATTAAAGTTGTGGGCAATAATTGTGTTAACCTTCTACAAAGGCTCTAGATACTTGAGGCATTTCTAATGGCTATTTGGGGGGGGCTGGTTGACAATATCCAGTGGCTGGCATGATAAATGTGGTGACAGGAAACCAGAGTCTGAGAGCCAGTGATGGAGCAGTGAAGCGATTGGATCCCCTGTTTGATGACTGCTGAAGTGGAAATGTTGTTGCATGATGCGGCTGTGAGGGAAAGTGCCCTGTTTACCATTCCGGGGCAGCCTCCCCAGAGGACAACCTGCCTCTCACATGGCAGCAGGCGGACTCAACACTGCGTGCACGAGCCACAAAACCTGGGAACAGACATGGAAGATGGCATACTTTAATGAAACTGCCAAGGTAAGAGCATGGTTCAATTTACCATATACTGTATATGGCTCACATATGGCTGTTTGGGGGGGGGACTGGATGACAATACTACATTTCTACATTACAACAGTTACTACATTTCAAAAAGTACTTCATTGGCTGAAAAGCGCTTTGGGACGTTCGGTGGTCGTGAAAGGCGCTATAGAAATGTCTTTCTTTCTTTATATGTATACCACAAAGTGTTGCCAGGAAACCTCTTGCACATTTAATGCTGACCCATGCCAAGCCCTCACACAACTGTTTCATTGCTGACAGTCACACATCATAGCTGTGAATTGGCACACTCACATCTCCATTTCTGAGTAAGTATTAATGACTACTTTAAGCTCTTCTGATGGGTTAGAGAGTAAAGGCGCAGCTTGATTTAGGTCGGAGCCATACAGAGCAGAAGATCCCAGGTTAGATTGTGATCCTTACCGCGTGGTCTGCTAAATTCAACCAAACTAGCGATTATGGCACTCACCAATCAGCTGGTTAGCGAAGTAGAAAATAAAATCTGCCAGAGTTTCCTATTAATGACTGCCATCCTGTGAAACATGCTGGAAAATATGCAAATGTTGAATGCAGACAACATTGGACTCAGCTGCGATGCTCACATGATCGAACAACCTGCTGATACTTAACGTCTAGGCTCTTTCATGAAAAATGGGCAGTATTCTAGAGGGCTCTCAACGTACATTGAATTGTACCCCAGGAAGAATCAATGTCTTCAACAGCAGAGAAAAGATGAGAAAATTTAAAGTTAAAAAAAGTACAGAATTCCCTTTTTGAAAACTACTCTCTCTCGAGGTAGTTTATTTTATAATATGGATACCACTTCTTCGGGTGAAAGGTCAATCGGCTGGTTGGAAACTTTCAGTAGAGAACAACATTCAACCCAGAAATGTCTACCCACATATCCCTGTTGCATCAGCTAGACAGACAGTTGATAAAGGCCCAGTAGGCAGGTTGTTTCAGTGATTAGAAAAAGGCTAAAAAAAACAACAGATAAGAACCGTGAAATTCCCCAGAGACCCTACAAACTAACAGGGCAGCTAAATGTGTCAGAAGGGAGAATTGAAACGGTGTAATCAGAGAAGACAGTTGAAATGAACTCTGCATGCCTGCACAGAGGCACTGGCCGATTTCTCCTTTTAGGGCTAATAAGGACATGTTTTCTTAAGTGAGAAAGGCATGACGTGCAACAACTTCTGTCAGGATTAAAACATACACTCAAGAGGAGTGAGAGGAACAGTCAGTGCACTCAAGTTATCCTGTGTCATCTTCACACTGACCTTTAAAAGTAATCTGAATCTCAGTCTGAATCACTTACGCCTTGTTTGCACTATCAAGTACATAACCATATGAAAATGTTACGAAGTCTACACCTATAAATGCAAGCCTTTCTTTCTGTTCACATGAACCAGGCGATACTCTGATACCACTTTGACAAAAGCTTACTGTCGAAAACATGGCTGAGGATTGCATTTCTGAGTAAAGGATTAATTATACCTTAAGCTCCTATGTTGGGTTAGAGGGCAATGGCACAGCCTAGTTTAGATCATAGCCATACAGACCAGAAGGTCCCAGGTTAGATTCTGGTCTGCGCTAAAGACTAGCTAATCTTAATCAAACATGTAGCTAGCAAGGTGAAAAATAAAATCTGCCAGTATTCCTGTTCCTAATTACTATTCTGTTGAAGTAAGGAGATTTATTGTTTTGTCCTGGGATACACAACAACATGAAACCAGTTTTACACAGCAGATTCTAAGACTCTTTCCACATATGCTGCCTGACCTGCTGAGTATTTCCAGCATTTTCTGTTTTTATTTCAGACTCTAAAGCAGTCTTTGGCAATTCTGATGAAGAGCATTCACCTGAAACATAGACTTTTCTTTTCTCTTTTCCCTAGTTGACATGGGAAGGTGGTGGTGGGCCTTCTCATTGAATCATTGCAGTTCTTGTGGTGATGGTGCTCCCACAATAACAGAAACATAGAAGATAGGAGCAGGAGTCGGCCATTCGGCCCCTCGAGCCTGCTCCGCCATTCAATGAGATCATGGCTGATCATCCAAACTCAGTACCCTGTCCCTGCCTTCTCCCCATATCCCTTGATCCCTTTAGCCTTAAGAAATATATCTAACTCCTTCTTCAATATATTTAATGAATTGGCCTCCACTGCCTTCTGTGATAGAGAATTCCACAGGTTCACCACTCTCTGGGTGAAGAAATTCCTCCTCATCTCAGTCCTAAATGGCCTACCCCTTATCCTTAGACTGTGACCCCTGGTTCTGGACTCCCCGGCCATCGGGAACATCCTTCCTGCATCCAGTCCTGTTAGAATTTTATAAGTTTCAATGAGATCCCCTCTCATTCTTCTAAACTCCAGCGAGTATAAGCCCAATCGACCCAATCTCTCCTCATACGTCATCTCCTCAATGGCGTTAGGTAGAGAATTCCAAAAGTGCATGGATACAGCTAATGGCTGTCCCACTCAAGATCTAGTGCAAAACAGAGCAGCTCTCCATACAGGAGGAAATCATAAACCTATGGAGGCAGTTTCAGATCAGACAAGCAGTGTAAAGAGTTCTTCAAGAACAGGATAGCAGGACTAGTCGACACAATGGGGGGAATTTTCCCAGCCCTGGGGAGGCGGGACTGCCAGGAAAATGGCAGAAACTGGGAGCGCCTCCGTGCCATCTTCCTGGGAGGCGGGTCCCCGAGTTGCGCAGGGGCCCGTCTCCTTGAGGCGGGAAGGGGATTAGAGCCAATTAACTGCCTGTTTACAGGTAGTGAACAGGCAGTTTTGAGGCTTATCCCCATTTTACCCCTACAAGTGCGGGCTTCTTGACGGCTGCGAATCTCGCCAGGGTCAGCGAGGCGAGCAGTGGGTCTGTGGGGGTCGAAAAGTCCGCTGTGGAGATGAGTGATGAATGCAAGTGTGGAGAGGTAAGTATGAGAGGTGAGTGTAAAGTGTTAGAAAAAGTTTACTTACCTTTGCATCTTCCTGCAGGTTTCAACCCCAACGGCAGAGATGACAGAATGGCTGCTGCATTTTCAGTTCTAAGGGCTCACCTTAGAAAAGAGATAGTCAGTGTTTGACACCTTCTCAAAGCTGTCAAATGCTGACAATTCATCGGTCAAAAGATTTGAGATAGATGAAACGTCATACGCTGATGTCCTCTGTCACCGGCTTTCCCTTAATTGGCCGGCTAAGCCCGCAGGGAGGGCTTAACCAGGTCAATACAGGGAAAATAACGTGGGTTGGTCAGATGTCATTGGGGGCAGGACCGAAACCAGAAAACCAGCAGTCCCGCCCCCAACGCGCCCCCATTGACAAAATCCAGCCCAATATGTCTGAACACCACTCTTAACTCTCGAACTTGGGTTAAAATTCAGACTGAAAGGATGCATCTATGTTCTTTCTGCAATGCTAAAATGAAACAAGTTTGGCCATCCTCAACCTCAGTAACAAGTCCACAAATCATAACAGAGTGTAATATGGACAGGTGTTTTGGCATGGCTCAATTTGTGATTTTCTACATTTACTGCATGTAGTGTGATTTGCTACCATAATACTGTAATTTTGCCTACAAAGTCCCAAAAGAAATGAAAATGCTGTTTGAGGGGATCGGAGTGATAACAGATCAGTCAATGCCAATAAAAACAGGAAATGCTGGAAATACTCAGCAGGTAACGCCAACGTTCCCTGTAAGCTGCGCGGCCGCACAGCACACCAGGGACCTCGCGCAGCCGGCTTTTCAATGAGAAAGACCGCGCATGCGCGGTATTTTGAATGGCCCATGCAGCACCAAACAAAATTACAGAGAACATTGGTCGACACAACAAATCATTTGCCCTAACCATAAGTTAGCATTAAATTACAGTGTCACTCAAATAGGCGCCAGGGATAGCTGGGGTGAGAAAACAAGCAATCTCGCACTGATACAATATGGGGTACTCTTCTGAGATGAGGATACCGAACAGTTAGGGTGATAACCTCTAAGCCTTGATCTGGGAGTGCTTGATGCTGACACTGAATGAAAGAGTGGGAAAAATGGTCTTTTCTCCAGCTTTGCTGTCCCTCATGTTGATAAACATGACATTCGCACAAAAAAACAGGGAGGGACTTGATTGGACATGCACGCTTTGAGCTACACCAGACTTGGTGCACCAGCTTATTGCTCTCAACCTTATTTCAGCCATTTACTGGTAATGTCAGGCAACAATGAGAGCTATACTCGCCAAATCTTACCTAGAGCGTCAACAAAATGGATTTTATAGTTTGCAAAAATTGAAGCAAAAAGTGATCAGTTATAATAAATATACAGCCAAATAAAATTATATAGAGTTCATAGGAACCTGACTAGCTGATCTCCTATGGAATTGCTCATGGAGAACATGGGATTTGAAACATGGTTGTAACATTTAACTGCCAACCTGTTCGGTCCCTTTAAGGCCACTGGTCAGGTATTCCCTTTTGAGGAAGTGGTCCAAATTGGTACTGAGGTCAATTGAAGGCCAATTAATATTGTTGGGATTTTTCTCTAAATTGGCAGTTTCAACTTCAGGTTACCTCAACGACTTCTCCACGCTATCTCAAAGTAAAAAAAAATCCAACAGGAAATAACTGCTTTTCCTTCTATTTTCAATTTTGATTTGTTAATGTATAGTATGGAATGCGAGGGGAGATTTTCCTCTCCGGGTGGCACGTCAGGCACAGTACACCACAGGTGCACCACTTCTGAGCAGATGCAGTTCTCTATGTTGTTCGTCACCCAGGCCATTTTCACGGCCAAGATGAACTCGAGGCTCAGGCCCAGCCCTGTGCTCCTAAAGGCTGGGCAGCAAAACTGAGTGCCGCTGCAGGTCTCCGAGATCAGGACCAGCTGGACACTTATAACCCCTGTGATGGACACGCTCACCATTTTTATACAAATAAATATATGGGATGAAAGACAAATATATGCAACTGCACAACAGGAATCTGTCTGAACCAATGACAGTCATCTCTGGCTACATCAGCAATTTTTACATGGGAAAATTCAAGCCTTTACCCGAGCTACTTTTGGCAAAATGTTTTAAAAATAGGGAAACCTTAACCTCACTGTTGGTTTTTCCCTTAGGCCTTCATGGCTACAAAAATCCCCAACATTTCTGATTCAGACTGGCATTAAAACCAGTCTTGGCCCAGTGACCCGTTTGCACCAGTCAGCAGTGTAAGAAGAGATATCAATGGACACAGCCATCTATAATTAACTATGACAGGGGCTTGGCTAAACCAAAACAATTCTGAGCCATAATGACTACTAAATTGGGCAAAGTCCCTTGAAGAAATGTACACCTCTACACACTGAACATCACAGAGCTACACATATAGCAAACACATCAGACTAATCCAATATATAAATTAGGAAGTCAAAACTGTACTTTTTAAAATTAATAACCGAGTTAGGTAATCATTTTTCATTGGATCAACTTTCCCACAAGACAGGTTAAAACAGAATCTGATCTTTATGGTGTCATTCCCTTCCCTCTTAAAAATGACAGCATCTCAAGCTACTATGTTTGTGGACAGGACAGGGCCTTGATGCTGTAGATCAGTACCCACTTCCCAAACATTTAGGGGGCAAAATTCGGTTGCTTTGTGCCTTCCGCTAGCACCCTAAGAGGGTGCTAAATGGGCGCAAAGTAACTAGCGCTCGGGCGTGGCACCGCTAACGCCTCCCGCGAAATTCAGCAGGAGGTTAGCGACGGCGATAACCGTTAGCGCCACATGGCGCCGCGCCTATGGCTATGTCCGACAGGGTCAGGGGGACGTACGTGCAGCCGGGGAGCCGATAATTAAAGGGGAGGTGCCAGGCGGCCATTTTTTTTTGCTGGTCGCCTGCCAGCACCTGCCCTCTCTGCCGTCCCCTGCAGTCCTCCCCGCCGGGTGCTGGCTGCGATCCGTTAGCCCAGCACTCCGGGCTCTTTTGCCGCCACCCCGATCCCTGGTGGCCCAGCTGGGCCCCGGGTCAAGGCCCCTCCCCTTTAATAAGGGGAGGAAGGCCTGCAGTACCGCGGCGCGACATGCTGCCGTGCATGGCGCTGCGGCACATAGCGCCATTATATTCCCTGGTAGCGCCCCAAGAGGGACGGGGAGGGCATCCAGTAACGCCCCACCTCCCCCTTGGGGCGCTACCATTGAATTTCGGGCACGGGGGCGCTAACTTTTTCAGGAGTGCTAAAAACAGCACCCCGCTGAAGTTAGCGCCCCAAAGGGGGCGCGACCAAACTTTTGCCCGCTGGAATTATCTTTCAAAAGCAGTGTGTTGAATCACCCAATACGGCCCCCATTAACCTTACCTTTAACCATCGATTGATAGCTATGCAACACACAAATAGCCTAACATTCTTTACAAAAAGAGCATAGATTTAACTAATCTGCTTTATTACTGCATTTGTCCACAGGGTGAAGGGGAAAAAGATGCTTCCCAGAGCACTCAAAACTGTCATGTTGAATGATCCTGTGCTTTCATCTGATAAATGTTTGTAATTTTTCCTCACTTGAAATCCTAACACAGTTGCAGCTGAATTTTTAATCTGTAAAAAAAGTGTCATTATTAAATTACAGTACTTTAAACACAGAGCGGTTCTATAATTGTACCTGCTGCACAGCTGCCTACCTTGTAACTCTTATTTGGACCAAATTACCATAATTTAACATGAATAGAATTTACAAAAAAACAAGTTAGGTGTGACTTGACTTTTTCCGTTTTGACAGATTCTTCCAATATTAATTTCTCACATCTGTAATTCAAAACTGTTATTGTTAGTTAAAAAAATTATACGTTATGTTCAGGTTTGGCAAGATCTACTTTGGATTACTGCTTTATTATTACATATAATTAAAAGGCAAAGGGAAAAAAACAGCAAGAAAGGCAAAATTATTTTGATAGGTGATAGGTTCTACCACAATGCGTAGGAGAGCCAATTATGGCAACAGCAGCTTTTGAACTTTACAGAATGCACCGCGGGTGATGAAATGAACCAAGCCCAACAATACAGAGACAACTGAAAATGGGGCCGAGACTACACTGAAGAAAAACAACTCTCAAGTGACACTTGTGACCACTTAACTGGCAAGAGGGTTATGCAATCCTGATATTAGAATGGCTGAGTGAGGGGACTGTTCTACCCAACAGTCACTTAATGATATATTTAAAAAAAAATAGCTAGCAAATTAAGTTTAAAGAGCTTAACTTGACTTTGTGATGCTGATCCAAGCAATCTGAAGTTATGCAAAGTCACAAAGTGTCCATCAAAGTGAAAATATCAACTTACGTTCAGTTGGCAGTCGTGACAATCGGTATGAAGCAGACTTAGCGCTGAGTAGTATGGCAGTAAATAGGCTTGTATATGTTTGCATGCATATATGGGCAAGTATGAAAAGTAGGCTCCATTAAGTTCAGTGCTGCAGTAATCACAAAGGGACTAGGATGAATTTTTTAAAAAGGGGATGTATTAAATAAACTAAATCAAACTCAGAGGATAAAACCCCTGGTCCAGATGGATTGCATCCACACATTTTAAAAGAATCTAGGGAAGAGATAGCAGAGGCATTACTACACATATTTAATAATTCATTAGAAAAAGGTGTAGTGCCAGAGGACTGGTGGACAGCTAATGTAATACCTATATTTAAGAAGGGGGATAGAACATGTCCAGGGAATTATAGACCAGTTTAACATCAGTGGTAGGAAAAATAATGGAATCCCTACTAAAGGAGAGAATAGAAGAACATCTAGAAACAAAAAGTATAATAATGAATAGTCAGCACGGATTTCAAAAGGGAAAATCTTGTTTGACCAACCTTATTGAATTTTTTGAAGAGGTAAGAGAGAGGGTAGACAATGGTAATGTAGTAGATGTAATTTATCTAGATTTTCAAAAGGCCTTCTAAGGTACCCCAAATAGACTAATGAATAAGGTCAGAGAATGCGGAGTCAGGGGACAAGTAGCAGAATGGATTGCTAGCTGGCTTCAAGACAGAAAGCAGAGAGTGGTAGTAAAGGGTAGCTATTCACAGTGGCAGAAGGTGGGTAGTGGTGTTCCACAAGGATCAGTGCTGGGATCACTGCTGTTCACAATTTACATCAACGATTTAGACTTTGGAATTAAAAACGCAATTTCTAAATTTGCTGATGATACCAAATTGGGGGAGAAGAGTCAATATTGAGGAGGACTGCAACAAATTACAAGAGAACATTAATAAACTTGCAGAATGGGCATATAATTGGCAAATGAAGTTCAACACGGATAAATGTGAGGTATTACATCGTCATCAAACCAGCAGACAAAGGAGGAGCCATCGTCATACAGAACAGAACGGACTATTGCAAAGAAGCATACCGACAACTGGACAACCAGGAACACTACAGACAGTTACCCGCAGATCCGACCAAAGAACACACCCGCCAACTCAACAGACTGATCAAGACCTTCGATCCAGACCTTCAAAGCATCCTATGCGCTCTCATCCCACGTACTCCCCGCGTGGGAGACGTCTACTGCCTCCCAAAGATACACAAAGCCAACACACCCGGACGTCCTATCGCATCAGGCAACGGAACCCTGTGTGAGAACCTCTCTGGATACGTCGAGGGCATCCTGAAACCCATCGTACAGGGCACCCCCCGCTTCTGTCGCGACACTACAGACTTCTTGCAGAAACTCAGCACCCACGGACCAGTCGAACCAAGAACACTCCTCGCCATGATGGACGTCTCGGCACTCTACACTAGTATCCCCCACGATGACAGCATCGCTGCGACAGCCTCAGTACTCAACACCAACAACAGCCAATCTCCAGACGTCATCCTACAACTCATCCGCTTCATCCTTGACCACAATGTCTTCACCTTCGACAACCAGTTCTTTAGCCAAACACACGGAACAGCCATGGGGACCAAATTCGCACCCCAATACGCCAACATCTTCATGCACAAGTTCGAGCAAGACTTCTTCGCTGCACAGGACCTCCAACCAACACTATACACCAGATACATCGACGACATTTTCTTCCTATGGACCCACGGCGAAGAATCACTGAAAAGACTACACGATAACATCAACAAATTCCAGCCCACCATCAAACTCACCATGGGCTACTCCTCAGAATCGGTTTCATTCTTGGACACACGAATCTCCATCAAAGACGGACACCTCAGCACTTCACTCTACCGCAAGCCCACGGACAACCTCAGGATGCTCCACTTCTCCAGCTTCCACCCAAACCACGTTAAAGAAGCCATCCCCTATGGACAAGCCCTGCGAATACACAGGATTTGCTCAGATGAGGAGGAACGCGATGGACACCTACAGACGCTGAAAGACGCCCTCGTAAGAACGGGATACGATGCTCGACTCGTCGATCGACAGTTCCGACGGGCCACAGCAAAAAATCGCATAGACCTCCTCAGAAGACAAACACGGGACACAACCAACAGAGTACCCTTCGTCGTCCAGTACTTCCCCGGAGCGGAGAAACTACGCCATGTTCTTCGCAGCCTTCAACATGTCATCGATGACGACAAACACCTCGCTAAGGCCATCCCCACGCCTCCACTACTCGCCTTCAAACAGCCGCCTAACCTCAAACAGACCATCTTTCGCAGCAAATTACCCAGCTTTCAGGAGAACAGCGACCACGACACCACACAATCCTGCCACGGCAACCTCTGCAAGACATGCCAGATCATCAACACAGATACCATCATCACACGTGAGGACACCACCCACCAGGTACATGGTACATCCTCATGTGACTCGGCCAACGTTGTCTACCTCATACGTTGCAGGAAAGGATGCCCCGGAGCATGGTACATCGGCGAGACCATGCAGACACTGCGACAACGGATGAACGGACACCGCGCAACAATCGCCAGGCAGGAGTGTTCCCTCCCAGTCGGGGAACACTTCAGCAGTCAAGGACATTCAGCCTCCGATCTTCGGGTAAGCATTCTCCAAGGCGGCCTTCGAGACACACGACAACACAAAATCGTAGAGCAGAAACGGATAGCCAAGTTCCGCACCCATGAGGACGGCCTCAACCAGGATCTTGGGTTCATGTCACGCTACATGTAACCCCACCTGACGTAGGGTCATCCAGACTCGAGTCGTCGTTGGCTTGTTCTCTCTACACAGATGCAGCCGGACCTGCTGTGATTTCCAGCAAAAAAAATGTTTTTTTGTCTGTTTTTTGTTTTTCATACAGACCCCAGCATCTGCAACATTTGACCCCTTGTGACCCCACCTCATTGTTCTTTGATGTAATGTTTTCCTGACTGACCTGTTTGGACACCATTCACACCTTTGATTGCTGTGATTATCTCTCTGCCGAGGTGTGATAAATGGCAGTTAGAAAGATTACCTGTAATCATCTGGCATTATTCTCTGACTATATAAACTGTGTCTTTATGCATCTCTCCACTTCACCTGACGAAGGAGCAGCGCTCCGAAAGCTTGTGATTTCAAATAAAACTGTTGGACTATAACCTGGTGTTGTGTGACTTCTTACGTAAAAAAAGCAAACCAAGCACTAGGGTTTATTTCTAGAGGGATAGAATTGAAAAGTCGGGAAGTTATGCTTAACCTGTATCAAACCTTGGTTAGACCACACTTAGCGTACTGCGTACAGTTCTGGTCGCCATATTATAAAAAGGATATAGAGGCACTGGAGAGTATGCAGAGAAGATTTACAAGGATGATACCAGAAATACGAGGGTATACATATCAGGGAAGGATGAACAGGCTGGGTCTCTTTTCTCTTGAAAAAAGGCTGAGGGATGACCTAATAGAGGTCTTTAAAATTATGAAAGGTTTTGATAGAGTGGATATAGAGAGAATGTTTCCACTTGTGGGAAAGAGGATAACTAGAGGCCATCAATACAAGAGAGTCACCAAGAAATCCAATAGGGAATTCAGAAGAAACTACTTTACCCAGAGAGTGGTGAGAATGTGGAACTCGCAGAGTGGTTGAGGCGAATAGCAGAGATGCATTTAAGGGGAGGCTGGACAAGCATATGAGGGAGAAGGGAATAGAGGGTTACGCTGATAGATTTAGATGAGGAAAGACGGGAGGAGGCTCGAGTGGAGCATGGACTGGTTGGGCCGAATGGCCTGTTTCTGTGGCGTATATCCTATATAAACAAAACTGATCCAAATTTCAACTTAATTTGCAAACATCCAAATTTGATCCAATTCAAACTACTCCATGGCATACCAAATTGGGCTTGTCCCTTTCACAAAAAAAGTTGTTCAAACACAGAATTTGAAGCACATACAGGGTGCATGAGGAGTATTGATTATCGGCATTATAGTCATAGTACACAGGATAGAAAGTCATATATCCAAATTTGCCAATGACACAAAGATAGGCAGCATTCTAGGCAATGTGGATGAAAGCATAAAATTACAAAGGGATATTGATAGATTAAATGAATAGGCAAATCTGTGGCAAATGGATTTCAACGTAAGCAAATGTGAGATCATCCACTTTGGACCTAAAAAGGATAGAACAGGGTATTTTCTAAATGGTGAAAAGCTAAAAACAGTGAATGTCCAAAGAGACTTGGGGGTTCAGGTACATCGATCATTAAAATGTCATGAACAGGTACAGAAAATAATCAAAATGGCTAATGGAATGCTGGCCTTTGCATCTGGAGGACTAGAGTACAAGGGGGCAGAAGTTATGCTGCAGCTGTACAAAACCTTGGTTAGACCACACCTGGAGCACTGTGAGCAGTTCTGGGCACCACACCTTAGGAAGGATATACTGGCCTTGGAGGGAGTGCAGCGTAGGTTTACCAGAATGATACCCGGACTTTAAGGGTTAAGTTATGAGGAGAGATTACACAACCTAGGGATGTATTCCCTGGAATTTAGAAGGTTAAGGGGTGATCTAATCGAAGTTTTCAGGATATTAAGGGGAACAGATAGGGTAGATAGAGAGAAACTATTTCCGCTGGTTGGGGAGTCTAGGACTAGGGGATATAGTCCAAAAATTAGAGCCAGGCCTTTCAGGAGTGAAATTAGGAAACACTTCTACACACAAAGGGTGGTAGAAGTTTGGAACTCACCTTTGCAAATGGCAACTGATGCTAGGTCAATTGTTAATTTTAAATCGGAGATTGATAGCTTTTTGTTAACCAAAGGTATTAAGGGATATGGGCCAAAGGCGGGTATATGGAGTTAGGTCGCAGATCAGCCATGATCTCATTGAATGGCAGAACAGGCTCGAGGGGCTGAATGGCCTCCTCCTGTTCCTACGTTATGTCTAATCCATAATGCTGTGGCCCTGGCATCAAAATGTTGAGGTTGCTGAAGCCAAATAACCAAAAACCCAGTCCTGCCAGCTTTGCGTACGTCCAACTTAAGTAGGAACTAAAAACTTAATTTTCTTATCTTTGATTTCTCTCTGCAGTTAGGTATAAATTTAGAAAACTAGGTCTACAGATATGTTTAAGATATAAAGTAATACGCAGTATTTATAGAGTACAGAACATCTACAGTACATTTTGTGTGTTCACTCTTTGTAATGATTGCAATAGACTGAACACTCACTGAAGGAAACAAAATGACGTGCACATCACACATTTAACATATTGACCGTCTAAGTCAACAAAAATTCTTTAGCTTTGACAAAGCTGTAAAGTTTTAGAATTTTAGATTCAAATGTAGCACTTTTGGCAGGCCACTAAATAATCTGAATACTTAAGGAATGGAGTGAGTGTCCTTTATAAATCTGTAACTAACAAGCACTTTGTGAATGATAATTCACTGTTAGACTGGGCATTATCCATATGCTTTTCAACAGCTGCACTTGTGTCACCCCCTCCACCCATGGCCTTGTAAAAAGAAAAGTTAGTTTCATGTTTGTGATTCACTTGGTCGAAGAAATTAGAGCTTGCTTCATTCTATGTAAACGAAGGACACTGCTCCAATTCTTTGCTGCCCTATTGGCTAATACTGACAATACTATAAACCTGGTTGGGAAAACAGCTCATTACAGGCAGGATAAGGCCTCTGACTAACCTCTGCACCACAGCCCCCCACCCCGCCCTGACCCCCAGCACCAAATGTGAATAACCTGCTGACACTCACTGTCTGGCCTCTACTGTGGAGTGGTCACTTGGGCAAGACAGTCAAGGGCTGTTGGTAGCTGCGGATTCAGGCCCCAGCCCGAGTGCCTACCTCCGGGAGAGAAGGGAGAAACAGCCATGAAACTGGTTCAAGAGATAAAACGGCAAATCAACCGTAGTTTTCTAAAATGCAAATTAAATAAGCAACTACCGAATTTTTACTTTCAGAGGAAGAAAAATTTGATTAAAAAAATATATAAAGAAAGTTGGAGGTTGACTGCTGGCAGAGGTGGAACTTCAAAAAAAAAGAGCAAAATAAAAAGAGACCCATGAAAATTATGGTGTTTACTGGGTTGACATCTACAATAAGGTGCCTGAGTTTTAGATTTCCCTTGCTCCCATCTCCTGCCTCCAGTCTCATGCTAAGGTTATTAAAGTACTGCTGAATTCACCCAAGCAACAAATGGCGCTGACTGTAGTCCATTAAAGTTTTTCACTGGGGAGCTGCATAACACGCTGGCAGGCAATGAAAAGGGCAAAAAATTTTACAAATCCAAACACCTCAGTCACACTGCAGCACGCGCCAAGCCTGACTGGAGTGACGTGATTTGGGTGACAGGTGCGTTGTTCTATGCTTTGACATTTATTCTCTTAACTGCATTCCCTCAATGCAAGTGTTTTGTTAACAGACACCTTCTGTATTTTTGCAAAGTTTGTTGTGCTTTGATTTAGCAGAATGGATACCCCATGAAGTCCCTTTGGAATGCTGCAAATAACACATCAGGGATGTTGAAACACTACCAAGGGGTTTAAATCGCCTAACCCAAACAGTCCTAGTAACCATGTAAAATTGATATGTTATGCTCGCTCAGGAAGTCAGCGTGCTCTGAAAGGATGATATCCATTTCAGACACAACTCCTCAGACTTTTCTGACAAGACACATCATCGATAAAATGAAGCCTGGTGTTAAGTATTTACAGACATTCATCAAGAAGACATTTAATAAAAACAGTAAAATACCAAATTTACAAAATCCAGTAAAGGTGAAGGGGTGGGGGGGGAGGAAGCAAAAAATGAAAAGATGACGACAAAATAACAAATTGGGTGTCTTGTAATTCAAGCATCCGAGTGTTTGTCTCCCAAATGCAAGGGGTCTTGAATTCAAATCTTGGGGCCTCCCGATGTCAAATCTACTTTTTCCATTAGTGTGTACAGCCAATTCTCAATCAGACTTATAGATGAAATGCCAAACAGAGTAGAGGTGCGCCATCTGGAGAGGTGGCGGAGAGAAAGACGGACGTGCGATTTGCTTATTTGCATTGTTTGATTAAGCAGCAATATCCCAAAGTTGTAGCGGGCTTAGAGCGATTGTCCTTTGGTTGGCTACAGGTGCTTATGATGTGCGACCTTCCAGCGGAGAGAAAATGGGGAGTAAATCTTAAGGGGCATACAAGAAAGAGAATAACACAGTGGATTCCTGTTACTGGACAAAAGGGTTTCACTGCAATATCACAGTAAAAGGTGTTCAACAGGCATTTGAGACGGACCATTTTCAGTTAAAAAGAAAAACATCAAACACTTTGCGCTATAGTTGCTGCTGTAGTTTTGTGTAGCTCTGGACTGTATTCACAAACAGCTGACAGCGCAGTCTGTTGCGATAAAAAAAATTAGTACATGAAAATTGTGTTACAAAAAGTGACAATAGGTGCAATAAAACAATAACTGTCAGATTCCCCAGACAGGGGCTAAGACTGGGATCTGAGAAAAATGTGACAATGAACTGCAAATTATCCATATTCTACACATGTGAATTTACTAGATGGCAGAGTACGAAGGCTGACAAATGCAAATTAATTCTTGTACAATGCAGATTTTATGATCAATTTTAACCTAACTCTGCATTTAGAAAAGAACTGCCACATTTTATTATGTTCAATCGCAGTGCAGATATGGGAATTAATTCCCCAAATCCACCATTTTTAGAGCTTTAGAAAATCCAGTTGTAGTTTCAAATTGCGTCAAAGAAAACATGTCAAAATATACCAGTGACTGAATACAAAATGGTGCCGACTGAATGCCTCCTCCAAACAGTACCCTGCAGAGAATGAAACAAGGATTCTTCTTTAAGAAGAAATTGTGCTGACAACATCAGATGAAGGCAGCAAAAAGAGGTTGAAAAACAGATAAACAAAGATGGAATTAGAAAAGAAATATAAGGGTGGGAAAATGAATTAGAAAATCAGTAGGGAGAGACAGAACAAAGGCGAGGAACAGCAACAAAAGGAATGTGGGTATAACTTTTTAATATTTGCACTGTATACCAACTTCAATGTTTACATACCTTTCCCTGTTGTGTTCTCACTTATGTATGTACTGGAAAAAGTGTGGGATATAGGAAGTGTGATGTGAGAACAGTCATATTTTCTTATTAGAATGAAATCACAATGACAGTATTAGATGACAAAAGTCTGTGGCAAAATCAGACACAGCGAGTAGGCATCATAAGGGGAAGACTAATGGACAGCGAGGGGAATCTGACATTTATCCTTCAGTGCTAGTTTCTTCTCCATTACTGGTAATTTCTATCTTGTGTATAGGGCTTTCACTACCAATACCAAAGCCCCCCTCCGAGCTCCCGATTTCAATAGCTCATTAAATTCACAATTCATGAGGCATATTCTGATCCACTGAACACTTTGAGAAGCAGATGCTCCCATTGCAACCGCTCCCCCCTCCCCACCACCCCCCAATCTTATTCTGTATTCGAGAAGCATACAAGATGTATGGTATTTTATTAGTTCATGCTGGGGACAGATACTTAGCCAAAGCAGAAAAGCTTTGATTTTAAATATATTCAATTCACCACTCCTATTACAATGATTCGCAGGCTCCTGTCTCTGTTAATTCCAACTGCAATAAGTCAGTGCCGCATCTACGTAAAGCTCTTTCGATTCTGATTTAGTCCATATTCAACCAAATTTGGAATGTAATGTGCCTTGTAAATGGTGCAGGAGTAATTATTTTCCACCAAAAGAATCACATGAATACCGACATAGGCAGACTTGTGATATTACCAACTGGGGGAGGGAGTTCTCTGGATAGTCTCTAAGGCCCATATTATGATAAATTAATCAATCTTTAATTCACCATGGACTTTAAGGGTGTAGAAAGCGGTTACTCCTCTCAAAGGAACCAGATCCCATGGAGAAAAGCTTGATAAAAAAAGATCAGTGTGCACTATTCATTTGGTACAAGGTAGGTGTTGAAGTATATCGTCATCTTTTGCAGAATGTAGTGGGATAATCAGACCACCTAAAATATTCACAGACCGAGATAGACAGTGTGCATCCAGAGGGGGACACAGAAATATCAATATTGCTCAAGATCCAGCAGTTAGGAAGCTATGGCCACTTTCCATGACTCACTGTCCGATAATACATAACTCTGGGTACTTGTTTATGAAACGCAAATAAATAAAGTTACTAAGTTAGTGATTGTTTTCACTTGGACCTAACATTCTAATGTTAAAATATAATCGATTGGAGAGGGCAATGAAGCTGAGATTGTGTGGCAAAGACATATTGCTGCAGGACAAAACAAATAAAAAAGATTCCATACTTAGTAAGTGTCTGATGCCTGCATGTTTACTCATGTCCCTTTATATTACAGTACTCCAGCTAACAACAGACTTTGAAAATGGCTGTCGAGCTATAATATAAATGAGGCAGCACTACTGCTGCTGAAGCAGTGAACAACAATTTTAGGAAGTGGCTTTCAGAAGGTTCTCCAGAGGCAACCACGCAGATGGTGACAGGTGCGAATAGCTGTCGCAGTGGCGATTGGCCACCATTCCCAGTCACTGGTAGGTGATGGCTCAGTCTACCAATCCCAGCCAGATGTGCAGTTTTCCCCAGCCTATAGTGTGAAGGTCTGTTGCTGCAGTGAACATTACAATTGCGATGTTTAACAACTGTGCATGTGACCATTCGCAGCTATTTCTCCATCGCTGTCATAGGAATATAGGTACTGTTGGACAAAAAATGATCAAATTCCATCTCGCTCAACTTCTACCATCCGGATAGTCACCTGATACAATGATATGGAGTTACTGACTAATCGTAGCAATCAATCTCTATTAATTAGACTACAACAGACCCAGACATGATGTGAGGAAAACCCCCAGTGGTTGAGAGCTTTGGGAACCAGAGGTCCAAAATCACCTGTTCCTCCCAATCATGCTACACTTAACACATGGCATGTCTGAAATTACTTCTATACAGCACCCCAAAATATTTTCTGAAAGAAATCTATCTAATTTGCAATTGAATGAATCAATATTGTCAGTGCTGTAGAATCCATCCTGCAAAATGGGGTGGATTTAACAACACTGGGAGCCCTAGCATATTGCAGAACTGCTTCACGTGAAATCAGTTCTG
Source organism: Somniosus microcephalus (assembly GCF_052327205.1). NCBI lineage: Eukaryota > Metazoa > Chordata > Chondrichthyes > Squaliformes > Somniosidae > Somniosus > Somniosus microcephalus. The sequence continues at coordinate 10,818,279 of NC_141005.1, read as the reverse complement.
AAATATAAGGGGCCATTAAGCACTGTTTCATTGTCCACTCCCTCATCAAACTGACCAGAGAAATTCATCTTAGAACTTTGCCCTTTGACAATATTGACCCCACCTGCTCAGCTCCAAGCAATGTAGGTTAAGTCCCCAACATTAAGAATGTTTTACTCAAACAAATTAAAATGTGGTACTAACAGAAATGAAGAGTAAGCCAAGCATATTGGAATATAAGGTGACATTACGCTGTACTTGTATTTCAATAAACCTTGTCCAAATTTTAAAAGAGGGATTCACCCCAATGCCGTGCCTCCATCCATACCAACAGAGATGAGCAAGGACTAGAGACATCTCATGGCACTTTTATACTGGTACAAGAGCTCAGAAAGTGCTGCTCAAGTGTTGACTTTGCAGCTCCAAGCTGATTTACTGCAATTGCATGCCACTGCTCTCCATTAACGGCCAATCAGAATGAGGTGAAAGTTTTCAACCTCCCATTCTCAGGGTCCAGGAAGTGTCAGGTCTTGGGCACCAGAGTTGTGGCTTCACCTACTTTACTTTGTCTCTGACTGCAAACCATTCAATGTGAAAGCAGCGTCTTTGAGCAAGTATCCTCATCAGTAGTGTCGTAACAGCTTTTATGAGATTGCCTACACAAGAACAGTCAATATACTCCAAAAGCAATTCACTTTATAAAGCACTTTAGATATTTCAACAGCATAACACACTATATGAATGCATGTATCTCTTTTTTAATACCACACAGCAAACAAGCAGGAATTGCATTGTAAGCCTACAATCAGAAAATCGCTTCACCAACACTTCACACATAAGTCACTTGAATCTTAGCCTGCATCGGCACCACGAGAAGTTTCTGCTTTGCAGCGAGATTAAAATTTTGTAAATCTGGAATCAGGCCGTGTCTGCATGCTCAAGTGGATGTAAAAGATCCCATGGCACTATTCGACAAAGAGCAGGGAATTCTCCCAGTATCCTGGCCGACATTCCTACCACCATGAAACAAGTTATTCATTCATTTGCTGTTTGTGGGACCTTGCGGAGCGTAAACTGGCTGCCACATTTGCCTACATAACAAGCGATTGTCCTTCAAAAAGCAATTCATTGGTTGCAAACCGCTTTGGGATATCTTTAGGATGTGTTACAGTGCTACACACACACACAAAGTTTTTCTTTTCTGCTCTTTCCTTTTACAGTACTTTTTTCTCAGATTCCTCTGGCCTAAGAGTTCAATAGCCTTTAAAAAAAAATGCTACGCTTTCATTTAATTTTCAGTCTATTTCTTCCCCCCCACCCAAGCACCGACCACTGTGTCATTTGCTATCCTTGGGCAAGAGGGCAGGCAGGGACCTGCTCTCAAGCCATACTGGAGGAGCAGTGTTTCATTTGCACACAGCTCCTGTACAGACAACTGCAGAGCAACTGGCTTTGTAGGGAACTGCGGGGATTGAAACAACATCCTGCTGTCTGTGGCCTGGCACCTCAGTGCAGTAACGCTCTGCGTCACCACAGACAGCCTTTTATAAATGTTTTAATCTCTTCTTATAGAAAAATCGAGTCATTATCCAATTACTTGCCACTGGTGCATGATCTTTTTGGGTCCTTCCTACATCTATTACATTTTCAGAATTTCTAAAGTTGTAAGTATTCTCATTTATCTTCCCCAGTGGAATACAGGGATACCTTTGCTGATGCATTATATAGTAGGAGACAATGTGAATATACAATCATATGGTACACAATACTAATCTTTGATGTTGCTATTATATATTTAAAAGGAAATTGTCTTTATTGCTGGGGACAGAAGAGCCACTTATTACTTTCTGCCCATTCTCGTCATAAGCAAGCATTTTCATAACATAATGATATGTTGGCACAATTTAGCTCATATTGCATGCTTCCCAAATGAAAATGATTTTCCATTCTTACATAAAGATGATGCACATTTAATGTTTCAATTAACTTCTGCTACATCACACAAACATAAAATCATGCAATTTTTAACATCACATCAGCTATTGCTACAATGCTTACACGATAATAATTTATAATTTTTTAACCTCTTGTTACAGTGGAAACATGAAAGTTGAGTCATTTTCCAGAAACATTAATGTAGGAGGCCAGTAACTGCTGGGGCAGTCGGGAGAGCAGGAGGCCAGTAACTGGTGAGTTTAAAAGCTCACCTTTCGCGGGCTTTTTCTTTCACAGCTGGTGCAGTCGGGAGAGCAGGAGGCCAGTAACTCTTATATAGGTGGAGCTGTTGCTAAACCCGAAACACTACAGTGTAGTGTCTCCCACCCTTCCACCTCCTCTAACCTTTTAGGGGTTAGGGGAAGTTGAAAAGGTAGGTTTAATTTATTTTATTTCAGGAGCCTAACCTAGGTGGAAAAGGTTCCAGTACAGGAGGCGGCAGTGAAAATACAACACCAGAAAACAGGTAGATGACTGGTTGGTGAGTACTTTCACAAACTTATTCTAAGTAGAATTCAATAATTAAGCTAAATCGTAGTAAATAAAAGGGTATTGTAAGGGTTAAGTCATGGAAGGGCAGCTCAGACCCGTGTCATGCTTCTCCTGTGCCATGTGGGAAATCAGGGACACTGTCCCTGACAACTATGTGTGCAGGAAGTGTGTCCAGCTGCAGCTCCTAGCAGACCGCATGGCGGCGCTGGAGCTGCGAATGGACTCACTCTGGAGCATACGCGATGCTGAGGATGTTGTGGATAGCACATTCAGTGAGTTGGTCACACCGCAGGTAAAGGCTAGCTCAGACAGTAAATGGGTGACCAAAAGGCAGGGTAAAGGCAGGAAGGTAGTGCAGGAGTCACCTGCGGTCATCTCCCTCCAAAACAGGTTTACCGTTTTGGGTACTGTTGGGGGAGATGACTTATCAGGGGAAGGCACCAGCAGCCAGGTTCAGGGCACCATGACTGGCTCTGCTGCACAGAAGGGCGGGAAAAAGAGGGATAGGGCTATAGTGATAGGGGATTCAATTGTAAGGGGGATAGATAGGAGTTTCTGTGGCCGAGACCGAGACTCCAAGATGGTATGTTGCCTCCCTGGTGCAAGGGTCAAGGATGTCTCGGAGCGGGTGCAGAGCATTCTGAAGGGGGAGGGGGGATCAGCCAGTTGTCGTGGTACATGTAGGTACCAACGATGTAGGTAAAAAGAGGGAGGAGGTCCTACAAGCTGAATTTAGGGAGTTAGGAGCTAAATTGAAAAGTAGGACCTCAAAGGTAGTAATCTCTGGATTGCTACCAGTGCCACGAGCTAATAAGTTTAGAGAGAGTAAGATAGATAAGCTAAATACGTGGCTTGAGCAGTGGTGCAAGGGAGAGGGATTTAAATTCTTGAGGCATTGGAACCAGTTCTTGGGGAGGAGTGACCTGTACCAAGGGGACGGTCTACACCTGAACTGTGAGGGAGCCGATGTCCTCGGGGTAATATTTTCTAGGGCGGTTCGGGAGGATTTAAACTAATTTGGCAGGGGGATGGGAACCTAGGTAGTGGAAAAGAGGGAAGTCATATGAAGTCAGAAATAGATGGTAGAAAGGTGAGAAGCAATAAGCAAAGGAGAGAAACACAAAGGGCCAAACTAATTCATAATGAGAGTGTGAAAAAAGCAAGCCTGAAGGCTTTGTATCTTAATGCTAGAAGCATTAGGAACAAGGTGGATGAATTAGTTGTGGAAATAGAGGTAAACAAGTATGATTTGATTGGGATTACAGAAACGTGGCTGCAGGGTGGGCAAGGCTGGGAACTTAACATCCAGGGATATACAATATTTAGGAAGGATCGGCAAAAAGGTAGGGGAGGTGGGGTAGCATTGCTGGTAAAGGAGGGGATTAATGCAATGGAAAGGAAGGATATTAACTCGGATGAAACGGAATCTGTATGGGTAGAAATGAGAAATAGCAAGGGGAGGAAAACGTTAGTGGGTGTGATATATAGGCCTCCAAATAGTAATATGGAGGTGAGGGAAGGCATAAAAAGGGAAATTAGAGAAGCGTGCGATAAGAGCACAGCTGTCATCATGGGTGACTTTAATTTACATATTGATTGGACTACCCAAATTAGTAAAAATTCTGAGGAGGAGGAATTCCTGGAATGTTTTCGGGACGGTTATCTGGACCAATATGTCGAGGAGCCGACTCGAGATCAGGCCGTTTTAGACTGGGTATTGTGCAATGAGAAGGGACTTATCAGCAATCTTCTTGTACGAGGCCCCTTGGGTCAGAGCGATCATAATATGATCGAGCTCTCAGTCGAGATGGAGAGTGAGGAAATTGAATCAGAGACTAAGGTCCAGAACTTAAATAAAGGGAATTACGAGGGTATGAGACGGGAATTGGGTAAGATTGATTGGGTGGTGTTTCTGGGGGGATTGACAGTGGATAGACAATGGCAAGCATTCAAAGATAGAATGGAAGAATTCCAGAACATGTTTATACCGGTTTGGCATAAAAATAAACCTAAAAAGGTGACTCAACCGTGGATAACGAGGGAAATTAGGGACAGCATAAAATCAAAAAAAAGGGCATATCAACTGGCAAAAAAAAGCACCAGACCGGAAGATTGGGGGCAGTACAGGATACAGCAAAAGAGGACAAAGGGATTAATCAGGAAGGGGAAAATAGAATACGAAAGTAAACTTGCAGCAAACATAAAGACAGACTGCAAAAGCTTTTATCGGTATATCAGGAGGAAAAGACTGGTAAAATCCCAAGTCGGTCCCTTGCAGTCCGATTCGGGAGAATATATAATGGAGAATAAGGAAATGGCAGACCAATTAAACTCATACTTTGGTTCTGTATTCACAAAGGAGGACACAAATAACCTCCCAGGAATATCGACAAACATAGGGACTAATGAGAGGGAGGAGCTGACAGAAATTAGTATCTCTAGGGATATGGTGTTGGGTAAGTTGAGGGGACTGAAGGCCGACAAATCCCCGGGGCCTGATAAACTACATCCTAGGGTACTTAAGGAGGTGGCCCTGGAGATAGCAGATGCTCTAAGGATCATCTTCCGGAACTCCATTGACTCGGGAACAGTACCCGTGGATTGGAGGGTAGCTAATGTTACCCCAATATTTAAAAAGGGGGGTAGAGAGAAAGCAGGGAATTATAGACCAGTAAGCCTTACATCGGTTGTGGGCAAAATGCTAGAGTCCATTATTAAGGATAAAATAGCGGAGCACTTGACAAATGGGGAAAGGATCGGACAGAGTCAACATGGATTTACAAAGGGTAAATCGTGTTTGACGAATCTGCTGGAATTTTTTGAGGAAGTAACTGGTAAAATAGATGGGGGAGAGCCAGTGGATGTGGTGTACCTTGACTTCCAGAAAGCCTTCGATAAGGTTCCACACAAAAGATTATCATGCAAAATTAAGGCTCATGGGATTGGGGGCAAAGTATTAACGTGGATAGAGAACTGGCTGGCGGATAGAAAACAGAGAGTTGGAATAAACGGCTCGTTTTCGGAGTGGCAGGCAGTGACCAGCGGGGTGCCGCAAGGATCTGTCCTGGGACCCCAGCTGTTCACAATATATATAAATGATCTGGATCAGGGAATTGGATGCAATATTTCCAAATTCGCTGACGACACTAAACTAGGAGGAGGGGTGGGCTCTGATGAGGATGTCAGGAGGCTACAGTGCGATTTGGACAGGTTGGGGGAATGGGCGGATACGTGGCAGATGCACTATAATGTGGATAAATGCGAGGTTATCCACTTTGGGGGTAAAAACAGGAGGGTAGATTGTTATCTAAATGGCAATAGATTGGGAGATGGGGAAGTGCAGAGGGACCTGGGTGTTCTTGTGCACCAGTCACTGAAGGAGAGCATGCAGGTGCAACAGGCGATTAAGAAGGCAAATGGTATGTTGGCCTTCATATCAAGGGGGTTCGAGTATAGGAATAGGGATACCTTACTACAGCTGTACAAGGTGCTGGTGAGACCGCATCTGGAGTATTGTGTACAGTTTTGGTCGCCCCATCTGCGGAAGGATGTTCTTGCCATGGAAAGAGTGCAGCGGCGATTCACCAGGCTGATACCTGGAATGGCGGGAATGACCTACGAGGAGAGACTGAATAGTTTGGGCTTGTACTCACTGGAGTTTAGAAGATTGAGAGGGGATCTCATCGAAACATATAAAATTATGGCAGGCCTGGACAGGCTGAATTCAGAGAGAATGTTTCCAATGGCAGGGGAGCACAGAACCAGGGGCCACAGTCTAAAAATAGCGGGCAAATCATTTAAAACAGAGATGAGGAAGAATTTCTTCACTCAAAGAGTGGTGAGCCTGTGGAATTCCCTGCCACAGAGGGCTGTGAAGGCTAATTCAATAAATATTTTCAAGAGAGAATTGGATATATTTCTGAAGGCTAAGGGGATTAAGGGTTACGGAGAAAAGGCGGGGACGGGGTACTGAACTGGTAAGATCAGCTATGATCTCAGACGAAGATCAGCCATGATCTCATTGAATGGCGGAGCAGGCTCGAAGGGCCGAATGGCCTACTCCTGTTCCTATCTCTATGTTTCTATGTTTCTATGTGATCTTTCTTATCCATGTGTATCTGTAACAGCTTTAAAAGCGCTGACCATATGCAAACGTCGTCATTCATTTTACCCAGTGCTGACCCACAAACAGGTCTCTAAAGAAGAGCAGGAGAGTTCTTCTGGTGTTTTGGCCAACATAAGCCCTCAACCAATACAACCAAAGCAAATTATCTGGTCATTTATCTTATTGCTGTTTGTGGGACCTTGCTGCGTGCAAATTGGTTAACCACATTTCCCTACAATACAACACTGACTACACGTCATTGAAGCACTTTGGGAAATCCTGAGGTCATGAAAGGCACTATATCAATGCAAGTCTTTCTTTTTCTACAGTGTGACCTTAATCCTTCATCCAATTTTCTCTCATCATCTCGAGAGTATTGTTTCACAGGTGCCCGTCGTCCTTCAGTACCTCTGCCCTCGTGGTCAGTATTTGAGAGTTTAGGCAGTAAGTATTGGCAGGGTACTCGACTGTGGGGCATCGGAGTAAATAAAGCTGCATCCTATTCGCACCTGATGTACACACAAAAACACACACACACTTTCCAGCTGGGTTTGCCAAGAACAATCAGAAGCAGGAACCCTGAAAGATTTCCCCTTCCCAGACCAGGGATGCAGAAAATATTGATGCACCCCAGCCCCTGCCCTGACTGAGATCAACTAGTTCAGCTCCAATCAGGAATCAAATCTGGGACCTCTGGGTGTATGGTTTAGTTATTCACTGTACAGAACCAAAGCCAAGCTACTGGATGTTTAATTTTATAAAACCCACTGCAGGAGTAAATATTAGTGAGGTCCACTAGACCAAGAAAGAGTCTACAAGACTATGGGGGAGAAATTCGGTATTGCCCCATTTGGGGCGCAATTATCGGCCAGGTGCAAAGTTTAGCACCTGGCGCTAATTATTGCCTCTGACTGCAAACTTGGCTTCTATCGCCCCTGGAGGTGATTGGAGCGCTAAATCAGGTACTACACACCTCTCTTAAGGCGCTATCGCCGAGGAGCGAGGCGCTACCTCAGAGCGCTGGCAAAGCTCATGTGATGTCAGTCAGCAATGGAACACAGACACACTGGTGCCAGCCAGTTCTTAAAGGGGAGGGTCGATCTTGCTCTCCATCCAAACCCTGCTCATTGCAGCCTTGAATCTCGGCCTGGAGAGACCTGTACATCAAATCTGCTGGAAAGAACAATGGAGAGGCCCAGGGAAAGAGCTCAGAGTGCAGACCCCATAGTCTCTTCTAAATCGATGCAAGGAAGGTCAAATCAAAATGAACCTGCAAAGTGCTGCTCAGTACCCAAAACTCCTTCACACAGCATTGAATCTCTCCAGAAGTCAGTCTCTCTCTCTCTCAGAATGCGTGGTGCAAAAATGTCGCCGACAAAAAAAGGCAGGAAGCGGTCGCCTTTAAATAGCGCTCCCCCAGTCCCTTCCCAACTGCAAAACGTTCCCCTCAACCTGTCATTGATAGCGGCAGGCGGAAAGGCAGGGGGCGCCACTCAATATCCGGTCCGGGGTGCTACCGGGGCTTTGCACGCTCGACTAGCATCACGATCTGCCGGCACAGGAGATCGTGGCGGTAGTGTTTAGCACCACCGCAAAATGTCTGGTCAATTTCGCAAGCGCCGCAAACATCGCCGCACCCGGGCGCTAGTTGCTTTGCGCCCCATTAGCGCTCTCTTAGGGCGCTAACGGGAGGCGCAAAGCAACCGAATTTTCCCCCATGTCTGAAGGTTTACATTTCAATAATACTGTAGCAGCATCTATTAACAAGTTCCTTAAATACAAAGCAATACTCAGACCGACAATGAATAAATATTTTTGGGCACTATAAAGTAAATGCAACATGGAAGCATGCTTGTAAATGGAAAGCAATTCTGACATTCGGCCTCTTAGCATACCTTGGACTCTAATAAAACCTCTGGAGGTTGAAAAATGATTCAAGATCTAGATTTGGATTAATGTACTGTGGCCTAGAAATTCATTAAGGCGCTGCCAGCTTTGCGCCCAGTTAACGCCTAAAGAGTGATTTTGCGCCAGAAATGAGTTTGCGCAGATATTCAGCGCAGCGGTATTGGCGGCGGTAGCCGTTAGCGCTGCGCCGGCACCGATGACGTCATCGGTGTGCGCAGTGCCCCGGTTCCGCCCCGAAACCGGCCCGATCCCCATATTTAGTTGCGGCCGCAAACAGCGACCAGAAAACGGGGCCGTCCTGCTGCCTTAGTGGGGCGCTTTAAAGCGGAAGGTGAGGCCGGCCGCTTTTTCGGCCTCCTTCCCCGGCCTCCTCCACCCCCCCCCCCCCGCGGCATTGCCGGCTGCTTTCCGCGAGCCCGGCACTTCTCCGTGGTGCCGGGCTCATTTGCCGGCACTATCCAGCGGCGATCTCCCCGTTGCAGGCAGCTCCCCCTTAAGAGGAGGAGGCCTGCAGTACCGCAGCCTGCCGCTCCGCAGCGGCTGGCGCAGCGGCGCCTAGAGCGCGGATATTCAGTGTCAGCGCCCCAAGCGGAGGCGGGCACACCCTGGTATAGCGCCCGGTTCCGAATTGGGGCGCTAACAATGAATATCTGACGATCGCTATAGGCTTCCCGCCCAGCGCTAACTTTTGGGCGCTAGCCAGCTGGCGGGGCCATAGTGAATTTCTAGGCCTGTATCTATTATTTGTGCCTTCCTGGGGTAAAATATCACCACCAGCTTCGCACACAAATAAGTCCTTTTGCTCTAATCAGTTCTGATTGCGAATTTGACAGTTCTTTGGGGCTACGAGCAGGATCACAGAACTTGAACATTCCATACTCATATACATAAACATGTGGGGACAGCAGTGGAAGAAGTCACAGACTGACCTGCAGTGTGGGGCAGTCCCGCTCTTTAAATATATACATGATGATTGCTTTGATTCTCCTTTGCTTTGCAGAACTGCCTCACACTGGTGTGGCTGAGATTGGGAACTCAAGTACAAACCCATGCTCGCTCAATGGCACAATTCTAATGGGTCAACAAACTTGGCTGCCAAACTTGATTGTTACCTTATTCAGTCCATTGGAAAGTCTAACTAGCATTTGCAAAGAGGTAAAGTCTAATTGTTGATATTTCAAGGAATATGCAAAATGCAGGTTAGAGATGACTACCTTATGCTTAACATTTGTAGCCATTCATAGCAAAACAAGTTTACTTACAATGGACTTGGAATAGGGCAACCCAAAACATTAATTAATGGCTGTAATGTACAACTGGATAGGTTGTACTCTGGAATAGAATACAGTACTTGGAGACACAGATCTCTACCTACATTCTAGTGCAGGACCATGCAGATGTCAGAGTACAGTGGGGGGTTCAAATTGCAGACCCCAAGCCATCGCAATCTACCTCTCTAAGCCCAGGAACCTCAGTCTGCCTATATAACAGTGATTACACTTCAAAAATAACTCATCTGTTGTCAAGTGCTTTGGGACATCCTGAGGATGTGAAAGACACTATAAATACAAGTGTTCTTTCTTTCTTTCTTTCTTTTTGCAGTTATATTTTGCACTCACTTGTTGGGTTTGAATTTTGCTGGCCAGGTGGTTTGGAATGGGCTGTACTTAAAGCTGTTGTCTCATTGATAATACATCAGGATGCGTTAGCATTAGCAACATGAGATGTATACAAATAAAAAGGAATAGGGATTTAAACTTTATAAATGGTCCTCGAGGCCCCATTGTACACATCTATGTGGCCCATGAATGCAGACAACTTGAATGTTTTAAATTAGTCTGTAGATTAATCTTTAGGGTTTTAGAACCAATCTGTTGCTGCTTTTATTCTTTTCTAACTTCTATTAAAATGAAATCAACGAGATAGTTTTTTTCTAGTCTGAGCTACAGTGTATTTATGCCCAGGATCCAGAGATGTACACGATTTTTGAGACTATCAAGGAGTAATTCTGCCATGACTAGAGTGACCAGATGGGACAGTGCAACTGCGCTCTTTTCTGAACAATTTACCCGTGGAGAATTTAAGAAGTATTTTAACACTATCTAGAAATAACACAAGCTCAGAATTTTCAATTTATTCAGAGCTTACGTTCAAGCACATACATTTGAACTTTGTGCTAGTGTATCATTATGCTGTCCAACACTATTATGGAAAATATAAATTTTAATGTTTTAACAAAGCACTGCTACAAAAAAACCTACAATCATAAGTACTTCACATTCAACAATGCTGTTTGAGGGAGGCAGTGGTGTTCAGAGGCGAGATCCTACGCATAGGCAGAATCAAGATGCAAATCGGCACGAGCCTCCCTGACAAATCCTTCATTTGTCAAATGGCCGTGCACTGCTCCGCCACAGATTATTGGTTAATGATAGATTTTTAAAACCTTTGTCAGCTGCTTTCATAATCTAGATCTATTGTTTTATACTGTTCTTTCAGCTATTTGATCCACTGTAACTTTGAAATCTTCTAATTCTATTTTACAACTTTTTTATACTCATTTCTTTTTTCGCTGTTTTATAGTCCTTCATAGAGCTTCTCATATTATTTATTGGACTGTTCCCAGTGAAAGTGACTGGAGCTTTTTATTTTGAAGTATTAAACACATTTCCATTGACTCTCTTCAAAGAGTTCACCAAAAAATTCTTCAACCTTTCACTCTGCTAAAGATCTTAATTATAACAATTTTGATCATATATTAAAAAATTATATTGAGCAACTAATTCACAAAAGCAAGCTTCATGAATATCTTTAAATGAGCACACATTTTTGGCTTACTTTTTAAAAGTCCTTTGTACAGAATAAGACATGGTTCAACTCAACTACCCTAGTTTACAGCGTGACATAGCCCACCTTTTTACAAAACCCTGTCTCCTGTTGGACAAATGCCCCGACAAGAATTAACTTCTTTTAAATACTGCGGATTAAAAAAACAAATCAGTCAATGCCTTTATTTATGGAAATAAAGTTTTCTTGACTGAATAACCCAACCATAGCGTGTTCAGTCAGTGGAAAACATCTAGTAAAGTCCAGAGAATGGGCCAGAACCCTGAAGCCTTCATCCAGGGCCATGATTGATGTGCTGTGGGTCCTGCTGCAGTTAACAGTGATTTTTATCTGTTGCTAGCAGCAACAGCCAGGGTCTCAGCGTGAGGCGAGCAGCAAGCTTCGCTACTACAGTCATGCCGCACACAGGGGCAGACAAATAGCCTTTCAGCTGGACAGGGTTCACGGTGTGGTTTTGACAAAGGAACCCCTTTGGAAAGGCTGAAAATGTCAATCCTTTGATGGTGCCACGCTGGGCTATTGGTTTCTGTTACTAATTTGTGCTGCGTGTCTCAGTGTGTGAGGGCAGTGCAATGTGAACACCTGCAAACCACTGGGGACGACTGCATGGGGAGAGATAATTCAAGTGTACCGTTTGCTGAGAACAGGTCAGAGTCACCAAGCTGACAAAAACACCTAAAATGAACAAAAGTCCAGAAAGTCCAGCAAAAAACATATACCAGTGTTAGAATACAACAGGGTGCAACTGCTGGAACAAATCACATTTTCTTAAAACTAGACATGCAACTATAATGGCTGAACCAGTACTGACTGGGGCCCACATTCACAAAACATTTACTCGTTGGATTAAAGGTGACGCTTTGCAAATAAAATTCACACAGATTGCAAGGCACTTTTTTTTTGAGTAAGGGCCTATGTCAGACACAATTTGGGATTTGGTAAACATTATTTGATTCGGTCAATATGATTACTGCCAATAGAAATTTTAAAAGACAGAATGTTATTTCCTGTGCCAATAGCACGGACAAGTCAATCACAGGATTATTCGCTCTCTTCAGTAATTAAGTTTTTTGTGATACGGAGACAATTGAAAACCAGTTTGTAAGTCCAAGACTGGGTGGCGCACTATCCTTTCATCCTTGGGATGCAGGTCTCCTCTGTTTATTGGCTGCAGGGGTTCCATATGAAATAAGTTTGGACAGTCTTAATCCAGTTCATTTTGCAAATGTGCTTTGGACCCGAAGCACGAAATTTCCCCAAATTCGGCACTAAATTAGCAATCTCATGGCTAGTGTGGGAAATGGAAAAATGGTGCAGTAGGAGTGCTCGTTTAGGGAACTTTACTCTGCATCTAATTCTGTTATATCGGACGTGGATGTTGTTGGCACTGACCCCAAGTGCCTGAAATCGAATGTAGTTCAATTCCTCACACAAACATCCCTCACCTTGAAGAGCATGAAAATTCACCAAGAGTCATTAAAAAAAAAGCTGCTTTTTGTAAAGAGAAGAGGATTAAGCATTAAACTTTGGGATCTTTCCGAGTTCCCATTTGCCATTTGGAAGAATTCTCAGTCATCCAGGCATTAAATTTGAAGAGCTTCACTCATTCGCACTAGATTGAAGTCCTCTCCCAAAAATAAATGTGCTTGTTCACTCTCGAATTTACACACCAGATGTTTATGGACCCCACAGCATTGAGGGTTCAGCACTCATTTTCATTGGTTGACATTTTAGGGTCCAAAGACACCTTATCCACAAAAAGTAGATTTCTGATTTAGGCTGGTTACATTTTCATAATCCCTTCAGAAATAATGGTGACTCATGGGCAGCATTTTGGAATATACAGCACTTGGTGGGCATTAAAATGATACGTAGGTCACAGCCAGCTACTTTAATCATAGAAATTTACAACACAGGAGGCTATTCGGCCCATCGTGTCTGTGCTGGTAGATCTTAAGCAAGTGTAATGGCATAGTAAAACATTTTAGTGTACAAGGCATCTACGAATTACTCTGAAGCACAGAGATTTTTTCTGAAGGTATACTTTCACTTAAAATTTCAGAATTTGTTCCATATGTTTGATACAACCATCTTTAAGTAAACATTTAATCAATATCAGGCTAGGCAAAGAAACATTTCTTACTTTGACAAAACTGGTAATTCTAATCATGGACACCGCCAATGATGTACCTTGTTACATTACATGCATGTGCTTTAGCAAGATGACAGGATACCTATACAGCTGACACCACTTAATAGGGACTTTTTTTCCCCTAATAAAAAAGGTACATTTTCCTGTTCACCAGCCGATTTCAAATAAAATCAGTACCATTGGGTTTGCTTAATGGTAATGACTTGATAAATGGGTAGGTTTAATTCTCATAAGGGAATCCCAATTATAGTCTCTAAAATTTAGAAGCAATACAACATTAATCAGCATTGGATCTATAAATTTAAAAGATTTGAATTTTACATCAGGCTGCTTGCTTGTCCCTTTGAGAACAGTCATGCCCACATATACACAGTAGAATACTTAACTGGTTTTTGTGCTGTGCATACATGACTTAATATTGGTGGATCCACCTACAGAAAGCGATTAGGCCACTAGAATAGAGTGAAATTATTTTAAAATCTTTCCTTGTTTAGCATGTTTCCTGTGATGGTCTCAGTGTCTAGGCCATCCATTTTCTCAGAGGCTCTGAAAGATGTGAGTTTCTCTTTTCCCGATGGTCAAGGGAGTGGGAAGAGTGGACATTTCAACAACCCCCAGCTCTTTAATAATGCCTGGCACATTGTTATTTTTCCTTAAAAAATCAACTTGTGCCAATCAATCATCTTTTTTGTTAATCTGAGCTAAAACAGCAAAAGACGGGCAGAATCCTCGTACCAAATGACAGTTAACAGAGTACAATCGCAGCTGCAAACTTAGTAGCAATAAACATAGGTTGTTAAAATATAATTCATGTGCCATGCAGACAGTGTCACTGTAACACACGATGTTTCCAGCCTTCCTTTCATTGAAATGGTGAACATACAGCTTAACAGCCTGGCATAAGGTAACATCGCACACCAAAGAGGTCATATTGTACTGACAACACACACACTCTCCTTTTGCATCACTGCACTGCACTCATCACCCTTGTGCACCGGAACCTACAGCAGGCTTCACACCACTGTGCACTTGTAACAAAATGAGAAAATCTCTCACCACAAAACTAGTGTAGGACAAGCATTCACAAACAACAAACTTGCAGCATATTAGGAAATAAATGCTAATCCGAGAGTATGCAGTGTATATGGGTGTGACACAATTGGATATATTCAGTGGCATTTGGAAATTTTAGTTAAAAAAACCCCAATTTTTACAAGCTGTAACAGCTATGAGTTTCATTCTGAAACCAATTCGGAAAGCACACGTTTTTATCAGCGCTTTTGGTAACCATCTGATAACCGAGTTATTCCTGCCTCTGCAGGCCAAATGTCTCCCTCTTCCTGTAGCTGTAACCACACCGAGACACCTATAGTACTCGCTTAACCGCAGATATCAGAATCTAACTGACAAAGTATGTGGGAACAGAAGCACAGCTTCACTGAGTTCGTATTTCTGTAAAACCAGAAGCAAGCCACAAGCTGTAGAGGGAATCGACCACAGATACTACCTAGATAACAAAACTGGGGCTGGTAATTCAGAACTTCCTGTTTCAAACCTCCCACAAACTCATTCCCCCTGCCCCCACAACCCAGCCTGATGTAACGAATACTAAACCTTCCTGTGCACACAGCAGTTAACTTATCTTCTGGTTTATCACAAAATGTTACGATAAGAAGTGCAACTGATAAGATGCATGGCTGGGTTCCTTTTATATCTCCAATTATATAAAATAATACATCTCAATGCTGCCCTATTTAAGAGCACAACAAATGGATGGCCATGCAAACAAAAGGCTACATTTTTCCTTACGGTGCAGAAACACAGTTCCTGTTCCACAATTTGCCATTTCCCAGTGACAATCACTCTCCCCAGCGGTCTTTTTACAGCTTTAGGCAGAGTATTTGAAGATTATTCAATTCATAACTCAAAAGTTACTGACTGCTATGATTTGCATGCAACATTATTTTTGCCTTAAGGTACCAAAAGGAAGTATAATTGCAACCTAAAACATATACTGGGTTGAAACCACCATTTTATTTCAAGCGGTTTTCTTTCCACCAGTATTTCAAGTTACCTCAAGAATAGTGTGTGCCTAACACTTTAACTGATGGAGTGAAACTTTAAACATATATACGGCGACACACTGGTTTTTATTTTTTGCCAATGTTCTGTGAATCGCTGAAAAAACACGTCGTAAAAGGATCAGAATGCAAAACCCAATGTCAGTTTTTACTGAGGTGAAACATTCATTTTTTTTTTTTTTAAAGCATTTTTTCTTCCTCTTCCTAGGGCACCATTGCACAACATTTGGCCCCTGATGAACGGGGCAGGCTGGCAAGCAATCTACTCACAGGCCTCGACCAGTGCTTTCTGAAGCCAACCACACAGCACTGTGGAAGAATGGTTGGGATAACTCACTCACCATCTGAGGCAATGCATACTCCTTTGCTTGGTGGTACTCAATGATATTACAGCTAAGATCATGAACTTATCATAAGGGGCTTTAGCCCTACCGCTGTGAAGTACCTTATAAAGTCAGTTTTTCTGTCCTCTGCCAACAGGATGTATGATCCTACATATTTTTGGGGGGAATACAACTATCCTATAAAGGCATGCATTCCTTTGCATCCAAATTCCCCCTTTACTAGGCCCCAATTGCACCACGTACCTTTCATCTCTCTCTGACGTAATGTTCTGGAAGCCAAGCTGACACCAGAAAGCCATGTCTGTCCATCCAGTGGTCCTGCAAACCAATACAGAGCTCCGCTGTGCCATCCCATGACATACAAACTTGAAATAAATGTTTGTGGACTAAATAAATAGCCCATCTACAAATGTTTTCTGTATTTATCAAGGGGCGGGGAATCACTAATGTAGCATGGGTCCATTTGCTTTTCATCTTGTATTGACGATTAAGCATTTCCAGGTCTGACAGAACACAACAACATCTTTAACATAGTAAAACGTCCCAAGGCGCTTCACATGAGTATAAGACAAAAATGTTGACACCAAGCCACATAAGGAGAAATTAGGAGAGATGAACAAAAGCTTGGTCAAAGAGATAATTTTTAAGGAGTGTCTTAAAGGAGGAAAGAGAGGTGGAGAGGTTTAGGCAGGGAATTTCAGAGCTTAGGGCCTTGGCAGCTAAAGGTACGGCCACCAATGGTTGAGCGATTATAATCAGGGATGCTCAAGAGGGCAGAATTAGAGGAGCGCAGATATCTCTGGGGTTGTGGGGCTGGAGGAAATTACAGAGATAGGGAGGGGTGAGGCCATGGAGGGATTTCAAAACAAGGATGAGAATTTTGAAAAACAGCATGTTACAGAGTAAACTTCTCTGTGCACAGTATCTTTCTATTCTGACTGTATTTCTACACAAATATTATAATCCAACTAAAATAACATAACCTCTAGTAGTTGTGCACTAATCTCCCACACTAAGGGTCTGAACTCAGAATAATCTGAACTCTCTTGTCCAAGTTTGGTGAGGTTTGTTGTAGCCAGCTTATTAGACAGCGGTACCAGTTACGGTGGCTTTACCTTATGTCAGTGACATTGACTGCAGCTGCACAGTTTCTGTGCCATCAATGGCGCTTGCTAAAATGAATGAGCCAACCTCCAAACGGCTAAGGGCAGCACACCACCCACATTTTCATCAAAGCAGCTGTCCACTAAACGTGTTGAGCAGCTGTATGTGCAGAAGAACTGGTCTCTATCCTCTCAAACAGTCTCCAACCAGCATAGAGACCACCCGTGGCAGACTGAAATATTAACACAAATGCAGGGAGTTGATTTTGGCATTGCCCTGCAAAGGCCTAAACTACCCTGAGCTCTAAGGTAAAAAGGCCTTTAGAAACAAAGTAACTTAGTGTTGTGACCAGTAAAGCATGATGATAAATGAGTGTCTCTTTAATACGATGTTCACTTGAGCTGCAGATGTAGCAGTACAATTCTGAATGTTGTCCTTTGAAGCTTGGCTGGTGTTTAGAGTGGGTATGGTGGGATGTACAGCATTAGCATGAAGTATTGGTGGCGATAGGTCTGTCACTGGTGGAGGTGTGAGCATTGAGGTGATGGATTAGTATCATTGGACAAAAAGCATATTCAGATCACTTCTGCAAAGCATGTGTGTGTTGGCATAAGTGCAATTTTTTAATACTGTAATAACAACAGAAAATGCTGGAAAAACTCAGCAGATCAGGCAACATCCGTGGAGAGAAATTTGAGTTGACGTTTCGGGTTGGACCCTTCTTCAAAACTGGAAAGAAAAGAAACTACATCGGAGGCAGGGCTGCGATCGGACAAAAGAATAAAAGAACCAAAAGAAGTAAAAGAGATTAGAAGCTAGACGAGATGGTAATAGGCTGGGATTAGGTGTAAAGTGTACTGGCAGGGCAGGGCAAAAGGTAGCTGCCAGGTGTGAGACTGGAACAAAGATTGTTCCACATAGCCCACGTTTCAGCCTGTTCTTGCCCCACAGAACCCATCTCTTCCCATCCCGACTCCATCTTTTCTCCCCTTGTCCAGTCTCTTCCCACCTACATCCGCGACTCTTCGGACGCCCTCCGCCACTTCAACAGTTTCCAGTTTCCTGGCCCCAACCGCCCCCCCTCCACCATGGACGTACAATCCCTCTACACCTCCATCCCCCACCAGGATGGCCCGAGGGTAATACTGTATTGGTCCTAACATACTAAATAAAGTTAGTGACAAAATTAAATCTACCTTGAAAGGAAGGACCGTAAAAGTCTGGCTCACCCACAAAATGGCACTTAGGATAGCTACGAAGAAACACGCAGCACCTGGCTTTCCCACCCGCCTGGCCCTCTTGGAAAGAAGAACTGTGTTACAAAGTGTAGAGTATAAAAGGCACTGCTTGAATCTAGCCAGACAGGAAGAGTTCCCCCACCCCTGCAAAAATCCTCTCTGCTGGTTGTATATAAAAATATAAGTGTGGAGTAAACAGTATTAAAAGAAAGTATAAAGATTTGGAAATCTATTATTGTTATTATTATTACTATATATTTGTATAAGGGAAATCCAGACATTAGTACAACTCCAGTTCACAGTGGCTTTATATAGTTCTGGTGCCAGACAAGCCATGCACTAAGAAAGTAGTTACTAATTGGAATGGAGCCTAAATTATGTTTTTGGAACCACTTATCTTGTGACATAAAAACCAGAAATAGCATGCAAAAAGCTGAAGAACCATAAACATGCTGATCTGTAACAATAACATGTTCCTGTTCATTTGTCAACTGCAAGGATTAAACCATCAAGAGAGCATTAGGAGCACAAGTCAAAGAATACTAGAGCAGGCCATTATTACACCAAATGTAGCCTGAACTGCCCCATCAGTAGGATATACGCTACATCAGTACTATCTGCATGGAACAATTTAGCTGAATTGAAAGGGATATGGACATTGTCTGTGGCGGTCTGTGTGATAATATGTAAATCTGTCAAATCTAATCAGATGCTATGACTTTCAGTGACAATCCTGCCAGTTACCATTAACACAGCAATGACCTTGTCACCAGCGAATGAAGCTTTAAAACAGAATCGCATTAAGTCTGATTATTAATAATAAACTACACAAAAAAAATAGAAAAAGTAACAATATTGGAGCATAATGAACAGCAGTTACAGAAGAGATAATGATTTGGAAATTTGGTACTTTGATCTCCAGACGGTGTGAGACGTCCCCTCTCCTAATCCTTTCCAAGCACTATACTGCACTGATGCAGAGATAGGTTTTTTGTAACAACAGAAAATGCTGGAAAAACTCAGCAGGTCAGGCAACATCCGTGGAGAGAAATTTGAAAAAGGGTTTCGACCCGAAACGTCAACTCAAATTTCTCTCCACGGATGTTGCCTGACCTGCTGAGTTTTTCCAGCATTCTCTGTTGTGATTTCGGATTTCCAGCATCTGCAGTATTTTGCTATCGATAGGTTTTTTATGCCTGAATTCCCCCAGTTAATATTCCTAAACTGCTAATAAGCATTTATTTTTGTTGGGCGCATTATATCCTTCAACTCTCTTTCTTCACCCACTTTTCTTTCCTCTGTTCCCAAGACATGCAGCTGCAATTAAAAGGGTGGGTGGCGGATTTGCACTCAGGCCTCTATGAACTGTATGCTAAACCCAGGTTTTCACGGGTCTCCAAGTCTGGCACCGGGAGACAGGGGCTGGATTTAGTGTAAATGTCGGGATCCAGTCTCCCAGTTTCAGAGCTAAAAAACACAAGGAAATCAGCTAATGCAATGGGATTATTTTTTATAACAAATGCAGAGTTTACCATTAAGTTACTTCACATGGGATCCTGTATGAATTGCTCTCAACAACAACTTGCATTTATGTAGCGCCCATAACATAGTAAAACATCATGAGGCACTTCACAGGAGCGTAATCAGAAAAAAAAATTGATACGGAGCCAAAGAAGGAGCCATTATGACAGGTGATTGAATGCTTGGTCAAAGAGGTCGGCTTTAAGGAGCGTCTTAAAAGGAAGAGAGGCGGAGTAGTTTAGGAAGGAATTCCAGAACTTAGGGCCCAGACGGCTGAAGGATGGCCACCAAATGGGGCGAAGGATGGCCACCAAATGGGGCGAAGGAACCCTGGGATGCACAAGAGGCCAGAATTGAAGAAACGTAACGTTCACGGGGGGTTGTAGGGCTGGAGGAGGTTACAGAGATGGGGAGGGGCGAGGCCAAGGAAAGAATTGAATATGAGGATGAAAGTCAAGGGAGCTCGTGGTGTTGTTCCTTTTTTTGATTTACCGAAATCACAGAATCACAGAAACCCCACAGTGCAGATAGAGGCCATTTCGTCCCATCGAGCCTGCACCGACACATATCCCACCCGATCCCCGTAACCCCTACACCAACACATATCCCACCCTATCCCCGTAACCCCACATATTTTAATCCCCCTAACACTAAGGGTCAATTTAGCATAGCCAATCAACCTAACCCGCACATCTTTGGACTGTGGGAGGAAACCGGAGCACCCGGAGAAAACCCACGCAAACACGGGGAGAATGTGCAAACTCCACACAGACAGTCACCCGAGGCCGGATTTGAACCCGGGTCCCTGGCGCTGTGAGGCAACAGTGCTAGCCACTATGCCACCGTGAAATATCTTGCAATGCATCTCATCTTGGTGACCTCATTTTTATTTTAATTCTTCTCGCCTGGTTCCTTCCTTCCTTTCCTAAATTTGTTCAATTTTTCCTAGGATACTGCTGCATAGCCCGAGGCAGCTTTCCATTAGCTTGCTCATGTGGGAGCCTAGCTAGCCAGTGCCTGCGGGATATTTGACAGCTGATCCTCTCCTAGCCCAAAGTCCACACACGTGAACTTTCCAGCAGGCGTCACTGAACAGGAGTCGGTGGCAGAAACCTAGCCACATCTTCCCCCTCCTTAGCCCAGGTGCGTTGAGGCTAACTGTTATACCTTGGGTGGCCAAACTTCCAGGATTGTCCTGGAGTCTCCAGGAATTAAAGGTGAATCTCCTGGATAGTGCTACAAGCAACATCACAGGGGCATTAAAAATAGCGTTTTTCTCATTTTCTTTGAACACTTTCATTTATTAGCTATTAAAATATTGGAGATGGGGGGAAAAAAGGCTGTTTGACTGGGTGAGGCAGTTGGAACTGGGAGGTCATATGGTGAGACCACCAGCAATACATCCAACCAGAGTTGAACACCCTATTTATGCCCCAGTTACTGCCCAGGCTGAAGTCGACTATCTCAGCACAGACTGAAGATTAATCTGAAATATTAACGAATACAGACCTCCAGTTAAATGTTAAAACACCGGTATCTGCTTAAGAGCTGATGGCTTCAGCTTCCACACATGGTTTCACTTATCACCGCCAAGAGCTCTCAAAATTCAGCAGACACTAAGGTTTTTGTTGGGAGTCAAAGAGCACAATTATTTTACATTGTTCAGTAAATTTTCTTCTGTTAGGATTGATTTTCTATCGCCTCTCATTCCCCTCAACGTTTGTAAAGCTACTTTTTCTATCAATGTGTAGTGCTGAGATCTTCCCCCCACCCCCCAATGTTGATAAGGTTTTATCTCTTTTGACATGACATTGATTTACAGATTCTGCCTCGTCTGATCACATCACCCTCACAGCAAGCATTCCCCTACCTTTGCTTGAAAGTTTGCATGTGTGCGCATTTACAGAGCGTAGTTAAATCACCAGACAAGGCTGCGTCTCTCAGCAAGCTCCATAAGAACAATGGAAGGGAAACCTGCAGTTGCAGGACCGGCTGCATTAGTCATACATGAAATGCAGGTAATGCTGATGTGGTGGTAACTGTCAAGTGGGAATAATTTGTTACCGGAGGAGAGGACCTTGGAGATTTTATAAAGCTCATGGGTGCTATAAAAACAGAAGTCTAACACATTTATTTATACACTAAGGGGAGAAGCAGAACCATGCCGCATGTTTAATGCTATATTTTTCACACTATCATAATATGATTTTAGGAAACATTGACCCGTATTTTCCAACCCCCACGGGTGTGTACGCACACGTAGGGGCCTCGTAAGTGCCGGTTTCAGGCATGCGCTGAAAACTGGCACTTCCGTCTCTTGACAGATCATCCGCCTGCCCTGGAGAAGGGCCTCTGTGGGTGGAGAGTTCCGCTTTCTGCAGAACCTCCGCCCGCTGAAAACCTTTAAAAATCTTACGTCTGGTAAAAGCAAGTGTAAGGCCTGCTTTTACCAGCATAAGAGTTTAAAAAAGTAAAACAAAATTCCACTCATTTATAATTTTAAAATACTTAAAAAAAAAAAAAGTTTTTAGCCCCGTAAAAAAAAAAAAAATTTGTTTAAAATATTTAATTTAATGTAATTTTAATGAATTTTAAATATGTGATTTCAAAAAAATTTTATTTATTGTTTTAGTGTGTTTTTTGAGTGATCCTGATTCATACTTGTGACAGGTCTAAGCGGAGAGACCAGTCAAAAGTGTGAAGGGGGATTCCTTTCCCCAAGGCCCACGTGATCCCAGGGACGCTTGCGAACCGCCTGCGCCCCTGGGATACCGGGGCCTCTGCGCGCGCGGACCCAGAGAGGCCCAGGATTGGAAGTGTCGGGACCTACGGAGCCAGCAGGTATGTTTGTAGATTTTTCCAGATCGGAGGCACTCGCATGCAGGAAGCCTCTGATCGGATAATCCGGCCCATAATAATGCACTCAATTCCACTCAAGTGCATACCACACTATGAATACTTCTGCTGAAGGAAATGGTAGCTATCGGTGGGAAGTACTAATCTTATTTTCTCCTTCCCGGCCTCCTCTCCCCACCTCCACCACCCCATAAATCATCTATGACCGAAAGGTCAGGCAACCTGCTCTCAAACTTACAGTGCTGCTCTTCAGACTGGCACTAGGAGGTTCAGGGTGGCACTTTGGTGGTGATAACTGATCCTTTCATTTTCCCTCCCCTTCAGGAAGGGATTGGGACGTCAGTGCACAACTGCTCAGTGCAATTGAGATCAGGAATTCAGCGCAATGGAGAAACTGAACTTGTATCCTTCCACACTACAAGCTGGTTCTTCCCACCACTGCATGACAGGCATTTGGGGGAGAAATAGTTTTCAACATTGTTCAGCAGTTCCAAGTTCAATGTTATGGGCAATTTATCTCATTTACCAATCCCTGTTGTTGACCCCAAATGTAATTTTTTAAGAGCTAACAAGACCCAGTGACATCACCAAGTACGTCAATGTGTGGGAGCATGGAGTTTGCTGCCATTAGGCCTTTTGAGAGGTCATGATGTACACTGGCTGTTATTCACTGATTAGCATAAAACACATCCACGGTGTTGACAAAAATGATAGCCCTGCAGAAGCCTATAGAATTGAAAACTGTGAAGAACACCACAATTTTAGGCTAACACACTCCGACAACCCTCTGTGGATCAGGTAGCCATGGGTTAGCTACATGGGAAATGAAACTTTTTTCTGAAAGTGTAGTCTGCCGAAAGCCTTTCTGATCACAGTTATCTCTCCTTAAGAGAAAGTTAAGATCACTTCCTGTATCCAATCCTATTAATTGAATATGCTCAGCTATAAAATCCAGTAAGGTGAGCGTGTCATGCACAGATTACACCTTTTTGATGTCTCAGTCACCAAAGCGATGTGTTACACAACTGCCATCAATTGTACAAACAGCAGCAAAATGGAACAATATGAAAACAATTTTTTGGGAAAATATTCCACTGCAATTAAAAGTTTGCAAGACATGTTACAACAGTACCTGTACATTTTAAACCTCTAACGGGCTGTGAATCTCTGATGAATGAATACAATATTGAGGCAAACAAGTTCTTCACTCAATTGTAATTGCATCCCCAGAACCATGAAATCAAGCTTCCTGCAAGTGGAGTTTTCATTGGTTACTGGAGTTTCTAATCCTTTCTTATTTTTCTCTGTGTGGATGGAAGAGTTAGAAATCACACAGGTAGACTGGACCAGCTGATGATCCTGACCATGTAATAATTTCATACTAGGTTCAACTGCGAGCAATGGAAAGAGTGAATTAAATGGGGCTGGGGCGGTGTTTTGGACTTTTAAAGATTATGAACACATTACAGAAATAACATATTTGAAAAAGAATGTTGCAGAAATGTAAGTCTTTATGTTGTGCGATTGAGTGACAATTATGAACGTCAGGTGAACCCAAGCAAAGGATCTGCAGGAAGAATGACAGACTTGAGCCCTAGTTTAGGCTGTTAATCATCCAGTCATTTCTCACTTCACCAAGTAAGTAGTGCCGGGTCCACTGTTGGTGATATATCAGCATCTCACAGCAATACATCAGATATTCCGACACACCATGGTTTATGTAGAATGAGAAAACAACAGACACGCCAGAGGTTTTAACCCCATCATAAGCCAATTACAATTCAACAATAACTGCCAATAATATCCAGGGTTCAGATTGCCTCAGTGATGTTCCTGTGTCATTTTGTGGATTTTTGGTGATTTTTAAATGCAGCTGAAACACACCCATTAACATCACATCTTGAAAATATCAACTTTTATCAACCACTGAAAAATAAACATTACAGAAATAATTCTGAAATACAAGCAGCCTTGCCTCTACTGAGTCCCAACTTGTTAAGCAAGGGTTGCAAGCAAGGAGGCCTCTGCTTCATTCCATGGATGTAGCTAACTCATCACCAATGTTCCCGCTAAGGTGGCCGTGCAGTAATCTGAAAGGTCCCGCGCAGGCTGCTCACCGGCTTTTATATTGTAAATACCGCACATGCGCAGAAATTTAAAGGGACCACGCATTGAAAGAAACAGGCCGTGCAGAACAAAGCGCAGCTTACAGGAACATTGCCCATCACCCATAATCTTAAGTGAAAATCTCTCATTAACTCTGGTCTAATTAGGTGGTTTTTATTCACATTATGGATGATGGGATACCCCTACTTCCCAGCATTAGCAGTTGACTGGCCTGGGGACCAGCAAAGAGGCACAATCAGAGAGTATTGTTTATTTGTATACAAATGAGATTTGCATGCATTACAAAAAGCAAAAAGGTATTACAGGTGATGTAGCTGCTTTAGAAATTCAAGAAAACTGCTGTGACATTGGCCATCCTTTAAATGGTCATTGTTGGCTGGCACCAAGAAAAGAAAATGACCAGAAAAGCTG
This sequence comes from Somniosus microcephalus, assembly GCF_052327205.1. Taxonomy (NCBI): domain Eukaryota; kingdom Metazoa; phylum Chordata; class Chondrichthyes; order Squaliformes; family Somniosidae; genus Somniosus; species Somniosus microcephalus. The sequence goes on along the minus strand of NC_141005.1, from coordinate 10,793,119 downwards.
CTGGATTGCAATAAAAACCTAACTGGTTCACCTTCAGGAAAGGGAACTTGCCACCCAGTACCCAGTTTGGCCTATATGTGACTCCAGTCCCGCACTATGTGGTCGACTCTAAATGCCGCTCTGGTGACCTAGCAACAAAAAGGTCTCCCTGCCACCTTCTCACAATAACTAGGGATGAGGAAATAAGTGGGCCCTTGCCAGAAACGCCCACATCCCGAAAACAAAAACAAAAAACAAAAAAAAAATTCAGGACCCATGAGCCAGCGCCCATTGTTTATGCTGTTAAATCTGGTTTCCTTGGATCGGCAGTGGCCTTGTTCACCCAATTTTACTGGGGTCTACAAAGCTCCTGGAATCAAAATTAAAAGATCAATACAAAAGGCCCACAAGGTACAAATGGCTGAATGTTAAACATATGTTAGGCTGGGAAAAGGATTGAGGAGAGCAATTAAAATATGCTGAGGACGCCTAAACCCAGCCTTTTCTTTTCATGATTGTAGGACTTCCATAAACCAAGTAGGAACGAACATTACCTTTATCATGAATGTAATGAAATCCCATGCTAGAAGCCCATTTCTGCAATTTATTACTTTGTGTAAGTGGCTGCGTGTGCATGTATACGCTGAAATACACGTAATTAGCTCTGAAACAGAGCACCGATACCCAAGAGAATTGCTGTATAATATTCAAAGATTTGCAATGACTTACAGAATATCCTCGTCCTGAAAACGAATGAGCAGAACTCTGTAGGGAAAAGAGAGGGGGAAAATGCATTAGATTTTGCACTGAACTTCTATGATATTTTTTAACACCCAGTAACAGGCCTCCAGTATAGTAGTGGAGGTAATGATGCACATTTTCTGGCAATTGAACTATTGCCAACCATGCTTTACTTGTTAATGGACTTGGTTGCATACTTGATCACTATATTGTTCCACATTTTTGTCAGGTGTATCAGTTTTTGGGTGCCCCAGTTATCATTTTGACTAAACTGACTTCAATATTTTTAAAAAAAGGGTTACACTGCTGAGATATATGGAACTAAGAGTTCAACCAAAGAGACGCTGACTGACCCTTTTATAACTATTTGATTAATAACCATAGGTCTTAATGTGTGTTGGATTCTTTCTATATTGGAATTTATTGTGCATTTTACACGTTCTAATTTATAGTTTCCAACAGTACTGCTTAGCCCATTTTCATCTGATAATTTGCCATATATATGCTCACTGTAAACAGATATGGCAAATCTGAGCAGAGATATCTGAAATGGAAAGGAATTGCACATTTCTTAAAACAAACCCTTTTCTGGCTTAGTGAGTAAGTGCACTAGGTGGTGCATTACTGAGCCACACAGGCCAGAAGGTCCCAGGTTCAATTCCTGGCCTGTGCCAAGCAATGGGTGCGTGGCCCATTCAAGATTCCACACATGCGCGGTTTTTCCATTTAAAAGCCGGTGAGCCGGCTGCGTGGGAGCTCCACAGCGCTGCGTGGCCGCGTAGTTTAAAGGGAACATTACGCCAAGTTAGCTGCAGCTACAGTGCTGGAGTGTTAACTCAGTGCTCCATATTCGTGAAGTGGGGGTGGGTGGAGGAACACAGGTTCCCATTCTTAACTGTATTCCAACTATTTCTGCAAAGCCAGAGTGTGGATCTGGGTGAGGAGGATTGAGCTCAGGTGTGATGCCCACCATGGTCAATACTCACTATCTAGACCACTTTGGAGAGGTACCAGTGCCTGTGGAACCTCACACCAGCATCTTCAGGTGAGGAGGGGACAAAATTAGGGATAAACCAAACAAATATTTTCTGTGGCAGCATGATATCTCTTCACATACCTTCCAATCAGAATATAATGGAATGTGTGGCAATTAAAACTTGAATGTTGGCAAATATGTAATATACAGGGTAAGTGCACTGGCAAATTACAAAATAGTGGCATTGCATCCCTATATTTCCACTACCATGATCTTTCTATCACAACTCACTAGTGTAAAGCACACATGCCGTCTTAAATCCAACAGATATCAGCCAAGAGTGACCATCTGTTTGATGATAAACTGTGATACGAATTACTGCGAACGACATAAAAGCAGCAGAGTAGTTGCTGAAGAAACATTTTCTATCATAAGACAGGCACTAATCATTGGCTCTTTAGCAAACATGTGGTAGCTGAAAGAGTATTCAGCTATGAAATTAATAATCGACCAGTGCTGTAATCAGAATTTAATCAAATATTCCAATAATCGGTGTACCTCCACTTCAGTCAGGTTTCTGAGCTAGCCAGCCATACTTGCTTCATCAGCCCCAATCAGCTAGTCTTCATCACAGAAATTGTGCTATTTCCTATTTCAATCAAAAGCTCAGAAGGCATTCTACACCTGCCAGCCTTTCTGCTGTGCTAATAATTGCCAATTTGCACATAGCTCTGGCTATATCACTCAATTTGGCCCTGGCTGCTGCACGCATACACCATGATTCATCAGCAACCCCCCCATGGCAATTAGAGCCAATGTCTCGACTAACTGGAGCACCCATTCTAGAGGCTCAGCAGACAATTACCAGTCTATTTTCCCATCTCACCCAGAAAAATATGAGAACGCGTAACAATGGCATTCAGTGCCTCTGAAATGTTACCCTTGAGGGAATGAATATTTCAAATTATCACAGCTTTACAACCACATTCAAATTTCAGCATTTCAGCATTTGGAAGGATACAGGGCTCATTTAAATGATAATGAAGGAGATCCGTTCAATTTACTAAAAAACGGCAAGTTCTTAAGCTGACGGGTCAAGAAACAGCAAAAACCCTTTTAACCATTGTGCATGGCTCTATATAGAACGCTAGAGCGACACGAACATCAAAGGGATTAGTATGACAAATAAAAGAGAAGGCAAAAACGCTCCCTGCTTCCCTTGGGTCAAAACAACAAAATACGAATGTCACTTATCAGACTCTTAATATGCTGCTAAGTTCCAATTACCCCACAGTGAAAGAAATGATAAGAAAATCTCATTTTGGGAGCACACACTGTTGGTTTTGTGCACGGATATTGGGGCTTGAAAGCCGTACAAAGCATGCGACAAAGCAATCACAGAGCCCAAACAGAGCCACCTTTCATTAGTAAAGAAAAGCTTGCTCGTCAACTAACACTAAGGGGGAAAATAAATTAAGATGCCATTTCCCCTCTCCCCTCCAGAGTACATTGCTGCGTCTTTGCTTTCCTCGTGTGGAAAAAAACTTTTTTTTTTTTTTTTAAAGAATATCCAAGGCAGTTTTTAGAAATATCTTCAGATTGCTTATTTTTGTTAGGCTGGAATTAGCCATGGTCCCAGAAATAGACTTAACGCCTCCCCTCCCTCAAGCGAGAATATTACATAAAATATGCAAGATAGTCACAAGGACCTTTTTGACAGCATTGGTGGATGGCCTAACAGCTTCTAATATACGGCCTTAAGGAAGCAACTCAAATTTTCTGCTACATTTATTTCAACTTTTCCCCAGTCACAGATAGCACAGGAACAAAGATCAACATCTAGTCAAAAATAATGATTCAACCTTTCGGACAAAATATTTATTTGGCAGCTTTTCAATATACGTTTGTAATACACTGTAGCTTTTTCAATCTGATTTATGCTGTGTATTTCTAATGATGGTGTTGCACATGCTAAAAAAAAAACCTTGAAACATGCTACAATATCCTCCAAAGGTTAAATGGCCTACACATTTAGAAAAACACAAATAAAAAAGGATATTCACTTGTTTGGTTGGAGGATTAACCCTTTGAGTACTGAAGGCCTTTTCAACTTTCGAAATTCGCACATCTTTTGTAAATGACATCTGAAAATATTATAAAGTAGAATTAGAAGTACGTACAGACCTACATAACATTGCTAACTCATAGTATTCTAGGAATTATACAGCAAAAATTGTAATCTGGTTATATTTTGGTTTTGGTGCAGGAATGCAAAGGTGTCCTTTAGAGTTAAATGCTTTTGCAGGAATGAATTCAATAATTTGTGGGGACATGCACAAAGTGGTTCTTTGGTGTGCATGTTAAATTTAACACAATCTGACTGGGACTGGTGTAAGCTTTAAGAGAAATAATAAATGAAGGTTCAATATGCAGCTTGAACACGTTTTCCAATCTGTGAACATGAGCTACTTTTATGTCAGCTTTCTTTAAATTCGGATTCTGGGAGAATGGGCTCTTGAAAGCTGGCTCACAACGTTTACGGCACTAAATCTGGCACCCTTATCCTGGCAACATGATAACCTGGCTCTACAAGTCTACCACAGGGGTATTAATGCCAGATTTAGTAGTGTAATCGCCAGAACCTGGCTTACAAAAAGCAGTCTCCCGGAATCCTAAACAGCACCAATGTGAAAGCAGCTATAAAATTTTGCTTCCAAAAAGGTACCAGAAACATAAATCCACCAGTCACACCGTAAATATTTTCTGCACACAACTGTGGTATTCAGGTGGGCAGAACACGTCCTTGTAAAGAAGGCTCTCATCTGGAAAGGAGGAAAAAGATGATGACAGAGTAAAATGGCCAGTGAAGGATTGTTGAATAGTAACAGGGGCCATCTCACAACATAGCTGTTGTGTCTTGTGTCAGTTCAGCGCTGAGAAAGGTAGAAACTAACAAAGCCTGCACCTGCCCCAGTTGAAGGGGAGACGGGGGCGGGGTGTAGACTAACAGTTCATAAGGGAAGGAGAAAAATAAAAACAAACACAGGGAACTGGCAGGATGTACTATGAACAAATGCTTACCTCCTAATCAAGTAACAGGTTCAAGTTGCAGGACTCTCTGTCACAAGAATCCCTCCACCCTGGTTCAATTTATTCTACTCTCTGTACAAAGCATTCCATCTGGAGGATTTTTTTGAGATAAGGGGAATGACACCAACTCTCTCCCTCTGCTTGAATTAGGCCTCCTTTGGACAATAACTGAACAGTACCAATAGTGGTCATGACTATATTTCCAAACTGGCTAGAGGTAGAGGGGAGAGAGGAAGGTACATGGAAATGGGTAGCCTGTACCAAGAGGAGAAAGACCTAACTGGGATAGCAGGAGTGCAAATATTTCAGAAGAACAGAAACAAAGAAAAAATGTAATTGCACATATTGTTGTATAGATCATGCAAAATCACTATAAAAAGCACGACATGAAAGCAAGAGAACAGGCCTTGCACAAAGCAGGGACTTACGAAAGGGCAGAGAACCCTTGCATCAATTGCACTCATTTACAGCTCCAGCGATTTAGGTCTCTCACCGAGTAAAACAATGTGGTAACAGACAATATTTGATCAAATAAAAATAATGTTTTTAAACAATCAATAAATTTGGTTCTTACATTAAAAATAGTTGCATCCCAATTATAAGCAGAGTAATACAGAGGGCAGGTTTGTCCTAATCTGATGGAGAAGTATATTTTCCCTCAATTAACACAAGGTGTTCATTTTCCATTAGTATCAATTGTACGTTATCACCCTGAATGCTTCACTTTATGGTGCCAAAGGTTCTGGGCTTCAGGAAGTGCCTGGTAACATATATTCAAAATATGTATAAAGATTGCTGTGTGCAAATAGAAAGTGATGCTTCTGTGAATACACTGGAAGGGATTTTTATCATTTGTATTTATATTTTGGGGAACTGTACTAATGGTAGCCAACAAAACCCAAACTTGTTACAAAGCATTTGTGGGGCATCAGCTGTTGTAAGGAAACAGTTACAGGAAGATCCTTCACTGACACCCAAAACAAGTTTTAAACTTTTTTCTGGCCTTTATTAAGCACGCATGCAAATATAAAGCTTAAATATTGGACAATTTATACTGGAGTTTATGCTCAGTTATGTCCTCCGCACTTCGCAAAGTAGCTGCTGTCAGAGAAATGGAAGAAGAGAGAACTTGTGGTAAGTCTCAGTTTTTTAAATCTCTTTACAGTAAGGGCCCCTTTACAGCGTTGCTGCAACAACAGGCTAACTTTCATGGAAGCACCGTAAAGCAAATGAGGCATGAAGACCTAAAGAGGGGGATTTTGCTGGCACTCTGAAAGAAACAGCATATAATTCATTTTCTACAGCAAATGAAGGTAAGTGAAGAATTCTCTACAGCAACAGTAGCTGCAGTCAGGAATGCTTCATAAAACAGTTCTCCAATATAAACACGACACTAAATACAACAAATTTTGTTTATAAGGGAAAAGAAAGACTTGCATTTATATAGCATCTTTCATAACCGCAGGACGTCCCTAAGTGCTTTACAACCAATGAAGAACTTTTTGAAGTGTAGTCACTGTAGTAATGTAGGGAAGTAGGGTTGCGAAGGGGTGGAAAGTTTCCGGTAAATTTCCGGAAATTTTCCACGGGAAGTTTAGCTTGGGAATATTGCCCAAAAAAGCACATGCTAGCATAATAATGTTTTTTTTTGTATTTCTTTCATTTTTTTCTCCACAGGTCCTCTCTTAAAATTACTAACAGAGATGGAATCTTAATTATTAATGAATTTCTTAATCAATATATGTTTATCTTCTTACTTGGCTTGTTTTAATAATTACAAGTTTTGTGTGTGACCGTGAACAAATGTGTCCTGGTTGGTTGGATGAGTGGATGAGCGATTAGCTCCCTCTATTGGTGATGTAGTGTCGTGCGTGCACAGGTCATGCTTCCATCACATGGAGCATTAGGAAAAATTTACTCACCCTGTTGCAATTGTGCTGATCGACCGCAGTTTGACACAGAGACGAATGCCCTTTATTTCTCTGCATAGAACAATGCCACGTTTACCGTCGGATGTGTGGAAGCATTTTACCCCAGGCATTAAAGATGAAAAGACTGTGTACATGTCCAAACACTGTACAAAGCCATATGTAAAGAATGCCACAAAGATGCAGCAGCATTTATCCAAATGCAACAACTTCACTCAAAGCTCACAGCAGTCAGCCCAGAGTTCCTCTGCTTCCATTCAAGATGATGATGGTTCACATTCAGCATCAGGCTCCTTATCAGCAACTCCTGGCCCACTTGGAAGGTTCTTTGATACACTGGATAACCATAGCCAGAAGAATGCAGATGAGTGCCTTGCTCGAGCTGTATATGCGACAGGCTCACCCCTCATGCTCACAGCCAATGTGTACTGGAAGAGATTTTTTCAATGTTATTCGCCCTGCATACTGTCCTCCCACCAGATATGCTTTGTCTACTTATTTGCTGGAGGCTGAGTATAACAGAGTCCAAGGAAAGCTCAAAGAAACGATAGAAATGGCAGACTGTGTTGCAGTTATCTCAGATGGGTGGTCAAATGTACGAGGGGAGGGCATCATAAACTACATCATCTCCACTCCTCTCCCAGTGTTCAAGAGCACAGATACAAAAGACAACAGACACACACATTGCTGATGAGCTGAAAGCGGTCATCAACGATCTTGGATCACAAAAGGTCTTTGCAGTAGTTACTGACAATGCTGCGAATATGAAAGCTGCTTGGCCTCAAGTGGAGGAGGCCTACCCTCATATTACATCTATTGGGTGCGCAGCTCATGGGTCCAACCTGCTCCTCAAGGACATCATGGGTTTGAAAACCATGGAAACACTGCACAAGAGAGCCAAGCAAGTTGTTAAGTATGTCAGGGGAAAACAGGTAGTTGCAGCAACCTACAACTCCAAGCAAATGACAAAGAACAAGAACACCACACTGAAGCTGCCCAGCAACGCTAGATGGGGTGGCGTTGTCATAATGTACAACAGCCTTCAGGAGGGTAAGGAGTCGCTGCAAGAAATGGCAATATCCCAGTCTGGGGATATGGAAACCACCATCAAAAAAATACTGCTGGATGATGTGTTTTGGGAGAGTGGTTAGCAGCCTTAAATTACTCTCACCAGTAGCATCTGCAATTGAAGGAGATGACACTGTCTTGTCAGATGTTCTCGGGCTTTTTGCTGATTTAAAAGAACAAATCAGCATTGCCCTACCCACATCCCTGCTGCTCAAAGCAGAGGAGAAGGCAATTGTTCAATTCATACAGACGTGTCAAGAATTTTGTGTCAAGCCGATTCATGCTGCAGCATACATGCTGGACCCAAAGCATGTTGGGAGACCAATACTTTCTGGAGAACAGATCAACAGCACTTAGTGTGATTTCTACCCGCTCACGCCACCTCAATCTGGACGTGGGCAAAGTTCTGGGAAGTCTGGCAAAGTTTTCTACCAAGCAAGGGCTTTGGAATGGGGACGGGATATGGGAATCATGCAAGCATATCAATGCACATACCTGGTGGAAGGGACTTTGTGCATCTGAGGCCTGTCACCCATTGCATCGGTGATACTCCAAATCCCACCTTCATCAGCGGCCTCTGAACGAAACTGGTCACTTTTGGGAATACGCATACAAAGGTGCGCAACAGGCTGACTAACAAGAGAGTGGAGAAACTGGTGGCTATCGGACGAACCTACAACTTATTGAGCCAGATACAGAAGTATCCACCACACAGCTAGACAGTGACACAGAGGAGGAAATGGACACGTCAGAGCCAGAGTCAGAGAATCAGGAGGAGCAATGATGAGAAGACTCAGAAGACTCATGATTAGAAGACTCAAAGGGACAATATAAAGACAAATTACAGGCTAAATAAGCTGACGCTCTTTTTATTTTATTTTAGATGGGTCTTTTTTTGTGGGGGTTCAATAAAGTTCAAAATTATAACCTAAATAAAGTTTTGAAAGCCTGTTTTTATTTGTACGGAACAGTATGTCTATTTTGACGACAAAGATAATAAGGGTCAGAGACAAAAACCATCAGGTGTGCAAAAAAACTCAAAATTCCCCAAAATTCCCATGGAAAGTTTCCTCTTTTAAAAATTCCCAGAATTTTGCAACCCTAGAAATGCAACATATATATTGGCCAAAACACTGGGAGAACTCCTCTGCTCTTCTTCGAAAAGTGCCATGGGATTATTTACATCTACCTGAGAGGGCAGACATGGCCTCTGACAGTGCAGCACTCCCTCAGTACTGCAGTGAAGTGTCAGCCTAGTTTATGTGTTCAAGTCTCTGGCATGGGGCTTGAACACCAACACTGAGCGACAACTGACACCTTTAATGTAGAAAATATATAGTGTCTTTAATGTAGAAAACATCTCGAGGCTCTTTACAGAGGTAAAATGGACTCTAAGCATTAGCAAGACAGTTAGCAGAGATGACCGAAAAAATGGTCAAATAGATTGCTTTTCCTGCATTTATAAATTGAAAACTTAAGTGGAGGTGTTTAGGCAGGAAGTTCCAGGCAGTAGGGCCAAAACGGTTGACGACACTGCCACCGAGTCAGCAGAGGGAAGGGAACAGAGGCCAGAGTCACTGGACTATTTGGTTGTTGGATCCAATAGAGGTCAGCAAGGATGGGATGAGAAAAAGGATGTGGGAAGTGGCGTTCTAGACAAGTTGATGTTTCTGTTGGGTGGAGCTCTGGAGGCTGCTGAGTCAGGTGCTGGAGAAGTTGAAGCTGAAGATAACAAAAGCTGTGGATGGGTTTTAGCTGTGGTCAGGGTGAATGAAGTAAGAGCAGAGGTGGGCTATGTTGCAACGCTGACAGTAAATGTTCCACAGAAGTGCAGTCCCTGTCGAAGCTCATGGAGTGACAGTAAGGGTGGCTACACGAAAGTCTGTGGGCTAGGCAGTCTCATGGATTAAGGGAGGGGTAAAAAGTTTAAAAACACAAAGTCTGAATCAAGAAATAAAAACTCTCGATAAAAAACAAGTAGAGCACTTGATGCTCAGATCCTGCAGCCCTGGAATTTCTCCCTTGCCACTGGTTTCTGTGTTCCAAGTGCTACAACTGGGGTTTGCTTTGTGTTTAGCTCTGTCATTGTGCTTGACTGAAGAATTAGAAATTTCAGCACAGAAGGGAGTCCATTCAGCCCATCGTGCTTCAACAGCAATTGTCAGTATCGCATTTTTTATTTTCACAGCCCTTTGGGTGAAAAAATTGTTCACCTCGTTTATATGCTTTTTGTACTAATTCAAATTTTATGCTTCCTTGTTAACAATTCACCCATCAGTGGAAATACGATTTCTTTATTTACCCCCTCAAACTCTGTCAAAACTTTGGGCACTTCTATTAGATCCTATCTTAACCTTCTCTCCTCCAGTGAATTCAGGCCTAGTTTCTCCAAGTCTCTCGTTGTAATTATAGCCTCTCATCACTGGTTACTATACTAATAAATGGATCTTACACCTTTGCAATGTCTCCAAAACCTTTTCTAGAATGGGATGCGCAAAATTGCACTCAGTACTGCAACAAATGCCTTGCATATTCAGCAGCATTTCCTTTCCTATGCAGTCAATGCTCTTGCATAGAAAATGTGGAATCTTACAGTATTTACCCTTTTTATAGCTCTTTCTACCTGCAATCCTGCTTTTAAAGATCTGTGTACCTGAACTCTGTTCCTCCACTCTACAGTACTTGCAATGTTGTGGCTGGGACTCGTGTCATTGACAAGTACATTTGGCAAATGTAGGTAAAGCCAGGATCTGAACTACAGTTGGCTAGCACAGTGAGTGAGCAACAAACAGTGAATTGTACTCTCAATTCTGCACTGGTAAAACAATCCAATGCTATTAAAAAGTGGTTACACTCAACTGCTGATGTTTTACATATACTGTACTATAGTTTTAAATTAAAGAATTGCAAGAATAAAAGCACAATTAGAGGCCATGGTTAAGAGAATACTGTACAAAGTATAGTTGAATGGGTTTCTTAAAGTATTACTAGTATATCTGCTCTTCATATTGACAGTTTGTGATTACATTTTTATAGGCATATGTGGATCTGCTGTGGCATTGCTCACGTTAAGTATTTACTTCATTAACTCCATCAGCTCTTGTCTGCTCCCTAAACCGCTACCTCCCGTCATGCCCTCCTCATCCCCCACATCCTTCGCTCTTGCTTTTCAGCTAACGACTGTTTCTCTTCTGCTCCCCTAATTCTTTATATTGCCTCCCATCAGCTTCAGTGTAGTCCAATAAATGCTTTAAATTAAAATTCTGATGTGTTCCTCACTTAACCGTTTGGGTTTTGCTCTTAGTCTCCTATAGTTGCCACCGCAGATTCAGTATAATACAATAAACTGGGAACTGGGAAGGACTGAAAAAGATGGCTAGACATTGGGGCTGAATTGTGCACTGGGACCTGCAACAGATGATGTCCAGCTATTTGTAGCTGTGCCAAGAAGGGATGGTGGGAAAGTCAGCGTGAAGAGCAGGGAAGACGGCTTGGGATTCAAAGAGGTTAGAAAGCCCAGTAGAAGGCAAAGCGAAGTGGGTGTGAAGGCTCCAAGAGACAGATTTTGAGTGTTGGGTGAGGAAGAGATGGTGGGAAATGGTTGAGAAGGTCTGGGGGTGGGGAAGGGATGGAATGGCCTGAATAGCAGCTGCACAGGTTTTTAAAGCGGACCATTAAATTTTGTACAGACTCGGTGGCAGAGATTGTTCAGCGGGGGTCATTTTAATTTTGCAAGGGGAGATGTACGAGTCCAGCAGGGCTGGGCACAGGAAGTACAGCGGTAGAAGAAGCAAGCAAAGGAATCAGACAAACTGCACACATTGTAGAAGCTAGAGAGAAAGAAAGCAAGGAAATTGTTATAACTTAAAAATGTTCAATCAAAATTGTTAAATCAATTTATCCAATTTGAGAAAGAGCAAAAAAAAACCATGAAGAAAACAAAATGGCAGACAGACCTATGTGAGAAACACCACAGTGCGACCAGTGGTGGGACGCCTGAAGCTACAGCACGACTGTCAGATAGGGTTTTCATATTGGAAAATGTTCTTGCTCTAAAATTCCTGTTACAAATGTTCACGTAGAAATTTTATGCAACTGTTGATATAAAAGCTTCACTCAAAAATCATGACAAGTAGTAGTAAGGTTTGTGGACAGAACTTGCATCATACACAGGAGCTTTCATTATTATATATAGAGCTGTCTTGGGTATAGAGCTGTCCAGTAGCTCCCAAATGGGAGCTGAGAAAAATATACTATAAAGAGGAAGAAATTAAAAACATTCTATTTATTCATTTTTGCCAGAGACCTCCTAGAGGTCTTCAAGAATATGAAGGATTATGACGGGCCATCAAAGATAGATTTTTTCCATTAGTCTGCAAGAGGAGAAAAAAATTAAGATAATCACAGAGTCAGAGTCACACAGCACAGAAAGAGGCCCTTCGGCCCATCGTGTCCGCGCCGGCCATCAAGCCCTGTCTAACAACAGAAAATGCTGGAAAAGCTCAGCAGGCCAGGCAACATCCATGGAGAGAAATTAGAGTCAACGTTTTGGGTCCAACCCTTTTTCAAAAGGTTAGACCCGAAACGTCAACTCTAATTTCTCTCCATGGATGTTGTCTGGCCTGCTGAGTTTTTCCAGCATATTCTGTTGTTATTTCGGATTTCTAGCATCTGCAGTATTTTGCTATCGATCAAGCCCTGTCTATTCTAATCCAATTTTCCAGCACTTGGCCCGTCGCCTTGTATGCTATGGCATTTCAAGTGCTCATCTAAATGCTTCTTGAATGTTGTGAGGGTTCCTGCCTCTACCACCCTTTCAGGCAGTGAGTTCCAGATTCCAACCACCCTCTGGGTGAAAAAGTTTTTCCTCAAACCCCCTCTAAACCTCCTGCCCCTCACCTTGAAACTATGCCCCCTGGTTATTCACCCCTCTACTAAGGGGAAAAGTTCCTTTCTATCTACCCTATCTATGGCCCTCATAATTTTGTACACCTCAATCAGGTCCCCCCTCAGCCTTCTCTGCTCTAAGGAAAACAACCTCAGCCTGTCCAGTCTCTCCTCATAGCTGAAGCGCTCCAGCCCAGGTAACATCCTGGTGAATCTCCTCTGCACCCTCTCCAATGCAATCACATCCCTCCTAGTGTGGTGACCAGAACTGCACACAGTATTCCAGCTGTGGCCTGACTAGCGTTTTGTACAGCTCCATCATAACCTCCCTGCTCTTATATTATATGCCTCGGCTAATGAAGGCAAATATCCCATATGCCTTTTTAACCACCTTATTTACCTGTCCTGCTGCCTTCAGGGATCTATGTACATGCACACCAAGGTCCCTCTGATCCTCTGTCCTTCCTAGGATTCTACCATTCATTGTGTATTCCCTTGCCTTGTTAGTCCTCCCAAAATGCATCACCTCACACTTTACAGGGTTAAATTCCATTTGCCACTGTTCTGCCCATCTAACCATCCTGTCTATATCGTCCTGTAGCCTGAGGCTTCCCTCCTCGCTATTTACCACTCCACCAATTTTCGTGTCATCTGCAAACTACTGATCATACCTCCTACATTCATATCTAAATCATTAATGTACACTACAAACAGCAAAGGACCCAGCACCGATCCCTGCGGTACACCACTGGACACAGGCTTCCAGTCACAAAAACAACCTTCGACCATCACCCGCTGCCTCCTGCCACTAAGCCAATTTTGGATCCAATGTGCCAAATTGCCCTGGATCCCATGGACTCTTACCTTCTTGACCAGTCTCCCATGTGGGACTTTGTTAAAAGCCTTACTGAAGTCCATGTAGACTACATCAACTGCACTACCCTCATCCACACACCTAGTCACCCCCTCGAAAAATTCAATCAAATTGGTCAGACATGATCTCCCCCTGACAAAGCCATACTGACTATCCTTGATTAATCCTTGCCTCTCCAAGTGGAGACTAATTCTGTGTCTCAGAATTTTTTCCAATAATTTCCCTACCACTGATGTTAGGCTCACTGGCCTGTAATTCCCTACTACCCTTCTTGAATAATGGTGCTATGTTAGCTGTTCTCCAGTCCTCTGGCACCTCCCCTGTGGCCAGAGAGGTTTCTCCCTTGCCTCACACAGCAGCCTGGGATAGAGGGAGGTCAGAAAAAAAATCTTTATACAAAAAGGTGGTTAGAATGTGGAATTGCCTGCCACAAACCATTGTTGAAGCAGATTTTGCAGAAGGTTTTGAGGGTACGGGGGTGGGGGATCAAATTTGTTTGTTCTACTCTAACAAATTCGATATCCCTGAACTGCCACAGAATCCATATTGTGCTTTCTGCAGAATTCTATGGACCCTGAAAATAAGGGTTAAAGACCAAGGCCTAGAAATTGGGTATAGCCCCGCTTGGGGCGTTAGAATTGGCACAGCACAAAGTTTATAGCCAGACGCAACTTATTGCCACCTGGCGCAATATTGGGTTGCATCGCCCCTAAAGGTGATTGAGGCGCGAATTCAGGCGTTACACGGGACTCCTAAGGTGCTAAACTTCCGGCGCAACCCAATATCGGAGCGGACGGGCGCAGCGCAGGTGCTCTCAATTACTGATGACCACGAGCCTTCCAGGCGCCGGCCAGCTCTTAAAGGGGTGGGTCAGTCAGCTTCAGCATCCACACTCTGCGCCTTGCAGGCCTCAGAATCGGCGCAGGCCCTTCTCTGGCGCTAAAAACTTGGACCAGATGGAGAAGGTGAGAGAGAGAGCAGAGCGCTTCACCAATGAGGCTCTGGAGCAATTGGTGGCCGCAGTGGAGCGCCGGCGAGATGTTCTCTACCCAGACAATGGCACGAGGCCGAATCATAAGGACTACCAACGAGCTTGGAGGGATGTATGCCAGAGGGTCAACTCCAGCAGCATGGTGACCAGGAGCCCTGTCCAATGCAGAAAGAAATTCAACGACCTCACTCGGGTCGTGAGGGTGAGTGTTGTTTCTGCAAACTTCTGCATCCCTTCATTTGCACCTGACTTTATGGCTACAGGGTGGGCTGTGCCCCATTGGCCATCTGCCAGCAAGCACCCATGGCCCTTTCTGGGCACACACATGCACATTTGACTCAAGGCGTCATGTAAGGGCTCTTGCACCATGGGGGGCATGAGATGATCACTCAGGGCATCATGTAAGGGCTCTTGCACCATGGGGGGCATGAGATGATCACTCAGGGCATCATGTAACATAACTTCCCCTCCTTTCCCCTGCAGTCCAAGCTGGCGAGGATTGGCAAAGACCAGCTTCGCACCGGTGGAGGACCTCCACAAGTGGTCACTCTCACGGATCTCGAGGAGAGTCCACCAGATTCTTGGAGGGCGTCCGAGTGGTCCTGTAACCATTGCAGCTGCCGACCCCATTGTCGACAGCGATGGTAAGGTTCTCACCTTTTACAACTGTCTCCTTCCACTTGTTCCCCCTGCCAGCATGCTCTCTCACTGTGGACCCATGTCATAGCCTTGCCGCAATCTGGCATCCCTTGCTGCCAAGCTGTCCTTTTGCTAAAGCCACTCTTCCACCTCCCTGCTTTCAGATGCTGCATCACCAGCTCGGGAGCCGGGCCCTCAAGCTGCCAGTGCCAGTGCCTCCGAAGGCTCAATGAGAAAATTACTGTCCAACAGAAGATCAGCAACTCTCTCCAGCAACGATCAGAATGGCCAGCCCAAATGGCTGCAGCTTTTATACTAGTGCTGTCCCCTTTAAATAGCGCCCCCCGAGTCCGAGAAGGGCCTGGGAACGCTCCATCCAACTGTCACTAATAGCGCCAGGTGGAAAGGTTGCGGGCGCCACCGAATATCCGGTCCAGGGCGCCAAAAAGGCGCTGCACACTGAAATGACGTCATGATCTGCCTGCGCCCGCGGGCGAGCGCAAAGAGTTAGCGCCGGCGCTAAAAGGATACTCAATATGGGAGGTGGCGCTATATTCACTGCGCCCGCCCGAAAATTGGGTAACGCCACAATTCTCAGGCTCTTTAGGCGCTAATCGCTGGCGCTACCAACCGAATTTCTAGGCCCAAGGTTCTTAAAACTGCTTAAAAGGATGAAATGCACCCCTCTTGTGTACTTCAGCTGCATTTAGTTTCCAGACAATGCAGGTTTGTTGTGAATATCATAGTGCACCTCATTAAATAACAATGATCTGGAGTCATTACAGAGGAGGAAAAACACTGTACATTGATTACCTTCAACATAGCTCCAAATCATTGAAGATAAACATGGATTTCTGTTGATCTAATTCAAAGTGACTCCCTGCAGCATGAATATTTTAAAGTTTGCTCTTGGCACAAGTAATTGTATTTACTTTGTCAAGGACTAGATAATTTATATACAGTACAACAATTAAAAATATTCCCATATCAGATTCCTTTCAGAGCATTTGAACTTCATTATTAGGGATAATAAATGTGCTACGGCTCACAAACAAATTCAGTTTGTTAAAAGAAACCCAGTGGATCAGTACCTCAATGTATTGCTTCAAGCAGCGGTATAATACAGGCTATTTAGCGAGACAGGTTACTCTTTCAGTCAGATTGACTGGGGGTGGGGCCAGGCACTGATCAAAAGGCAAGAATAATTGTAGGGCAATTCATTATGCACATCATAGGAACCAGTTAAAGAGCTGCACAAATTCTATGCCTGTGCTGAGCCAGCTAGCCTAGCTCAGCACTGCAACTGGGTTGATTTAATCAGCCTCGGAACCCTTAACAAAACATTAGCCCTTGATTTTGTGCAGAGGTCAATGCTGGAAAGTCGTGCGTGTGAATGTCAGGTGAGAACATGATTTGGCTCGGCTGTGATGCTCTCCAGAGTTGAATAGCTTGACACTCACTGGCCAGGATTACAATTGAAGAATGTCAGCTTGGTTGAAGTATCTGTGGAAATGTACACTTGTGAGAAACAGAGTTTTCAAAAGAGGGGAGCAAATTGGCTAACAAAAAAAAAAGCTGCACGAGTTACATGCCTGGCAGCAAGGTGCTTGCTCATCCATTTACTGGGTAATGGTACACTGTATTACAAGAACAAATTAGTTTCTACATACTGCATTCAAAATAACCACAAAAACTCTTGTCATGTTAATATATTATTCTTTGACTGATAGTGTGAGGACATCTGCAAAAGTTTGTGGTAGATCAAATTTTTAATACTCTGAAGAGCAAGCCTATCTACATGCATAGAAAGCGAATTGGTCATTCTGTAGAAATCAATAGTTGCTCATGCACTACTATTCAAACGGGTTTAGTATATACAGTAGGATGTTAATAGCAGATGTACACCTAATTAAACAGAACAAGTTAAAAAAATTGTGTTACTCACACTCCAACCAGTCAATCACTGTTTCACTGCACTGTACACTGGGGATCAATGCCTGCATTAATTAACTAAATGCACAAGTACGCAAGTCACATATTCATTGGTGACCTCTGCAGACAGGACTAAGTAGCTATGATGGGAGCTTCTGATTTGGGAGAAAATTAAACACCTTTGCAAACAATTCTTTTTGAATGCTTCTTCAACAGCTCAATAGGTAAGTATATCACCCAGCATGCCACTGCACCATTCAGACCAGGGGCATCCCAGCTTAGATCCTAGGTCTGTGCTAAGTTATCTCACATGAACTGAAGTGGTGATGGAAGCATTACAATTGGCTTCAGTGTCCCTGGCCTAGCAGCTCTTGCTGGAGGCACACATAAGTAGATCAGCTTTTGCTGTAATTGCTGACATGTTGAATAGTCTACCAGGACTCCCTAGCCAGATCTCTCTCACGTAGAATTGGTGAGATGCTGGAGGGCACTGCTGCCCAAGGAACTGCATCCTAGCAGAAGTTGCCGCCTTCAAGAAATAAGGTTGCAGTGAAAGAAAATTGGGAGAGAGAAAAATGTGTTTGGGGCCATAAAGGAGAGAAATAATACATTTTGGTGAGAGCATTTCACCAATGTATTTGGGTAACCTGATGTACATTTTATTTTTGCATCATTACATTTTGGTGGGAGCATTTCACCAATGTATTTGGGTAACATGATGTACATTTTATTTTTGCATCATTATCTTTGTGAAGTAGCAATAAATTGTGAATACAAAAGTTAAATTGAAAGTGTGCGGAGCAACTGCAGTTTTCACAGAAGAGGCAAATCCTTGCAATCTGTGTGGAATGACTAATTTTTAGTTGAGAGATTCTTCAACAGAGTCTAATCTCTCTCAACTATTAATGGATTACACTATTTCTACAGCTGACAAAGAATTCCCCCTTTCAAAAAAAAATGATGCCCCATTACCCCATACATTACATACAGTTTTCATTGCCGTTTTTGAAGCCTTACATCGGCTCCTGTTAGATTCCCAAAAAAATTATGGCTTGTGCACCAGCTCGTCAATTATCTGACAGAACTCTCAGGTAAACAGGTCTTGAATTTAAAGCATGGGTGAAACCTACGAATCAGTAGCCAGATGAACCCTATGCTTGTAATAATATCCATGGACAACACAAACCCAAAGCCTATATAGGAAGCAATACCTGTCGGGCTGTTTGGAATACAACTGGCTGTTCTTTTTTGCCTGCCTAGTGATTATGTGTTAATCTGATATGCCCATTAAACATGAATTGAAGCATTTTGCTTGCTACTAGGATAAAAGTCTACTGAAGGATAGAAATACTCATATTGCCTGTGGCATGCTTGGAGTCGGAATGTATCAGTATGTGACAGATCACAGGCCTTGAAACACAAAGCAAATCACTGAAGAACAATTTCACAATTACAACTTAATATAAAATCTCGTAACTTCAAATGCCTTCAGGACTATTTCAGATGCAGTTTTAGAACACAAAAGGCGGCCAATTGCACCTATCTGAAAGACAGAACTTCTTTTCCAAGGCGTACATTTCTGTTGTACAAAATTTCAAGTAGAGGTGTTGAATTCTTGCAAAATTACTATGCCAAGGTAATAGAGAGGGTTTGAGAGCAAATGCGTTGTTAAAATTGATGCCCAATACAGATGAATGGATCAGATACATAGGCCTAGAAATTCAGTGGCCTGCGCCACCAGTTTGCGCCCAGAGGGCTTTTGCGCCACTGTCCAAACCTACCGCGATATTTAGCGGGGCGCTAATGGCGGCGTTAGCCTGTAGCGCTGCGCCGCCACCGATGACGTCATCGGTGTGCGCAGCGCCCCGCTGGCCATATTTGGTCGCTGCCGCCTCCTCCACGCCGGCCGCAAACAGCGACCGGTACACAGGGGCCTACCTGTGCCGGTAGTGGGGTGAGTTAAGGTGGAGGTGCGGCCGGCCGCTTTTTCGGCGGCCGCCTGCCCGCACCTCCGTCCCCGGCCTCCTACACCACCCCCCCCGCGGCATTGCTGGCTGTTTCCCGAGAGCCCGGCACTTCTCCTTGGTGCCGGGCTCATTTGCCGGCACTCGCGAGCGGGGATCGCGCTGTTGCAGGCACCTCCCCCTTAAGAGTGAGAGGAAGGCCTGCAGTACCGCAGGCTGCCGTGCCGCAGCGGGTGGCGCTGCGGCACTTTGCATGCCGATATTCAGTTTCGGTGCCCCGAAACCCTTGTTTAGCGGCCGGCTTCCACTTGGGGCGCTGAAACTGAATATCCCGCTGGCACAAGTGGCTCCGCGCGCTGCGGTAATTCCGGCGCCCAGGCGAGCTGGGCGCCCCAAACTGAATTTCTAGGCCATAGCACAGAAACAAGCCATACAAAAGGCTCGAGCTGCTTTATGTTGCGTCAGTGCCACCAGCTCCTGCTGGCTCTCGTGGTAGCGGCAACCCAAACTTAAACTTGCCAGATTTGCTCAGGTCAGAGTCCAAAAAGATTTAAAAAAAATTAACTAGCTCTTCTACTGCTGGCATTGCGGCAGCAGCTGGCATTCTAAACCGCAATATAAAAATAGCTTTATTTTTACATAGTACAAGAAGAATGTAGGTTAATGTTCTGTGTAAATATAGCTAATAAAGCTTGTTGTAAAAAAAAAAATTGTAAGGGGAAGGAGGAAGTAATCAAAAGAATACTGTATTTTTGCTAAAATTACAAATGGTTCCTGATGTGTCTTGTTTCACAGCGCTGCTGCCATGGGATTGGAAGCTGACACTCCAACCCACAACCATTTGGCAAATAAATATCATTCCTCAGCTATAACAATAATTTAGCAATTGTTCCCATCTGAACAGTTAGGCCTAGAAATTCAGTATAGCCACGTTTGGGGCGCTACAGCCGGGCGGCCGCTAAAGTTTGCGCCCGGCGCAACTTCGCGCCACCTTCGCCGATATTCAGTGGCATCGCCCCAAGAGGTTGCTGCTGCGCTAAAGCAGGCAATGCATGACTATCATTAGGCGCTAAGCCGGCGATCCGGGGCGCTAACACCGAGGACGGGCGCAGCGCAGGTGCGGCGAGTTGCTCAATGAAGGCAGACACGCTGGCGCCGGTCAGCTCTTAAAGGGGAAGGGTCGACTTGTTTGGCTGCCATGCCCTGCACACTGCAGCCCTGAAGCAAGGCCTGACCATTGCTGGTTCATCAGTTCTACGCCCTCAACCATGGGGAAGCCCGCTATTCTTCCAAAGCCGATTGCACGCTCTTGCTGCTTGTCCAGGGTCATGGGGAAGGAGATGTACTGACGTCTCCTTCTGAAAAGGGCATTGTTCACCTGGCGGATGCAGCAATGTACCGCGAACTGGGAGATGTTGGCAATGTCCCCAGTAGCGGATTGGAAGGAGCCAGTGGCATCGAAGTTGAGAGCCACCGTCACCTTCACGGCCACTGACAGAGATGTCCTGCTCCTCAGCTGTGGCTGCAGATCTCAGTGACCACCTCCCTTCTGAATCGCATCCTCCGAACACACTGCTCCTCAGACATGTTCAGATATGAGAACTGCTGGCGGTATACCCTGGGTGGGTAAGGCCTCCTATGCCGACGCCTGTTGGCCAATCTCCGTCTGGCCATGACTGGCACTCTCTCACAGCGTCTCTGATCCCTTTGAATGCAATGCAGAAAGCCAACGTTTCCACCCATTGCAGCCCCCATTATATGTGGCGACTCAAGGCTATGGCACTGAAAGTGAAATCCAAGTGCAAAGCTCTGGCCTGAAGCCACAAGTACCTGTGCAAGCGCTGAGTCAAAGCAGAAAGCTCTCTGCCTTTGTCTCTCTCCAAATATCCGTCTCTCACACAGAGGGATTGGCACAAAATGGCTGCCACTTATGCTGCAGGAGGAGTCCCCTTTAAATAGCGCCCCCCGTTCCCCTCTACCAGTCACTGGGGGCGCCAGGCGCAAAGAAGGGCGGCGCCACTGAATTTCCGGTTTGGGGCGCACAAAGGGCGTTGCACGATGAAATTACGTCAGGATCTGCGCGCGCAGCTGAGCGCGCGCAAAGGCTTTGCGCCGCCGCTAAATCTTTACTGAAGTTGGGGAGAGGCGCAGATCGCGCTGCGCCCGGCCGCTAGCCGCCTAGCGCCCCACATCTCCTCCTCCTAAGGCGCTAGCGGCTGGCGCAAACAACTGAATTTCTAGGCCTTAATGTTTAAAATCATCAGCACATTAAGCCTACTGACAATAAAATGCAGAGTCAATTTTTATTATATCAGTCTGCATAACCTGAAAATATTAAGAAAGGTGTTTACAGATCTGCCATTTTTGATCTATGCATGGATCTATCCTCCCGTGTATTCTAGCTTGATCCTCAATTCCACATGGCACTAAATACAACGTTAAATAAAACACTCATTATCATGTTTGCATCCAATTTTAAAGTCAGGCTCAATACTGGAAACTAGTTGGAGTTGAAGATCCACTACACAACAAAAAAAAGGGGATTTAAAAAAAAGGATCCTTAATTTATATTAAATGAGCATTTTTTTTTTTTTTTTTTTTTAAAAAGAAAAAGTAAACAGGATTCCTCTTCGACAACGCACAGCCCCACCCTGAAGAAACTGCCTCAACCCCACCACAGATGATTAATTGAATAGCATTTATGGTTGAATCAATGAGTGGTGCCAAACTTTATTATATTTGTTCTCGGTGTGTGGGCAAGGTCGACAAGGCTGCACCCATCCCTAGTTATCCAGGTGTGGTAGTGGTGGCCCTTCTCCTTGTACCATTACAGTCCTTGTGGTGATGGTGCTCTCACAATAGTGTTAGGTAGAGAAGTCCAAGAGACTGACCCAGAGATGATGAAGGAATATAATCAGGATGGTGTGTGACTAAGTAGAATTTGGGGATGATGATGTCCTTCTTGCTGGTAGAGGTCGCAGAGGAGGGAGGTGCTGTCAAAGTGACCTTAGTGAGTTGCTGCAGTGCATCCTGGAGATTGTGCATACAGCAGCCACAGTGCCCTGGTGATGGAGGGGGTGGATACTGAGCCTAGTGGAGGAAGAGCAATCAAACAAACTGCTCTGTCTTGGATGATATTGAGCAGGAGTGCTACTGTGGCTGCAAGCATGCAGGTGAATGGTGAGCATTCCATCACACTCCTAGCTAGAGTCTTGCAGATGATTGAGAGATGTTGAGGGATCAAGAGGTGAGCCACTCATCGCAGGATACCCAGTGTCTGTCCTGCCCTTATAGCCACAGTGTTGATATCATTGGTCCAGCACAGCTTCTCGTCAATGGTGACTCCTAAGGTGTTGATGGTCAGTAATGGTCGTTGAAGGACATAGCTCAGCTTTCACTTGCTCAAGTTGGTCATTATCTGGCACTTATGTGGCACGAACATTACCTGCCACTTGTCAGACCAAGCGTGGATGCTAGTCAGGTTCTGCTGTCTGTTGACATGGACTCCTTTTCAGAAGAGTTGCGAATGGAATTGAACGTCATAGATCTGTCAGTAAATATTCCCACTCCTGATCTTATGACAGAGGGAAAGTCATTGATGAAGCAGCTAAAGGTGGTTGGGCCAAGTACACGCTCCAGTTGAATACCTGCAGATATGTGCTTGGGGTGCGACAACCAGAACCATCTTCTTTTGCATCAAGTATGACTCTAGCTACTCTGCTCTGACCTCTATATGGATCAAGGCTGTGATGAGGTCTGGAGCCGAGTGGTTCTGGTGGGACCTGAATGGAGCGTCAACGAGCAGGTCATTGGCGAGCAGGTTTTGTTCAATGACACTATTAATTACTCCTTCCATCACTTTACTGATGATTGGAAGAAGGATGATAGGTTGGTAATTGGTCAGGTTAGATTTAACCTTTTTTTTGTGGATAGATTATACCTGGACAATCTTCCATATCATCACTGCCAGTGTTATAGCTGTACTGGAACAGGTTGGCTAACTCTGGTGCACAGATCTTTAACACCATAGTTGGATTTTGACAATGCCATTGCTGTTTACTGCACTATGTTGCTTCTTGATGTCACGTGGAATGAACCAAATTGGTTGAACACTGATGGCGGGGATCTTAGGAGAAGGATCGTCTACTCAACACTTTTGGCTGAAGACATTTGCAAACGCTTCAGCCTTGACTCTAGCACTCACTTGCTGCACTCAAACATGGTTGAGGAGGTGGGTATTTATGAAGCCTTCACCTGTTAGTTGCCTGGCTGTCCATCATCAATTTCAACTGGAGGAGGTGGAGCAACAGACCTTTGCTCTCATCTGTTGGTTGTGGGACTGCTTAGCTCTGTCTATAGGCTGCTGCTTTTGGTGTTTCACATGCAGTTAGCGCTGGTGTAGGAGGAACAGCAACAATAGTGCATAACAGAGGAGTGCAGTATCAACTTTGATATTGGGAGGATTCTTCCTCCAGTGGATCACCATGCTCAATCTGTGGAGAGTTTGAACTGCACTGCATAAATTGTTGGATAACATACAACTTCACCACAAAGCTGCACAGAGGAGAAGCATTCCCAGAAACAAAGGAGAAATACCACATCTATGCTTTTGCACATTACAGAAGGGGTATTTGATATCCATAACAGAGCCACAGGCAATGTTTTAAGCTCTATTAGAAGCCACAATATAGAAGAGTGTGATATAGTGAGGAACCGCTGAGTTTTGGTTTCCAACTTTCTTCCCATCTTTCCTGGAAGCATCGACTCATTCTATAGTATTGTTAAAAAGTCTGACTTGTCCTCTCTTATCTCGCCAATGTAGCCATTCTTCATGTGTAAGCCCAGACAGAGTTTTGGCAGGCTAAGGAACCATGGTGCAAATTGTATCTTCGTCTCACACACACACGCAGATTCCAATGTAGGACACTGGATAATGACCAAGAACATGAATCTGGCTGATAATTTTTCACCCTCCCAAGTCCAGAAGTCCAAAGGCCAACTATTACACTACCATTGCCCTGGATAGCAAACTCTGCATAAACTGAGTATCACCCTCAGGACTTTATTGGTTTGTGTAGCTTTTCAAGATTGAGAAGTATATTTATATACGGAGCCACTTAAGGGGAGGGAGACGAGAGAGAAGAGGGTGCAATGGTCTTCACCATCATAATAGAGAAACATAAATCTTGTTCAAGATTTCATAATTTTTGCATTAAAATTAACCTTAGAAAAGAATCCCATACTTGAGAATACGATAACTTACAAATTGCTTTGCAGTTCTGTACATTCTCCAGTTCTAACCAAAATGTTCAACATTAGTAAAAAGCTGAAAAGGTCTTTATGTATTCAAGGCATTAATGTGAAGAGCCAAGTTCAGATTGGATCAATACTATGTTTAAAATGGTAAACATACCAGGTTTCATTTTTCTTACTCATAAGCACCATTTAATTCAATTTAATAATTAATGTAGTTTTTTTTATAAACCATGCAGATTGCTGACATGCCTGTTTTTGCCTTCCTACAAGGAGACAAATGCTGTAGGTTGACAAAGGAGTCAGTAAACAGCAGATCCTCAGTTCTGTTGGTAAGGCTTGCTGTGACAGCAAGGGACAATATTTTTCACCTTTACACTGGAAATCCAGCCGAGCACAGTGTTGTGTGGTATGACTACCACAGGACATCTGAAGCCTTGGGTTGCATATCTGAAATGTGACCAAGCAGCTCTCTGAGGAGTTTTAATAACAGTAGCAGCCTCCCAAGACAATTGCTGCCCACTACCTACATTGCTCGAGTCTGGCAGGGGATCAGAGTGACACACATCTTAAGAAGCATGAACTGTTTACTGCACACAATTCTTACGCTTTACATGCACAAAAAATTTTCTAGCTGTACTTGCTGTCAAAACTGTCAAGCCAGCTCCTGCTTTTATCTGCCAGATCCAGTTTGTAGCTGACATTTTTAATAAATACTTTTAGATGCCAAACACATTTGCTGGCAGTCTTTTACAGCTATTTGCGTCACAATGGACAATGAAAGCATTAATAACCAATATATTATGCTCACTCGGAATCCCATCAAAAATGTTTCACATCTGAAAGGAAAGGTAGCGTTTTTAATTTGAAAGCTAAATGAACTGTCCAATTGGATTTTGTTAGGTTGATACGTTTTCATGACTGCTTCTGGGTATGAAGCATATTTCACAGCCAAGTAAGTGAACACTCAAATCTGTAGCGTGGGATTTGCATAAATTCACCTTGCTTTAACGAAGCTCTCATTTAACCTGCCATGTTTGACCACTCGAACATTAATCTGCCTTGCACATCTGATAGTGAAATGGCAAACTGTGGGCCGTTATTAAATAAATCTGTAATTAGAAGTGAAATAACTGTCAGCCATTCTTTTGACTGCTTAAACTGTCAGTTAATGATAGCATGTGTGAATAAATGTGAATCTAATACTGTTCTGTGTGGTCAAGCTGCACAATAGAGAATATTCAACAGCCTGCAGCGTGCATCTATGTGGAATAATGAGTACCTGTGATCAAGTGACAAAGTTATGCTTCCCTGATGGTTTAGTACCACAGATGAATTTGCACACTAAGTCACATTTATTCACGCATCCTAATCCCAGTCCACTCCACCTTCTTGGAAAATCACTGGTGGCCATTCTATCGCTACAATTCTAACTATTGCCCAAGTGCCTCTATACTTACATTTTCTCAAGTTATGATGATATAGCTGATGTTAATTCTCAAATTATCACTATTGTATTGGTGGTCTTACAGGCTATGTTGCACATCTCTGGAGATCTGCCCCTGAACACTTCAGTCAATCATTTGCCATTGATGGGGTCTGGCATTGTGTAATTCTTAACAGGGTCCCACTATATGGCATCCTCCTAAAGCACATTTGGTTATGTAGTCACAGAAAGTTAACATGCAGGTACAGCAATCAATTAGGAAGACATATGGTATGTTAGCCTTTATTACAAGGGAGTTAGAGTGCAAGAGCAAAGAAGTCTTGCTACAATTGTACAGGGCTTTGGTGAGACCACATCTGGAGTACTGTGTACAGTTTAGGTCTCCTTATCTAAGGAAGGATATACTTGCCTCGGACGGGGTGCAACGAAGGTTCACTAGATTGATTCCTGGGATGAGAGGGCTGTCCTATGAGGAGAGATTGAGTAGAATGGGCCTTTATTCTTTGGAGTTTAGAAGAATGAGGTGATCCCATTGAAACATACAACATTCTTAGAGGGCTTGACAGGGTAGATGCTGAGAGGCTGTTTCCCCTGGCGGGAGAGTCCAAAACTAGGGATTATCGTCTCAGGATAAGCAGTCGACCATTTACGACTGAGATGAGGTAAAATGTCTTCACTCAGAGAGATGCGAGTCTTTGGAATTCTCTACCCCAGAGGGCTGTGGGTGCTCAGTTGTTGAGTATATTCAAGGTGGAGATCGATAGATTTTTGGACACTAAGGGAATCAAGTGATATGGGGATCGGGCAGGACTTATTGAATGGCAGAGCAGGCTCGAGGGGCCGTATGGACTACTCCTGCTCCCATTTCTTAAGTTCTTCTGTAGTTTCCTCCTAAATGCTCCACTAGAGATTCAGTTGATGGCTCATCTTTCGACTTCCTCCCCATCTCCATTTAACTTGGGTTCCCTGGGACTCTATCCTTTCCCTCCATACATCTTGTTCATATTAATGATCTCCTACATTCACCATCCAACTCTATTCATGCTTTTGCTGATGATTCCAAACCACATTTAGCAACTTCAGACTGGTCACAACCTCCAGTCCTCTTGTGGCACAATGGCAGAATCATTGCATCCTTATCTACTCCATACCCTCAATGGGCAATGTAAATGTTGCTTCATTTTTTTTTTGGGAAAGACCCTGTATCCTTATGTCTCTTGCAAATCCAACCAACAACTACCACCTCTTATCTCCGATAGCTCCAACCCTTAGTTCTTCATCTATTAATATCTTTGGAGTCATTATCTCCTCTGACTACAAGTAGAATACCCATCCCTCTCCATTTTCAAATGTCTTCAAGAAGCTCCAAGTTCCTCTTTGACGTCAAATGTATCTTTCCCCTTCAACAACTTTAAATTTTCTATAAAGGTCAAGCATGTCCATATCTGGGGAGGCTCCTTCAGACACTAAGAAAAATCTGTGATCCCACCCTCACCTCTACAACCAATCTCTCTTCATTGTAACCCTTCTTATCTTTCTCTATACTATTGATACTACTACAGTCAGTTAACATTCTTTCCTCATGCTTCTAAGCTGCAGCGATGTCAACCTGCAAGTCCCCCTCATCTCTGCACACCCACTGTGTTGAAATAGCACAGCTGCTGATTCTAACTCAATCTTTCCCAGGACCTCAAAATTGTACAACTCCATACCTCCTTCAGTCTTTCCTTTCTCCTATAATCTAGAAGGTTTTAATACTCAAGCTTGGCATACTTCCTGCTTTCTGCCTCTTTCACTAATTTCAAACACGGTCATGGGCTTCACCTTGGTCTTTCACCTCAGGTTCCCAAAGAAGAAGCCACATAGACCAGAAGATCCCAGATTTGACTCCCGATTGGGAACAGAGTTAGTTGCCCTCAGCTTTGGCAGCAATAGTTCAACTGAGTAAGGTCCTAAACTATTATTACGAGTTTAAAAAAAGACCTAATCCGATAGAAGTGGCTGTGCACTACTGTAGCATGCATTGCAAATATGAAACACTTCAACCCACGAATACAAGGACTGGCTGCATTACTCCCGGTGCCACGTGCTAGCGAGTATAGAAATAGGAAGATAGCGCAGATGAGTTTGTGGCTGAAGAGATGGTGCAGGAGGGAGGGCTTCAGATTCGTGGGGCACTGGGACCGGTTCTGGGGGAAGTGGGACCTGTACAGGCCAGACGGGTTGCACCTCAACAGGGCCAGAACCAATATCCGTGCGGGGAGATTTGCTAGTGCTGTTGGGGAGGGTTTAAACTAATTTGGCAGGGGGATGGGCACCAGGATGTAACATTAGAAAGGGGAAATAAAGTGCTCAAAGGATTGGGGGAGGCAGAGAGCACTAAAGTAAGAAATAGTACTGGATTGGCGGGGGGGGGGGGGGGTCAAACTAAGAGAATACAGGATGGTCTAAGATGGGTTTACAGTGTATGTATGTGAACGCACAAAGTGTAGTAAACAAGGTAAGTGAGCTGCAGGCACAAATAGCCACATGGGAATATGATGTTGTGGCAATAACAGAGACCTGGCTCAAAAAAGGGCAGGATTGGGTATTAAATATTCCTAGTTATAAAGTGTTCAGGAAAGATACGGAAGGAAAGATAGCAGGTGGTGTGGCAGTATTGGTCAAGGAGAATGTTAGTGCTGGAGAGAGAGGATGCCCTGGAGGGGTCAAGAACAGAATCTATATGGCTAGAGTTAAGAAATAATAGAGGTGCCATTACACTACTAGGTGTATTCTATAGACCACCAAATAGTGGGAAAGATATGGAGGAGCAAATTTGCAGAGAAATTGCAGAGAGATGCCAGAACTATAGAGCAGTGATAATGGGGGACTTCAACTATCCTAATATAGACTGGGATTGTAATAGTGTAAAGGGCAGAGAGGGGGAAGAATTTCTGAAGTGTGTTCAGGAGAACTTTCTTGATCAGTATGTTTCCAGCCAGATGAGAGAGGAGGCATTGCTGGATCTGGTTCTGGGGAATGAGTAGGTCAAGTGGAGCAAGTGTCAGTAGGTGAACATTTAGGGAACAGTCATCATAGTATCATAAGGTTTAGATTATCTATGGGAAAGGACAGGAAGCAATCGAGAGTCAACATTTTTAACTGGGGCGGGGGGGGGAAAGAGAGGCCAATTTCAGTGAGATGAGAACGGATCTGGTCCGGGTAAACTGGAATCAAAGATCGGCAGGCAAAACTGTAATAGAACAATGGGCTGCCTTTAAAGAGGAAATAGTTCAGGTACAGTTGAGGCACATTCACACTAGGGGGAAAAGCAGGGCAACTAAAGTCAGGGCTCCCTCGATGGCGAAAGAGATAGAGAATATGATGAAGCGGCAAAAGAACACGTATGACAGGTGTCAGGTTGCAAAATACATCCAAGTATCAAATAAAATAAGAGGGGCAAAGAGAGGGCATGAGAATAGAATGGCAGCCAACATAAAAAGGTAACCAAAAGTTCTATAGGCATATAAAAAGTAAAAGGGTAGTAGGAGGAGGGGTGGGGCCAATTAGGGACCAAAAAGGAGACCTGTGCATGGAGGCAGAGGGTGTGGCCGAGGTACTAAACGAGTACTTTGCATCTGGCTTCACCAAGGAAGAGGATGCTGCCATATATACATAGTAAAGGAGGAGGTAGTGGAGATACCTGATAGGATAAAAATTGGTAAAGTGGAGGTATTAGAAAGGCTGGCTGTAGTTAAAAGTAGATAAATCACCAGGAGCGAATGGGATGCGTCCTAGGATGCTGAGGGAATTGAGGGAGGAAATTGCGGACGTACTGGCCATAATATTCCAATCCTGCTTAGAAACAGGGGGTGGTGCCAGAAGACTGGAGAATTGCAAATGTTACACCATTGTTCAAAAAAGGGTGTAAAGATAACCCCAGCAACTACAGGCCAGTCAGTTTGACCTCGGTAATGGGGAAGCTTCTAGAAACAGTAATCAGGGGCAAAATTAACAGTCACTTGGACAAGTGAGGATTAATTAAGGAAAGCCAGCACCGATATGGTAAAGGCAAATCGTGTTTAACTAACTTGATTGAGTTCTTTGATGAGGTAACAGAGAGGGTTGATGAGGGTAATGCAGTTGATGTAGTATACATAGATTTCTAAAAGGCGTTCGACAAAGTGCCACATAATAGGCTCATCAACAAAGTTGAAGCCCATGGAATAAAAGGGACAGTGACAGCACGGATATGGAATTGGCTAAGTGACAGGAAACAGGGAGTAGCGGTGAATGGTTGTTTTTCAGACTGGAGGAAGGTATACAGTGGTGTCCCCCAGGGGTCGGTTCTACAACCATTGTTTTTCTTGATATATATTAATAACTTGGACGTGGGTGTGCAGGGCACAATTTCAAAATTTGCAGATGACACAAAACTTGGAAGTATAGTGAACAGTGAGGATAGTGATAGACTTCACAAAGCACAGGCTGGTGAAATGGGCGGACACGTGGCAGATAAAATTTAATGCAGGAAAGTGTGAAGTGATACATTTTGGTAGAAAGAATGAGGACAGGACATATAAACTAAATGGTACAATCCTGAAGGGGGTGCATGAACAGAGAGACCTGATGGTATGTGTAATCTTTGAAGGTAGCAGGGCAGGTTGACAAAGCAGTTAAAAAGTCTTAGGGGATCCTGGGCTTCATAAATAGAGGTATAGAGTACAAAAGTGTGGAAATTATGAAGAACCTGTATAAAACACTGGTTCGGCCCCAACTGGAGTATTGTGTCCAATTCTGGGCACCACACTTTAGGAAGGATGTGAAGGTCTTAGACAGGGTGCAGAAAAGATTTACGAGAATGATTCCAGGAATGAGGGGCTTCAGTTATGTTGATAGACTGGAGAAGCTGGGGTTGTTCTCCTTGGAGCAGAGAAGATTGAGGGGAGATTTGATAGAAGCGCTCAAAATCGTGAGGGGTCTGGACAGAGTAGATAGAGAGAAACTGTTCCCATTGGCAGAAGGGTCGAGAACCAGAGGCCACACAGATTTAAGGTGATTGGCAAAAGAACCAAAGGCGATGTAAGGAAAAACTTTTATGCAGCGAGTGGTTAAGATCTAGAATGCACTGCCCGAAAGGGTGGTGGAGCCAGATTCAATCACGGCTTTCAAAAGGGAGCTGAAGGAAAGAATTTGCAGGGCTATGGGGAAAGGGCGGGGGAGTGGGACTAGCTGAAGTGCTCTTGCAGAGAGCCGGCACAGGCTCGATGGGCCGAATGGCCATCTTCCGTGCTCTTACCATTCTATGATTCTATACTACTGAGGCCTAGAACGCACCACATCCATGAACTCCTTACAAGATCAGAACATTCTTTTGCTCACAAAGCAGCATACAGAAGTAGACCTTTCATGCATTTTATTACTTAAATAATGGTGGACCATTTGTGTATTACCAAGAAATTGACAACTGGCATGCTGAGTGAAGGAAGATTACAGACTATGTACTTGCAATTGACTAACTCTTCCCAATTATCAATTCCCAGGAATAATACAGCCAGACTGATTTATTGCTATTCAATCTTACCTCTTTAGTGTGAGATGATGTTGAAAGAACTGCTGACTTCTTGTTCTGTTGTGGACTTCGGTAGTGAATTCGGCATATTGACTGCTCCTGAAGGTTGCGGTAGTTTTCCCGCTGTGAGGTAAGTGGAAACGTGATTTCAAGTGTGTCCTGGTGTCCTTTGATGTTAACGTGCATTTTTAGGAGATGTGGTGCATGCTCTTTTTAAAAAAAAATAAAAATGTGTGGAATACACAACTTGATAAAGATGAACGAAAGCAGGGATGTTTTCTTTGAAAATATGTAGAGTTTGAGTGTAGAAATGAAGGCTAGATCTGCATGTGTGTTTATATTCAGCTCGTAGCAGCTTTGCAGTGTGTGGAGTATTCGTGCACGGGTATCCTGTTCCAAATACCAACTGATACTCATTCAAACCAACAGGAATCCACTGGTCTTGTCTAGTTCTGACTGACATTTTGATGAGGATGAGTATTTTGATAGTGTATGATCGAATTACTCATCATGTTGTGTAATATTTAGTGCTATGTTTCAATGGAATATTACAGGAAACGATATGGAATGGAAGCAAGTTAATACATACGATTCTTCCATTCTCTAAGAGTCAAAAGGAATTGGTGAACAAAGCTGGTGCTCACGGCAACACTGTTTTAAATAATCATTTCTAACCTTCCTGTAGTACTTGAACATTATTTATAGGCTATTAAACAAGTGATACTCCTATACCCTGGGATGATTTAAGCAAGGACTACCACTCAGAACCCTTTAAATAAATCTGTGGGAATTTCCCTTCATTTTTGTACATAACAGTTACTTGTAGTAGAACATGGAATGCTTTAAAGTATTATTAAAAAGGGAGTATTTACAGGCAACAGTCATCATGGAACAGTGTCAACCTTGTGTCTGTGCGCAGTGTAATCCTGTATGCCACTTAGCGCTTATATGCAGCTTGGGTATGAAATAACGGATGGTGTATACCAGTGCTGTCAAAAAGGGGAGGAGAAATTTGCATGTTAGGCCCCATCATCACAGGCATTACTAACCTGGCTTTGTGCTTTCATTATTCAGTGAATCTGGTATTTGCACATCAACATTTTGCAGACAGGTCTTTAGATGTCTAGCTACTTCCCTTTAAAAGGAAAATCCTGTTCAAGTACTGCATCATTCAAATTCCCAACAGCTCCCGTGTCTGTCTTAAAAGTAGAACGAAGCACTGAATGCCACTTTATAAAAACATATCCTCATCTCTATTCTTGACTTCAAAATCCCTCCACAAAACAATTCCAACGGCCTGTCATTGCCATTGAACACCAAGTGCAGATTCTTTCTTTTGAAGTGTGTACTTACATCACTAAGCTTGTCTCTGGAGCTGCTCCTCTGTGAACTGTTGGCTTCTCTGACACTCTCATCCTCGCTGTTCCTGCCATTTTGGTTAGAAGAGACCTTCATCTGCATGACAAGAGAGAGAGAAATGCTCGAGTTATGACAGAGCTGCACTGTAGGGTGATGAATGAACAGCAACTGCTGTAGGCTCAGTGTGTTAAGTTTACTGATGAAAGGTTCCACTCCAAAAGCAACATGGCAGCTTTAGACTGCTGATCCTTTCCTGTCTACACAACACAAGTACAATCTTCCTCTTGCGTAGGACTTAAAATTTGAAACCTAAATACTGAAATAATTAGAAGAAATAGGGGAAAGGGGAAACAAATAAAATTGCATTTATATAGCACCTCATCATGTTCTCAGGATGTCCCAAAATAATTCACATCCAATGAATTACTTTAGAAATCAGTCTTGGAGTGGGGTTGGACCCACAACATTCTGACCCCGAGGCGAGTGTCCAACTAACTGAGCCAAACTGACAATCATTTCCCATTAAATGGCACTCCGAATACAAAGAAAACTGAAAAATGATATGATGAAATTGATATTCATTAATTTAAGAAACAGGAACATTTTCTGACCATTATGGGCAGCCTGTTGGATTTTTTGGCCATCATGCCACATGTACTGGGTTTCCAAACTCAGCCACATCGTTGTGGAGAGCTGCCACGTGAAGGCAGGTTAACAGCCTTCAGGTGGGGAGGGCAAATCAGAAGGAAAGTTATTAATAGGCTGCATAGCAGCATCAACCAAATATATGACGACATGTGGAGAAGGAAGAAAATAAAGCATATTAAACCACAGTAATTTAAAAAAAATACCCCACAGCAGGTCACATTACTTTGAACTGCACTGTTAAAAAGACAAATCCACCAGCCAATTTGCACACAGCAAGATACAGTCATGTGTTTTTGGTGGCATCGGTTGAGGGAAGAATGTGGGTCAGGACACGTAGAGTTTCCTTTTACATCCATTGGAACAGGCAAACTGAACTCAACAGAGCCGGTACCAACATCCTCACGGGGAGGTTTGCTAGTGCTGTTGAAGGGTTTAAACTAAGTTGGTAGGGGTTGGGCACCAGGATGTAGCATTAGAAAGGAGAAACAAAGGGCACAAAGGATTGCGAGAGACCGATAGCACTAAAGTAATAAATACTAAGGTATTAGGTGGGGTCAGACTAAGAGGGAACACAGGATGGTCTAAGATGGGTTTACAGGGTATGTATGTGAACACACGAAGCATAGTCAACAAGGTGGGTGAGCTGCAGGCGCAAATAGCCACATGGGAATATGATGTCGTGGCAATAACTGAGGCCTGGCTCAAAAAAGGGCAGGATTGGGTACTAAATATTTCTAGTTATAAAGTGTTCAGGAAAGATACGGAAGGAAATATAGGAAGTGGTGTGGCAGTATTGATTAAGGAAAATGTTCGTGCTGGAGAGAGGGGATGTCCTGGAGGGGTCAAAGACAGAACCTATATGGCTAGAGTTAAGAAATAATAGGTGCCATTACACTACTCTGTGTATTCTATAGGCCACCAACTAGTGTGAAAAATATGGAGGAGCAAATTTGCAGAGAAATTACAGAGAGGTGCAAGAACTATAGAGTAGTGATAATGGGGGACATCAACTATCCTAATATAGACTGGGATAGTAATAGTGTAAAGGGCAGAGAGGGGGAAGAATTTCTGAAGTGTGTTCAGGAGAAGTTTCTTGATCAGTATGTTTCTGGCCCAACGAGGAGGGAGGCATTGCTGGATCTGGTTCTGGGGAATGAGGTAGGTCAAGTGGAGCAAGTGTCAGTAGGTGAACATTTAGGGAACAGTGATCATAGTATCATAAGGTTTAGATTAATTATGGAAGAGAACAGGGAGCAATCTAGAGTAAAAATACTAATTGGAAGAAGGCCAATTTCAGTGGGAAGAGAACGGATCTGGTCTGGGTAAATTGGAATCAAAGATTGACAGGCAAAGCTGTAGTGGAACAATGGGCTACCTTTAACGAGGGAATAGTTTGGGTACATTACCAATAGAGGGAAAGGTAGGGCAACTAAAATCAAGAGCTCCCAGGATGACGAAAGAGATAGAGTGTAAGATGAAGCAGAAAAAAGAGCGTGTATGACAGATGTCAGGTTGCAAATACATTTGAGAATCAAGCTAAATATAGAAAGTTCAGAAGAGAAGTGAAAAAGAAAAGATGAGCAAAGAGGGGGTCTGAAAATATAATGGCAGCTAACATAAAAGGTAATCCAAAAGTCTTCTATAGGCATATAAATAATAAATGGGTAGTAAGAGGAGGGGTGGGGCCAATTAGGGACCAAAAAGGAGACCTATGCATGGAGGCAGAGGGTACGGCTGAGGTACTAAATGAGTACTTTGCCTCTGTTGTCACCAAGGAAGAGGAAGCTGCCATAGACATAGTAAAGGAGGAGGTAGAGGAGATACTGGATGGGATAAAAATTGATAAAGAGGTACTAGAAAGGCTGGCTGTACTTAAAGTAGATAAATCACCAGGACCAGATGGGATGCATCTTAGGACGCTAAGGGAAGTGAAGGAAGAAATCGCGGAGGTTCTGGCCATAATCTTCCAATGCTCCTTAGAAAAGGGGTGGTGCCAGAGGACTGGAGAATTGCAAATGTTACACCATTGTTCAAAAAAGGATGTAAAGATAACTACAGGCCAGTCAGCTTAACCTCGGTACAGGAAACTTTGGTTTATCCGGAGGTTAACTGAATGCTCGATCCACCGGCAAAATTCAGGAGTCGGTTCAGTAAGTTTTTTTTCTTTTCGTTGCTTTTTTTTTTCCCACCAGTCAGGCTCTGCAAGGTCTAGCTAAAGCTGTTGCTTAGCTACAGAGACGCTTGCAAGCTACGGCCGACTGTTTAGAAGCTGTTGCTAAGCAACAGGGTTTGTTGCTAGATACGGAGCTCAAAAGCTCTGTATGTTTTAACATTAGCGTTGGTTTGTCCGGCAGTTTTGATAAATCGGCAACAGCTCGGTCCCATCGGTGCCGGATATCACAAAGTTTCCTGTAGTAGGGAAACTTTTAGAAACAATAATCAGGGACAAAATTAACAGTCACTTGGACAAGTGTGGATTAATTAAGGAAAGCCAGCACGAATATGTTAAAGGCAAATCGTGTTTAACTAACTTGCCTGAGTTCTTTGATGAGGTAACAGAGAGGACTGATGAGGGTAATGCAGTTGATGTAGTGTACATGGATTTCTAAAAGGCGTTCGACAAAGTGCCACATAATAGGCTTCTCAGCAAAGTTGAAGCCCATGGAATAAAAGGGAGTGACAGCATGGATACGAAATTGACTAAGTGATAGGAAACAGGGAGTAGCGGTGAACGGTTGCTTTTCGGACTGGAGGAAGGTATACAGTGGTGTTCCCCAGGGGTTGGTTCTACGACCACTGCTTTTCTTGATATATATTAATGACATGGACGTGGGTGTACAGGGCACAATTTCAAAATTTGCAGATGACACAAAACTTGGAAGTACAGTGAACAGTGAGGAGGAGCGTGATAGACTTCTTCCATGCTGTAACCATTCTATGATACTACGGTTCTAAGAACCAACAAACAGTTGGGCATTTGACCAGATAATCGGTTTTTGGTGGCATCAGTTGAGGGAAGAATGTAGGTCAGGACACGCAGTTTCCTTTTACATCCATTGGAACTCAACTGAAGCTTTAGCCCTCTAACAATGCAGCTCTCCCTCAGTACTGTCCTGGAGTGTCAGCCTAGATTATGTTAAATCATGGGGTGGAAATTGAACTCACAACCTTCTGACTCAGACAACAGGGCTACCAACTAAAAAAAACCCAGAAACAATAGCAAACACAGTAAAGAATGTTGCCCCCATTTCTGATTAAATATCCACCTGCAGTGTAATACAATTGATAGTAAACATAAGCTGGGAACTTCCTCGCAGCTGCTCCCGCTCCGACGGCAAAATTACACCGAAGGAACGGGAACAACTCTGAGGAAATTCCTGGCTAGAATTTTTGTTGTTGACAAATAAAAGGATATTAGAAGGGTTGGGTAAGAACCACCTGACTATCTTTATGAAACTATAACAGCACGGTTGAGAGCTCATTGTGTCTGCAGGATGGCAAATGAGAACCTCCATTCCACTGCTCCATGATGAGATGGATTAAATGTTCAACTTACTGTGCAACCTGCCACCCCACATTTACTATTTAAATCTCAAAGGATCAAATGAAGTTAGGAGCAGGACGATCCCAGCTGAATACACCTTCCATTTAACCATACCTGTCCCCTTTCTTATTTGATATTTCTAATCCTGTTGCTGCTTGAGTCATTTGTTTTTTGCTGAAGGTTTGAAAATGCTGTTTAGCCTGCAAGGACTTCACTCTAATACCCTCCTATAAATTAGCCTCTGCGTAAGATGGGTCATTCCCCCTTGAGACCTAGGAAAACATAGAGCTGTTTAAATTCAAGTAGTCATCAGTGTATTCCCATTTTTCCAGGGCTGCCACCACGAGCGTCCTTTACTCAGGCGTGACCCTAACATTTCTTCATGACCTGCCAACACCTCAGTTTCACACGTGAATCAGTGTCAGAGCGAAACCAACCCTGAAGTTGGGTGTCATTTACACTGACATCTGCAAGCTATACTCCAAACCAGAGTTAGATTGTAGTCAATTGGAAAGCCAATCTGATCTCAGGTGGGAGATAAAACCAGAACATTGATGTCAGCCTGGGAGCAGCTGATAGGACAGCTGCAGAGTGGTCCAACTAGTCACCCGAAGTGGAACATCCCTCCACAGAATTGCATTCCAACATGTGGCCAGGTTGCCAATGTGAGAAGCTCTCCTCCGAGCGGTGCAGGCAAAGTTGAGTGACAGTAGCCATGCGACCTTTTCACTGCTAGGTATGGGCATGGGCTAACCAAGATGGTGCATTTTAATTTGATGCTGTTTTAAGTTCAGAAGAAAACTGTGCTTTTGATGTCTTGAAAGCAGGGGAATGAATTGCAGACTCTGCTTTTGACATCAAAGCTCGGTATGTAATACATGCAGAGAAGTAGAAAAAAAACAGGTTGAAATAAATACGGTTCCATTTTATCAATCACCAAAAATGATACAATTACTTGTGTCACAAAAGCGTGCACCCTTGCACAGCCTAAGGACCCAAGTTCACTCCACAAACTAGGAAGTCACAAGTAATAATTATTTTTTTAAATTGGATTACAAGGAAATCAAGACCACAACACAATATATGCAGTTCAGAAAGGACATGTGTGATAAGCTTGTGTAACTGCCTTGAATGTCCCCCACCTCTCCATTTATTCTATAAATAGTGGCAGCAGCCACCTGGCCGCGATTATACCAAAAAGGTTTCCTCCATAAACAAACAGCATATGCACCATTCAAACCCCCACGAGCTGCATACTTAACATTCATTAAATCAACATGCTTTGAATGACTCGGGGAATGTCAGCAATTAACTCCACTGCAATGAACAAGCAGGAGGCGAGAGCGAGGAAGAGAGGGGGAAAAAAATCTGTCCAAGTAACACAGACTGTGAGAAGCTGATCAAGAATGCAAATTAGAATGAATGCCGCTGCAATTAACCTATTAGAGTAAGTATCAATTATTAAACACGCTTGTTCCTCTGGCTCTCACTGCTCTGAATTAAGAGGGTCATCAGCTGATTTGACAGATCGTGTTCCTTTACACCTGCTGGCTGCCAGCAGGAGTCCGCACACCCACTGGCAAGGCAAGCCAACCTGTCTTAATCATTCGTAATTATCCTAACGAGCTCTAGTCATAATTCCGGTAACACGAGTTACTGATCAGCTAAACAAATTAAACGGTTTAACCTACAATCCGGTCATCTGTCCCTATCACAGAGACACAGAATCATTCCACACCTGGACCTCGATTCTCTGAAACATTCAGTACAGGCTAGAGGCAGAAGGGAGCGATATCTCCTGGTAATGTTAACTTGCCCTCTGCACCTGCAACCCACGCATAGAAGCACTAGTCACATTATCTTGATTGCAAACAAAATGATATTCATTAGTAAATAGCGCACACAGACAGCATCCGAGTTTCTATTCACAGAACAAGATAGAGTTAGGGGGCAACATATACAAATGCCCCACAACCTGGCGACCGCTAGAACACATACAGTGGAAAATTATACTGGAGTGGTAGAAATTTCAATAATGCTTTATAAACAATTGCATACAAGGAATGAGATTCTAGATATCACCATCTAAATTTTCACACTGTACTGCTGTAAGAGTACTGAATTTGATAGACACACAGCTGGACCTGGAAGGTCATTACAGGGGAGAAACACAAAAAAGGGACAACTTCAAGTTCAAGGCAGTTGGTCATTTTGCTAATTTATATAACCCCCTGTCCTTCACCTGTTCTAGGCCTTCCTGTACTGCACACCATACCCAGTTTTAAAATGGTGGGGGGAGGGGGATTGGATATCTGACCCACTCCCAGTTCTGTGCCATTAATTAGGGCATTTATTTGCTTCCTCCCATTAGCCACATTGAAATCGTAGACATTGAGGATTCCATGATGCCACACTCCTGCTTTTTTATTAACTTCATGTACACTGTAAGGACAAAGAAATCGAGCAGGAGCACAGGGATAAAAATAAAAATGGGAGTTTTATTTTTACCTGTGAATCATGATAAAAATTCAAGAGATGAAAACCCCACGAGGGTTGCTTTAAAGTAAAGGAACTAGCCAGCTATCTGATGCGGATCACCATGATTTTTCCTTATATTTGAGGCCTACAAAGTCAACGAGAGAAGACGGCAGTTATCTGTCATGTTCTCTTGTAATCATCTCTTCACTGCTTCACATCTCTCACCAACTGTCAAGGGCCCCTGATATAAGTGGCTTCATCTGAAAAGCTCATAGTTTAATCTCCAAATCGTGCTGGTCCCTCTGTCACATCCTCCTGCCTCTGCTCATAATGGACCTGCACACTTACTTCATTTATTTTTCTTCCAGTGTCATAAAAGCACATTTCTATGCTTTGCTTCGCTTTCAAAGCATACGCACATTCCCCCTCATTATTAATAAATACACTTTCATTTATCAAACGCTCCATTTGAGTGCCACATGGGCCTGGGGCAAAAGGAGACAAATTCTTCCTCTAAGTTGTTATGAAAGGTGTCGCACTGAGCGACCCTAACCCCCATTAACCCAGCTTCTAGTCTCCTTCTACTGGGAACAATGAGGCTCCTCAGCAGCTAAACTAGTAGTGATCTTGTGCCATCTCAATATATTTGTTCATTATCTTCTGCACACACAGAAGCATTTTAAAATGTACTTGGGGCAAGGGCCAAATTGAATCATCTGCCTTAATTTTCCACACGGTGCAAAGCTGCAGCTGCTGTGTGGGCTGTGTATTTTTTTTTTCTTTTCTTGATATTAACATTTCCACAGCTCTCAATTTCAACAGGGCCACCGTGAACTACAGGGTTGTGGCTGCATTCTGCAATATTCCCCAAACTCGAACACAAGTCACCAGCTCTTTTTGTTAACCAAAGAAAGTAGAATCTTGCTTTTTTTATCATTTATATTGTTGCCTCAAAGAATATATAAAATAGAGAAATGTATCTCTGGTCAATTTAGAATGAAGTATTTATAATGATAATGATTTACAACCTAATCAAGGAGATTGCAAAAATATGACTATTCTCTGAACATCAAGGTTATGTTGAAGCTTTCCACTCTCTCCTAATGTGGACTTATGTAAATGGATTGTTGTTCACTTATGTTTTCACTTTAACCACACTGACCTATATTCTACTCCTGTCTGCCTGGAACAGTCCTATTGTGACCTTGCTCCCTGGATTGCACAATGAATAGTAATCTACGCTACTTTTACATAATAAAAACAGAAAATGCTAAAAACAGCACCTCTCTGATGAAGGGTCATCGAGCTGAAACATTAAC
This sequence comes from Somniosus microcephalus, assembly GCF_052327205.1. Classification (NCBI taxonomy): domain Eukaryota; kingdom Metazoa; phylum Chordata; class Chondrichthyes; order Squaliformes; family Somniosidae; genus Somniosus; species Somniosus microcephalus. The sequence continues at coordinate 10,752,448 of NC_141005.1, read as the reverse complement.
TCTGTTTCTCTCGCCACAGATGCTGCCTGACCTGCTGAGTATTTCCAGCATTTTCTGTTTATATTTCAGATTTCCAGCATCCGCAGTATTTTGCTTTTGGTTAAGCTACTTTTGTGTTGTGTTTTGTGGGACGCTGGCTCCCGATGCACAGGCTTCACGTAGCCAGCGGCAACCCAGGAGGAGACTTTCTGGATTTGTCAAGGTCGGCCACACACAGTATAAAATGCAATGAAAGCCTGTGTCACACCCGATTGGCTCCAATACATTCATAGAACAAGTGATAATGGAATAATCTTTCCAAAAAAAAAGGAAACCAGTGATTTCCTGCTGGATTCTAGCCTCTCCTCAAAGAAAGCAGCTGTTCATCTGGAAAAAGTCTCCTCAGCAACAGCAACTGGCCTCAGGATGTGCCTAGTCAGAGCACTTCCTTGCAGGTAGCACACTCTGTGGCCTTAAAGAGACAGGCCACGTAAAGCATAGATCCATCTCAACAGCTAAACGTTACAATCATACTCCAAGCCACAAAATAATTGTGAACAGCACCACAGGATATCAAACTATAAAAGGCACACACTAACCCATTCAATCTGGAATAGATACGCATGGATCTGGTATTAAAGCTCGTATCAGTGGCTCTGTGCTAGGGACAAAAAAAAACCAACATTGCTGCTCCTTCTTATTGCCCGAAAAGGGGCAGAGACTCAACCATCAAAAATAAATGACACCCTCAACCGACCTACTGATTGAAGAATCCACTGATCTCCACCACTAAAATAAAATGGCAGTACTTTTATAATAGTTGCTCATGTACTGATTTTCTCAGCTTATTTGAGCCATCCTATTCCGCATGCAGACAAAAAGGGCGATAGGTAACCTGCACCAACCCCCTTTTCAATGCTGCTCTTGTAGCAGTCACAAGGAGAATGATCTGTGTTGAATTACCCTTCCTTTAGGGAAATACCCGACCTCTGCTCAAATCTGAAAATTTCATTGGTTACTGAGAAATAACGGTCAGTTAATTTTTTAAAAATTCTATGCACTGTACACATTATTGCCCCCTCTCTCAAATAAATTAGTCAAAGCAATGTTGCTATCACTTTATTTTCACTTGCACTAAGTCAAGGTTACAAAGGCACCAACAGCCCTCCAAAACTTCACCCAAATAGCTGTCAGCCTAGTGTCAGCGGGCTACTTGACATCACATCCAAGGTTGATCCTGTCCTCATTTAATATCCACACATTGCAGCATGAGTCACTGAATAGTGATCACGAGCAGGGACTCACATCTCTCCCTTTCTAAGTGGGGGCACTGAGGAATAGTTTATCACCCCCGCTCCTGCTCAGGTGTGGTCCAACCAGGGAAGTGCAACACTTCCTGATCTGTACGGCTCAGTGTTACACTGGGCAGTGCACTTATATACTGAGCTATATTGGGGAATCGTAATCCTTTTTGAACTGAAATCCAAGGTTGCTTTTTAAATGTCTTTTTTGAAGTGCAATTTTGGGGGGGGGGGGGGGGGGAGGGTGAAGAAGAGTTATCAGCAACAATAGGAAGAGAACATTTTAAATGCAGTGATCTTTGTTCTGATACTAACCAACATTTTACTTTTTGCAGTCCTTGTCAAAGATATAAACTCACATGCAATAGGCCAATGTAGCACTTATTAATGACTGAACACAGAACTTATACATGGCAGTGAAAATGTTGTGCCTCGAAGAAGAATTGGCTGTAATACAAACAGGCTCACTTCCTTTGTACATGCCCCTCTGAAAATAAATCAATCGAATTAGATCCGAAAATAACAGCACAAACTTGCTGACATGCCTGAAACCCATGAATATCAGAGCAAGACATAAATCAGCTAAAGACTTTTTCTGACTTCTAGCTGCAAGCCTCACCCTAATGCATTCCAACTGATTTTATATATGCTTAGTTTTATCTTATAATTAGATCAACTGGGAAAAATATCCTGTGCATCTGTGTGCTTTACATTCATTCACAGTAAGTTGGCAGTTCAGAGGCTACCTATTCCCCAGATTATGTTCAAAACATTTCAACATTGCTCGCTTTTCTACCCCCTTGCTGGGTTTGATGACTTATTGAGCTCCAGCTCCTGGGGAAGTTGCACGGCTGCTCTTTCACATAAGCAGCACCTTTGAATTATCAGTTCTTTTTCATTTCCCGAGGCAGTGTCGGGTACAGCACATACATTTTCTGATAAATGCAGTTTTTCCAAACCAAATCTGAACCCTTCTCTCATACAGTGCATCCTAGCAAATTAAATGCTATTTACTATACTTCCTATTTTGAATAATGTTAAGCTAGAATTGCAACATGTGGTTTATTTCAGATAAACATGCCTTCTCAATCTTGCAATGAATAAAAATCTCATGCATCAAATGACACTCAGCCTACTTTATTATTCAAATTTTTCCCATTTTTTTTTTAACCACATGCCCACCCCCCCCCCTCCCCCAGGAGTGCTTGCCTCCATATGGCATCATCCAGTCAAAGGGGAGAAAGAAGGCATAATGTGAAAGCTGCTTCGTGACCATAAGACCGTACCTCTAGTGGGGTAAGGTAGCCCCAAACCCTGTTTGAATGGCAGCGCACTATATTGTTGAAAGGCAATCTCCCTCACAGACCACCCCAGAACTGATAAATCACAAGCGAGTCTTGCAGATGTTAAACATCACAGTAGACCTGGGAATCAAATCCACACCATCTGGCTTTGTTAGTCCACCTGACATCCAGGCAACGTTGATCCAAGCAGTGTCAGCATACAAATAAGCACAATGGGAATCAGTTGTGATTAACTCACAACCTTTGATTTTTTTCATTACTCCACCCTCTTGCAGCTATTTACAACTATACTTCTGTAATGAACTTCAGAATTGTTCAATGTGTGCATATCAATTACATGTTGTTAAACACACAGATTTCTGAGGGAGACAAAGGATTATTTTAACATTGGACACACCATAATCAGAGTTCCCTGGTTTACTGTGATTATAGTTTCGGAGCTGCACGGAATTTACGATGGGAGAACTGGGGCACCAGTGTGCTGCGTCATAAGTGGTAAGTTGCAGGTTCAATACCTCGCTCAGACAAATTCTGATTTGCAGCAATGCCACCATGAGAAAGCACCGCGGAAGCTGGCTTTTCCCTACAGAAGGAAAACAAACAAGAGGGAAGGATCTCTCTGGGCTGGTGCCATGGATTTCCCAGCAGCTGATTCAGAGTGGCGTTGGAGGAGGTCTTGTGAGAGCTCACTGGACTCGTGTTTGGAAACACCAGAAAAGGGCACAGAAATAAAGGAAGCCATGCCTTCAAATCACTTTAAGGAGTTTCTACACACCTCATGTAGCCTTCTATAAATCAACGTCAAAAATGAAGGAAAGGGTTATTTAACAAAAAACAAAGGTTTCTTTTAATAAGACTGGTTTTGATCTTTGAACCTTCTCTATCTATTAGTTCTGTTAAATCTATGGGCGAATCAAGTTGGAAAGGTTTCGAATGCCACATCAGCTTCTCGTCTTTTATTTACGGCAATTTCCTCCCCATCTCTTCTGAAAGTGTTGACTCTTGCTGCACTCTAGATGTACGTGGGCTGGTAGCCCTTTGCTGCCTCATCCAAGTGGCCATATGGGTGAGCCTAGACTGAGTGCCATCAGGATATTCAACTGCAAAGGGTATCACCACCAGAATCTACTGTCCATAGATGCACACTTTCCAGCAGGAGTCACTGGATACAAGTCACGAGCCGTTATTCCAACTGATTGTTCCTTCTCCCTAGTCCTTGGCACAGAGGCCAATTGTATTAGTTCAACAGCTTCCCTGGCTGAGATCAGCTCATTGAGCAGAGAATGGGGAAATTGAACCTGGGACTCCCTTATCTGTATGGCTTTGTGCTACATTGGGCAGTGCATTTAGTCAGTGTTGACTTTATTTTGCAGTTTGTCGTTTTAGCTTTAATAATACAAATACAACATAACTACAGACAACCCTATCTGTACAGTGTGGACATCCTAGGATAACTGGTTTGTCAACCTTTGAGCACTGAGAAATGAAACTGCATTTAGTATGCTTGAAGCTTTTCCAGTTACTTGGTCTAGACATTCTGTAATGGTACCAAATAAGATATTTTGTTAAATTGAAGGGTTTAATTTGCAGTCCATTTACCTCGTTCGCCTCCTCCCACACCACTGTCCAGGATCCTAAGCACTGCTGCTGAGAGAGTTAGCAATTTACATGTGCTTGCTCTAATTTATTTACTCTATTCATTGCTGATGGTACGATGTCCTCTACATTAGGGAACCCAAACACGTATTAGGTGACTGCTTTGCCAAACTGGTCTGTTCTGTATGCAATGTGACCCTGAGCTACCTGCAGCTTGCCAGTTCAACCCCGCCCTGTCCTATTTCCACTCAGACCTTGGTCAGTAGCCTTGTACACTGTTTTAATGAAGCTCAATACAAACCTAAAGAGCAATATTTAATTGTTTCTCCAAAGCACCCTACAACCCTCTGGTCTGAGCACTGACTTCAGTCATTTCGGACTTTAGCTATATCCTCATTCTCAGAGTCCGATTAGGCACTCTGCAGCCTTCCGGACTCAATATCGAGTTCAACAATTTCAGATCATAACCTCGGCCCCTATTACACATTTTTTCTCGTAATTTTTCCACTCCTTCTCCCCCCCCCGCCCCTTTCCTTTTGTTTCTCTCTCACACCTGGCAGCTATCTCTTGCCCTGCCAGTACACTTTACACCTAATCTCAGCCTATTACCATCTCATCTAGCTCTTTTGTTTCTTTCACTTCTTTTGTCCGATCGCAGCCCCGCCTTCGATCTAATTTTTTTTCTTTCCAGTTTTGAAGAAGGGTTCGACCCGAAACGTCAACTCAAATTTCTCTCCACGGATGTTGCCTGACCTGCTGAGTTTTTCCAGCATTTTCTGTTGTTATTCCTCATTTTCAAACATGTTTAATTTCTTACCTGACCCCCAGGTTTTCCATCTATCTATATCTCTATTTCCCTCCCCCTCCCCTTTTCTGAAGAACAGTCTGCACTCGAAAACATTGGCCCAGAAATTCGGGTCTCCACGGGTGAGTACGCGCAGGGTACTCACCCGTAGGAAGTGCCGGTTTCCTGCATGCACTGCGCATGCGCGGGAAACCGGCACTTCCGTTCCTCTGAACGAAGAGGTTCAGAGGTGGAATGCGTGCGCGGGGGAGGCTGCGTGTGCGCATCGAACTTAGGTTTTTTTTTTAAAACAGGTTTTTCCCGTGAGGGTAAGTCTGCAGAATTTAGAAATATAAAAAGCAGGCATAAGGCCTGCTTTTTACAAGGTAAGTGGTGAATTAATTAAAATTAAAACATTTTTCCACAAGTTTATTATTTTTAAATACTTTAAAGCAAGGTAAGTTTATTTTTAGCCCCATTAGAATATAAAATTATTTTTTTCAAAAATTTAAATTGTTTAAAATAGTTATTTCACGTAATTTATAGTTTATTTAAAAAATGTGATTTAAAAAAAAAATTATTTGAAGGTTTAGTGCTATTTTGGGGCCGTAGTATTTATAAGTCTTGACAGCACTTCCTGTCAGACTTCCCTGTTCCGATTGGCTGCCCATGGCCCACGTGATCCCAGGGGACGCATTGAACTAACTGCGCCCCTGGGATACGCAAGCACTGCGCGCCGGCAGCTGGACCAGGCCCAGGATCGGAATTCCCACGGGAAGCCCCCGACCCGAATTTCTGGGCCATTAACTTATCCACTGACAGACCTGTTGAGTGTTTCAGAATTTTCTGTTCTTGTGCTCATTTACCTCACTGGAAATTCAGCAATTTCATAGGAACAGGAGTAGGCCATTCAGCCTCTCGAGCCTGTTCCACCATTCAGTGAGATCATAGCTGATCTTAACTCCACCCACCTGCCTTGGCTCCATCCCCTTTAATACCTTTGGCTAGCAAAAATCTATCGATCTCAGATTTAAAATTATTAATTGAGCTAGCTTCTTCTGCTTCTTGTGGGAGAGAGTTCCACACTTCTATCACCCTTTGAGCGCAGAAATGTTTCCTAACTTCTCTCCTGAATGGCCTGTTCTGATTTTAAGGTTATATCCCCTTGTCTCAAGACTCTTTTATTGCAAGGGGGATGGAGTATAAAAGCAGGGAAGTCTTGCTGCAGTTATACAGGGTACTGGTGAGGCCACACCTGGAATACTGCGTACAGTTTTGGTTTCCATATTTAAGAAAAGATATACTTGCTCTCGAGGCAGTTCAGAGAAGGTTCACTCGGTTATTCCGGAGGTGAGGGGGTTGACTTATGAGGAAAGGTTGAGTAGGTTAGGCCTCTACTCACTGGAATTCAGAAGAATGAGAGGCGATCTTATCGAAACATGTAAGATTGTGAGGGGGCTTGATTGGGTGGATGCGGTGAGGATGTTTCCACTGATGGGTGAGACTAGAACTAGGGGGCATAATCTTAGAATAAGGGGCTGCCCTTTCAAAACTGAGATGAGGAGAAACTTCTTCACTCAGAGGGTAGTAAATCTATGGAATTTGCTACCCCAGAGAGCTGTGGAAGCTGCGACGTTAAATAAATTTAAAACGGAGATAGACAGTTTCCTAGCTGATAAGGGAATAAGGGGTTACAGGGAGCGGGCAGGGAAGTGGATGTGAGTCTAGGTTCGGATCAGCCATGATCCTATTGAATGGCGGAGCAGGTCCGAGGGGCCGTATGGCCTACTCCTGCTCCTACTTCTTATGTTCTTATGACTCCCTCACCAACAGAAAAGGTTTCTCTCTAACTACCCCATCAATTCCTTTCAAAATCCTAAAAACCTCAATCAAATCACCCCTTAACCTTCTATATTCCAGGGCATTCAAGCTTAGTTTATGTAATCTCTCCTCATAATTTAACCCATGGAGCCCTGGTACCATTCTGGTGAATCTGCGCTGCACTCCTTCCAAGGACAATAAATCCTTTCTAAGGTGCGGTGCCCAGAACTGTACAAAGTACTCCAGGTGTGGTCTAACCAGGGCTTTGTAGCAAAATTTCCTCCCCTTTATATTATTGCCCTCTAGTTATAAAGGCTAACATTCCATTAGCCTTTTTGATTACTTTTTGTACCTGACCAATACAGTGGTCTGTGTACATGGACCCCTAAATCTCTTTGGACCTCCACTATTCCTAGCTTTTCACCATTAAAAAAAACTCTGATCTATCCTTTTTTGGTCCAAATGGATAACCTCACACTTACCTGCATTGAAATCCATCTGCCACAGTTTTGCCCACTTAATCTATTAATGTCTCTTTATAATTTTATGCTCCAGTCTACACTACTTACTACACCACCAATCTTTGTGTCATTGGCAAACTTGGAAATATGGCTCTCTATTGTAATATCCAAGTTGTTAATAAATAAGTAAATAGTTGAGGCCCCAGCAGAAATCCTTGTGGGACACCACCAATTCGAGTACATATCCATTATCCCTACTCTCTGTCTTTTACCGCCTAACCAATCTCCTAACCAGGTCAATAATTTGCTTCCAATTCCATCACAACTTTCAAAACACAAATGCATGCAGGAGCTATTTTGTTGCCAGATATAAAAAGGCGCATAAAAGTAGCCTGCCGCCTTCACCCACGTTAACAGCAGCAACTGCACTTCAAAGCAATTCATTCACTTGGGCTTTAGGACGCTTCAGAGGGAGGTGATAAGATGCTATACAAGTTTTTCCTAACTGTTTCCTTGCTCCCTCTGTTCAAGTGCCTGGCCTTTGCTTGGAGGCTGCTCTTGATGGAAATGAAAAGATATTGAAATCAGACACAAACCCACTTCCTACCATTGTGACAGTTCATCAGGGCATCACTGTATCACCCCAGTTCTGAATCCTTCTGTAGTCCAGAATAGCCATTCTTAACCCTCCTTCTTACAACATCAACTACTTGCATTTATATAGCACCTTTAACATAGCAAAACGTCCCAAGGCGCTTCACAGGAGCGTTAGCAAACAGAATCCGACACCGAGCCGCATAAGGAAATATTAGGACAGGTGACCAAATGCTTGGTCGAAGAGGTAGGTTTTAAGGAGCGTCTTAAAGGAGGAGAAAGAGGTAGAGAGGCGGAAAGGTTTAGGGAGAGAATTCCAGAGCTTAGGACCCAGGCAGCTGAAGACAAACCGCCAATGGTGGAGCAATTAAAATCGCGGATGCACAAGAGGCCAGAATTGGAGGAGCGCAGAGATCTTGGAGGGTCATAGGGCTGAAGGAGGTTACAGAGATCGGGAGATGCGAGGCCATGGAAGGATTTGAAAATAAGGACGAGCTTTTAAAATTGAGGTGTTGCCAGACCAGGAGCCAATGTTAGGTCAGCGAGCACAGGGGTGAGGGGTTAATGGGACTTGGAGAGAGTTAAGATATGGGCAGCAGAGTTTTGGATGAGCTCAAGTTTACAGAGGGTGGGAGATGGGAGGTTGCTTTTTCATCTCCAAACTGTTCTCCCTCACCCAGGGTCCAGGCTTTGCCATGGCTGTACTGATTTTACTCCATCTAACAGGAGTCCTGCTTTTCAAGGCAGTATCGATGCCACTGTCGAGATCAAAAACATGGCTGCAATAAGGCTCATCACCTAGTAGGATAGCAAAATACTGCAGATGCTGGAAATCCGAAATAACAACAGAAAATGCTGGAAAAACTCAGCAGGCCAGGCAACATCCGTGGAGAGAAATCAGAGTCAACGTTTCAGGTGAACCCTTTTTCAAAACTGGAAAGGAAATGAAGTGAATCACCTAGTAGCATGGCCAGCAACTGGTGAATTCACTCATCTGAATATCAGAGCAGGCTGCAGTTGAAACCAGGGCTTCCAGCACTACCGAGTTACTATCAAAAGTCTCACTGGGATGCAACATTCTTCTGCAGTCTATTTTTAATTCTTGATCACGCCATTGTGTTGAAATGATACCGTGCAAAACACAACAGGCCACAATGAAAAAACAGTATAGGATAAGCATACAGAATGTGGCTCATTTTTTTCCTTCTACCTCTGTTGAAGGTGTTCAATTAGGCAGGGGTATAGTTCCACTGCAGTTAGTCAACTCCTTCCTCTCCCCACATTACCATGCTCAAATGGCCGACCCTCATACCGGAGCCTAGACCATCAATGTTTGCCAACTATTCAACTACGGGAGATGGGGGGGTGGAATCAACAGAGCCAAGGCCCTTTCTATTGCAGAGGATACTGGATAGCAATCTGGTGCAGGCACCCTGACCAATTACGATAGCAAAATACTGCAGATGTTGGCAATCCGAAATAACAACAGAAAATGCTGGAAAAACTCAGCAGGTCAGGCAACATCAGTGGAGAGAAATTTGAGTTGACGTTTCGGGTCAAACCCTTCTTCAAAACTGGAAAGAAAAGAAAATAGATCGAAGGCAGGGCTGCGATCGGACAAAAGAAGTGAAAGAGACAAAAGAAGTAGAAGAGACAATAAAAGGTGTTCGAAGCCAGACGAGATGGTAATAGGCTGAGATTAGGTGTGAAGTGTACTGGCAGGGCAAGAGATAGCTGCCAGGTGGGAGTGAAACAAAAGGAAAGGGGGGGGGGGGGAGAAAGGAGTGGAAAAATTACAGGTAAAAAATTAATGGGGGCCGAGGTTATGATCTGAAATTGTTGAACTCGCCACGGATGTTGCCTGACCTGCTGAGTTTTTCCAGCATTTTCTGTTGTTACCCTGACCAATTATCTCATCTCTAGCCCAGGGTTCCTTGAGGAGCCTAGTGGTTATGATACAGAACAGCCCAGAGATGGTGAGTCAAAATCTCCATATGGCAAGTTATGAAAGTGAATGCAATAATTCTGTTAAATTGTGGGCTAAATGACCATGAAAGCTACCAGGCTGTCGTAAAAATCCAACTGGTTCACGAACGTCCTTCAGGGAAGGGAACCTGCCACATGTGACTCCAGTTTCACATTATGTGGTTGACTCTTAATGCCCTTGGGTCAACTAGGGATGGACAATAATATTGTCACCCAAGAACAAATAAAAGTGCCACTGAGTTGAGGTCAGCAGGCTCAGCACAGGCAGGAGATCTAAACTGTGAGCTGACTGATCTACATGGCTCAGCTACTCACCCAGCTCACAAGTCAGGGGAATATGGCCTCAAGTTCTTGAAAACAGATGCATAAATGTAGCTCCTCAAAGGGTTAAGGTTAAGGCAGACTGCTGTTTATAATCTCAACGCTTACTTAAATCAGCGAGGGAAAATACAGCTGAAAAGCAGCAACACAAATCCCCGCTGTTTTCTCCATTGTTAGATAATTAACAGAAGTATATGTAATCTGGCACAGGGCAGGTGGCCTTTGGAATCAGCGACCCCTGAAACACTAGACCACAAGAGGTGGGGTTGGATGTGTGCGTCTGTGTGTTTTCTAGAACTGAAAGTTCTAGTTTTACCGGTTATATATCCTTTCACCCAAAATTATTATATTTAACTATTAAAGTCAATGATTACATATATCAGATTCCAACTAATCGGCCTCATTACACATCTCTGCATAACAGAATCGAGACAACTGTGTGTAGCTTTATACCATCTGGCTCAGCAACATGCTCGGTTGATTGTTTAATTTCCTGTTCATTAAAATCTGTAATCGATTATATTTGATTAATCGGCACTGTGAGTTTCTGCCAATAATGTAAAATCACTGGAACATGGGAAAATAAATGGACATGCAGGGGTGAAGAAAGTGTCCCAATAATGACGTTCAACGAGCCTGTTAGCAGCCTCAAGTCAAAGCCTCATTTGCAGAAAACAATTCACACACTAATCCACTATTCTTTCCTTAGATAAAAATCTTCAAAATAGATTGCACTGTTATATCAGAGTGCAGCATATGCAATTAAACAATAATCTATCACTAGGGAGCTTTGGATTGAACAAAAGCTGTCAAGCAAGCACTGTCTATTCAAAAGTTACAGTACATCAACAGTCCAATAAAAATGTATACTACATAATTATAGATTTCACACAATTGTGTGTTATCGTGTAAGTTTACAACCAGGTCTCACCTGGAATAATAATTGTAAACCAGTGACCTCAATATGCTGTCCCAAAGACAAATTTAGCATGTCTGTGAGTCATGTTAAATTAAAGCGCAGCATTTAAAAAATTGTAACTTGAAACAATTTATGATCAATTTATTTGGTAAGGGGAGCTTCTATGTCCATCATGGCATGTTCTGTCCATCGGATGAAATGCTAAACGAAGGCCCCATCCCTACTCAGGTGGGATATAAAAGATCCCAATAGTATCAGTGTGCTCGCCAACATTTATCCTTCAAGCAAACTGCATTAAAAAACAGAAAGACCACTGCTCAGATTAGCATCGACTAAAGGACTGAGAGCTCTGCATTCTTAACGCTCACCTGGATAAGTGTAGCGAAAAGCAGGACAGGCTCATTATTTCATTCAAAACTGAACCTGGTCGTCTGGGATATATATATATATAAAAGTCTATGTGACTAAAAGGAAAGAGATGTCTCCCTGGAAAGAGAATGTGGCAAAATTTATATCAAATGGATTGGACTACACCTTGAAACTAAAGCTTTGACCAATAAATGTACTATCTCCGAGCTCCTCCACAACAATGTACTGCTACAACAGGTAATTGACAGGACAAAAAAATCTAAACACTTCACACAGAATGATGGAAGCTTACAGCATAGAAGGAAGCCATTGGGTCCATCGTGTCCATGTCAGATCTTTGCTAGAACCACCAAAAACTAATTTCATTTTCCCATGCTCTGACCTCAGCCCCTGTATCCTCATCTGTTTCAAATATATATTCACTTTTCCTTTAAAAGATGCAAAAATCTCTGCCTCAACTACTGAGTTGCAATGCATTCCATGCTCCAACAACCCTCTGCATAAAGAAATTTCTACTGTTTAAAGAACTTTTTCCTCATCTCTCTCTTCACTGTCTTAATGACAGTTTTAAATGAATGACCTCTCATTAATGGCTCCTTAACCAGAGGAAATAGTCTCCCTTATTCACCCTAACAAAATCCTTCATAATTTTAAAAACCTCCATGAAATCTCCGTGGATAATATATCAAGTCTCTCCACAGAACTCTAGTTTCCCCACCATGGGCATCATCCTGGTGAATCTACACAGCACTCTCTATAGCCTTAATGTGCTCTACTTTAAAGTACTCTGGCTTATCTCTCTGTTATACTAATTAAATGTATGCTGTTGTGCTTAAAAGTGAATGAATCAGTCTTTCATGTTCATTTAGATGCAACTACTGAAGACTTGTATTTATACAGCATCTGATCACATCTCTCAGAAACATCTTGGAACATTTCACATATAATGAATTAAAGTGATGTAGGCAGATACAGCAGCCATTTTGGGCTACAAAATCAACGTTTTAACTTTGGTTGAAAAGAATGTTGTCCAGGACACCAGAAGAATTCCGTACGCTTCTCTGCATAGTGCAATGGAATCTTCAGCATCTATGTGAATCACTGGAACATGAAGAAAGGACCTCAGCTTAACAGCTCGTCTAATGGACGGCACCTCCGACAGTGCAGCATTCCCTCAATACTACAGTGGAATGTCAGTCTAGATTACGTGCTCAGGTCCTGGAGTGGGGCTTGAAATCACAATCTTCTAACTCAGGAGGTGAGAGTTCTACCAACTGAGCCAAGCTGACACAAACTTCAGAAACAAATGACATGCTCAGTGCAACTGCTAATCAGCACAACAGAAGCAGCATTTGCACCCCTCCTGAATTATTTTATAAAGTCAATGAGATTTTGCAGAGTTTGCCTGTTTATAATTCTAGGACAAACAAAAACTTTGTGCCACGCCAAGAGCTTTTACATAAATACAACTAAACTTGGTGATATCACGAGGCAAATTTAGCATATTGGCACTATTACACTTGTGTGGGGTGGGGCGAAAAAAAAAAAATCACACTCAAGTCTCAGTACATCACCTCAAACTGTGCCCATCAGTAACTTACCTGGTGGAATATAACTTAATAAAAATAAAAACTGGAAATACAGCATAGGTCTGTCAGCATCTGAAAATGAAGAGACATGGTAATGATTCAGGCGTGAGGGGTCTATACTTTAATGTTACTGTTCCTCATTTCAGACGGACGTGTGTGCATTTCCTGCATTTTCCATACTATAGCTCAAATGCCCTCTTCAGACACAACCCAAGTCTGAGAGTCAATATCTATAATTTTGTGCCACTGGTTGTTTTCCACAGTTCAAGTGGTTCAATGTTCATAAACCAGCATTTTGCTTTATTGAAATCTAGTGAGAATACAGACTTGGATTGAATATTTGGTCTGTAAATGAAGGAATTCAGAAAAAGGACACAGATCTCTGCTGTTCACTGCATTGTGCATTGACTATATAATTAACATCGACGCAACAACTGCACTGAAGTAAAAACAAGACACGGTGTTTTTCTGGTAGTTACAGCCTAATTACTGAAGACGACAATCACATCACAAATGAAGCCCCCTACCTTTTCAAGTACAAATTCGGTGTAGTCTCTTTGAAAATGAATCGAGACTGTTATCAAGTAATTTTTTTTTAACAGGAGAACAGGTAAAATAGCAGCTGGTTTCTGTGCTGCAGCTGGCTTTTTATTTGTCTCATTTAATTTATCCGTAACAAACTTTATGACTCGGCTGAGATAAGCAAAAAAGATAATGCTACACAGTTTATTTTTTCCCACTGCTGTACTTAGGGCAGCAGAGGAATACTATTTTAAGCTAGTTTCAGCTTTTACTTCCCTTGACTATACTTAAAACCCATTTGGCTTCATCTCATTTTTAATTCTACATAAAGGCAAATCTGTCAAGGAGGAACTACCACGAACTGCACGGTATGTGAGAGTTGTAACTTTCAGCACAGTAAGAATTCAGTGACTATGTTTGACATTTAAACAGAAACATTTATCAGCATCCCAGTAGACACAAAGCTTTTTGTGCTATGAACCGGACAGGTGATCGGCTTTGCAAATAAAGGTTTGCTTATCTGTAAGTCAACCCTGTATGGCAGTTAACAGTGTTGATCTGAAACAATTGAAATGGATGTTATCTGAGTTAGGTGCCCAAAAATAGAATTTATCATCACTCACCTTTGATGAAGTAACTCAGGAAGCCATCACAAGCTCAGCCGAGTGGATGCTAAAACCTTGGCATCCAGTGATTGCCCCTCCACCATTCCCAATTTCCACCAGTGAGTATAACATAGGCTTCAGCTTTTTAAATAAATGTCAATGTTTAAACCGTAAGTGACATAGGAAATTAGCTCACATGATAATTAAGAATGAGGATAGGCCTTAATTCATCCAGAAGGACCCTACAATTCCCTCATTTCAGCATCCAATTGTTTCTGAAATGTTTTGAAGGATTTCTATTCTGTCTGGAAGTCCATTCCATGTGTTGATCACTGTTGTGAAGAACTACTTCCTGATATCAGTCTTAAATGATCTTTTATTGTTCCCTTGCCCTGCTTACAATTTAATTTAAAATAATAATCTTTCTCTTAACTATAATACCAGGTATTGATTTATGCTGGAAGTTATACAAAAAATATGAAAATGTCAGTAGGAATGGGAATTGGAAAACCACAAAACTGCATTGGAAACAGACACCTGCAAGTAAGCCAACTGTCTTAAACCTAATCCAAAATTCTGACCATTGGGAACCCTTAAGACATCATCTGCCAAAAAATTGATAGTATGGTGTTATACTCATTATTGAACTTCAAATGTATTTTATTTGATCATTGAGGAGTCTAACACACACAGGAACCGATCACCATGTTTAACTGTTTCTAAGCCAAACTACTGAGAGAACCTACATAAGTAGAGATTCTGAGGAAGGTAGAGTTAATGTTTCAGGTTGATGGCCTTTCGTCTGAACCCAGCATCTGTGGAGTAAGGAAGGTAGGGTTCTGACAAAAGGTCACCGACATCAAGTGTTAACCCTACCTTCCTCTCTCTACAGATGCTGCATGATCTGCTGAGTGTTTCCAGCATTTCCTGTTTTTATTTCAGACTTCCATCATCTGCGGTATTTTGCTTTTTGTTTTATAGGTTAAGATTCAGTTTGCCCAATATGAAGAGGACATGCCTCACTTACTACAGTTCAAAAGAATAGGCACAAGTTAGCAGAGCCAAGATTCAGGAATCCCCTAGTGTGCAAGAGTACTGATGGAATTAAAACCAACACAGCATAGAAGACTAGAATCATAGAATGGTTACAGCATGGAAGGCGGCCATTCGGCCCATCGCACCTGTGCCTAATCTCATCTAGTCCCACTCCCCGGCCCTTTTCCCGTAGCCCTGCAAATTTTTTTTCTTCAGATACTTATCTAACTCCCTTTTGAAAGATAAGATTGAGTCTGCCTCCACCACCCTTTCAGGCAGTGCATTCCAGATCTTAACCACTCGCTGCATAAAAAAGTTTTTTCTTACGTCGCCTTTGGTTCTTTTGCTAATCACCTTAAATCGGTGTCCTCTGGTTCTCGACCCTTCCGCCAATGAGAACAGTTTCTCTCTATCTACTCTGTCCAGACCCCTCATGATTTTGAACACCTCTATCAAATATCCTCTCAATCATCTCTGGTCCAAGGAGAACAACCCCAGCTTCTCCAGTCTATCAACGTAACTGGAGTCCCTCATTCCTGGAATAATTCTTGTAAATCTTTTCTGCACCTTCTCCAAGGCCTTCACTGGTAAGCTTTTGGCTGCTCGTTTTGCTAGGGGCCCCCTACCAATTAGATTTGCAGAGTTATCAGGAGCCAAGTGGGAAGAATCTTAGCCATCGGTGACAGGTTTGCTCCTTCATGTCCCAATCAGAGCCAGGCTTGCTGGTCAATCATTAACATGTTCCTGGAGTACTGTGGAACCACCTGGCTCAAGTATTAGAATCCAGAGGCTGACACAGATGGTTGTGAACTTCAATGGCTAGGCATGTTGAGAGTCACTTCAAACTCTTCCTTCCCCAAGGAGGATAATCATAAGATGTTCATTAGACATCTGACAAGCATGTTTATGTCCTCACTAGACAGACAGCAGATAGCTCACCATTCACTGCTAAGACACTGAATTCTCATGCTCTAAAGGGACTTGTTTCCCACTGTGGTCCTCATAACATTTTTTAATAGTAAAATAACATTTTGTCACAGAGTTCAGGTTAGAAATAAAACAAATATCACTGTGTAAGTCATATACTCTGTAAAATTTCAAGAAGATTCAGCCATCTAGTCACTGGTATGTGAAATAAACACACAATTGCTCATTAAGTAGTAATTACAGCTGACATCTCACTCCTGGGAGAAGCCATTATAGTTCAGTTGTGGCTGTGTTTCTCGTTATGCTTATGTCTTAGTGTCCATGTACTTCCTGGTACACAGTACTTACTCAGTTTAAAATGTGCTTCACTTAAACTAAAATTATCAAGTCTCTAGTTATTTCTGTTCTGAAGTGTTCAGAGACATTTCCCTGTACTTGAGCAATGTTACAGAAATGCAAGTAGTTCTTGTATTGCAATTACACTTTTCAAAGGGATATGGAAATTCCCCTGTATGATGCATTTTATAACAGTTAATTTGGGTATAAGTCTTGACCATATCAACTTCATGGTGGCTGGAAAACAAGTCAAATTTACATTGGATTACCAAGAGTAAGTAATTAACAACATTCCTTTGATAAGTAAATCCCAAAAGAGCACACATTTTCAACTTGATGCAAAGCTCCAGTTGTCTGGTTTTGGACCTCTCAGTTAAAAGATTACTGCACACGATCAGTAACTAGATCTTCGAAAGAGCCGGCGCACACTCGATGAGCCAAATGGCCTCCTTCTGTGCTGTACTATTCTATGAATCTATGAACTATAGTAAGTAAAATGGAGACACTCACCCTTATGTACAGTGTGATCTTGAATGCCTTCCTACATATTATATAACTACTCGGCTGTCAAGATTATACATACCTCCGAATGCTGCAAGTTTATTACATAACACGTGATTGGAGGGTAGCAAGGAGGAAGCCTCGTTGTGCTGAAATTTGTTCTACTGGCAGAAGTCCAGGACTAAGGCTGCCCAAACTCAGTAAAATAATGGGGGTAAAACAGACATTTAGGAGCGAACACAAGGTGGTAATCTAATCAAGGCATTCAGATGAAGCCCTAGTTGGGATTACAGCCTTAAAATTGCTTTCATATATTTTTTAAAATCATGGATGGATACTGTTGAGTTGGTAAGGCAGCTTTGTTGCATTTCACTTGATAATCAAACAATAATGTATTAATTAGAAAATGACCAAGAAACAATCATCTACGTAACTTGCTTAGTCATCTGGTGAGTTGTGATATTTTTCCTATCCCACCCATTGAATCAGTAAGTGATGGAATTCACCTCTGAATGCTGCAACTAGGAAATAATTTTCTGCACAAGCGGCAGTATTGCTGGGGAGCTCACATTAGTTCAGCAGTACTTGATGAGGTACTTAGCCACACAGACTAGAAAGTACCAGGTTTGATCATCAGCCTGTGCTGAATTGGCAGATCACAGCCTGACCAAGGATCAGGGTGGGAGCCCAAATTCTCGAAGGTTTATTGGGTAAGTGGCAAGGTTCCCACTGTTTTCCATCCCCCCAAATTTCTCTCCTCCTCTCCTGAAAGCACAGAATCTTGCTGGCACATCATTCCATGGGCACCTGCTGGCCTCTCATTCCTTGCAAAAGTGGCATGCTTTGCATGCAAGGCTAAACAGATAGTACATTTGCAGGTTATTTGATCTCACTGGCTATCACCAATGTTCCCTTTAAGCTGAGCGGCCGCGCAGCGATCTGGAGGTCCCGTGCAGGCCGCTTCCCACTTTATAATGGAAAACCACACATGCGTAGAAATTTGAATGGGCTACACAGCCCGTTAAAGTGGCAGCGCAACACCCCCAAAAAATTAGAGGGAACATTAACCATCACACCCAGGTCCAGACCTATCCTCACCTAATGTCCACACACGGGGACTTTGCAGTGGTCGCACATGGGAATCCTGGGTTATTTTACCCCTCTCTAGCTCAGAGAGGCTGTAACTTCCCAACTGCTGTGCTCGCTGAGATCAGCTAACTCAGCACAGGCCGAGAATGTAATCTGGAATGTTCTTAGTGCAAACAATGCAATTACTCACTCAACTGTCAAGCCAGTTTAGCCCACCCTGTCCAGTGACTCATGCTGGAATGTTTGTGTTTGGCTATCAGGTGAGGACGTGATCAGCCTCAGCCACAGGTCCCTTGTCCAATCCCGATACTCATTATATAATCTTGTTAATTAGTTTCATTGGCACAAAAGTTGTACACAGAATAAATCAAATGTAATGGTATAGAAATCGCATACATATTATAAAACACTATTAAGGCGCGGCAATATGCATTTGATACGTAATGGGACCATGCAGAGGATAGAGCATAAGACATTTGTTAAAAACAGATCTAAGAAGGGTGTAGTGTGATTTGGAGTGTGATCGTTTAATCGTGTAACAGTGAACAGGTAATTTCAGTGCTGATCCTACTTGGTCCTGGAAACATTTTTGCTTCAACTATTTTGAAAGTTATAAACATTATTCAAGAAATGAAGAATGAATAAAAAATATTGCACATCCATAATACTAATTATGCAATGTTTTTGCATCTGGTGACGCAGAAATGGTACTGTCATTCTGAAAAGGTTATCGGATTCTTCACAGAAAAAGAACTCAACAGAGGCTGCTCTTCCTAAAACTGAAATGGTCCGAAATTATACAGTTTATCTATAAAAGACCAAGTTGTAAAGGTCCCTCTGATATCTGCACACTTTTCCTGTCTTTCCAATTGCTGGACAGTTGGAAGTTCTAGACTGAACCTAATTTCAAAGTCATAGCCAGACAAATTTCATGCTGCGTCTCCTTTCAGCTCCCTCAGTGGGAAACACATGCTTTGACTTTTCCTCTTTTTTGCCCAAAATGATATAGAACTTCAGCATGATGTTAAATGGTTTTAAGATGATTCGAATTGTAAATTTCTATGATTCTATGTGGGATTAGGGTGGATAGCTCTGTTGGCCGGTGCGGACAAGATGGGTCGGATGGCCTCCTCCTGTGCTGCAAATTTCTATGATTCGATGACTGTAGATCTCATCAGACAGTAATCTTTTCTCTTTATGCATTCCTTCATTTTTTTCCCAAACTTTTGCGAAGTCTTCTGACAAGAAACTAGAACATTTCTGTCTGGTTTAAAAAATGCCATATACATTTAAATACTGTGTACGTTACAATAGACAGCAAGCAAACAACGTTGATACTATTACTCTCAGTAACTCTTTGATCACTAAGTCAACAAACATTTGGTATAAAGCCTTTGAAGAATAAAGAAACATTGCAGGATGTCTATTATCAATAGATGAAACCTTACTACAGCGAACTTTATTAGAAATTATTAGAGTTCTTTACTGGAGAGAAAGCAAATGCAAATATCAGGTGAAGCAAGGGTTGAAAATTAGCTATCTCAATTCATGGAATCCAGAACTACAACTGGCCACCTTCACCCCTCGTACTAACATCAAACAAAAGGGAACGTACAAGTGCAATTTTAGAATGAAAACTCTCTTGATATTTCAGATTTCCAGCATCAGCAGTTTTTTGCTTTTGATATATCCTTGTTGTCTCCTCATTAGCAAAGTGAACTTCCTCAGAGCTGCACCTGATCGGTCTCGATTTGACAAGTGGCTGTCAGGCAGAAGCCAGAGTGTGCATTTAACCTTCTTGAGCTCAATGTATCACAAGGCTGTTTTGCAATACACATGTTTTCGCCCAATTCTCTCCTGAAGTTGCTGATTCATGAGATATGGTTCTACAGATATCAACAGCCCTCCAGTACCCCACCAAAGTGACTGTCCACCATGCGTGAACCTATACTTGCTATTTGACTGTGTGAGCATCACAGCAGAGCTCATACTTGGTTTCACTTAACATCCACACACACAATTTTTAAGATGGGCTGGGGAGTTTCACCAAATAGCAATGAGGGCCAGGAACCGTGGATGATTTTCCTTTCTTACCTTAGGGGTACTGAAGCCAGTTGTAGCACCCTTTCTATTGCCCTGGCTAAGATCAGCGTATTCTACCTAGTCCATGGATTGAAGCTCGTGCTGGTCTGTAGAGCTCAGCTGCTTGCTGAGCCATTAGGGGTAGCTGACACTGAGTATTTTTTGTAGGTTTTAGTTGAATTGAAGTTATAAATATGCACCTAGTTCTTTGGCAGAGGCATCCTAATAGTGAATGAATCACATTGACAGTACAATATCTGTTTGGTACTTAATAATAGAGTGAGTGAGAGGCACGGATTGAACCATACCTCAGTCATATAGTATCTAGTAGAATTTATTTATTGCCCTTCAAGCCAGCAAAGCATAATGAAAAATACTTTGAACAGTGTCACTTCACGGCAGTACTCATAGTTCTGTGCCAGCAGGTGGCAGTCTTGGTAAGAAGAACAGACATTGGATGCATGCAGTGTAAGCTCAGAATGCTTCAAGATGTAAACAGCATTTTTCTTAGTTTTGGCCTTTACCTATAATGCTTTATGTAGAGAGATTCCAAAACACAGAAGTATACAGATTGCTCCATTACTTTGTCTGGAACAGCTTCATTAAATTTCATTTTGACAAAGCTCTTTATCGGGCAACTCCCAATCTCAGTATTTTTTCTTTTTCTTTTTTTTTTAAACAGGTACACCTGTGGTGGGCTTTGGGAAGTGTGTTCAGCGGGGAGCGGTACATTTTATCATCATCTCAACAAGGTCATGTTGGTCGACTGTTGCAGTTCAACAGTTTGACACATTAAAAAATGTCTGAATACTGCAGCAAGGGATTGCTGAAAGTGAAGTGCTACACTCTCCTCAATGGATTAAATACAATTAGTCTGGATTGGCAGACCCGATGGGCCCAACAGTCTTTTCCAGTCCCTCATTTCATACGCAAGGCAGTCCTGCAATCCAACTTTATTTTTCAATCAACTCTTTTCAGTGATGAGTTATTTTTAGACAATAGATCTCAGGCAAAATAAAAATCTCATTTGAAGCCCGTGAAAGATCAGTGTTAAGGATCTGAGCCTCCCACTGACCAAGAAGGGGCATCTAATTAAATACAATGAGCATCTCAATCACAGCCAGCAGGGAGCAGAATAAATCAAGTTCAGTGAGTCTGATGGTGCCACTTTTTCTCTGTAGTGTGAAATACTTCATATTTATTTTCCTGTTAAATCTTGAGGCAAAGCAAGAACTGGAAAATCACCCAACTGGTAATGATGGGTTTGAGTGACAGGTGAGACAGTGAGTCACACCAGTGACATATTTTTCAGGCAAGTTAGCACCCTGCATCCTTCCCATGTCAAGTCGGTGGGACAGCGGAGTTATGAATATTTCAGAGTTCATTAACACTGCTGAATTTGAATCAAACAGTTGAAGTACGCTGAGCAATGCAGGTCAGAATCTACCCCACCCACCACATCTGAGCTCTGCAGGACCCCATCTTGTCTTGCCTTTGCATCATCTGAGCACCCCCTGAACAGTGCATGAGGGAATCATCCCCAACCAAACCAGGTTTCCCCTCTCGCTGTTCCTCAGAGTGGTGATCCCCACCTACAGCTCCTTACTTAATTCTGTAAAAAGATTACCCTCAACAAGCAGCATATATACACAAAATTATCCTGTTATATACGATGAGTATTACTCAAAAAAATCAAGAACAAGATAGCTTATTTAGCTCATCAGCCTCCATTGGGTTCAATGAACTATTCGAATGGTTTCGGAGAACTATTTGCTGAACTCGGTGTCATCTCCCTCAAACATTAATGTTTTAGCATTAGATGCATTGAGAATGCAATGCCAATTTAAATTGCTTTTTAAAAATCAAGCTCCCCATTTTTTTTTTTGAAGAGGCAAACTTGAACACCCTTTTAATGAAAGGCATTTACACGTTTTACAAGTGTCTAACACAGAAGGACTTTTGCCCAAACAAGCTTGTACTATCATATGGCAAGATGGCTAATGATTTTACACCCACTTGTTCTGTTGGCTGAATTTTCCTTAAAACACTGCCCATTTACAGACTGACTGGTGACATTAGTCTTCCGGTAAAAAGCAAAAGACAGCAACAGAACTCGTCAAGTCAGAGCAGCAATAGGAAGCTGCCTGAATGCTTCGGTCCGTCACAAATGACAAGCTACACAATCCTCTGAACCATGACCTTCTGCTGTAAGACAGCTCCTCAGATGCACAGAGAAAACTGCAATATTTCACAGTACTCCCTCCTCCATCTCGTGCAGCCACTGTTCATAGAGATAGTCAGAAAAAATAGAATGAAATGCCTACGAAGAAAAAAATAGGCTCTTTCCTGACAAATGCTATTTCCAGCACATAACCGTGTAGCTGACATCTGAATGGTGTCCATTAAAGATGAAGTATGGCTTTAAATTATTCAAGTAGAACTCTTCTATTACAAAACAAAAGGGTATGTATAATTCAGTCCAGTAAGTGGCGCTAACATACCACAGTACATCAAATAAAAAGAGTTCTGCGTTCACCTGGACCACCAGGAGTAAATCTGTGTCTCTTAACATACAAGCAGAATTGAACAGAGAAGCTAATTTTATTTTGTGGTTGTTCAGCTCATGGCCCGATCAACAGAAAGCTGGGGAAAGTTTAACAAAACCTGCGGGAGTGGGGTGGGGTCTTCGAAACCTGCAGGGAACCTGCAAGACATTACAACCATTTCCTGACTTGGAACAAAACAAAAGCCCATTATGGTCAAGGTAAACAATATAAAAGCTGCACCAAGAATTGAGATGCACTCTGCTGTACTTCATCCCAAGATGCAACTTAAAAAAAAGTTAACGAAGGAGGCAATAAATCAGCTACAAATGGCCTTGGCTTGGTTCAATTGGTGGCACTCTTGTCTCCGAGTTGGAAAGTCACAGAATCAAGCCTCATTCATGATTGGAGCGTATAAACTAGCCTAATATTTCAGTGCCCTACGGAAGGAGTATTGCATTGTTGGGGATGCCATCTCTTGGATAAGACGATACACGGAAACTCCGTCAGCCTGTTCAGGTGGCTTTAAAAGATCCCATGGGATTATTCGAAGACGAGCAGGGAGTTCTCCTTGTATCCTGGTCAACATTCGTCCCTCAACCAACACCACCAAAAACAGAGTAACTGGTTATTTGCTGTCTGTGGGACCTTCAATTAGTTACCATATTTGACTACATAATACCAACTGCCTTTCAAAAAGTAATTACTTGGTTGTGAAGTGCTTTGAGACGTCCGGAGGACATGATGTAGCACTATAGAAAAGCAAATTCTTTCATTCTCTCTCAGTCCCCGGACTAAAGAGAGGAAAAAGTTAGTCAAGATCCCCACTCCTGATCATCACCCAGTTACTGGAAAGTAAGCATATGCGGACGTTGGGCGAGATCAGGAACTTTAGAGTCTTATGGTTTGCTGACACTCACTGTATAGGCTTATGTATGAAGAATGGTCACTTGGGTGAGTTATACAAGGGTGGCCAGCACATCTGAAACTGTAACTTAGCAAAAGCAAGAGCCACAGGGAAAAGGGGAGGAAAAATGGGTCAAAAAAAAGTTTAGTCACCAAGAAAAGTTCAACACAATTTCCAAGAGATTGACAACCGCAGTAAACAGTCAAGTAAAATATCACGCTAGACCGCAATTATTTAGATGTGGACAGTTGGTGTTCATGAACAGCTTTCATGGTCCCAACGGCACAGGAACCATCATGTTTGATGAAGTATTCAATCATTTGTTCCATCTCATATACTCTCTCTTATTACCCTCCAACTGGCTCTTTATTGAAGGAATTAATCTACATAGTATTAACTTTTTGCTGGAGTCTATTGCTAATTTTGAACTTGTGTTGTCCAGTTCTGTGCTCATATTTCAGGTTAAATAGCTTACATAAATCATAGTATCTATGAGTCAGTATTTGAAACGCAGACTCACATCCCTTTCAATCTTCTTTTATTGAAAAGAACTTAATTTTTGTAAGTGTTTTTACAGGATTTACTGTAAGCCTCAAGATCATTCTCATCATCCTTCTCTGAACCTTTTTGAATGGCCCAATTATCCTTTTGAAGCTATTGGGTACAAAAATCACATTCGTTTTCCAAATACGGCCTTACCATGAACAAATCTGGCAAAAGCAGGAGGGGTGAGCAAGATTAAAAATGGCTGAAGCTGCTCCAGTCCACGCACCTAGGAAGAGTTCAACTGCCTGTTCTTAAAGTTAAATATTCTCACCACTGTTAATTTTATAATGAAATTCTACATCTAACTACATCTAAAACATCTAAGCACTCACATGTCATTTGGGGCATTTAAAGAGTTATTCATCTCAGACTGGATATTTTCAGCATCAATAATCGGCAGGCCACTTGCATGTTTATTAGATTAAAGCTTTGATATACATCTTGACAAAAAGTGACGTAGACTAACAAAATACATTGGAGTTGCACAAGATCAGTCTGCAGCATCTACCACCTTCCCTGAAAAGTACTACAAGAGAACAAGGAAAAAGTCAAGCAAACTGAAAAGAAACTGGAGATTTAAAAATATAATTTCAGGAGATGTGCTCAGCAATCCACATTACTTCACAAAGAGATTGAATTTTACCTCAAGTATGCAAACTTTCCTTGAGAAAATAAACAGGATCCTCAATGTCTACTGAGCAGTTAGAAATGTCTAAATGAGTAAAGTATAGCTTTAAAAGTGGCAGCTGCACACAATATGTAGACTTCAATCCAAAGCAAACATGCCTTTTAAATACAATCTCCAATGGTATGCCACCACTGGAAGCTGCACCTGCTCAATGCAAAGCAGTAGTTGTCTAACATTGCTGAGTGGGGGGGTGGGGGTGCCCCAGTGTGCTTCAAATATTGTCAACCCCAGGACCCCCTGCCCTAATTCAGAAAGACACCGTCAGCTATCCAAAAGAAATAATGCTGTAATTGCAGAAAATGTGTTTTATAGCATACAATAACAGAAACAATATGATGGGGGCCTCTGGAGTCCAGTGCTCCCAGTTTGAAAGCCTGTGCTGTAGAGCAGTGATCGACATATATATCACTTGGACAGACTTGGTTTGGGATTGTGATTGGAGCTGCGGCTCGCCTAATATTTATAAGTGGCCTGAAAATTATTTTATACAGGTAGTTTTGCCGGAGTTCTCTCTGCAGGAAAATCATAATGAATCTACAGTAACTACCAAGGTCTTTTTCCTCAGATATTAAGGTCCTGAAATTCCTGGGTTAGGGTTAGGCTTGAGATGGCAGAATGCCTGATTTCTGCCGAAGCAGCCAGGAATTGAGGGGCAAACTGGGATCACTCAGTGGTCTTTTAAATTTCGAGTGGAGAGCGCCATGGTGGATCTTCCACCTGCCATCCCTACATCAAAGAGGCATGTCTGGAGAAGTCCCTGGATAACCCTGGGAATTCTGATCTCGATGCATTTAAAGGCTTCAGACAACCCTTGCCAGCTGGAAGCTTGTGAGAGTCCCACTGAGAGACTTAAATCTTTAGTCAAGGCCCATTTGCTCCATTAGGAGCAGAATGTGAAGAACAGGAGTTTCTTTGGGCCCTAACAGGGCATCCTCTCTATTGCTGAAACGGATTGGTGCCGCGCCAACACTCCAGCCAGTGGTGCAGGGCGTGCGCTGCTGGTGTGCCCTTGTAAGTGTGATGTGTCCACCTCAGTAATGCAAATGAGCCCATCACCTGGATTTACAACAGGGTCTCCGGCTACCCGCACAAGTAGCTGGGTTTCTGTTCTGCTACTCTTGTGCTAGCGGAGTGGACCCCCAGAAATTTCGGGGCCTAAAAGCATACAAAAACAGTTAAAAATCAAGCTCAATACAAATTATAAAAGTTACTTTAGAACCATTTCATTAAACAGCCGGTTACACCACCAGCTATTAAATATAATTTTTGGGAAGTCTTTACGAGATAATTTAGTCAAAAGAAGCTTTTATAGTTGCAAAATGCCACCTGTAATAAATAATATTGACTGCATGTACAGTACTGCAGCATTGATTAATTCTTCACTATCATATGTTTGGTGACCACGTTATCTGACAACAAGAGTAAATACACACAATGAATCAACAACAAAACCTTGGACTGCATAGACTTTGTTGTCTGCAAACTTTCAAAATCACAAGAAGTTACCTTTAGAAGGCCCAGCTTCAGAGCTCCCCCAGTGGGCTCGTAGGTAAAGGCACCACCTGGTAGAGCATCAAGCCATACAGACCCAGGATCAGTTCCTGGGGCACCAAGTTCGAGGGGCTGAATGGGCTGCTCCAGTTCCTACGTTCCTGATCTGACCCATGATGTGGTGGCTTATCTCAGTTTGGCAAGCAGCAGACTCACTACAACTGGCCTCAGCACTGATGGAGCAATGACTAACAAAACCAGCTGGGGTTACTGCTCTCAATTACTAACCATCCACCATGACTGGCAAACATGAGTGTGGACGTCAGGTAAAAACAGGATAAGGGAACAAAGTACAGGAGAAACTTTTTTTTTTTTTTTACACACAGAGGATGGTGATATTGTGGAATGCAATACCAGTTAGTGATTGAAGCAGAGACCACGTCAAAGGTCACAAGTGGTTAGATAGATGGTCGCAGGAAAAGGAAATAAAGGGATATGCATACAAAGCAGGCACGTTGGATTAGGACTATGGCTTATGTGGAGGATGACCACCAACATAGAATGGTTGGGCCGAACAGCCCGTTTCCATGTTGAGATTTCAATGCAATTCTAAGATACCCTCTAGTATGCCTGCATAGTGTCAGGCCCTATCCCTGGGTGAGGTACTACAGGATTGCCAGTAACTCTAGAACTATACGCCAACAAGGGTCAGGAAAACGTGGAAGAAAATTTGGGGGAAAAAAAGCTCTTTGCCTCCTTTCTTTTACTTTCCAAGTGGCCCAGCATCAAGCACCTGCCTTCAAGCAGACATGACAATATGTCTTTGTCTTGCCAATAAAGTACAGTATTATAGCCAATTGTCTGAAGCAAAGGTATAAAATTTTGTGTCTCTAGCAGCAGTAGTAAACAGGTTCATAAAAGCCTCCTGTGTATGTAAAACACTCTTCTCCCCCTTGTGTAATGTGCTGCACATTCCCTACAGCCTCCGCTGCTAACAGCAGGGATGAAAGAAAGGCTTGTCAAAAAACAATGTATGGCAGCAGCGAGACGATGTATGAAGGCATTCATTTCTTTAGTCACGCTTCTCAGCACTGCCAGTCATTCTGATGACTGAGGCAGGAGTGAAAATACTGAGTAAGATAAGTGAATCAGTTCAGTTAAATTTATCAAAAAACAAAATAATGCAGATAGTGGAAATCTAAAAAGAAAATACTGGGAACATGCAGCTGGTCAGGCAGCATCTGTGGAGATGACCAGCTGAGTGTTTTCAGTTAAATCTACGATTCACAACTAAAGATTCCACTAGGCCTGTCAGGCCTCTCCTCAATCTAATGCAACAAAGAACTCCCTGGTCCACTAGTGGATTCTGAACATGGCATGAGAAAGCATCACCAGGCTTGGGCAACTTGGTCACAAAGGTGAGATCTTGTCCTTTCAACAACTCAGCAAGATATATTCAGGTATCTCCAAATCAAGGGGCCAATGACACGTCACAAACTTCAATGAAAACCAACCCTTTTACAGTGACTCATTCTCAACTCCTAAGATACCCCATGCCATATCCCTGCCCTCTCCACTTCACTGACAGCCCCACAGAAATTCTAAAAGGAATCTGGGAATAAGCCCTCACAAACACTGCAGTATAATATGTGAAGTTCAACTGAAATTTGTACACCAAATGTATCATAAGCTTCATAGGTACTGTACCTGTGAAGGATGAATGCAGAAGAGGATGCTGCTAGCATGCTACATCATATACAAGCTTTCTAGTCCTGCTCCCATAGCCAACCTTTTCGGGACGTGATCTGGGATGCCATGACCAGCATGGAATCCCCTCAGATCCAGTCCCCTGCCTCCTAGGCCTGAGTGATCCTCCTGAGAAGCAGACCTCCACTGCCAGCAGCAAGATGATGCATCCCCCACTGTAACAAAACATGACAGGCAAGAGGATTTAATCAACCAAGAGACATATACCAGTCAGAGATTGAAATATACAGCCTCCATGGGAAAATATCAAGCAATCTTTTCCGAGTGGCAGGCAGTGACTAGTGGGGTACCGCAGGGATCAGTGCTAGGACCCCAGCTATTCACAATATATATTAATGATCTAGACGAGGGAACTAGATGTAATATCTCCAAGTTTGCAGACGACACAAAGCTGGGTGGGCGTGTGTGCTGTGAGGAGGATGCCGAGAAACTCCAGGATGATTTGGACAGGTTGGGTGATTATACTGCATCTGCCCAATGTGGATAAATGCGAGGTTATCCACTTTGGTGGCAAAAACAGGAAGGCAGATTATCTGAACGGCAATAGATTGAGAGAAGGGGAAGTGCAACGAGATCTGGGTGTCCTTGTGCACCAGTCGCTGAAGGTAAGCATGCAGGTGCAGCAGGCGGTTAAGGCGGCAAATGGTATGTTGGCCTTCATAGCGAGAGGATTCGAGTACAGGAGTAAGGATGTCTTGCTGCAGTTGTACAGGGCCTTGGTGAGACCACACCTTGAGTATTGTGTGCAGTTTTGGTCGCCTTATCTGAGGAAGGATGTTCTTGCCATTGAGGGAGTGCAGCGAAGATTCACCAGACTGATACCTGGGATGGCAGGAATGACGTATGAGGAGAGATTGGGTCAATTGGGCTTATATTCGCTGGAGTTTAGAAGAATGAGAGGGGATCTCATTGAAACTTATAAAATTCTAAGAGGACTAGACAGACTAGATGCAGGAATGATGTTCCCGATGGCGGGGGAGTCCAGAACCAGGGGTCACAGTCTAAAGATAAGGGGTAAGCCATTTAGGACCGAGATGAGGAGGAATTTCTTCACCCAGAGAGTGGTGAACCTGTGGAATTCTCTACCACAGAAGGCAGTTGAGGCCAATTCATTAAATATATTCAAGAAGGAGTTGGATATTTTTTTTTTTTTTTTTTTTTTTTTTTTTTAAGGCTAAAGGGATCAAGGGATACGGGGAGAAAGCAGGGACAGGGTACTGAATTTGGGTGATCAGCCATGATCTCATTAAATGGCGGAGCAGGCTCGAGGGGCCGAATGGCCTACTCCTGCTCCTATCATCTATGTTTCTAACCTGGAGACCTATACAACAGGTCACCTCTCACAAACCCCACAACACATCCCTGCTGATGAGAATGCACACACCCATGCTACAGAGAACCCAAACTCATCCTGGAGGTGGCACGACAGCTATTGTGCACGCATTCATCCATGCTGCCCCTATTCAACGTCAGCATCAGACCAAAGTGTGGTAACTTTCCCAATTAAATATGGGAAAAACCCCGTCACAAACTTTGTTCCCTAGCCACTGACTCCATCTCTCTCCCCAACATCTGTCTGAGGCTGATCCACACTGTTCGCAACCTTGGTGTCATATTTGACCCTGAAATGAGCTTCCGACCACATATTCGCAACATAACAAAGACAGCCGACTTCCACCTCTAACATCGCCCGTCTCCGCCCTTGCTTC
This sequence comes from Somniosus microcephalus, assembly GCF_052327205.1. Lineage (NCBI taxonomy): Eukaryota > Metazoa > Chordata > Chondrichthyes > Squaliformes > Somniosidae > Somniosus > Somniosus microcephalus. The sequence goes on along the minus strand of NC_141005.1, from coordinate 10,722,676 downwards.
AGCTCATCCGCGCATTTGTTACCTCTAGACTTGACTATTCCAACGCACTCCTGGCTGGCCTCCCACCCTACGCAAACTTGAGGTGATCCAAAACTCGGCTGCAAATGTCCGCACTCGCACCAAGTCCCGTTCGCTCATCACCCCTGTGCTCGCTGACCTACATTGGCTCCTGGTTAAGCAGCGCCTCGATTTCAAAATTCTCATCCTTGTTTTTAAATCTCTCCATGGCCTCGCCTCTTCCTATCTCTAATCTCCTTCAGCCCCACAACAGCCCCCCCCCCCCCCCCCCCACCAAGAGATATCTGCGCTCCTCTAATTCTGCCCTCTTGAGGATCCCTGATTATAATTGCTCAACCTTTGGTGGCCGTGCCTTCTGTTGCCTAGGCCCCAAGCTCTGGCATTCCCTGCCTAAACCTGTCCACCTCGCTACCTCTCTTTCCTTCTTTAAGACGCTCCTTAAAAGCTAATTCTTTGACCAAGCTTTTGGTCACCTGCCCTAATTTATCCTTATGTGGATCGGTGTCAAATTTTTTGTCTTAAAATACTCCTGTGCAGCGCCTTGGGACATTTTACTACGTTAAAGGTGCTATTTAAATACAAGTTGTTGTTGTTAATATTCAAAATTCTATCAACCAGTAACAACAGTGACATCAATAATATATTAAAACATACTAAATTACTGTATACACATTCACAATTATCCTGTAAATTCTGGGCTGAGAATATATATCAATACTCTTACTGGTGCGAAAAGTGGACCATTAATTATTAAATGCTTAAGCTAGTTTCAACTTGCAATTTGTAATAATTAGTTTCTTGAAATAAAATGTGGAAAAAATAATGATTCAAACAATGAAATTGAAACTACACCACTACAGAACTCTGCTTTGGAAATCACTTCTGGGTTTGTGTACTGTGCACTTCACTTACATCAAGTGATTTTTAAAAAAGGCTAAATCACTCCCTAAATGTAAAAATGTTCCAGCTGTCAGTTTATCATCTCCATACCCAACAACAATAATATCTTTTAAAACAAGTTATCCCATTTCATTTTAGCACTTGATTGGCAGTTCTCTGCATCGATAGGCGATTCCCTTTATAAATTGTGTTGGTGTAGAAAATAAAGTCCCATTGTAGCAGGTTAGGGTTGTGACATCCCACTGCAGGGATATTAACTCCCAAAGCTCTGGTATTCAATAACACAGTGACTCAGGTTTGGTGCAGTTCTCTGAATAGAGTCAGCGGTTTTCTGGCTTCCCAATCTAGACCAAATCCCAACCTGCAGCATGTCAACATCACACCTGGTGTCTTTTTCTACAATCTAAAAATACACATCAGATGAGGCAATTATACAAAACTACAGCACATTTCACACAATATTGCACAACATAATGAACTGCATTTAAGTGTATACACTAAGTGTACATTACATATTTTAGAAAATTATAAGGGCATAATAAAAAGCCATTTTATCAAGACTTCTAATTAGCCACTGCTGCTGAGCTGATTAGACCCAGTAATGCAATACAAATAAACATTACTGAAGAATGATGGCTCTAATACAACAAGCCACAACATTTACATCACCCACCAGGAGGAAACCTGCTAATCCGCTTCTTAGAATCACAAAAAGAGTTTAACAGGGAAGTACAGGCAAACTAAACAAACAGCTTTTAAGTGGGGGCAGGCTCCCTCCTGCTGGTCAGTAGCAAATATACAGAAGTCTGCCCTTTGGACAGAGAGATTGTTATGAGCAGATTTGGCTTTCCGGATAAGCCAGTCACCCGTGTGACAGCGTACAGCTGCTCATCAAATGAGTTACTCTTGTGTGTGCTGATTAACCCTGACCGTGGTCCCATGAGACCAAAATGCAAGGTTCAAAGAAGGGTAGCAATAAGCGAAGGTAATGGTTGTAGCTTGTGGCCGGTTGCAACCCATTCATCTTAATGGCTACAATAGAGTAATGGGCAGGTAGGAGGGAGATTCAAGGCAGTAACACAAACATGAGGTTCAGATTATGTCACCAAATACCAGTGCAGCGATATCAGCTGAATCCTGAGCACGTACTGTGTGGCGTGTCTACAGTTGACTAGGGTCTGCTGCTGTTGCGCATCTCCTACTGACAATAACCTGCCATGTCTAATTCATTTTGGTTTAAAACATTTAAGCTATCAATGTCGATGGCTCAGTTGGTAAAGGCACTATATAGTTGACTCCTACAGACCAGAAGGTCCCAGATGCAAATCCTGGTCTGTGCTGAGTTAGCTGTCAGGCAAGATAGCAACAGGGGTGCTAAAATTGGCACCATTGCCACTGGATAGGGAATGGGAAATCAGTCAGGATTGTGTAATTTGGGCACGCCATTAAAGGAAGGATATAGAATCAATGGAAAACGATGCGGAGCAGTGCAGATTCATTAGGATGTTGCCCGGGATGAAGTGCTACAATTCTGAAGAGACTTCAGACGTTATTGTTTTTTTTCCACTGGAGCAGAGAGGCGACAGGTGATTTAATAGAGGTCTCCAAGATTATGAAAAGTTATGAAAGGGTAAATGGTGATGGATTCTTTCCACCGGTCAGCATTTTAATAAATTTAAGATAAGCACAAAAGTAATTAAACGGGAGGATAGAAGGTGTTTCCTTACAAACAAGGTAGCTAGAATGTAGAATTCTCAGCCACAAACCATTGTTGAAGCAAAGAAAGAATACTTTTGATGGGCAATTCGACAGCTGCTTGAAAAGAGGAATATTTAGGCTATGTGGAGCAAGCAGAAGAGTAGGATTAAACCAGGAGGCTGATGGGAAGAAAAACACTGGTGAAGACTTGACTGGCCAGAAATGGCCTACTCCAGAGGTGTAACGTTATATGATCCCCTCTCCTGATCACTAGCCAGTGACCCTGCTGGAAAGCACACAAATGTGAACATCAGCTGAGCACTACATTGGACTGGGCTGAGACACCAGAAATGGTTAAATAACCTAACTCGCATTCACTGTCGGGTTCATACAAGAATCACCACCAGACTGAGGTACGGGCCAGCACCCAGCACCATTGGAATTGCCCCCATTGAGTGTAGAAGAGGAATGTGACAACATTGAGAAACTTTAACTAAATGCCTCTTACCCGAAAAATAAATACAGCTACGTGTGTTTAAATAAACTGTACAATCAGTCTCACTCCCACTCCAAGTAATGCCCTGATCTTGACATTACTGCCTCTGTTTTTTTGGAAAAATGCGATTTGTGTGCTACTACAAAACTGGTAATTTCACTGCCCAGAGGATCAATATTTCATACATGCAGGAGGCAGTGCAGCTTACGGAGAACAATGCCACTGAGTAAAATCCTCAATCACCAGCAACCTTGCTCATAACCCTTCATTACCTGTGTAAAAGGCAGTCAGAATTCAGTTACTTGGTGCTCGACAAATCGCATTCCTTATCATCACTTCTACCTTCCAGGTATAAGAGTTGAATATTCCCTGAAATTTACCCTTATTTAGATACATCACAAATCCACATAGCCTGGGGTAAGCTCATACAAACATACAAAATCCTTCATTACTGGTAGGATACCACAAATGTAGTACGAATTTTCTACCGTATTGATTATTCACTGCTTTATATGGTTCTATCCTACACCACCATCTCAGTGACCTACTAATCGATTGCGATTACTAGCTGGAGCTTTTACAGTATAAAATCAATAGCGTTCACAATTCCCACACCACTTGTTAACGATCTTCACCCAGATGTCACGGGTAGATGCTGAACACAGGCCTGCTGCTTCCAAACAGAAAAGGACATCTTCTCACTCGTCAACCCAGGCGGCTCTAGAACACCACTTAACTTGTTAGAAATCCTATCATTCTATATACTATTTACTGGCGAAAATGATGAAAGATGGCGTCATGCCAAATGCACCAGTTTACTTCCCTGACAATGCCACAGGTAATGCTTCTGTTGGAAGCTTGGAGATCCCACATGCTGTGCTACAGACTAGTAGAATATAGGCCTGTGCCATCATGCCTCACACACAAAATTGCCAATCTCAATCATGTAGTCATAAGTGAGTGTAAGACTAGGGCCTAGAAATTCAGTGCCCTTAGCGCCGATTTTGCGGCGCTAGAGGGCCTAGCGCTGCAATTGGCGCCGGCGCCTAAATTGCCTGGGGCCCTTCCGCCGCGGTAGACCGGTAGCGCTGCGCCGGCACCGATGACGTCATCGGTGTGCGCAGCGTCCCGGTTGCCGTGGTGACGGGCCCCAGCGCCGAAATTGACTTGCGGCCGCCTCGCCCGTGGCAGCCGCAAGCAACGTTCTGGCAGAGGTGCCTTGCACAAGTTTGCGCCGGCGCATTAAAGGCCCCGCGGCGGCCGGCCGCTTTCCCGCCGCCCGCCTGGCCGCAGCTCCCTCCCCGGACTTCCCCCCCCCCCCCGGAACAGAAGCAAGCCCGGCACTTGTCCGAGGTGCCGGGCTCATTTTTAATAAGATTATCGCGGGCCGCGGCCGGGTGCAGGCAGCTCCTCCTTAAGGGAAGGAGGAGGCCTGCACTTCCCGAACCTGCCGCACCGCAGCGGGCGCCGCAGCGCCGGAATAGTGCCGAAATTCAGCGCATAGCGCCAGTTTTCAGGCGCTAACAGCTTTCAGCAGCGCCGGCAGCCGTTTGGGCGCAGAACCAGTGAATTTTGGGCCCAACCAGCGCGACTTAGCTCCGGCACTAACTTCCGGCGCTAAAGCCCTGGCAGCGCCAAAACTCAATTTCTAGGCCATGGTGTTTCCCAATGAAGGGAGACAGAAAATAAAATTTGCATGCAAATGCCCCTAGTAACCCATCACAAAGCAAAATTGGCAGAACCTCAAAGCAGCACACTTGCCTGACCAGCTTAGGTGCAATTTGGCACGGCAGACCCCAAGTGAAAGAGAAAACATAAAATGGAAAATAACTTATCAAAAAAACTACCAGAGCCGTTCAAAACCACTGTATAATTGCTGAAACACTCCAAATAGTCCACAGGATAACACTGGAATGTTAATAATTCATTGATCACTCAACCTCACCACACAAAGGAAACTACAGTAGGCCCAGGGCCGTCTTTGGGAACTGGACAGAAAGCACGTCGAGTGTTATGTTGTAATGAGGGTATTTTACTGTTTACATTTTCAATTGAGGGAATGATAAAAAAGGCTGTGGCATATCAAAGAGCGTTAAAATAAGGAACTCTTTTCAGCACTTATATTGGCATCCTGCTACCTTTTTCACTTTACAATACTGCATCTTTCACATGGTTGGGAGTGGGTCTAAATCTTAAGGCTCTTCGACACTTGAATTTATCATCCACCTGTGACTTGCTTTGTAACTTCTTGGTCACATTGTTAGGGTGGAGTTCTTTACCATATCAAAGCCACAGATTTTTGATGGAACCCCTTTAAATGCAGCTGCTTGGTTACTGCTACAAATACACTGGTTCTGATGCCTGCATCAGCAACATCAGTGGCCACAAAACCCACAAGTTACTTCTTCGAATCAGTTCTGCTTCCCACCGAAATTAATATAAAGTGATCTCGTTAGATTTGACATGTTAGTGTGGCAATGCCAATAGCACTTAAAAGGCATGGTTCAGGTCACTCAAGGAAAAATAATTACAGTAACTCATTCACCAGAAATAATGCATGAAACAAAAATCCACGTTAAGAATTTGCGCATGTTAAGAATTTGCGCACGTCAATGGTGGAGATCAAGGGTATTTTTATACTGCAAATTCAGCATCAGTGCACAGTAATTTCTGCTTCACACCACATTAAATTTAAGGGTAAATCCAGAATCAGGGCCTGACCTGGAGAGATAGTCTCATACCACTTCAGTTTGACACTGTAGGAAGTGTAAATCTAATGTGGTGTCAAACCTGGTTTATGGAGTAGTGGATACTGCCACCGCTCCCACCCTCCAGAGTTGCCAACTCTGGTTGAATGTATTGCTGGAGGTTGTCACATGACCTCCTGCCTCCAATTGCCCCGCCCCCACACTCCCGTCACTGGTCACCCAACAGGTCCATCCTCATGCCACTCCGCCTTCCCAATTATAAACAAAAAGACTTTATTACCCAATTGGATGATTCTTCACCATCAGTCAAACAGCCTTTTTTCCTATCTCCAATATTTTTTTTTATCAGTAATAGAGTATTCAAAGAAAATGGGGAAAAAAAATTATTTTTTAATGTCCCTATGATTTATCTCCCGGGTGTTGCTCGCAGCAGTGTCCTGGAGATTAATCTTCAGTTCCTGGAGACTCCGTGTCAATCCTGGACGGTTCCCTCGGGTACACTTTTTAATCCTCCATTACTTCAATGTAAATGCTTAAAAAGCAGGGATTCTCTTCTCCCCATTCTCCAAACATTTACATTGCTATCTATCGGGAGAAAGCATGCCGCATTTATACATCCAGGCAAGTTCAGAGCTCTCTTCTAAACAACAGTTAAAGTTCCAACCAGGCAGCCTGCACCCTAAAATTCCAGCAAATCAGTTGTGGCTACCTATGTCCTGCAATGTCAACACTTACATAAAACAAATAAGAAATAGGAGCAGGAGTTGGCCATTTGGCCCCTCGAGCCTGCTCCGCCATTCAATAAGATCATGACTGATCTGATCTTGGCCGCAACTCCACTTTCCCGTCCACTCCCCATAACCCTTCACTCCCCTGTAGTTCAAAAATCTTTATTCAAGGCTGAGATATATATTCAATGACCGCCTCCACAGCTCTCTGGGGGTAGAGAATTCCAAAGATTCACGCCCCTCTGAGAAGAAATTCCTCCTCATCTCCGTCTTAAATGGGTGACCCCTTATCCTGAAACTATGACCCCTAGTTCTAGATTCCCCCAAAAGGGGAAACATCGGGGTCGATTTTCATAAAGCTGTCGGGAAGGAGGCGGGACTACAACTTTCGGGTTTTAGTCCTGCCTACATCGACGTCTGGCCAATCCACGCGATTTTCCCTTGATTGACCTTGTTAAGCCCGCCCAGCGGGCTCAGCAGCCCAATTAAGGGCCACCCGGCAACAGGTGACGTCACAGACTGAAATTTCATCTGTCAAGAGGTCTTGACAGATGAAATATCAGTGTTTCACAGCTGTTTGAAGCTGTCAAACACTGACAGTCTGACTTCTAACCTGAGTCCTTCTACACAGACTCAGTTAGAAGTCTCACCGGCAATGAAAGCTGAAGGCTGTCACTTTTGACAGCTCGCAGCCATTCTGCTTTCTGTGCCGGTTGAGTGATGGACTCCTGAAACCTAGAGGAAGAAAGGCTGTTAAGGTAAGTACAGGTAATTTAAACTTCTTTACACACTTTAGACACACCAAACACACTTACCTTTGCACTCATGCACACATCACTCACCTGAACACCGACATCACGACCCCTCCAAGTCCTTCAACCCGACGGCCCGCCTGCTCTAACCTGGCGTGGTTTGGAGCCGTCGGGAGTCCCACATGACCCCCCTCAAAATAGGGATGAGGCTAAAAACTGCCTGTTAACTACCTGTTAACAGGCAGTTAATTGGCACTAATCCCTTCCCGCCTCAGGTCGGCGGGTCCCAGTGCGGGGCGGGTACCCGCCTCCCCTGAAACTTACGTGGAGGCAGGTTTTGGGCGGGATGGTGTCGGGGCCCCCGAATTCGGGATTCCCCCCCCCCCCCGGCCACATGCCTGAAACCCCGCCTGTCGGCTCCAGGAAAATCGACCCCATCCTCTCAGCATCTACCCTGTCAAGCCCCCTCAGAATCTTCTATGTTTCAATAAGATCCCCTCTCATTCTTCTAAACTCCAATCAGTATAGGCCCAACCTGCTCAACTTCTCTTCATAAGACAGCCCCTTCATCCCAGGAATCAACCTCGTGAACCTTCTCTGAACTTTCGCCAATGAAAGTACAGGAAACTCTCGATAAAACGGCACCTAAATATCCGGAATTCTCTATTAACCGGAAAAATTCTCACTCCGAAAACAACACCTCAATAACCGGCAATGTTGCCGAGTCCAAGTCTCCCGCAGTGGCCGAGTTAGTCAGTGGGGGTAGTTCTCCAAACTGTCACTACTCGGCTTCTTGGCACTGTCGGAAGTCCGAACATCTCAATAACAGGAGTCTGACTCTCCCGCGCTGCCGGTAGTCTCTTCTGATCCGCCATTTTACAGGGGTACTGTGTGTCTCCCACGCTGCTGGTAGTCATTGCATTGCATTACCCTCAACTGGCAGTACTGTACTTAATCAAGCATCTTCCACCATCCATTTAACAACATTCTGTAGGTGAGTACCCAATTACTGTATACTGCACATTTCTTGATTAAAAAAATTTTTTTTTGTTAAAAATAGCCTCGGTAGATAACCCTCTCCGTCATCTGGAATTTTTGATCAACCGGCAACACGCCGGTCCCGTCGGTGCCGGATACCAAAGATTTTCCTGTATATCCCTCCTTAAATAAGGAGACCAAAATTGTTCGCTCTAGGTGTGGTCTCACCAACGCCCTGTACAGTTGTAGCAAGACTTCCCTACTTTTATACTCCATCCCCCTTGCAATAAAGGCCAACATTCCATTTGCCTTCCTAATTACTTGTACCACCTGCATGCTAACTTTTTGTGTTTTATGTACAAGGACACCCAGATCCCTCTGTACCGCAGCATTCTGTAATCTCTCTCCATTTAAATAATATTTTGCTTTTCTATTCTTCCTACCAAAGTGGATAACCTCACATTTTCCCACATTATACTCCATCTGCCAAATTTTTGCCCACTCATTTAACCTATCTTTATCCCTTTGCAGACTCTGTGTCCTCCTCACAACTTGCTTTCCCACCTATCTTTGTATCATCAGCAAATTTGGCTACAGTACACTCGGTCCCTTCATCCAAGTCATTAATATAGATTTAAATAGTTGAGGCCCCAGCACTGATCACTGTGGCACCCCACTAGTTAGTTACAGTTTGCCAACCTGAAAATGACCCATTTATCCTGACTCTCTGCTTTCTGTTAGTTAGCCAATCCTCTATCCATGCCAATATATTACCCCCAACACCATGAGCTCTTATCTTGTGCAGCAACCTTTCATGTGGCACCTTATCGAATGCCTTTTGGAAATCCAAATACACTACATATACTGGTTCCCCTTTTTCCACCCTGCCTGTTACATCCTCAAAGAACGCGAATACATTTGTCAAACACGATTTCCCTTTCATAAAACCATGCTGACTCTGCTTGATTGCATTATGATTTTCTAAATGTCCTGCTACTACTTCCTTAATAAAGGATTGCAGCATTTTCCCAATGACAGCACCTCATCTTCCGATTAGGCACTCTGCAGCCTTCCGGTCTCAATATCGAGTTCAACAATTTCAGATCATAACCTCGGCCCCTATTTCATTTTCACTTATATTTTTCCACTCCTTTCCTTTCCCCCCCCCCCCTTTCCTTTTGTTTCTCTCTCACACCTGGCAGCTATCTTTTGCCCTGCCAGTACACTTTACACCTAATCACAGCCTATTACCATCTCGTCTAGCTTCTAATCTCTTTTACTTCTTTTGGTTCTTTTATTCTTTTGTCCGATCGCAGCCCTGCCTTCGATCTAGTTCCTTTTCTCTCCAGTTTTGAAGAAGGGTCAAACCCGAAACGTCAACTCAAATTTCTCTCCACGGATGTTGCCTGACTTGCTGAGTTTTTCCAGCATTTTCTGTTGTTATTTCGGATTTCCAACATCTGCAGTATTTTGCTATCGTACAGATGTTAGGCTAACTGGCCTATAGTTCCCAGCTTTCTGTCTCCCTCCTTTCTTGAATAGGGGCGTTATATTTGCGATTTTCCAACCCGCTGGGACCTTTCCAGAATCTAGGGAATTTTGGTAGATTACAACCAATGCATCCACTATCTCTGCAGCCACTTCTTTTAAGACCCTAGGATGCAGGCCATCAGGTCCAGGGGACTTGTCAGCTTTTAGTCCCATTAGTTTGCCTAGTACTTTTTCTCTAATAGTGATTGTTTTAAGTTCCTCCCTCCCTTTTGCCCCTTGATTTTCCACTATTATTGGGATGCTTTTAGTGTCTTCTACTGTGAAGACAGATACAAAATATTTGTTCAAAGTCTCTGCCATTTCCTTGTTTCCCATTATTAATTCCCCAGTCTCATCCTCTAAGGGACCAACGTTTACTTTAGCTACTCTCTTCCTTTTTATATACTTGTAGAAGCTCTTACTGTCTGTTTTTATATTTCTTGCTAGTTTACTCTCAATCTATTTTCTCCCTCTTATTTTTTTAGTCATCCTTTGCAAGTTTCTAAAAATTTCCCAATCCTCTGGTCTACCACTAATCTTCGCAACATTGTATGCCTTTTCTTTCAATTTGATACCCTCCTTAACTTCCTTAGTTAGCCACGAATGGTTCATCCTTCTCGTAGAGTCTTTCTTTCTCACTGGAATATATCTTTTAAGGAGATATTTCATAACTCTCAACAAAGTCTGCCACTGCTTATGTACCATTTTACCTTTTAATCTATTTTCCCAGTGTACTTTAGCCAACTCTGTCTTCATACCCTTGTAATTGCCTTTATTCAAGTTTCAGACACTAGTTTCAGACCCAAGTTTCTCACCCTCAAACTGAATGTGAAATTCTATCATGTTATGATCATCTAGAGGATCCCTAGAGGGCCCTTTACTATGAGATCATTAATTAATCCCGTCTCATTACACCTTACCAGATCTAAAATAGCCTGTTCCCTGGTTGGTTCCACAACATATTGTTCTAAGAAACTGTCCTGAATACACTATGAACTAGTCCTCAAGGCTACCTTTGCCAATTTGATTTGTCCAATCCATATAAAGATTAAAATCGCCCACGATTATTGCAGTACCTTTCTTACAAGCCCCCATTATTTCTTGATTTATACTATGTCCTACAGTGTAGCTACTATTAGGGGGGCCTATAGACTACTCCCACCAGTTACTTCTTTCCCTTATTATTTCTTATTATCTCTTACGAATCCAAGTGCCAAGAGCTAATGTCAGAGAGCAGAACTATTTGTAAGCAATAGGCAGGATTCAGGATTTCAAACTATGCAACAAAAATTAAGTCTTTCCTCAACAGAACTCTTTCCAAATGCAATGTCTAGTGAGTTTTGTTGCAACATGCCTCGTCTCTATTTTATTGACACAACAATGATCAATGCTTCTCTGAATTTTCTTCTTGTTTCTCCTAAACTGCAATTAAGACTTCCTACATCCTCCTCACTGCATTGAACTCAAGACCCTTTGTACCATCGCCTACTCTAACTCATTCTTTCCAGGAAATCATTACCTCCCACGGGCTTTCTTATTCCTACAACCTATAAGGTTTAAAATGCAAGCTTTGCAATCTCTAATCACAACAGATTTACCTCTCGCTGCACTCTTTTCACGGTGCCATGCATGATGGGTCTATGTTTCTGAATAACCGACAAGGATCTTAAACAGGATCAGATTTATTTTCAGGCTGTCACAAATTTAAGTTTCAGATGAGAAAGGAGAACTCTAAAATAGGTTACTGACTTACTACGTTACACAACAGTCTCAAGGTGACAAGTGACAACAATGCTGCCCACAGGCCTGAAATGTACTGGAACTAAAGACCAAATGACGTGAAGAAGTGTAACTTCCTCTGTAATACAGTATTCAGTCCACAGCAGTTTATATTCTACAATATGCAAATTTCCTTGGTTGGAAAATAGCTGTTTTTAAAAAGAACTTGATACAATTATATAATTTACAGCTCTTGAAAGGATTACTTCATTTACAACTATTATAATAGCTAAACCAATGTTGTTTGAAGACAGCACTGTCAATCACTTAGCCGGGGTCAATGATTGCAGACAACATTCATATCTCCCCCCGACTCAGCCAACCAGACAAGCAACAAACTACAGGTTACAACATAACTATATTGAAAGTCACCATGCTGCCGGGCAGAAAGTAACAGCTGGCGCCAAACCAACCAGAATCTTCTATTTGGATAATGTTCAACTAGTGCGAAGAGCATGTCCCAGACACATTGCTTAGCCTGACAAAGTCCTCTAATGCTATATTTTTATGCTGTGGCGCCAACAAGATTGCACTCATTTTGCATCAGGACGATTCAAGTTGAATGGGATCTCCCAGGGTTTACACGTACTGCTGCCCAATTTCAGTTCATTACCTGCCCAATGCATGCAGAGTTTTTCTTCCTCACAGGAAACAGCAAGAACTCCGCATCAGCCATTTACACCAGCCTGAGGAGAGCCTTCTGCTTCGCAGCCCATGCCAATTCAACTGTCGAGGTGGGAGTGTTTGCTCAAAAGTTTCATAAGAATATACAACCTTAACAGTACTGTATTTAGACTGGATTATTTAATGCAAAATTTAAACTGGTCTAAGCTTTGCATTGAGTACACAGCAGCACAGAGGGGACCCTACAAAGCTGCATGAGGGACAAAGCCATGTGATGGCATCCTGTTACTGTACTAGTTGTTACCAAGAGGTTAACGTGGAAGACCTTCATTTATATTCAGAATAAAAATGATAGGAAGCATAACTTTAAACAGCTTTTTTTTTTTAAATCTAAGTGAAGGGGCGAGGCCTATGATAAGAACATAAGCAATAGGAGCAGGAGTAGGCCATTCGGCCCTTCGAGCCTGCTCCGCCGTTCAATAAGATCATGGCTGATCTTCTACCTCAACTCCACTTTCCTGCACTATCCTCATATCCCTTGATTCCCTTAATATCCAAAAATCTATCGCGATCTGCCTTGAATACGTGCAAAGACTGAGCCCTCTGGGGTAGAGAATTCCAAAGATTCCCCACCCTCAGTGAAGAAATTTCTCCTCACCTCAGTCCTAAATGGCCGACCCCTTATTCTGAGACTGTGACCCCTGGTTCTAGACTCCCCAGCCAGGGGAAACATCCTCCCTGCAGCTACCCTGTCAAAAGCCCTGTAAGAATTTTGTATGTTCCAATGAGATCACCTCATTCTTCTAAACTCCAGAGAATATAGGCCTAGTCTACTCAATCTTTTCTCAAAGGACAATCCCCCCCATCCCAGGAGTCAGTCTGGTGAACCTTCGTTGCACTCCCTCTATGGCAAGTATATCCCTTCTTTAGTTAAAGAGAACAAAACTGTACACAATATTCTAGGTGTGGTTTTGTAATAAAGGCCAACATACCATTTGCTTTCCTAATTGCTTGCTGTACCTGCATGTTAACTTTCAGTGATTCGTGTACAAGGACACCCAGGCCCCTCTGAACACCAACATTTCCCAATCTCTCACCATTGAAAAAACACTCTACTTTTCTATTTTTCCTACCAAAATGGATAACTTCACATTTCTCCACATTATATTCCATTTGCCGTGTTCTTGCCCACTCACTTAGCCTGTCTATATCCCCTTGAAGCCTCCTTGCATCCTCCTCACAACTTACATTCCCACCTAGCTTTGTATCATCAGCAAACTTGGATATATTACATTTGGTCCCCTCAGCCAAATCATTGATATAGATTGTGAATAGCTGAGGCCCAAGCACTGATCCTTGTGGAACCCCACTAGTTCCAGCCTGCCAACCCGAAGATGACCCGTTTATTCCTACTCTCTGTTTTGTGTCCGTTAACCAAACCTCAATCCATGCTAGTATATTACCCCCAATCCTATGAGCCCTAATTTTGATTAATAACCTCTTGTGTGGCACTTTAACAAATGCCTCCTGAAAATCCAAATACACTACATCCACTGGTTTCCCCCTTATCTATCCTGTTAGTTACAACCTCAAAAAACGAACAGATTTGTCAAACACCATTTCCCTTTCATAAATCCGTGTTGACTCTGCCCAATCCTATTATTATTTTCTAAGTGCCCTGTTACCACGTCCTTAATAATAGATTCTAGCATTTTCCCTACTACTGATGTCAGGTTAACTGGTCTATAGTTCCCCGTTTTCTAGCTCCCTCCTTTCTTAAATAGTGGGGTTACATTTGCTACCTTCCAATCCGCGGGAACTGTTCTAGAATCTATGGAATTTTGGAAGATGATAACCAATGCATCCACTATCTCTTTAGTCACCTCTTTTAAAATCCTAGGACGTAGGCCATCAGGTCCAGGGGATTTTCCGGCTTTCAGTCCCATTAATTTCTTCAGTACTATTTCCTTATTAATATACTAAATTTCTTTCAGTTCCTCATTCTCACTTGAACCTTGGTTCTCCACTATTTCCGGGAGGTTTTTTGCATTTTCTTCCATAAAGACAGACATAAAGGCCTGGATTTTGCTGGTGCTCAGAGGGCGGGTTTGGAGGCGGGTCCGCTGTCAAAATAACAAAGATTGACAGCGGGTCAGAAACCCGCCATCAACCCGCCTCCACGCGAGTCTCCCAGGTGTCGGGTCTGTCTGCGCAGAACTGACCCGACACCAAGTGGCGGGGGAGACAACTTAGATCATTAAATGGCTTGTTAACAGCCAATTTAATGCTATTTTGAGGCTACCTTGCAATTTTACGTGCTGCCCCACGGGTTACCCGCTGTTCACCCTGTCATGAGCTGAGTCTGCTTTGATGTGTCTGAGAAGCTGACAGCTGCAGAAGTGGTATAAAGGATGCCATATTGCAGATGGTCAGTTTCAGAGCTCAGAAACTGTTGGTTACTGCATTTGTAAGTCAGAGGTTTCTTTAGCTTGCAAGTGTTTAGAGCCAACTGTATAATCAGTGCCACCTCACTGGAACAACAACCTCTTTCACCATTGACAGATTGCTTCCGTCATCTCACCTGCAGCTGCCATCTATTGCAGCAACATCAGTGCCCTTGGAAAAAACACACCTTGGTCCTCTGAATCCTTCCACGATCAGCCCCATCATTATCATCACCAGGCACACCAACATCCTCCGCCTTCACCTGATGCTGCACAGGACACAGAACATCAGCCCCCGACAACACTGCTGCCCGGGAGGCCAGCAATGGCATCACCATGGCCAGATTTACTTCACTTGAAGCTGTAAACCCTGGCTGCCACATGATGCGCCAGGTTGACACCATCCCACACCAGCACTGTAAAGCATCCCTTTAATGTCCAAGTCACTCCATTCACACTCATCACTCTAGCGGGAGTAGCGTTATGTCTCAACATTCACTGGAACTCAGTAAGACACTTCTCAAGGTGCGCACAGATCTGTCCAATAAGGTGAAGTGTTGAAAATATAGATTTCACTGTATGACAACACATTACCAGAAACTTCACATGACTAAACCGCTCAAGTGCCTATCCGTGTATGTTGTTAGTTGGCATGCTTGCAGTAGGATGAGGGGGCGTGTGAGGGGTAGCTAGTGAGACGGGGAAGTGATACTGTAGATAGAGAGGGATGGATGGAGGTGCAAGGTAAGTTGGTGTGAGTAAGGATGTGCAGGAGTAGGGTATGGAAGGCAGAGTGATGGGGATGCGATGAGTGGCACAGCAGTGTGAGGTTGAGTGTGGCATTGCAGTAACGTTTCGTGATCTACTGAGATCATTGAAAGATTGGCACCACCGCAGCCAGAGACTCCTTACGACATCCCTGCAATGTGCAACCAGACTGAGTTGATCTCCTGGGGAGGTCTCTTCCACCCATGGGAAGGGAAGAGAATCTCCCTGCGTGCTGCGACTCCCTCCAGAAGCATATGGAGGGAATCATGAGAGCGCCTGGGTGCAGACGTGCACCTTTGTGCAGTGCTCGCAGCACCTCAATGCTGCAGAACACTGACAGCACAACTGTCAAAATCAATGTGGCCGTGGTCCCTTTAAGGAAACCGGCTGATGATGCGTCATCAAATCCACTTCCTGTTAATTGGCTGGGAACCCTGCAGGGCAGGCTTAACAAGGTCAATCTGCAGAAAATCTTTTTGAGAGAGCGGCTGCAGACGACAGCGGGACCGGAACCCGCCATCCAGCTTTCCCGCTGCCATCCCACCTCCACAGGGAAAATCCAGCCCAAAGTTATTTTAATTTCTCTGCCATTTCCTTGTTCCCCATTATAATTTCTCCTGTCTCAGCCTGTAAGGGACCCATGTTTACTTTCGCTAACCTTTTCCTTTTTACATATCTATAGAAGCTTTTAAAGTCTGTTTTTATGTCTCTTGCTAGTTTACTCTCATATTCTATTTTCCCTTCATCAATTTCTTGGTCCTCCTTTGTGAATTCTAAAATCCTCCCAATCATCAGGCTTACTACACTTTCTGGCAACATTATAAGCCTCTTCCTTTAATGTAATACTATCTTTAATTTCTCTGGTTAGCCACGGGTGGACCATTTTTCCCCGTGGTGTTTTTATTCCTTAAGGGAATGCATATTCGTTGCGAATTATGAATTATTTCTTTAAATGTTTGCCATTGCTTTTCTACGGTCATATCTTTCAATCTAGTTTCCCAACCTTCCTTAGCCAACTCGCCTCTCATATCTACGTAGTTTGCTTTGTTCAGATTTAGGACCCTAGTTTCGGACTTAACTAAATCACTCCCAAACACAACATAAAATTCTATCATATTATGATCACTGCTCCCCAGAGGCTCCTTTACTACAAGGTTATTAATTAACCCTGTCTCATTGCACAGTACTAGATCTAAAATAGCCAATTCCCTAGCAGGTTCCTCAACATACAGATCTAGAAAACGATCTTGAATGCATTCCATGAACTCTTCCTCTGCACTATTACTGCAAATTTGGTCTATATGAAAGTTGAAGTACCCCATGATTACTGTATTACCCCAGTTACATGCATTTCTAATTTCTTGATTTATATTCTGTCCGACACAACTGCTGGTTAGGGGGCCTATAAACTACTCACACTAGTGCTTTCTGCCCTTTGTTGTTTCTTAGCTCCACCCAAACTGATTCTACATTTTGTTTTTCCGAGCCAAGATCCTCTCTCTCTACTGTCTTTATCCCCTCCTTTGTTATCAGGGCTACCCCTCCTCCTTTTCCATTCTACCAGTCTCTTCTAAAAGTCAAATATCCTGGAATATTTAGTTCCCAACCTTGGTCACTCTGCAACCACGTCTCTGTAATGACTATTAAATCAAACTCATTTATTTCTATCTGTGCTATTAATTCATCTATTTTGTTGCGAATGCTTTGCGCGTTGAGATATAGTACCTTTAGCTTTAACTTTTTTCTATTTTTCCCTGATGTCACTTTAGTCACTGGTGCCCTATTACCTTTATTAATCTCTGTCCCTTCCTGACCCACTCTGCTTATTTTTACCCAGATCACTACTTTGCTCTACAGCCTTGACATTTCTCTTACTGCTTTCGAATTTACCCTTTCCTTAATCCTCCCACCCCCACTTCATTAGTTTAAAGCCCTATCTACCGCCCTAGTTGAAAATCATCGGTGGGAAGATAGGCGCATTTGAGCAGTAGTGATTCAGCATCACAAAACTTGGGTTTTTAAAGCCTGCATAATACAGGAGGAAGGGTAGGAGTTCCATAGGTTTGAGATCCTGGAAAGAATAAGTTATTGTACAAGACACAAAGAATCTTGAATCGAACTCAGCAAGGATGCAAAGAGAGGGAGGTATATGTGGGTGACTATATTTGAAACTTATGAGCAATAAGAATTGTTAGAGATGGAATGAACACAGCAGCATCAATAAAGCTGAAACACAAGGAAGGTTGCACTAGAAAGGAGGATAGGTTGGAGGTTGCAGATGACAGAAGGATTGCCCATCAGATGACAATTGTTTTCTTGTATTCAGCTTGAAAGTGCAAGAGAGAGGTTTATTTCAACAATTTTTAAATGATTCTCCGTCTCACTTGGGTGTTAAGGTGGAACTGTCAGCTGGGCTGCTGAAATGAAGCTATGCTGGAACCAAGAGTACTGCTGGACTTGACTTGCTCTATTTTGATCACATTCCTTATCGGTCAGATTGAAGTGTAGGTGGCAGCTGAGGAAATATCTAAAGTTCTCCTACCTAGAGGGTTCCTTGTGGACATGGACTATGCACCCATACGGATGTTACCTCTTCCCAGCCCACAGGTGCTGAGGTCAACTGTACCACTCAACTGCTGTATTAGCTGACACCAGCAGAAGCGTGGGATCAAACCTAGGGCCTTTTGGTTTGTAACTACTAACCCATCAAGGGAGTCCAGGATATGGCTGTTGTGTAAGCATTCTGTACAATTTTAAAGGAGGTGCAAGAACAGAGAGGCCTGGGGGTATACATACACAAATCTTTGAAGGTGGCAGGGCAAGTTGAGAAGGCTTTTAAAAAAGCATAAAGGATCCTTGGCTTTATAAACAGAGGCAGAGAGTACAAAAGCAAGGAAGTTCTGCTAAACCTTTATAAATCACTGGTTAGGCCCTAGCTGGAGTGCTGTGTCCAATTCTGGGCACCACACTTTAGGAAGAATGTAAAGACCTTAAGAGAGGATGCAGAGGAGATTTACTAGGATGGTACCAGGGATGCGAGACTTCAGTTACGTGTAGAGACTAGGGAAGCTGGGATTGTTTTCCTTAGAGCAGAGAAGGCTAAGGAGAGATTTAATAGGTGTTCAAAATCATGAACGATTTAGATACAGTAAATAAAGAGAAACTATTCCCAGTGGCAGAAGGGTCAGTAACCAGAGGATACAGATTTAAAGGTAATTGGCAAAAGAACCAGAGGCGAGATGAGCAGAAATATGATCTGGAATGCACTGCATGAAAGGAAG
The DNA here is from genome assembly GCF_052327205.1 of Somniosus microcephalus. NCBI lineage: Eukaryota > Metazoa > Chordata > Chondrichthyes > Squaliformes > Somniosidae > Somniosus > Somniosus microcephalus. The sequence continues at coordinate 10,703,972 of NC_141005.1, read as the reverse complement.
ATAGAAGCAGATTCAATAATAACTTTCAAAAGGGAATTGGATAAATAGGATAAGTATTAGCAGAGCCATGAGAAAGAGCAGGGAGTGGGACTTATTGGATAGCTCTTCTGAAGAGCCAGCATAGGCACAATGGGCTGAATGGCCTCCTTCTGTGTTGCATCATAGAAACATAGAAGATAGGAGCAGGAGTAGCCCATTCGGCCCTTCGAACCTGCTCCGCCATTCAATGAGATCATGGCTGATCATTCAAATTCAGTACCCTGTCCCTGCCTTCTCCCCATATCCCTTGATCCCTTTAGCCTTAAGAAATATATCCAACTCTTTCTTGAATATATTTAATGAACTGGCCTCCACCGCCCTCTGTGGCAGAGAATTCCACAGGTTCACCACTCTCTGGGTGAAGAAATTCCTCCTCATTTCAGTCCTAAATGTCCTACCCCTTATCCTTAGACTGTGTCCCCTGGTTCTGGACTCCCCGGCCATCAGAAACATCCTTCCTGCATCTAGTCTGTCTAGGCCTGACAGAATTTTATAGGTTTCGATGAGATCCCCTCTCAATCTTCTAAACTCCAGTGAGTATAAGCCCAATCGACACAATCTCTCCTCATACGTCATTCCTGCCATCCCAGGTATCAGCCTGGTGAATCTTCGCTGCACTCCTTCCATGGCAAGAACGTCCCTCCCCAGATAAGGCGACCAAAACTGCACACAATACTCAAGGTGCGGTCTCACCAAGGCCCTGTATAACTGTAGCAAGACATCCTTGTTCCTGTACTCGAACCCTCTTGCTACGAAGGCCAACATACTGTTTGCCTTCTTAACCGCCTGCTGCACCTGCATGCTTACCTTCAGCGACTGGTGCACAAGAACACCCAGGTCTCGTTGCACTTCCCCTTCTCCCAATCTATTGCCATTCAAATAATAATGTGCCTTCCTGTTTTTGCCACCAAAGTGGATAACCTCACATTTATCCACATTATAGTGCATTTGCCATGTTTCTGCCCAATCACCCAACCTGTCCAAATTGTACTGGAGTTTCACAACATCCTCCTCGCAGCATACCCTCCCACCCAGCTTTGTGTCATCTGCAAATTTGGAGATATTACATCCAATTCCCTCGTCCAGATCATTAATATATATTGTGAACAGCTGGGGTCCGAGGACCGATCCTTGCGGTACCCCACTAGTCACTGCCTGCCACTTGGAAAATGACCCGTTTATTCCAACTCTTTGCTTTCTGTCCGCCAACCAGTTCTCTATCCAAGTCAATACCTTGCCCCCAATCCCATGTGCCTTAATTTTGCACGCTAATCTCTTATGCCGGACCTTATCGAAAGCCTTCTGAAAGTCCAAATACACCACATCCACTGGTTCTCCCTTATCTATTTTACCAGTTACATCCTCAAAAAATTCCAGTATCATTCTCTGATTCTGATAGAAACGTCCATAAAACAAATCACATTTTATCTTCAAGGCTAACTTTTAAGAAAAAAATTAAATGAATACCTCAAAAATAGTTTACAATTGTGGGATCAAATAGCTTTAGTTGGGATTGGCTGTTAGACTCTAAGTCAACCTAAAAGAACAGTGAAAATCAAAGAGAGTTTTCAAATATTCAGTGTTAATCCTGCAACAGACCAAAGATGTCAATGTATACAGTGTCACTGCTGCAGTAACACTGGATGGGATTTCAACAAGTTAACTCTGATGTTAATTTGGCTAGCAGAAAAAGGCTTTATTAAAAATAAATTGGAATCAGTTGACACAGTTCTAAGAACTACACCCATCTGTGTCGTTCCTGTTTTAATTCTGTACCTGACACACAATCTAAATCCGCATCAATCTTCCGTCTAGGAGATTCAGTCTTACTTTCCATGGCCATCATAAAAACTTAACACATTGTGACTTTATCGGGGCTAACTTGCCAATGACATTTTACTACAGCAATAAAAAACGCAATAAAATCAGTAAACCACTCAGTTAGCAACACTGTTAAGTAGTGTCTCATACAGATGAATGTAATTAAGAAACTACACTCTATTTTATAGTTGGCAAGCTTTGGGAGTTGTCTCCTGGTTTATCTATTTCAGCTATTTGCACAAACCTCAAGGCTGCAGTAGATCTTTACTGTAATTCAACTCCATTAAATTCACATGGAATGATTGGACATTCAAACTCAACAAACCAATGAACTATTGACACCTAAAGTTGGTTCAGGAAAAGAACTACTGAAATAACAAAACATGAAATAATTTTCAAAAAACTGACATTTTCAGAAATTGAAATGGAGCACAGTAGTTTTACGTGGTTAAAAGATTTAAACACAAACCATTTCAAGATCCCAGAAAGCGGAATCATTTTTTTTCTTTGTGCCATAAAGATAGCTCCTGAAAACTGAGGCATTTTACACTGGCAAGCTAAGCTTCTCTCCTTGCTCTGATCATTGATTTGAATAATATGATTTTGCTTAATGGAACACCGTAGCAATATTTACCCCAACTCCTTCCAGCACCAGCTCTGTATGGTCACAGGAATGGGGTGTTTCTTTGCTCGGCATCAACCTTCAGCTCTTGGGGGAAATAAAACAAGCAGCAACAAGTATTGGGAACCAAAGGCTACCCGAGAAATGTTTTCCTACCCTTGCCTTTCAATGCCACAAAATTGTCAGCCCTGACTGGGAATGGGTTTTTATGCATTATGTTCTCTGACACTTGAAGGTAGGAATTGCTGGTAAAGGTAGCACATGCTACTTTCAGGTATCATTCAAGTTTTTGTTTGCTGTTATAAAAGGAAGTTAGAAGTTAGAAATTATAAATATCAATCCTATATAAGTAAAGGAAAAAGAACTTGTATTTCTATAATGATTTATCATGTTCTCGGGACATCCCGAAGTGCTTTACGACCAAGGGATTACTTCTGAAGTGCAGTCACTATTGTTATGTACACATGCGGCAGCCAATTCGCACACAGCAAGGTCCCACAGCAGCAAATAAATAAATGAACAGATAATCTGTTGTGGTGGCGTTAATGGAGGATGGATATTCGCCATGACACCAGGAGAACTTCCCCACTATTCTACAAATAGTGCCATGGGGTCTTTTATTTCCATATGAGCAGACAGTGCTTCAGTTTAACATTGCATCCGAAAGACAGCGCTCTCCAACGATGCAACACCTCCTCAGTACTAGACTAACTGTCATCTTAGATTATGTGCTCAAATCCACAGTGGGGCTTGAGCCACAACCTTCTTACTCAAGGACAAGAGTTTTATCAAGTGAGCCAAGCTGTAACTTAAGCGCAAGTTTTTTCTTTGTGAAGATAAGATGCAAAGCTTGGTTGGGTAGGTGTTTTTTTTGTTTGTTCCTGGGATGTGGGCGTCGCTAGCAAGGCCAGCATTTATTGCCCATCCCTAATTGCCCTCGAGAAGGTGGTGGTGAGCTGCCTTCTTGAACTGCTGCAGTTCATGTGGTGAAGGTACTCCCACTGTGCTGTTAGGGAGGAAGTTCCAGGATTTTGATCCAGTGACGATGAAGGAACAGCGATATATTTCCAAGTCAGGATGGTGTGCGACTTGGAGGGGAACTTGGAGGTGATGGTGTTTCCATGCGCCTACTGTCCTTCTCCTTCTAGGTGGTAGAGGTCGCGGGTTTGGAAGATGCTGCCGAAGAAGCCTTGACGAGTTGCTGCAGTGCATCTTGTAGATGGTACACACTGCAGCCACGGTGCGCCGGTGGTGGAGGGAGTGAATGTTTAAGGTGGTGGATGGGGTGCCAATCAAGCGAGCTGCTTTGTCCTGGATGGTGTTGAGCTCCTCGAGTGTTGTTGGAGCTGCAGTCCTCCAGGCATATGGAGAGTATTCCATCGCACTCCTGACTTGTGCCTTGTAGATGGTGGAAAGACTTTGGGGAGTCGGGAGGTGAGACACTCACCGCAGAATACCCAGCCTCTGACCTGCCCTTGTGGCCACAGTATGTGTGTGGCTGATCCAGTTAAGTTTCTGGTCAATGGTGACCCCCCAGGATGTTGATGGCGGGGGATTTGGCAACGGTAATGCCGTTGAATGTCAAGGGGTGGTGGTTAGACTCTCTCTTGTTGGAGATAGTCATTGCCTGGCATTTGTGTGGTACGAATGTTACTTGCCACTTATCAGCCCAAGCCTGAATGTTGTCCAGGTCTTGCTGCATGTGGGCATGGACTGCTTCATTATCCGAAGACTTGCAAATGGAACTGAACACTGCAGTAATCAGCGAACAGCCCCACATCTGATGAAGGGAAGGTCATTGATGAAGCAGCTGAAGATGGTTGGGCCTAGGACACTGCCTTGAGGAACTCCTGCAGCGATGCCCAGGGGCTGAGATGATTGGCCTGCAACAACCACAACCATCTATCTTCCTTTGCACTAGGTATGACTCCAGCCAGTGGAGAGTTTTTCCTCCGATTCCATTTGACTTCAATTTTATTAGAGCTCCTTGATGCCACACTCAGTCAAATGCTGGCTTGATGTCAAGGGCAGTCACTCTCACTTCACCATTGGAATTCAGCTCTTTTGTCCATGTTTGGACCAAGGCTGTAATGAGGTTTGGAGCCGATTGGTCCTCGCGGAACCCAAACTGAGCATCAGTGAGTAAGTGCCGCTTGATAGCACTGTCGACGACACCTTCCATCACTTTGCCGATGATTCAGAGTAGATTGGTGGGGCAGTAATTGGCCAGATTGTATTTGTCCTGCTGTTTGTGGACAGGACATACCTGGGCAGTGATGCGCTATCAATTACTCATAAAAGACGGAGAGTTAGGAGAGTAACTAAAGGCTTTTATTAGCAAAGAACAGAGCATGCCTCTCGTGGTTGACTGGGTTCCAAGAAGGCAGGGGGCTGCAGAGCGGTCACCTTTATACCTGGGCCTGTGGGTGGAGCCAGGGGCGGAGCCAGCAGAGACATGCTGAGGCATGCATAGGTACAACAGTGTGCAACAACAACAACAACGGTGAAACAATAACAGTGGTTTACCACATTCAACCCTTGTTTAAAATTGAGTCCGGCGGGGTGAAGTGTACTAAAGGTTCGTGTAAGTAAGTCTATCAGGTGGCCTTGTATGCCGTCCTGATCGTCGTGGTGGCGGCGGTGATGGTGCAGCATCCAACGTTGAATCAGGCGTTTCATTGAGTGGTTGGGTGGTCAATGACGGGTCCTGGGGCTGCGGCATGCCGTCTAGCGGGGTTGGGTTGTGGGTAGTGGTGGATGGCAATGGTAGTGTTTCAGGGGCACCCGAAGGTGCGAGATCTCGTGTGGAGGCTGTGTCCTCCCGTACGTCCGGGTACGCTACGTAAGCGTACTGGGGGTAGGCGTGGGTAGTGGTGGGTGGCGAAGGAGGTGTTTCGGGAGCACCCGAAGGTGCGAGGTCTCGTATGGAGACTGTGTCCTCCCGCCCATCCGGGTACACCACGTAAGCATACTGAGGGTTGGCACGGAGGAGGCTCACCCTCTCGACCAGGGGGTCCGTCTTATGGGACCTCACGTGCTTCCGCAGTAGGACGGGTCCTGGAGAAGTCAGCCATGTCGGTAACGAGATCCCCGATGTGGACTTCCTGGGGAAGGAGAACATTCTCTCATGAGGGGTGGCATTGGTGGCTGTACAGAGCAGTGACCGAATGGAATGGAGCGCCGCAGGGAGGACCTCCAGCGAGAGGTCGGAAGGCCCTTAGACTTCAAGTTTAAAAGGACTGCCTTCCAGACCGTCGCATTCTCCCTTTCCACCTGGCCATTCCCCTGGGGGTTGTAGCTGGTGGTCCTGCTTGTAGCAATACTTCTCGCGAGCAGGTACTGACGAAGTTCGTCGCTCATAAAGGATGAGCCCCTGTCGCTATGAATATAGCTAGGGAAACCGAACAAGGCGAAGAGGTCATTCAGACATTTAATGACCGTGGTACTGGTCATGTCTGAGCAAGGGATGGCAAACGGGAAACGGGAGTACTCGTCAATTATGTTGAGGAAGTACACATTGCGGTCAGAGGAGGGGAGGGGACCTTTAAAATCGACGCTCAGCCGTTCAAAGGGGCGCGTGGCTTTGATCAGGCTTGCTCTGTCTGGCCTATAAAAATGCGATTTGCACTCGGCACAGATTTGGCAGTTCCTGGTCATGGTCCTGACCTCCTCGATGGAGTAGGGCAGGTTACGGGATTTGATGAAGTGAAAAAACCTGGTGACCCCCCGGGTGGCAGAGGTCATTGTGGAGGGTCTTCAGTCTATCGACCTGCGCGTTGGCGCATGTACCACGTGATAGGGCATCTGGGGGCTCATTGAGTTTCCCGGGCCAGTACAAGATATCGTAATTGTAGGTGGAGAGTTTGATTCTCCACCTCAAGATCTTGTCATTCTTGATTTTGCCCCTCTGCTTATTATTAAACATAAAAGCTACTGAACGCTAGTCAGTGAGCAGGGTAAATCGTTTTCCGGCCAGGTAATGCCTCCAATGTCGCACAGCTTCCACAATGGCCTGGGCCTCCTTTTCGACAGAGAAGTGTCGAATCTCGGGGCCCTGGAGGGTCCTTGAGAAAAAGGCCACGGGTCTCCCCGCCTGGTTAAGGGTTGCAGCTAGGGCAAAGTCGGATGCGTCGCTCTCCACTTGGAAAGTGATGGACTCATCCACTGTGTGCATCGTGGCCCTCGCAATATCTCTTTTTATGAGAGTGAAGGCTGCACAGGCCTCTGCTGTCAGGGGGAAGGAGGTGGACTTGATGAGGGGTCTGGCTTTGTCCGCATAGTTGGGCACCCACTGAGCATAGTACGAGAAAAACCCTAGGCATCTCTTCAGTGTTTTTTGGCAGTGGGGGAGGGGGAGCTCCATAAGGGGGCGCATCCTGTCGGGGTCGGGGCCGATGACTCCGTTCTCCACTACACAGCCAAGAATGGCAAGGCGCTTGGTACGAAACATACATTTGTCCTTGTTGTATGTTAGGTTCAGCCGCTGGGCCGTACGGAGGAATTTCTCTAGATTAACATCATGGTCCTGCTGGTCGTGGCCGCAGATGGTGACGTTGTCTAGATAGGGGAAAGTGGCCTGGAGCGCGTTCTGGTCAACCATCCGGTCCATCTCCCGTTGGAAGACTGAAACCCCGTTGGTGACGCCAAAGGGAACTCTGAGGAAGTGGTAGAGACGACCGTCAGCTTCAAAAGCTGTGTACTGGCGGTCCTCAGCCCTGATGGGGAGCTGGTGGTATGCCGACTTCAGATCAATCGTCGAGAACACCCGGTATTGTGCTATCTGATTGACCATGTCAGATATGCGGGGGAGTGGGTATGCATCTAGCTGGGTGTAGCGATTGATCGTCTGGCTGTAGTCAATAACTAGGCGCTGTTTTTCGCCAGTCTTCACTACCACCACTTGTGCTCGCCATGGGCTGGTGCTACTTTCAATAATCCCTTCCTTCAGGAGTCTCGCTACCTCGGACTTAATGAAGCTCCTATCCCCGGCACTGTAACGCCTGCTTTTGGTAGCGATGGGCTTACAGTCGCGGGTGAGGTTAGCGAACAAGGGGGGGGGGGGGGGGACTTTAAGGGTGGAGAGGCTGCAAATGGTGCGCGGCGGGCGATTTAAAAGCTGCTGGCTGCAGACTGTGAGTGGGGGGAGGGGTCCGTCGTACGCTAATGTGACACTCTTAAGGTGGCACTGAAAATCCAACCCCAGTAGAACGGCAGCGCAGAGATGCGGCAGGACCAGGAGTTTAAAATTTTTGTATTCTGTGCCCCTTACTAAAAGGGTCACTACACAGTAGCCACCGACGTCCGCTGACTGGGCTTTGGAAGCCAAAGAGATCCGATGGCGCGTCGGCAGGACCAGGAGAGAGTAACTGCGCACCGTGTCGGGGTGGATAAAGCTCTCCGTGCTCCCGCTGTCAAAAAGGCAGGTAGTGGCGTGGCCGTTTACCGTAATGTCCATCATGGACCTGGACAGTTGATAAGGGAGAGATTGGTCCAGCGTCACGGAGGCCAGCGTATGGTCGAGCGAGTCGATGTGGTCGTCAGATGAGGCGGTGGTTGAGTCCGGGTCCCCTGTGGTTAAAGTTGGAGACGTCCAAGATGGCGGACAAAATGGCGGCGCCCATGATCCCGATCCCCACGCGGCTGGGGGAGCCCAAGATGACGGACAAGATGGCTGCCCCCACGGTGCTGCTGGCGTTAGCGGTTTTACCTTTGCAGGCGCTGACATAGTGTCCTTTCTTCCCGCAGCCGGAGCAGGTAGCGTTTCTCGCCGGGCAGCGTGCTCTGGGGTGTTTTGCCTGGCCACAAAAATAACATTTCTGTGCCTTGGACATCGCAGCAGCAGTTGAAGGTGGCGGTCCCATGACCCAAGGTTGTGGCGTCCACGTTGCGGAGCGGTTAGGGGAGAAGGCGTCCATATTCCTGTGGGCCGCGTCGAGCGAGAGCGCGAGGGGCACTGCCTTTCTCAGGTCCATTTCTCCCTTTTCCAACAGTCTCTGCCGGGAGTAGTCGGACCTTAGACCCACAACGAAAGCATCTCGGATCAGTCCCTCCGTGTGTGCTGCGGCTGATACTTCTTTGCAATCGCAGCCTCGGCCGAGTATCCGTAGTGCCCATAGGAAGGCCTCCACCGATTCCCCGGGCTGCTGTCTGCGGGATCTTAAGAGGTGCCTGGCATAGACCGTATTTACCGGGCGTGCGTATTGCCCTTTTAGCAGATCGATAGCCGCCGCGTAGGTCGTCGCGTCCTGGATTATTGTATAAACTTGGTGGCTCACCTTTGAGGCCAGGATTTCCAACTTGTTTTCGTCCAGGGTCACAGTTGAGGCTTGCAGGTAGGCCTCGAAGCAACGCAGCCAATGCGCGAATTTGGTAGCCGAACCCGCTTCTTGGGGGTCTAGGTCCAGGCATGTTGGTCTGAGGGCTCGCAGCAGCTCCTGCTGCTCAGCGTTTGGTGCAGCAGCCTGCTGCTCAGCGTTTGTTGTCGACATTTTGTTTTTGCTAATAAAATTGATGCGCTATCAATTACTCATAAAAGACGGAGAGTTAGGAGAGTAACTAAAGGCTTTTATTAGCAAAGAACAGAGCATGCCTCTCGTGGTTGACTGGGTTCCAAGAAGGCAGGGGGCTGCAGAGCGGTCACCTTTATACCTGGGCCTGTGGGTGGAGCCAGGGGCGGAGCCAGCAGAGACATGCATAGGTACAACAGTGTACAACAACAACAACGGTGAACAATAACAGTGGTTTACCACAGGCAGTTTTCCACATTGTCGGGTAGATGCCAGTGTTGTAGCTGTACTGGAACAGCTTGGCTTGGTGTGCGGCTAGTTGTGGCGCACAAGGTGCTATTGAAATTGCAGCTGTATGAATACACAGAGTTAGAACAGAGTTTCAGAGCTTTTACTCATCACATCCTTTGGACAATTGATGAATTCGGAAGATGTACCGACAAGGTCACTGGTGTAGGTAATGTAATAAGGAAGTGCAATCGTTAACTTGCAACTGTCAAGTCTCAAATACCAGCTGAATACATGTCAAACAAATTGGTTTTGTTCAGAAAGATCAGAGAAGTCTGCCAGCTTTCTACACTGGAAATTCTATTTGGGGAGAACACAAATAACGATCAATACAGAAAAGCAGAACTACTCCGTAAGAAAATGGTTGTTTAGAACACCATTTTCAGGTTGTTTTCCCTAATCAAGATAAATTTTAATTCCTGCAAAAAATGGAAATTCACAGTCCTCAAGTGCAACATCATGTGTTTGCAAATGGGAATCCAGAGCACCTACATTTGTACAATAATGTGCAGGCTAACATTTGCATAATATAATCGATTTTTGCCTTCACGTTCTACTTGTTTTCATTGGCACTGCACCAGGTAAATAGAAGTGGCCCTGTGTAGACACCTTTGTTTGCCCATAGTCCAGTTTCGTCATATAGGGTATAGGCAAACTGTAAGTGCAGATAAGATCTGGCTTTATCCTGGTCTTATCTGAATGCAATGGTCAGGACAGGATTTTTTTCTTTGTAAACACAGTTGGGCCAGGAGTCAACAAACAACTAGGACCTCGAGTGCCTGAACAAAAGATAGTTGAAAACAGTATGAAAGGGGAGGAATGGCATCTTACCAACAGAACACCACACAGCAATTCTCCGTAAGTAATTCGAAATCTGTTTTTATACTGGATTTAGTGGGCTGCCGAGGCCACCTGCTCCTACGGCACAGGCAGGTCTCTTGCAGCCGGCAGCAACACAAAAATAAATGTGCTATATTTGCTAAGGCTGGCCTCCATTGCTGTTTTCCTCATTTCCTGTATCCTTTCCTCTCCTGCCCTAATTCTCTGACTTTGTGCCCCTCTCTCCCACCCTGATTCCCCATTGTTGTGCTGGGTCTGGTCCACTTTATCTCTAAAATATATAACTCGTGCGTCGGTTTTTTTCTTCTAAAGTTTGTCTAAAGAGAAGTGCTGAATCACAAGCAAAATTATTATAAATTATATTTATGTCAATAATTATAGAATTATCTGGGTAAATTTATTTATATTGTTTGAGTGACTGGTTCTTTAATCAGAGCATCAAGAAATTGACTTAAATCCTGTTAAATTAGTTGAACCAAATCTGTCAATATTAATTAATAGAAATGGGGGGGTGGGAGAGAAAATATATATTTTTTAAATGACATGTGCTGTTTAAAGACTGCATTTTCTATCTGAAGCAAAATGCAATGCAACATCTATTTGCACCCTTGATCTTGCTGCTGATCAGCATGCGAGAGGGGTGGGGGTTTGATCTGTTCAATTTTTGATCTAACCAGTTAACCTCGCTTTACACAATGTATAAGTAATAAACCAGTAACTCCACCACCACAACGGGGAGGGAGCAACAAGGCAAATGGTGTACTCCAGGTTTTTTGCAACTGGCAAGTTTTCAGTATTTAAAAACAGCAGTGCAATTCATAAAACATTTTGCTAATGACAGTAAATTAAGCCACCCAGTGATTTCTACATAAACATCTGCCAGCCTCGGTGTTGCTCCTTTCCTGCCTGTCTGTGGCGCAGTGTGATTTGGATAAAAGTAACAATTTTCTTGCCAAAAAGTTTATTTAATGGTGCATGACCACCAGAGGTTATTGGATTACAAAAATGGAGCCCTTATAATTTCTGTAATGCATACAGCTATCGCTCCAGCCAAGACTTGCAGCATGTCTGTGTCCTTAAAAGTAAAGAGCAAATCAGAACTGTTGTTAATGGTAATCTACTCCTCCTGGGCTCCTTGTGTAACATCTTACACCATGTGTAGAATATTTTCCTATGCAGTGACTATCATAATTAAAGTAGAGAAATTACTATCCAAGTCACGTTCCTCCACAAGAAGCCATAGTTGAAAAGCAAAAAATAACATTTACTGGACACTTGAGGGGAAGATTTTTTATTTGCCAAAAAGTTGCAAGTGGCATCAGGAGGGAAGTGGTCAAAACTGTGGGGAGACAGCAATGACCTTACTGTGGGTGGAGCCAGCAATTTGGGAATAGGACTGATGTGAGGACATGCACTGCAAGAAAGTCGAGTCCTATTTGGATTTTTCCCTTTTGCCACCTAATGGGAAATTCATAGCTTTGAAACTGCATTATGGGAATTAACTAATGCGTTTATGGCCTCCGTTAAACAAATGAACTTTGGTCTTTGTACGCTGACATTCGCTCAGTCTATTTTCATTACTTTACATTTCCGTTAAAATAGCAGACAAAAGAATTTCATTTGAATGCGTTAAGTGTTCAGATGCCATTATTCAAATAGTGCAATTTCCAGGCCTTAGTTGATGACTTTTTGGACATTCTTATTTCAGAGCCAGTTTGATCCACGAGTAGATTTGATTAATTCCCACAGAATCCCCGTTGAGAGCAATCTGTTGATGTTATAAATAATGTGCTGCCGCCCCCTCCCCCAGCTGCAGCATATGCTAATGATCAATGGTGATCTTGCATGCCTTTCGCCTCACTATACATCTCCTTATATGGCTCGGTGTCACATTTTTTTTTTGGATAACACTCCTGTGAAGTGCCTTGGGAAGTTTTATGTTAAAGGCGCTATATAAATAGAAGTTGTTATTGTACAGTCATCTGGTGAACCAAGTTTAATTTTGAAATGTGTTCTTATTTTACAGGGTTATTGCTCTTTGAAATTTAACTCCATGTAAAATGGTAAAGTGAATTCTTGCTAAATCCAGATTTGGTGGGGGAAAAAATTTGCATTAAAGAGGAATCAACTTAATTTCCAAGAAAAGGTTTGGCTCTGAATTGACTTCTGGTCCCCAACTGCACAGCAGCGACTCTGGGCTCACTTTTCAGCAGGCATGGGACTGCATTCTGGAGTGAACCCAGAGTTCATGTGGGCCACTTCAAACCAGGCTTTTATTTACAATTTGGAGGAAAGTTAACATGTGAACAAGCATCAAGAAGCTGTTCAGTGTTCATATCATCTCTTGCCTTTTTGTAAGAATTTCATGAAATTATAATCCTCCAGTACAAAACACTTGGATTAAAACTGCTAATAATTAGTCTCACGCATGGTCTCATTAGATGATTACAGCCTACCACACAGAACACTGCAGCTGCACTGAAATTTAACATTACTTGGGTTTAAAACATCAACTCAACAGTTCAACAAGAAAAATGTCAGAGATATAATGTAGTCTCCTTGAAGCAGCATATTTTTATTTGTGAAAAACACATTTTCTTCACTCTGCAATGAAAGCTGAAAGCACCATCTGGAGGTACTTATCTAAGCCTTATTTGAAGTAACTAGCAAAAATTCCCATGCAGCAAAAAGCAAAACACAGCAGATGCTGGAAATCTGAAATAAAAACAGAAAATGCTGGAAATACTCAGCATGTCAGGCAGCATCTATGGAGAGAGAAACAGAGTTAATGTTTCAGGTCGATGACCCTTCATCAGAACTGAAGCAATTACTGAAGCTTTTACGCAGGTACAGAACCAGGGAAAAGGGGGCCGGAAAAGAAAGAGAGAGTGGTCTCTGATCAGGTGGAGGACAGGAGATAACTAAATGACAAGTGATCATGGTGCCAGGTAAAATGAGGTGATAATGAGAGAAGTTAGAGAATGAAAAGAAGTGTCCAGAGTGGAATAGCATAGAGGGAGGGAAGCATGAAGAATCTGGCAAAGCGGAGAAGGTCCCCATGGCCAAGGAACGTGGTGGAAGAACGACAGCTAGACGCCAATGTTGCGGACCACCTTGCAGCCATTTACTGATGGGGATCCCCATCCTAAGCGTCAGCCAGACCTCTCCCATTCCGAGTAGCTCTGGTGCATCCATCCTACATTACCAGCACCTGCTGTGGCAGAGACAATGGGAGCCGTGTTAAGGTCTGAAGTTATTAAAGTCAATGTTAAGGCCAGAAGGCTTTACAGTGTCGAGCAGAAAGATGAAGTGCTGTTCCTTGAGCTTACATTGATCGTCACTGGAACCTCTCCTTTTTATTTCCCTGCCCCCTTTCCCCTGGCTCTTTACCTGCTTAAAATCTGCACATTTGTAACATTTTCCAATTCTGACAAAAGGTTACTGACCTGAAACTTTAACCCTATGTTTCTCTCTTCACAGATGCTGGCTGACCTGCTGTGTGCTTTCAGCATTTTCTGTTTTTATTCCAAACCCCCCATGGAATTGCTCATAGTAAGTCAGAGGATGTGCTGTTTTATGAGGTCAAAAACATACCATGGAAAAAACGTACTTTTGTTCTGCGAAAGCACAGCCATATGCCCCTTTAAGGCTGCCATGTCTAATTGATAGGTAAACATTGGGTCAGTTCATTCAAAGATCAATTAAGAATGTGCAGACATTCTGGCTCGAGCATGTGTTGTTCCTGCAGTTTCTCTGTAGATTCCAAATGCTACTTTAGTTTCTTTACATTCCCCCCCGCCCCCAAATGTGTGGCACTGAAATTTGCATTAGTGTATAAAGTCTAAAATATAATGGACATCTGAAGTAAAGAGTGCACGTAGATAAACTATTTACAATAGTTTCTTTATCAATATGGTGTGCCCTTTTTAGGTTTCCTTCTGCCTCGCACCATTTCCATGTGTGGAGGGCAGACAGCTGACCTGGTATCAGGACTCTTTCAATGCCAGTCTAATTATTTACTACAATTCTTCCATTTTCCTCCTGTATAGAAGGGCTTAGCCTCTTCTAGGCACTGACCCTACAATGCAATTCTGGTGCAATTTTGTAGTTCAGTTACTTCAGCACTGGATGCTCCAGTGCACCTCATCAGGAGCTTTTATATTACAGGTTTCTTTTGACCTGCTTTGGGAGAGTAACTTCAGTAAATCAGTAAAACAAAGACCAATGTGAAAGACTGGAACTTGCATTAGAAAAAAAGCTAATTTTGAGGGGATGTGAATGGAAGTAGGGAAGGTAAACAGGACATTTTTTTGACAAATGGAGATAGAACAGCAGTGGGAAATATTTAAAATGGTGATCAAGAGAGTTCAGGAGAAATCTATTCCACTAAAAAGAACAAACTAGCCAATAAAGAAACACCATGGATGAATAAAGAGATACGGGTAAAATTTAATCTTAATAAAAATGGCAATAAAAGAGGCAATAGAAGAGAGGATGACAAAAGGGAATACAAAGAAATAAGTCAGAAAAATAATTAGAAAGAAAAGAGGAACTACAAAATTAAATTACCAAGGAATATAAAAACAAATAGTATTCTACAGACATAAATAAGAGAAATCTGGATAGAGATAGAGTTGCTAAGGGATCTACAAGATAAACTCATAGGTAATGACAACGAAATGGCAGAAATATTGTATAGTTACTTTGCCTCAATATTTACCAAGGAGACTAACAAGGTGGGCATGACATTAGAAGCAGAGATCAAAAACCATATAAAGGCATTTAAGATAGAAATGGGAAGACAACTAAACAAACTTAAGAGTGGATAAAACCCCTGGATGGATTGCATCCACGCATATTAAAAGTTAAAGAGATAGCAGATGCTCTATTACATATATATTAAAAATTCAGTAGAAAAGGAGAGTTAAGGACTGGCGGACAACTAATGTTCTATCTCTCTTTTTAAATATAAGTATAAAACAAATACAGGGAACTATAGACCAGTTAGCTTAATGGCAGTTGTAGGCTATATAATGGAATCTTTACTCAAACGAGTAATAGAAATATATCTAGAAACCTAAAATATAATTAAGAGTGGTCAGCAGGAATTTAGGAGAAACTTGTTTACCCAAAGAATGGTGGTATAAATGTGGAATACGCTAGCACAAGGAGTAATTGAGACCATGGCCTAGAAATTCAGTTTGGGGCGCCCAGCTCGCCTGGGCGCCGGAATTACCGCTGCGCGCGGAGCCACTCGCGCCAGCGGGATATTCAGTTTCAGCGCCCCAAGTGGAAGCCGGCCGCTAAACAAGGGTTTCGGCGCCCCGCTTGGGGCGCTGAAACTGAATATCGGTGCGCAAAGTGCCGCAGCGCCATCCGCTGCGGCACGGCAGCCTGCGGTACTGCAGGCCTTCCTCCCACTCTTAAGGGGGAGGTGCCTGCAACAGCGCGATCCCCGCTCGCGAGTGCCGGCAAATGAGCCCTGCACCAAGGAGAAGTGCCGGGCTCTCGGGAAACAGCCGGCAATGCCGCCGGGGGGGGGGGGGGGGGGGGGGGGTGTAGGAGGCCAGGGATGGAGGTGCGGGCAGGCGGCCGCCGAAAAAGCGGCCGGCCGCACCTCCACCTTAACTCGCCCCACTACCGCCACAGGTAGGCCTCTGTGTACCGGTCGCTGTTTGCGGCCGGCGCGGAGGAGGCGGCAGCGACCAAATATGGCCAGCGGGGCGATAGCGGGGCGCTGCGCACACCGATGACGTCATCGGTGGCGGCGCAGCGCTACAGGCTAACGCCACCATTAGCGCCCCGCTAAATATCGCGGTGGTTGTGGCCAGAGGCGCAAAAGCCCTCTTTGGGCGCAAACTGGTGGCGCAGGCCACTGAATTTCTAGGCCAAAGAGTATAGAGGCAATTAAGGGGAAGTTGATAAACACATGAGGGAGAAAGGAATAGAAGGATATGCTGATAGGGTTTGATGAGGAGGCTCGCCGGCATAGACAAGTTGGGACGAATGACATGTTTCTGTGCTGTAGACTCTACGTAACTCTATAAATCAGGCTCCACATTTTACACACTTTGTCAGGAGTTGATCATTCCAACATTGCTAGATTGCAATGCACAACATAGATATCCGGAGTACAAATGTGCATGACTAGTTATCTGTATACTTCACTGAAACTGGCAGCCTTAAACCAATGGCACACTTGTTTATATTATGGAATGCACCCCAAGGGAGAATAGTGCATCTGCCATTGGCTGCATGAGACCTTGTTGACTGCTGACGACTAAACTAACATAAAAGCAGCTACTGCATCATCAATATAGTAACTTTGGTACTACTGCCAAATCTTGCTCTCAGTTATTTTTGCCCAATTCACAAGCAGTAATCTTCAGACCTACTATTCATGTGATGAATTAAAATGATAATGAGAAGGATATATTATTTTTATCTTCTACTCCTTTCTCTCCCTGGTTTTAGTAATGGCAGTGACCCTTGCTGCGATATAGTACTGTGGGTGCAGCCAGTCTTTCCAGTATCTCACCCAACTGGCCAAACTTCATATGTCAGTCGAGATAGGAACTGTCGGCACACTATTCAGCTGTAGGGATATCAGAGTCCAACCTGATTCTGTCCTCACATGATGTCCATGTGAAGCAATCAGTAGCTGGCTTATTTTTCACCTTGCCAGCCAAGGTGTGCCGAGGCCAATTAAAGCATCTCTACCAATGGTCCAAGTTTATCTAATTCAGTATAGATCTTGGATTAAACTTAGGATCTTCCAGATCTACATAGATCATAAACACACTGGGCAATATATAATGACCTTGGAATAGATCTCTCTAACATTTTTTACTATATAAAACAGTCTGGTGTATTATAATATAAGCATCTCTTTGAATAATTACATTTTTGAATTTTATAAACATATCAATTTATCTAGAAGCTCATCAGTAACTTCATAACAATCCCCCTTTATGATCCAAGAACTATAGTAAATAATACTAAGCAGATGTAAAATAAATTACCAGCTTAGCCAAGAATCTATAAAAAATGACAACACAAATGTTGATAGTAGATATCTGGGCCAACCAATGTCAGCTTCTGTTTATTTCTTTTGACCTGCTGCCACTGGCGGATCAATACGAGTGTTTCAGAAATGTGAATGTTTACAGCTGGAATGGTTTACTCTCATTTCATTACAGTATTGAGCCATTTTACACAATACAAAGGAAGCCCGAGACTAGTTAACCCACATCACATAAAGAGGCCAATCCCCAGATTACAATGGGGCTGGTCTATAAAAGTCAACGAGTGCCTCTTGCTCAATCATCTCAAATTTTGATAAAAGCTATCTGAGACACTCCCCGTCTCTGGTCACCAGCACAGAGTGAACAAAGGCAGTGTTTCAGACTCTAACTTCAAATAATTTCAGCGCAATCAAGCATCTGCATTTTTATTGACACCCAATAACGCTCCTTCCACATAGTGCTTTATTTCTTCTCCACTGAGGGGGCAAAACTTCTCGTAATTTTTACATTTACTACAGAAGCATTTTTGGAGGAATTTTCCAAATCATATTTTTTAGTGGTAACAACTGGGAGCATAATGTGGACAACCACTGCAGATGACTGCTTCACACATCATTGCCAGCAGCACTGTCAATATAGTTGAGGCTATTCTTAATATCATGGCCAAGTTATCAAGTCTTCATAACACCATTCATAATGTCATTTGAAGGAATAGAAAAATGTTGAAACAAACGGAGAACCAATAGCATTTCCCGTTCTAAAGCTTATAGCTTATTACTGATACAGGGTATTTCCAGGTCGTTCTTCAAATTGTTTTTCATGAGAAATCTATTTTAAACAAAATTCCATCATTTTTACTTAGTTCTACTTCCAGACACACCTCCACATTTACAACACATAGACTCCTCCGAGAATTTAAGACAATCAGCTGATACCTTAGGTACTTCCACGCAACTTGATTTCACCAACAGCTTGCAAGCATCCCAAGTCGAAAGGCAAACGAGACGTCAGGTGAAAATAAATTGTGAAAGCCTGGTCACTTCAAGAGGTGTCCAGATGAGAGTGAGTAAAGCATCACTTGTTGAGTGAATATAAGCAATACAGAGAGAGAAAACTTGAAACGTTCAAGCAACGAGAGTGTTTTGGAGCAACAAGCAAACACACTGGGATGATCCGAGGCTAATGTTACAAGAATTTCAAAATGTCTCTATCATACTAATGTTATCAGTATTTTATCAGACTTCTGCACTTATCTAAACCAAACAATCGCTGGAACAACAGCTGATAAGCCTACATGGTATGGCAGTTATAGCAATTAAATGTGGCAATAATGGAAGCTTGTGGGAATTTATGAGCTTTACAGTTTACCTCTACCCTGCTTTTCTCTGTCTATAAAGCTGGTTCTTACCTGTACAAGCTGCTCCCACTCCCGAGTCCTTACTCATTATCTATTAACCCCAAGTCAGTAGCAGTTCTGTGGTTTTATGTATTTTATGTTTATCAGTAAGTCTTTGTTTTAAAAATCCAGTTTGCAAAATCACAGCCAAGCCCAATCCTGTCCTCACCCAATGAGCACTTTACAGCAGGGTCATTGGGCAGCAAGTTCAGTGGAAACCCCTTCCAGCCCAGAGATACTATAAACAATGGCATTATCCCAGTGGCAGACTGACTGAGATCAGGTAACTCAGCACAGACTGGGGTTAAAACCGGCAACTTCCCTAGTCTGCACAGTTTAGTAATACATTTACCAACTGACCCAATAGCATATAATTAATGCAGATCTTAAAAGAGTTAATTAATACAACAAAGTGTTTTTATTTGGAATCTTCATATGATTGGCACATTTTGTATTACAGAAGTGCCCTTCCGTACTACAGGTTGACTATCCCTTATCCGAAAACCTTGGGACCAGCTGTGTTTCGGTTTTCGGATTTCAGAAGGTATTATTTCAGACTGGGAAACTCTGAACATTAAATTAATTTGGTAATTAGTATTTGTATTTAATATAAATTTTTAAAGTTCAGGCTACCTCTTGCGACTGTTCCGTGTCTCATTCCCCTTCCTGCTTCTCTGAATTCCTTGACTTAGCGGGGGTCTGGGGCTCGACTGCCGCCGCCAGTTGTGGGAAAGCCGAATATCGGCTGACTCCTACGCTAAGCTGGCCCGCAAATCAGGCCGGGGGGGGGGGGGGGGGGGGGGAAGAGAAAAGAATATCGGAAGGGCCGCTGCAGCTATCGGACAGGCCGCTGTATTGTTGAGTTCACTCTCCCGGTACCTCCTTCACACTGCCCGGCTCGGCCTGCAATCTCCTACCCAGGAGGGAACTCTGTGACCCTCTGCCCTGCTCACAGGGAAAGACAGAGCTCCCTCAGTCACACTTAACGTCGAGAGCGAAGGCCGGCGTGTCGACAATCTGCAGGAATTCTTGTTCTGGGCCCCAGAGGACCACTCCTGCCATGTTTTGCGCCACTCGGGTCATGTCGTGCGCACGACTTATGCTGAACGAAAAAACTTTCGGTTTTCAGAGGTTTTCGGAAGTTCGGATAAAGGATAGTCTACCTGTATATCAAACCCTTCAAATGAGATCACTAAATTCTACAGAGCTACCTATTCACAGCTATTAAAATGTTTGCTTTATGACACCAGATCATGGATACATCATAATTACTGTGTACGTTAGATTACACTTCCTTTATTGCGTGTACTCCAGATGTGCAGTGTCAGTACTACTAAATACAGTCAAAAGATAAAAGTGTTTCTGCAGAAATCATCCAACATTATTTCACTTAAATTTGAAAATTATAAAGGTAATGTGACAGTTTTTCAACCCTGCGCAGTCTTGGGTTGGCACAGGCCCCCAACAGCAAGTCTCAGACCATCAACTGTGATTAATAAGTAGGTGCCAAGTATAGAGACCAACTACAGGGATGGGCTGGGAGGGGGGAAGGAGGGGAGAAACTACCCCACTGCCACCTATGTGACACAAGCACAAGGAACCACAACCTGATTTTGTACAGTACCTTTAATGGAAGGAAACATTCCAAGGTGCTTCACACAAGGTGGGGACATTTATAGGGAGTTCCACACAGCAGGGCTTTTACAAGTTCAGATACCTACTTGGGTTCAGTGACGACTTCTTCAAGCAATCGAAGCGTCTTACTTTTTTGGGAGTTGACCCAGACTGGCTTGTATCTCCTTGTATAATAGCATAACCCAGGGATAGAACACCATCCCCGTGCGATTTTGACAGGATTCTCTTGTCTTTCATGCTACGCTATCCCACTTCTGTAGATGTTCTTGCTTAATTTAAACAGAATAGCCCCTCTGCCTTTTCTGGGGGATTTTTGCTTCAGCAGCTTCTCTGTTGCGAAAGCTAGACTGCCATTTAGATATCTGTAACTCTGCTTTATTCCTGACTCTTCAGAGTCAGAAATAGATCAAAACCTGTCCAACACCATGGGTGAGAGATACATATTGATGGAGCCAAGCTATCCAATTACTTATTATTTGCAGTCTATGAGAAATCCTCAACGCTAGCTCATTAGCATTTTAACTACCTACCGCCTCAGAACCCCCCTCCCACTTCCTGTTCTTTTCTTTATATACTTATGGGAATACATTGCTTTTAAAACAGCATTTAAAGTAACTCTTTATATTTTAACAGATTTTTGACAAAAAAGTCAAAAGATTTCAAATTGCGACAAGGAGCAAGGTTCTACCACCAACTGTGTGGAAAAGGCCGGAATCAGAGGAACAGTGTCCGGGGAGGGGAAATAGGGCTGAAGTATAGGGCAAGGCCATGGAGGAATTTGAATAGAAGTACAGAGATTTTTACTTTATTGCTTTGGGAGAATTGAGTGGCAATGTAAGTCAGCAAGAACGAGGTGATGGGTAAGTGGGACTTAGTGTGGGATAGGATGCATGCAGTAGAAGTTTGGGCAAGTTGGACTTTACAATGGGTTGAGGATGGGAGGATAGCAAGGAGAGCATTACAGTAGTTGAGTCTAGGGGTGACAAAGGCAGGGATAAGGTTTTCAGTGGCAGAAGTAGGGGCAAAGGCAGGCAATGTTGCAGAGATGGAAATAAGCAGTCTGAGTAAAAGACATGATGCGCTGTTTAAAGCTCAAGGTCAAACAGGACACAAAGGATGCAAATGGCCTGCTTCAGCCTGAGACAGTGATCGGGAGGAAGATGGAGTCAGTGGCAAAACAGTACTTTGTGACGGGGACTGATAATGATAGCTTCAGTCTTCCGCATGGTGAGCTGAAGGAAGTTATGACGCATCCAAGACAATGTCAAACTGGAAATCTGATAGCACAGCGGCAGTTGAGGGGGTCAAGAGAGGTGGTGGAGAGGTAACATGAGGTGTTATTCGCATACTTGAAAGCTGAACCATGCCTGTGGATGATGTTGCCGAGAGACAGTATATCAAGATAAAAAGGAGGGGGCCCAAGGATAGATTCCTGGGGGAGTCTGATGTTTTTCCTCTCCTCAACATGGGACTAGCAGAGGTACAGAATGAACACAGTTGTGGCTAGTAGAGATGCTTTAAAGTAAATGCATTAAAAGGGTTACTGGCTACAATGCCGCCTGTCTGAGTTATTAGGGAGAGGTGCCAAACAGAAGGCAGGTGCTTCTCTACATGGAAAGGAGGTGGATTTTTGAAAAAATCACTACGTTTAATTGCTCAAACACTTTCACATGCCTTCTATCATCCACTTATAGCGCTGTCAAAGTTGAAGAACAAGCTGAGGAAAACCAAGGATGTTTGGATGAATGTGAACTTTGGCTCAAAATATCCTGTTATTTAAAAAAGAGACAAAAACCCAATAAATAACCAAGGAGTGATATTTAGCAGATTGCTACCACTTCCAAACAAGTGCAACACCGTTTCATAAGTCACAGCAAATATCTTTGCAACTGCATGTTGTGGGTTGGAAGGTATCCAGCAACAGTTAGTTAGGTAGCTTATCATAGAATGACACAGCACAGCAGGAGGGCATTTGGCCCATCGCCTGCGCTGGCTCTTTGGTAGAGCTATCCAATTAGTCCCACTCCCCCGCTCTTTCCCCATAGCACTGCAAATTTTTCCCTATCAAGTAGATATCCAATTCGCTTTTGAAAGTTAATATTGAATCTGCTTCCACTGCCCTTTCAGTGCATTCCAGATCATAACACGCTGTGTAAAAAAATCCTCATCTCCCCTCTGCATCCTGTTTCCAGACAGTGTAGCAATTTGTTGGGTTTTTTTTTTACACACTAGATTTCCCCTCACTCATCCCTCGAGAAACACTGCATTTAGAAAATATAAATCCTGAAGGTTTGAACATTTCCAAATACTAGTGTCTTTTTTGATCCTTTATATTGCCCCAAATTTTAAATATTGAACATGGTAAGGTCTGAGGCAGTGAGAAGTATATATATATTACTTGCTCTGTTCAAACTTAAACGAGCCTTAAATAAGAATGTACAGTAACAGGTGCAATAGAGTCAGTATACTGCTAATCCAGCTGATCAATCTGATACAGTACAGTTTATTACACTGAACTTTTACAATGGGTGATCAAGGATATGTTATCAAAGTGCAACGCCCTGTAATACTGCCATGTGAGCAATAATTCCTATCAAATGTCAACCATTAGACAGCCACACGTAAACAAACAAGTTAATCTTTTCAAAAAGTCTGGATTTCTAAAAAGGAAATTGCTGCAATCTTGCTGTAAAATGGCTCAATAAAATAAATGCAGCTGAATCAGCTTAATTAATTCAAACTAACTTAATATAATGTTTGCCATGTAATAGTAGGATCACAACAACTTTTATTCATTATGGATCTTTTACCCAGAATGCTAAAAATGCTACAACAGGGGCTGTTCTTCATTATGCATTGCGAGATTAACATTTTTGATTTTACTGGAAACTGGGTGGCGCCTAGGATTAAAGCATCACCCCTTTCACTCCTGTGGCCAGATTAAAACAATTGATTTCATCTCTCTTCTGGCTAGTTAAATGCATTTGGGCAGTCCCCACTTAGTGCTAGATTCACAGAATAAAACTGCCCTCATATTCAACATAACCAGCATTCATTTGACAAAATCAGAACAGAAAAACAAATAGCAAGAGAAACTGAATGCTGGTACAGTAAAAACAGCCCGAGGGGGGCTGGGGCATTCGCTGTTGAGGCTCACTGTTCATTTATAAGCCAACGTTCCAACTGTATACATTAAATACTGTCATACGCAATGGGTTGGCCGAAGGTTAAAGGCTGCTTATATCTAGACTCACATACAGTAGTGCATATATACATGTGCGCATGCACACTGGGGTGCGTTACGTGTACAAAGCTTGGTAAACCAGTCACAAGATGCTGTAAAGCCGTGCCTTTCCAAGTTTGTTTTACAGTACAGGGCAGTACTGTATCTATGCCCTTGATCACAGAGGTAATATTACTGAGTTGAGATCATTGTAGGTTTAATAAAAAAATAAAGCACCTACAACTTTATCAACTGATAAGGAAAGGGGCTGTCTGAAAATAAAGTAATAAAGCTATTTTATTGCCACTGTGATAATTCAGCTGTATAGAACAGTGTCTGTTATTTTTACCAAAATGGTTTTATTGCAAAATTGTGGGGGGTTTTAAATGAAAGACGTAGAGGGAAATTATATTGGGAAGCTCGAACCAAGGCTACTGGCTACATGATTACCCGCTGGATTTTATGTTTTTGCTGTGACATGAAATAACTGGAAGTGTGTGCTCACACAGGAACATCCCAAAAGGTGGTAGAACTCATGCTGGAAAGTAAAAATCAAAGATCAGACATGTACGGCAAAAGGGCCCAATTTTTAATCTGCATGGCTACTTTTACAACAAAACGTGCTTCAATGGTTCTACAGTTGCTTAAACATGCGTTTTAAACCAATATTAAGTGTTAGGGTATTTTTGTTTTTCACCATACACAAAAAAAGTAGTTGCACTTTTGGCACCAACCTTTAATTGAGTGAGAGAGCACTCCTAGCGTTTTGCCAATGCTGCTCTGTGAATACACACTAGGAACTAAATGACTACCACTGACTTTCACCTCTTACCGTGGGAAAAGGCCAAACCTCCACTGACTGCCTCCCCCAATGGGGCTGCATGAGTCTGATAACTCTTTATGAGGAATCAGGCATAAACCCACATCCTTCCGCTCTGTGGTGCAGCGTCCTAGAATATTAATACAGCAGGTGATTCAACCGCAGTGTTAACGTGAAAAAATGTCATATCGGAAGAGGTACAGTTATTTGAAATCCTGGCTAAAACCTAATGAAGTCAGCCCACACTGCTGGGTCTCAGTGGATAAATGTGCCACACAACTGGTACAGTAATTATGGAATTCATTAAAATATTAATTGAATAATCACCTACTTATCTCATCTACCTGGTTGTTCCTGGCCTTCCAAGAAATAACACAGTCAGTTTTTACGTTCCCTGAAAGCTTACTCTCATTCTATTTTCCCCCTCTTAAGCTTCTATAGATATGTGAAGAGAAAAGGATTGGTGAAGTCAAGCATCGGTCCCGTGCAGTCAGAATCAGGGGAATTTATAATGGGGAACAAAGAAATGACAGACCAATTAAATACATACTTTGGTTCTGTCTTCACAAAGGAGGACACAGATAACCTCCCAGAGATGTCGGGGAACATAGGGTCTAATGAAAGGGTGGAACTGAAAGAAATCAATATTTGTAGGGAAATGGAGTTGGGGAAATTGACGGCATTGAAGGCTGATAAATCCCCAATAATCTACATCCTAGGGTACTTAAGGAAGTGGCCGCAGAAATAGTAGATGCATTGCTGGTCATCTTCCAAAAGTCTGTAGACTCTGGAACAGTTCCCATGGATTGGAGGATAGCTAATGTAACCCCACTATTCAAAAAAGGTGGTAGAGAGAAAACAGGGAATTATAGACTGGTAAGCCTGACATCGGTAGTGGGGAAAGTGCTCAAGTCCATTATAAAAGATGTAATAGCAGAGCACTTGGAAAACAGCAACAGGATCGGACAAAGTCAACATGGATTTACAAAAGGTAAATCATGCTCGACTAATCTATTGGAATTTTTTGAGGATGTGAATAGATAAGGGAGAACCAGTGGATGTGGTGTATTTGGACTTTCAGAAGGCTTTCGATAAGGTCCTGCATAAGAGATTAGCATGCAAAGTTAAAGCACATGGGATTGGGGGTAAGGTACTGACTTGGATAGAAAACTGGTTGGCAGACAGGAAGCAAAGAGTTGGAATAAACGGGTCTTTTGCCGTGTGGCAGGCAGTGACTAGTGGGGTACCGCAGGGATCGGTGCTAGGATCCCAGCTATTCACAATATATATTAATGATCTAGACGAGGGAACTAGATGTAATATCTCCAAGTTTGCAGACGACACAAAGCTGGGTGGGCGTGTGTGCTGTGAGGAGGATGCAGAGAAACTCCAGTATGATTTGGACAGGTTGGGTGATTGGGCAGATGCATGATAATGTGGATAAATGCGAGGTTATCCACTTTGGTGGCAAAAACAGGAAGACAGATTATCTGAACGACAATAGATTGGGAAAAGGGGAAGTGCAACGAGACCTGGGTGTCCTTGTGCACCAGTCGCTGAAGGTAAGCATGCAGGTGCAGCAGGCGATTAAGGCGGCAAATGGTATGTTGGCCTTCATAGCGAGAGGATTCGAGTACAGGAGCAAGGATGTCTTGCTGCAGTTGTACAGGGCCTTGGTGAGACCACACCTTGAGTATTGTGTGCAGTTTTGGTCGCCTTACCTGAGGAAGGATGTTCTTGCCATGGAGAGAGTGCAGCAAAGATTCACCAGACTGATACCTGGGATGGCAGGAATAATGTATGGAGAGAGATTGGGTCAATTAGGCTTATATTCGCTGGAGTTTAGAAGAATGAGAGGGGATCTCATTGAAACTTATAAAATTCTAACAGGACTAGACAGACAGACTAGATGCAGGAATGATGTTCCCGTTGGCGGGGGAGTCCAGAACCAGGGGTCACAGTCTAAGGATAAGGGGTAAGCCATTTAGGACAGAGATGAGGAGGAATTTCTTCACCCAGAGAGTGGTGAACCTGTGGAATTCTCTACCACAGAAGGCAGTTGAGGCCAATTCATTAAATATATTCAAGGAGGAGTTAGATATATTTCTTAAGGCTAAAGGGATCAAGGGATATGGGGAAAAAGCAGGGACAGGGTACTGAATTTGGATGATCAGCCATGATCTCATTAAATGGCGGAGCAGGCTCGAGGGGCCGAATGGCCTACTCCTGCTCCTATCTTCTATGTTTCTATGTTTGGTTGCAAAGCATTTTAGAATGATCAGAGAACGTGAAAAGCACTATATAAATGCAAGTTCTTTCTTTATCCAATTTGCCAATCTTAGTTTTGTATTGGGGTCTCCCCTCCCCCCACCCACCCCAGTCTTGTTCCCACAGAAAACAGCTATCTGTTGTAGCTACTTTTAAATTGCTCTTTTAATTTGGATTCTGGCATCCCTGCATCTTTGAGTGGTTCTTCGTAAGGATGGTGTTAAACCTTGTTTTGGTAGTCCGGCTCCAGACTTGTGTACCCAGTTTCAGCTGCATCTACAGCTTGGCCATCACTATGGAAAACAGATTTAACATAAATAGTCGGAGCTTGCTCCAGATGGCTGGCTCCCTGAACCAATTAGAAGATGAACATACAAAGTTCTGTCTGTTTAAGTCGAAAGCAAAAGCACTCTGCACGGCAACTAACTGATGCTGCATTCGAATGAAAGAGGCAACAGATAAAGGGGCAGTAATTCCTCCCCAAACGCGTGAGTACGGAAGGGGTACTCACGCGTCTGGCCGGAGGAAATGCCGGTTTTCAGCATGCACAGTGCATGCGCTGAAAACCGGCATTTCCTCTCCTCTAACCCAAGAGGTGAAGAGGCTAGCGTGTGCGCTGTAGGGGGCAGCGCGTGCGTCTTGGATTTCCTCTGTTTTGGGGGATTTGCGCATGTGTAAAGGCCTCCGGTCTTTACGCTTGTAAAAAGCACACGTAAGTATTTTTTTTTTTTTAACAGGTAAGTGGTGTTTTAGTGCAATTTAGAATTTTTTTCCCCCACAGGTTTATTATTTTAAAGAATCTACAATAAGGTAAGTTTAGTTTTAGACCCTTTTTATTAAAAATTTATTTTTCTCAAAAAAAAATTATTGTTTAAATTATTTTTTTAAACTTATTTATACTTAATTTAATGATTGGGATGTTTTTTAAATTTTTATTTCAAGTTTAAAGTGTGTTTTGGGCCCCCATAGTTTTCATGAGTTTGACAGCTCTTACTGTCAAACTCATGAATGAGTTTCCCCTCCCCTGATTGGCTGCACAGTGCTCACCTGATCCCAGCCGGCACATCGCACTAACTACGCTGCTGGATCAGGTTAGCACAGCGCGCCGACAGCTGAACCGGGCCTGTGAAAGGAAATGCAAGCAGGCCCTGGCTTCAGATGTCGGCGTGCAGGGTGAGTGCAGATCGGGGGCTTGCACGCGCGGCAAGCCCCCGATCTAATTTCAGGGCCAAAATTTCAGCAGCTGAGGCAGAGGAACAAAACCTACAACATATGCATCAGCACCTTTCAAAACCAAAGTTAATTGGAAACTCAATAAAACAATATTGAACTTCCAAAAATGGTTTACAATTAACTACAACTACTATATACTAGAAAACAAAATTATTTTATTGTGCGATAAAGTACTGAAAATGTTTTTAAAAATGTTTTTGCGTGTGTATAACAGGAGATAAAGGGTATTGTTGTAGTCAGAACAAGGCCTTACATAGAGCAAAAAAGAAAATTAAAGAAAAAGTGTGGTGGAGCACCTATCCATGTCACCCTACTGCACAATGCTTCTGTAAAACAGGAGTACCCAAGGTCTTCATTGGCCACTTTGGTGCATATAATGGAGCCTAGCAGGCCATGTTTAAAGTTTAAATGAATGTTCCTATTAAATTGTAGATAGGTCAAGCTGCAGATACCAAAAGATCTTAACATAAGAGGAGCAGGAGTAGGCCAGTCGGCCCCTCGAGCCTGCTCCGCCATTCAATCAAATAATGGCTGATCTTCTACCTCAGCTCCACTTTCCTGCACTATCCCCATATCCCTCGATTCCCTTAATATCCAAAAATCTATCGATCTCTGCCTTGAATATACTCAACGACTGAGCCGCCACAGCCCTCTGGGGTAGAGAATTCCAAAGATTCACCTCCCTCTGAGTGAAGAAATTTCTCCTCATCTCAGTCCTAAATGGCCGACCCCTTATCCTGAGACTGACCCCTGGTTCTAGACTCCCCAGCCAGGGGAAACAACCTCCCTGCATCTACCCTGTCAAACCCTGTAAGAATTTTGTATGTTTCAATGAGATCACCTCTTATTCTTCTAAACTCTAGCGAATATAGGCCTAGTCTCTTCAATCTCTCCTCATTGGACAATTCCCCCCAACCCAGGAACCAGTCTGGTGAACATTCATTGCATTCCCTCTATGGCAAGTATATTCTTCCTTAGGTAAGGAGATCAAAACTGTACACAATACTCCAGGTGTGATCTCACCTATATAATTGCAGTAAGACGTCTTTACTCTTATACTCAAATCCTCTCGCAATAAAGGTCAACATACCTTTTGCTTTCTTAATTGCTTGCTGTACCTGCATGTTAGCTTTCAGTGATTCGTATACAAGGACACCCAGGTCCCTCTGAACATCAACAATGCCCAATCTCTCACCATTTAAAAAATTCTCAGATTTTCTATTTTTCCTACCAAAGTGGATAACGTCACATTTCTCCACAATGCATTGATGTTACAATTTAAATAAAAGAAAGAATTTGCATTTATATAACTCCTTTCACGGCCTCAGGATTTCCCAAAGCACTTCACAGCCAATGAAGTACTTTTTGAAGTGTAGTCGCTGCTGTAATGTACGGAAACATGGCAGCTAATTTGTGCACAGCAAGGTCCCACAAACAGCAATTAGATAAGTGACGAGATAATCTGATTGCCCAGGCTCACAGGCTACATTTTGGATACCCTTGCTGTAAAGATATAAAATCCTTCCGCTTTCTTCTCCATGTCCTTCATGCAAACATCGGAACAGAACTTGGCTCTTTAAATTGCTCATTTTCCATTAAACACTGTAATCAGCAGATTCTGTAAACACACAATAATAAAACTCTGGCATATTGCAAACTGCATATATCTGATGAACTGATTATATTGGTGTGGTAGGATTTTTCTGGAAACTGGACCAATTTAGTTTCTTTGAGACTTTATACCCCACCAGTTGATTTTACAAGGCTGCTTGTACTTTGAACTTGTATCATTTTTACATTAAAATTACACAGCTGATTTGTTTCAATAAAAGATATCACACTTCAACAATCTGCAAGTGTATAAATTATTTTATGATGTAGCAAGTTATTGAAAAGCAAAAAGCACACTCATTAGCACTACTGATAAGTGATAAGGAGAACTCAGGAACATTGTTATTATGGATCTTATCAAGCAGTGGTACAATATTAACTAGGGTGATTCATCTGTTAGCTAGAGGGCCAAAAAATATTAACCCTTTCACTTCACATTTGTACTTTGCATTTTTCAAAATAGGTTTATTGCCTGATGCATATCAAATGTGCTGAACACAATCTACCATCCATCACCCCTGTGCTCGCTGACCTACATTGGCTCCCAGTCTGACAATGCCTCGATGTGTGCTACCATGAAGGAATTTAAATACAAAGATAATGTTAAAATTGAGGCGTTGAGGGGACTGGGAGCCCATGTGGGTCAGCAAGGTCAGGGGTGAATGGTGAGCAGGACTTTGTGTGGAATATAAGGGTGGCAGAGCTTTGGATGAGCTGACATTTACAGAGGTGGCTCTGAAATGGAGACTTCTTCAAACAGTGTCCGTTACAGAAATATGCATGATATGTAATTAAAAAGATAGAAAAAGTGAAATTACTCAATTCCTTACATTTCGTCTTCCTCCTAAAATCTAAATGCTTTAATAATCAAGCTTTGTGCCACCTAATCATTACTTCCAGTTACCTCATCTTCTCTACTTTTTAAAAAAAACCTTGCTGGTGCTGTGTAGCCTGTAGTTGTTATGAAAAACTTTGGTAGTGAATGATGGCCCAGGTGGTTAGAGCACAGTGCATGGGGCTTTAGATTCCCTCACCCCACCAAATAAAATAAGAGCAGCAAGAACAGAGGGAAAAGATTTATATCCTTAAAAATACACATCCCTTGGCAGCTTACCAGCTCTCACACCTGGCAGCTATCTTTTGCCCTGCCAGTACACTTTACACCTAATCTCAGCCTATTACCATCTCGTCTAGCTTCTAATCTCTTTTACTTCTTCTTTTTCTTTTATTCTTTTGTCCGATCGCAGCCCTGCCTTCGATCTAGTTTCTTTTCTTTCCAGTTTTGAAGAAGGGTTCGACCCGAAACGTCAACTCAAATTTCTCTCCACGGATGTTGCCTGACCTGCTGAGTTTTTCCAGCATTTTCTGTTGTTATTTCCAAAAAACAGTATGTTGATTCACAAAAAAAAAATGGGGGGGGGGATGCCTGTGACACTGACACAGTTTGCACTGATGGTGGCAGAGAACATTCTGTACAGCTGAGGGAGCACAGATACAAAGAGAGCATGGGGTAGTGCAAATGTAATGTAAGACGACGACAGGGGAAAATTGCAACAAAAAAACAGGATACAATTTTTTTTCAATATCCCAGGACTGGTAAATGTGGAGTGACTTAAAGAGCATCTTCAAGGCACAAAAAAAAATTGAATACCCCCTATTTTTAAAAGTGCAAAACATCTCAATGAGTGGTCTTGACAGGAAAAGGTGTGTTTAACAGAATTACACAATATGTCTGGACTATGGAGCTAAAACATCACGTGACTGCTGACAAAATATTAGAAAGGACTTTAACTGACCCACCTAACACAACAATAGCATTTTATTCTTGTAACCTCAGACACTCTTACATGCCCATGTATTCCTATTTACTTGATTTCTGCTATCCTGTTCATAATCCTGCACTGGCTTTACATAAGAACATAAGAATTAGGAGCAGGAGTAGGCCATTCGGCCCCTCGAGCCTGCTCCGCCATTCAATAAGATCATGGCTGATCTTCGACCTCAACTCCACTTTCCCGTCCGATCGCCATATCCCTTGATACCACCGGAGTCCAAAAATCTATCGATCTCTGTCTTGAATATACTCAATGACTCGGCATTCACAGCCCTTTTGGGTAGAGAATTCCAAAGATTCACAACCTTCCGAGTGAAAAAATTCCTCCTCATCTCAGTCTTAAATGGCCGACCCCTTATCCTGAGACTGTGTCCCCTAAATCTAGACTCTCCAGCCAGGGGAAAGAACTTCTCAGCATCTATCCGGTCAATCTCCCTCAATATCATATGTTTCAATGAGATCCCCTCTCATTCTTCTAAACTCCAGAGAGTGTAGACCCAATCTACTCAATCTCTCCTCATAGGTCAACCCCATCATTCCAGGGATCAATCTAGTCAATATGGCGGCATAGATGCCTCTGTAGGCAAGGACCACCACCTCAAGGCGGTAGGATTTCCTGTCGCGGGGGCAAAGTGCTACTAACAGTAAGCTTAAATGACTGGCAGTGGATGCTGTCAGGCCCACCACTTTATTCTGCTGTGAAATCTCACCTGATCAACTCATGATGTGGTGGGGCAGAGGGGAGGAGAGGGAGGGAGAGATAAGGGGTCTTGTGGTCAAGCTGGCTCTAAAATGATCTGAAATGGCAATAGATTGGGAGAAGGGGAAGTGCAACGAGACCTGGGTGTTCTTGTGCACCAGTCGCTGAAGGTAAGCATGCAGGTGCAACAGGCGGTTAAGAAGGCAAATGGTATGTTGGCCTTCATAGCGAGAGGGTTTGAGTACAGGAACAAGGATGTCTTGCTGCAGTTGTACAGGGCCTTGTGAGACCACATCTTGAGTATTGTGTGCAGTTTTGGTTGCCTTATCTGAGGAAGGATGTTCTTGCCATGGAGGGAGTTCAGCGAAGATTCACCAGGCTGATACCTGGGATGGCAGGAATGACGTATGAGGAGAGATTGGGATGATTGAGCTTGTACTCGCTGGAGTTTAGATGAGGGGATCTCATTGAAACTTATAAAATTCTGGCAGGACTGGACAGACTAGATGCAGGAAGGATGTTCCCAATGGCGGGGGAGTCCAGAACCAGGGGTCACAGTCTAAGGATAAGGGGTAAGCCATTTAGGACTGAGATGAGGACGAATTTCTTCACCCAGAGAGTGGTGAACCTGTGGAATTCTCTTCCACAGAAGGCAGTTGAGGCCAATTCATTAAATATATTCAAGAAGGAGTTAGATATATTTCTTAAGGCTAAAGGGATCAAGGGGTATGGGGAGAAAGCAGGGACAGGGTACTGAACCTGGATGATCAGCCATGATCGCATTGAATGGCGGAGCAGGCTCGAGGGGCCGAATGGCCTACTCCTGCTCCTATCTTCTATGTTTCGAAAACAACATGACTGGTGTTGGGAAATTAGAGCCACTGATTCTTTGTGACAGACTAGTTACAGTAATCCAATACCTGAGCCAGCCAAGTTCATTGATGGGACTTGAAGGGATAGAACTGTTACTTGGGGTTGTAATTTTTCCTACATGACTCCAGATATCACTGCAGGCTTTTGCTGGACCAACAGCAGGAGGTTTACCAGTGGTCTGTGCTAGGACACCATGATCTGTGCTGGGAATCTGTGTTTGTAGTTGTTTAAGCCCCAGCATTACCCTAATACAACCTTGAGAGTTCTTGAGCCTTGGATTTAATTTTCTGGGCTGAATTAAGCAGGTTGTATCCCTACAGGGAGAAAGTGTGGATTACATATCAGGCAAACGGAAACTCTACTCGTGCAGATTCCGCAGTAGTTTTGTTTGTCGTCTCTTAAGAATGGCGCATCAAACACTTGGGACATTTATTACTGTTCCTACATGGTCATGAAGTCAAAATCTTGGAATTCCACACCTAACAGCCTTGAGGGAGGACCGTTGCCACAAGGCCTGTAACAGTTCAAAGAGAAGGCCCACTGTCACCTTCTCAAGACAACGAGACAATAAATGTCACCAACCGTATCTCAAAAGCAAATAAAAAAAATATACAAAAATGGATCTAGGAAAAGTAAACCTCAATATTTATGTGATTTGTACTTTTACTTATAATACTGTCCATATTCTTCTGTACCTAAATTACAACATCTATTGTGTGACTCACACTATGCAGACACAAGACCTCAAGAATGACCCGCCTCCTGTCTCTCTCACTGGCACTGCTCATGGGGAAAACTGAACCATTCCTGTCCTTTCATGACCTTGCTCAGGTTTCCTTCCAATTACTGATATTCATTTCACTGCTGTTTTATTCCTTTGTCACAGCATTCTGTGCTCACTTATTTAAGTCTCCTGTATTGCCTTGTTTTTCCTAATTATGATGGATATATTGTATCACCAACCGTGATAGTTCCTAAGTAAAGCCTCCCTCTCAGACACCACAGATGTCATAGTGGTAGACTAAAAGGAGAAGCAAACTCTGGGGTAGGGAGGGGCAGGAGTTATGTTCTGTGAATATTTGTCACCTGTGTGTGTTTTATATATTTTGACTTTTTAAAACAACATTTTGAAATAATGGGAATTTAATTCCCTTCATGCTCCAGTTCCTAAATCATCCAAAATCGTAAAGACTCTGGTGAAGTCAGTGAAAGGGATGTGATGTGTGTACTTATGTCGGTGTGTATTGTTTTAACACTGAATAAGCTCTTTTTCCTCCGCCTTTGCCAAGATTGAACCGTCAGCAATAGAAGCACACGAGCTACAAGTGAAATCCTTTTAACTGGCTTTACCAGAGCCTGTCACTTGTATTGCTTGATTTAGCAATTCCCCCTTATCTGAGCTCTTAAACGTGATGGGGTAGAGATTTCACTTTGGGTGCAAATTGCACTCAAAATTACACTGGTTTTGCGAAGTGAAGTTATGGTTCAGGTTTCCGCTTAAATCCATTTGCATAATTGCAAAGTAAAATCTTCCATAAGCCAGTGCAATCGGGCAGCGTTTTACAATGCAACCGTTTGTTCCCCCTTGCATTAAAAAATATTCCTTAATGTATTTAAGAGTGGTAAACTGGCGCAATTTTAGTAAGTGTGTCTAGTTCACCACCTGAGAGTAACCGGATTTTAAATAACTGAAAATGACTTAAAAAAGATACAAAATCAATTTATTAGCTACACTGGTATACACTAGTCAGTTTCCTAATAAATTAAATATTTTAATACTTAAAAAACTTTTAAAAAGGTGCCTACTAGTGCCTCTGCGCTAAAACCCCCAGCTTACTTTGAACAGCCTTCTCGAAGGGCCGCAACGGGCACAATTAGCGGAAACTCGCCCTGGTGATAAATTCAATCTGGGTCGTGGCCAGTTTTGTGGGCATAGAGTCACACAGCACAGAAAGAGGCCCTTCGGCCCATCGTGTCCGTGTCGGCCATCAAGCCCTGTCTATTCTAATCCCATTTTCCAGCACTTGGCCCGTAGCCTTGTATGCTATGGCATTTCAAGTGCTCATCTGAATGCTTCTTGAATGTTGTGAGGGTTCCTGCCTCTACCACCCTTTCAGGCAGTGAGTTCCAGATTCCAACCACCCTCTGGGTGAAAAAGTTTTCCCTCAAATCCCCTCTAAACCTCCTGCCCCTTACCTTGAAACTATGCCCCCTGGTTATTGACCCCTCTACTAAAGGGGAAAAGTTCCTTTCTATCTACCCTATCTATGCCCCTCAATTTTGTACACCTCATTCAAGTCCCCCCTCAGCCTTCTCTGCTCCAAGGAAACCAACCCCAGCCTGTCCAGTCTCTCCTCATAGCTGAAACGCTCCAGCCCAGGTAACATCCTGGTGAATCTCCTCTGCACCCTCTCCAATGCAATCACATCCCTCCTATAGTGTGGTGACCAGAACTGCACACAGTATTCCAGCTGTGGCCTAACTAGCGTTTTGTACAGCTCCATCATAAACTCCCTGCTCTTGTAATCAATGCCTCGGCTAATGAAGGCAAGTATCCCATATGCCTTTTTAGCCACCTTATCTACCTGTCCTGCTGTCTTCAGGGATCTCTATACGTGCACACCAAGGTCCCTCTGATCCTCTGTCCTTCCTAGGGTCCTACCATTCATTGTGTATTCCCTTGCCTTGTTAGTCCTCCCAAAATGCATCACCTCACACTTTACAGGGTTAAATTCCATTTGCCACTGTTCTGCCCATCTAACCAACCCATCTACATCGTCCTGTAGCCTGAGGCTTCCCTCCTCGCTATTTACCACTCCACCAATTTTCGTGTCATCTGCGAATTTACTGATCATACCTCCTACAGTCATATCTGAAGCATTAATGTACAGTACAAACAGCAAAGGACCCAGCACCGATCCCTGCGGTACACCACTGGACACAGGCTTCCAGTCACAAAAACAACCTTCGACCATCACCCTCTGCCTCCTGCCACTAAGCCAATTTTGGATCCAATGTGCCAAATTGCCCTGGATCCCATGGGCTCTTACCTTCTTGACCAGTCTCCCATGTGGGACTTTGTCAAAAGCCTTACTGAAGTCCATGTAGCATTGCTGGTAAAGGAGGGGATTAATGCAATGGAAAGGAAGGATATTAACTCGGATGAAACGGAATCTGTATGGGTAGAAATGAGAAATAGCAAGGGGAGGAAAACGTTAGTGGGTGTGATATATAGGCCTCCAAATAGTAATATGGAGGTGAGGGAAGGCATAAAAAGGGAAATTAGAGAAGCGTGCGATAAGAGCACAGCTGTCATCATGGGTGACTTTAATTTACATATTGATTGGACTACCCAAATTAGTAAAAATTCTGAGGAGGAGGAATTCCTGGAATGTTTTCGGGACGGTTATCTGGACCAATATGTCGAGGAGCCGACTCGAGATCAGGCCATTTTAGACTGGGTATTGTGCAATGAGAAGGGACTTATCAACAATCTTCTTGTACGAGGCCCCTTGGGTCAGAGCGATCATAATATGATCGAGCTCTCAGTCGAGATGGAGAGTGAGGAAATTGAATCAGAGACTAAGGTCCAGAACTTAAATAAAGGGAATTACGAGGGTATGAGACGGGAATTGGGTAAGATTGATTGGGTGGTGTTTCTGGGGGGATTGACAGTGGATAGACAATGGCAAGCATTCAAAGATAGAATGGAAGAATTCCAGAACATGTTTATACCGGTTTGGCATAAAAATAAACCTAAAAAGGTGGCTCAACCGTGGATAACGAGGGAAATTAGGGACAGCATAAAATCAAAAAAAAGGGCATATCAACTGGCAAAAAAAAGCACCAGACCGGAAGATTGGGGGCAGTACAGGATACAGCAAAAGAGGACAAAGGGATTAATCAGGAAGGGGAAAATAGAATACGAAAGTAAACTTGCAGCAAACATAAAGACAGACTGCAAAAGCTTTTATCGGTATATCAGGAGGAAAAGACTGGTAAAATCCCAAGTCGGTCCCTTGCAGTCCGATTCGGGAGAATATATAATGGAGAATAAGGAAATGGCAGACCAATTAAACTCATACTTTGGTTCTGTATTCACAAAGGAGGACACAAATAACCTCCCAGGAATATCGGCAAACATAGGGACTAATGAGAGGGAGGAGCTGACAGAAATTAGTATCTCTAGGGATATGGTGTTGGGTAAGTTGAGGGGACTGAAGGCCGACAAATCCCCGGGGCCTGATAAACTACATCCTAGGGTACTTAAGGAGGTGGCCCTGGAGATAGCAGATGCTCTAAGGATCATCTTCCGGAACTCCATTGACTCGGGAACAGTACCCGTGGATTGGAGGGTAGCTAATGTTACCCCAATATTTAAAAAGGGGGGTAGAGAGAAAGCAGGGAATTATAGACCAGTAAGCCTTACATCGGTTGTGGGCAAAATGCTAGAGTCCATTATTAAGGATAAAATAGCGGAGCACTTGACAAATGGGGAAAGGATCGGACAGAGTCAACATGGATTTACAAAGGGTAAATCGTGTTTGACTAATCTGCTGGAATTTTTTGAGGAAGTAACTGGTAAAATAGATGGGGGAGAGCCAGTGGATGTGGTGTACCTTGACTTCCAGAAAGCCTTCGATAAGGTTCCACACAAAAGATTATCATGCAAAATTAAGGCTCATGGGATTGGGGGCAAAGTATTAACGTGGATAGAGAACTGGCTGGCGGATAGAAAACAGAGAGTTGGAATAAACGGCTCGTTTTCGGAGTGGCAGGCAGTGACCAGCGGGGTGCCGCAAGGATCTGTCCTGGGACCCCAGCTGTTCACAATATATATAAATGATCTGGATCAGGGAATTGGATGCAATATTTCCAAATTCGCTGACGACACTAAACTAGGAGGAGGGGTGGGCTCTGATGAGGATGTCAGGAGGCTACAGTGCGATTTGGACAGGTTGGGGGAATGGGCGGATACGTGGCAGATGCACTATAATGTGGATAAATGCGAGGTTATCCACTTTGGGGGTAAAAACAGGAGGGTAGATTATTATCTAAATGGCAATAGATTGGGAGATGGGGAAGTGCAGAGGGACCTGGGTGTTCTTGTGCACCAGTCACTGAAGGAGAGCATGCAGGTGCAACAGGCGATTAAGAAGGCAAATGGTATGTTGGCCTTCATATCAAGGGGGTTCGAGTATAGGAATAGGGATACCTTACTACAGCTGTACAAGGTGCTGGTGAGACCGCATCTGGAGTATTGTGTACAGTTTTGGTCGCCCCATCTGCGGAAGGATGTTCTTGCCATGGAAAGAGTGCAGCGGCGATTCACCAGGCTGATACCTGGAATGGCGGGAATGACCTACGAGGAGAGATTGAATAGTTTGGGCTTGTACTCACTGGAGTTTAGAAGATTGAGAGGGGATCTCATCGAAACATATAAAATTATGGCAGGCCTGGACAGGCTGAATTCAGAGAGAATGTTTCCAATGGCAGGGGAGCACAGAACCAGGGGCCACAGTCTAAAAATAGCGGGCAAATCATTTAAAACAGAGATGAGGAAGAATTTCTTCACTCAAAGAGTGGTGAGCCTGTGGAATTCCCTGCCACAGAGGGCTGTGAAGGCTAATTCAATAAATATTTTCAAGAGAGAATTGGATATATTTCTGAAGGCTAAGGGGATTAAGGGTTACGGAGAAAAGGCGGGGACGGGGTACTGAACTGGTAAGATCAGCTAAGATCTCAGATGAAGATCAGCCATGATCTCATTGAATGGCGGAGCAGGCTCGAAGGGCCGAATGGCCTACTCCTGTTCCTATCTCTATGTAATACTATGTAATACATCAACTGCACTACCCTCATCCACACACCTAATCACCCCCTCGAAAAATTCAATCAAATTGGTTAGACATGATCTCCCCCTGACAAAGCCATGCTGACTATCCTTGATTAATCCTTGCCTCTCCAAGTGGAGACTAAGTATGTCCCTCAGAATTTTTTCCAATAATTTCCCTACCACTGATGTTAGGCTCACTGGCCTGTAATTCCCTGGTTTATCCCTACTATCCTTCTTGAATAATGGTACTACGTCAGCTGTTCTCCAGTCCTCTGGCACCTCCCCTGTGGCCAGAGAGGTTCTGAAAATTTGTGTCAGAACCCCTGCAATCACCTCCCTTGCCTCACACAGCAGCCTGGGATGCATCTCGTCTGGGCCTGGGGATTTATCCACTTTTAAGCCTGCTAAAACCACTAGTACCTCCTCCCTCGCAATACTAATTTGTTCAAGTATATCATAATCCCCCTGCCTGATTTCTATGCCTACATTGTCCTTCTCCATAGTGAACATAGATGCAAAATATTCATTTAAAACCTCACCTACATCTTCCGGCTCTACACACAGATTGCCACTTTGGTCCCTAATGGGCCCTACTTCTTTCCCTGGTTATCCTTTTGCCCTTAATATACTTATAAAACACCTTGGGATTTTCCTTTATTTTGCCCGCCAGTGTTTTTTCATGCCCCCCCTTCGCTCTCCTAATTTCTTTTTTTAAGTACCCCCCTGCACTTTCTATACTCCTCTAAGGCTTCCACTGTTTTTAGTCCTTTGTATCTGCCAAAAGCCTCCCTTTTTTTCCTAATCCATTCTTGTATATCCCTTGACATCTAGGGTTCCCTGGGCTTGTTGGTCCCACCCTTGACCTTTACGGGAACATGTTGGCATTGTACTCTCTATTTCCTTTCTGAAAGACTCCCACTGCTCTGATGTGGATTTTCCTACAAGTAGCTGATCCCAGTCCACTTTGGCCAGATCCTGCCTTATCATATTAAAATCAGCCTTCCCCCAATTTAGAACCTTTATTTCCGGTCCATCTTTGTCCTTTTCCATGACTACCTTAAATCTCACCGAATTATGGTCACTGTCACCAAAATGCTCTCCTACTGACACTTCTACCACTTGCCCGGCTACATTCCCTAGAATTAGGTCCAGTACTGCCCCCTCTCTTGTAGGACTTTCTACATGCTGGCTCAAAAAGCTCTCTTGGATGCACTTTAAGAATTCCGTACCCTCTAAGATATGTAGATTTGCCTACATATCTGTTCCTCTATCTCCCCCTGACTGTTTGGGGGCCTATAGTACACTCCCAGCAAAGTGCTTGCCCCCTTTTTGTTTTTAAGTTCTACCCATATGGCCTCATTAGAGGAACCTGCTAAGATATCATCCCTCCTTACAGCAGTAATTGACTCCTTGATTAATATTGCAACACCCTCTCCTCTTATACACCCCCCTCTGTCTCGCCTGAAGATTCTATACCCTGGAATATTGAGCTGCCAGTCCTGCCCCTCCCTCAACCATGTCTCTGTGATAGCAACAATATCATGCTCCCATGTGTTCATCAACACCTTCAATTCATCTGCCTTACTCGCAAGACTCCTTGCATTAAAATAAATGCCATCCAGCCTTGCCATACTCCCTTGTGCCGTTACATATTTGCTCTGCCTTCCAGGCCGACTTGTTTTTTCCTCTATATTTGGCAGTGCATCAACCCCTACTATAGCTCCACTCCATATCCCATCCCCCTGCCAAGATAGTTTAAGCCCCCCCCAACAGTACTAGCAAACCTCCCTGCAAGGAAGTTGGTCCCGTTCCAGTTAAGGTGCAACCCGTCTGACTTGTACAGGTCCCACCTTCCCCAGAAGCAGACCCAGTGATCCAGGAAACTAAAGCCCTCCCCCTCCTGCACCAACTCTTTAGCCACGCATTCATCTGCTCTATCCTCCTATTCCTATACTCACTAGCATGTCGCACCGGGAGTAATCCAGAGATTACAACCTTTGAGGTCCTGCTTTTTAATCTGCTACCTAGCTCCCTAAATTCTTGTTGCAGTACCTCATCCCTCTTTCTACCCATGTCGTTGGTACCAATGTGAACCACGACCCCTGACTGTTCACCCTCCCCCTTCAGAATGCCCTGCAGCCGTTCAGTGACATCCTTGACCCTGGCACCAAGGAGGCAACATACCATCCTGGAGTCACGTCTGCGGCCACAGAAACATCTATCTGTTCCCCTTACAATAGAATCCCCTATCACTATTGCTCTCCCACTCTTTTTCCTCTCCTCCTGTGCAGCTGAGCCACTCATAGTGCCACGGACTTGGCAGGGCCATCTTCCAACACTATGACCCATATTTTCCGATCCCTACGGGTGTGTACGTGCTGTGTACACACTCGTAGGGAAGTGCATGCGCTTAAAACCGGCATTTCCGATTGGTCAAGAAGCCTCTAGACAGATCGCACTCCTGTCCTGGAGAAGGGCCTCTGCGGGGGGGAGGGGGGGGAAAGAGAGTTCCGCTTTCTGTAGAACCTCCACCCGCTGAAATCCCTTAAAAATCTTACGCCTGGTAAAAGCAGAGTTAAAGAGTTTTAAAAAAGTAAAAAAGTAAATTTTTCCCCCGCTCATTTATAATTTAAAAATACTTTTAAAAAAGCTAAGTTTATTTTTAGCCCCGTAAAACTTTATTAATTTAATGTAATTTTAATTCATTTTAAAAATGAGATGTTTTTAAAAGAATGTATTTAATGTTTTGATGTCTTTTTTCAGTAATCCCCATTCATAGTTTTTGACGGGTCTATCTGTGAAGTATATGAAGGGGGATTCCCTTCTCCCATTGGCTCCCCATGGCCCACGTGATCCCAGGGACGCTTGCGAACCACATGCACCCCTGGGATACCTGGGCCCTGCGCATTTCGTCGTGGAGAGGCCCAGGAGCGGAAATGACCGGACCTCGGGAGCCCTCAGGTAAGGGCGTAGATTTTTTTCCTGATAGGAGGCTTCCTGGGCCTATTTTTTTTAAAAAAACCAGCGTTAACATCGCGGAAACTCTATTTGCGTGGGATGTAACTTGTGCTTGAAATTTCTCGATCTTTTACGCTGGTTTTGCCGTTTTCAGGCAACCTCACGGAAACTCCACCCCCAGATTATTCTAAGACTATTTGTTGAAGTTTATTTTAAAATACACAA
Source organism: Somniosus microcephalus (assembly GCF_052327205.1). Lineage (NCBI taxonomy): Eukaryota > Metazoa > Chordata > Chondrichthyes > Squaliformes > Somniosidae > Somniosus > Somniosus microcephalus. The sequence goes on along the minus strand of NC_141005.1, from coordinate 10,662,219 downwards.
GACAGATTAAATGCCACATACTTATTAGGACAATATTTGATGCAAAGGGCAGGGTGGAAAAAAGGACAAAAAATACTTTCCATGCTAAGTACTCACTTCAGGAAAAAATGCTGAAAAACAATTGAAAGCAACTACCAAAATAGAGTCTATGCTTTTCCAGGTCAAAAATAGTCTGGAGGAGACCTGTTCCAGCCAGAAAGAGAGACAGTTTGGATGACCTGTCAGTCATTCAGCTGTGCAAGGATCAGCATCTTTTCTGGTTCTGGGTGCCAATCTCAGTGAAACGACATATCTAAAATGTTCTGAACCGGCCTGCAAAAGTGTTCTTTCACAGTACTTAACCTTTAACACAATAACTGCAAGTCCACAGAGTGTGTCAGTGAAAGGCAGAACTTTTGAAAAAAGATCACCACAACTGAATGGATAAAAGATTAGTAACACAATCAAAGAAGTCACTTTGCCACTTGGGTTTAGTTACCCTTTAAAATAGCTGTCAGTGGTTCATTTGGAGAGGGGGAAAGAGAAGGAAAAGGAGAAAGTGGCCATTCAAGGACATTTGTTGTCAATTAACAACAACAACTTGCATTTATATAGAGCCTTTAACGTAGCAAAATATCAAGGTATAATCAGGAAAAAATGGATGCCGAGTCGAAGGAGGAATTGTTAGGAGAGTGACTAATAGCTTGGCAAGAGGTGGGTTTTAAGGAGGGTCTTAAAAGGAAAATAGGGAGGTGGAGGAGCTTAGGCAGCATAGGGCCTAGACGGCTGAAGGCACAGTCACCAATGTGGGACAAAGGGAGGGGAGGGTGCATAAGAGGCGAGTCAGAGGACAGAGAGTTCGGGAGGGAGGGGGCGTTGTTGGGCTGGAGGAGGTTACAGAAATGGGGATGAGCGCAGCCATGAAGGAACTTAAACACAACGATAACATTTTTAATTTGAGGTTTTGTGAGACAGCAAGTGATGGATGAGTGGGGCCACGGTTTTCATAAGGTTGCTATATATGGAAGTGTAGTAGTGTGTGCATTGACATCAACAGCCATAGCTACCTTATTTCCAGATATGTCTAAAATCAACATCCATTTAAGACATTTCAAGAAAACAGCATTGCTCTCATTAATCCAGTGCGGTCAGGCTCTGCTGACTTGCTGAGAAGCTCTAGATTTTAATCAGGAAAAAAACCTGACCCACAGTAGCTTGTCCAAATGATTAGTGTGGCCAAATGCACTTGTCTGCCAACTCGCACTTACAAATGTCTTGGCCTTGCTCAAGTAGTTATAGTTCAACTAAATGTCACATCAGTGAAAGTTATTTATTTATACAGGAAGAAAAGGTATTGTCAAAGCAAACAAACCAAGAACAATTCCACTCCAAAGACTGAACGCAGGAAATTATTCATCTTCCAGCTGTATGAAAGCTCACTGAATGAAGTACAAAAGGCCACAGCTTATAAGTACAGTCTCTATGGTAACAAACAGGTTACTGAAGCCCACTATTGATAACTTAAAGTATGCAGCTGTTCACCTTCACAACAGCTGAAATGTCAAATAATGCACTATAAATTATGGACAGTGTCATGTTATTTGTTAAAGGAACCACCTTTTTCCAATTTTCTCCCATCATTTGCTGAAGATGGTAACACATTCCGAGTACAATTCCATGAGTGCCAAAGACCATCCGTTACCTCAACCATGTATGAGACTAGACAGTGTGTGTCAGGTTATTCAACTGTGGAGGCATCACAGCCAAGTCCAAACTATAAAGACCTGCTATACCCATACGGGCCATTGGATAGTGACCAAAGTATTTAATTTTCCCTTTTCCTAGCCTGATGACACTAAGGTTAATTACAGCAGCCCCACTGTTGCCTGGTTGAGATGAGCTAACTTGGCTGCAATTATATAGGGCCCTGGTGAGACGACACCTGGAGTATTGTGTACAGTTTTGATCTCTTTAACGAAGGAAGGATATACTTGCCATAGAGGGAGTGCAACGAAGGTTCACCAGACTGGTTCCTGGGATGGGGGTATTGTCCTATGATGAGAGATTGAGTAGACTAGGCCTATATTCTCTGGAGTTTAGAAGAATGAGAGGTGACCTCATTGAAACATACAACATTCTTACAGGGCTTGACAGGGTAGATGCAGGGAGGATGTTTCCCCTGGCTGGGGAGTCTAGAACCAGGGGTCACAGTCTCAGAATAAGGGGTCAGCTATTTAGGACTGAGATGAGGAGAAATGTCTTCACTCAGAGGGTGGTGAATCTTTGGAATTCTCTACCCCAGAGGGCTGTGGAGGCTCAGTTGTTGAGTATATTCAAGGCAGAGATCGATAGATCTTTGAATATTAAGGGAATCAAGGGATATGGGGATAGTGCAGGAAAGTGGAGTTGAGATAGAAGATCAGCCATGATCTTATTGAATGGCAGAGCAGGCTCGAGGGGCCGAATGGCCGACTCCTGCTCCTATTTCTTATGTTATGTATGTTCTTTCCTCATCTGTTCGGCTCAGCTCCACACCACGTTGCTCATTGAATAACTCCTATTCACGCATGAAAGATGGATTCATGTGCCAAAAAGCTCTGGGGGTCAAGTATCTCATTTATTCCAAGACCAAGTGCCATAATCCAGGATCGCTAATTAAATGCTCACAGAAAGTAGACTTGCATTCGTAGAGCGCTTTACAGCCAATGAAGTACTTTTGAAGTGCAGTCACTGTTGTAATGTGGGAAACGTGACAGCGATTTGCGCACAGCAAGCTCCCACAAACAGTAATGTGATGACCAGATCATCTATTTTAGTGATGTTGGTTTAGGGATAAATATTGGTAGAACACCAGGGAGAACTCCCCTGCTCGAAATAGCACCACGGGATCTTATACGCCCACCTGAGGGGGCAGACAGAGCCTCAGTTTGATATCTCATCCGAAAGACGGCACCTCCGACAGTGCAGCACTCCCTCAGTTTTTCCACTGTAGTGTCAGCCTAGATTCTGTGCTCAAGTCTCTGGAGTAGGACTTCTGACTCAGAGGCAAGAGTGCTCCCCCTGAGCCACGGTTAACACCGTGAACAATGGAAAAATGGTTTTAATTTTTTTTTAATTCGTTTATGAGATGTGGGCGTCGCTGGCAAGGCCAACATTTATTGTCCATCCCTAATTGCTCGAGAAGGTGGTGGTGAGCCGCCTTCTTGAACCGCTGCAGTCCGTGTGGTGAAGGTACTCCCACAGTGCTGTTAGGGAGGGAGTTCCAGGATTTTGGCCCAGCGATGATGAAGGATCAGCGACATACTTCCAAGTCAGGATGGTATGTGACTTGGAGGGGAACTTGGAGGCGGTGGTGTTCCCATGCGTCGGCTGCCCATGTCCTAGGTGGAAGAGGTCGCGGGTTTGGGAGGTGCTGCCGAAGAAGCCTTGGCGAGTTGCTGCAGTGCATCTTGTAGATGGTACACACTGCAGCCACGGTACGCCGGTGGTGGAGGGGGTGAATGTTTAAGGTGGTGGATGGGGTGACAATCAAACAGGCTGCTTTGTCCTGGATGGTGTCGAGCTTCTTGAGTGTAGTTGGAGCTGCACTCATCCAAGCGAGTGGAGAGTATTCCATCACACTCCTTACTTGTGCCTTGTAGATGGTGGAAAGACTTTGGGGAGTCAGGAGGTGAGACACACGCCGCAGAATACCTAGCCTCTGACCTGCTCTTGTTGCCACAGTATGTGTGGCTGGTCCAGTTAAGTTTCTGGTCAATGGTGACCCCCAGGATGTTGATGGTGGGAGGATTCAGCGATGGTAATGCCGTTGACTGTGTCAAGGGGCGGTGGTTAGACTCTCATTTGTTGGAGATAGTCATTGCCTGGCACTTCTGTGGAGCGAATGTTACCTGCCACTTATCAGGAAATGTCCTCTTTTAAACTCAGGACCAACCTGTGTTAAATTTATTTAGCTGTTATTCCCTTTTTTTGACATCTGTGTGCACAAATATGGAATTGTATATAGCTGATTTGCTATTACCAGCTTACACTGACTAGCATCAGCATATATCTGAATTAACAATGAAATGGGCCTTCTTTATTCCAAAGCCTATTTGGAAGTAGTGGTTTAGTACACTATCAGACTGAGGTAGTATTTCAGGTCAAATTCTGTTGTCCTTCTGCCGTTATAAATGGAGTATAATTTGCAACAGACTTGCAGCTAAAAGAGGCTACTGCCATCTTTCGATTGCCCAGCCAGAGGTGCTCGGAGATGGTCACCGTATTTACAATTGACTCCATTTGAGGAAGACAGGCTCGGGTGTTGCATTCATGGCACAACACAGTGCAAGAGTGATGGGATGTGGGTTCATGCATGCTCTTTTTCACTGGTGAAGTTCCTGATCTCAGCTGCAGGTGGTTACTCACACAATTGAACAGCAATACCATGACAATACACTTTTGGTGGAAGTCAAACACAATCAAAATGTTCGAAAGCATTCTCTTTCAGGGGCACTGAATTTCACATTCATTCTGGACTGGATGGGACTGCACTTACCTGGTTCCATTCTTATCTATCTAATCGTAGCAATGGCATCTCTTCCCACTCCCGCACTGTTACCCCTGGTGCCCCCCAAGGATCTATCCTTGGCCCCCTCCTATTTCTCTGCGACATCATCCGAAAACACAGCGTCAGTCTCCATATGTACGCTGACAATATCGAGCTTGACCTCACCACCACCTCTCTCGACCCTTCCACTGTCTCTAAGTTGTCGGACTACTTGTCCAACATCCAGTTCTGGATGAGCAGAAATTTCCTCCAACTAAATATTGGGAAGACCGATGCCATTGCCTTCAATCCCCGCCACAACCTCCATCCTTCTCCCTGGAAACTATCTGAGGCCGAACCAGACTGTTTGCAACCTTGCTGTCATATTTTATCTAGAGATGAGCTTCTGACCACATATCTGGGCCATCACTAAGACTGCCTTTTTTCCACCTCCGGAACATCGCCCAACTCCACTCCTGCCTCAGCTTATTTGCTGCTGAAACCCTCATCCATGCCTTTGTTACCTCGAGACTTGACTATTCCAACGCACTCCTGGCCAGCCTCCCACATTCTAACCTCCGTAAGCTTAAGGTCACCCAAAACTCTGCTGCCCATGTCCTAACTCGCACCAAGTCCTGTTCACCCATCACCTCTGTTCTCGCTGACCTACATTGGCTCCCCCACCCCCCGGTTAAGCAACGCCTCGATTTAAAAATTCTTATCCTTCTTTTCAAATCCCTTGATGGCCCTCGCCCCTCCCTAGCTTTGTAATCTCCTCCAGCCCTACAACCCTCCAAGGTATCTGCACTCCACTAATTCTGGCCTCTTGTGCTTCCCCGATTTTAATCGCTCCACCACTGGTGGCCGTGCCTTCAGCTGCCAAGGCCCCAAGCTCTGGAATTCCCTCCCTTGCAGCCTCTCTCCACTCTCTCTCCTCCTTTAAGACGGTCTTCAAAACCTACCTCTTTCACCTGCCTTAATATCTCCTTATGTGGCTCGGTGTCAAATTTTGTTCTATAAAGCTCCTGTGAGGCGCTTTGGGACTTTTTACTACGTTAAAAGGTGCTATAGAAATGCAAGTTGTTGTTGACAGCAAGAACATGAATTCTGTATACTGCATCAAAAGAAAATCCATAAAACCCTTCATTCTCTAGATCCAGTGTAGTCGTCCAAAAGCTACTTTTAACGCATTTCATTAAACTCAGTTTAAAAATCATGCGATAGAAGCAGTTTTAAAAGCAATTTTGTGCCAGCAGCTCCCAACACAAATAAAATGCAGCTCCTTTCTCGCAGCAATCAGGTTAATTACAGCCATTCAGAAGACCAATTAAAGCAGTGCTTGTCAGTTACCAGAGTGTGAATCTAAGCATTTCTTGGGTGTTCCAAGTAGTCTACAATTAAATGAACCACATCCATTAAGTGACACTTCTCTGCATTTTACCATGCTCCAATTACCTTTAATCAGTCCCTCTGAGTCTCTCCTTAAGTAGAAAACATCACTGTACAAAATGAATGGTGTAATTTGAGCCAACAGTAAAGCTATCACCTGGCTGTAAAACCCAGTATTTCATTTGAAGTTACAATCCTCATTTGCTCATCTGTCAAATGAGGGCGAAGAGATCTAATGGCTAAAAGTACACTGTTATCAAGTCAATTAAAATCATTGCAGGAGGACAGAAATTCATTATGTTATTAACCCCTTATTGCTCCCACAGTATTATTTTCTCAAAAGCTAATTATATTTTACATTAACAAACATAATAGCTCGATATTTACGAGGCTGGTGCAGGGAAGCGCGGTGCCATGGGGAAAAAACCCGGCAAGTCCGGGGATGTGGAGATCCTGCTGAATTTAATGGTAGAACATTTTAATTTTTTCTTCTGTTTCCCGCCCAGCAAGGTTAGGGTTAGGTTGGCCGGCAGGAAAATTAGCGGCAGAAGGCCACAGCCAGCAACTCTTGGGGACGGATCACAGAAATCGGGAGGGATGGAGCGACAGATGGGGCTTGGGGGCAAGACAGGCCATCGTGGGAGGCAGGGAACGAGAGATTGGGGATTGGGGGGGTTAAGTAAAAGGCCATTGCAGGAGGCAGGGAGCGAGAGATCAAGGCTTGGGGGGGGGGGGGGGGGAGAAGAGCTGGGCCACTGTGGAAAGGAGAGAGTGAGAGATCAGGGCTTGGGGGAAAGAGAGAAGCCAACACAAGTCACTTTGCTTCCAATTTCCACCCTTCCCTCACCTTCACATGGTCCATCTCTGACTCTTTCTCGACTTCTCCATCTCCATCTCTGGGGATAGGTTATTGACAAACATTCACTACAAGCCCACTGACTCCCACAGCTACCTGGACTACACTTCTTCCCACCCCACCTCCTGCAAGGATTCGATTCCATTCTCCCAGTTTCTCTGTCTCCGCCGCATCTGCTCCGACGATGCCACCTTCCACACCAGTGCTTCCGACATGTCTTCCTTTTTCCTCAACCGAGGATTCTCCTCTACCGTGGTTGACACGGCCCTCGACCATGTCCATTCTATCTCCCGCACTTCTGCCCTCACCCCTGCCCCTCCCTCCCGGAACCACGATAGAGTTCCCCTTGTCCTCACCTTTCACCCCACCAGCCTTCACATTCAATGGATCATCCTCCACCATTTCCGCCACCTCCAGCGTGATCCCACCACCAAACGCATCTTCCCCTCACCTCCCCTTTCAGCATTCCGTAGGGATCGCCCCCTCCGTGACACCCTGGTCCATTTCTCTATCACCCCTTCGCCCAGCACCTTCCCGTGCAAGCGCAGGAGATGCAACATATGCCCTTATACCTCCCCCCTTCCCACTGTCCAGGGCCCCAAACACCCCTTCCAGGTGAAACAGTGATTTACTTGTACTTCTTGCAATCTAGTATACTGTATTCGCTGCTCACGATGTGGTCTCCTCTACATTGGGGAGACCAAACGCAGATTGGGTGACCGCTTTGCGGAACACCTCCGTTCAGTCCGTACGGGTGACCCCGAGCTTCCAGTCGCCTGTCACTTTAATTCACCGCCCCATTCCCACTCAGACCTCACCGTACTCGGCCTCTTGCATTGTTCCACGGAAGCTCAGTGTAAGCTCGAGGAACAGCACCTCAACTTTTCATTAGGCACTCTACAGCCCTCTGGACTCAACATAGAGTTCAACAATTTCAGATGATAACCTCGGCCCCCATTATATATATATTTTTCATCCACACTTTTTGTTTGTGTTTTTTTTTCTTCTCTCCCACAGGGCAGCTGTCTTTCATTCCGTCAGCGCAATTCACACTTCATCTAGAGCCATCCTTTGTTTCTTAACCTGTCCCATTACCATCTCCTCTTGCCTTGAATATCTCTTAATGTCTCTTTACCTCTCCTGCCTTCCATCCTATCACAGACCTTCCCTTTTGTTCTTTCATCCCCTCCCCCATTTCCCAGCCCCTAAACTTGCTTTAAAATCTGTTCCTTTTCCTGCTTTTTTCTTCGACCTGAAACGTTAACTCTGTTTCTCTCTCCTCGATGCTGCCTGGCCTGCTGAGTTTTTCCAGCGTTTTCTGTTGTTATTTCAGATTTCCAGCATCCGCAGTATTCTGCTATTGTACCAGCGATCTGGGCTTGAGGGGGCAAGGTCAGTGATTGCAGCGAGGGGGGAAGAGAGAGCGAGAGAGGCTATGCTCAGCAGAGGGGAGGCAAAGGCTTCCTTGAGGGGCCGGGGGGGGGGGGGGGGAGCACTCCTACTCCTCCTGGCCCACAAGGAGCACTGTAAAAGGCAGCTCCTGCCCCCCTTTTACTGCCGGATTTTTCGAGCGCCGCAACGGTTAAATTTAAATCAGGCTCCCAACTGCATCATGAGAGCCTGATTTAAATATACTAATGAAGTACCCCGCCTCTCGACACTCACACGACATAAAACCCGCCGCCGTAAAAACAGCAATGGGCGCTAAGGCAGCGGATTGGGGGGGGGGGGGGGGCGCTAAGGCAGCGGATTGGGGACGCGTCCCTATTATTAAGGACAGGAGTGAGTGGGACTCTGCGCATAATATATAAAACTACAAGACCCCTTTGAAACTGAAAAATAGTCCACTTTAAAATAGAAATACGGTAGCTTAAATTTGAATTTTGTTGTTGTGCAGCAAATCATTAATAAAGCATTGTTTTGAGCTGCAGCTCAAAGTACACCCACCTACAAATAAATCTAATGCAATCATGTGCCCATCAAAGAACAGACCATTCATTCTTTTATTGGAAGCTTCAGTAGGATTTGGTTGAAAGACAATCAACATTGACCTTTGCTTACAGACTTCTTTTCTATGTGACATTGCATCCTTAGTAACCCAAGCCACTGATCCAGGATATAGAGAGAGAGAGATACACATAATACTACTCAGATCCCACCGGCACCCTTGGCTCACTAGCAGCATAATTAAATCTCCCTGCAGTCTCCATAGCTAGACACATTTGTGCATGTAGCTCATTGCAAAAGGGCAGGCTAACATGACCTTATTTAGACTTGATGCCAGATTATATTTCTCCAGTGGGCCAACAGACGACCACCCTGCCAATCTTCTCATCTTCTCCCTTCAATCCGTCTTCTTTGCCTGAAAGGCTGCATCACGTCTTCTCTCTCTCTCTCCACTTCCTCTCCTCTCCCATGAAGCCAATAGATAAAGCCTATTTAGCAAGTCCCATGATAAACTCCTGATTTCTGAATTATGGCCATTATTTTCTGTTGTAATCACAGCTCATGACATTAAAACGAGCCATGAGTTAGTAGGCTGCTCTCAGCATAAGCTTTTTTTTTAATGAGTCTCCATACAATAGCTGATAAACAAAACAGCAGGAAGCAGTCCAAAACGACCTCCAATAATTCCAGTGCTGCAATAAATGACATTTACAATTTCACTGGTTTGGCATTATAATCTACCATGCAATGCAAATCATATTTTGTCATAATTGTTAACAAAATATTTTCTTTGCAATACCACAGTTAATAATTTTCCTTAATTTTAACTACCACTTGAGTTTTACAGAGATCTATAATCTAACAGAAGGAAATCTGGTCTTCTCCCCTCAGAGTATAAAATTAAATCTGCCATGTACCAGTTGAACTTCTTGCAATAACAGCAATGTATAAAACCAACAAATGATCTGGCAGGAGAATAGTCATACACTATAACCAGCCACAGCCCTAGCTTAAGGAGGGGAAATCAGCCAGGGCCCCAGTTCCCAGTTGCTCACCAGCGACATCTGGAGCTATTGATGCTGGGTGAGGATAGGACTAGGCTAGGCTCTTTTGCACATTTCAACCCCTCCCTCCCATGCAGTTAAATAGATTGCTGACACTGTCCAAACTTACACGTGAATAATGATCATTTGTGTGTGGGTCATGGAGGGTATTTGGCATTTTTGGAACTACACCAGAGGCAAGGAAGTTAATGCCTTCAGGAGGGAAAAGGAGAAAACGGCAAAGAAAGAGAAAAACAAGGGTTACTTAGAATAAAACAAACCTATTAGACAATTAAGACAATTTTAAGTCACAGGCATTCACTATTTTGTATGCATAATTTATTACAAACATTCCATTAATCTACCACCCAAGTCATAGTTTTCACACTGGGGTCTGTGAAGGGATTGAGATGGTCCATGAGATCAGATCCCTTAAGTTTCCCACTGTTGCTGTGCATGAATAAATATTTCCCACAATAATAGAACGGTTTTCCCTTGGGTAGCTGACACTGTCTGTTGGAAGTGAGGGACCCAGATTCTCCAAGAGTGTTCCAATAGTTTCAGGGGTCCATGGTAGCGTGTCACTATTTCCACACAGAAAAAAATTGAAAACTCCACTGATTTAAGTGTTTCTCTTAAATTGAAGTCTGATTGATCAGAGCAAAACTGAGCTTTTAGGGAACCACATTCAATGCTAGAAAGAGGTGTCGGGGCTCCATGGGGTAGTCGACTGGGTTCCTGCCCCCCACATTATGAATTTGCAATCTCAGCCCGGCTGTCTCAGTGGGATACCTATCCAGAGAAAGGTAAAAGCGGAGTCTAAGTCAACTAATTCAATTAGTAGCTGGTTAAAAAGGGACACAGGCAAAATCTGAATTAAATGACCATGTTCTTGACTGGGGTACAGTATGATAAAGTTCACAATGCTGCAAACTCTGATCTAATATAAATTTTACAGTATAATTAGATCTACTTAAATCACAAATCTCTGAAAATTGATAATTACAAATTAATCAGAAATTCCAACTGTGAATAAAGTAAAGCTAGTTTCAGCATATGTGTCAGGCGGTATTGTATGATGGAGGTGATGTAGACTTAATCCCTACTCATACTAGCTAATTTATCGAAAAATTATAACTCTGCATATGTTGCAATACACCAGTGACATACTTCATTAAGTGTAAGGCATTTTTAGTTCCTCAAATTTATTTATGCAGTTTAAAAAAAAATTAATTGAACTGCTTTTATGCACTAACTCATTAGTATTATGAGGAGGGGAATTCCCAAAGAAACTCATTTTATAATTATATTTGTTGGTTTCTTTGTTCTTATCTCAGAACCACCTAAGTCATAGCTTTCAAACTGGGGTCTGTGAAGGGGTTGAGGTGGTCCATGAGATCAGATCCCTGAAAGATCTATCCTTGGCCCCCTCCTATTTCTCATCTACATGTTGCCGTTTGGCGACATCATCCGAAAACACAGCATCAGTTTCCACATGTACGCTGATGACAACCCAGCTCTACCTCACTACCACTTCTCTCAACCCCGCCACGGTCTCTAAATGGTCAGACTGCTTGTTTGCCATCCAGCTCTGGGTGAGCAGAAATTTTCTCCAATTAAATATTGGGAAGACCGAAGCCATTGTTTTCGGTCCCCGCCACAAACTCCGTTCCCGAGCCACTGACTCCATCCCTCTCCCTAACATCTGTCTGAGGCTGAACCACACTGTTCGCAACCTTGGGGTTGTACTTGACCCTGAAATGAGCTTCCAACCACATATCCGTAACATAACTAAGACCGCCTATTTCCACCTCCGTAACATCGCCCGTCTCCGCCCCTGCCTCAGCTCATCCGCTGCTGAAACTCTCATCCATGCCTTTGTTACCTCTAGACTCGACTATTCCAACGCACTCCTGGCCGGCCTCTCTCATTCCACCCTCCGTAAACTTGAAGTGATCCAAAACTCGGCTGTCCATGTCCTAACTCGCACCAAGTCCCGTTCACCCATCACCCCTGTGCTCGCTGACCTACATTGGCTCCCGGTTAAGCAACAGCTCGATTTCAAAATTATCATCCTTGTTTTCAAATCCCTCCATGGCCTCGCTCCTCCCTATCTCTGTAATCTCCTCCAGCCCCACAACTCCCAGATATCTGCGCTCCTCTAATTCTGCCCTCTTGAACATCCCTGATTATAATTGCTCAGCCATTGGTGGCCGTGCCTTCTGTTGCCTAGGCCCTAAGCTCTGGAATTCCCTGCCTAACCCTCTTCGCCTCTCTACCTCTCTTTCCTCCTTTAAGACGCTCCTTAAAACCTACCTCTTTGACCAAGCTTTTGGTCACCTGCCTTAATTTCCCCTTATGTGGCTCGGTGTCAAATTTTTTGTCTTATACTACTCCTGTGAAGCGCCTTGGGACGTTTTACTACGTTAACGGCGCTATATAAATACAAGTTGTTGTTGTTATTACACATGGGATCATGTTAGATAAAAATTGTAAATAAATATATAATAAAACAGATTTTGTTTAAGTCTGAATGTGATACAATGCATAAATAATGCAGTTGCCGTTCATGTTGAGGGGTCATTAAGTTAGAGTTACAACGCAGGGAACAGAACATTTTCAGCTGTTATTCCACTAATGGTTCCAAGATGCCAAATGGAAAACCGAATTATTCTTCCTGTACTGCTCCCATACTGCAACTCAATTTCCAAAGAACAAATTGTACTTCAAGCAATGTTGTCAGAACCATTTCCCTTTTTGGGAGAGCAGAATAGGAAAATGACTGTTGCAAACCAAGATTAATATCTGATATTTTAGTGACCGTTTGAAATTAGTTTGTTGTTTGCAATATAGCCTACATTGCAATATGATCGTTTTTAGATTAAATCCTTTAAAATATTTGGTATTCCATCTTATTACGATGACTTGTATTTATACAGCACCTTTAACATAGAAAAACATCCCAAGGCACTTCACAGGAGCGATTATCAAACAAAATCGGACACCGAGCCACATAAGGGGATATTAGGGCAGATGACCAAAAGCTTGGCCAAAGAGGTAGGTTTTAAGGTAGGGTTACATCTGACTTACAAAATATTTACCATTGTGAACACGGAAGTACAAAAGAACTTCAGTTGTTAATTGAAAGGGAATCGACTTGCAGACAATCTTTTGATCAATTATAGGATTACTAATATCTTCTGTTTAAAGTCTTGACATCTGCACAACAACTGAACTCTGAGCAAGGGAAGGGGCATGTCAGCCTCTGCTTCCCACCTGATCACTGACCAGTGATCCTGCTGAAGAATGACAGCATATAGACATTGGGTGAAGACAGATCAGATGTGACGCCTTCACCACCCCACCCCACCCCACCCACCTCTCTCATCAGGTATAATCATCATTACCCCATCTCCCCGAGTATAGTCATTACTCCATAGAAACATAGAAGTTAGGAGCAGGAGTAGGCCATTCGGCCCCTCGAGCCTGTTTTGCCATTCAATGAGATCATGGCTGATCATCCAAATTCAGTACCCAGTGTCCCTGCCTTCTCCCCATATCCCTTGATCCCTTTAGCCTTAAGAAATATATCCAACTCCTTCTTGAATATATTTAATGAATTGGCCTCAACTGCCTTCTGTGGTAGAGAATTCCACAGGTTCACCACTCTCTGGGTGAAGAAATTCCTCCTCATCTCTGTCCTAAATGGCTTACCCCTTATCCTTAGACTGTGACCCCTGGTTCTGGACTCCCCCGCCATCGGGAACATCCTTCCTGCATCTAGTCTGTCTGGTCCTGTTAGAATTTTATAAGTTTCAATCTCTCTCCCTGAGTATAGTCATTACCCCATCTCACTCCCTGAGTATAGTCAACACCCCATCTCTCCCAGAGTATAGTCAACACCCCATCTCTCCCTGAGTATAGTCATTACCCTATCTCTCCCTGAGTATAGTCATTACCCTATCTCTCCCTGAGTATAGTCAACACCCCATCTCTCCCTGAGTATAGTCATTACCCCATCTCACTCCGAGTATAGTCAACACCCCATCACTCCCTGAGTATAGTCATTACTCCATCTCACTCCCCGAGTATAGTCATTACTCCATCTCACTCCGAGTATAGTCATTACCCTATCTCTCCCCGAGTATAGTCATTACCCTATCTCTCCCCGAGTATAGTCATTACTCCATCTCACTCCGAGTATAGTCATTACTCCATCTCACTCCCCGAGTATAGTCATTACTCCATCTCACTCCCTGAGTATAGTCATTACTCCATCTCACTCCCTGAGTATAGTCAACACCCTATCTCTCCCAGAGTATAGTCAACACCCCATCTCTCCCCGAGTATAGTCATTACCCCATCTCTCCCCGAGTATAGTCATTACCCTATCTCTCCCTGAGTATAGTCATTACCCCATCTCTCCCCGAGTATAGTCAACACCCCATCACTCCCTGAGTATAGTCATTACCCTATCTCTCCGAGTATAGTCAACACCCCATCTCACTCCGAGTATAGTCAACACCCTATCTCTCCCCGAGTATAGTCATTACCCCATCTCACTCCGAGTATAGTCATTACCCTATCTCTCCGAGTAGTCATTACCCCATCTCACTCCGAGTATAGTCAACACCCTATCTCTCCCCGAGTATAGTCATTACCCTATCTCTCCCTGAGTATAGTCAACACCCCATCACTCCGAGTATAGTCATTACCCTATCTCTCCCTGAGTATAGTCAACACCCCATCTCACTCCGAGTATAGTCAACACCCTATCTCTCCCCGAGTATAGTCATTACCCTATCTCTCCGAGTATAGTCATTACCCCATCTCACTCCGAGTATAGTCAACACCCCATCTCACTCCCTGAGTATAGTCAACACCCTATCTCTCCCCGAGTATAGTCATTACCCTATCTCTCCCTGAGTATAGTCATTACCCTATCTCTCCCTGAGTATAGTCATTACCCCATCTCACTCCGAGTATAGTCATTACCCTATCTCTCCCTGAGTATAGTCATTACCCCATCTCACTCCGAGTATAGTCATTACCCTATCTCTCCTAGTCATTACCCCATCTCACTCCGAGTATAGTCAACACCCCATCTCACTCCCTGAGTATAGTCAACACCCTATCTCTCCCCGAGTATAGTCATTACCCTATCTCTCCCCGAGTATAGTCATTACCCTATCTCTCCCTGAGTATAGTCATTACCCCATCTCACTCCCTGAGTATAGTCAACACCCCATCACTCCCTGAGTATAGTCATTACCCTATCTCTCCGAGTATAGTCATTACCCCATCTCACTCCGAGTATAGTCAACACCCCATCTCACTCCCTGAGTATAGTCATTACTCCATCTCACTCCCTGAGTATAGTCATTACTCCATCTCACTCCCTGAGTATAGTCATTACTCCATCTCACTCCCTGAGTATAGTCATTACTCCATCTCACTCCCTGAGTATAGTCATTACCCTATCTCTCCCCGAGTATAGTCATTACTCCATCTCACTCCCTGAGTATAGTCATTACTCCATCTCACTCCCTGAGTATAGTCATTACCCTATCTCTCCCTGAGTATAGTCATTACCCTATCTCTCCCCGAGTATAGTCAACACCCCATCTCTCCCCGAGTATAGTCATTACCCCATCTCTCCCCGAGTATAGTCATTACCCCATCTCTCCCCGAGTATAGTCATTACCCTATCTCTCCCTGAGTATAGTCAACACCCCATCTCTCCCCGAGTATAGTCATTACCCTATCTCTCCCTGAGTATAGTCATTACCCCATCTCACTCCGAGTATAGTCATTACCCTATCTCTCCCTGAGTATAGTCATTACCCCATCTCACTCCGAGTATAGTCATTACCCTATCTCTCCCTGAGTATAGTCATTACCTCAGCCCCCTCATTTAGTGTAGCGAGGAAATTTGCAGCATTTTTGAAAATTTGATCACCAGGTCTGCTCATCACCAGTCTCGATGACCAAAAAATTGATGGGATGCTGCTGGAAGAGTTCAGTCTCAGGACATTTTAGCACTACTATCGTGGAATGACCAACTAAATCGAGTTAAGTATGCACTTTTTTTTTAAGATTAAGACTCTTAAATGTTGTGGATCCAATAACTGACAATAGAAAACTCCTTTTCTTCCTTTTGTAAATTTAAACTGCCCAATTAATTTCAAGCGGAGAGTATTCATCCAGAATGCAAGACCACAGATGCTGTAAGTTACTGTCCTGCACATAAAACTGATTGTGAACTAGCCTATTTGAATACTATTCATATTCATCCAGTAATAGCAATAATAAATCACTTTTGTTCCTTTAATTCGTGTGTGCTGCGATTCCTTTCAAATCTGGAGTGAAGAGAGACTCGTGCAGCTCAGCTTCACCTCGAGTGCCCTTGCAGTCCCAACATGAAATGGCCACATTTAATTTACTGTTTTGAAGCCATTTGGAGTCACAAACTCAAGTCACTCAGGATTAAGCAAAATCAGCGAGATTAGATCACAACTAATTTCTACTAAATCAATGGGAGTACATCTTTATCTGGTCTGCCTTGCCTACGTTCAAATCCAAGATCCAAAAGCTTCAGCCCAATTACTCTTTTTTAAGCCACCCAAAACCATAAATCCTACATTTCTGACAAATCTCCTTCTTTTCACCTTACTAATTCTGCTAGAGGGTGGAAAAGTAAGAAAAAGGGTTCAATAGGGAGGAATAGGATCTAGTCAGTAATGTGACACAAAATTGGAGATAGTTTGACCCGATTCAGGATTCAAACCCAATCTAAATAAGGATGATATGGCTAGTTATTATAATGGTTGATCATCAGGATCTATTTCAACAAAGGCTAAAGTTATGCCTTTTTACTATTGGGAAACACTAAACAAACAAAGATTTACATAGTTAATACAATAGCATTTACTGGAAATATTTTTTTACTTTTTAACTAGAGGCACACTGGAGTGCCTGGGTACAATACTTGGAGTGCAATTGATGAAAAAGAATGATGGAGCAGACATATAGCTTCAACTAATAACTGCCTGAGAATTTTGCATCCTCATTAAGTTGACTTGTAGTTTTTATCTTGGCTGCTGAATGGAGTATTTCATAGGAACACAGCATGAGCCAATGACAGAATAGATGGTTTTTGTACAGAAGTAAATGGAGACAGTTGCTTCACCTTCCCAGAAAAAGGTAGAACTTCCGCAGTTTGTGGAAGCAGAATAAAATTTTGTTGGGAGGCGGGAAAGAGGCTGAATGATGAAGTATAATTAAAATTTAGAGAGCCAGTAAATGCATTCTACCACAGTACAAAAGCACACTTGCAAGAAAAAAATCAGCAAGAAAACCCTCAACTGATGAATTTGGAAAATAATTCCAAAGCAATAATGTAGCCGAGCAATAAAGCATTCACTTTAAGTGGTACATCTGAGAAATGGAGGCCAAAGAATGAGAGAGAGACAATTTAAATCTAATAAAATGACACTAGCTAGAAAAAATTGACACAAGCATCAAATTGAAAACATTTAACCTGATCGAAGGACTATGGATACAAGCGATATTGACAACATGTTTCACAGGAAAGATTCAATTTACGTGCAGTGGTGTTTTAGTCGTGTCCCTTATCCAAGCCCAATCACAATTCTATTTAGGTGAATTAACCCTGATGGAGTCTTTAATGCAGAATCATTCATTAATTCCACCCCCCCCTATATTTTCCATTGCGAAGGTTTCCATTTCACCGATTCTGCTGAAGAATTGTTAAGTTAGTTTTCACAGAATTGCAGGAGGCAAAGAAAATATCTGCCTGTATAAAGATGGAACTTGTTTGAAACAGGCTAGTAGAAAATATCAACAAGAGTTTATAACATTATAAATGCCCACCTAGTTCATACTATACACATATTAACTTAATAATTTACTTAAGATAGAACACACACTTAGAGATGTGCTATATTGTCTAACACAGTTAATAGGTTCAAATGTCAAACTAAAAGCAGTGACAGACTGGTTTAAGAGCGGTCATTCAAACCCTGATGTAATATTACACCTTCAAAGCACAGTGCTATTGCTTTATAATAAATGCCCAACACTTACAGTACAGGTAAAGTGTAATGGTGGAGAATCCGGTTGAAGAGCTAAACAGTGAGAAGAAATGGACAGGACGGAGAATCGGACAACCACGGCAGATTGTGAGGGATCAGACTGTGCTACAGTATCATGCCAGTCTAATGGAAGCGATGAAATTACACAATGTTCCATGACCTTTAACATGAGAGGTGAGGTATTTCTCCAGACAATGGGAAAATCTGAGAAGTCCATTCTCCCACATAACATGTACTTTCCATCCTCAAATTGCCTGCTATGTACTTATAAGTACAAATTAATTTAATCTGTCAAGTGTGCAGTGAGTTTTCAGTCCAGCATCTCCTCAGTGTAAGTTAACAAAGCAAAACTATGGTCACTGTTACTGCAATAGTGTGCATCTCAAACACAGCCAGTCCCTAGTTAAGAATCCTATTTGTCTGTTTTATTCTGCTCACAATCAAACATTTGCAATGGTATAAGCATCATGCTGCAGAATTGGTTCCGTATTTTTGGTTGGAAAAGGAGATTTTCCAAAATGTACATCATTTCACGTGGTTACACATTACAAACAATGTGCCGTCGTTTGGTGAAGCAAGAAAGAGAAGGTATTCTACAGATAAGGATCATCTCATTGGTGCTGCAAACGTGGGGAACTCAGGCAAGAAAATGTTTTCTGAGCAGGTGTTAGCACAGTGGGTGCAGACAGAAAACATTCTGTGATTTGCAATTCCTGTTCACTTAATGTTCACGTACTGGGTTGTGTAGGATAGTAGAAAAGCACTGAGGAATAAATTCAAACCAAGGTTGCATTCATCTCACTAGCATTAAAAAGAAAACTGCTGACTCCCTTTCCCCCTTCCAAACAAAAGCAGCTGAAGAAAATTGAAAATCATCTGCCATCCACAGAAAGTGCACATCATTACACATCAGTATCTCTAAATTGACTACTCAACCTGTACCAGAGTTTCTCGGCGCAGCTAATGGTGGGCTTGCGCACAACCATGAAAACTTTAATGAAAAAATGTAGAGATTATAAAAAAAAGTTTGTAACTGTTGGAATTTTAATGATGTTATAAATTGTTTGAGCTTTGCTCTTGCAGTTTATGATGCCATATGAACCCATCAGATATGCACAGCAGTGTTATAACTCAATAAAACAAAACGCTTTACTTCCTAGTAAAATTCTTCATTTCCATCAGCGAAGTCCTTTATAACTGCAGTCTTGCATTATATTATAAAACAACTCCATCTTCCCGTCAGGTGACATGAAACCCTTGAGAAATCTTCAGTCACTTCACTAGGCACAAACTTATTCAGTACACACAATCAATCTGCTCAAGGCACTAACATCTCTCTTATTTTCAGAAATCTTTCTTGCCATCCTCAAATTTCCAAGCTATTTTTCTCTGCTGGATTGGACAGGCCACCCATTCCAGGATCGTTGTCAATACCATGTTTGGACAGGTCACTTGGGAGATGTGGAAGAGTGGACTTCAGATTTTCCCTTTGCCTGGAGAAATAAGTCACCTCTCATGTTGAAGGTCAGGAACATTGTTTTGCTATTCTGTAATGAGCTCCGAACCGAGCTATACCCGACCAAGGAGCATCAGTACTTTTGTGATGGAAGCAGAGCTTCGTGTGTTAAATAGGAAAAATGTCTATTTATTATGCAACTCTAGATAAACAAGTAATGTGAATTAAAAAGTGGCTTTAGATTAGCTGCATTTTTCTTTTTTAATTCTTCATCTTGGTGCCAGAGTGTAGCTAATATATGAAACTCCCCTAATTCAGACACGTTTCAATAGGAGCTATCTATCTCGGGTGACTTTCTTCAATGGTGTTGTTGCCTTATTCAGAAATTAATTCTGTCAGAAGATTACTTGAAGTTTGGGTCAGTACCACATGAGATTTTGCCATTTGGGGGACTAGACAAAATTCATTATCTCTAATGGCTGCACCATCTAGTTAATGCTGCTAAGATGTCAAAAAGAAATGGACCACCAGGTGGCCAGGAAGCTACCGTCCAACTCTTAACTATTTAAGTGCCAGAAATAGTTAAGATATTAACTACCTAACCACTGAGAAGGATCCTCTTCACCTTCAAATACATTTTGTTCAACATTAAAGTAATGACAGAACATAATAGGGCAGCAACCTTGAGGTCTGCAGTTCCCTGCTGTGCAGTGCCTATTCCATTAATAAAAGTTTGTTGCGTTATCACACATGCACATTTAAAAGCTATTGAGACTTACTAATATCTATGTCTCATTTTTGAAAAAGTATTTATTGCGTAAGTCAAGTATTATACTGCTAGTATATTGCTGTGTTTTCCTGCTTCTGTATAATCATAAATAAATGTGACTATTAGTTTTAGCCTGAACACAGTTGTCTGACAGTGTGACATTTACCACTATTTGGAGTGCGATAGGCTACGCACTATCCCATTGATGTCATATACAAGAGACTTGGTCTGCTATTCTATTTTATGTGAACACAAATTAAGTGTTGGGGAAAAGCTTGAATCATAACTACTGTTACTGGGTATGAATAGGAAGTATTCCATCACTCACTGATTTGGAACGAATGCACACTCAACATTCGCTTTTAAAATTCAATTTATTAGTAGCATGTATAATTCTGAGCCAACTATGGGTGTGGCATCAAGCAAAGCCTTCTCCTACACTCACCCAATATCAACACATGCTAACTTTACAGCATGGGCTATTGGATACCAGTCAGGAGCAGGAACCCTTCCTAATACTCCCCTCCTTAGCCAGGGGCACTGAAGTCAACGCCAAGAGTTTGAATGCTGCCTGAGCAGATCTCAGCTAACTCACAGAACTGACCCCAAGACGTTTCTGGTCTGGATGGCTCAGTGCTGCACTAGGTGGTACTTATACTCACTAAGCCATCAGAAAGCAGAGACAAAATGTACTTATGGTGTAGCCGATTTGAAAATATTTTAAAAATCGTTGCAAATCTCTCCAAACATCTAAAACAAAATAGCGGCAAAAACTAATCACTGAACAATGCAATATTAAATATTATTTTTAGACATATCAAAGATTAAGTCCGTTTGAATTACCAGAATAAGCACTTCACTTGCAGTATGAAATGAAGCTCTGTCCCACTGAGACCAGATACATGGGAGAGTCTGAACAGGATCCTGAGGGAACGTACAGCACACCCTTCGGTAAATCCAACACTTGTTAACTTTTACAGACAGTTTGATCACTGGAATGTTGACAACACTAGAGCCATTGAAGCCAGGGGACACAAATCTGGCCCTATTGGATCAGACTATGAAAGTGATGGGAGCTTTCCAAATACATCTTTAATTAGTTGAAGAAAGAGCTCAGTGTACTGGGAATTATCACTCAACAGCCTCCACAAGCCTGTCAGTACAGTACATCAGCAGGGAGAGGTCACTGAAATTAGTTATGGCCAAATCCACATTTTCCCCATACAATATACGAGGAGGAATCAGGCATACCTTCATTGTCTTTTCCTTGTTCCTTACAAATGGTTTGTTCCAATGTCAAAAATTATAGAAAAGTTTTCCTTGTAATACAATGGAACACGGAGGATTATCTAGTATGTTAGTAACATGTTAAAGAGTCTATGCTATCTCGAATAGATTCAAAGTTCTTCCATTACAATATACCGTATATGGTGGGAATTGTTTTCAGTAAAGTGCAAGTGTGTGAAAATTTTCATACAATGTCCACTTGAACTGTGAGAAACATCCAGCAGTACAATTATAGATTCTCCTTTCAAACTTGGGTCATTTCTGGAGAGGACATTATGAACAATGTAACACTAGATTGAAGTACTAATTATTACAGGTCTTTCACCGGTGGTTGTGGTAGTCATGGTGGGAGCAATTTGAAGAGATAAATTAAGAGTGGAACAAGAATAGTTTTGGCACAACTTTAAGTGCATTAACTTTTCTATAGTTTAAACACTGTTTTCCAGTTAAAACATAATTAAAGCACTAATAGGATACTGATGATTTAACAGGTGCAAATATGCTTCATTAAAATCTATAATTTAGAATGGATATGCCTCAGCTGGAGTATTGTGGACAATTCTGGGTACCACACTTCAGGAAAGATGTAAAAGGCATTAGAAAGGTTACATAGGAGGTTTACCAGGACGTTACCAAGGATGAGGGACTTCAGTTATGAGAAAAGGTTGGAAAAGTTAGACTGTTCTCCTTGGAACAGAGAAGGTTAAGAGGTGACCTAATAGAGGTTTCAAGATGATGAGAGGTTTTGATAGAATAAATAAGAAAAAAATATTCCCTCTGGTGAGTGGGCCAATAACTAGAGGTATTGACGTAATAAAACTCACTACGCACTTGGTAAGGCTTTAATCAACTTGTTTCAGAACATGGAGGTCTAGTTGTACTTCACTAGATCCTTGTCTTACAAAATGTCCCTAGCAAGCTGGGACCGACGCCAGAGTATTTATACTCCTTGGACGGCGCCACCAGCTGGCCGTCCAGCGTTATTTCACGAGTAGTTTCTTGAATGATGAGATTTATAACAGGTCATACATTCAAAATCATTGGCAAGAAGATCTAGAGGGGAGATGAGGAGAAATTTTTTCACCCAGAATTGTTGGGATCTGGAACGCGTTACCTGAAAAAGGTGGAGTAAGCTGATTTTTTAAATTTTTTTATAAAAGGAGTTGGACAGGTACTTGAGGGTGAGAAACTTACAGGGTTAGGGACAAAAAGTGGGACTAAGCACGACTGCTCTTTCAAAGAGCCAGCATAGGCAGGACGGGCCGAACGGTCTCCTTCTGTGTTGTAAGTTTCTATGATTCTATGTGGTTTTAAAGAGCATGCTATTCCAAGAAAGGAGCCTACACTCCCCATCCCCAAGACAATATCGTGGCATGTATAAGGTTGCCGTAACCCTCGTCTCAGAATCTACATGCCAATCTCAAGTAACTTATAGATGAATTAAGCAATCTCTGTTAGATTGTGGCTCTGACGCAGAAAAGTGTTTTTCATTTCCTGCCAATCTATCATACTCCTTCTGCAATGATGCCTGTCATTAAGCCTCGTCTAATTCATTCCATCCACTATAACCTAGACCTATCTCATCATTGCCTGCTGCCAACTTGTAGCAAGTAGTATTTAATTTGGCAGCCTTTGCTCATGCAGTTATCAGATATGGCCGTACCACCAGTCTATAATTATGTACCAGCATACTTATGCTTGGAAACTTTACTTCATCTGTGTACTCACGCTCATTTAGAAGTGGAGCTGTACATACATTTGAATTATTTTGCAAATTAAAAATGATGCAGTTGAAATAACTTTAAACTGAAGGGGAAAGAAAGTAATTTAATAGTTTTTATTAATTTTATTGTAATCCTATAAAAAGCCAAGAATAAAAATGTGAGCAGCATTGAGAACTCCAACATAAGGAACAGTAAAAGCAGTCTCACTAATGTTGCCTACAAACTTGAATTTCAGAAGAACACCTTACTATGCCCACCATGAAGAACAGTTTCAGTCCACATTCTTCAGAGACTTAGTAACTTGCCTAATGAATGGTAGATAACAAATGTAAGGTGATGCACACTGGTGCAGAAAACATTTGGAGGAAGAAAATCTGGCAGGACCAGTCCTACCTTGCAGATTTGAACTTTTTATTGGGCAAGCAGTACTGATGGCAGCTGTGAAGACATTTTCTGGCCGCACCTTCTACCTTCTTGGCTGAAGGCAAGTGTGTGATAGCAACAAGAATCGGTCGGGTACAGTGTATGAGCAAGGTGAGACATGAGGTGTGGTAAGTGTAGTATGCCTGGGAGGAACAGGTAACTTTGGATCTATGGTCTCCACCACTGGAGGTTTTCCTCACCTCATGTCTGGGTTTGTTGTAGACTAATTGATTGCTGTGATTCGTCAACAACTCCATTATCGTTGTGTCATGCGACTACCAGGATGAGAGAAGGTGAACTAGATGGACCTTGGTCTTTTTTCGTCTAGCAATTCCTATGTTGCTATGACTGTGAAAGATAAATACATGGAGAGCTAGCAAGTTAGCTTTCAATAATACAATGTCGGGATCAATGCAATACAAAGTCAACATTCAATGGTTGCTGCTTAAGAAAAATAAGAGATAAAAAAATCAATATGACAATGTGTTCTTGTGATAAATGTGGCTTGTCCAGATTTTTTGTTCCACAGCATGCAGTGACTGTCCTTTAAAGATATTTAAATCAATCCTTGAAAAGGCAACTAGTGTAGAACATAAAAGTAATAAAAAGAAATTACACAGAATCAATCAAGTTTATTTCTTAAAGAAAATCTTAAAATTAGCCGAGAACTTTGCTCTGCCAATTCCACATTAGTGGACACAGAGCACCTTAGGTGACTCATGCATTACAACAGATAGATTTCCTACATTACAACAGTGACTACACTTCAAAAAAAGTACTTCACTGGTTATAAAGCACTTTGTGACATCCAGTGGTCGTGAAAGGCTCTATATAAATTTAAGTCTTTCTTTTCATACAAACCAGGAGGCTCTCAGATTTGATGCCTAATGTGCTATGTTGGCTGATTTCCGTTAGGGTGTGAGTGTGAGTATATGTTATGAGAGGACAAGATTGGACTCGATAGTGATGCCTAGTGTGGTCAACTTGCCTACCACCACTCGCGATCAAGGCTCCAATATGAATAATGCCCACTTGGCAAAGTACCAGATGGTAATTGCCATCCTTGGAAATAAGAGCTCAGAAAAGGAGGAGACGGTAGAAAATTGGCAAGGAAGAAAATCAGCCAACCCTGGGATAGAAGCCTGCATGGTTGCTGCTTAAGAAAAATAAGAGATAAACAAATCAATATGACAATGTGTTCTTGTGATAAAAGTGGCTTGTCCAGATTTTTTGTTCCACAGCATGTAGGGAAATTGATGGGATTGAAGGCCGATAAATCCCCAGGGCCTGATAATCTACATCCTAGGGTACTTAAGGAAGTGGCCCTAGAAATAGTAGATGCATTGCTGGTCATCTTCCAACATTCGATGGAATCTGGAACAGTACCCATGGATTGGAGGGTAGCTAATGTAACCCCACTATTCAAAAAAGGTGGTAGAGAGAAAACGGGGAATTACAGGCCGGTAAGCCTGACGTCGGTAGTGGGGAAAATGCTAGAGTCCATTATAAAAGATGTAATAGCAGAGCACTTGGAAAACAGTGACAGGATTGGACAAAGTCAACATGGGTTTACAAAAGGTAAATCATGCTTGACTAATCTACTGGAATTTTTTGAGGATATAACTGGTAAAATAGATAAGGGAGAACCAGTGTATGTGGTATATTTGGACTTTCAGAAGGCTTTTGATAAGGTCCCGCATAAGAGGTTAGCGTGTAAAGTTAAGGCACATGGGATTGGGGGCAAGGTATTGACTTGGATAGAGAACTGGTTGGCAGACAGAAAGCAAAGAGTTGGAATAAACGGGTCTTTTTCCGAGTGGCAGGCAGTGACTAGTGGGGTACCGCAGGGATCGGTCCTTGGACCCCAGCTATTCACAATATATATTAACGATCTAGACGAGGGAACTAGATGTAATATCTCCAAATTTGCAGACGACACAAAGCTGGGTGGGCGTGTGTGCTGTGAGGAGGATGCCGAGAAACTCCAGGATGATTTGGACAGGTTGGGTGATTGGGCAAAAGCATGGCAGATGCAATACAACGTGGATAAATGTGAGGTTATCCACTTTAGTGGCAAAAACAGGAAGGCAGATTATTATCTGAATGGCAATAGATTGGGAGAAGGGGAAGTGCAACGAGACCTGGGTGTCCTTGTGCACCAGTCGCTGAAGGTAAGCATGCAGGTGCAGCAGGCGGTTAAGGCGGCAAATGGTATGTTGGCCTTCATAGCGAGAGGGTTTGAGTACAGGAACAAGGATGTCTTGCTGCAGTTGTACAGGGCCTTGGTGAGACCACACCTTGAGTATTGTGTGCAGTTTTGGTCGCCTTATCTGAGGAAGGATGCTCTTGCCATGGAGGGAGTTCAGCGAAGATTCACCAGGCTGATACCTGGGATGGCAGGAATGACGTATGAGGAGAGATTGGGACGATTGGGCTTATACTCGCTGGAGTTTAGAAGAATGAGAGGGGATCTCATTGAAACTTATAAAATTCTGACAGGACTGGACAGTCTAGATGCAGGATGTTCCCGATGGTCGGGGAGTCCAGAACCAGGGGTCACAGTCTAAGGATAAGGGGTAGGCCATTTAGGACAGAAATGAGAAGGAATTTCTTCACCCAGAGCGTGGTGAACCTGTGGAATTCTCTACCACAGAAGGCAGCAGAGGCCAATTCATTAAATATATTCAAGAAGGAGTTGGATATATTTCTTTAGGCTAAAGGGATCAAGGGGTATGGGGAGAAAGCAGGGACCGGGTACTGAAATTGGATGATCAGCCATGATCGCATTGAATGGCGGAGCAGGCTCGAGGGGCCGAATGGCCTACTCCTGCTCCTATCTTCTATGACCTCAAGTTATTGCTACTGTGAGATTAATATTCTCTCTATCCTACTGCCATATCCAGTGTTGCAATCAGTCAAACTCTGACTACCGTGGTTTTTCTTAAACTAGTATTTCAGTATGGCAGCAGTATCATCATGTTAGAACACTATGTCATCACTTCCAAGAATACTTGCTTAGCACATGTTGGCACTGACCCAGTGAAACACATGGAGGGTCAGATTTCATGCTTGCTGCACTTATTTGTGTTGGGCAGGATCACCGCCAACAACAACGACTGCTTAAAGCTAAAGCCAGCTTAAAACTTAAGCTATAATAATGGACCAAAAATAGTTCAGAAAGGTGGCTGATGAAAAGTATATTTATAGTTTGTGTGTATCCATCCCATCTTTATACAGTACTGCTCCTAGCCTCCCCCACTATACGATAGGTTTGGAACGGTTTCATGCCACAAGTTCCACGAGTAGAACTAAATGTGCAGTGTAGAGTCTCAAACTCAAAGCCAGTTTCAAACAAAACCACTACTGCTTTTTCACACTTAATCCATTACCAGAATCTCAATACAGTTAACGCGATTAAAGGAGAATATGATTTTCTAATCATTTGTTTTGTTCTTGTAATAGAATCTCCTGTTCATTCACCATTAGAAACAGTAATGTTATTTTTTGCAGGAGTTTACTCTACATAAGGTAGTCTGGTCAAATGAACAACAGGTTTCTATATTCAGTAAATGCATACCAAAATATGTATGTAATTAAGAATGAAGTCATCTGTCTAGGAAAACATGATTAAGATATAACTAACATTTCCCTCACCTTCACAACACCAAAAGAACACCAGAAATGGACAAAACATGCTTGCACACAGAGACAGGGAACACATGTGCATGTAGCCTCAAAGGCACTTCAATACGTCTGATTGGCCAGTACAACTGGCCCAATTTGGGAAGACATGCGTATGCAGAATGCAAGCCTGCATGAAAAGGCATTATAATGGAGATAGAAGGCTCTTGTTATTAGACAAACCAAGCAGACGTGTCTGCGGCTACTTACAAATATCGGTGAAACAAACAGTACAAAACAAAATCCCCACTACACAAAAATAGCCAGAGAAAAACTCAAATTAACAATGTACATAACCTGCTGCCAATGCAATAAAATTAATTAAGCAACAAAATTGTCCAACTTGATTAGTTTAAGAAAGGGGCCACAGTGAAAGTCAAAACCAAAACCTTAAAACATTCAAAATTACAAGAAACGATACTGGGAAATTTACTTTCAGTATTTGTCCACAGATACCCCTCCCTCACACTGACAGCTTCAAAAGGTCTCATTTCTCATTTCAGAGACACAATACATCATTTTGACATAGTAAGTGTCTCGCATACTTCAGCGAAGTTTTGAGGATGTACTTAAACACTTCAGTGCACATAGTGTGAAATGGGAAAATACACATGGGAACACTTCAACTAAGAGACAAAGCACTCCTGTGAACACGTGAATTCTGAACACTTACGCAATGGTTAGATCATTAAAATTTAACCTTTTTCAAATTGCCTTTAAACAGAACTACAAGTATTAATACACTTTCAACAGCACCTCCCAAACTCGTGACCTCTACCACCTAGAAGGACAAGGGCAGCAGGCGCATGGGAACATTACTACCTCCAAGTTACACACTATCCGGACTTGGAAATATATCGTCGTTCCTTCATCGTCGCTGGATCAAAATCCTGGAACTCCCGACCTAATAGCACTGTGGGAGCACCTTCACCACACGGACTGCAGCGGTTCAAGGTGGCTGCTCACCTAGGAATGCGCAATAAATGCTGGCCTGGTCAGCGACACTTCCCGAGAATGAATTAAAAAAAACACTTGCGATATGTATAAAACTGCTTTTGAGGGTGATGGGAATTTTTAAAAAGCCCTAGTATTCGGATTCAAAAACTGAAAACCTGCAAAAGCTAACCAAAAAGCATGATTTTCTTTAATTGATTTTTTTTTAAGATTGCAAAGAAAATCACATTCAAGCTTCAGCATTTGTGAAATTATTTCTCATAATTTATTCCTCTGTAACCATAGTTCACAAAGTCTGCTTTGTAATCCCATGTCTTATTACATATGTGACTTTATACATAGCCAAAACAGCACCTGCAGTGTTTTGGTTACTGAATTTCCAAATCACAGCAATTTCAAATTAACATACTGTGCTTATGACGAGAGTTTTAAGTATATAGTTTTATGGCTAATAATACCTTCCCACCATTACAAATGCAAATCATTAATTATTCATCTACCATAATTTTGCCAGAGTAAATGTACCCTAGCTTCTTTAAACAGTCCTAAACCAGATTATTTTAAATATAAAACTGAATTTGCTGATAAGTTAGATTTTGTATCATAGCATATTTCATACGAACTCCTTAAAAGAATGCAATTGCTCACAAATATTGTATTTATACCCATTAAATCAAATAATGAATAGATCTTAATCTAAAAATGTATGCTTAAAATTATCACAATTTAATCATTTCCTAAAAAATTTAACTGGACTGCCTGTTAGGATTATAATTTGTTGTTGAAGTAAGATTTTGGTTCTACTTAACACCTGGCTCAGTATTGAAGCTAGATGAAAAGCAGCATCCAATCTTCCAGCAACATTCTCAGCCACTGCTTGAAAATAAGTTCACAAAGACTCCTGTGGTAGTGTAGATCTTAAACAGCATTTGGCGCAAAAAGTTAATTACAAAATGAGTTAAAATTAAATTTACATTCTCACACAAGGAATTTAAAAAATGGATTTCTGTGAGCCTCTCCTGAGTATATTAGCTTATGGAGCAAACGATATAAACTTGAAAAGAGAATAAATCGTGAGTATGTCCGTTAGAGGCAGGCACTGGGAGTAATCCTTAATCTTCAAGAAAATTAGGATTGAAGATTACACCAGTCTTCGCCTTCATCATAAACTCTATACACAACACTGCATTCTAATCTTGATGCCAATATTTTCACTACCATGTCAAAAGGTGAATCTACATAGACAATATATTTGTTCCTCAAAAGGCAATCACTTTGGAAGAGCTGACAAAAGAGAGTTTGCAGCAGACCTGAATCAGATCAAAATCTGTTCGAGAAAAGTGAAATCGCAAATCTAATTCTTTGAAAACGACGAAGACTACATGCCAATTTGATAATAAAAAAGCCAACCATCAGCTGCGTGTGTCGTTCTTTGGCAGTTCAATTTGAGGTTACAATACATTTTAGGGTAACCCTAAAAGAACATGCGTTTATATAGTGTGTTCCCAAGCCTCAGGATGTCTCAAAGTGCTTCACAGCCAATTAAGTACTTTTGAAGTGTCGCCACTGTTGTAATGCAGGGAAACATGGCAGCCAATCTGCACACAGGGAAGTTCCACGAACAGCAATGAGATAAATGACCAGATAATCTGCCTTTTTCAATGATGGTGGTTGAGAGATAAATATCGGCCAGGACAAACACTATTAGTATTCTCTCTCTCATTAAGGAGCTACGTGGGGCACCAATGTCCTGACTCTTCACATTGTAGATTTTTTGCTTGCGCGAATTCCTGCAGAATATTGCTACATTGAAGGGAGTAGAATGATGTCTCCCTATCACCTTTAATACACTTCATTCTACACCTTCTGAATCCTGACCAGTTCGCTCAAACTTTCCCTCATAATAGTGTAGTGACAAAATAATGTTAGGAGTTCTAGAAGGTCTAACTTCATGCATTATTACTCAGGCCACCAACTTAGAGGTGACTAAGTCAAATTATGTTTTTATTGCATGGGATTTGGGATTTATACTGATGTTTCGGGCATCGCATTCTATGACTTTACCCAGTTATACTGATTTATACTGATACAAGTCTAATTCTGTTTTTATTATACTGGATTCTAGGATTTTTAACCAGTGTTTTGAGGATTAAATTCTGCAATTCAGTCTATTTTATCATAAAACTCGCATATCTGTGGTCTTGAACATCAACTTTACCATGAGACGGGTACCCTAGACTAATATCCAGATGACCTTTCATCCATGCATGCCTGTAATCTTGCTGCTGGTATACATTAGCCCAATGATATGGCCATGTTGAAAAACACTGCAAGAAAAGTCCATTATTTGTCTACCAACAGGCTATGAGAAATTTACCCACCCCAGATGTCAGAGCTGTAGGATTCAATTTAAGTTAAAGCCTTCGTACATGTTGCAGCTGTCTTCTCACTGATCACGGTTAACCAAATACACCGACAACATTATATGGCCTCAACTATTATCCAAACTTCTGACACCATGACAATAACAAATGATACCCTATTTTCTAACCAAGTGGTGACATGGGAAGGCATTCCCAGGAGAGTCTGGTAGTTGTTACATGGTTAGAGATTTTGCGCAAATATGTTTTAGGAACTTCGCTTTTGTGAGATAAGATATTGTTAGTAGTCTCGGTGCAACACTCACTCACATTATAGAGATTTCTGCAGTGAGTACTGTACTGGGAAAATACCTGGCAAATTCACTTTTATGTTCAGTGTGCTTACAATTTGATATGGAGGAAGAGCAGTCCTGAACAGTTCATTGATGCAATCAGGTGAGTTCCACTGCCATGCTGCATTGGTTAATTTCTAGCTGCATCACAAAACGAGTGTCACTGAAGCCAGGCTACTTACCGAACAAAGAATGTGTTAAACACTCAGGCTTGCACCTGTGAAACAACAGAACTGTAACCTTGTAATCTCTTAGGTGGTTCCGACAACACACCGCTAGTATTACTACTCAGGCAAGTGTATTCGTAATCTCCTGTTAACAAAGAAATCACAATAATCAGGAAATACTTGAAAGCTATCAGGATCACCAGAAACCAAGGGTAATCAAGAAAATGCCACGTTTCCACGTCCAGCCTCAAAAGCGCAGAGATTGCAGTACCCCTAATCGAGAGGTCAGCCAAATGGTGAGGAGTTTAGTTGTGAAATCTTAACTACATACAGGCCTGTATTTTTTTCCCATACAAATCTATCAACATAGGAGAATTGCAAGAACTCATCCTGCGTATTCTTACTGATTCAAATGCGATATGCATGGAGTGCCTGTGTAGATTATACATCCGTGACACAGCAGTGGAAATACCAACACAGCCAAAAAAAAATAACCATTGGTCCCAGAAGAGAGTTTGTGGCATCCCATTATAAAAGGGACTACTGTGAACACTTTTTTCGTTGGTAAAATCTTCATACATCATTAACATAGCAGCATAATGATTTTACATTAGTTCATCCCCCTGTAGCACGGTTGTGATGTTTAGTTGCTAACATGAGGTGTCGCTTTAAGGTGACTAGTCCGATGGGGTTGTAGACTAAATCGTCACAACTTGAGGTCAATTAGATCCTAATTGTAGAGGGAAGTTTTTGTACATTGACAACTGCTTATAAATCCCTGGCTCTTAATTCATTGAGGGCCAGGTTATTGGAAAAACGAGCATAATGCAACCGGCTTTGTCAAGCTTGTTGTGATTTGTTGCTGTTCACGGTGTTGCGTAACAAAGTGTGACAGTTGATATGTAGCATCTAATATATAACGTGATGAATGACAGGCATGCAATTGAAAGACGACATTGATATATTCTAGCAGATCACCCATGGTATTATTCATTGCAGGTCAGGGGTTGCATCGTTAACAAGTGGGGTACTGAGGTAGGGGAGCACATGGTTACTGAAAGGATTTGGAAAAGTTTGAGAGATGGGTTCAGAGATAGTGATGTGTTTTTAATTGCTTCCTGGTAAATTTGGGCCAATCAGGATTTCTGGGTGACAAACACAAGCTAGATAATAATCTTGGATTTGTTTCTTTTAAAAAGACAGAGCAAATAAATACTTTTTTCCTCACTCAAATAAATACCGTTTTCCTCATCAGCCATGATCTTATTGCATGGCGGAAGGCTCGAAGGGCCAAATGGCCGACTCCTGCTCCTATTTCTTATGTTCATCCACCGCAGGTAAAAGAAAAAAATTAATCTGTTATATCATCTTGTTAAGCTTTTAAAACCTACATTTCTACAGCCTTAAATTCTGGGCTACGAGTTACAAGATAATTCTGCTTTAGTTTCCTTCTCCCCCAGCAAATGTAGCTACAAAGAACTGGAAAATATTATGAGTTCGCCTCTGTACAATGGAGAGTCTGCAAAGTAAAATGTGTCTTTCACTTCATTACTCTGTATTAAATTAGCATTTTGAATAAATTTTTATTGCATAGAGGAATATTTACGCGAGGACAAGCAAATGAGCAGAATGACGACAATATAATTCAGTGTAAATATTGGAAGTATCAACCATGTGAAGAAAGCATGTGGTGCGGCACCATCATCCTAGTTCACCCAAGTAACAAACCTATACCTCACAAATTTGCTTGGCCACTCTTAACCCTCGTTATCCTGCCTAAGCTGTGTAGCCTGTTCATTTCAGCAATGAATCAAGGAATAATTTTGCAAGTTAACCTCATCATTCTCTGTATAGATCACAAATACATTTTGCTCCCTCTGTATCTGCATGCATTAATTTTTTGAATGTAGACTTTTTGTAGTTCAGACCAGTATATGCAAAATCTGGTATTTTCTTTGTGGCGTTGGCAGTTTGGTAATCCGAACCTATAGCTGGAACAGAGATGCCACAGATGCTGCAGTCCTTAATTAAGACACCCACACTATTTCCTAATGTGTAGAGTCATTTTTGATGATACCAAAGATAAATTTACACCCACAGTTAATGAATGAAGCCTAGCACAAAACAAAAGGCCAACACAGATTTTTTTTAAATTGCAAATGTTGGAGAAGGTTCAAATAAAAAGAGAAAATGCTGGAAATACACAGCAGGATCCATTACCATCTGAAAACAAAGCTTAATGCTTTGGGCGCAGTGTCATAGAAACATAGAAGATAGGGGCAGGAGTAGGCCATTCGGCCCCTCGAGCCTGCTCCGCCATTTAATGAGATCCTGGCTGATCATCCAAATTCAGTACCCTGTCCCTGCTTTCTCCCCATATCCCTTTAGCCTTAAGAAATATATCTAACTCCTTCTTGAATATATTTAATGAATTGGCCTAAACTGCCTTGTGTGGTAGAGATTTCCACAAGCATCTTGTCTTCATGGGCCACCTAAGTGTACGCCATACAACATTGCAGGCCACTTATAAAAAATTAATTTAATCTTTACATTAATTTACCCACTTGTGAAGTTGTTGAAAGTAACAAATCTTGATGCTCTGATTTAGGATTTATCCACCAGGGCTCTTCTCTCACCTAATGTCTGCCCTAATGCCAAAGTTAAGACCGCACTTCTCAAGCCTTCCAGCCCAAGAAATTCAAACAAGGCAAATCAGCTAACGAGATTAACAAAAACAGACCCGAGCTGCCTGGGCTTTGATGACCAGATTGTGAAGGCTTGAGAAATGGCCATAGTTTGATGTAGGTTTCAAGCCAAAATGTTAACCTGTCTTTTCAGATGCTGAAGGACCTGCTTGCTGTGTATTTTCAACAGGCCAATACATTTTAACAGGAATCCTGGCATATTTTGATTGCAATCTTCATTTGAAAAAAGAGAATTAATATATATGTTACCATAGTGTCTAAGTATTTGTCCATGAGACGTGCCAACTGTCTCACTTCCTGCAACAAATGGGCAATGCCCAGGAGGGCACACTTCAACCCCTTGGAGTAACAGATTTATACTTCAGATTTCAAAACATATTTTCTCTTTTAAAATAATTTGTCAAAATTCCAATGCAGTTATGTCACTGTAGGAGTCAAAATAGTCTGAAATGACACCTCTGTTCACAGAACAGCAATTAGAAAACAATCATTTGTCGCAGTTCAATTCGCTCTGAAGCACTGCCAGATGCAGAAGTAAACTAAATTATTGCACAAGTAGGCGCCAAGACACTTTCCAAAGTCCCAGCTGAGTTAACTTACGCTGTTATATTCTCGGGAATGTTCTGTGGTATTGTCCTCGGTGAAATGATACAGAACTGAAGCAATGAGTAACCTATCCCAATGTGCGTCAAGTTAGTTAGTTCAATCCCAACAGAGGGAAATACAATTACAATATATGAAGGCACAAAACAACTCTAATTGATACTACTTAACCAATTTAATTACAGATATATCTCAGGCAACTTTAATCCAGGGCCATAAATACTGGGTTAGTGTAGTCAACAATGATGTTAACTGTAAACAAA
Organism: Somniosus microcephalus; assembly: GCF_052327205.1. Taxonomy (NCBI): domain Eukaryota; kingdom Metazoa; phylum Chordata; class Chondrichthyes; order Squaliformes; family Somniosidae; genus Somniosus; species Somniosus microcephalus. The sequence goes on along the minus strand of NC_141005.1, from coordinate 10,627,618 downwards.
CGATCATAACAACCTCTGTAGGGAGACAATTCCTGTTAAAATACAGCCCCTTTATTTAAAGGATTCAAGCTGTCGTGTTAAACATCCAGGGCTCTTCTCTCACCTGACGTTTGCCCAAATGTCAATGTTTGAGAACTTCCCAATTACCTGAAACTACAATCAGTTCGGAAAAAAAAATTGGGGAAAATTCTTCTTCTTAGGCAGTCCCTCGGAACCGAGGATGACTTGCTTCCACATTAAAAATGAGTTCTCAGGTGACTGATGAGTCCAATGCGGGACCTACAGTCTCTGTCACAGGTGGGGCAGACGGTAGTTGAAGGGGCGGGTGGGTGGGGTGCTTGGGTTGACGTGCGCTCCTTGCGCTTGGCTTCCGCTTGCTCCCAGTGAAGATACTCAAGGTGTTCAGTGCCTTCCCGGATGCTTCTCCTCCACTTTGTGCGGTCTTGGGCCAGGGATTCCCAGGTGTCAGGAGATGTTGCACTTTTTCCAAGGAGGCTTTGAGGGTGTCCTTGAAGCGTTTCCTCTGCCCACCTGGGGCTCTGTTGCCTTGTCGGAGCTCCGAGTAGAGCGCTTGTTTTGGGAGTCTTGTATTGTGACCCGCCCATCGGAGCTGATCGAGCGTGGTCAAAGCTTCGATGCTGTGGATGTTGGCCTGAGCGAGAACACAGACGTTGGTGCGCCTATCCTGCCAATGAATTTGCAGTATCTTGCAGGGGCAGCGTTGGTGGTACCTCTCCAGTGCTTTGAGGTGCCTGCTGTACATGGTACATGTCTCTGAGGGATACAGCAGGATGGGTATCACTGTTGCTCTGTAGGCCATGAGCTTAGTGCCGGGTTTGAGGTCCTGGTCTTCAAACACTCTCTTCCTCCGGCGACTGAAGGCTGCACTGGCACACTGAAGGCGGTGTTGGACTTGACGTCTGCCCTTGTTGACAGTAGGCTCCCGAGGTATGGAAAGTGGTCCGTGTTGTCCAAGGCCTTGTCGTGGATTTTGATAATTGGGGGGCAGTAGTGTGTGGCGGGGGCAGGTTGGTAGAGGACCTTTGTCTTACGGATGTTTAGTGTAAGGCCCATGCTCTTGTATGCTTCGGTGAAGGTGTTGACGCTGGTTTGGAGTTCAACCTCCAAGTGAGCGCAGACGCAAGCGTCGTCTGCATACTGTAATTCGACGACAGAGGATGGGACAACCTTGGATCTGGACTGGAGGCGACGGAGGTTGAACAGTTTCCCGTTTGTTCTGTAAATTAGCTCCACTCCAGCAGGGAGCTTACTGAGGGTGAGATGGAGCATTGCAGCAAGGAAGATCAAGAGGAGCGTTGGTGCGATGACAGCCTTGCTTGACCCCGATCCGTACGTGAATTGGGTCTGTGGTGGAACCGTTGGTCAGGATCACGACTTGCCTGTCGTCGTGAAGCAGGCGGAAGATGGTAACAAACTTTTGAGGGCAGCCGAATTTGATGAGGACACTCCATAATCCTCACAGTTGACAGTGTCGAAGGCCTTTGTGAGATCAAAGAAGGCCATGTACAGTGGTTGGTGCTGTTCCCTGCATTTCTCTTGTAATTGACGCGCGTTCAAGTGGCACTTAAAAAAAAAGTAGCACCTCCAGATGCAATACCTTTATATGGCTTTTCATTTCGCTCTGCTAGAATGTGCTGCAAAACAAGTCAGGAATTTTCTAATTGTGGATCCGAATAGCATATTGAACAGTTAATTGGGGCATAACTGGACAAATATTATCACCACTTCCCTACAGAGACCTAGTTTGAACAGTTATCTCCACATAGCACAGAAACAATGGTATCACCAAATGGGTCACTGTAACATTGGCTTACATGCTGGGTACAAGTGGCTGACTGCTTTATTGTAGAACAATCAGCTTTTTCTTATGGAAGCCCTCAATAACAAAAGCTGGGAATTCAAAATATTGTTGTTCTCTTAGCGGTTTTTCCTGCAGGGTTTTCATTGGTAGGGACCATCACATCTTTTCAGGGACGAATAGTTAAACATTTAAAGTAGAGGAAGATACAACGTTATGGGACAAGAGCAATGCAATGGAATTAATTTTGGACTGGTACAGCAAAGAGCCAGCACAGACATGATGGAGCAAGTGGTTCCATTCTGTACTGCAAAATTCAATGGTTTTTCTATGATTTATCTGAACCTATTCAATGATCCCATTTATTAACATACCCTCTTAATCATTTGCTTCTTTGATCAAATGAACAGTGAACGTCACAATTCATATTAGCAATATTTTCCATACGTTCCAACTTATCTTAATTTCTATATCTGCAATTACAGCAATCCATAGAAAAAACAGAAGTTCACTGTACACAAGTACGATAATCAGAATTTTTTTACCCAGATTCTCTAAAATGCATCTGTAATTAAACTGCTAGATTATCAGTGTGTTTTGTGCTTTCATATATTCTAATTTTATTTATTACTGTGTGAATTAACATGATGGGTGCAATTCTACATGAACAAGCATAGGAGAACTGAGGTAACAAGAAACCTAAGGATGGAATGAATTCGCACTGATATAATGCTTTTCATGATGTCCGAAAACACTTAACAGCCAATGAAGTACTTTTGAAGTGCAGTCACTTTTGTAATGTAGGAAACATGGCAGTTAATTTGCCCACAGCAAGCTCCCACAAACAGCAATGAGATAAATGGCCAGATAATTTTTTTTTAGTGATACTAGTTGATGGATAAATATTGGCCAGGAAATCGGGAGAACTCCCCATGTCTTCTTTGTACAGTGTCGTGGGATCTTTCATGTCTAACAGGGCCTCAGTTTAACGTCTCATCCAAAAGACATCACCTCTGACAGTGCAGCACTCCCTCATTACTGCACTGGGAGTGTCAGCCTAGATTATGTGCTCAAGTCTCTGGAGTGGGACTTGAACCCACGACATTCTGACTCAAGAGTTCTCACACTGAGTCAAGACTGACAAGAATAAAGCAACATACGTCAACTCAATTAGGACCCTGGAAAGCAATAAAGGCACTTAATTACATAATTGTTCAGTTTACCTGTACATCTGACAATGCTTTGGAGAAATCTGGATTGGCACAAGGGATAGGTGCATTGTTTCACACTGGGTTGAGTGATATTGTGAGACTTCACTTCTGCAATTCCCCAGATACCTAGCTCTCAAACTTGACTGCATCAAATGAAGGCACTAAAACTTGTCACTTCCCCAGAGGGGGAAAGAAAAATAAAAGTTATTGGAGAAGTCATGCCTCATTCATACTGATACTTTTGCCCAAATAAGGAGGTATTATGTGCACGTCAAGGTAAAAGTGGCACTATAATTTGAAGGACTACTGAGCACATCAAAGTCCTGAGGTGCAAGACATCACCACCCCAAACCCCAGAAGGCCAATTTCAATCTTCAAAGAGTGTAGTATAAATTCAGCCTCAATAGCCAGTGATAGAATTCTAGAATAGTACAGCACAGAAGGCGGCCGTTCAGCCCATTGAGTCTGCACCGGAAAGGAAAAAATTCAGCCAGGGTTCCTGCTCCTGATCACTGTCCAGTGACCCCTGGGTTAGAGAGAGGGGAAATCAGCCAGGGTTCCTGCTCCTGATCACTGTCCAGTGACCCCTGGGTTAGAGAGAGGGGAAATCAGCCAGGGTTCCCACTCCTGATCACTGGGTGATGGGGTCACAACAGATTGGAAGCAGTGAAATGTTCATCTGTTCGAGTCAAGTCGTTCACAGCCCAGAGTTATTTAAAAATATAACAAATTGGCAAGGAATCAAAATAAATATCAAAAGCTAAATATCATGGTTGAATAAAAGTTGTTACAATGATATTAAAAGAAAGACTGGGATAAAAAAAATAAAATGCCTCAACACCAAAGCTGTTTTCTCAGAAGTGTCTATGGTTGTATCACAACCCCACTCATTTGCAGGCTTCATCTCCAATTATCACAATTGTGAAGGTCACCCCACCAGATTACAGTTTACTTGGGTCAGTTAAGTGATAAAATACGGAGAGCAGTTTTTGTTTGGAACTCATATTTTCAGAAATTAATTTATACTATTCTCTAAACTTGAAATCTCCATAACCTTTTATTCTGGTACAAAGTGCTACTATAGTCCTCAAAGGCTTAACAATGAAGTTACTGTAACTATAACATAACTGGCCTGCACGATGGAAGTCACCAGCTGGGAAATTCCTCGCTGTTATCCATTTTAACAGCAGTCAGCGATACAGCAACGGGGGGATTGAAGAAATGAGGGCCAAGAGAAATGTAAATTTAATTCAAACATTAATCCTTTTATTATTATGCAGACATTCTATTAAAGCCCATTACTGGACTGATATTTTTTGAAGGAGATTTTACTCCCAGAATATTCTACAGTACTCTGTTCTTATTCAGCACCTGCATAACTAATCTGCAACTCCAAAATAAACACATATACATTCCTGCACTGTCAGAGTCTGAAAACAGACTCACAGCGTATCATTTACCAATAGAAATAGCAAAGGCTTCAAAGTTACTGCATTACAGCTCAGCACAGCAGGACTTTTAGAATAATAACTAGTTTGTACAATGCATTAAAAAACCACATTGCATTCCTCATCAAGTATTCAAAACCAAAGCAAGTTAGAGATGCAGATGTACAAAGGTATTTTACACCTATGGAATATATAGTTTTCTACCTTACATTACACAGCACCAGATCTGAAGTAAACTCAGTAATGGGTTATTTAAATCTTATTGTAGTAACTTGGAACAAATTAACCCCCTTTCCCCCCTATACTATTTGCTGCTTGCTATTCAGACTACCAATACAAAGCCTGGTGATTTGAGATATGCAGGCTTTTTAAAAGTTGTCCAACACTGAAGCTAACAAATTGCTCTTTAACAGACAGCACTGGTTAACTAGTGTCACCATTACAGTTACAAATTACCAGAAGTAACCTTAAAAGGTATTCAAAGCACGTGCTGTTTAAAAGAAAATTTGCTAAAATTTGCTACTAGCTTTAACATGAAAACGATGTAAAACTGAGGACAGTTTGTTACCTTTTCCACATACTTGAATTTGACAAAGAACCAGCTTGATTTGATCATGGTGCCACAGTCTGTTCTAGTCTTCCATAAGCAGTGCAGAGAAGAGCTCCTTCAAAGATCTCAGCCCTTATTACGGTTTCTTACAAATACAATATTTAACCTACTTTTCAATAGCTAATCTGCTTAGCCCAGGCCTGACAGATTGACTGGCTGTCTTGGAAGAGAGTCAGAACTTGGACTAAGGTTACGCTCATTAAAAATGGCACATGTCAGTACATTGAGTACAGAAGCAGCGATCTCCCCAAGGGAACGGACACAGGCTCACAACACACTATGAATAATAAATACGGCCGACACTCGTTCTCAGACCTTGGCATGCTTAGAAGCCACAGTACCCCACTGTTTCCTTTCCACACGCAGATGGAACAATAGTCTGTCCTACTGCCAGGTTATACACAAGCAAAATCAATCTCTTTCTCAACCATTTGAAGCCCTGAGCTCTCTACAGAATAAGGTTAAAAACAGACTACACGTTACTTGCAGTACTCACCACTTAAGTGACCACGTAACTAGCTCCAAACTCCCAAACACCACAAAGTGTTTGTTGCAGTGACCTAAATTCAGGCACCTCTGGAGTAAAGTTTGTCATTTAGACCCTCTACTGTAATCAACCAGGATACAATCTCACCTCCTCGATCAGTACAAGACCAACATCAGCACAGTGTAAGGGCAGCCAAGGAGTGTAATCAGAATTTGTCTTTCAGCTAAACTATCACCAGGTAACAGGAGATGTTATTGCGTGTGTATGGTGACATCATCATACCACTCTACCATCCTCAAACCACACCTGCATGTCTCGATTTAAGATCTCAGGCGTGCAGTGCTGGAAATACTTTAAGCCTCAGTTGACTACTGGTGCAATATAGCACACAGCCACTAATACCCTGTTTATATTATAAAGCTGTTTCCATAATAGAAACTGGTTCGCTTGCTGCCAAATCTGCAGGGCAGATTTTAAAATGGCCAGCATGTACAAGGGGATGCCCATGCCTGTGGCTGGAGCCAAGAGGGCAAACCCAACCCATGCATCAGCACCAGCAGCAGTTTACCTCAGCCACCAAAAAGCACCCAGCAAGGAAGGCGTTAGTGCCTTGATCCCAAGAAGGATTTTGGTGCCGCTGATGTCACCAGTACTACATCATTTAATTTGTAGGGTTGTCTCTTGGCAGCAGAAATGAATCCAGAAATTAACTGAGTTACAAGTGAAAATATGGTTTCAGGTCTCGAGGTCCTCACAAACTTCAGTACATTGCTTAAGTTTAGACATTTAGACCAATTCTAACCTGCATGATACTGAAATTCTCATGCTTCAACAATCAGCAACATACAAAAACATTTTTATGCTGGTGGTTTTTATTACATAGAAACAGGCCATTTGGCCCAACCGCTGTTCCTGCTCCACACAATTCCCCTCCCACCTTCCTTTATCTCACCCCATCACCATATCCTTCTGTTCCTTTCTCCCTCATGTACTTAGCTAGCTTCCTCGTAAATGCGTCTTTGCTATTCGGCTCAACCACTCCATGTGCTAACAAGTTCCACATTCCCACCATTTGAGTAAAGAGGTTTCTCCTAAATTCCTTATTGGATTTATTGGTGACTATCTTATATTTAAGGTCCCTAGTTTTGAACTCCCACAAGTGGAAACATCATCTCTACGTCTACCCTATTGAACCCAGTTATAAGATTCAAGACCTCCATCAGGTCACCTCTGTCTTCTTGTTTCTAGAGAAGAGAGCCCCAGCTTGTTCAGGCTTATCTGATCGTTGGACCCGCTCAGTTCTGTTCACATAGCGATTTTGTCCAGAATAGGTTGGAATGTGTTAATCTAATTTTACTCACTTCAAAACTCCAGCACATCTAGCTCAGCTTCCAGCCAAAACTACTACAGTGTACTATTAATCTATTACTAATCTCAGGACACTTTTCCTTCCCCACCTCATCCCCCAACCCCATGTTGCCCCAGGATAATCCTTGAATTTCAATGCACCATCATTACTTAATACAACCAAATATAGCCAGCATCACATGCTTTTCAGGCATAAATTTAGAACCTTAAGTTGAAAGGAAAGATGAAAGTGTGGCCATGCCTTTTCTCCAGCTGCACCCCTGCACGGGGAAACACCAATCTTGCTGCGAGCCTGGCTACTCTCCATCTCCAGGAAATCAGCCAAAAATAGCTTTGGCAAAATTGAAAATGTTATATTTCTAGCAAAGTAGTGTTTGAATAATTCCCCCCCACCCCACTCCACCCCCAAGGAGATGGTCTTTTTACTGGTCAGTTCTCTCAAACTTTCACATGTGGTGAAGACTTTGATTCAACATTTACATTAATTCAACGGAGGTCTAAGAAGAAATGAACCAATAATCCTCACGGTCTTTCACAGAATCACAGAAACCCCACAGTGCAGATAGAGGCCATTTCGGCCCATCGAGCTTGCACCGACACATATCCCACCCGATCCCCGTAACCCCTACACCAACACATATCCCACCCTATCCCAGTAACCCCACTTATTTAATCCCCCTAACACGAAGGGTCAATTTTTTTTAATTTTTTTTTAATCATAGCCAATCAACCTAACCCGCACATCTTTGGACTGTGGGAGGAAACCGGAGCACCCGGAGGAAACCCATGCAAACACGGGGAGAATGTGCAAACTCCACACAGACAGTCACCCGAGGGCGGATTCGAACCCGGGTCCCTGGCGCTGTGAGGCAAGGTTAACACCTGTTGCCAGTCAAAAATCATTACAGGAAACTTTGGTTTATCTGGAGGTTATATGTCCGGAATACTCGATCTAACGGCAAAAATCAGGAGCCGTTTTCTATAAGATTTTTTTAGTTCTCGTTGCTTTTTTTCCCCCAGTCAGGCACTGCAAGGTCTGTAGCTATAGCAACAGCTTCAGCTAGAGACGCTTGCAGCTGCAGCCAACTGTTTAGACGCTGTTGCTAAGCAACAGTGTTTGTTGTCAGATACGGAGATGAAAACCTCCGTATGCTTCAACATTAACTTTGTATGTCTGGCAGTTTTGATAGATTGGCAACAGCTCGGTCCCGTCGGTGCCGGATATCACAAAGTTTCCTGTATTGTGCGCTGCAAAATTAAATACAAGATACGACATGGATTCCTTTATCACAGAATGCCTTTCAATCAGAAAGGAAGACCGAAAGACAGAAATAACTTGCATTTATATAGCATCTTTTACGATCTCAGGATGTCCCAAAGCACTTTACAGCCAATTATGAACTTTTTGAAGTGTAGTCACTCTTGCAATGTAGGGTAATGCAGCAGCCAATTTGTGTACAGCAAGTTCCCACAAACAGCAATGTGATAATGACCAGGTAATTTTTTTTTTTTTTTTTTAATTCTGTTGGTTGAAGGATAGATATTGGCCAGGACACCGGGGATAACGCTGCTGCTTTTCTTCAAATAGCAGCGGTGGGATATTTTACATTCACTTGAGAGAGCAGATGGGGCCTCAGTTTAACGTCTCAGACAGTGCAGCGCTCTCTCAGTACTGCACTGGGAGTGTCAGCCTAGATTGTGTGCTCAAGTCTCTGGAGTGGCACTTGAACCCACAACCTTCCGACTCAAGAGGCGAGAGTGCTACCACTGAGCCAAAGCTGAAATACATAGCTTTATACTGAGCATGCAGGCAATCGAATGTGGAAAGCAAAGCCTGACATCTACTTATACCATAGAAGGTGTGAAAAACTAAACTGGATGGAATTCTTGGCAACGTGTAATACAGTAAACTTCAACAGTGTGCAGAGTTACATTTGCTCCCCATTATCATTGATACAGGAGTTCCGCAATGTAACAGACACAAGGAAACTACCATAACGTGGCAAGGAAACACCGCCAATGCTGTTTTGTTTAAAGCAGTGCCTAGGCCTTGATCCAGCAGTGGCACTACTGAAGCCCAGAGACCCTGCTATCAACCTCACAGATTAGTGACTGAAAATATAAAGTTCAGAACCCTCTCCCTGATGAGGCAGAGATTCAGAATGGATTTTGTGGTGTTCTATTGTGTTTGTTCTGACTTCTGTGTGATCCTTGGAAGAAATTAGCCACTTTAACTGCTGGTGCTATGTATGGCCATTCCTTCCCCATGCTTCCACAGGTTGACAGTGCCAGAATGATAAAGTGTACCAGAACAACATTTCAGTATTCATCTGAAGACACTAAATCCATTCTGTACTGCTGAATAAAGTTCACAGCAACAATAAATTCTTCCAAATGTATGATTAAATTTTCCATAACTTTCACTATGTCCAAGATCCCATTATTACACGCAATACCAGAATGCCTATGGAGAAAAGTCATGCAACACATGTTCAGATATTTAACACAAAGGAAAGTACCCTTTTTTGAATGCCATCTTTATAATTTATCTCACTGTGATCAATGGATGGAGACTATTTTTCCTGCTAGTCCAAGGGTTGAGGATCAGTTTTATGCTAATTGAAGTAAAATTTACCCCATCTCCTTCGTGAAAGCAAGCAGCATGGGTGAGCTCTGCCTCCATTAGCACAATGAACCTATATGGTTATCGAGACTCTTACTTAAGAAATTAAATGGAAAATGAGTGATAATTAAATTTTAAACTTAGATCGTTTGCATTTATTAAGTTTTGCTCACTCGGGAAGCCAGATAGAATTCAGATTTTCAACTAAATTTTCCAGTTTCATTCCCGCTCCTCTTACCAATGCTTCAGCGAATTTATCCAGTCAGCAGCTGAACCATATACACCAGGAAGGCCTACGTTTAACTCCCAGCCTGTGTTAAGTTAATCAATCTTAGCTGAAGTGCTACAATTGGCCTCAGTGCCCTGGAATAGAGAGGGGGAACAAACATCTAGGTTCACTCTCAATTGACCCCTGCTGGAAGTGTGCAAGCCAGGCAAGGGCAGGTTTGGACTCGGTTGCAATGCCCCCACAGTCATATAATCAATTTGTTCAGGCACTGGAGGGTGGCCAACATGTATGGAATTGTATCGCAGGAAGGAGTCAATACCTTGAGGAAAGAATTGGAGGGTAATTTAAAAAAAATTATGCAGCTCCTTTTGTTTCAACTACTATGAATATTCAAAGATTATACACCCAGACAACCAAAATCGCTATTTACATTTACAGCTGAATGCATCATATGAAGGAAAACCTGGTTATGTACTCATCCAAACTCAGTGGTCAAGCAAAGCCCATTATTTTGAGTCCAAGGATTTCCCATTACTTTCAGATGTTCAAACAGAAGACCAATTGGTTGAAAGTTTGGCTACCTGAAGGGTCAGGCGGTAAATTTGCTGTGTGCTCTTGTACCGAGTCGCCCAGACTAGAAAGGCCCAATGTTGGATCCCTGGCATGTGCCGTGTTTGATGATTTCAGCTGGAGTACAACAGTTGACCTCAGCCTCTCCCCCAAAAAGAGTAGGGAGAAATTTACCCAGGGTTTGGTGCCAGATACAATGCATACTGGAAAAGCCCTGATGTAATGCCACATCCCCATGCTCAAATAAATTTGCCAACATTCACCATCTAGGCTTAGAAGTAAAGAAAGGCTACCCAGGCTAAGTAACAGAACCTAGTGACACACATGGAACTGGATGCCAGCACAATGAATCAACAGCTTCAGGAGAGAACGCATGAGAAGAAACACATTTTATACAGATATATACAGTGCCTTCAGCTGCGTAGGCCCCAAGCTCTGGAATTCCCCCAAAAACCTCTCTGCCTCTCTCTTCTCCTTTACGTTGCTCCATTTAAACAAGAGGAACTAACAGATCATGACATTTAAGTGCAAACTAAGTTGCTTGAGCTTCACAGCCCAGATAGCCAGGGCTTGTGGGCTGTAGTCTGGGCACGCCAGTATTAAACAGACCTGACCTTTAATAAGACCAGTAGAAATCTTTAATCAGCTGTGAAATGCACCTTTCAAAAGCGCACAAGGTGTTCTGTCAATCATCATCTGCGCAACAGTCAGTATATTTCTAACACTGAATGCTATGCACAAAACATTTTCCTAATTTTAGCTGAATATGGTGTGTAAATGCTACCAAGAGCTAAATTAAAGGGCACTACAGAATAATAAGATAAAACAATACTGTGTCACCTAGTTGAATCTATGCAGTTATTTGGTAGAGAAATAGTGTGATGAAATTCCATTTGGAATACCCTAAACTCTTGTTAATAGCAGAAGCACTATCCAAGATTATTCTTCAAGACTCTACATTTGAAGATATATTATACAATTCCCCTACACACAAATTCTAAGTAAGAGCACCAGCCATTTGGACAGCACTGAGCAAGCAGTTTGGTTTACAATAGCAGTGGTCCTTTTAAATAATGAATTTTTGGAATCAAAGTGCCTCTACTAGGCTACAATATGGGTGCACTGTAATGGCACAGCTGAGTATCAGGTATAAAATAAGCACCTAACGATATCAATGGTTGAAGTTCTATGGTTCTGAGTTACAAAATTGAATTTAAATTACTATATTTTTTCAAAGAGCAATAATTTACATTATTTTGCAAGCATTGAACCAATTGCTATTCTCAAATTTTGTTTGAACTTCTGAGCTAGACTAAAAGGATTTCACTTTATTAAATAGTATGTTTGTAACGCAAGTGAAGTTCATTAATGAAAAAAGCTCCCAAACTCCTGAAGTGCAATTCCTTATGATCAGTAAGATGATCCCAAGCTACAAGTAGGCTTGTCCAGTAGGGGGCACTTTTGCATCGCAGAACCAAGCAAACTCACTGCCTTTGTACCCATGTGCTTCATTCACACCCAGTACTCATATTTCATGAGAAGTGTTTAATATGTGTTGTCAAACACCGGCTCTGCTAGCAGTACAAGCCCAAAGCAAGGAGTTTCAGTGCCTTCTGGGATTTTGTTGCTTTACACAAAGAAACTCAGCTCAGTTCTTCATTCCCTCTTCTGCTTGTTTCATCGACTGCTCATTTCCCTTTTGATTGCTGTATTTTGTGATATCCCTGCACTATGACAACAAATTTGATCCTCAATTCAAAGATTGAAACAGCTCCTTGTGAATTCTGCCCAAATGGTGTCAGGTTCTCTTTTACAAAGCAGTCACTTAACAAGGTAACTTTATTTTTATAGAAGCAATTCCCCAATTTCCCTCCATGTTATCATCTCTCCCAAATCAATTCTGGCCCTTCTTGGACAGCAGGGTGGGACATACACAGATGTTGTCAATTCCATGCTGTGTGGCTCCGCAGGAGGTGTACTTCAACAATAATGAAGGAATTTTGCCAAGCCAGTTTTCCCTCAGAATTTCAGACAATTTTACTCAAACTAGAAAATGTAACTTGACAGAGGAACCTGAGAAAAAACACCTAGAACTGATTAAAACTTGGATTTCATAAATGAAACCCAATACTGGAGTGAGATAACCAAATAACAGCTTGCAAGAAAGCTCATTGAAAGTGGACATGGGAAAAGCATCCTCTCATTCCACATTACCATGGATTTTAAAAAGTAACTTGCAATATAATTTGCTGCCTGAATAACAGCCACAGAAACAGTTAAAGCAATATGGAATGCATTCAAGATAGGTTCCTTGACATACTGATCTAGAAAACTATGAGGGAATTGGCTATTTTAGATCTAGTACTGTGCAATGAGACAGGGTTAATTAATAACCTTGTAATAAAGGAGCCTCTGGGGAGCAGTGATCACAAGATAATAGAATATTATGTTGAGTTTGAGAGTGATTTAGTCAAGTCCAAAACTAGGGTCCTAAACCTGAACAAAGCAAACTACGTAGGTATGTGAGGCGAGTTGGCTAAGGTAGGTTGGGAAACTAGATTAAAAGATATGACAGTAGAAAAGCAATGGCAAATATTTAAAGAAATAATTCATAATTCGCAATGAATATACATTCCCTTAAGGAATAAAAACACCATGGGAAAAATGGTCCAACCGTGGCTAGCAAGAGAAATTAAAGATAGCATTAGAATAAAGGAAGAGGCTTATAATGTTGCCAAAAATAGTAAGCCTAAGGATTGGGAGGATTTTAGAATTCAGCAAAGGAGGGCCAAGAAATTGATAAAGGGAAAATAGAATGAGAGTAAACTAGCGAGAAACATAAAAACAGACTGTAAAAGCTACTACAGGCATGTAAAAAGAAAAAGATTAGCGAAAGTAAACGTGGGTCCCTTACAGGCCGAGACAGGAGAAATTATAATGGGGAATAAGGAAATGGCAGAGACATTAACAAAAATTTGTGTCTGTCTTCACAGAAGACGACGCAAAAAACCTCCCAGAAATAGTGGAGAACCAAGGGTCTAGCGAGAATGAGGAACTGAAAGAAATTAGTATTAGTAAAAATATAGTACTGGAGAAATTAATGGGACTGAAAGCAGATAAATCCCCTGGACCTGAAGGCCTAGGGTTTTAAAAGAGGTGGCTATAGAGATAGTGGATGCAATCTTCTAGAATCTATGGAATTTTGAAACGGTTCCCACAGATTAGAAGGTAGCAAATATAACCCCACTATTTAAGAAAGGAGGGAGAGAGAAAACAGGGAACGACAGACCAGTTAACCTGACATCAGTAGTAGGGAAAATGCTAGAATCTATTATTAAGGACATAGTAACAGGGTACAGGAAACTCTCGTTTAAACGGCACCGAAATATCCGGAATTCTCTATTACCCGGCAAAATTCTCACTCCGAAAGCAACACCTCAATAACCGGCAATGTTGCCGAGTCTGAGTCTCCCGCGGTGGCCGAGTTAGTCAGTGGGGGTAGTTCTCCAAACTGCCACTACTCGGCTTCTTGACACTGTCTGAAGTCGGAACATCTCAATACCCCTGTAACAGGAGTCTGACTCTCCCGCGCTGCCGGTAGTCTCTTCTGATCCGCCATTTTACAGAGGTACTGTGTGTCTCCCACGCTGCTGGTAGTCATTGCATTGCATTACCCTCAACTGGCAGTACCGTACTTAATCAAGCATCTTCCACCACCCATTTAACACAACATTCTGTAGGTGAGTACCCAATTACTGTATACTGCACATTTCTTGATTTTTTTATTTTTCTTTGTTAAAAATAGCCTCGGTAGATAACCCTCTCCGTCATCTGGAATTTTTGATCAACCGGCAACACGCCGGTCCCGTCGGTGCCGGATACCAAAGAGTTTCCTGTACTTAGAAAATAACAACAGGATTGGGCAGAGTCAACACGGATTTATGAAAGGGGAATCATGTTTGACGAAACTGAGTTTTTTGAGGCTGTAACTAGCAAAATAGATGAGGGGGAACCAGTGGATGTGGTGTATTTGGATTTTCAGAAGGCATTCGATAAGGTGCCACACAAGAGGTTATTAAACAAAATCATGCGATTGGGGGTAATATACTAGCATGGATTGAGGATTGGTTAAACGGACAGAAAACAGAGTAGGAATAAACGGGTCATTTTCGGGTTGGCAGGCTGTAACTAGTGGGGTACCGCAAGGATCAGTGCTTGGGCCTCAGCTATTCACAATCTATATCAATGATTTGGATGAGGAGACCAAATGTAATATATCCAAGTTTGCTGATGATACAAAGCTGGGTGGGAATGTAAGTTGTGAGGAGGATGCAAAGAGGCTTCAAGGGGATATAGACAGGCTAAGTGAGTGGGCAAGAACATGGCAAATGGAATATAATGTGGAGAAGTGCAAAGTTATCCACTTTGGTGGGGAAAAATAGAAAAGCAGAATATATTTTAAATGGTGAGATTGGGAAATGTTGGTGTTCAGAGGGACCTGGGTGTCCTTGTACACGAATCACTGAAAGTTAACATGCAGGTACAGCAAGCAATTAGGAAAGCAAATGGTATGTTGGCCTTTATTACAAGAGGATTTGAGTATAAGAGTAAAGACGTCTTACTGCAATTATATAGGGCCCTGGTGAGACCACACCTGGAGTATTGTGTACAGTTTTGGTCTCCTTACCTAAGGAAGGATATACTTGCCATAAAGGGAGTGCAACGAAGGTTCACCAGGCTGATTCCTGGGATGGGGGGATTGTCCTATGAGGAGAGATTGAGTAGACGAGGCCTATATTCTCTAGAGTTTAGAAGAATGACAGGTGATCTCATTGAAACATACAACATTCTTACAGGACTTGACAGGGTAGATGCAGGGAGGATGTTTCCCCTGGCTGGGGAGTCTAGAACCAGGGGTCACAGTCTCAGATTAAGGGGTCGGCCATTTAGGACTGCGATGTGGAGAAAGTTCTTCACTCAGAGGGTGGTGAATCTTTGGAATTCTCTACCCCAGAGGGCTGCGGAAGCTCAGTCGTTGAGTATATTCAAGACAGAGATCGATAGATTTTCAGATATTAATGGAACCAAGGGATATGGGGATAATGCAGGAAAGTGGAGTTGAGGTAGAAGATCAGCCATGAGCTTCACAGAATCACAGAAACCCCACAGTGCAGATAGAGGCCATTTCGGCCCATCGAGCCTGCACCGACACATATCCCACCCGATCCCCGTAACCCCTACACCAACACATATCCCACCCTATCCCCGTAACCCCACGTATTTAATCCCCCTAACACTAAGGGTCAATTTATCATAGCCAATCAACCTAACCCGCACATCTTTGGACTTATTGAATGGCGGAGCAGGCTCGAGGGGCCAAATGGCCTACTCCTGCTCCTATTTCTTATGTTCTTATGAACTTAAGTAACTGTTGCCTGGCAGCAGTAATTGTAGAGATATTAACTCATTTAAACAATCTCTCAAATTCCTCCACCCCGCCCCGAGAGAGGGAGAGACCGCATGTACAGTGTTACTGGCCTGGTGGATACATCAAATAGTGTGGGTAAAATTTCACCAAAACCTTAACATGACTTGAGGACATGGGTCAGTCTGTACAACAGTTTACTAGCCCTTAACATCAATAACCGGCAATTGAAGCTGGGTAGGGCCAAGGCACCGACATCTGGCTCCTGCACTGATCCGCAGAGCATACGCACAGGTTTTTCTTCCTGCCTCATCATCATGCATTTTCTCTCTTGCCCACCTCCCCCTCTTGTTAAGCCACCAGTGTGGATGGAAAATTTCTCTTTGGCCACCATCAATGCCACATTATGATCAACTAGGAGGTGCTATTCAACCAAGATGCCTTGGTCAAAATCTGTCACTCATTGAGCAGCCCCCGCATGCACACCCTCCTCAGTATCTGTGTGTTGTTTCATTCAGAATAACTGACAAAACTAACCCAACTATAAGTGACTTGAGAGAAACAGGACTAATTATTTTCTATCTGGGAATTAGTACCAGGCTGACACTCCTGTTGCGCTCTAAACTAGATCCAGGTCTACAGTGAAGTAATTTTGCCAAGAAGCTTCTGTTCGGAGTGGCTTTCTGTTCAGCTGCAAGTTTGTAGGCTTTACTGCTTCTATATCAGTTTACAACACAGCACGTACACCAAGGCAGGAGTCAGTCTTCTTCTTCTTAGACAGTCCCTCGGAACCGAGGATGACTTGCTTCCACATTAAAAATGAGTTCTCAGGTGACTGATGAGTCTAATGCGGGACCTACAGTCTCTGTCACAGGTGAGGCAGACAGTGGTTGAAGGGGCGGGTGGGTGGGGTGCTTGGGTTGACGTGCGCTGCCTGCGCTTGGCTTCCGCTTTTTCCTGAAGAGACTCGAGGTGTTCGGCGCCTTCTCGGATGCTTCTCCTCCACTTTGTGCAGTCTTGGGCCTGGGATTCCCAGGTGTTGGTGGGGATGTTACACTTTTTCCAAGGAGGCTTTGAGGGTGTCCTTGAAGCGTTTCCTCTGCCCACCTGGGGCTCTCTTGTTGTGCTGAAGCTCCGAGTAGAGCGCTTGTCTTGGGAGTCACGTATCGGGCATGCGGACAATGTGACCCGTCCATCGGAGCTGATCGAGCGTAGTCAAAGCTTCGATGCTGGGGATGTTGGCCTGAGCGAGAACACTGACGTTGGTGCGCCTATCCTGCCAATGAATTTGCAGGATCTTGCGGAGGCAGCATTGGTGGTACCTCTCCAGTGCTTTGAGGTGCCTGCTGTACATGGTCCATGTCTCTGAGGCATACAGCAGGGCGGGTATCACTGCTGCTCTGTAGACCATGAGCTTAGTGCCGGGTTTGAGGTCCTGGTCTTCAAACACACTCTTCCTCAAGCGACCGAAGGCTGCACTTGCACACTGAAGGCGGTGTTGGACTTAGTCATCGACGTCTGCCCTTGTTGACAGTAAGCTCCCGAGGTATGGAAAGTGGTCCACGTTGTCCAAGGCCTTGTCGTGGATTTTGATAATCGGGGGGGGGGGGGGGGGGGGGGGGGGCAGTACTGTGTGGCGGGGGCAGGTTGGTAGAGGACCTTTGTCTTACGGATGTTTAGTGTAAGGCCTATGCTCTCGTACGCTTCGGTGAAGGTGTTGACGATGGTTTGGAGTTCGACCTCCAAGTGAGCGCAGACGCAAGCGTCGTCTGCATACTGTAATTCGACGACAGAGGATGGGATGACCTTGGATCTGGACTGGAGGCGACAGAGGTTGAACAGTTTCCCGTTTGTTCTGTAAATTAGCTCCACTCCAGCGGGGAGCTTACTGAGGGCGAGATGGAGCATAGCAGCAAGGAAGATCGAGAAGAGCGTTGGTGCGATGACACAGCCTTGCTTGACCCCGGTTCGTACGTGAATTGGGTCTGTGGTGGAACCGTTGGTCAGGATAATGGCTTGCATGTCGTTGTGAAGCAGGCGGAGGATGGTGACAAACTTTTGAGGGCAGCCGAATTTGAGCAGGACACTCCATAAGGATTCTTGCGATGACTCTCCCTGCGGCAGACAGCAGGGAAACTCCTCTATAATTACCGCAATCGGACTTGTCACCTTTCTTGAAGATGGTCACAATTACGGCGTCTCTGAGATCCCCTGGCATGCTCTCCTGCTTCCAGATAAGAGAAATGAGTTCATGAATTCACGCCAGTAGTGCTTCTCCACCATGCTTTAGTGCCTCGGCTGGGATTCCATCTGCTCGAGGCCTTGTTGTTCTTCAGTTGTCGGATGGCCTTTTCAACCTCATGCCGGGCTGGGGTTGTGCAGAGACGGTGGCGGGTAACATGCTGCGGGATGGAGTTGAGGACACTCGCATCGAAGACAGAGTCTCGGTTAAGGAGATCTCGAAGTGCTCCTTCCAGCGGGCACTGACTGCCTCTCTGTCCTTGAGGAGTACCTCTCCATTCTTGGCCCGCAGTGGGGTAGGCCCTTGGGTGCTTGGAGTCAGTAACTTATTGGTAAGTGTAGTAAGCTAACTCAATTCAAAATAAATGTAACTGGAGCAAAGACCATCATTTGCAAGTAATCAACTTCAGTATATGTGTGTGCTGCAACCCCAGCATGTGCTTGTGTAAACAAGTCTTTGGATTAGTGTGGCTGCAGACTGAATGGAAGACATGCTGTTGACAGTGTAATAAGTGAACTATCAAACAATGGAGTACACAACAAACAGAAATGCAGCTACTGGTAGAGACAGAAAGACTGCCTTAGGCTTCTTTGAACTTGAAATGCAGTATTGTTGTAGACTCAACACTTGTAAAAGGAGCCTTTATCAACTCTGGGACATTGCAAAACTACTCATTTTCATCCCGTCCGCTTGTTTTTGTGGAATTAAATATTACATTTGGTTCCGAGAATGTCACCATCATGAAACAGACATAATTGACAATTAAAAGAAAAGGTAAATGACGAGACAAAACAAAACTGCATATACTCCAAGTCCTTGCATGACTCACTAAGGTAATTGGAGCATCTGTTACCAAAGTAAGAGATGGTGGGAGCCCACTGGGTACTGCATTTCCAGACTGACCATTTGCATTGCCAATGGACATAATCACTCACTAAGACTGTTGTTAAAAGTAGATCCTCGGGGCATGTACCATCTACATGGATGTATCTCTTGGTCAAATTGCAGTGACCATTCTCATCATGTGCACCTCAACTTCTCCAGTAGTCTAACCGAAGAGCAAGCTTCAGCACCGAGAGAAGGTCAAAATGCTTCAGAATTTCACACTGTTCTGAACCCATTTCTGTTTTTAACGATTTGGGAACACCTTACTGGACCTGTGCAAGATGACGAAAAATGCGATTCTGACAACATTTAAATTTGGATACCATTTTCTCCAGCACTGAAGAGTCAATGGAGTGAAATATTGGTGGGAGTGGGGGGCTGATTCCGAACCAGTATATGTCCTTTTACTGGGCACAGGAAGGAGGTCAGGGCAACAGTAGGAAATCAAAATCTTCTTAAAGGGATATAGTCATCGTAACCTTCTCATGCTGGTTCCCAGAGATTATTCTTGTGATACATGGCGGGTGGTCTGTAAATAATCAAATACTTACAAGTACATTAAACTCTAATGATTCCCAGAAACAGGAAAATCACCTAGAGATTTGACAAGTGCCGCCAATTTTTTCTCTTTTTTTGGATGAAGATATTATATAAAGTTCCGGCAATAAAGCTTTACAACTATTCTACAGTACTTCTACTTCACTTATGTAGAATCAAAGAACTTGAATTTATATGGCACCTATCCTATCAGGAGGGTGCAACGCACTTTAAAACCAATGGATTACTTTTGAAGTGTAGTCACTGTTGTTATGTAGGCAAAGGAAGGGAATTTGCTGGCAAGTGCATGTTTGTAAATCTCAGGTAAATACGGGATTAGGTTTG
Organism: Somniosus microcephalus; assembly: GCF_052327205.1. NCBI lineage: Eukaryota > Metazoa > Chordata > Chondrichthyes > Squaliformes > Somniosidae > Somniosus > Somniosus microcephalus. The sequence continues at coordinate 10,607,819 of NC_141005.1, read as the reverse complement.
CTTGTGATGTTGCCTGTGAGGGTGAGGCACGGGAGGATCACCGTCAGCCATGGAACTACACCCAATTACTAAATCAGCAGTTTCGGGAGGGGATGGGAAAGAATAGGTGAGAAAAAAAGTTTTATTTATTTGACCATAGTTCATTCTTGGCCGAGAGAAATCTTAAATTTGCTCACGACTGAAGGGAATACTAGCTAGGAAGTTGACAATTTTCCAAGGTTATTCAGTGGTTAACACTAGAATATGTATCGTGGATTCTGCACTTCACTTATATTCCTCAGTACAGTATATTTAACAATTTATTATGGGCGAGTGTTATCCTGCAGCTTACATGACAGAAAACATGGTCTGTGGATGCTAAGTGCTAAGGGAGCCGTGTACACATTGGTTCATTCTCAGCAACACATCTCAAAACATCCCTAATCAAGACAGCACACTGTTACAGCTACTGGCCTGTTCAAAGGTCAGATGCAGTGTTTATGTAAGTTCATTGCATCCACTGATGCATTTTCATTCTGATGATAATCCTCAGCCCTACCAGGAAAACATAATAAACATGGAAGGACATGTACACTGCAATGAACGTGATCCATGTAATCCAGGAGGAGTGTCAGCAATGAGAATTTAAATTCTCCAACCTATGACAACCATTACACTTACTATTTCTGCTTCAGAAATAATTTTGCAATTGAATTAAAACCACCCAGTGTGCCATAAATCCAACAGGAACAGAACGATATTTACAACTGGTTTGACCGGCTTCAGCCTTCTGGGCACTGCCACTACTCATTGTGCATCCTACAGGAGACTGCCAGGATTAGTTCAACTCATTCTCGGAACAGCATTTCAGTCATCGAACACAGGTGTTCCCAAATCATTGCAAACAGAAATGGGTGCAGAACGGTGTGAATTTCTGAAGCATTTTGATCTTCTCTCATTGTAATTACCACCCAGCATCATGGTGGCTTTCAACATCAACTAAAGGTTATTATATTTAATACACAGCAAAAATAATTATTTATAGTAATAGTGCAGGCTAACATTGTTAATATTATAAAATTATGTCCAAAATAGTTATTGTGTCTTCAGCTTTTGAAAGTCATATTTAGATCCAGGGGCCATTGCACATGCACAGAAACAATTAATGACAACTGCACACTACATCAAGTGCTTCTAATTCTGGAACACTGAGCATTAGGTGTTATTTCATTCACATGAATCAGTAGTTTTGATTTTCGTGTGTGAAATATTGATCCCGTGGCCAGGAAAATTACCCACTGCATCTACATCTAATTGCTGGTTTGGAGTGGATTACACGGCAGTAATGTAATCAAGGGGTTCACATGATGTCAAGCCACAGGAGCAAAGCATAAAGTCATTTGAACTGCAAGACTGAATAACAATCTTATAACAATCCAAGACACACACACACACACACACCAGGGCTCATGACAGCTGGAATGATATTTTCTGACAGGAATGACAATGGGAATGTTTTCACAAAGCAAGTATGCACAACCGGCCACTCAGTGGAAATCATCAGCTTTTAGTGTACTAAAGAAAGACTTGCATTTATATCGCGTTTTTCACGACCACCGGACGGCCCAAAGCACTTTACAGCCAATTAAGTACTTTTTGAAGTGTAATCACTTCTGCAATCAAACGTGGCAGCCAATTGCACACAGCAAGCTCCCACAAACAACAATGTAATAATGACCAGATCATCTGTTTTAGTTGATTGAGGGGTAAATGTTGGCCAGGACACCGGGGAGAACTCCCCTGCTCTTCTTCAAAATAGTGCCATGGGATCTTTTACATTCACCTGAAAGAGCAGACGGGGCCTCGATTTAATGTCTCAACTGAAAGATGGCACCTCCGACAGTGCAGCACTCCCTCAGTGTCAGCCTAGATTTTTGTGGACAAGAAGTAAACAGCAGAGTGAACTAGATGGGATTGGTTAAGAATAATAGATCATTCTGGGAGAACGTGCACATAATATTTATCCACATTCAAGCCCCACAAATCATTAATTTACAACTGACTGGCAAATGTTGCATGTATATGCATGAAGTTTTGCTGGCCTCACCTTGAGTAAATTAATTACATTGACAATCTGACTAAAGACAATGACTACAAATGTGAAGTCATCAAGAAATAAAACCCGTGACTCACTCGCTAGTTTTTGCATAATTTAATCTGCATGAAATATTTAGACCAGAGCAGAACAGCTAATCAGCAGATCAGACTGCAGTGTCTACTGACCCATCCCCACATCGCACCCCTACAGAATTTATCTAACACGTTCTCAACCCATCCCATCCAGTTCGCTCTGCTGCTTATCCACAAGTGAGCAGCATCAAAGATATCAAGAAATTTGACCCAACTACACGGATAGTAAATATGACGTGAAATGTTACGTTAGTAGCAGAATGACCTTGTGTATCAATCTGCTGTACAGAGTGGCAAGATCTGCATGGAGTTACATCCACAACTCCCCACACACAACACTCTGCCCCAGTTGAATTGTTAAGATGAGGAAGAGTTTGGGCAAAGTTGCGACAGAAATCTCTGTTAACCGGCAAAATTCAGGAGTAGGTTCAGGTAAGTTTTACTATATATTAGTGGCCGTGTAACCGGGGTTCCTGCACCTGTGGCCGTGCAATAGGGACTCCTGCATCTGTGGCCGTGTAACCGGGACTCCTGCACAAGTGCTGTGTAACCGGGGCTCCTGCACCTGTGGCCATGTACGGGGATCTCGTACCTTGGTAAGTATACCTCTCTGTAATCCAGACTTTTTGATCAACCGGCACCACGCCGGTCCCGTCGGTGCCGGATAAAAAGGAGTTTCCTGTAAATGGAAACCAAGCACTAACCGCTCTGCAGCAGGGGAAGTCACCTCAGGTCACACTGAAATCACACACCTTGAAGCTGCTAGTTCAACAGCTGCAGAGGCAGAGACTTGGAATAAGGCCAACCTCTCATTCTCTCAGCGAGGGAATGACAACACAGGGACACCTCCCTCCAGAGCAACATAACTTTAGACAGTTAAATATGAAGGAAATTTAAACATTCAACAATCGTGTTCCTAATCAGATACATACAACAAATTCATGCCCCAGTCAAATCACTCCACCCACTCTTTAAATTTTCATGCCTGTGAATGCATTGAATGCTGCCCTGTGCTGGGTGCTGCAAGATAATTAACCAACTTCTACCAAAATATCTGGGTATGAACAAAATCATGTTGAAAATAATAAAACTCATTTCTATTCAGTTTCAGAAATGATATACCACTTATCTACTGTTTGAGTGCTGCAGCTCAATGCTTTCCAATTTCCAGAGCTCATCATTCTTAACTGGCACAATGATATTTTCTGCCAGAGATCTAAATACAATTCCAGTCAGTTACAACAACAATTTGTATTTATAAAGCACCTTTACATAGTAAAACGTTCCAAGGCGCTGCACAGGAGTATTTTAGGACAATAAATTTGACACCGAGCTACGTAAGGATAAATTAGGGCAGGTGATCAAAAGTTTGGTCAAAGAGGTAGATTTTAAGGAGCGTCTTAAAGGAGGAAAGAGAGGTAGCGAGGCGGAGAGGTTTAGGCAGGGAATTCCAGAGCTTAGGGACCAGGCAACAGAAGGCTCGGCCACCAAAGGTTGAGCGATTATAAATCAGCAATGCTCAAGAGGGCAGAATTAGAGGAGCGCAGATATCTCGGGGGGGTTGTGGGGCTGAAGGAAGTTACAGAGATAGGGAGGGACGAGGCCATGGAGGGATTTGAAAACAAGGATGAGAATTTTGAAATCGAGGCGCGGCATAACCAGGAGCCAATGTAGGTCAGCGAGCACAGGGGAGATGGACGAACAGGACTTGGTGCGAGTTAGGACACGGGCAGCCGAGTTTTGGATGACCTCAAGTTTACTTAGGGTGGAATGTGGGAGGCCAGCCAGGAGTGCGTTGGAATAGTCAAGTCTAGAGGTCACAAAGGCATGGATGAGGGTTTCAGCAGCCGATGAGCTGAAGCAAGGGCGGAGACGGGCATTATGGAGTTATGTAGAATGTCAGAGGTAGGGTAGTTGATCCTCTCTATCGCAATATTTGAGTGTTTTGATGGGCACTCCATGTCAGACTGCTATGGAAATATCTCTCCCCTCTCAACCACATTTGGGCTTTCTTGTATAGCTTGACAGAATCAGTTAATACCAGATTTCCCATGTTGGTAAATGCAGTTACAATTAACTGCTAGGTATCTGGCCTGGTGACAGCTGGCGAAGAAACAGAGTTATAGTGCCTACAGCAACTCCGTCTACTCCAGAACTACATAAATAAATGAAATAAGTGTTAATGAAAATGTGGAATTTTTCTGAAGTGATGCAAACAGTTGTAGATTGCCTGCTTTCTGTCTCATATCTTTCAATCCTCAAAGTTGCAAAAGTAAGTTAGTTCCAGCTGCTTCACTCTCAATGAATAAAGAGTCAAAAAATAAAATTGCTAATTAAGAGAAACAATTAATCAATTGCCCCTTTGTGACATCATGTCAGGAAAGCAGTAAATTGACTTATGGTAGTTAATATACTAAAACTAATTTATACCTTTTCACATACACGACACTTTATATTAAGTATTCAGTTTAGTTTATCCTTGCACGGACTTGTCATGTCAAGACTATTAATAATTTCACTGACAGAAGGTCAGTACAATAGGTTTAAGTGGGCTCTGCCTGTGTTTACGCTAACTGAACAGATCTGTCCTTCAGCAATGTTTTTATACAACCTCAGACCCAAATGTGAAAAATGCTTGCATAGCAGCTCAAACGTGAAGCAGTGAATTTGACAGACTCCTGAAGAATACTACGTTCTGCAATATTTTAAGGACTGCATTTCTGTACCGACTGCAAATGTAAGTGGCGCTTGATTCAGACAGATATATTATATGGATCTGCCCACTGTCCATTTTATGTTGATCACCATTTGCTCAGATTTGCACTGAAACACTGTCTGCCCACAGACTATCCTCTCGCATTGCTATGACTGCCTGGAGGTGTGGCACAATCTGGCCCAGGGACCACTCCATAGCTCCCTTTATATTCCGTGACTACTCCTGACATGAAAGTCTTGCACAATGGAAACAGCACAGTAAATTTGCTACTGCCAGTGTCCGAGAAGGCTCAGTAACCAACAGCTCTTCCCAGCCTTTGGCTGCACAAGACTCGCGTGCTGGGAGCCGGTAGCACTAGAACAGCACTTAACACACGGAGACTGACTGCAGTTGGAGCGTAAACTTGAAATCCTCTTTCTAAACTGGCCGGCAATATAAAATATAAAAGCAGCTTGAAAATAAAGAGACAGACAAAGTGTCTTCAGTCATTGTAGTTTCAAGAATAAGAACATAAGAAATAGGAGCAGGAGTAGACCATTTGGTCCTTCGCGCCTGCTCCACCATTCTGTAAGATCATGGCTGATCTTGCATCTCATCTCATCTCCATATCCCTTGATTCCCCTAAATATTCAAAAATGTATCGATCTCTGGCTTGAATATACTCAACGACTACCCCCAGAGGGCTGTGAAGGCTCAGAGAATTCCAAAGATTCACTGCCCTCAGTGAAGAAATTTCTTTCTCATCGCAGTTCTAAATGGCCGACCCATTATTCTGAGACTGTGACCCCTGGTTCTAGATTCCCCAGCCAGGGGAAACATCCTCCCTGCATCTACCCTGTAAGAATTGTGTATGTTTCAATGAGATCACCTCTCATTCTTCTAAACTCCAGAGAATATAGACCTAGTCTACTCAATCTCTCATCATAGGACAATCCCCCCATCCTAGGAACCAGTCTGGTGAACCTTCGTTGCACTCCCTCTATGGCAAGTATATCCTTCCTTTGGTAAGGAGACCAAAACTGTACACAATACTCCAGGTGTGGTCTCACCAGGGCCCTGTATAATTGCAGTAAGATGTCTTTGCTCTATAGGCCAATAAAGGCCAACATACCAGTTGCTTTCCTAATTGCTTGCTGTACCTGCATGTTAACTTTGTGATTTGTGTACAAGGATACCCAGGTCCCTCTGAACACCAACATTTCCCAATCTCTCACCATTGAAAAAATACTCTGCTTTTCTATTTTTCCTACCAAAGTGGTTGTGGTAAACCACTTTTATCGTTCACTATCGTTACACTATAGTTATCACTGTTATATCGTTACTCTATGGTTATCACTGTTCACACTGTTGTATCACTATACGAGGTCGCCTCTTGTCACGCTATTATAGCTGGGCTGACCACTGCTGACTCCGCCCACGGCTCCACCTACCTGCCCAGGTATAAAGGTGGTCGACTGGCTGGTATTCCTCCTTGTTGGATCCGATCACCCACGAGGGTGGGCTCTGTTATTTAGCCAATAAAAACCTATAGTTACTTTCTTAACTCGTCGCTTTTCATTGGATAAATTGATAGGTATATCAATTTTATTGGCTAAATTTTAAAATGTCGTTACTTGAGCAGCCAAACGAGCAGCCAGACGAGCAGCCAAACGACCAGCCAGACGCCCAGCTACAACAGCCACAGCAGCCGGCTTGGCTGCGAGCCCTCCGACCACCGTACCTGGATCTAAACCCACAGGCAGCAAACTCAGCCCTCGACTTCGAACACTGGCTGAGCTGTTTCGAGTCCTACCTGGGAGAATCCGGCGTGCCTCAGAAATCCAAGCTAAGAGTTCTGACCGCCCAAGTGAGCCCTAAAGTATTCGCACTCATCTGGGACCTTAAAACATACGAGGACGCCATCAACCGGCTGAAACGACAGTACCAGAGCCCGGTAAATTCCACGTATGCCAGACACCTCCTAAGATCCCGCCCGCAACAACCAGGAGAGTCTGTAGATGAATTTTTACAGGCGCTACAAGCACTCGGCAGGGACTGTAACTTTAAAGCAGTAACGGCGGCAGAAAATACTGAAGACAATGTCCGCGATGCCTTCGTGAAAGGCCTGCGGTCCGACTACTCACGGCAAAGACTGCTTGAAGCAAAGGACCTCGACCTGGACAAAGCTGCAGCCCTCGCTCGCTCCCTAGAAGTGGCCCATCGGGACCTCGAGGCATATTCCAGGTACTGTAATTTGCGACCCTGGGACTCAGGACCGACCCCGACCGCAATACCCCCCGCAGCACCCCCCCCGGGACCTACCTCAGCGTCGGCGTCCCGGGCCCGATCGGGACCGCCACCCCCGGTACCGGCTGCGACATCGGATCCCCGCGATCGGGCTGCCGGCTGCTTCTTCTGCGGCCAGGCGAAACACCCGAATGCGCGCTGCCCAGCCAGAAACGCGACCTGCTCGAGCTGCCTGAAGAAAGGCCACTTTGCAAAGGCCTGCAGAGGGAGATCAACAGAGGCCAGCAGTGCCTCATGCGAGCTGTGGGGGCGGCCATCTTCCATCAAGGCCACAGAGGCCAGCATCCCCACATGTGAGCCATGGGGGTGGCCATCTTTGATCCAGGCAACCGACACCAGCAGTGCCTCATGTGAGTTGTGGGGGCAGCCATCTTCTCCGCCATTTTGTCCAACCTCGTGGGCGCCGCCATTTTACCCACCACGCTCGACCGCCACCGTGCCTCCAGACCCGACCACCGCCTCACCCGCAGACGACAGCAACTCGCTCAGCTATACACTAGCCTCCGTCACACTGGACCAAGCCCGCCCGCACCACCTGTCCAAGTCCATGATGGACATCAAAGTAAACGGCCACGCCACGACCTGTCTGTTCGACAGCGGAAGCACGGAGAGTTTCATCCACCCAGACACGGTGAGCCACTACTCCCTCACGGTCCGGCCAACGCGCAACCGGATCTCGATGGCATCGAGGTCCCACGCCACAGACATCAGCGGCTACTGTGTTGTGACCCTGTCGGTTAAGGGCACGGAGTATAAAAATTTTAAACTCCTCGTCCTGCCCCAGCTATGCGCTGCCGTCCTACTAGGTCTAGACTTCCAATCCCACCTCCAAAGCGTCACGCTAGCATACGGCGGACCCCTCCCCCCACTCACAGTCGACAACCAACAGATTTTAAACCGCCCACCGCGTAACACCTGTGGCCTATCCACCCTCAAGGTCCCGCCACCTTCCCTGTTCGCCAACCTCACCCCCGACTGCAAACCTGTCGCTACCAAGAGCAGGCGGTACAGCGCCGGGGACAGAGCTTTCATTAGCTCCGAGGTGCAGCGTCTCCTGAAGGAGGGCATCATCGAGGGGAGCACCAGCCCCTGGCGTGCCCAGGTCGTGGTCGTTAAGACCGGCAATAAAAACCGCCTGGTCATCGACTACAGCCAGACCATAAACAGGTACACCCAGCTGGATGCATACCCCCTTCCCCGCATATCTGATATGGTCAATCAGATCGCACAATACCGAGTATTCTCGACCATCGACCTTAAGTCGGCCTACCACCAACTCCCTATCCGCCCTGAGGACCGCCAGTATACCGCCTTCGAGGCGAATGGCCGCCTCTACCACTTCCTTAGGGTCCCCTTCGGCGTCACCAACGGGGTTTCGGTCTTCCAAAGGGAGATGGACCGGATGGTTGACCAGAACGGGCTGCACGCCACGTTCCCCTACCTAGATAACGTCACCATCTGCGGCCGCGACCGGCAGGACCATGATGTTAATCTGGAGAGATTCCTCCGTACGGCCCAACGGCTGAACCTCACCTACAATAAGGAGAAATGTGTGTTTAACACCTCGCGCCTTGCCATCCTCGGCTGTGTAGTAGAGAACGGAGTCATCGGCCCCGACCCCGAAAGAATGCACCCCCTCATGGAGCTACCCCTCCCCCACTGTCCAAAGGCACTAAAGAGAACCCTGGGGCTCTTCGCCTACTATGCCCAATGGGTGCCCAATTATGCGGACAAAGCCAGACCCCTCATGAAGTCCACATCCTTCCCCCTTACGGAGGAAGCGTGCGCAGCCTTCTCCCTCATTAAGGGAGACATTGCCAAGGCCACAATGCACGCAGTGGATGAGTCCATCCCCTTCCAAGTCGAGAGCGATGCATCCGACTTCGCCCTAGCCGCTACCCTTAACCAGGAGGGGAGACCGGTGGCCTTCTTCTCAAGGACCCTACAGGGCCCCGAGATCCGACACTCGTCGGTCGAGAAGGAGGCCCAGGCGATTGTGGAGGCGGTACGACGCTGGAGGCATTACCTGGCAGGCAAACGATTTACCCTCCTCACCGACCAGCGTTCGGTCACTTTTATGTTTAATAACAAGCTGAGGGGCAAAATCAAGAATGACAAGATCTTGAGGTGGAGAATCGAGCTCTCCACCTATGATTATGATATCTTGTACCGGCCAGGTAAGCTGAACGAACCCCCCGATGCTCTTTCACGAATTACATGCGCCGGCGCGCAAATTGATAGACTTCAGACCCTCCACAACGACCTCTGCCACCCCGGAGTCACCAGACTTTACCACTTCATTAAGGCCCGCAACCTGCCCTACTCCATCGAGGAGGTCAGGACCATGACCAGGAACTGCCAGACCTGTGCCGAGTGCAAACCGCACTTCTTTAGGCCGGACAGAGCAAGCCTGATCAAGGCCACACGCCCCTTCGAGCGCCTGAGCATCGACTTTAAGGGGCCCCTCCCGTCCTCTGACCGCAATGTGTACTTCCTCAACATTGTTGATGAGTACTCCCGTTTCCCCTTTGCCTTCCCCTGCCCAGACATGACCAGTACCACGGTCATTAAATGCCTGAACGACCTCTTCGCCTTGTTCGGGTTCCCAAACTATATACATAGTGACCGGGGCTCCTCCTTCATGAGCGAGGAACTCCGTCAGTTCCTACTAGCGAGAGGTATTGCTGCAAGCAGGACCACCAGCTACAACCCCCGAGGGAACGGGCAGGTGGAAAGAGAGAACGCGACGGTATGGAAGGCCGTCCTCTTAGCCTTAAAATCTAAGGGCCTCCCAACTTCCCGCTGGCAGGAAGTCCTCCCGGCAGCGCTGCATTCCATCCGGTCACTACTGTGCACGGCCATTAACGCCACCCCCCATGAGCGAATGTTTGTTTTCCCCAGGAAGTCGACTACAGGAACCACGCTACCAACCTGGCTGACCTCTCCGGGGCCCGTCCTGCTGCGAAAGCACGTGAGGGCCCATAAAACGGACTCCCTGGTCGAGAGGGTGAACCTCCTGCACGCCAACCCCCAGTACGCCTATGTGGCATACCCAGACAGGCGGGAGGACACAATCTCCTTACGAGACCTCGCACCCTCGGGCACTCCTGAGACACCACCGTTACACACACACCGCCCCCCACAATGCCACCCGAGGTAAACGGCATGCCGGAACCCCACGAGCCTTCGCCGACCACGCAGACACCAGCATTAACACCGGATAATGCAACACCGCCGCTGCGACGATCAGAAAGGCTTACGAGGCCTCCGGACAGACTGACATACCAGAACTGGTAGTACACTTCACCCCGCCGGACTCAAATCTAAACAAGGGGTGAATGTGGTAAACCACTTTTATCGTTCACTATCGTTACACTATAGTTATCACTGTTATATCGTTACTCTATGGTTATCACTGTTCACACTGTTGTATCACTATATGAGGTCGCCTCTTGTCACGCTGTTGTACCTGGGCTGACCACTGCTGACTCCGCCCACGGCTCCACCTACCTGCCCAGGTATAAAGGTGGTCGACTGGCTGGTATTCCTCCTTGTTGGATCCGATCACCCACGAGGGTGGGCTCTGTTATTTAGCCAATAAAAACCTATAGTTACTTTCTTAACTCGTCGCTTTTCATTGGATAAATTGATAGGTATATCAGTGGTTAACTTCACATTTCTCCACATTATATTCCATTTGCCATGTTCTTGCCCACTCACTTAGCCTGTCTATATCCCCTTGAAGCCTCCTTGCATCCTCCTCACAACTTACATTCCCACCCAGCTTTGTATCATCAGCAAACTTGGATATGTTACATTTGGTCCCCTCATCCAAATCATTGATCTAGATTGTGAATAGCACTGATCCTTGCGGTACCCCACTAGTTACAGCCTGCCAACCCGAAAATGACCCGTTTATTCCTACTCTCTGTTTTCTGTCTGTTAACCAATCCTCAATCCATTCTAGTATATTACCCCCAATCCCATGAGCCCTAATTTTGATTAACAACCTCATGTAGCATCTTATTGAATGCTTTCTGAAAATCCAAATACACCACATCCACTGGTCCCCCCCCTATCTATTCTGCTAGTTACAACCTCAAAAATCTGTCAAACACGATTTCCCTTTCAGAAATCAGTGTTGACTCTGCCCAATCCTATTATTATTTTCTAAGTGCCCGGTTACCACGTCCTTAATAATAGATTCTAGCATTTTCCCTATTACTGATGTCAGGCTAACAGGTCTGTAGTTCCCAGTTTTTTCTCTCCCTCCTTTCTTAAATAGTGGGGTTACATTTGCTACCTTCCAATCCGCAGGAACCGTTCTAGAATCTATGGAAGTTTGGAAAATGACAACTAATGCATCCACTATCTCTATAGCCACCTCTTTTAAAACCCTAGGATGTAGACCATCAGGTCCAGGGAATTTATCAGCTTTCAGCCCCATTAATTTCTCCAGTACTACTTTTTTACTAATACAAATTTCTTTCAGTTCCTCATTCACACTAGACCCTTGGAACTTCACTATTTCCGGGAAGTTTTTTGCATCTTCTTCCATGAAGACAGACACAAAGTATTTGTTTAATTTCTCTGTCCTTTCCTTATTCCCCATTATAATTTCTCCTGTCTCAGCCTGTAAGGGACCCACATTTACTTTCGCTAATCTTTTCCTTTTTACATACCTATAGAAGCTTTTACAGTCTGTTTTTGTCTCTCTCGCTAGTTTACTCTCATATTCTATTTTCCCTTTATCAATTTCTTGGTCCTCCTTTGCTGAATTCTAAAATCCTCCCAATCTTCAAGCTTACTACTCTTTTTGGCAGCATAAGCCTCTTCCTTTGATCTAATATGCAATGCAATGCAATGCAAGCTGTACAGAGATAGAGGAGCAATTTCACAAATTTTATCTTTTAAATCAAGACATTTTCAATTAATTTTTACTATTTTATATTGCTCACAGAACTGCAATATAATGTTAGTGTTATAATGTTACGATACCCATTCCATTAATGGTCATCATACAGAAAAATCTCGTCACAGATATTTGTGCATAATAAAAAGCTGCCTATTTTAATACTTGCAAAGAGAATTTAGTTCCCAAAGGATTAACATGCCTCTTCCTAAAATATTAACAATTTAATAGTACTGTGCTTCTGAAAGGACCGTGTACACTTCAGTTTATTACCAGCTGGAGGAAGCTAAAAAGAAAACTGTTCTGACTGGATTTGTTTGAATCATATTGCTTTGGGGGTAGTTTAGAGTCAAATACTACTTGATAAAAAGAGCAATTGCATGCTGTATTTTTAAAAGTTAAATATAGCCATTCTGACAACTAATACATTTTAAAAGCAAAACCCCTAAATCAGCACAATTATTAAATCAGATCCACTCGGCACCTCAGAGAATTGAGAATTTTAAACTGTCCTGGTCACAGCATTTTTATTTAAAAACACACACTGAATGATGAAAAACAAAAATTAAAAAGCCGGCACACAGATGGTTGGCATGGACCTCTACACACGTGGTAACGTGGGTGACTGAAGTAGGGCCAATGGGTCCAAACAGATGATTAAATGATAGAGGCATAGAAAATAACATCCATGTATTCTGTAATGCAACTGTAAGTCAATTCAGGGCAATGACTTGCTCCATGCAGCTCAGAATTATGCAGTGTCTTGTATGCAAATCTGAGTAATTCAGCACCGCAAGTCCAGCTAACTCAGTCCTATTTGAGCTTATGGTCCAGGTTTTGCTGGAGCAGGGCATCTTGTGTGTGCCCTGTTAGTTAGACTTGTTTTTGCACATTTAGGTTTTTTTTTAAAATTTGCATACAAAGTTGTTGGAAGTGCGAGCTGATAACAGCGCAGCGTGGGCAACAGGGCATCTGGGACCTTGGTGAACAACGGGACAAACAAACAGTGCATCTCCTTAAGCAATGAAATTAAAGGATTGAGAAATAAACAGTGGAAGGACTGAGAAGGAGGGTGAATTCAATGTCAAATCAAGTACAGAAAGAGAAATAAAAGAGAGGGAAAGAAAGATTGGATTCAGAGAGAGGAAAAAAAGAGACAGAAAGGAAAAGTAAGAAATAAAATTTTAAAATTTGACATTTTTAAAATCTCCAATAACAGTTCACAACCTGAAGGAAGGAGATGCCACACTTTAACTGTTCACTTTCTGGTCCAGAGAGATTGATCGGCAGTCATTAACAATTATCACGTCGTTAAAAGGGTACTTATGCTGTTCATTGCTAGTACTCCAGATGTGAATTTTTGGGGCGGGAGGAGAAACCATTGCTGGGGAAGTTCTGGCTGTAATGGGACAAGTAGGAGTGGAACTAAGAGAGGGTGGTTCCCTGGAGGTGGAAGTGGACGGAGTACTTAACTGTGTTGGAATGCTGCAGAGAGATCAGTTTATGTAACTAGTTCATTGTATTGGTTTGTGAAAAACACCCCCTGTAAATAGGACTGTTTATAAGTCATCCCACCCATTTATTGGACCACTGTACCAACAATTCCATGCACAGGCTGTATAAACCTCACTCTGATGATAAAGATCCTGCATTATATTGTATTACAATATTCAGATTGGCAGAAACTTGACCACATGGGCAAATATGCCTTGCAGTGGGTGACACAGTAGCTCAGTGCAGAAGTGATAACACGCTGGTTCTTATGCACAATACTTCATGCAGTGAGCTGCTCATCTCAAACATGCTGGTGTGGCAAGGAGCTATATGAATGCGACTACCAAGCAATTCCCTATTTGGCCTTGAAACCTAGTTTGAGGCTTCCGTTAAGGCTACTGTGTATTGGGCTATTAAAAGCTATAGAACAGTGACCTGGGAAGACTGACCCCAGGAGGAAAGCAAGAAGATCAGTCATCCTGTGTCACTGTTCTATAGTTTTTTATAGCCGATTACACAGTAGTCTTAACAGAAGCCTCAAACTAGGTTTCTAGCTCAAAAAAGGTATATGGTGCTGGAAGACGGAATAAAATCACAAAGGGCAATGACTTCTTTGGCCTCCGCTATCACCTTGTAAACTTTTCTATCTGTACTGAAAAACCTCATTTGCAGGTTCAGTGCAGCAAGTGCATTTCTACAGCTGGATGTGCAAGGAAATTGAGTTTAGTTGCAGTGAGGCATGAAAAAAGTACTAAACATTGAACAACAGGAAAATATCTCTGTGGTAAGGAGAGGGACTAGGGAGTGTGTCGGACAGATCACCATGACAGCACCCAGATGAAAAGGCCATTAAAAACAGTCTAAAACACAGAAGAAGTGAAAGTTCATGGGATTCAGGGTGACTTGCGACATAGCTTCAATAGCCAGCGCATGTTGGTCATCACACTCTGATTAGACCAGAAGGATGGCCAGCATGGGGCATGTAAAATTCAAACTGGTGCAAGTATTAAAGCACATTGTTGGAGGAAAAACAAAAAGGAGCTCTGTTTTGCATCTGCTGAGCTCTACCTGTCTTGGAATATGATCAATGCCAATAATGGGTGATAAAAGTGAAAAAAGGGTACCGTTCCCCAGCAACAGCATCCCTTGTCTTGATGAGCAGAAAAAAAGTAAAATTTATTGCGCCTGCTGTGGAAATAATTGAAGACCCAAGCGAGTGAGCTGTGATTTACATAAAAAGTTAGAACAATCTGAATAGTTTTCAAGAGGGCAGAGAGATTGTGGGTGGAGATTTATTGGACCAAAGTCTATTTGACCAAAGACCATTCAACACATATAAACAGTCAAACTGAGAGAAGTGCAAAGTGCATGGATAACAAGTGAAGACCACCAGAAGGGTCAGTTACAACTCCGCTGAATAGGTGAGTGTGGGGGAGCAGAGGCAATATGACTTAAGTGACAGAAGAGTTTGAAAGGTATTTTGGAAAGAATTTGGCAAAAACTGCTTTCCAGTGAGAAAAATCAGATTTTAAACTGTTCTTAAAGCAGTATATGCAATAAATTGTGACAGGAGGCAGATTAAGAAACTATACCTTAATTGCTGGAAATGCAAATTTACTGTGTAGACACGTGGAAAGTTATTGAGCACTATCACAGAAACCCCACAGTGCAGATAGAGGCCATTTCGGCCCATCGAGCCTGCACCGACACATATCCCACCCGATCCCCGTAACCCCTACACCAACACATATCCCACCCTATCCCTGTAACCCCACGTATTTAATCCCCCTAACACTAAGGGTCAATTTATCATAGCCAATCAACCTAACCCGCACATCTTTGGAGTGTGGGAGGAAACCGGAGCACCCGGAGAAAACCCACGCAAACACGGGGAGAATGTGCAAACTCCACACAGTCACCCGAGGCCGGATTCGAACCCGGGTCCCTGGCGCTGTGAGGCAACAGTGCTAACCACTATGCCACCGTGTTGGCAGAGCTTCTCTTCTTCCCGCCCCCCTTTCCCCTCAATTTTTTCAAAGATGTTTCTTCCTGCAATGATTGTAGGCCCTCCCTGGTCATCCTCCAGGTAAGAGCGTTTGTGAATCTCCTGCCAAGTTACTGTCAATGTTAATAAATTATACATGGCCGCAACACAAGTTAACTTGTACTCCAATTTCCCTTCTTTCACAACCTCAGTTGAGAAAAAGGGAGCCAACAGAATCTGTTTTGGCAACTTATTTTTTTCCAGATTTTGGTGGTCAAGTGGCTACCATCTTGCTATCATAACATGCGCAAAGCCTGATCAAAAATATTGCAGAAACATATTTAAGACAAACGTTTCCCTATTGTTTCCCTTGCAAGTTGCTTACCGGTATGCTTTGTTTCCCAGCTAGAAGAGAACCAAAAGTTCTTCTGTGACTGAGTGCTAAGAGGAGCAGCTCAAGCAAAGCAAGCCCTGCATTATGCAAGTTTTCTGCTGGGATAAATAGTGAAACTTCTCAATGTAAAAAAGAAAATTGCCTGTTCCTCATGGCAACAGTCTACAATCTTAAAAGTCCTACCGGTGAAATAATAAAGTATTATCATACTTATAACCAAGACACTGAATATCACACAGCACTTTTCCAAGACGTCACTGCTGCCAGCTCACTTGCAGAATACAGAAGTGTTGGGATGTGGGATTTCTTTTTTGATGAGTTCTTGTTCTCACCTAGACTGTCTGAATCAGTTAGCAAGCCAAGGGGGATGTGTAACAGATTAGGAAGGGAATCAAAAGACAAGTCAACTGCTCTCCAGGCCGCCAATTCAAAACTGGGACTGACAAGTCTGGGTGCAGTTTGCACACTCACCCAGTTGGCACAGCAGAACAAAAAAAAGTGGAAGAAAAATAACATTAAATGGGAGGAGAGGCAAGAAGCGGAGATCAATTTAGCTACTGAAAATAATATTGCATGAGCTCCCTGTGATATACTGAACAGTCAAATGAAACTGGTACCTTTGATCACTCACTTCCCCAGTAGGAGAACGCACTACTAATGGCCCTTTTAGTAGCTTATTGTGGGAAAAGGGATTAAAAATAAGACAATTAATTTACTCAAATTTTCCCATAACCTTTGCCTCAAGGGTGCTCAGGACCTTTATCCAATAATTTTTTTCCCGTGCTTCCATGAAATAAGATGCATGGTTGAAATGTTATACATATTAATGGCAGCACGTCAATTCCCAGGACTTCGTTCAGAGGGCAATTTAACGGAGGCCTCACAGATGACAACTACTTGTTTCAGCTTCTGATAACCCAACAAAGCAGGTCGCTGAACCACAGTTCAACAGGCTGTACTTTCTAGCATGACACAGAACTTCTATTGATCTCGTAAGTAACTGGTTTCTGAAACTGTGTGGCAAAGCTGATTAAAAATCTTGTTGGTAACTTCACAACAGTGACACTTCCTTCCGACTGGAAAGCCCTTTAAAAAAACTAATCATTGAGATTGTCTTTCCCTTGTGGTGTGACCACAAGTAATTGAGACAATCAAGTGTAAAACTCCAGTGCTCGAAAATTCACCCTAGCTATTGAGGTCACCTTGATATTATTAGAATCACGGATAAAGCCAGTCAAATTAGGAGTCAATGAGGAACCAAATCAATTATCATTCACTTAATGATTTTAGTTAGTTTGGGGCCAAGGAGTGGGAAGGGGCATGTGAGAGAATAAAAGTAGAAATATTAATTTCAAAGCTTCTACACTGGCCTTAGAAGGGAGCTTGCAGAGCCGATTCCTGATGCTTGGGTCTCGCACACCTATTGGCTTCAGTTCGATGATTCTGAATATAGTATATATATTGCCCTGGCGTATACAAGGTACATGCTTGCAAGTCTGCTGTACCTAGTCAGTGATTATAGAACTTCGGGTCCCCACGGGTGAGTACGCACTGGGTACTCACGCGTAGGCCCAACGAAAGTGCCGGTTTTGTGCATGCACTGCGCATACGCGGGAAACCGGAAATTTCGTTCCCTTAAAGGACGGGGTTCACAGGTCAAACGCGTGCGCTGGAGAGGCAGCGCGTACGCCTAGAACTTCCTTTTTTTTCCAGCTTTCTCCGGGAGGGTAAGCCTCCAGCAGCTACGCTTCTAAAAAGCGGTTGCAAGGCCTGCTTTTAACAAGGTAAGTGGTGAATTAAGTAAAATTAAAACATTTTCTCCCACAGGTTTATTATTTTTAAATACTTTAAAGAAAGGGAAGTTCATTTTTAGCCCCGTTAGAAACTGTAATTTAAAAAATTAAATTGTTTAAAAGTTATTTGATGTAATTTATAGTTATTTTTAAAATGTGATTTAAAAAAAAAAATTATTTGAAGTTTTAGTGATGTTTTGGGGCTGAATTGTATTCATAGATTTGACAGCTCTTCCTGTCAAATCTATGAATACAGATTCCCTGCTACCATTGGCTCCCCATGGCCCACGTGATCCCAGGGGATGCTTCGAACTAACTGCGCCCCGGGATACGCAAGCACTGCGCGCCGGCAGTTGGAGGAGGCCCAGGATCGGAATCCCACGCGGGCCCACAGCACAACGGCCGGTGCGCTAGGTAAGTGCAGGTCGGGGGCTTGCACCCGCGGGAAGCCTCCGACCTGAATTTCTGGGCCAATATAAGCATCAATTAATCTAACAAAAAAATTGTTGAGATACCGCGGCAAACGTGGGAGTCGAGACCAGAGCTAGTAAAACACAACTGCTTTATTCAACCTCATGGCAAAGAGGAACTGGAAAAGCCGCGCATCCACTTAAATACTCCCCAGACAGGAAGTGCTCCCAGCAGCCTGTCCCTGCGGGAAACAAGTTGCTGGAGGAAAGGGCCCCCGGCTGGGGGCGTCTGCTTAAACTGTCCGTGCCGCCGTGAGCGGATTATGTCCAGTGGTGGCATGTCGCCACAGAGCTCCCCCCAGAATCCGCTTAGGAGGAGTGGACGAGTCGTGACGGTGGTCTGATGGTTCTGCCGCAGCGGCTCTGAGTGGTCGCCGGTCCAGTTGGTGGGGCCGGGCGGTTCGCCGCCGGCTGTGCTGGCTTGCTGGCGGGATGGCCTCTAGTTGGAGGCCGGGCCACGGGGACCTGTTCCCCTGGTTGTGTGTGTGCTGGTTTGAGCCGGTCGATGGAGACTGTGTCGACCCTGTCGCCGAGTCGCAGCTTGAAGACCTTGTCCCCGGTTTGTAGTACCTCGTACGGTCCGTCGTACGGGGGTCGCAGGGGCCCGCGGTGCGCGTCGTGTCGCACGAAGACGAAGCGCGCCTGTTGTAAATTTGGCGGGACGTGAGGTGCGAGTTCGCCGTGTCGGTTGACCGGAAGTGGGGCGAACTGCTGAGCGGAAGAGAAAGAGTTGAGCCGCTGCGGTTCGGCCGACCAAGGCGTGGTAGCCTCCGGAAGGAATTCGCCTGGGACGCGCAGCGGTTGTCCGTAGACTAACTCTGCTGCCGAGGACTGGAGGTCTTCCTTGACCGCGGCGCGTAGGCCTAGTAGCACCCACGGTAGGCGGTCAGTCCAGGTACTGTCCTGCAGGCCGGCGCGGAGTGAGGCCTTGAGTGACCTGTGGAAGCGTTCACACAGCCCATGGCCTGCGGGTGGTACGCCGTGGTTCGGTGGAGCGTCACCCCAAGGTTGCGTGCTGTGGCCGTCCAGAGTTCGGGGGTGAACTGGGCGCCTCTGTCGGAGGTTATGTCGGCTGGTACGCCGAACCTTGCGACCCAGGTGTAAACGAACGCCCTGGCGATGTCGGCTGTAGTGGTGGAGGGCAACGGCACTGCCTCAGGCCAGCGTGTGTAGCGGTCGACCATCGTGAGGAGATAAGTTTGGCCTTGCGATGGCGGCAGAGGACCGACGATGTCGACGTGTACGTGGTCGAAGCAGCGGCTGGGTACCTCGAAGTCTCCCGGGGTGCTTTTGTGTGTAGCTGTACCTTAGCCCGTTGGCAGGCGAGGCAGGAGGTGGCCCAAGTCCGAACATCTTTGCTGAGGCCGCGCCAGACGAAACGCTGGGAGAGGAGTTTGACGGATGCGCGGGTACCCGGATGGGAGAGCGCGTGTAGCGCGTCAAAGATGCGGCGGCGCCAGGTTGCAGGGACGACCGGCCTGGGTTGGCCGAGTGAGACGTCGCAAGTGACTGCCATGGCTTCGGGCCCGTGCGCGACCTTGGCTAGGCGAAGCCCTGGCAGGCTGGTAGCCGCCGAGAGGAGGTCTGGGTCCGTGAGCTGGGCCGCTGCTAGTTGCGCGTAGTTGACCGGGAGGTGATTCGCGCAGATGGCGGGACGGGAAAGGCAGTCGGCGACCACGTTGTCTCTACCGGAGACGTGCTGGATGTCCGTAGTAAACTCGGACGGCCGCGAGCTGGCGTTGCTGCCTAGTGGACCAGGGTTCGGTGTGCTTGGCCATCGCGTATGTGAGCGGCTTGTGGTCCACGTACGCGGTGAAGGGGCGGCCTTCCAGGAGGAACCTGAAATGGCGGACCGACAGGTGGAGCGCGAGAAGCTCGCGGTCGAAAGTGGAGTATTTGATCTCCGGGGGGCGCAGTTGGCGGCTGTAGAAGGCAAGTGGCTGCCACGCGCCATTGACCCACTGCTCGAACATGGCTCCGACCGCGTGGTCGGAGGCGTCGGTGGTGAGCGCGACCCGGGCATCGGCCCTCGGGTGCGCGAGCAGGGTGGCGTCGGCGAGCGCGTTTTTGGTGGCGTCGAAGGCGGCTGACGTGTCAGTGGTCCAGGCTACGTCCATCTTGCCGGATTTACCTCGGAGGGAGTCGTATAGGGGCTTCATGAGGGCTGCCGCTCTGGGGATGAACCTGTTGTAGAAGTTCACCATCCCGAGGAACTCCTGGAGGCCCTTGATGGTTTTGGGGCGGGGGAATTGCTGGACGGCCTGCACCTTGTTGGGCAGGGGGACGGCCCCAGCAGGGGTGATGTGGTGACCGAGAAAATCGATCTCGGTTAGGCCGAATTGGCACTTCGCCGGGCTGAGGATGAGCCCGTGTTGGGCTAGGCGCCCAAACAGGATGCGAAGGTGTTCGAGGTGTTCCTGTTTGGAGGAGCTGGCCACGAGAATGTCGTCTAGATAGACGAATAGGAAGTTCAGGTCCCGGAGGACTGAGTCCATAAGGCGCTGGAAAGCCTGGGCTGCATTCTTGAGGCCGAAGGGCATCCTCAGGAACTCGAACAGGCCGAATGGGGTGATGACGGCCGTTTTGGGGATGTCCGCGGGGTGTACAGGGACTTGGTGGTAACCGCGCACCAGGTTGACCTTGGAAAAGACGGTTCGTCCGGCCAGTTGGGCCGAGAAGTCCTGGATGTGTGGCACCGGGTATCGGTCGGGGGGTGGTGGCGTCGTTGAGGCGGCGGTAGTCCCCGCAGGGGCACCAGCCTTCGCCGGGCTTGGGGGCGATGTGGAGGGGCGAGGCCCAAGGGCTGCTGGAGCGGCGGATGATGCCGAGTTGTTCCATGGTGGTGAACTCGGCCCGCGCGATTTCCAGCTTGGCCAGGTTGAGTCTGCGGGCGTGGGCAGAAACTGGGGGGCCGGTGGTGGGGATATAGCGCTCCACACCGTGTTTGGCGGCTTTGGCCGAAAAGGTCGGGTTAGTGAGGGCGGGAAACTCGGCTAGGAGTGCCGAGTAGTCGTCCGTGGCTCTGGCGAGACAGTAGGTCGTCAGGCCGGCTGAACGGGCCGGGGTGAATGCGCCGGGGATGGGGGCCATAGTGTTGATGTCGACGAGGCGGTGCCTCGGAATGTCGACAAGGAGGCCGTGGGCGCGTAGGAAGTCGGCGCCGATGAGTGGGCAGAGTACCTTGGCTGTGAGGAACTCCCAGCGGTAGCAGCGGCCTGCGAGGTCGAGCGTGACCATGCGGGTGCCATATGTGCGGATGTCAGAGCCATTGGCTGCGGCCAGCGTGATACCCCGTGTACCGCGTTGGATTTCGAGGGCGGAGGCGGGGGTGATGCTGTGCTGGGCCCCTGTGTCGCACAGAAATCGGCGGTTGGTTTTGTCGTCGGTGACGTACAGTAGAGGCCCCTTTTGCCCTGCGGCCATCGCGGGGGCCGGTGCGGGGGGGTTTGAAAGTGCACGGTGGCGTGCAGCGTTGGGCCCTAGTGCCAAAACGGGTGTGGTAGTAGCAGTGACCCGGAGTGGTAGGGCGGTCGGGCCTAGTGGGCCGGGAAGACCGCATGGTCGTTGCCGTGAGGTCGGGCGCGACATCGCGAGCGGACTGCGCAGAGAGCAGCCGGTCGGCCTTTTCGGCTATGTCATTCAGGTCCGTGGAGCCAGACTCCACAATGAGCGGGCGGATGCTGGCGGGGAGTTGCCGAATGAAAAGCGTGCGAAAGAGGGCGCCGGTGTTTTTGTCGTCCGAGAGGGACAGCATGTGGGAAAGCAGATCCGAGGGTGAAGCGTCACCAAGGCCGGGGAGGTCAAGGAGTTGGCAGTTGCGCTGGTAAGAGGACGTTTGAAATTTTTTAAGGAGCGCAGCCTTCAGATGTTTGTACTTGCCTTCCACTGGTGGAGCCTGCAGCGCTGCCCAAACCTTGGGGACTGTGGCGTAGGTGAGAGAGGAGACGAGGTAGTCGTACTTTGTGGCGTCGACTGTAATGTGTTTCAGCCAGAATCTGGACTCAGCTTGAACAAACCAGGCTTCGACCAGGTTCTCCCAGAAGTCCGGTAGTTTAACCGTGACTGCGTTTGTATCCGCCATGCTAGCTTAGGATTCGTCCTGAGCGTCAGGGTCACCAGTGTTGAGATACCGCGGCAAACGTGGGAGTCGAGACCAGAGCTAGTAAAACACAACTGCTTTATTCAACCTCATGGCAAAGAGGAACTGGAAAAGCCCGCGCATCCACTTAAATACTCCCCAGACAGGAAGTGCTCCTGGCAGCCTGTCCCTGCGGGAAACAAGTTGCTGGAGGAAAGGGCCCCCGGCTGGGGGCGTCTGCTTAAACTGTCCGTGCCGCCGTGAGCGGATTATGTCCAGTGGTGGCGTGTCGCCACAAAATTACATTTGTCAGCAAAACAAAAATACATGCATGTAGACAGCTCCCTCAAACCATAGATTTTTTTGGCCAATTTGCTCCTCCCGTCCTTAAGCAATAATTCCTCGTTGGGTCCCATGATCACTGGATAACCCTGGATACCAGGCCCAAATTACTACTACATGTGAAGCTGGACAGTAAATGCAGCCGACTATCATAGGGCCGAAGGGTGTGGAAACTGATCACAGCCAGTCACAATCTGTTCTCATCCGATTTCCAGAGACATGCACTTCCAGCAAGATTTGATGGATAGCCACCAGGAGCAGGAAACGTCCCTAACGCAAGGGCACAGAGGTTAACTGTAGTATCTCCACTGGTGCACCACGTAACATCAGCAAGCTCAGCATAGAACATGACTGAAGCTGGCACTATTCTGTCTTTATGGCACAACTATTCACTAGATACACTTGCTGAATCATTAGTGGGGGGGTGGGGGGGGGGGAGGAAATGTTTTGATTCATTTAATAATGTAGGAGTAAAATGATTCCAAATCCACATTTCATTTTCTAGTGTTCTTTTATTTTCTCTGCTTGCTGCACACTATTCCTTAAGTGGGCAATATGGTAATCTGTGCCCAGGCTTCTCCCAGTGATGTGCCCAAGCTGACTAGGAGATACATGCAAGTGGCCTCAGCGAAGGAGACGGATGGAAGAACCTCCTACAGATTTTCTCTTCTCCTCCCACCTCATGGGAAGGCGTTATGAATCTGCTCAGCTGTCGTCCCTATCCCCCATCCCATCCCACACAATAGCGAAACTCATACAATTAGGAAATAATTGGCATTAACCCACGCCCCATCACTCCACAGTGGTGTATCGTGGGAGCAACTATATATCATCAAAATTAGATTCCACGCTATATAAAGCAACCCTCAAATTCTAATAAAACTGCAGAATGTGGCTTGGTATTATATACAGTGGAAACTCCAACAATAATTCTGTGCTGGCAGTTACTGGGACAATATTCTGGTAGAAGGCCATAATAAACTTCCTTAAGTTTCATTTACTTCCCCTATTAGCTGAATCACATCAGGAGTGCAATCTCCTTCTAAAACAGCAGAGCCAAAACCATTACTCCAAACCAGTGTGCAGTACTGGTGAAAGAAGAGTGTTTGTGTTACCTATGAGGCATCCAACAGAGCTGCGCCTTCTGAAAATGGTGTACAGTTTCAGCTGCCTATACAAGCCATCAATCAAGTGAACACATTCAAAAAGGATCAAAGTCATTTCCCATGGGGATGACAGGAAACAACATTGAATCAACCTTAAATTTGAGACGCTGAAAGAAAATACATGTCAGTTCCACCATTTTGAACAAATCTTGGAACAATCAAAAATCTCTAGGAGGCTCGCAGGGTAGAAGTTCTGTAGTATACATGTGGAAATAGATTTTGCTACGCAAATTCATCATTCACCTTAAGAGATTTCACAGCAGTGAAAAAATTGGTGTTAAAATATCACTCTCAGCACCTACTTTTCACTATTCCCTCCACAGATTGCAATTGTTCGCAGCCAAGACATTCAGAATATCACTGGAACTTCTGGAAAGTTTTTCTAGCTTTACAAGTCTCTCTCTCTCTCTCTAAAATATAAAACTTCGTGGATCCAGAGAAATCAAATTCATATTAAAAATGGAGCCATTTCAAGATCAACTCCTAAATTACCACTGCTCAAAATAAAGGCAGTAAATCTAGTTTCATCTTTGCGCCAACATTCTTGTTCCCCATATCTAGCACCCTTCTTGCAGCTTTCTGCTCTCTCAATTCCAACTCTGATATCAATCATCAAATCTTCTGGCAACAGAGGTGCTGTTGTGGTCATGTTCGAAGGACCTCTACCTCGCTGAGGCCGAACTAAAACTTCCTGATGCTGCCCCCTACTCCCTTCTGGCCTCGATCATCTCCTTTTCATCATGGACACCCAATCTCTCTACACCTCCACTCAATAGGACAGGCTCTCTCTAACTAGCTGAACATTGGTCCAGTCAGTCCCGATCCACCTGGCTTGACTCGCTCTCCCTCTTTTTGCAACTTAACTAAAATGCCTGTCTCTATTTCAGTCTCTGGTTCATACACAAAACATCCTAACTTGTCTTTTCTCTCGACAGATTCTGACTAAATTGCAGTGCATTTCCTGCTTTGATTAAAGAAGCAGGTTTATTAATATTGGCCCAGAAATTCGGTTCTCCACGGGTGAGTACACACGGGGTACTCACCCGTAGGCCCAATGGAAGTGCCGGTTTCGTGCATGCGCGGGAAACCGGAACTTCCATTCCCTTGAAAGAAGGGGTTCAGAGGTGGAACGCGTGCGTCAGAGAGGCAGCACGTGCGCATCGAACTTACGTTTTTTTTTCCAGGTTTTCCCGGGAGGGTAAGTCTCCAGCAGTTACACATATAAAAAGCAGTCGCAAGGCCTGCTTTTAACAAGGTAAGTGGTGAATTAATTAAAATTAAAACATTTTTTCCACAGGTTTATTATTTTTAAATACTTTAAAGGTAAGTTTATTATTAGCCCTGTTAGAAAGTGTAATTAATTTTTTCAAAAATTTAAATTATTGTTTAAGAGTTATTTTATATATAACTAGCTGGGGAGCCCCGCGTTGCGAGGGCAATTTTGGGGCGCTTGGTCTCCCTGCCCCTGTGTGTCCCCCTCTCCCTGTCATGTCCTCTCCCTGTCCTATCCCTCCCTCCCCTCCCCTCTCTCCCACCCCTCCTCCCCTCCCTCCTCCCCCACCCCTCGCCCACCCCCTCCGTCCCTCTCTCCGGCCCCTCCCCCTGCCTAGCGCCCGAGGTCCGGTGCGGTTGCGTCCCCCCCGCGATTTCCCGAGGCTCTCCCCCCCCCCCCCCCCGCGATTTCCTGAGGCTCCCCCCCCCCCCGGCGATTTCCCGAGGCTCTCCCCCACCCCCCCGCGATTTCCCGAGGCTCGCCCCCCCCCCGCGATCTCCCGAGGCTGTGCTGGCGTCACGGGGGCCGTGCGCATGCGTGCCGGCGTCAAGGCGGCTGCGCAACTGTCGTGACGGGGTGGCGGGCCGTGCGCATGCGTGGTTTCAAGACCGCCGGCGTGCCCCGTTGCCGGGGGCCGTGCGAATGCGTGCCGTCGTCAAGGCGGCCGCGCAACTGGCGGCCTCTTTTTTTAAAACTCATCAGCTCTCCTCCCGCCCCCCCCGCGATTTCCCGAGGCTCTCCACCACCCCCCACGATTTCCCGAGGCTCCCCCCCCCCGCGATTTCCCGAGGCTCTCCCCCGCCCCGCGATTTCCCGAGGCTCTCCCCCCCCCCCCCGCGATTTCCCGAGGCTCCCCCCCCCCCCCCCCGCGATTTCCCGAGGCTCTCCCCCCCCCCCCATTAAATTGTTATTTAATTCCCTAACACATCATTAAAATATTTACCTTAGTTCCCTAACACACAAAGTGTGGGGGAAAAAAATTGTGAAAAATCAAGATGGCGTCCACTCACCTCGGTTCAGAAGGATAAGGCCCGCCCACACACGCACCGATTGGTCGACCGGTCAGGTCACCGAAGCGTAGGATTGGTCAATCGTCAAATCACTCAACACTCAACTGTAGGAAGGAACCCGCCGTCCGATTGGTGGACCTCGACGTCACACGGTCGCTAATGAGATGCTAATGAGCGGAACGCTGAACGCTTTTGGGATACCGCGGGCGGGATTTTTGTCCGGCCAAAACGTAAATACGCCTATGACCGGTCCGGAATCGCAAGCTTTCTTTTGAGGCAACGCGCGCGTCGGTAAGCTCTATAACTTTCAAACGTATAGAACACGGAGGGACAGACATCGGGACAGACAGAAGAGCCGCTTTATATATATAGATTTATATAGTTATTTTTAAAATGTGATTTTTTTAAAAAATTGACGTTTTAGTGATGTTTTGGGGCTTATAGTATTTATGGTTTTGACAGCTCTTCCTGTCAATTTTATGAATGGGCATTCCCTGCTACCATTGGCTCTCCATGGCCCACGTGATCCCAGGGGACGCATCGAACTAACTGCGCTCCTGGGATACGCAAGCACTGCGCGCCGGCAGTTGGAGCAGGCCCAGGATCGGAATTCCACGGGGCCCACAGCTCAACGGCTGGCATGGTAGGTAAGTGCAGGTCGGAGGCTTGCACCTGCGGGAAGCCCCCGACCCGAATTTCTGGGCCAATAAAATATCAGATTAGAAAATATTGAAGTTTGAATTAGTTGTATGATTTGTCAGGAGAAAGCCAAGTCTTCTAAATAGAGTTGACAGACTCCCTTCAGAAGACAATTCAGGGACTCAGTCAAATGGCCAAAGTCAGCCAATTAGAGATAAATATAAGGTGGTGACTACAATTTTTTTTCAAAATAAAGAATTAACTGTATGACAGGTGCATGACTCAGGTGTGACAAATTGGGAATTTTAGAACTAATGTGGTGTAAACATCATGGCACATAGAAATAGGTATGAAATCTACTTTGTGTTTGACGTACAAATACAAACACAAAACTCAAAACTTTAAATCTATTATAGATGGATATTGATAATGGAAATACCAAACAGCTTTCTAGTAACAATGATTTTGATGTTTCTGAAATGCAGCCATAGTACACTGCGACTGGTGCAATATTCTCCATACTATCGATTCAAAATAGTTCAAAAACATAGGAGATAAGAACAATTGGAGCAGTACATTTACATCTATCCAGTGCCGTCAGATTACAGAGCCATCACATCAGGTAAGTGTCAGGAATAGCATTGGTGAAAAGTGGCAGAATGGAAAATCCATTTACACATATGGGGCTGGATTTTTCTAATAAAATCTGTCTAGCATCTCCTAGAGAACCAGTATAACACTATCGAACATATCCTTCATTGGACTTATTTTATTTTCAGCCTTTATTCCCCATCTCTCCTCAAGGCACAGGATTTGGTATGGTTCCATGGGAGCGGTCATGCCACTGTTAGCTTACCCTAGTGACCCTTATTGAACCTCAAGAGCAAATCATAGAATCATAGAAATGTACGGCACAGAAGGAGGCCATTCGGCCCATCGTGTCTGTGCCGGCCGAAAAAGAGCTATCCAGCCTAATCCCACTTTCTAGCTCTTGGTCCACCCTGTAGGCTACGGAACGTCAAGTACTTTTTAAACGTGATGAGGGTTTTTGCCTCTACCGCCCAAATATTGGTAGGCTAACTCCTATAAAGGGTAGTCACAGATGAACCTGATCTACTCTTCACCAAACATTCACAGAAGTGCACTGCAGGGAAGACAGGCATTGGATTGCAATCAGGAATAGGAACAGTGTCGCAGGGAGAATGAGTCCAATTTTAGTAACCCCATTGCTGCACTGGAAGAGTTCAGTTAATGCAACATACACGGGTTCAAACCTTGGCTCCTTTTTCTCTGTATGACTCAGGAGCACATCAGACAGGGCCTTTACCTACAGAGCTTTTATGGGAAGCTAGGTAGGTTACATTTTAAAGCAAAATAAAATGATCTTAGAATGAGAGATGCTGGTCAGGTCTACATTAGCATAAAATTGGCCCAGATGCCAGGGTGCCATGGACAAATACAATACAGGTGTGCTTCCTTACCCATCTATGTTTATATAATCATTGCCATACTGCTATGGAGAGGTGCCAAGCAGAGACCAGGCTTCTTCCATGTAGGGTCTGAAAGACAGCAGTCACCAGGCCATTGTTGTGTCTCCTAGCAGCTCACTGTTCAAAGGCACTGGTAGCAAACTGCCTGCTTGCTTGCTTTGTGCACTGAAACCTAGAGGGACTGGAGAAAAAAAAAAGGGTTCCTACCAACATAGGGGACAGAGCCGATGTGGTTGTCAATTCTATGTAATAATTCATGTTTCCATCACAATGTCATTAATGAGACAGCACAGGTCGTCCCTACATGGAGATGCTGTAACAAAGTTTACCAAAATACATATAAAACTGCATACATATATAAAAAAGGAAAAAAAAGGCCTCACTTACATGCCACATATTATTCCCAAGTGGGTTATAAATTAAGGGACTGTCTTGGATATTCTCTTGGGCACAGCGAAAATGGTCACTTCTGTAAGCGGTCTGAGTACATTACGTTTAGTAGTGCGCTCGCACTGCCCAATATCCAATTATACGATAGCATAACCCAGGGGTGTAACAATAGGACACCTTGTGGTTTGAACTGGATATTGTGTCTTTGCCCTACTACAATCTTTTTGAAGGTGGACGGAGTAATGCTTGGTAAGATGAGATCAGAGACAAATTGTTAAGCTGCTTTATTTCACAGACAGCAAGTGAACTTAGAGAGCAACAGTCAAAGCAAATTGCACTTACATAGCTCAATCTCACTTCTCTCCTCGAAAACATCGGAATAAATATTAAAGCCCTGACTTACCTGGTTTTTGTCTTACCTTCCTTTCAGACTATATTTAACTGTAAAAACTGACCTGTATTTTTAGATTCTAGGTTCAAACCAAGGGCTGTGCTTCATAAACCACTGTTCATAAACTCCTTGTCCTAATGTCCCTCTTTTCTGTTAATTGTGATCCCAGGAGGGTACCCGATAACCTTCCCGAACAAGGATTTACCAGTAAGCCTGTCAATTTTCAATTCAATTCAATTTTTCAATTCAAATCGCTTTATTGGCATGACAAGGTACATCTTATGTTGCCAAAGCATCGAAAAACATTCATGGTTGAACACATAAATACAGATCTATCCATAGTGTATAAACAGATATATCCCTGAGTGTATAAATATACATTCATATAATTTGTATATACTCTTTTCTTATATTTAGTGGTTGTCCCTCTGTTTATGGCAAGCTGTAACATAGTGTGCCGCTAAGGTTACACAATTTCTCTCTTCCCCTAGTAGGTATGGGAGTTTTTGGTCGTCGTTCAAATTTCTGAATTCCGGGCATATTTTTGTGAATTTTGGGTAGAAATTCTCCCTTATGCCCTGATATTTTCTACAAGCTGTGAGGAAGTGCATCTCTGTCTCCACCACTCCCTGACTGCAGTGAGAGCATATCCTGTCCTCTCTTGGTAGCCGGGTCTGCCTGTGTCTACCTTTTTCGATCGCCAGGCTATGTTCACTAAGTCTGTACATTGTCAAGGTTTTTCTCAGTTTGCTATCCTTTACCATGGTCAGGTAATCAGCCATGTTGTATGTCTGTTTAGGGCCAAGTAGCAATTGAGTTTGTTTTGAGTTTTTGTTGTTTCTGCCCAATATGACAGATATTTTTCCTTTTGCTTAGTGACGATTGTGTTGGGTCGAATTCTTTGTGTTACGCTGTCACTGTCCTGGGGCTGGTTATTGTTAGTAGTGTTAGTAGTTACTTCACGGAGTCCCAGGACTAGTTGACTGAGGGTATTCTTCTTTATGGTCCTCTCTTAGCATTTCAGGGCTTCGTAATGATAGCAGTGGGGGTTGCTCATTTTACCATCTATCTCCCTCCCAAGAGTATATCGTCTGCAGACACCGCTCGACATGCCACATGAAAAGAATCAAACCGCACCACGATGGCCACCCAAGACAAGATGATAAATTGCATAAATTCGCTGATCATCATGGCTTTTCCGATTTAAATACACATTCTCCAATGACTGTAAACTGTGGCCTTTCTTTTGAAACCTATTTGAATTCACTTTATTTTAAACCACAACCCTTAGAGACATATTTCAATCTCAAAATCCTTTCTAAGAAAGAAAAATGATTTTAAAAATCCCAAAACATGGCAGAGAGCATAGGGTCCTCCCTACGTGGGAATGTCATTACAGAGTTTTATCAAAACACACATACATGCATACAACTATATAATAACAAAGGCAAAAAAGGTCCTCCCCCTTGCATGCCACACCACTCCCTACGGTCGGTCAGGTTGTCCCAACCTCCATCTATATGGGTCACCAATTGGTCAACAGAAAGTGTGGAAAAGCTGCCCAGTATGCTTTGTCCATCAACTTTCTCTCATTCTGGGAAACGCCTGGCACCCTCTCCAAAACACAGGTGCCAACCTGCATCCTACCTAACTGCAGCATAGCGCCTAGCTACGCCAATGCATTACATCAACACTATGAACTCATCTGAATTATTTGCTACAGTCCAGTAACCCTGCTCCCCGTCTTTTTTTTGCCTTAGTCCAACAATATACCCCCCTTCCCAAAGAGAAAAGACAAAATAACAATTCCTATAAAAATTCAACAGGTGATGTTCAGATGGCAAACAGGGGCTTGATTCGAATCATCAAGCACAAGCTGGCATATCGCCTTCAGTTTTAATGGAATACACCAATTAAGGTCAGATTTATTCAACTCTTGATCTATGTAGGATATTATCCAGTGTTCAATATGAATATGGAATAAGAATATTTCACAACTATGATTTGCCATTATAGAATGCACTGAATCTTATTTGAAGTACTATTTTTTGTGTGTTTGGCGGGGAAAGAGTGGTGTGTGCGGTGGAGCAGAGTGAAGAGGAGAATTTACTTGCACTGTATGTTTGGTCTGTTTAACTTGCATAATCGCATACTGTCAACTGAAATGCACCAACTGAGCATAACTCAAATGTGTGGTCCTGCACACCAAAACAAGCTTCAAGCATTTGACAACTGTCCTGTACCATACTTCGTCAGGAATTTCAGACTTTGAATTTCCTAATTAACACGTGAACAATCGCAGCATTAATGTATTTGGGCACAAAGGAGCAATTGGTTTAGTTTACCAGACACAATTACTACAACAACCGAGTACACATTATAAAACTCAATCAGGAAGCATGCATGATTTACTGATTACTGGTGATGTAATTATTTGGGGGTATTTAACCTTTACACAGCACTTCCTGAAGACGTCCTCTGCAGTACCAAGTTACTCCTCATCCTACAGCAATGGCGCATTATTACAGATTTAAAGAGCTGTGCCAAAAAGGAACTGTTTCCTCACTTGTTTTCCACTGCGGCATTGTATGTTATCTTGAGCGATCAAAATGTCACGGAAAAATCAAGTACACACAGTCTAGAGAGAGAGAGAGAGAGAGAGAGAGAGAAAGAAAGACTTGCATTTATATAGCGCCTTTCATGACCTCAGGATGTCCCAAAGCGCTTTACAGCCAATGATGTACTTTTTGAAGTACATTGTTGTAATGTAGGAAACGCGGCAGCCAATTTACGCACAGCAAGCTCCCACAAACAGCAATGTGATGACCAGATAATCTGTTTTAGTGATATTGATTGAGGGGTAAATACTGGCCACCGGGGATAATGCCCCTGCTCTTCTTCGAAATAGTGCCATGGGATCTCTTGTTCACCTGAGCAGACCGGTTTAAGAGCAGAGCGGGCCTCGGTTTAACGTCTGATTCAAAAGACAGCACCTCCGACAGTGCAGCACTCCCCCAGTACTGGAAGTCCATGCTGCATGTCTTATTTCTACAACTGAACGTTAGTGAAAGAACAAACCAGAATCCAACCCAATAGCTTAATGGGTAAATGCATCACAGTGTGTGCTACTGAGCCATACAGACCACAAAGGTCTGTCAGGTTTAATCCTTGGTTTGTGCAGAGTTAAGATCACAGCAGCAGCAGCAGTTGGAGCACCTCAACTGACAAACACTCTGCTGATTTTTTTTGGGGGTGGGGTCAAAGAAAAGCAACCACGATATTTTCAAATGGCTTTTGTGGTTCACTGAAAACAAAGTGGAGATGTTTTTATGTTATGGGGTGCAGCTGATGGGAGACGTGTAGGACTCCCTCAGTCAGCTGCATTGCACACTGGTAATTGACGACATTGTGTGCATCTATGAACTTATTAAATTAGCCTGTTTCAGAAATGCAAATGCAGGAAGTTGATCTCCTACATTTCCACTGGTGCAATTGGGTCTCCACATCCCTCAGCACATGCCAGCAGTAACTGTGCATGACTGTGAAGTAGAAGAGCAAGAGTGAAGCTCATAACAGGAACTATAAAATAGATACCTTTTCAGGAATGGGGCGGGGGGGGGGGGGGGGGCGGTCACTAAGAACTTCAAGACCTTGTAGTAATGGTCACCCTACAACTCCATGGTATTGGCCTGTCACCAAACTGCCTCAATGGGCATCCTGTTTTGTTAGAGTTTATTGCATCTATAAATGCATTCCAAAGCAAATCTGTTTCAACATATTGAAATGTTACTCTCAAATGGATAAAAAAAGATAGTGCTACTGTATGCTACTGCAGTTAACAGCACAATGCTTCATTTAAAACAACAGATAAGAATGATGAGCATTCCAGATAGTGACTATCTGCTGAGAGATTTGAGATTCATACATACTTACCCAGCATTCTCAGCCCCTTCCTTTTATCTCAATCTGTTCTTTGAAACAGCATTGTGGCTGTAGTGAAGGCCTGTACACCAAAACTAGCCACTCCCCTCGCCAAACTATTCCAATGCAGCTATGACACCAGCATCTACCCAACAATGTGGAAGATTGCGCAGGTATGTCCTATTCACAGAAAACAGGACAAATCTAACGCAGCCAATTGCCTTGCTCCTTACAATCAAGGTGATGGAAGGAGTGATCAACAGTGCCATCAAGCAACACCTGCTCACCAATAACATGCTCACCGACACTCAGTTTGGATTCCATCAGAACCACATCTCCAGATCTCATCACAGCCTCAATCCAAAATAGATGCAAGATCTGAATGCCAGAGGAAAGGGTACCTGCCCTCTGTAAAGTCTGTGGGTTGTACAGTTAATAACGACACAGACTTCAGGAATAACAAACAAACAGGTCTTTACTATTCGAAGGTCAGGGCGAATCTGCCCCAGCAAACCTGCCACAACACTTATATACTGGTGTGGTCACTGTCGGTATTACAGTATACAGAAGCCAAACAAGTAGTGCCACACCTAAAGTAGTTCTCTTAAAGGTGAACGGTTACATACAATAGTTTCCTTAAAGGTAGACGGGTACATACACTACACCCTCGACATCCAGGCAGCATTTGACAGAGTATGGCACCAAGATGCCCTAGTGAAGTAGCGGTCAATGAGAAAACTCGGAACATGCTTGTGAAGACCAATCATCAGAACATTTTTAAATGTAACGTTGTAACCGACCTATCATTTTTAATATGCAAAATTAATAGATAAGCATAGGTTAAGCAATTTTTTTCTGTGCAATACATTCTGTCTCGTAGTTTAGAACTTAAACCCCGGTCTGATACAATTTATTCTTCACTTTCACCTCGAGTCAGAAAGTTGTGGCTTCAAGTCCCACTCCAGTGACTTGAGGACATAATCTAGGATGACACTTCATTGCAGTACTGAGGGAGCGCAGTACTGCCGAAGGTGCCATCTTTTGGATGACGTTAAACCGAGGCCCCTTCTATCTGGTAATTTATCTCACTGCTGTTTGTCGGAACTTGCTATGTGCAAATTGGCTGCCATGCTTTCCTACAGTACAATAGTGACTACACTTCAAAAGTATTTCATTGGCTTTGGGACACCCTGAGGTTGTGAAGTTTTTTTTTGAGGAATCCATGTGGCAGCATGTAATATATCTAGTAAGCTGAAATGCAATGACAAAAGTTGTGTGTTCAGCTCCTGGGCTCATTACAATTACCTGGATATCGGGCAAGTAAACGCTCACAGGGAGCATGGTTTCACTTACAGGAATGGCTTGCAACACTGATTCAGAAACAAATATTGAGTTTAAAAACTCTAAAATGCAATAGTACATAATGTTATCACCATCCATGTGCAAGCAAGTGCACATGATGCATGTGGAAGTATGAGATGAGACATTAAACTGAGGCCCCGTCTGCCCTCTCGGGTGGATGTAAAAGATCCCATGGCCACTATTTTGAAGAGGAGCGGGGGGGGGGGGGGGGGGGGGGCGGTGCGGCGGGGGGCAGTTCTCCCCGGTGTCCTGGGGCCAATATTTACCCCTCAACCAACACCAGTAAAACAGATGATCTGGTCATTATCACATTGCTGTTTGTGGGAGCTTGCTGTGTGTAAATTGGCTGCCGTATTTTCTATATTCCAACAGTAACTACACATCAAAAGTACTTAATTGGCTTTAAAGCACTTTGGGACATCCTAAGGTCATGAAAAGTGCTACAGGAAACTTTCGATTTACCGGCACCTAAATAACCGGAAATCTGAGTTAACCGGCAAAATTCAGGAGTAGGTTCAGGTAAGTTTTACTTCATATTGTACTTGCCTTCCTCGATCTGTTGCTGTGCAAGGGTGTGGCTGCAGCTGTTGCTAAGCTACAGAGACGCTTGGAACTTGTGGTCATTGTTCTGAACCTGTTGCTAAGCAACAGGGTTTGTTGCTTTATATGGAGCTCTCAGCTCTCCGTATCTTTTACTATAGCTTTCGGTTATCCGGAATTTTTGATGAACCGGCACCACGTCGGTCCCGGATAAAAAAAAGTTTCCTGTACATAAATGTAAATCTTTCTTTTCTTTCATGATGCAGTGCTGTACCAGAGTGCTCCGAGCACGCGGTCATTATAATTGGATTGGTGCAACAAACAGTATTGCTCAAAACACCTCGAGTTAAGATTCATACCCAGAGAAACAATTGCATAAAAAACTTAGAATAGAGTCCATTAAGGCATAGGTAACTAGCAATTTTCAACCAGACCTTGCCTAACAGCACCGAACAGTAGTAATAACTGCAAATGGCATTTTAAGGGTTAACCTGATGTCCAGGAAAATTCCTGTCTCTGAGCTGACTAGTTTTCAGCTCTCACAATGTAATGTTGATACAAGCACTAATTTTACAGTAATAAAGCTGCTCAAATGTAGAGAGCATCCTTCTTACTGTAATATTAACACTGGGCTACTAAAATCAGCACTCTCTGCTCAGTTGATAAATAACAGCTGGGGAAGAAGTTTAGGCACAGGAATTAGTCTTGGCATCAGTGGGTTGTAGGAATGAAGGGGCAAGCAATTGAGTCAAAGCTCCCACTCCAATTCGCTATCCTGGCTATAAAGTTCAGTTGACAACAGGATCAGTGTTAGTCTGGCTGGCAACGCTCATTGTTGGGCTAATAGCCACTCACAAACTACTGGAAGGCTGGTAGTTTGCACAGAACCAATATCCCCACAAGAGTCAGTGCTTTCAGGAATTTGTAAATAAGGGGTGTGTTTTTTTTAAAAATTGCGTTCACTGGGAAATAAACAACTTTAAAGGTTGACTTTACAGCCAATTGAAATTCCAGAACCTAAAGAATGACAGTTGCAGCACAGATGTGACCCAGGTCAATTTTTGATCAGTTGAGAAGTGTCAAACACAGAAGAGGCCCTGTCAAATGAACACAGTTCTGTGCCCCCCTAGAGCACTACAGCACCTCGACAAGCTAGGGTTAAAACCAGAGCAGATTAATTATATACAGTAAGTGTGTAGAATGTGTGGTTGATCTGTTGAAGTGGTTTCTCATAGGAATGAATATAAATTCTAAACTGACCAAATGCACATTGCTTAAAATAAAAACAAAATCAATGAATTTCAACCAATATTCACTTTGGAATTTAATAGAATTGTCACACATGCCTAGGTTGGCACTTCGCCAATTTGTGCCCTTCTGTGTATGGGCTGTGCCATTTTACACATCACACCATTTAGTCAAAGCTGATGCCAAAAAGCTCCAAAAGGCATCATTTGTATTGTAATTTTTTACGATCTGGCTCGTTGGATGTGCTTTAATTGTCCTTGCTAATTTAGAGCTGAGAAAGAATAAAGTGTCAGTTTTTCTCCTTTGATGGTCACAGGGACGATAACTTGTACCTACATGGTTTGATGTCCCCGATTCAATGAAAAGCAACATACAGGAATCCCTCCCCAACCGGGGGGGGGGGTGTTACATCCCTGAAAACCCCCGTGGTTGGTAAAACCGCAGTTGGCAAATACAAGACCCTATGGGAAAAATGGGGTATGGGGGAACGCGGCCGCATTTAAACTCTTCAGAGCCTGTGTAAGCTGCTTGTTCTTTTATTAAACACAAATAAAATACACAATAACATAACAAAAACAATAAATGTTCAAATAACACAATAAAAAAGATCAACTGGGCGGTTTCTTAAAAAATTCTGCGATGGATGGTCGACTCATTTTTTTCTGAATATCTTTCTGGACCTGCTTGTATGGTCTCATTAAATCCTCCAAACCTCGCTTGAGTTTTACACTACGCTCCAAGAATGGGTCAATCTCCATAAAGAGGTCCGAGAGATTATTGGCAAGGAGCATTGCCTTGCTAAGGTTGGCACTTGTCATCTTTGACTTCACCATATCCTCGTCTTTGTCTTCGTCCTCGCCGTGCAACTCAAGGAGCTCCTCGATGTCATCAGGCTGTATGTCAGCCAGCCCCATACCTCCCAAACGTCGCGCAACCTTCACAATGCGATCAACTTCAGCGTCAACTGTAGGGAAGTCTCAGAAGTCATTCACTGCCTCCTTCCAAAGTTTACCCCAGCATGTGTTGATTGTCGTCCTCTTCAGTTCATCCATCGATTCTTTTATGTTGGTGATGCAGTCAGCGATGGTGTAATCCTTCCAACAAGTTTTCACCATCAGTGTTGCGTCATCCTCCATAGCCTCCATCATGCGGTCAAAGCGGTGTCGTATGTAGTATGCCTTGAAGGTGGCTATCACACCTTGGTCCGTGGGTTGGAATAAACGGGTCGTTTTCCGAGTGGCAGGCAGTGACTAGTGGGGTACCGCAAGGATCGGTCCTAGGACCCCAGCTGTTCACAATATATATGAATGATCTGGACGAGGGAATTGGATGTAATATCTCCAAATTTGCAGACGACACAAAGCTGGGTGGGAGGGTAAGCTGTGAGGAGGATGTCGTGAAACTCCAGTACGATTTGGACAGATTGGGTGATTGGGCAGAAACATGGCAAATGCACTATAATGTGGATAAATGTGAGGTTATCCACTTTGGTGGCAAAAACAGGAAGGCACATTATTATTTGAATGGCAATAGATTGGGAGAAGGGGAAGTGCAGAGAGACCTGGGTGTTCTTGTGCACCAGTCGCTGAAGGCAAGCATGCAGGTGCAGCAGGTGGTTAAGAAGGCAAATGGTATGTTGGCCTTCGTAGCAAGAGGCTTCGAGTACAGGAACAAGGATGTCTTGCTACAGTTGTACAGGGCCTTGGTGAGACCACACCTTGAGTATTGTGTGCAGTTTTGGTCGCCTTACCTGAGGAAGGACGTTCTTGCCATGGAAGGAGTGCAGCGAAGATTCACCAGGCTGATACCTGGGATGGCAGGAATGACGTATGAGGAGAGATTGTGTCGATTGGGCTTATACTCACTGGAGTTTAGAAGATTGAGAGGGGATCTCATCGAAACCTATAAAATTCTGTCAGGCCTGGACAGACTA
This sequence comes from Somniosus microcephalus, assembly GCF_052327205.1. Classification (NCBI taxonomy): domain Eukaryota; kingdom Metazoa; phylum Chordata; class Chondrichthyes; order Squaliformes; family Somniosidae; genus Somniosus; species Somniosus microcephalus. Next base: position 10,569,818 of record NC_141005.1, on the reverse strand, counting down.
GATGCAGGAAGGATGTTTATGATGGCCGGGGAGTCCAGAACCAGGGGTCATAGTCTAAGGATAAGGGGTAAGCCATTTAGGACTGAAATGAGGAGGAATTTCTTCACCCAGAGAGTGGTGAACCTGTGGAATTCTCTGCCACAGAGGGCGGTGAAGGCCAGTTCATTAAATATATTCAAAAAAGAGTTGGATATATTTCTTAAGGCTAAAGGGATCAAGGGATATGGGGAGAAGGCAGGGACAGGGTACTGAATTTGGATGATCAGCCATGATCTCATTGAATGGCAGAGCAGGCTCGAAGGGCCGAATGGCCTACTCCTGCTCCTATCTTCTATGTTTCTATGTTGAAGGAGTGATGTGTTGGGAGGCAGGAAGACGACTTCAATATTAGGGTGGGTGAATTGGAGTGCCGGCGGGTGGCCGGGGGCATTGTCGAGGATGAGTAGGACCTTGAAGGTCAGATTTTGTCTCGCAAGGTACCGCTCCACATCATGCACAAAACAGTTATGAAACCAGTCCATGAAGACTGCAGCAGTAACCCACGCCTTGCAGTTAGAACGCCAAAAGACAGGTAGATAATTTTTGTTTTTGCCCTTCAGAGCACGGGGATTCAGAGAGCGGTAGAGCAGCATCGGCTTCACTAAACAGTCTCCCTCAGCGTTAGCACAAAGGAGAAGGGTCACCCTATCCTTAGCCACCTTGAATCCCGAAGCATGCTTCTCAGCCTTCGCCATGAAATTTCGGGAAGGCATCCGCTTCCAGAAGAGATCAGTCTTATCCGCATTAAATACCTGCTCCAGCAGGTAACCCTTCTCGGCGATCAACTTCTTCAGCTCCTTCGGGGACTTGGCAGCGGCCTCGTGATCGGCTGAGGCTGATTCCCCCACAACCTTGAGGTTAGTCAAGGCGAACCTCTTAAAAATTTTCCAACCAGCCCTTACTCACTTGAAACTTTGTGTCATCTACACTTTCCCCGGCAGCCACAGTAAGATGCTTGTAGATACGAAGGGCCTTCTTACGAACCCATGTGGAATTAACATTCGCTTGTTTCTGGTTCTGGTCTTCCAACCAGATATTACAGTAAGTGCAAAAAGAAAATACTGCAGATGCTGGAAATCTGAAATAAAAACAGAAAATGCTGGAGAAACTCAGCAGGTCAGGCAGCATCCGTGAAGAGAGAAACAGAGTTAACGTTTCAGGTCGATGACCTTTCATCAGAACTGGAAAAAAAGCAGGAAAAGGAACAGATTTTTAAGCAAGTGTAGTGGCTGGGAAATGGGGGAGGGGATGAAAGAACAAAAGGGAAGGTCTGTGATAGGACAGAAGGCAGGAGAGATTAAGAGACATTGAGAGACATTCAAGGCGAGTGGAGATGGTAATGGGACAGGTTAAGAAACAAAAGGATGGCTCGAGATGAAGTGTAAATTGCGCTGGCAGAATGAAAGACAACTGCCCTGTGGGAGAGAGGAACAGAACAAAAGTGTGGATAAAAAATATATACATGATAGGGGCCGAGGTTATGATCGGAAATTGTTGAACTCTATGTTGAGTCCAGAAGGCTGTAAAGTGCCTAATCGAAAGATATTAAGTGCCTTCTCCATTGTCCCGTGGCATAAACGACACTTTAGCACTTTTTGAAGAGCCACCCACAATACTAGCCCTTATCGACACCTCACTTTTTTTATGGTTCTAATGGTGGACTCGTTAACCCCCATTAGTCGTCTAACCGACGCTGTACTTTCACCACGGGCAAGTCTATTAACGACATCTAATTTCCTATCTAAGGTTAGTACATTCCTTGCCCTTTTTGCTATTGATTCACCTTTACCACTGAGATTACGCTTAGGGGCCATGATTAAGGGCTAAACGTTCACACACACACACAGTACAGGTACAGTATATCCACGAGTGGAGCGAGACCACAGTGTTACTATGCTGAAAAGAGCGGCGCGGATGAATGCGGTCTCATGTTTGGTAAAACGCGTATACGCAAAATTCACTGCCGTGGTTGTCAAAAATTGTCGCAGAGAGGAAACCGTGCATACGTGAAACCCGCGTATGGCAAAACCGCAGTTGGGGCGGGATTCCTGTACTACGTTCTCAAAGCCAATATTTTGAATGAAACATCAAGTGAATGAAGCCTTGTCCTTGCTTAAACTTACATCACTATTAGCATCTGTCAATCTTCACACTATTCATCAATTATTAACTACTCAGTACTGAGATACAGTCTGTTCAAATCTAATACCGTACATGTGATACTATTCTGAATCTCTAGTTGAATGTTTACTCTAACTTCCGAAGCTCTCAAGAATATGTTGACAAAGGAAGTTCTGATAATTTGCTTATCTGGCTTGTGCATTACACTTCCCGTCTGGTTTTCCGTTGATTTCCTGCCATATGCTGCCCCAAATTAACACAAAGAAACTTGCAAAATGAATGTCAAGCTACTAAAACAGCCACCTTTTGCCAACCATGGTAACAGATTTTCAGTAAAACAGAGTGCCAGACTGACAGTTTATTCTGTTGGAGGAAAATACAGCAAAAAGGAATGAGAGAGAGCATAAATCAAACATCATTTAAGTGTAAAGTGATGACAACAACCAGTACCGGCTGGAATTTGAAAATATCAAAGGTCAAAACGACACAATCGTTGCCTCAAGTCCCTTGTCTTATTATGTTTCATCTACTGTACTACATCTTGAACAAGGAAAATGCACACAGTTTCTTTATGTAAATGTGTATCTTACAATGGCCATGGAGCGCAAGTTACAAAGGTGGTCATTATGGAAATTATGCAACATAGGGGTGAGTGCAACAGCAGACCAAAAAGTTGTGTCCACTGGAACTTGGCTGGTTTATCTGGGAACAGTTCAAATATTCACTTGTGTCACCAACTGACATCAGTTTTGATGGCTTAGATATGTCTCAGAATCTCATGGATTGAGATCAGTGCAGAACAAACCAAAATGGACCAATATCTCTACCAAGGCTGGTCCCTCATTACAACTGGAATGAGTATACAAAATGCTAGTTCAGAAGGTACAAGAGTGATTTAAAAATCCTGTGATGTAGATCCCGTACTCCTGTACAAACTTTGCTGTTAAAACCACAGCATCGTCTCATAGTTACATATATATAAAAATGAAAGAGGTACACTTCACAGACCTGTGTAGAGTTCTTCAGTGGAACTTTTTTCTTTGTTCGATCCCTTCCCTGATCTCGTTCTCTGTCCAAGGTACCATTTCCATTCTCGTGCCCATTTTCACTTGGCTCTGCCAACATGCCATTCTCCACCTGCCGTGGTTTCTTCCCAACTTGCTTCTCCCATTTTTCATTTCGTTCTTGTGGTCTCAGTGCAAGGTCCTTCTGAAGAAATAAAAAAAAGTAATTCAGAAAACAAATCACAGAAGTATTTTTTGTTGCAGGTATCAAAACATTGAATGTATGAGTGCCCCCCACCTCTTTTCTTGAAGTTAATGGTTAAGGGTACTGTTTCACAAGCATTGGTAACCTTCCAAGACCTTGCCGAAGTGATAATTCTTCATGCGTAAACTTAGATGGTATCAGCAAGTTATGTCATCATGGAAGACATTATAGCCCACCCTGATTCTGCCGTAGCCAACTTCTAGACATGTTTTAGGAGTAACCATGACATAGTGATCAAGTATTGGAACCCTTGATGATTTCCCACCTCACCACCCCCATCCCTTCCTACCCGTGGGATACCGAAGCCAACTGTGGCATCCTAGCACTGTCCTGGCTATGAGCTAATTTAGCACACATCTTCCTAGTCTTATATAGATAAGTACTATGTTGGGCGTGTATCACCCACTGGGCAATCAGGGGCCCTTTAATCCAAGAAGTTTAAGAGTTCAGAAATTTTAGAACAAAATATACTTTTTGAATACATCGTGTTGTAATTAATCACAACTGGTTTGGCATATATTAACACATTTGAGCTGAGGCATCACGAGATGATATTGGCTAGGTGGCAAGTAAATAAGCTTCGAGATACAACAAATTTGAACAAAAACTCGAACAAACAAACTCAAGTCAGATACTACAACAAGTGCAGTATTAAGAGTCCCCCTCGTCTCAAGCTCTTAGAACTTTGCCTCACTATCTCCAAAAGATAGCTAAATGCAAGAACTACGTTCTCTGATTTGCAACAAGCTGTTTCGACAACTTTTCAAGCGATGTTTTCACATGCTGTAAACTGTAGGCAGAGGAAGCTTATTACCCATGGGAAAGCCAAACTATTCTGTACAGGTCATATGTAGGATCCTGAACCACGATAAATATTAGAAGATAGCACATCAGGTCTCTAAGCACAGACTTTCATTTCAAGAGATTTCTGGAACACCAATTTGACCGACGGTTAAAATTCATCAATTTATTTGCGCTCCTGGCTTTGTTGAAGCAACGGACGACTTCAATTACATAGCATCAGTTGTAATTACTGTATGGAGCTGAAAATGATTGCATGCCACACACTGCCATTTGTATACGATCAGGCAACTGTTTAAAGTTTACATGCTGGTGGGAAAATAGCACATTCTGCAAAAGTCTGTTTTTGTAAATCCTCCATTATATATAAGAGAAAAATAAAGCTAGATTACATTAACTCACTCTCTTTGGTTCCACACCAGATTCACTTCTGAATTGCTCGCATTGACTACAATAATCAAGCTGCATTGTGACAGTGTGCATCAAAATTATATACGGACATGGTCACAGTCAGTTTCCCTTCTTGCAAAATTAAAGACCTCACTCCTCAGCCGTGCTCCATTTTGCAACATAAATGGGAACAAAAAAATTCACTTCTCCTTCATTTGACATCGCTACGTTCTGTTGTGGAAGGTGAGGGCACAATGAGCAATTCTAAACAGAGACATAGTTGCTGCCAGTTTCAAACAGCATACAAATCCCCCCATTTCACCCTGCAATATGTAACCATAGTATCTTCAGATTTCATGGTCTCATCTTGTTGGACACCAAAGACACAACTTCTTAATCTGAAGGCAAGCCAGGCTTGAGCAGTGTAGACCAACCTCTCCCCTCATCAGTTTCCCCTCTCTTCTGTGAAGTGCCCTATATCATTCAGTGGAGACTGGGATTTGAAAACTGTCCTCAGTTGACAATTGAACACTGCTATTCCAATTTCTGAGCCACTTACTGCAGGAAGGGCAATGAATTCAAGGGGAGACACAGTGGGTTGTTCCAATCCCTTTAAGTGGGGAGTGCTGTTAAGCAAAATGCTTGAGAATGAACAACCTCAGCACACACAGAAACAGTCCAACTGAGTGCCAGTCAGTGCTTGAAACACAAAACCACAACCACATCACTATGCTGCTACTGTAGTATTAGAACTAGCGAGGGAGCAAGCCACTGCCAGCTCCAGGTTACTGATGGATTGTGCAGTTTTATTCAAACTTTTAAGGATATATTACACAAACGTTTTACAAATCTCTAGCTACTTACTAGAAATTCTTTTGACAGCCCTGTCTGTGTGAATGACTCTTCAAGTGTATAGCAGAAGGCCTTGCTGTTCCTCATGAATTAGAACCCTCAATCTAACAGAACATTACACAAAAAGGGTAATCTCTGAAAGCCCCTTGTTCAACTCTTATTAGTGGTTCATGAAAACTAAATTGAGACAAATTTGAAGATGAATTATGGAAACTGAGCACAGAACTTAAAACTTCCTCCACGTCACTTGTTTCTTAAATGGTTTTTACCGGCCTCATTGCCATGGTGATGTCAATATTCATACTCGATGAATGGGCAGCATTGTCAGGTCCATTAATTTACTCCTTGATTACAAGTTAGTTTGCATGTGTTATGGCACACAAAATCAACCTCTGAATCAAATGAAATCGCTGATAGCTCAATGAAGCCATTCACAAAGCATATAGACGAAAGCTCAAAATGTGTTGATCGAGCAACATGAGACACCCATGTCTGTGGCTTATCTATAACCAACTGACAAGGAAAATGTAATTTATCTTCTATAAATATCAGGCTGTCTCTGTTCATCTCCCCTGCATTTCAGGCCAACACACTAGTCAAAATTCAGTGCATCAACTCATCATGGTTCAGTGAATGGATAATTGATGTGTTAAATGTCATCCAAATGCAAGATTTAATTTTTTTTTTCCTAGGCTCCATTCCAAAAGGCAGAAACAAATCTGTCACAGAAGACTAGGCCTTCTCTCCCAAGAGAATGCAGGCATAAAAAAATTACACTGGGTTATTAGAAGTAAAGTGGCCAGGAACATTACGAATACACAAGGGGAAAGCAAGAACCTACCCATCAGCTACTTCAATAAACAGAAGAAACTCTAAACAAATAATGTTTTAAATACTCCTACATACTGTATATACAAAGTTCAGCATAACTTGAAACCACTCAACCTGAAAAAGGACCACAAGACTCTAAACGTCAAGAGGTCATGCTGAAATGCATTTCTGAAGCCCCATTTGATTCAGTTCATATGACAATGATTGTACTGGATCTATCTGCGGAGAATTGTTATGCTATTAGGCACAGCAGCTGGAGAACAGTAAAAGTGGCGCAGACCAATTATAATCTGGGGTCAGCTAATATCTTCAGGCTGAATGGGACATGTTTCAAATGCTATTATTTGATTGACTGCTTTAAAATTAATTTTGCTGTGAGGATACGAAGGTTGTGAATTTGACTCCCATTGTTGCCTGGCCCTCCAACTCGGTCATCATGGTTGGGAGAGTTCTGCCAGGGCTCAAAAGTGATTGGAAAATCTCTATTTCTTACACAAACTTGAGTAAAAGGATTGCACTCCTTGATCAACAACAGAGCTGGCCTAACAGTCTGCAACTTAAGTTATTTTACAACATGCAACATTGCTAAGAAAATCAAAAGACTAAAGAAAAAGGTTTTGCTATATGTCCAAGACTATAATAGATATGAAAGGCTGAAACAATGCAATTATCAATAAATACAAGTTGATGCCTATTTAAGACTAGAAGTTGAAAGGGATCGGCTATCAGACGAGGTTCTTTTTAGCTCATGTCCACAAGTGCAAGAACAGTCTACTCAGATATGGGAGCACAGGTCAGGTCTCGAACAGACTTTGGCTTTACAGAAAGTTAAGAGTTGTCGAGGGGGAAACCAGTTTTCAACATGGGAGAAAACTCAAGCTTCTTGGCGACAACTTTAGCAAGGAAGGAAATGTGGAAATTGCACTTGACACCAAAGAAAATAGTGATACCAAGAATGCCAATAGATTAAGGGTAGAGACAACTGTTGGTTGGACTTTCAAGAGACAGGAAGAAACTACCTTTGAAGAAACAAGATTTTCATTGCTCTATTGAAGAACACGGAGAAGATTAAAATATAGTCAGTCAGTCATTACGGTGTGAGACGATTGAATATTTTAAGCATTGAGGGTGCGTGATCTGAAGGAAGTGATGACTGTAGAAAAGAATCATCAGCAAAAAAGAGTAGATAGGGTTGGAAAAATAGGTGAAGGGATTGTTATGAAGTAGGAACAGAATGTGAGAGAACAGAGCCTGAAAATCTCCTGAGTTAATGGAAAAATGCCAGGGGTTAAGTAATCAACCATGGTACTTATGGGTCAGACGATAGGAAACTAGATAACCATAAACATAGGCCTGTATTTTCTGATCGGAGGCTTCCTGCGTGCGGAGGCCTCAGATCTGGAAAAAATCTACGCCCTTACCCGAGGGCTCCGGAGGTCCAGACATTTCCGCTCCTGGGCCTCTGCTTTACATAATGCGCAGGGCCCAGGTATCCCAGGGGCGCAGGCGGTTCACAAGCGCCCCTGGGATCACGTGGGCCATGGGGAACCAATGGGAGAAGGGAATCCCCCTTCATACTTTTGACAAGTAGACCTGTCAAAAGTATGAATGGGGAGCACTGAAAAAACGTATCAAAATATTAAATACATTTTATCACATTTTTAAAATTAGTTAAAATTACATTAAATTAAATATTTTAAACAAAAATTTAATTTTTTTGAAAATAATTAAAACATTTTTTATGGGGCTAAAAATAAACTTACCTTTTTTAAAAAGTATTTTTAAATTATAAATGGGTGAAAAAAAAATTAGTTTTACTTTTTTAAACTCTTACGCTGGTAAAAGCAGGCAATATGCCTGCTTTTACCAGGTGTAAGATTTTTAAGGGATTTCAGCGGGCGGAGGTTCTTCACAGATCGGGAGTGCCGGTTTTCAGCGCATGCGCTTCGCATGCCTGAAACTAGCACTTGCGAGGTCCCTACGGGTGTGTACACTGCTTGTACACACCCGTAGGGATCAGAAAATACGGACCATTGATTGGTAGGAAGCCATCCAACAATAACTTGCGTAGAAATGCACATCGCTAGAGGCTATGGAGATGTTGAAAGCAATAATGGATGATTCACTAAAGTAAACAATAGAGTTCCAGAGGTACACAATATGGGCAACAGGATGATCAATGGAGCGGCCATGCTGAAAACCGCATTGGTGATCATGGATTGGGCTAGCATTTCCCAGATAATGGATAATTTCAAATTTCAGAACAGCTTTTGATACAAGGGCAATAGGACAGTGGTTACAAAGCTAAGTGGGAGCACCTTTCTAAGCAACTGAGTAAACATGAACAAATTTCCAGAGAAAGAATAGACTTGCATTTATATAGCGCCTTTCACGACCTTAGGACATCCCAAAGTGCTTTACAGCTAATTAAGTACTTTTGAAGTGTAGTTATTGTTGTAATGTAGGAAACGCGGCAGCCAATTTGCACACAGCAAGCTCCCACAAACAGCAATGTGATAATGACCAGATAATGTGTCTTTTTTGTGATGGAGGTTGTGGGATAAGTATTGGCCAGGACACCAGGGAGAACTCCCTTGCTCTTATTCAAAATAGTGCCATGGGATTTTTTTTACATCCACCTGAGAGAGCAGGCGGGGGCCTCGGTTTAATGTCACATCCGAAAGTCAGCAGTTCCGACAGTGCAGCACTACCTCAGCACTGCACTGGAGTGTCAGCCTAGATTTTTGTGCTCAAGTCTCTGGAGTGGGATTTGAACTCTCAACGTTCTGACTCAGGGGGTAGAGTGCTACCCACTGAGCCATGGCCTAACTAATTCCAAAGAGAAAGAAAGGTGAACCAAGAGCGAGAGATAGGGCAGGGGCAAGTTCAGAGGCACAATTCTTCGGATAAAGGGAGGGATACCATCAAGACCAGGAGTCTTACTGAAGTCTGGAATTGGGGGATCCGCCATATCTGGTAGCTGCAAGCATAAAACTCAATGTTCGTCATAATGATCAAGCAGAATGGCGCAATGAATGGAAGAGTTAACATCAGGGAGGACAAGTGGGTAAAGAAGTTAGTTTTCCTTTAAAGAGAGCTAATAATTGTAAAGGGAGGATGGAAGAGGGCTGGAAATAAAGGGTCATACAAGTTACAAAAAATAACATTGGCAAGGATTCAGAAGGGAGCAACTGCTGGAAGACAGCAATTGATGCTTTTAAATTTTGTTTAGCCCTATGAATAAAATGAGATATATTTGTCCACACCTTCTAGTCCTCTCCCTGGATTGCACCACTTAGTTCAAATACAGATTTGCTCAAGAAATATACCATCTTGAAGATTACTTCTGCAACCACATGCTAGGAAATTTGTTTTTATTCTTCTGGCTCTGTATGAAGTAAAGCCCACATTACTAACAAACATATGCATTTGTGAAGATGATCAAGAAAGACAACCAAGTGGTAGAAATGATTGCGTTAGCAGCAGACTATTAAGCAATAATGTAATTAACCAGGATAGCTGAAGTAGAGACAGCACCTGCAAGACACCACAGGTGACCACTGGCATCTCTTTATGTAGATTTGAGAGATTGCTGTGGTGTTCAAGTACATTGGTTTCACAGGTTGACATCTTAAACGCAAGATTCTATTTCCAAGGGTTTTAAGAATTGGACGCTCTTGGTGTATCAGTTAGTTACAATTCTGATCTGACTGCAACAGACACGGATGCAAGATGCAACCCATAGGTAAGAATGCCTAAGGAATTCCAAGAAAGACTGTAATCAATAGGGATCTGGCATCTACTCCCTTGGAAAAGTATTTGCCTTTTGTTTAAAAGATTTACAAAGCAAGCCATTCAAAGGAACTTTGTCTGTTTAACCTTTTCATGTGCTGGTTCCAAGTTGTGTTATTTAGACTAACTTCAACAACTTACGGTTACTTCTTTCTGCTAACAAATGATCATATGTGAATAAACCTTTTTGGAAGTTCGGTCCGTTTGGAAAGTATGTGGCGTGACCAATATTAATTGTTCTCTAAAGTGACGTGGACACAGTAGAAATCCGGTGTATAAATCAAGTTCACTTGAAGCATTCTAACCCAGATTATTGAGCGCACAAGGTCTTGCTTTGATTCATGTGTGTTGGGTACTAGAAAAAGAATTTAGAAAAGCCTGAACCATAATACAGGAAACTTTGGTTTATCCGGAGGTTAACTGTCCGGAATGCTCGAGCCACCGGCAAAATTCAGGAGACGGTTCAGTAAGTTTTTTTTCTTTTCGCTGCTTTTTTTTTTCCCCACCAGTCAGGCTCTGCAAGGTCTAGCTAAAGCTGTTGCTTAGCTACAGAGACGCTTGCAAGCTACGGCCGACTGTTTAGAAGCAGGGTTTGTTGCTAGATACGGAGCTCAAAAGCTCTATGTTTTAACATTAGCGCTGGTTTGTCCGGCAGTTTTGATGGGACGGCAACAGCTCGGTCCCGTCAGTGCCGGATATCACAAAGTTTCCTGTAATAGATGAAGTTAGCCTGCAATCCTTCAAACTGACCAAAATCGCAGCTGCAATAGGCAGAATTTGCATATTCCAACATGATCCTAGTGGCTACAAACAGATCATAAGAGAAATGAAAACCAGCAATTTCATTTTATATGAACAAAACAATGAAGGTTGAAAGCTTAATGTTTCCCCATTGTACTTCACTGTTCCCATTTGAAAGGCTGCTTGCTAATTTTACACCCAATCTGAAAAGAAATACTGCCCGAGGCTGCATCTAATTTCACTTCATTAATTTTTTAATAAAACAGGATTTCCTCTGAACAAGAGACTGCCACAAGAAGCTGAAACCATTTAATACTGAATTTTTTGTGTGGCTTAGCACAAAGTCACTGACTTGTGGGTTGAAGTTTAATGTCAATACCATTAGTTATTGCCTTCTAAGATTGAAATGGTGACCTCCAGTGATGCCCGAGGTAGCATTTAACAAAAGCACAGGTTTGCCATGACGATTTTTTGATTTGTGGGGGGGGGGGGGGGGCGGAAAGAGAGGGGAAAGGGGGCGAAGAGGAAAAAGTAAGCAGAGAAAGTTTGACTTCCCTGCAAACCTCTACCACGGTTCATAGAAACATAGAAGATAGGAGCAGGAGTAGGCCATTCGGCCCTTCGAGCCTGCTCCGCCATTCAATGTGATCATGGCTGATCATCCAAATTCAGTACCCTGTCCCTGCCTTCTCCCCATATCCCTTGATCCCTTTAGCCTTGAAATATATCCAACTCTTTCTTGAATATATTTAATGACGCCAGAGGTTTAAAGAAAAACTAATTTTGCCATGCCATCCTTTAAAATTTGAGGTCGGAATTCGAAATTAAGACTCTACAATTCTTGAAAGGATAACACCAGTATTTTGCACAGCAGCATTTTCTTGGAGGAGGGGCAACTGCACCCCCTGTTCTGCCTTATAATTGCAGGAGTTTCGTTTTGTTGTCGCCAGTAGGTGGCAGTAAATGGAAATGGCCAGTAGGGTCACTCAACAGGAAGTAGTATAGTGATAGCAAACAAAGAGGTCACATCAGCATGGAGTGTGCTGCAAGTTAATCTGCTGTAATCTTACATTGTTACGCCTTCGAAAGCATTGCCTGTGAATTGAATGGTTTCATTACATATTCATGTTTAGATGTTAGTTATATCTCATTATGTAACAAGGTGCATTTCTTTTTTCTTTCTCAGTTTTACTCCAACCCAATGCAACTGATTTGTATTGTTTCATTGACCTCATGCAAGTGTGGCATTATTAAACACCGGAGCTTGGACGCTACATCCTGACTCCCATGTCGTTATTGAAAGGAGTTTGGCTGGCTGTCTAACTGCGTACAGACACATACACGTAGGGAGGACAGTACACCCCCGGCATCTCTTTACGGTGTGGAGCGAGAAAAAATGGTAATTGCATACGTCATATCAATCTGTCGTCAGTCTTGATTTACAGGTGCAGTTCTGGTTTTTCTATTCTTTGTTCATGTAACTAGCAAGAGGAACCAGTTATGTCAAGTACTGTGAAATAACTCCTTAGCTCTACTTACAATAGATCATTTATGATTCTTTCCTCCACCTCTCCCTCCGGCTCATTTCAGCTAGTCAGAAGAAGCATAGGATCGGTTGCATCGCAAGACCTACAACTCAGTCCCACTTACTCAGAACAGAACAGATCTCTTCAGAATAAATCTAAATCTGGGGCAATCCAAGTTAGAACTGTGTTTATATAGCATGAGAACTGGGCTAGTGGTGTGGTTTCTCAACTTGCGGGTCTCACACAGTTGGCTAAAACCAGAAAATAAATCTGCTGGGAAATCACTAATATGAGTGGCTGGGTAAACGCAGTATTAAAACAAGATAGAAAGGAGCCTAAAAAGGCCAAACTGCTTTAATAAAACTACTGAAAAATGTCATACTTCGGTTACTTTCTGAAGAGAAATCCTAGCCTGTATTTAAAATGTTTACTTTTTTGAAACACATGATTTTTTAATGTCTTTGCTTACTGGGGAGGAGGCAGAAAGTTTAGAGTTATACACCCTCTTCCAATTGCCTCAAGGGGATAAATAGTGTACAGATTTATACGCATCACAAAAGGGCTGAAAGCTATTTGTATTGAGCTGGAGCCATTAAATTCTAATGCACTGCAAGATTTTCCAGTCTTCCTGCATACCTTACATAGGATTACATATAATGTACAGCACGGAAACAGGCCATTAGGCCCAACTGGTCCACGCCGGGGTTTATGCTCCACACGAGCTTCCTTCCACCCCCTCATCCTCTAACCCTGTCAGCATAACCTACTATTCCTATCTTCCTCATGTGCTTATCTGGCTTCCCCTCAGATAGTGTCATCTGAGGGAAGGCTGGAGAAACTTGAACTTTTCAGCCTTGACCATAGATGATCTTATGTAAGAAAACTAAATTGTGAAAATTACTTCCAACTAAATTGTAAGAGTTGGACAAAGGAGACAAGTTCAAAGTAGGAAAAGGCAAATCAAGGACTAATGTCAAGATGTTCTTAACACAAAGTGATCAACACACAGAATGGACTTCTGGGTGGAGTAGCGGAGGAAGAAATGCTGAAATCATTAAAGAAACACTGGATGCTGCATTGGGAATTACTCTAGGTTTATCTGTATATATGACTGAAAGATGAGCCAAACACTTATGCACTTATTTTGTGATCACTGCCTTATGAAGAATAGTGCTGCAAGTGTCCCCCCCCCCGATCTTGGTGCCATAGTCATGATCAGATGAGCATTACTGCAGCACCAATAATCGAAGTGAAACAGGGCATCATTAACTCCAGCAATAATCTGCAAAGTAGAATGGTGCCTTTTATACTGCAGGTGTCAGTTTGACACCTATCCCTGCTTTGAAGGAGCGAGAACTCCACCAGCGCACTGTTATGTTTGGTAACAAAGTGAAGCTCTGTGTACGAGTGCTGGAATGCATGAGAACTCTGCTCACCAGCACCTGGATGGCAGTAAAATTTCAGCTAACAGGTCATTGTGCTGATTGATCTTTGATAATATCAAAAACATAAGGGGCAACTAACTAAATTTATTTTAAACTGTATTTTTAGCTTAAAATATGGCAACGTGCCAGTTGCAGTTATACTTCAGCAGGTTTGAAGGCTAGATGAACGCTCACCAGTTACCAAAATTAAAATCAGTAACTTCAAATAAAAAGAAAAAAAGACTTGCATTTATATGGCGCCTTTCAGGACGTTCCAAAGCGCTTTACAGCCAATTAAGTACTTTTGAAATGTAGTCACTGTTGTAATGTAGAAAACGTGGCAGCCAATTTGTGCACAGCAAGCTCCCACAAACAGCATTGTGATAATGACCAGATAATTTGTTTTCTTTTTGAAGCGATGTTGATTGAGGGATAAATATTGGCCAGGACACCGGGTAGAACGCCCTTGCTCTTCTTCAAAATAGTGCCAGGAGATCTTTTACGTCCACCTGAGAGAGCAGACGGGGCCTTGATTTAACATCTCATCCAAAAGACAGTGCAGCGCTTCCTCACTACTGCACTGGAGTGTCAGCCCAGATTATGTGCTCATGTCTCTGGACCTTTTGACTCGGAGACAAGAGTGCTACCAATTGAGCCACGGCTGACACAGCCCAGTTATACTGCACTTTGCGTCTTAATGCAACACTATTTTCCATTGCACTGTTGCAGACGGTGAGTATAACTGGTCAGTTAAATGGACCTAAACATATTGTGCTTTGGAGGTCAGATTTTAGATCTGATCCAAACGAAGAAAGAACAACTTCAGTTTCTAATTGTCACTGAATCCAGAGGTGGTTCCTTCAGTACCAAAACCAATTAACCCACCCATTGTGTCTGTGCTTTGTAAGGTCTTGCAGAAATCAGTCACGACAATTAGATAACTGATCTATTTTGTAAAGGAAGTATTTAGGCTCAACTCAGTTGTCGTGATACTTAACTATCAAATCTCATAATACTAACACCAACTAGGTGCATTCCATGGTCTTTCCATTTTCTCTGTTTTAAAGGCAATCCAAGCGGTCCTTGCACAAGAGTGGTTCACTTGATCCTAATCCTGTAGTATCTTGTAAAGAAATTCTTTAAAACCGGGTGACAGAAAGGAGTGGCACTGTGGAACCAACAAGCTGCTTGCCTATTTAGTTCTGCTCTGGTTTTACAGCAGGCAAGTTTCAGCAGAACATTTATTAAACTAAGTGAATCTTCTACAACTTTAAGATGGGACTTAGGGAGGTTTAACAAAAACATGCTGCAGTTTGGATTTGATGCCATTCCTTTGATGCTGAATATTGTTATTACAGAGAAGCAGGTTTTCCAGATTTTAAATTGTTAAATTTATTTTCCACAAAGCCTAAAAGCTGAATAGAGTGCAATGAGCATAGGAAACGTATGACAAAATCCATTAAAGAACCAGGACTTTCTTTTGCTAGGTCCCTCTAAAAGATCTTTTCTATTTAGGGCCACTAGAAGTGTATGCTTCATCTGAGTGGAATCAACTGGTCAGGAGGGCAGAAGGACAAACGTGGCTTTAGCTTACATTCCTGAACTGAGGCTAAAGGACATTCTGAAAAGACAGTACTCTCTCTATTGCATCCCCTCCATTATCCATGACATATTGAAGCAGTAATGTGCCACATTGCTATTTGTGTGTGTTCATTCAACATGTTTAGCAAATCTTGTCACATTATCAAACACGTTTCATTAAAATAGAGCATAACGTGCAATTTTTTTTGTGTAGCACTTCTACCGGTTTCCCTAACAGAAATTACACTATTAAAAGGAAATGTGACAAGTGTCATTTCTGATTTTATACAGTTAAGTATTTTATAAGTGGGAAGACAAGTGGATAAAATTAGTTTTTGAAAAGCCTATGTTCCTATGAATTTAGGTTTTATAAATACAGCAATAGAATACAAGAGATAATGCTAAACTTCTACAAATCATTGGTTAGGCACAGTTAGAATTTGGTGGCCAATTTTGAAACCTGTCGACCCAAGAGCAGGACCTTACTAGTACACCCGAAAGGTGTTGCTCTGCGCCACTCCTCCAGCGTGGTATCTAAATGATAATTATCCCTCCTGATGACCAATTTTAGTCCAGACTCCCGCTCTGGATTTAAAATCAGAGACAGCCCAATGGGATAGGGAAAGTGGGAGGGAATTTAAAATTAGAAGCAGGAGGGAGGCAAATTTGCCATTTATGTATCATAGCGCCGGAGGAGCGGAGCAACACCTGACGGGGACAAGTTGATGGGGACACGTCGATTGAAATGTGAAGCAAGAGAAAAATATATTAGTGGATAACAACTAACTTGAAGTGGACAGAGGCTTTGTAATGTTGGCAGTTGTTTTATAAGGGTCATTTTTTTGGGATGGAAATTTGGGGGCGGAGGGATCATTTTATACATTGCCTTATAGAATAGTTAGTAAAAGAGTGCTGCAGCTTTACATTTTGAACTTTCAGTCACTTGATTTTAGTTCGTGATACATCCACAGGTTTATACTCCATGTATTGTATATTTTTGATGATGTTTAAAATGAGTGAATGACTCTTTGGAGTGAATGTAAAAAGTGCTTCTTTGCTGCAAAATTTTAAAGTCTGCTTGGCATCAATCATGAACTGACAAGACTGTTGGGTTTCATGTCAGATAGCCACACTCTGTTAAAGAGTCTGTCACAGTACTTAGACACTTATACATGTTGACACAAACTGGAGTGTCTGACCATATTTGAGAAACTGACAGAGAACTTATCTTGACAACTGATCCTCTTTTCATAATAAAATATCCTTATTTGTCAATTGGCATCACTTTGGCCGAACTGCAAGACTGACAGCTGCAACACTACTTCAGCAAAGATACCACAGCATAGATTTTGCTCAAAGGGCAAATGTGTCAAGTGTTTGTTACCAAGAGATTATTACTTTGCTTATAATTTGTTTTAGGAAGTGCAGATCTCACATAATGCATTTTTTTTCGGCGTCCGTGTGATAAAAAGCATTATCTTTGTCGATGGTATCTTGTTGGCCAAAACAAAATGTCTGGGAAAGGAAAATGATGAAGTAAATTGGTCTTTCAGGAATTTCATCGCCCCCAATTCTCTCCTCTCCAGAAGGGCTGGCTAATACTGGGATACCCTATCACAGGCATGGACAACCCTTCGGTATCCTCGTCCAAATGGCTATCTTCTTAGGCAGTCCCTCGGAACCGAGGATGACTTGCTTCCACATTAAAAATGAGTTCGCAGGTGACTGATGAGTCCAATGCGGGGCCTACAGACTCTGTCACAGGTGGGGCAGACGGTGGTTGAAGGGGCGGGTGGGTGGGGTGCTTGGGTTGACGTGCGCTCCTTGCGCTGCCTGCGCTTGGCTTCCGCTTGCTCCCGGCGAAGAGACTCGAGGTGTTCGGCGCCTTCCCGGATGCTTCTCCTCCACTTTGTGCGGTCTTGGGCCAGGGATTCCCAGGTGCCGGTGGGGATGTTACACTTTTTCAAGGAGGCTTTGAGGGTGTCCTTGAAGCGTTTCCTCTGCCCACTTGGGGCTCTCTTGCCATGCCGGAGCTCCGAGTACAGCGCTAGTTTTGGGAGTCTCGTATCGGGCATGCAGACAATGTGACCCGTCCATCGGAGCTGATTGAGCGTGGTCAAAGCTTCGATGCTGGGGATGTTGGTCTGAGCAAGAACACTGACGTTGGTGTACCTATCCTGCCAATGGATTTGCAGGATCTTGCAGAGGCAGCGTTGATGGTACCTCTCCAGTGCTTGGAGGTGCCTGCTGTACATGGTCCATGTCTCTGAGGCATACAGCAGGGCGGGTATCATTGCTGCTCTGTAGACCATGAGCTTAGTGTCGGGTTTGAGGTCCTGGTCTTCAAACACTCTTCCTCAGGCGACCGAAGGCTGCACTGGCACACTGAAGGCGGTGTTGGACTTCGTCGTCGACGTCTGCCCTTGTTGACAGTAGGCTCCCGAGGTATGGAAAGTGGTCCACGTTGTCCAAGGCCTTGTCGTGGATTTTGATAATCGGGGGGCAGTACTGTGTGGCGGGGGCAATAATGGCTATACATTATGTGCGAGTCTAGATGGTGAACGCTATTGGGCTAATTGACCATGAAGAGCATCACAGCTGAGCCTAATCTTGTCCTCACCCAACAAAGAGCCTCAATATCCACAGCGGCAAACTTTCCATCAGGAACCCTGGCTGATTATTCTCACCTCCCTAGCCTCGGGCTGTTGAAACCGTGTGTTAACACTTCTACTGAGATAACATTTTAATATACTGCACGTCCCTTACTTGAAGAACTAAGACCAGATGTTGTGAGACTGCTGCAAGCTTACCACCAAAAGAATTAAGGTGTAGTATCCAAGGGTCATTCCGGAGACCTGACAGTCGCTGCATCTAGCAATCAGGAAAAAACAACCTTGGCTGATGATCTGATTTACCCCAGAGGCACTAAAGCGAATTGGAAAGCAGCTACTGCCAACATGGTTGAAATTATCCAACAGCATAGACCGAGAATTAAACCGGAGATCTTCTGGTCTGTATGGCCCAGCTACACATTGCCTTTACCAATCGAGTCATCGGTACAGCCTGATCTGTAAAGCTCAATTCCTATCACGTGATTCGCAAACAACATATGCCTGCTGCCTTCACGGCCGCAGTACATTTAAAACTTTAAAGGTCTTGGAGACATGTGACAATCCCCCTTATATGTAAACGGGGTAAAAAATAATGCCAAGTACAGCAGTGGCAATTCACTGGAACATTCCACAACACTTGCATCATCACACAGCAGAACTTGCATTCAGTGGAGCTCCAAAATGATACTCTGATGATCTGCTAGGATCAGATTCAGGAACAAATGATGAACTACAGTACCAATGCTACATTACCATACTAAAACTCTTGAGGAAAGTGACAACTTCTTATTGTGTGTTTGTGTGCGTGAAAACAACTAAACAGATGACAGCACATTATTGGGATGTATATACTACCTGCCTAGCAAATGTATGGCAAATAAACTTCAGACTCAAATCGTGTGATCTTTTCATTTCAGTTATCTAGAGAAGCACTATTTCTTCAAAACAATGTTACCTAGCAGTTAACTTTGAGACACCTCGGACATGGCACCACAGACAGGTGGGACATGGGTTAACACCTACAATTCCTCAAATTGCAAGAACCCAATCTCAGCCTCGTTACCGTCAGAAGATGCCAGAGACCAGTAGATCTCACCACAGAGGAGCACAGTCTCCACTGTTTCTCCTTCTTCCGTGTGGTCTAGGTAGGACAGCCTGACTGCGGGCTCATTGTCAAAACTAGCTCAGTCACACTAAATTACACCAAGTTTTTCCAGAGAATTTTAGTTCCAAATTGAAGTCAAAATTCTATTGGTCTGCCAAGGATTTTTTCTTGATTAGGATAAGCAGAAAATCCTGCTGAGAAGCCCAATAGAACAGTAAATATTATCGTGCTTTGTAGTATCTAACTCAACACAATGCCAAAACCAAAAACTGTAACACACTGCTTGGTTTATACATCATGCCAACCTGTAACTGGAATTGGGGAAATGTTTATTCCCATGCCACCAAGTGGAAACAAGGAAGGGAAGGAAGGAAGGACGGAATGATGGATCTTTAAAAAAAAATGGCAAAAATGTCATTGGCTCACAGCTGCAATAAGAAAAACATCTCTATGTAACTATCTCAAGCAGTGTCATTGAAATTTGGACCACCAACATTCCAGTTTTCACTTGACCTTGACTAAGTACTGTTAATTAGATTTGATCACAGAATTTGTCATTCCAAACAAAAAGTGAGAGAATTTTAAGCGAGCTGCGGTGTTGCTATGGCTTACTGAAACTATGCTGTTTTATATCCTAAGCTACTGTGCATGTTACATTGGAGAGAATGCTGCGCTAAGTGAGTGGGCAATAAGGTGGCAGATGGAATATAATGTAGGGAAATATGAGGTTATTCACTTTGGTAGGAAGAATAGAAAAAACAGAATTTAAATGGTGAGAAACTTTCAAATATTGGAGAGATTTGGGTGTCCTCGTGCAAGAAACACAGAAGTCTAGCATGCAGGTACAGCAAGCAATAAGGAAAGCAAATGGCATGTTGGCCTTTATTGCAAGAGGGTTGGATTATAAGAGTAAGGGAGTCTTGCTACAATTGTACAGGGCCTTGGTGAGACCACGCCTGGAGTACTGTGCACAGTTTTAGTCTCCTTATCTAAGGAAGGATATACTTGCCTTGGAGGCAGTGCAACAAAGATTCACTAGATTGATTCCTGGGATGAGAGGGCTGTCCTAGGATGAGAGATTGTGTAGAATGGGCCTATACTCTCTGGAGTTTAGAAGAATGAAAGGAGATCTCATTGGAACATACAAGATTCTGAAGGGGGATTGACGGGGTAGATGCCGAGAGGTTGTTTCCCCTGGCTGGAGAGTCTAGAACTAGGGGGCATAGTCTCAGGATAAGGGGTAGGCCATTTAAGGCCGAGATGAGGAGGAATTTGGAATTCTCTACCCCAGAGGGTGTGAATGCTGAGTCTTTGAGTATATTCAAGGCTGAGATAGATAGATTTTTGGACTCTAGGAGAATCAAAGGATACGGGGATCGGACGGGAAAGTGGAATTGAGGTTGATGATCAGCCATGATCTTATTGAGTGGCGGAGCAGGCTCGAGGGGCCATATGGCCGACTCCTGCTCCTATTTCTTATGTTCTATAAGCAGAGGAGCATTATGCCATGCATTTTAAAGTGCAGTATCCTGCCAACTGCTGCAAGTGTTATTTCCCCTTCAGTCTATAACTATCCATTAATCTTACATCACTGCTATTTCCCACCTCTTAACTCTTCCAATGCCTCAGCCACCTCTGTGATTCCACACACTATCTCGATTTTTTTTGCTCTTCCATGCTGGCTGCAGTCACTTTACTTTTTAGTCTCCTCTACACAGTCTCAACTCATAATCACTGGCTCCACCACTTGAAGCAAAACATTAGCCCAACCCATAACCACAATACTCACATATTTGGCTCTGGCATAATCACTGACACTATGCCAAATGCAGCAGCCAGCAGCACAATATTGAAAATCCCAAGCGTAAGCATTAGCATTACACATTGGCTAATTTCCAAGATCAGTACACCAGTCACAGAATCCATCGGCACACCATGCTTTCAATTCACTAACATCGAGTTACTAATCTCTCAACTCAATTCATTTCAAGATGGCTCCTTCGCATCTGGAGCCATTAATGTTTGAACAGTTATAATTGCCGTCTGAGCTCAGGAGCTTACAAGGTACAGGGGTACCTGTTTTGACGAAAGGTCATCAACTTGAAACGTTAACTGTTTCTCTCTCCACAGATGCTGCCTGACCTGCTGAGTATTTCCAGCATTTTCTGTTTTTATTCTCAGATTTCCAGCATCCACAGTATTTTACTTTTCTACCTGTTTTTGCCTATTTAGATTACTTTCTCATGGCAAATACTAGAGCAATTGCCTACAAGGGAGAGAAATGGTTAACAGCCCAATATCACAGCCGTGCTCCAGATCCCTGAATACCTGGTAGCAACATCACAGGAGAGCCACAAGTATAAAGAATCAATGGAGTGTTCCCTCAACTCCGCTTTAGACGCCCATGTTCCCAAGTCACTCGTCATCTCCCACTCCTGCCTTAAGTCTGAGGACCGAAAGCTTGAGCACACTTGGCACACAACTGACCTAGTCAAAGGTCTCCAAATCTGGTTCAACCACATCAATTTTCACTGTGCTTCACTTTCCTCAGCCAAATCCTATTACTCCAGGATCACCCTGGAGGGCAAGTACAACCTACTGCTCCTTTTCTCCATAACAAACCGCCTCCTCAGACCTCTTCTCCTCCACCTCCCCGCTCCCCCCTCCACTTCAACACCAAATGCAAAGAGCGTGTGGATTTTTTCATCTCTACAATTATACGTTTGTGTAATCTGAATCAGCAGCACAATATTAACATAAGGAAATAATTTATTGTAATTAAAATAACTATTTTCACTCAACTAAAATCACTCAACTTTTCAAAATTGCATAGAATTCAAACTGTTTTGATTAACATTCATTTTATTTTTAACTTTAGAAAAAAAAACCTTCAGTTGATTTCAACCGATTTTGTGACTTGATTACAGGAAAAAAATAAAAACTGAAAATCAAAATTATTAAATTTATATTAAAGAAGCTCTAAATGTTTAATTGGAACAATACAGTCACATAAAATATATTAGGACTGCACAGCTGCAATCCTGAAATGCACAACTGAAGGATATCTCAGTCATAACGGCACAGAAGAGGCCATTCGGCCCATCAAGTCCATGCCGGTTCTCTGTAGAGCAATCCAGTCAGTCCCATTCCCCCGCTCTGTCCCCGTAGCCCTTAAGTTTATTTCCCTCAAGTGCCTATCCAGTCTCCCCTTGAAAACACAGTGTCTCCACTTCCACCAGCAGCGAATTCCAGGTCATCACCACTCGCTGCGTAAAAAAGTTTTCCCTCACATCCCCCCTGTATCTCTTGCCCAAAACCTTAAATCTGTGTCCCCTAGTCCTTGTACCATCAACTAGTGGGAACAGCCTTTCCCCGTCTAGCCTATCCAAACCCATCATAATCTTGTACACCTCTATCAAATCACCCCTCAATCTCCTTTGCTCTAATGAAAACAAATCCAGCTTCTCCAACCTGTCCTTGTAGCTAAGATCCCCCATCCCCGGAACCATTCTGGTAAATCTCCTCTGCACCCTCTCAAGGGCCTTCGCATCCTTCCTAAAAAGTGTGGTGACCAGAACTGGATGCAATACTCCAGTTGTGGCCTAACCAGCGCTTTATAAAGGTTCAGCATAACTTCTCTACTTTTGTACTCAAAACCTCTATTTATGAATCCCAAGATCCCATATGCTTTGTTAACCACTCTCTCAATATGTCCTACCACCTTCAGGGACCTATGCACATCAACTCCCAGGTCCCTCTGTCCCTGCAAACTCTTTAAAACTGTGCCATTAAGTGTATATTGCCTCTCCCTGTTCCTTTTGCCAAAATGCATCACCTCACACTTCTCTCTATTAAATTCCATCTGCGACTTGTCTGCCCATTCTGCTAGCCTTTCTACGTCCTGTTGCAGTCGATTGGTATCATCACTGTTTGCCACACCCTCAAGTTTGGTGTCATCAGCAAATTTAGAAATTCTACTCTGTATTCCAATATCCAGGTCATTTATATATATCTCAAAAAAAGCAGTCCACAAGATCTGAATACAGTAGGAGCCGCATACCAGTGACACACTATGATCTTTCTATCACATGTATGAATAAAAGGACTGCAGGATGCACAAAAATGACTTTGCAAAACAAGTCAGCTGTATGGGTGATGTCTGGTTATGTCACGTCCTGAGAAGGCAGAGCGCTTATATGCTATCCTTAAATATTGAATAAAATGCTGCCTCAAATTGCCTGGAAGCAGCTGAGTCAGTATCTAATGCTTTCTCCACTCAACTACAAATTTTATTTGTAAAGACCCACTGGTGATTTGCAGTTGATGTCCAATGCCACTGCTATTCTGGTTAACACTAGCTAGTGGCCACAAGACAACTGTTCTCCTTGACAAACCACAAGTGGTCAACTGACACCACAGCAGCATCTCCCAGCCAAAGCTGTCCTTCTGGTAACCTTGATTAAAAAGCCAAAGGAGGTAAGCAGCCAACACCTCCCAGAATTAACCCACTTACAACTGAATTTTAAATAAAAATTTGAAACTGGATTAATGGATCAACTGGCAGGGAGGTCTGAATGGCAGTGCAACAGGATTAAACAGTTTAAGCTATTACCAAGTGATGGCATTGTTTCAGTAAAATCAATGGAAAGGCTCAAATATAAGCAAGTCTGCCAGTTTTTACAATAAAGTGGTTTTAAGACTGTTTCAAAACCACAACCATCTCAGAACATCTTTTACACAAAAATCTTTTACCCTTTTGAAATGGTTTAAAGCCTTTCATTGTTAACACTATGTACTTTTGTGACTATACATGACCTGAAAGAGATTATCTGCCAATGTAGGTGCAGTAGGTTAGCAACATAAATTAAATGTGCCTCTAGATTAACCAGCCATTGCTTTAAACAAGGCCACAACCATGTTTAAAATTCCCACTGTGGTTACATTCAAGACATAAAAGCATTTCATTACTCCTCTGGATTCAACAGCCTTAAGGAACCGGTTTGGCCCAGTCCCAAAGGGGAATGTTTCAATACAGCTTTCAATGTATTTACTGAAGCCACGCAACACTGGTCACTACTCTGTGGGTTTGGTATATGGATCACAGACAGTGATTCCAATCATGCCACTGGCAAATCCAACTGTCACATTGCTTTAAAAAAGCAGACATCAAAAGGTTAAGTAGAAACCCTTTTTGTGCCCAGAGAAAAAAGCTCCAGATTTAATTAGTTTAGCCTTGTTTTGTGTAATGAACTCCTGGACAGGTTGGTAGTTTGTGAATACCATTAGAAATGATAACTCAATACAACGTACCATTGCCACAATTAATTGAAACACCAAATAGCTTTACACTTGCATTACACTGGCATGAAACCATAGTAAAGGTTGCAAGCATAAACCTTGATCAAATTTGAATGCAGCTTTGGATTTCATCCCTTCAGGATATCAAGCCACTTTCCCTGCAGTGTAAGCCGCACTACACAGCAGTATGGAATACCACCAGTGTTACAAATTTTGGATCTGTGCTAGATATTCAAGTTCATAGTCACCAGTGTCACCTGTAAGTGGATCCCGCTTCCCTTACAATCAGAAGTTTACATTTACTGCCCAATATCCAGTCACATGATGGTGTAACCCAGGGTTCGTAGCAATAGAAAGCCCGTGATGTGAACTGAATACTGTATTGTTGCACGTGCCTCCAGCTGCTTTTCTTCTACCTTCCGGAAGGCATAGACTCAAGTAAGACGAGGTCATTAAATACCAACAGGATAATTTATTTAAATACAGGACTGAACAGAACAGTCTTCAGTACAATTTAATCTAATTGTAATTTTTCCTTGTAACATTAAAAATAACAAATTACACAAATTAAGCCTGTGATACAAGCCCAGTTTGACTTTTACAAGTCAGTATTTGCTAAGCTGGCTGGTTCAAATATAAAAAAGGGGGCATCTCATCCGTCAAGACTGTTTCCATTCTAAGTTCTTGCAGACTGTCTGTGTGTCTCTTTCCTAGCTGGACATAATGCCAAAGGTTTGACCTCCGACCCTCCCCAGCACTGTTTATCTGGGGCTTAGCTGGTTGGTTGAGCTGCCTATCAAATATACTACCTTCAGAAACCTTCCGCACCCATGCCACCCACATGGCCTGTTCAGCACAGGTGGTGCAGTGCTGAGTGAAAAAGGGGCCACTCTCACAAATTAAAGAAAGACTTGCATTTCTATAGCGCCTTTCACAACCACCAGACATCCCAAAGCGCTTTACAGCCAATGGAATACTTTTTGAAGTGTAGTCACTGTTGTAATGCAGGAAACGCGGCAGCAAGTTTGCACACAGCAAGATCCCACAAGCAGCAATGTGAAAATGACTAATCATCTGTTTTAGTGATGTTGATTGAGGGATAGATGTGGATTGCGGGATAAATATTGGCAAGAACACCGGGGATAACTCCCCTGCTCTTATTCCAAATAGTGTCATAGGATCTTTTACGTCCACCTGAGAGGGCAGACAGGGCCCTTGGTTTAATGTCTCATCCAAAAGACGGCACCTTAGAGAGTGCAGCACTCCCTCAGTACTGCCCTGGAGTGTCAGCCTAGATTTTTGTGCTCAAGTCGCTGGAGTGGAACTTGAACCCACAACCTTTTGACTCAGAGGCGGGGGTGCCATCCACTGAGCCACGGCTGACACACCTGTGAATGTACAGTAGAATGATTTTAACAACCGTCTTGTTTGTCTCAAGCTGATGTGGAAAACACCATCTTCCCAGCCATTTCGTCTGGGCCTGATCCCTCATATGCTGAATTTTAATCTGCACTCCCAAAAGCTGTAGGTTGTGGATTTAACTTCTGTCGAGTTGAATTTCACTTAAAAGCAGTATATTATAAGTTACCCTTAGGTTTAGTAGTCAAAGAATCAGGAAATATAACAACCATGTTATGTCATTATATAAAATGTGCATCATTTACTTATATCAGAATAAAGTCCACTTGCTAACAAATAAAGCATTTGCTCACAGATGGGAAGTGAAAAACTACACAAATTTAATCTCTGATCAGTTACTTGTCTGAATCTTTTAAAGAATGCAACTCAAAGTCGATTAATAAAAGTATCCTCAGGACAGGTAGGCGGCATAAACTGCGTATTAAGCTACTTTTATAACATTTATCCAAGAGCCCAGTGTCTATGATCCATCTGCCATTGTTAAATCTGTTTCCCACAGCTCACTGAGACTCAAACACAGAAAAAACTGAACCTCTCAGTGTGTCATCATACTTCCTGGAATCTCAAATAAAAGAATAGTATAAAAGTAGCTTTAGAATACTGAACACACGACACATTTATCACAGAAATTATCTCAGAGATATTATCAGGCCTCATCAATGTTTGTTTACGTGGCACGTAAAATGCGCTTTAGTCCATTTAACCCTCTATTTTCCTCACTCTCCCTGTTTAGAAGTGCTTTGATATCACATCGGCATCTTTCAAGGGCAGGGAGGGAAGATGCAGGTACAAGCTTTTGCCATACACTGCACTCCTATATCCCATACCACACTGCGGTGCCATACTATGGTCCTGTATTTCATACCATGCTGTGGTACTTTACTGCACTCCTCTATGCTATAATTTAAAAAAAAATTGTGAATTGCATACCACTGTAATCACTGAATGCAACCACTTTCTAATGTCGCTCAGACAGATACACCAAGTCTCACCATCAGGACTTCAAAAAGAATCAAGTTGCTATGACGACTGTGCGTAACATCATTTTATTGTCTACTTCAGATATTAATGACATCAAAGTAACAGTTAACAAATCAACAGTGCAAGGGAGCTCAACATACATCTGAAAGTACGCGATCACTGTTGCAGCTTGATTCTTTCTAAAGTCCTGATGGTTAGACTTGGTGGATCTGTCCGATTGAGTGACATTACAAAGTGGTTGCGTTCAGCGATTACACGTTTGAAAGCCATTATGTTTGTATGCTAAACTGCTGGTTAGTTGTAACTGGGAAAAAGATACATCAGTCTTGAAAAGAACAGTAAAACAGGCTCTTTTCAGAAAATAAATTGGGCAGTGCACTGGCATAATAATCCTAGTTTTGGACCCGTATTCCTCCACACTGTAGGAAGGCACCATGTCAAGGCCAGGTGGATGAAAAATAGATTACAGCGACTTGAAAAAATGTACTCATCCAATGAGTTTCAGATTGGCAGTGACAGGGGCCAGGGAGTATACTGGTTTCCATCTTAGTGATGGATCATGTGTGGTGCAGAAAAGTGAGATAATATAATTTTTTTTTAAAAAGCTTCACCCTAAAATAAAAGGTGAAACTATACCGTAATAACATGGTAGAGGTCCAGGATAATAGTATCTCATCGTATAATAGGATTTCAGAGCAATTTTAGAACCTACAACAAAATATAATCCTGCAAGGGACTGCAGAATATTATAAATGAGTATGCCATGCAGAATAGAACATCTGTTGTACCACGCCAAGTTAAAAGATAATGTTCTGGATTCTGAATGATTAATCAATAATGATACAACAGGGTTTCAATGTCTTTTCAGATTCTACAACAAAAACAAACTGGACGAGGGAAAGGGAACATCACAACAAATACACACAGGCATGGAGGGGGGAGAATGTTGTTCCATTATTACAATGGCTGAATAACCTCCTTTTGGTTTTGAAAAGTCTATATTCTCCTCTTCTTAGGCAGTCCCTCGGAACCGAGGATGACTTGCTTCCACACTAAAAAGGAGTTCTCAGGTGACTGATGAGTCCAATGCGGGACCTACAGTCTCTTGTCACAGGTGGGGCAGACGGTGGTTGAAGGGGCAGGTGGGTGGGGTGCTTGGGTTGACGTGCGCTCCTTGCGCTGCCTGCGCTTGGCTTCCGCTTGCTCCCGGCGAAGAGACTCTAGGTGTTCGGCACCTTCCCGGATCCTTCTCCTTCACTTTGTGCGGTCTTGGGCCAGGGATTCCCAGGTGTTGGTGGGGATGTTTCACTTTTTCCAAGGAGGCTTTGAGGGTGTTGCCGTGTTGGAGCTCCGAGTAGAGCGCTTGTTTTGGGAGTCTCATATCAGGCATGCGGACGATGTGACCCGTCCATCGGAGCTGATTGAGCGTGGTCAAAGCTTCGATGCTGGGGAAGTTGGCCTGAGCGAGAACACGGACGTTGGTGCGCCTATCCTGCCAATGGATTTGCAGGATCCTGCGGAGGCAGCGTTGGTGGTACCTCTCCAGTGCTTTGAGGTGCCTGCTGTACATGGTCCATGTCTCTGAAGCATACAGGAGGGCGGGTATCACTACTGCTCTGTAGACCATGAGCTTGGTGTTGGGTTTGAGGTCTTGGTCTTCAAACACTCTCTTCCTCAGGCAATCGAAGGCTGCATTAGCACACCGAAGGCGGTGTTGGACTTAGTCATTGACGTCTGCCCTTGTTGACAGTAGGCTCCCGAGGTATGGAAAGTGGTCCACGTTGTCCAAGGCCTTGTCATGGATTTTGATAATCGGGGAGCAGTACTGTGTGGCAGGGGCAGGTTGGTAGAGGACCTTTGTCTTACGGATGTTTAGTGTAAGGCCCATGCTCCCGTACGCTTTGGTGAAGGTGTTGACGATGGTTTGGAGTTTGACCTCAGAACGTGCGTAGACGCAAGCATCGTCTGCATACAGTAATTCGATGACAGAGGACGGGACGACCTTGGATCTGGACTGGAGGCGACGGAGGTTGAACAGTTTCCAGTTTGTTCTCCACTCCAGCGGGGAGCTTACTGAGGGCGAGATGGAGCATTGCAGCCAGGAAGATCGAGAAGAACGTTGGTGCGATGATCACCTTATCTGCTCTCAGAAATATTCCTAAGCATTCCAGACTGAACAAATTAAACTGTGCAGTTACTGTTTGACAGGAATGCATCAATACCAAGATAAATGAATGATAAGGCAACAGTCAATATTTGTAATAACCTAAGGATTAACAATGTATTTGCATAAACTAGGATTTTCCTCTTCTGCTTTCCAAATTTCACCCAACATTGCAGCTTCCAAATCACTGCTGGGAAATCTAGTTTTCCAGCTATGTTGACGTTTCCACATACTGAGCAATGCAGCAAGACAGTACATCTCAGCACTCCGTATACTAAAGCACAGACCAATGGAGAGGAATGAATATTTTGTGAAACTGAAAGGATATCTGTGCAGAGATTGTTAACCCCACACTCTCAACACTAGGGATACCCTGAGCCAGTTCAGGTCACAGGAGCTGTTCTACTGGCTCTGCAAAGTATGCACAAAGTTTTGATTTCTAGTTGGAAATCAACATAGGAAACCTCTTAACCTTCTGTAAGTGAGCCAATTAATTGCATACCTAATGTACTTTGCCAGTTGGCATGATTCTGTGACAACGTCACAAGAAATACAAATTTCCATCACGAGCATTGATGCATAGATACGAGATATAGACACACGCACAAAGAATGGGAAAAAAGATTAGTACTGAGAAGAAAGGAGAGCAAAACACAAGAGGCGTGGCTTATACTTTGCATCATGTACCAGAATCTTGTCTCCACCAATTAAAGAGCATGTGCCATCCAGTATTTTTCCACTTACAAGAAAGAAATATGCGCAAGGAGGGTCATTTTAACCTAACGCGCCCTGTGGGAAACTAACGTGATCAGATTGGCTACCCGTTTTACACGCTGCCCAATTTTACTTTCCGCGGACTTCAACAGAAAGTAAACTGGGTGGCGTGTAAGGCAGCAGTCGATCTGATCGCATCAGTTTCTCACCGGGCAAGTTAGGTTAAAGTTTCCCCAAGTTCAGTGAATGCTGAAGTTAGGAGATCAGTGAGACAGCACAGAAGGAGGCCATTCGGCCCGTCGAGCCCGTGCCGGCTCTCTGCAAGAGCATGCAGCCACACCTGGATCTAGAACTGGGAACGATGGACTGACAGCTGCACATTGGCCTCATCAATGTCGTGGGTTGAGCCACGAAGGCAAAAAGAACTTGCATTTATAGATCACCTTATCTGCTCTCAGAAACATCCCTAAGCATTCCAGACAGAACAAATTAAACCGTGCAGTTACTATTCAATGAGAATGCATCATTACCAAGATATCAGCACAGGCTATTCCACGGCTTGTGAAATAACCCAAAACTCCCGCTGGGAGAACCAAAATGTTTTACAAATACAACCACTCACACCAATATAGTTATGGACAGATGTAGAGATACAAAACTAAAATCATGAGTCCGCTAATGACAGAACTTTGCATAAAGTGGTCTTTTATGCACGTGGTGTAAAGATGATAATTTGATCAACAGACCAGTGATCAAACAGCAGAATTTAATTCAAAGAGCTTCCATTTGGTTAGAACATGAAGTGAGATTTCATGTCAGTGATACCAGGATGACCATAAGCTTGCAAGGAATGCCAGTTTGCAGTACAGTTGTCTGAATCAAAGGAGGAAAGCCATAGGGCAGCCTATCATTTTCCCATTAAATCTTGTAAAAGACAGAAAGCTTTGCGGAGCTGTAGGCCTCAATAAGTTGCTGCACTTCATTATATGGAGCATGTCATTTTCCTGTGCACAACAAATCTATCAAGTGACCCAGTCCATGAAATTTCAAGCCCAGTAGTAACGGTACATGCTTCTTTGCTGCAGCCTCACTTGTCAAATTGAATACAAACACTGCTTCATCATTTCAAGGCAGCAACAGTTACTGAATCCATCAAACTCACCGATTCATGTGCAATGCACACCGTGCTGTTAGTATTTCACATTGTGAAGGTTTTATTAAAAATAATTTTTTTGAAAGGACAAGTTAATATGACCACATTTATTGTGACTCATTTCACTGGCATACAGCACTTACTGTAACACTCATTCTGCACCATATTGCAGCCACTGCAAGATTATACTTGCAATGTGCTTTTATTAACTATCTTCAATTTAATCATTCAAACATATTACAAGTACAGCAACCCCAACAGCAAACTGACAAGTTCTCAATCACAAGTCAAACTTTACCCCCGAGTAACAACTGAACCTCAAAACTTCACAGCCAAGGTGCTAGGAGTGGTGCAGCCATTATCAAGTAATTGAACCAGTGGATTGATTATCCCCACACACACTTTTTTTTAATTCACTCCTTCCTCAGCTCAACAAAGGCTGAAAGAAGAAGTTAAATTTCTACAGATCTGCACAGTAAAAACCTAAGTGCTTTACAAGGAGGAGGAAAAACAGTAAACAGTACACAGGAAAATAAAAGGACTTAAGGCTGTGGTAAAGGCTTAGAAAAGGGCCATGACAGCAGGGAGTGTAGGGGCATGACAGCAGGGAGCGTAGGGGCATGACAGCAGGGAGCGTAGGGGCATGACAGCAGGGAGCGTAGGGGCATGACAGCAGGGAGCGTAGGGGCATGACAGCAGGGAGCGTAAGGGCATGACAGCAGGGAGCGTAGGGGCATGACAGCAGGGAGCGTAGGGGCATGACAGCAGGGAGCGTAGGGGCATGACAGCAGGGAGCGTAGGGGCATGACAGCAGGGAGCGTAGGGGCATGACAGCAGGGAGCGTAGGGGCATGACAGCAGGGAGCGTAAGGGCATGACAGCAGGGAGCGTAGGGGCATGACAGCAGGGAGCGTAGGGGCATGACAGCAGGGAGCGTAAGGGCATGACAGCAGGGAGCGTAGGGGCATGACAGCAGGGAGCGTAGGGGCATGACAGCAGGGAGCGTAGGGGCATGACAGCAGGGAGCGTAGGGGCATGACAGCAGGGAGCGTAGGGGCATGACAGCAGGGAGCGTAGGGGCATGACAGCAGGGAGCGTAGGGGCATGAC
Organism: Somniosus microcephalus; assembly: GCF_052327205.1. Taxonomy (NCBI): domain Eukaryota; kingdom Metazoa; phylum Chordata; class Chondrichthyes; order Squaliformes; family Somniosidae; genus Somniosus; species Somniosus microcephalus. The sequence goes on along the minus strand of NC_141005.1, from coordinate 10,537,897 downwards.
AGCAGGGAGCGTAGGGGCAAAGTGGGAGGAATCTAGGGAAGGACATAGTGACTTAAATGATGGGCACCGATGATGGAGCAGAGGGAAAATAACCTATTTTCAGAAGCTTGCATGGATGCAAGCAGGATTATATAGATGGAGATCATCGCTATGGTAGGGCGAGACATGGAGAGCTGGGAAAAGACAGTGGGCGTGTGAGGCTCATTAGGAGTGTGTTGGGAGGTCAAGCATTGAAATGTTAAATATATTGCCTTATGTTTCAGCATCAGTGGGGAGAGGGTGCAGGTGGAAGATAAGCATAATTTAAATCGGACAGAGTCAGCATGGTTTTACAAAGGGGAAGTCATGTTTGACAAATTTGCTCGAATTCTTTGAGGACGTAACAAACAGGATGGATAAAGGGGGAACCAGTGGATGTGGTGTATTTGGACTTCCAAAAGGCATTTGACAAGATGCCACACAAAAGATTACTGCACAAGATAAAAAATCACGGGATTGGGGGCAATATACTGGCATGGGTGGAATACTGGCTATCTAACAGAAAACAGAGTTGGGATAAATGGTTCATTCTCGGGTTGGCAATCAGTAACTAGTGGTGTTCCACAGGGGTCAGTGCTGGGACCCTAACTCTTTACAATCTATATTAACGATTTGGAGGAAGGGACCGAGTGCAACGTATCCAAGTTTGCCGACGATACAAAGATGGGAGGGAAAGCAGCAAGTGAGGAGGACATAAAAAACCTGCAAAAGGACATAGACTGGCTAAGTGAGTGGGCAAAAAATTTGGCAGATGGAATATAATGTTGGAAAGTGTGAGGTTATGCACTGGCAGAAAAAATCAAAGAGCAAGTTATTATCTAAATGGAGAGGAACTGCAAAGTGCTACAGTACAAAGGGATCTGGGGGTCCTGGTGCATGAAACACAGAAGGTTAGTATGCAGGTATAGCAGGTGATCAGGAAGGCCAATGGAATCTTGGCTTTTATTGCAAGGGGGATGGAGTATAAAAGCAGGGAAGTCTTGCTGCAGTTATACAAGGTACTGGTGAGGCCACACCTGGAATACTGCGTGCAGTTTTGGTTTCCATATTTAAGAAAAGATATACTTGCTCTCGAGGCAGTTCAGAGAAGGTTCACTCGGTTGATTCCAGAGATGAGGGGGTTGACTTATGAGGAAAGGTTGAGTAGGTTGGGCCTCTACTCATTGGAATTCAGAAGAATGAGAGGCGATCTTATCGAAACATGTAAGATTGTGAGGGGGCTTGATTGGGTGGATGCGGTGAGGATGTTTCCACTGATGGGTGAGACTAGAACTAGGGGGCATAATCTTAGAATAAGGGGCTGCCCTTTCAAAACTGAGATGAGGAGAAACTTCTTCACTCAGAGGGTAGTAAATCTATGGAATTTGCTACCTCAGAGAGCTGTGGAAGCTGCGACATTAGATAAATTTAAAACAGAGATAGACAGTTTCCTAGCTGATAAGGGAATAAGGGGTTACGGGGAGAGGGCAGGGAAGTGGACGCGAGTCTAAGTTCGGATCAGCCATGATCCCATTGAATGGCGGAGCAGGCCCGAGGGGCCGTATGGCCTACTTCTGCTCCTACTTCTTATGTTCTTAAATCACCTTCAATAACAGAAAGAATGTGATTAAGGAAGTTCAACACGGGGTTGAGCAGTAAACCACCTCTCAATTTAGCCTCACATGCAGCCAGGAAGGTCAATGAAGCCAAAGTCGTAGTGGAGTAGTTGACAGTCAAAAGTAGCAAGAGGTCAAGGAGGATAAAGAGACAGAGAACCACAGTCTCAGTTGCACAAGATATCATTTCTGATTGTCACCAGCATTTTCAGTTCTGTGGGCAGGTCAGAACCCCAAGTGGAGACCCTTGAACAGGGTGTGATGAAGGAAGTAGGAGAGAAGTTTCAAGGAAACATGTCATAGAGTCAGAGTTTTTACAGCACAGAAAGAGGCCCTTCGGCCCATCGTGTCCGCGCCGCCCATCCATCCCTGTCCTGTCTAATCCCATTTTCCAGCATTTGGTCCATAGCCTTGTATGCAATGGCATTTCAAGTGCTCATCCAAATGCTTCTTGAATGTTGTGAGGGTTCCTGCCTCTACCACCCTTTCAGGCAGTGAGTTCCAGATTCCAACCACCCTCTGGGTGAAAAAGTTCCTCCTCAAATCCCCTCTAAATCTCCTGCCCCTTACCCTGAATCTATGCCCCCTTGTTATTGACCCCCCTACTAAGGGGAAAAGTTCCTCTTTATCTACCCTATCTATGCCCCTCATCATTTTGTACACCTCAATCAGGTCCCCCCTCAGCCTTCTTTGCTCCAAGGAAAACAACCCCAGCCTGTTTAGTCTTTCTTCATAGCTGAGGCGCTCCATCCCAGGTAACATCCTGGTGAATCTTCTCTGCACCCTCTCCAAAGCAATCACATCCTTCCTATAGTGAGGCGACCAGAACTGCACACAGTACTCCAGCTGTGGCCTCACCAGCGTTTTGTACAGCCCCATCATAACCTCCCTGCTCTTATATTCTATGCCTCGGCTAATGAAGGCAAGTATCCCATATGCCTTTTTAACCACCTTATCTACCTGTTCCGCTGCCTTCAGAGATCTATGTACATGTACACCAAGGTCCCTCTGACCCTCTGTACTTCCTAGGGTCCTACCACTCATTGTGTATTCTCTTGCCTTATTTGTCCGTCCAAAATGCATCACCTCGCACTTTTCAGGGTTAAATTCCATTTGCCACTTTTCCGCCCATCTGACCAACCCGTTTATATCGTCCTGTAGCCTGAGGCTTTCCTCCTCGCAATTTACCACCCCACCAATTTTCGTGTCATCTGCGAACTTACTGATCATACCTTTTACATTCTCATCCAAATCATTTATGTAGATCACAAACAACAAGGGACCCAGCACCGATCCCTGAGGTACCCCACTGGACACAGGCTTCCAGTCACAAAAGCATCCTTCGACCATCACCCTCTGCCTCCTGCCACTCAGCCAGTTTAGGATCCAACGCGCCAAGGCACCCTGGATCCCATGGGCTCTTATCTTCTTGACCAGTCTCCTATGCAGGACTTTGTCAAAAGCTTTACTGAAGTCCATGTAAACCACATCCACAGCATTTCCCTCATCCACCCCCCTAGTCACCCCCTCGAAAAATTCAATCAGATTTGTCAGACATGATTTACCCTTGACAAAGCCATGCTGACTATCCCCAATTAATCCTTGCCTCTCCAAGTGGAGACTAATTTTGTCCCTCAGAATTTTTTCCAATAATTTCCCTACCACAGATGTTAGGCTCACTGGCCTGTAATTCCCTGGTTTATCCCTGCTACCCTTCTTGTATAATGGTACTACATTAGCTGTTCTCCAGTCCTCTGGTACATCCCCTGTGGCCAGAGAGGTTCTGAAAATTTGTGTCAGAGCCCCTGCAATCTCCTCCTTTGCCTCCCACAGCAGCTTGGGATACATCTCGTCCAGGCCTGGGGGTTTATCCACTTTTTGGCCTGCTAAAACCGCTAGCACCTCCTCCCTCTCGATGCTAATATGTTCAAGTATGTCACAGTCCCCTTGCCCGATTTCTATGTCTGCATCGTCTCTCTCCATAGTGAACACAGATGCAAAAAATTCATTTAAAACCCCGCCTACATCATCTGGCTCTACACACAGATTGCCACTTTGGTCCCTAATGGGCCCTACCCTTTCCCTGGTTATCCTCTTGCCCTTAATATACTTATAAAACATCTTAGGATTTTCCTTTATTTTGCTCGCCAGTGTTATTTCATGGCCCCTCCTCGCCCTCCTAATTTCTTTTTTTAAGTATGCCCCTGCACTTTTTATACTCCTCTAGGGCTTCTTCTGTCTTTAGTCTTTTGTAACTGCCAAAAGCCCCCCTTTTTATTTCTAATGCATTTTTGTATATCCCTTGTCATCCAAGGTTCCCTTTGCTTGTTGGTCCCACCCTTGACCTTTACAGGAACATGTTGGCGTTGTACTCTCTCTATTTCCCTTCTGAAAGTCTCCCACTGTCTTGATGTGGATTTTCCTATAAGTAGCTGCTCCCAGTCCACTTTGGCCAGATCCTGCCTTATCATATTAAAATCGGCCTTCCCCCAATTTAGAACCCTTATTTCCGGGCCGTCTTTGTCTTTTTCCATGACCACCTTAAATCTCACCGAATTATGGTCACTATCGCCAAAATGCTCTCCTACTGACACTTCCACCACTTGCCCGGCTACATTCCCCAGAATTAGGTCCAGTATCGCCCCCTCTCTTGTAGAACTTTCTACATGTTGGCTCAAAAAGCTCTCCTGGATGCACTTTAAGAATTCTGCACCCTCTAAGCCTTTCACACTCTGACTATCCCAATTTATATTGGGGAAGTTGAAATCCCCCACTATTATTACCCTATTATTTTCACACTTTTCTGAGATTTGCCTACATATCTGTTCCTCTATCTCCCCCTGACTGTTTGGGGGCCTATAGTACACTCCCAGCAAAGTGCTTGCCCCCTTTTTGTTTTTAAGTTCTACCCATATGGCCTCATTAGAGGAACCCGCTAATATATCATCCCTCCTTACAGCAGTAATTGACTCCTTAATTAATATTGCAACACCCCCTCCCCTTTTACACCCCCCTCTGTCTCGCCTGAAGATTCTATACCCCGGAATATTGAGCTGCCAGTCCTGACCCTCCCTCAACCATGTCTCCGTGATAGCAACAATGTCCATGGGCTTTAGAATGAGAAGGATAAGGAAGAATGGAGATTAGGCAGTAATTGGAGAAAATAGGAAGCCATGATCACAAACAACCTTCTCTGTGACTGTGATCATGGTGCATTATCTGTCCTCATACTCTTTGCAGCCTTTGGCATAGTCGACCACCTCTACTCCATTTTCCAGCTCAAATGGGACAGCCTTCACCTGCTTCCACTCTTACCTACCCAATTGTAGCCAGAGCATCTCCAGCAATGGTATCTCTTCCAACCTCTGCACCGTTACCTCTGGAGTCCCCAAGGATCTTTTCCTTGCCCCCCCCCTTTCTAATTCTTCATCAACATGCTGCCAAGGGGCAGGATCATCCATAGAAATGTGCTGAGCTTCCATACGTACGCCTATGACACCGTGCTCTACCTTCCACCTCTGTGCTGTCAGGGATCCAGTCTTGGATAAGGCACAATTTCCTCCAGCTAAATATTAGTGAGACCAAAGCTATCACCTTCATCCTCCACCAGAAACTCTATACACTTGCCAATGATTTCACCCCCTCACTGGCCACTATCTCAGGTTGAACTACTGTTTTCAACCTTAGCATACTGCTAAACCCCAAGTTGACCTTCTGACCTCATATCCTCTCCATCACAGAGCGTGCCGACTACCACCTCCGTAACCGACCTCCATCCCTACCTCAGTGCATCTGCTTCTGAAACCCTCAGCCATGCTCCGGTCACCTCCAGACTCGACTATTCCGAAGCTCTCCTGACTGGCCTCCAATTCAAAACTTCAGTTCATCCAAAACTCAGCTGCTGTATTCTATCCCACGCCAAGTCCTGCTCCTTCCATGACCTCGCCTCCCTCCCACCATCCCTGCAACCCTCCTTCAGCCTACAACCCCATCTCTGACAAACTCTCTACTCCTATGGCTCTGGCCTCTTGTGCATCTTTTATCACCCTACCATTGGCAGTCATGCCTTCAACCACCTAGGCGCCAAACACTGGAATTCCCTCCCTAAACCTCCCCACCTCGGCTGCTCCTTTAAAACCCTCCTTAAAACCTCTGTGACCAAGCTTTTGGTCACGCTTCCTACTATCCCCTTCTTTGGCTCAGCGTCCATTTTTTTGATTCTGCATCTGTGAAGCACTTTGGGTTATTTTTCTATGTTAATGTGCTATATAAATGTAAGTTGTTGTTGTAATAGCCAGAAGCAAAAGCCAGAACGACATTCATCTGCTTCTGAAATTAATGGAAGTTGAGCTTCACCCACTTAACCACAAATGTCTATGTCATTAAGGTACATATTTATTTGCTAAAGGGAAGGTGCTGGGCAATGAAACACACAGTTTTACACCTAGCAACTAAAAAAATAAATATAAATCAAGTCCCTGATCAAACAAAGAGCTGCAAGATGCGACATAAAGTTTCCCACTGCTCATTATCCCTACAACATAATGTATCTTCAACCCTAACTTGAGAAGTGCATCTGCTGTGCACAAGTAGACATTTTTATTTCTCAAATCTATCAATGTGAAAAAGATTGTTTATACATCATATTGTAATTACAACGAAAGTGATGAAGTACACAGGAATAATTATAGCACTGAAGCAAAAAAAAAATTACCAGTGAAACAATATGCAGATTTGTAAAAGTCTATTAGCTACATCAGATTGCATCCTGAAACATTTTTGTAGCTGTAGTAATTCTTTTAGCTGCTTTCTGAGATCAATGTCAATATCATGCAATCATAATGTAATCCCACAAACAAAAGGAAATAAAAGTAGTTCAGTGAGTTTCATGCCAATTAGGATCAGGCTAGCTAGCCTCTTAAGCCTGCCTATGTTATGCAATGGCAACCTTTTTTAGTATACAAACACAGGGTCTAGAGAAAGCAGCCTCGAGCATGAAAATGCTCCTTTCAAAGTGTCCATTCATTGACAATGTCCTGTCAAAAGCCCCTTGGGGGCAAATTAACAACTGTAACTGACTATGTCAGGCATACAATGCACCGAGTGGGTTAGAGACTTGACATGGCAGCAATGAGGGTCTAAGACAAAAGAGAGTGGAATTCTTCACATTCCTAACACGTCCCTTCAATTCAAGAGCATTTAAGTAGTACGAGACTGCTTAGCTACCTTCCAGCCCACATCACAGCCAGGCAGAGACAGCTGCAGCCTTCTGTGCCAAGCCAAATGGGTAAAAAGGGGATACAGCATGTATGCAGAGGGCCTAATTACTAAACTGAGAAATAAAACAAGGGAGGGTTTCAATTTCTCTCAAGAAACTTAGCATTGATTGTGCATCTCCGATAGGTACTTATGTATCTCGGATATGTACTTGTGCTTTATAATTAGATCCAGTGATCACTTTCAGTAAATACACTGTGCTTTGAAAATCTAACATAGATTCACTATTTAAATTTTAAAAATTGTCGCACACTTCATGTTGCCGGGTCATGGTAATAGAATTCTGCACAATTTAAAATCAAATTCAAGCAAAATATAAACTTCGTTCAAAGTATATGTAGTACATTTAAACTGTATTCTCAAACTTCAATAAATACCTTTAGCCCTTGAGCAAAACACACTGATCGTCCAACCTGTTTATAATGTTACGGATATACTCCACATTTGTGACAGATAAACAAAAATTAACACTTCCATTTGCTCCATCGGTAAATGACGATTTTTAAATTTTTTTAGCACTTTTTAAAAAAAACCTATTTTTAACCTTTGACTTCTGTCCTTGCAATAACGCCACCTCCAACTTCCTTTTCCTCTCCCAAATCCGTGCCAATCTATCCAGCAATTCCCTGTTTGAATGTCTCCAATCAGGTTTCTTCCCCTCCCACAGCACTGAAACATCACTAATAAAAATCAATTTTTTTTTATATGTGCTCTGTGACTGTGATGCATCGTTGTTCTTTCTGACCTCTGGTCAACTACACCATCCTCCTCCAATGTTCGGCTCAGTGGGGCTGCCCTCGCTTGGTTCCACTCTTACTTATCCAATCATAGCCAGAGTATCTCCAACAATGGCATCTATTCCCAAAGATCTATCCCTGGGCCCCTCTACTTCCTCAGTTACACGCTGCCCTTTGGCGACATATTGCACAGACATGTACACTTATAACACCATGTGCTATCTAGCAACCTAGGAGATCAGCTAACTCACCACAGAATGGGAATCAAACTTGTACTGTATGCTTCAGCTACTTTTTGGATAACTCTGCTCAGCCAGAGTGTTAGGTTGATGCCTTGGTCACTGTTCTGTGGTGAAATAACCAATCTTAACTCTAACAGAACTGCGCGTGCCTACAACTGGTCACAAATGTCCCTGGACTTGAGGGGGGGGGGGGGGGGGGGCGGGGGAGGAAAGAAACATAAATCATCCAGAATTCACTCTTCTGACTGCTATGTTTCCTTCTGGAACTGCCCATTTAAGCATCTGCAAGGACAAAATCAAAACTGCAATGGCCCCCACAGCTGACTGAAGCTCATCTCCAGGCTCACGCATGTATAAAGACTGCTTAAACCAGGTGCCAGAACATTGCAGAACCGTCCCGGTACAATTCATGGCCTTCAAGAGTGTAGAGGTGAAGGAAAAGAAATCAGAGGGAAAATTCGAGAAATGAAACAACTAATTCGGGAGAGCCAACACAGATTTGTAAAAGGCAGATCGTGTTTGACTAAAGTAATTTAATTTTTTGATGAAATAACAGATTGATGAAGGGAATGCAATAGATGTTGTCTACATGGATTTTAGGAAGGCGTTTGACAAAGTACCACATAGAAGGCTGGTTAACAAAATTGAGGCTCATGGAATAGGTGGGTCAGTGGCAGCTTGGATAAGGTAATGGCTTAAGGACAAAAAACAGCGAGTTGGGGTAAATGGCTGTTTTTGAGACTGGAGGATGGTAGACAGTGGTGTTCCCCAAGGGTCAGTGCTGGGGCCACTGCTTTTTTTTGATATATAAATGACCTGGATATTGGAATACAGAGTAGAATTTCTAAATGTGCCGATGATACCAAACTTGCGGGCGTTGTAAACAGTGAGAATGATACCAATCGACTGCAACAGGACATAGAAAGGCTAGCAGAATGGGCAGACAAGTGGCAGATTGAATTTAATACAGAGAAGTGTGAGGTGATGCATTTTGGCAGAAGGAAAAGGGAGAGGCAATATACACTTAATGGCACAATTTTAAAGAGTGTGCAGGGACAGAGAGACCTGGGAGTTAATGTGCATAGGTCCCTGGAGGTGGCAGGACATATTGAGAGAGTGGTTAACAAAGCATATGGGATCTTGGGCTTCATAAATAGAGGTATTGAGTACAAAAGTAGAGAAGTTATGCTGAACCTTTATAATGCGCCGGTTAGGCCACAACTGGAGTATTGCGTCTGTAGTGTACGTGCCTTTAAGAGCCCCCTGTGTACTGTAATGCCGGTAACGCCATTTTTTTTCTAGGATGCCCAAGTCTGGCAATATTGATGCTTTTGACAATGAGATAGAGGATTGGACCACATATGTGGAAAGAGTGGAGGTATATTGCACCGCAAATGGAATAGAAAATGAAAAAAAAGCGTCAGTACTTCTAAATCTAATGGGCGCAAAGACATACGGGCTGTTACGAAACTTAATCACTCCAGCCAAACCAAAGGACAAGAATTTTAGAGAAATTGTTGATACCCTACAGGAGCACTTAAACCCAACACCGCTGCTGATAGCGGAACGATTCAAATTCTTCAAGAGGAATCAACACAAGAATGAAAATAACGCTGATTACCTCACCGAATTAAGAAAGCTATCAAAGCACTGCCAATTCGGGGCAGGACTAGCAGATTATCTTCGAGACAAATTCGTCTGCGGTCTCCTAAGTGAAGGAACACAGAAAAGGCTGCTTTCTGAAAAAGATTTAACACTGGACAAGGCTTTCAGTGTGGCTGTATCATACGAAGCAGCCGCAAGAGGAGCTGCAGAGATACAACAAAAGACACAGGACTTCGGCACCCATGAAATGACAAGGTTTCGAGAGATGTTATCGCTGCGGCAGATCCACCCATGACCAGAGGGACTGCTGGTTTAAGGACAAAGCATGCAGGCAATGCGGAAAGATTGGACACATTGCACGGGTATGCCGATCTGGACAAAAAAAATCCACGGACAGGAAAAAAATCAATAAAGTACAGAAAGGTACAAATGATGACGGACAGTAGCTCCGAAGACCAGAAGAGCGATAGCGACTCCGAAAACAAGAGACTAAGCTGTCTCAAATTACACAATGTAATTGCCAAAGATGGTGGTCCACCGCTGTTGGGACGTGAATGGATCAGGAAAATACGTTTAGACTGGCACTCCATTCAGGCACTGACGGTGACCAGTAAGAAAAAAAACAATGATGACGTCATACCTGAACGATTAAAAGACATCTTGGCCAACGCCAAAGAAGTGTTTCAAGAGAAACTAGGAACCTTGAAAGGCATCACCGCCTCAATAAAAGTGGAAGATGCGGCAATTCCCAAGTTTTTTAAGGCAAGACCGGTGCCATACGCAATTCGTCCAGCAGTCAAGGCAGAGCTGGAGAATTTGGAAAAGGCAGGCGTATTATCCAAAATAGATTGGAGCAAGTGGGCAACACCCATCGTCCCAGTCATGAAGAAAGCGTTGAATAATGATAAATCTGAAGAACATAGAAAAATTCGCATCTGTGGAGACTTCAAAGTGACTGTAAACCCCGGTCCTTCACACGGTACAGTATCCTCTTCCGAGGATAGAAGATATTTTCGCCTCACTATCCGGAGGGAAACGTTGCACCAAAATTGACTTGGCACAGGCATATCTACAGATGGAGGTTGAAGAGGCCTCTAAAAAGTATCTCACGATAAATACACACAAAGGCCTGTACCAGTACAATCGACTGGTTTTCGGAGTAGCATCCGCTCCAGCTATCTGGCAAAGAGCTATGGAGCAAGTCCTCCAAGGGATTCCGGGGACTCAATGCTACCTAGACGACATCCTTGTAACAGGAGAAAACAACAACGAGCACCTTGCCAATTTGGAGCAGGTGCTCACTAGGCTGAGAGAACGGGGCGTACGAGCAAATCGCCCCAAGTGCGAATTTTTCCAGAATCAAATATCATATTGTGGCCACATAATTAATAAGGAAGGGTTGCATAAGTCACCTGAAAAAATTGAAGCGGTCATAAAAGCCACAGCACCTGAAAATGTTTCACAATTAAGGTCGTTCCTGGGATTAATAAATGACTATCATAAATTTTTACCGAACTTATCAACTCTTCTGCACCCTCTTAATGAACTGCTACAAACAGGAGTAATTTGGAAATGGAGCAAAGACTGTAAACGTGCCTTCCATAAATGCAAAGACTTAATCACGTCCAAAGAAGTTTTGGCTCATTACAACCCATCACTGCCAATCAGACTGGCGTGCGATGCATCCCCTTACGGCGTAGGAGCAGTATTATCGCATAAATTCCCTGATGGCTCGGAACGGCCGATAGCTTTTGCGTCACGCTCATTGAACTCAGCTGAGCGTAACTATGCCCAAATCGACAGGGAAGCACTCAGCCTGGTATGGGGAGTGAAGAAATTCAACCATTGCCTACACGGACAAAAATTTACCTTGTTGACTGACCATCAACCCCTCATCTCCATATTCAACCCTAAAAAGGGTGTTCCCATTATGACAGCGCAAAGGCTACAGAGGTGGTCCCTTTTTCTAGGGGCACACCAATATAACATAGAATACAAAGGATCAAAACAGCATGGGAATGCTGACGGGTTATTGCGCCTACCGTTGCCAACGGTAGACGAAGCACCTACTGTAGACCCAATGGAGATTTTCCACTCTACCATAGTCGAATGTCTACCAGTAACAAATTCTGCCATTGAAAGGGAAACTAGAAATGACCGGACTCTCACGAGTCTACAATTTAACAGTGAAGGGATGGCCAGCACATGCCGAACCACTGTTGCCAGCATTCTCACAAAGAAGAGAACAGCTGTCAGTGTGCCGAGGAACCTTAATGTGTGGATCCAGAGTGGTGATTCCACCCAAACTCCAGGATAAAGTTCTAAAGGAGCTTCATGAGGGGCATCTGGGTGGAATGAAAATGAAGAACCTAGCCAGGGCGTTTGTATGGTGGCCAGGTATCGATGGAGACATCGAAGGAATGACCAAGAGCTGCCTAGGATGCCAGAAGGTCCAAAACGCTCCACCACAAGCCCCTCTACATCCATGGGAGTGGCCCTCATCTCCCTGGCAAAGGGTACACATCGACTTTGCTGGTCCATTTATGGACTCAATGTTCTTAATCGCGGTTGATGCACACTCCAAGTGGCCGGAGGTAATAAAGATGTCCTCCACCACCACGGAAAAAACCATCATAGTATTAAGAACCATATTTGCCAGGAATGGGCTGCCTGAACAGATCTGTTCTGATAATGGTTTCAATTTGTGTCTGAAGAATTCAGAAAGTTCTTAAAAAACAATGGGGTTAAGCACTACACGTCCGCCCCATACCATCCCGCCACCAATGGATTGGCTGAAAGGTTTGTCCAGACCTTCAAGAAGGCCATAAAGGCCATGGGTAATGAAGACATAAAACTTCAGCACAAGGTGGATAACTTCTTGTTTGCATACAGGAATGCAACACATATGGTTACAAACCAAACTCCCGCCATGATGTTCTTCAATAGAAGCCTAAGGTGCCGGCTGGATTTGATCAAGCCAAACATCAGAAGGGGCATGGAGAACCGGCAATTTCAAGGCATGAATGAAAGGACAACTAGAACCTTCCAGATAGGTCAACAAGTTTTGGCCCGGGACTACCGTACCGAGAAATGGCAGCCTGGAACTATCTGCACACGACTAGGACCACTGATGTATACCGTGGACATCGGAGAAAGCATAATAAGGCGCCATGCTGACCAGATCATAGAGTCATCCGAAAAGGGACAACCTACACCACAACTCTATACGCCTAATGATGAAGTAGAGATACCCATATCGACCTCCGATCCGGTGATACTGGAACCCGATACTGGCATTCAAGCCGAATCAGCCTTGCCAAAAGAACCTACTACACCACCAGAAACTACTACACCACCGAGGCGTTATCCGGACCGAGTCAGGAAGCCTCCAGAGAGACTGACTTATAATTAATTAACTGCAGCAATGTGTAGATTATTTTTCTTGTAACATATAATTAATGATTATTTAAAATATTATGTATTGGTTGGCTAAAAGGGGAGGAATTGTAGTGTATGTGCCTTTAAGAGCCCCGTGTACTGTAATGCCGGTAATGGCCACTCGGGCTATATAAGCCTGTATATTGTGTTGTATCAGTTAGTTCCCCTCCAGACCTTGTTCAGTAAACACCTGTGAAACCAACTCCTGTCTTCAGTGTCTCTATTAACACACGGACACAACAGCGTCCAGTTCTGGTCACCACACTTTTAGGAAGGATGTGAAGGCCCTCGAGAGGGTGCAGAGGAGATTTACCAGAATGGTTCCGGGGATGGAGGATCTTAGTTACAAAGACAGGTTGGAGAAGCTGGATTTGTTTTCATTAGAGCAAAGGAAGTTGAGGGGTGGTTTGATAGAGGTGTACAAGATTATGATGAGTTTGGATAGGCTAGACAGGGAAAGACTCAGAGTCATAGATAGAGTCATAGATTTATACAGCACAGAAAGAGGCCCTTCAGCCCATCATGTCCGTGCCAGGCATCAAGCCCTATCTGTTCTAATCCCATTTTCCAGCACTTGGTCCATAGCCTTGTATGCTATGGCGTTTCAAGTGCTCATCTAAATGCTTCTTGAATGTTGTGAGGGTTCCTGCCTCTACCACCCTTTCAGGCAGTGAGTTCCAGATTCCAACCACCCTCTGGGTGAAAAAGTTTTTCCTCAAATCCCCTCTAAACCTCCTGCCCCTTACCTTGAGACTATGCCCCCGGTTATTGACCCCTCTAAGGGGAAAATTTCCTTTCTATCTACCCTATCTATGCCCCTCATGATTTTGTATACCTCAATCAGGTCCCCCCTCAGCCTTCTCTGCTCTTAAGGAAAACAACCCCAGCCTGTCCAGTCTCTCTTCATAGCTGAAGCGCTCCAGCCCAGGTAACATCCTGGTGAATCTCCTCTGCACCCTCTCTAATGCAATCACATCCTTCCTATAGTGTGGCGACCAGAACTGCACACAGTATTCCAGCTGTGGCCTAGCTAGCGTTGTTCCCGCTCGTCCATGGTACAAGGACTAAGGGACACAGACTAGGGGACACAGATTTAAGGTTTTGGGCAACAGATACAGGGGGGATGTGAGGAAAACCTTTTTTACGCAGCAAGTGGTGAGGACCTGGAATTCGCTGCCGACGGAGAGACTGGATGGGCACTTGAGGGAAATAAACTTTCAGGGCTACGGGGATAGAGCGGGGGAATGGGACTGACTGGATTGCTCTAGAGAGCCGGCACGGACTCGATGGGCCGAATGGCTTCCTTCTGTGCCGTTATGACTCTAATTTGTTTTGGATTACAGTACTTCAAAGGAATCTGAGAGCCTTTAGCTCCCATCTGCTACATAAATCAACCCTGAACTACCTGCAGTGATGCAATCGAAGTCACCGGTTCTAGGAATGTGAAGATACTGCACTTTTAAAAGTCAGCTGTGCCTGGCCCTAAATTATTATTATTTTTTTTTTTTTTTAAATTGATTTTCTTTTTATTGGTGTATGCCATAACAAGGACATCAAATAACTGAAATCAATAAACAAGAATTACAAAGATGTTACAAATCAACAAAAACAAATGAACCAGGACTGCAGGTGCCAAATTGGAAGCTACAGCAGGAGGCTGATGGATAGATGGTTGTTAAAGGTACACCAGTCTCTTATTACGACTGTGGATATTTTGAGCTAATTCCGTACATATTACTACAGTCTAACAGCTCCATAACTGAGAATGGAGAGATTGGTGCTTTGCCCAAACAGTAAAGTACCTCAATCTCTTTTACATACAAGGGCAAAATGAGCATTGTCCACTGCAGCAAACCATGAAGCCAAGCCTCATCTTTCCAAGAGTGTGTGCACATTGTGAGGGTGGGTGGGCATGGCAACCTTACCCTAACTACTCCAAAATCACTGCAGTGGATCCAATGACCTGTTTATAATGTCAATTGGAAGCTGGAGCTCTTCCAACTTCCTGTGCAATCTAGGTTACAAATGACAGAACAAAGAACAGAGTCTGCATTCGGAGTAGATTCTCCCAGACAGTCTTTCATTGCTAGTCTGCAGAACCTGTTTCAGTTTAATCTGTGACAGGACCAGAATGTCCTGGATCAGTTCATTTTGGGACATATTATGAAAAGGTGCACCCAAGCAATTTTTGTAATGTAGTCAATTAAATGTGGCACCGAGTTCCACTTTAAGGCAGGGATATACTGATGATCTAAATACACCATCTATAACCTTACTTCAGGACTGCAATAAGGATCTTACTCATCATTCTTAAAAGGCAGCAAGGTTCAGCTTGTGGTGCATAAAACTTGGGTCCAGTTAGTTGTTCATAGTTCGGAACTCTAAGTATGCAACAAAGGGGCTTCCTTCAGACAATGTAGAAGATCCAGAAGCAGGCTGTGGCATGGACTACAGGCGAGTTGGGTTGGAGGGAAAGGAGGCAAGCGGGGTCTTTGGGTCAAGGTGATACACCGGATAGAAGGCTGGAACTAATTTGGTAATCTGATACGGGAGACAGTCAGGTCCACAGTATTCATGGGCACGGTTGATGATTGACAAGCCAGCTTGGCTCATGAACAGGAAGTGGCGAGGTAGACCTATTATATGGTGATGGAATTCTTCCTCGGATGGCCCCAGATAATGCTGCAAGTCAATGCTTTAATAGGTAGCTCTGGCTGGAGAAGCAGCTGCACAGTCTTGTTGATCTCCAACAGTGTCCAAGCCTTGGCTCTTGCTCACCTGGCTTGAACTGTTGTAGGGTTAGGTAAATGAGTTGCATCCCTAAAGAGTGAAGAGTATGCACTCTATATGGGCGAAACAGAATCTCCATCAGTGTGGTTTTGTCAGTTGCTTGGAGATTCATGCATGGCAGCAGTGGATGGCCAGGATGCAATGCCTGTGAACCTCATTTCCTAACCAAAGTGACCCAAACAGAATACAAAGCATACAGAATAGTGCCAAACTTATATTTATGAAGAGTTGTCAGGCAGCAGTGCACCTTCCTGGAGGACTATGGGATGCCAGTGTAAAATAATCATAGATATGCCCTTCTAAACAGTTTACTGGGGAAAGAAAATGCAGAATATCAAGTAAATGTACTAGCAAACAGAAAAGTATCTCAATCTCTTTTACATACAAGGGCAAACTAGCCAAAAAAAAGTATCCCATAATATTACTGAAACCACTTTCCACTAAACAAGTCATGTCTTGGAACACTACTATATTTCCTGGTCCCAGAAAGATGCCAGATGGAGCCTTTGCTGCAGCTGTGATTTAATACGAGGAACTCCATGCCCATCTGTATTCAACTTTGACTGAAACGTTTCCTAATAGCGGTTTTCAAATGGAACACAACATGTGAGCGTAGTCAAGAAGCAACCAGAGGATTGTCAGCTTGCTCATGCAATTCTAAATTTACATTTACTGTTTATTACATCCAGACCTTCAATAATCCTCTTTACTATTTTCTAATGTGCATGATTGAAGCCAACCAACCAGGTCCACTCCAAATAAGACATTACAGCTTAATTTGGGCAATAACCCAATAAAATAGTTGATATTCCAAAATACACAGTACAAACATGTAATATAACCTGGATTGCTTGCTGCCAAATGTACTCAGTTTAAACCACAGGATCGAGCAATAAACTACAGATCTTGCGCACGTGCAATTACTGCAAAGTCAGAACATCACCAAGCAATGTGAATTGTTTTAAATATTAATAAAAATGGTTGCGCCTTGACTTAGGTCTTTCCCCTAAAGTCCGGGCAGGCCGAGAGGTCAGTGCCCTTTCAGCCAAATTGAAGTCGGCAGTCCAGAGACAAGTGCTGGCAATGATTTAATTTTTGCCACCAACACCACACAGCAGTCTAGGAAATGTCTTCTCAAGAAAGGTTTTGGTGCTTCCCACTGAACTGATGTGGGGCCATCTCTGACCGCATTCTTGCCTTCAGTGGCAACCCTGCCTAATAACGGATTGTCAATTTGGTACATCAGAATCTATCCATAGTGCATTTCAAAATTCACCTTATGCTATGAATCCAGTTCTGTGTACTCCCTTCAACTACACTTGACTCCAAATTTATTCATAAATCCATGTACTGCTCACCTGCTGAAATTAACTCAAAATGCCTCGAGTTGAGAATGATTGCTAACTGCGCAGAATTCAATTTTATTAAGTGATTACACAATTATTGCTCCATGAAAATGCCACTTGCTACTTTTTAAATTAGAAAATGTCTTTGTGCCAGTGAGAGTTTGTGAACAATGCAGTGTTGAGAAAGACGTTCACTAGTTTACTTTGAGCAAAATTGGTGTAATCTGATCCTCTGATTCGACGATTACAATGTTAAATTCAACTGTATCTCAAGTATAGGGTAAATAATTGTGGAACAAATGCTATCACATCTGTATAGTGGAAGTAAGTCAGAATAAGGTTTAAATTGCAGTAATGCAAAAGCTCATTCACCTATTGCACAAGATGTGCAAAGACAGAATTTTAAAAAGAAATTCAAGGTTTTTCCTGGCACAATACTGAACCCCAACATAAGTGCACATCTTTTCATTCATTGCTCATGCAATGATTCTTCTTAGCAAGGAACAGTGTATGAAGCCACAACAGTAGCTCAACAGATATGAGAAACAAATCTTCAATTCCCAGCAGAGATTAGGCTCAGTTGGGATATGCTCCACAGTCAAATGGCCTTCCAACAATGTCTAAGCTCCAACCTGAAGGATGGCCATTTGGATGATGTATCGGGGCTGCTGGTGCACATGGTAACCATACTCCAGCTCCAGTCAGCGCATTCACGAGAGAGGAGAGAAAAGGGGAAAAATGAAAAAAATATATAGTTTAAGAAAGGATTTCACCACCTATTCTCTAATTAAAGGCTCAACCTATTTCATCACCCAAATACTTAAACAGTTCACATTGCTTGGCTAAGTGTTATCAGTTTTCGGTGATCCTAGCTATTACAAAGGAGTACAGATTCTAGAAACCTCCCACCTGATAGCAGTGTATAGCAGGGATTATTAAAACTGGACTGAAATAATCCTTTGATTATCTATCATTAGACTAAGGGAAAGAACAGGACATGGCAACATAATACAGTACCAGATTTGCTCATTCTCAATTATCCTGAATGAGAATAACATATGTAACCCCTTCACGGTTCTCTAGATATATGTGAGATGTGGTCTCTGTTGTAGACAGTATTCTATAGTCCAGTAAGGAGATCACTACTACAATGGCTTAATTCTAATTATCTTACTTTATAGTTTTAACGTCAGACAGTATAAGATGATTACAGGTCAATGAACTAAATTAGACATTTGCATACATTAGAATGAATCTAGACATAATAAACATACATTCTCCATTTACATGGATTCAAAGGAGAATCTGTCCCTGTGTCCAAATTCGAGTGCACTCTTTCGTTGGCGCGCTTAAGTTGGAGCTCATG
Source organism: Somniosus microcephalus (assembly GCF_052327205.1). Classification (NCBI taxonomy): domain Eukaryota; kingdom Metazoa; phylum Chordata; class Chondrichthyes; order Squaliformes; family Somniosidae; genus Somniosus; species Somniosus microcephalus. Next base: position 10,519,462 of record NC_141005.1, on the reverse strand, counting down.
GTATGTATAATGTCTGCAAGACTTACGACTCCGAACCCCTTTGTTGAATTCTCTTCACGATCACTGAATCCCACTTTGAGTTCTGGATGCAGAGCTACTAATACGAAGGGCGGCGGCCGAGTTTGGAAGCCCGGGACGGGATGCGGCAGCCATTTGCCTCCTGAGCCCTCTTTTCAGAGCTCCTGCCCTCTTCCAGTCGCTCCTTTCTTCCTGCTCGAAAAACCCGACTCCACCCCTTCCTCCTGGGGTTTCTGCCTGGAGACTGCGCAGCCTCACTGTCTGCAACAGTTGATACTGGTGCAGAATTATGGAAAGTCTGCTCTTAGTCACATTGTGTCCTTAAAAGTTCTTGCCGTACCTTCACATGGGCAACTTTAACCCAGGGATTTATAACAATGACAATAGTGTCTAAGTTAAAGATCGATAACCATACTTAGCGTACATAACATTTCCAGTGGGTATTACACATGTATATCTACAGTAACATTAAAAAGTCTTTTGTATAGTGCACACTCCCTGTTAATGTCACACTTGCTTCCTGTAACACTTTCTCAATAACATCCCAGTTGCTATAAAACAATGTGTCCTTTGACAATGAGGAGATTTTGTGCTCAAAAAATCCATCTCCATCCATTGCAATGCATCTCATTGACCTTGACAACTGCTGCAACACATTGCCCGAGGCTGATTACAACCCTGTAGAAAACATTTTTAGCCACTTTATTTCTACTGAATGAGCAGCAAGAACACTTTCTGTGGATAGGAATGACTCTTGAACCAGGAGTGCACTTAAGCAAAAAAACATAAAAATATACCTAGAAAACTGCTGGCAAGTGCATCAAAAATGGATGAGAAACAAATCTTACAGACTACAATTTAGATAGTTACCATTTTAAACTTGGTCTCCAAAAAAGGAATGGGTACTAGCTTTTCAACATTGCACAATTTATTTTTAGGAGACTATAAGTAGACTGTCTCACTCTTACAGCAACTCTATGGGGGGAAAAATTGGGTTGGTTTGTGCCTCTCGTTAGGGGGCGCTATCGCCTAGCGCCCAGGCGCGGCGCCGCTAATGCCTCCCGCAAAATTCAGCAGGAGGTTAGCGGCAGCGGTAGCACCCCGCACCGCTGGCGATGATGTAATCACAGTGCGCGGCGCCCCGGCCGCAAACTTCCCTTAAGCCCCCTGATCTATCGCCGACGATATGTCCGACAGGATCAGGGGGTGTTTTTGCAGCGGCGGCGGTACTTAAAGGGCAGGTGCCGGGTGGCCATTTTTATTTTGGCCGACTGCCAGCACCTGCCCCCTTTCACTTTATGTGGGGTGCCGGTCGCGATTGCTCAACTTGGCACTCCTCTTGAGTGCCGGGCTGTTTTCATGGCACCCCGCTCCCCGGTGGTCCAGCAGGGTCCTGATGTGCGCATCGTTAGGCCCCTCCCCTAAAACGCTAAAGTTGGCACCCCGAAAAAGTTAGCGCCCCTCCGCCGTAAATTCAGTAGTAGCGCCCCAAACTGGAAAGCGCTCCCCCTCCTGCTTGGGGCACTACTACTAAATTTCACTGTGCTACGTGCAGCAGCGCCACGTGCAGAGACGTTAGCGCCCCAAAATGGGCACCATCCAATTTTCCCCCCGATGTATCTAAAAGCACCTTTTACCTCACCAATGTGGGCCAGACTCTGGTACGGAAAGGCCAAAACGATTTCCTGGCATCATTCTCCAGGTTTTTATATTTGCCTGTTGTCGTTCTCCTGTAGACTATTAAAGGCCACTCAGGAATAAATAGTTCAGTTCTCTGCTTATTTAGTGGCTCAACACATTTAGCAAGCAGGAAAAGAAGGTTAGGGCAGATTGCAAGAGTTAGGAAAAAGTGGGTTTGCACTGTCCTCAACTGCATGGTGATCATATTGTTTACATTGCGGAGAAATGACCACAAACCATACATCCGCAGTTGATAGGACTCACGTTAGATAAAGATGCCTTAACATTAACAGAGTACAGTGCACTTGCCTGTAACAAACACCAGAAAAAACGTTTGGTGGTAAAATCCAGAATAGATAATGTGGGATTCCCCAATGGTTCAATTAGTAAATGCAGTGTGGAACTGAAACGTACCAAGAAGGTCTCAAGTTTGATCCTCGTCAGTGATGAGCAAGCTGTTATCAGTCAGTACATGCCTGTGCTGTATAAAAAATAATCAGTCGGAATTCCTTTCACCATATGCTATCTAGTGATTTCTACGCTCCTGCTGGACAGTGTGCAGGCGTGGACATCGGGCAAAGGCAAAATTGGGCTATCGTGCGTGTCCCTCCAGTCAGATAGCCTGTTTTGCCGCACAAAAAAATGGAAAAGCTTCTAAGATATCAAGCAATGAAAACATCAACAATACACAATACAGAATAATGATTCAAGTGCCTGTGTACAGCATGGCTATTCACCCCCAAATACAGATACTTGCGCATCCCACAAATAAACATTGCTCCCCATGCTCCGGCATTTTAGTAGCTTGCTGATCTACTGATTAACACAATTACTGTGCTTTCATTAGGACAGTGAGAGAAGAGATCAAATGTTCATCCTTTCTTTTATTTATAGTAAATCTGTGACATACCTAATCTGGATAGTCAGCCTAATTGCTGCAAATATGTAGATAACTGGAGCTGAACCAAAATCAGATTCTGCATAATTAAGTAGGAAGGGGGTGGGGATTCTCATGGGTATAGTTAATGATAGTCCTAATAGTTGGTCATTTTATAACCCGTGAGCTTACATCAGTAAAAAAGTTTCTGCTGCATCATCATACATCCATGAAAACACACACGTACATGAGAAAGAATCCCCCCCCCCCTCCACTTTTCAGATATCAACATCCTTGCAGTGTATTTCTAGCATTTTCCGTTTCAACATAATAGATTTATCTGGAGATGTCAGTGACCTACAGCATGTACGGTTGGTACAAAAAATGCATTTCCTCCTTTAAACGCCCTACAGAACACATGATTTTGAAAAATGTCGCTCTTTCAAGTTGGCCCCTGACATATTTGTCAGCGTCTACTCTTGGTTTCTCGAATATTACAATACAATATTGCTGTTGTCTAAAACTATATTATCCTCCTTTCTACTTATCCACATGTATTTTTGAGGACAAAGCCTTGCACAAGATGTTGCCTCATAGCATAGCCTCTTAAGTTTCTTTCGTTGCTTATATTTCATCTTGTCTTGATGAGAAAAAACTACCCGATTATCCCTTTAATGCCATTATCAATCAGGGGAAGTAGAGCCTCTCAACTACGGTGGATAATAAGAGCCGGTACTGAAATACCAGGTCATCTTCATAAGATAACACCAATATGCTTCCAGTACCACTGAGTGTAGAATTTAGCCACCTAGCCTTTAAAGCTGTTTTGATATTTGTGTGTGTGTTGTGGGACCCAAAGTGTGGATCCCGCACAGTTGGCAGCAACTCCAAAGTAAACTTGCTAGAATCACTAAGGTCGGCCGCCAGAAAGACCCAGTGAAAAATGGATATTCCCATAGTTGCCTTTAATTAAACCAACTAGTTTACCTCGGGTTTCCTGCCAACTGCACAAGACCTGCTGGTCTGGAACTGGCACTGAAACAGCACGAAACCACATTTAAAAGCAGATTAACTTTACCTGGATGGCTAGATTCTATTAAAACCATTGTTTTTTTGTAGTTGCACCGATTGCCACTGTTCTGCAAAGGATCAATTTAAAATTGAAGTGAAAACTAATGCAAGTTACGTTCAGTAACCTGTACAATGAAACAGACACAAGGGGTACTTGTGGTAGGAATAGAAAGGCAGCAGTAAACCTGAAATAAGGAAAACTGAGAGAAATTACTGATAAAAGGTCACAAAGAGCACACAAAGTACTGTACACACAAAAAGGTTGCATTGTCACTGGGGAAGGAATGTGACTTAAGATCACAATTTTAGAACATATACACACAAAAATAATTTTAATAGAATAAAAACCCAGATGTCTTTAGATCATAATATATCCCTCATCTAAGACACTCTGGTGGCCATACCACTTACTATGTAGGGATTCCCTTGCTGTGAAAGCCCAAAACAAAATCATTCTTGTACAGAAATAGGAGTACTTAACGGAAATCTTGTAACACAACCACAGTTCTATGGCTGGTCACGTTACAGTAGAATGACTGTGTTGCAGAAAAACCACACTAATCAAATTAAGCAAGGAAGGATGTTCACAGAAGACCACAAAAGAATATGGGCCATCTGTGAAGTTGCATTTGCCTTTGAGAATATCGATCCCATAAACAGTAATTAACAGTCCCCTTTTTAAGTAGATTTAAGTACTTAATCTGGCCTTGCATTTATGACAAGCAGCTGGCTGTAAATGCCGGTTTCCTAAAGCAGATATACAGTAACATATAATCTCAGTTGGACCCAAAGTCTTGGCTTCATTTCAGACCCACTGTATTTAACAATGTGCCCAGTGGAAAGCCCGCGTGAAAATACAACAATAATGTGTATGTTTATTGAATTACCTCTGGCTTTCAAACAACATGCAGCAATGGATTAATTCTCTTACAAAAGCAAAGTAGCAAGAGACAATTAAAAAATGTAAGTATACACAAAGTGCAAAAGAACATTAAATAAGAAAAGTAGCAGCTGTGAAAATTAACAAAACGCCTTGAATGTTAGTAACTGGATTCTAGAAAACAAATTACCTTAACATTGTAAGTCAGTCTACTGTCGTAATGTTCCAGTGGTAGATCTGTGGGTTCCCCAGCCCCCCCAATTTCCTAATGTTTAATGCCTGGGGAAATTCTGAGGAGTCAGACTCTTCCCCATTATGAGGGGTAAAGAAGACCAGGGCGCAGGACAAATTGTGCTGATCTGTGCATAATACTTAGCAGCCAGCGTACAGCAGCAGTCAGTGAAGGTCAAGGGCATTGTCTGGTTAAAAAAACAATTCATGGGTGAACTTCTGCAGAAAATGAAGATCACGAGTTTGGGTTATGCTGTAACTCTAGTACTTCTACATTATATGGAGATTTTTCTAAACCGGCTTACAACTGAGCACAGCAGGACTTCGCAGAATACTAGATTTTCTGAATGGCAAAATGTGTTCCTCTGCGTAAAATATTGTATGTTTTCAGGGCAGTCTTATCAAACTGTACAGTACAAAATTTATATGGCTCTATACACTCTTGAGGACCCCTGGCCCTGCACTTCCCACAGTAGGGGATGAATTGCGACCAGATCAGTGCCAATGCTGCTCTCATCAGTGGCAGCACTCTCCCCTCTTAGTCAGAAGGTTATGGGTTCAAGTCCCACTCCAGGCACAAAATCAAGGCCAACACCCCAAAGCAGTACTAAGAGAGTGCTGCATTGTCGAAGGTACCGTCTTTTGGATGAGACGTTAAACCGAGGCCCCAGCTGCCTTCTCAGATGGGCGTAAAAGATACCATGGCACTATTTCAAAGAGAAGCTGGGAGTTCTCTCCAGTGTCCTGGCCAATATATAAACCACCATCACTAAAAACACAGATCATCTGGTCATCATCATATTGCTGTTTGTGGGACCTTGCTCTGCACAAGTTGGCTGCCACATTTCCTACATTATAACAGTGACTATACATCAAAATAAAATTACTTCATTAGCTGTGAAGCACTTTGGACGTCCTGCAGTCGTAAATGGCACTATATCAATCCAAGTCTTGCCTTTTTTCCTTTCTTGGCTAATTGCTAGGAAGCCCAGGTGAGTCTCCCCATTAAACTCCTCGCTCCTTTCCTATGGGGAATGACCTAGCTTCCACTCTCCCTCTAGAGCACAGCTGAGACTGCACACAGCAGCGTATCGGATCAAACTGGCATCCCTTTACGCTATGGCACCAAGCACCACCATAAGGTTTCAGAACAGTTTTTAATGTTTAAAACATGGGACTTATAGGTACCATTAAAGAATTAATTTTATTAAACTGAAAAGCAAGCAATTAAAACATTACCAGGCTACAAATCTTCTGCAGAATCAGAAAATATTCCACTTTTTAAACAGTTGTCAAGTATTCTACTACAAAACACTGGTGTTTTAGTTAGTTTAAACATCATTTGGTTGTAGATGGATTTACAATGAAACCTCATTAAAGATAGAATTTTGAATAAAATGTTCCTATTTTACCCATTTGGGTTTGCTGCTCTTGTATTCACTACTCAATGGACATTCATTCTGTCCAAAAGATTGGACAGCTGGAGAATGGTCTATTAAACCCAACATCTGCCGCTTTAACGAAAAATTTAAATCGCCCTCTAGCACACTTGCAAGTTTTTACATCTGTGCAGTTTTGTAGCAGGGAACCTATAGTGCTTCAATACATGGCACCACTTGGCTCCACACACAAAAGAATATTAGAAAATAGATCAGCATTTGTTTTTAGCAGCAAATTGACAGACCTCTTTTTCCAGGCACCCGCAGCCAGTGGGGTTTCAGTAGGGCAAGAGTTTCTGCAGATGCTGTGGTGAAAGAGACGTCCCCTTAACATACAGGATTGAGATCCTACATGCTGAAAAATTATATTCTGTACAGAGGCACAAGAACACCGACTTCATTCCCAGTTCAGTATGTTCAGTTCTCTGAGTCACAAGGTTGTGGGTTCAAGTCCCACTGAACACAAAAATCTAGGCTCCAGTGCAGTACTGTCGGATGTGCTGTCTTTCGGATGAGACATTAAACCGAGGTCATGTCTGCTTTCTAAGGCGGATGCAAAATATCCTATGGCACTATTTCGAAGAAGAGCAGGGGAGTTATCTCGGGTGTCCTGGCCAATGTTTATCCCTCAATCAACATCACATAAACAGATTATCTGGTTATGATCACACTGCTGCTTTTGGGAGCAAATTGGCTGCCATATTTCCTACATTACAACAGTGATGTATACTTCAAAAAGTACTTCATTGAATGTAAAGCGGTTTGGGATGTCCTGAGGTCATGAAAGGCGCTATATAAATGCAAGTCTTTTTTTAATGAATCGTGCCAGAATTGTACTATTAACTGAGATGAATAACTTCAGTTCTGTACTGAAGAATGAACTGTGCACAATCTTGGGTTTCTAATATGAACCGCAAGAACTGTGCTGCCAGTCTAAAAAGAGAATTTAAAATTTTTTTTTTTTTTTTTTTAATAAAAGGCAGAGCGAGACCAGTTCTTGGCGCCATTTAAATAGCGCTTAGCTGTCAGTCACTGGGGAGACAAGAATACTGTTCAATGAAAGATGAAATTCCTCATTTTCTTTTCTGCTTCCAGTTAATTTCTCCTAGGCCAGGCTGTTGAAGTCTGCTCTAGGAGAAATTAACTGGAAGCTGAAAACTATTTGACACTTAGTTCAAGGCTTCTATCCTTACTGCTCGATCCAAGCACCAGGTTTGTAGTGGATAATTGCCTCTTTTTCCAATGGCTCCTTGATTTGTCCAAGATCAGAAGATCACTGTGCTGGGAATCAAGGTGAGAAATTCTCATCTTGCCTCCAAGGCACAGCAGAATCGATCACTAAGCTTTTCTGTTCTATGTCCCTACCAACAAACACACCATGGAATTTTCAATTCAAAATACTGTAGTGCCCATGTAACTCCATAATGGCACTTAATGGAAAAAGAGACATGTGTGGGATTTGTCCTCTCCCCTCCCCTATTCCCACCCAGAGGTGAAGGTGCTTAAGCCAATTACCCAGCAGTATACGCACTTTCATTGGTTACTATCAACCACAATAGTCTATACAAGTGGATGATAGCTGGTTTTAGGGGAATTCACAGTAAATATACACTTAATAAACAGTTACAATGTTTTAAATAATGTTTATCATTTTAGAGGCATTTAGGCTGTGTTGCAGAGACTGGGCACTTGCTCACTGCTGCAGCAGTTGCCTTCAGCTTTGGATCAATGGTCACAGGAGGGAAGTAAAAATCCTCAAATTTACCTGAACAGAATTCAGGTTTAAACAATTGAAAACTGCACAAAGATATGCATGTGTTGACACCATGTAACCAATCACATAATTTAGGCAAACTTCAGCTTTAAATCCCGTTAAACCATAAAATACATTTTCATTTCCTGAGTTTGTGTTTTACTGGTTGAAATAACTTAAAATCAAGTCTTACTTACAATGCATCATATTTACAACTTTACAATTCTGGCCACGGATTTTTCCTGTTGTTGAAAGGCCTGAAGAAAGCCAGCTTTTTAGGAGCTTAGCCCATCACCAGCCAAAATAAAATGGCAACCCTTCACGGTCAGCACAGCTGGTGGTAGCTGGCCATTCATGTTTGCAGTGGTGTTTTGCTTCCGGAGGCAGAGAGAAGTGGCGAGATTGAATGCAAACTCAACACTGCTACACTGAGGTGGCATCTCAAAATTTTTACACCAATGTTCATCTCAAGTCCCAATATACATTATGTCTGTTATGACAAACCTGTAATGATATCAGCAAATAGTGATGATATTTGTCTGTGTTTGATTACTTATGCCTTACAGCATATTTGTCTGTGTTTTTGATTACTTGTGCCTGACCAGCAGAGGTCATGTGAGAGACAAGCAGTCCAGGAGTTTTACTTTCAGTTTCATTCTAGATGCATCACAGCATAGTGTGTTCTGTAAAAAGCTGTAGAAAGTCTTGAACAAGACTTTAGATTAAACAACATTCTCTTTCAGAAATGAGTCTTTATTGAACCCAAAAAGAAATCAAAACATGATGTCAGAAGTGGCTGAAAGAGAAAAAAATCTGAAGTTAGTAACTTGATGGGACAGTGAAAGCAGTTGTGGCAAGTAAGCGAAATCAGCTCTCCACATATTAGCAAGCCAGAAGAGAACATCGTTGCTTACCATTAGAGAATAGCTAACGAAGTGAAAAAATGGAAGGTTTACTCCCACCGGCGACGCTTCAATTGACAGGTAATGTGGCTGAAAATTGGAGGAGATTCAAACAACGTGTAGGGTTGTATTTATCAGCAATCGGAGCGGACGATAAAAGTAATAAACAGAAATCGTCACTGTTCTTACATGTCGTGGGTGATGCAGCGCTGGAGGTATATAATAATTTCATATTTGCTGCTGATGGAGACAAAATGAAGCTAGATAAAATAATGGAACAGTTTGAGGCCTACTGCATACCTAAACGCAACGTGACCTTTGAGAGGCACAAATTTTTCACATGTGTACAGAAAATCGGCGAGACTATTGATCAGTATGTGACTGAACTGAGAAACCGAAGCAAATCGTGTGAATTTGGGGGACTGACAGACTCGCTGATAAAAGACAGACTGGTGTGTGGTATTCCAGATAATGGTCTAAGGGAAAGACTGCTAAGAGAGCAAGATCTAGACCTGGGAAAAGCCATAGCACTGTGTAGGGCTACAGAGACTGTGAAGTTGCAAGCAAAGGAGCTGTTCAGTGACAGTAGCTGCAACGTGGATGCAGTGAGAAAGAACGGATACAAACCGTTTAACAAAGAGCGCCAATGTGAAAAAAGAGACGTGGCCAGCAAACGAAAATGAAAGGGACAATCGGAAGTCATGTAGTCGATGCGGTACACAGCATCCACCAAGAAAGTGTCCAGCATATGGTAAAACATGCAATAGATGCAACAAAAACAACCATTATGCCCGTTGCTGTAAGAACCAAGCGCAACAAAGCAAGGTCCATACAGTAGATGAAAGCGAGATAGAGGAATTCAATGTAGATGTTGTGTCTGAAAACAAAAAAGAGACTGGATGTTGACACTAAAAGTGAATGACATACACATTCCATTTAAATTGGATACTGGAGCACAAGTTAATGTGATATCAGAGACCGATTTTAAGAGAATTAGACCCAGACCAAAGTTACATGGAATACAAGTGAAAGTGACCGGATACTCAGGTACTGATATACCAGTGAAAGGAAAATGCATTGTCAAAGTAACACACAAGGACAGAGAGCACACGCTAGCATTAATCGTGGTGCCAAAGGATGTGCAAGCCATACTAGGGTTAAAAGCCTGTGAGAGACTGAACCTGGTAAAGAGAGTCCTCGTTGTGGAAAGCGAAGGAGAGACAGTCTATGATGAACTCATGAAAGAGTACAAAGACCTATTTAAGGGTCTAGGCTGCATTCCAGGAGAACACACGATCAGAGTAGATAAAAGTATGACACCGGTCATACATCCATGCAGAAAAGTTCCGTTTGCTCTTCAAAAGCAACTGAAGGCAGAGTTGGACAGGGTGGAAAGCCTGAACATGATTCAGAAGATAGATGAGCCAACTGAGTGGGTGAGTTCCCTCGTCATAGTGGACAAAAAGAATGGAAAGCTCAGAATTTGCCTGGATCCAAGAGATCTAAACAGAGCAATAAAGAGAGAGCACTTCAAGCTTCCTACACGTGAGGAAATCATGGCACAGTTTGCAAATGCAAAATATTTCAGCAAGTTAGATGCGTCCTCAGGATTTTGGCAGATGAAGCTGGACGAAGCAAGTTCAAGACTGTGCACGTTCAACAGTCCATTTGGCAGATACAGATTCCTAAGGTTACCATTTGGCATTGCCTCAGCTCCTGAAGTGTATCACAAGACTATCCATATGATCTATGAGCACCTGGAGGGAGTTGATACATCAATGGATGACATCATAGTATGGGGAACCACGAGAACTGAGCATGACGAGAGACTGAAAAAAGTGCTGGAAGCAACAAGGAAAACAAACCTGAAGCTGAATAGAGAGAAATGCCAGCTCGGGGTGACAGAACTGACATTCGTGGGAGATATCCTTAGCAGTGAGGGCATCAGACCAGATCCCAGAAAGGTGTCCGCCATTGAGAATATGCCATGGCCACAATGCAAAAAGGACGTGCAGAGGTTTAATGGAATGATCAACTACATGGGTAAATTCATATCCAACCTCTCAGAAAAAATAGCGCCACTGAGAAGACTAACTGAAAAGAACATAGAATAGGAATGGAATCATGAGCATGAGAAGTCATGGAGCGATCTAAAGAAACTGCTCACAGAGGAACCAGTTCTGAGGTTTTATGACCCAGCGAGACCCATCAAGATATCATCAGATGCATCACAGAGTGGGCTCGGTGCCGTTCTTCTGCAACAATATGACTACTGGCAACCTATTACATATGCATCGCGCTCAATGACAGACGCGGAGACGCGATATGCTCAAATAGAAAAGGAGCTGCTCAGCATCACATACGCCTGTGAAAGATTTCACCAGTTTGTGGCAGGACAAGCAATCAGTGTAGAGACTGACCATAAGCCCTTGATTGCATTGTTCCAAAAGCCACTGAATAGCTGTCCGCTTAGAATACAAAGAATGATGATCAGGCTGCAACGCTATACACTGAATGTTGCGTACACACCGGGTAAGCTGATGTATACAGCAGACACGTTGTCCAGAGCTGTTGACCCAAGTGAGCCCGCAAACACCACAATGGATGAAAAAGTGAACGCCTACGTGGACATGATCACAAGTGCACTGCCCATAGCAGATGCAAAAATGGAGCTCATAAAGACTGAGACAAACAAAGATGAAACAATGAGACGACTGAGAAAAAGCATCTTGGATGGATGGCCCAACATGAAGCAAGACTGCTCACCTGATATAGCAGAGTACTGGAACTGCAGGGCGGAACTATCAGTGGTCGAAGACATCATCTACAAAGGAAGTAAAATAGTTATCCCAAAGAGTCTGAGAAGAGAGATGCTAAAAAAGATCCATGGAGGACATCTGGGAATCGAAAAGTGTAAGAAAAGAGCACGAGAGGTGATGTACTGGCCACGAATCAACCAAGATGTGACAAATGAGGTGTCAAACTGCACAATATGCCTGAAATATCGAGCAAGCAATCCGGTAGAACCACTAAAGCCACACCCAGCACCAGACAGACCTTACCAGAAGGTAGGCGCTGACCTATTCGTATGTCAAGGGAAGGACTATCTTGTCGTCACAGACTATTACTCCCTGTATCCAGAGGTTTGTAGACTGTACACCACCACTGCAGAAGCTGTGATAAGAAGTATGAAAGCCATATTCTCCAGACATGGCGTGGCAAGCGAGGTCTTCACAGACAACGGACCCCAGTTTAACAATGCAAATTTCCGACACTTTGCCAAAGAGTGGGACTTTGTCCACACAACGTCAAGTCCTCACTATCCACAGTCCAATGGACTAGTGGAAAAATCGGTCCAGACAGTGAAAAGACTGATGTACAAGGCAAAAGACAGTGGAACTGACTTCTACCAAAGCATGCTTGTATACCGCACAACGCCGCTCAAGTGTGGTATGTCACCAGCCCAACTCCTGATGGGACGTCGGCTAAGGTCAAATCTACCCATCCCGGAGAACCTCCTGAAAACAAAAGAGGGGGAGAAAGTGAGGAAGTTCAAAGAGCAACAGAAAGAAAAGCAAAAGTACTACTATGACAGAGGAACACAAAACCTACCTGAACTCCACACTGGTGACCAAGTAAGGTTGAAAGGCAAAACAAACACATGGACTCAGAAGGGAACTGTCCTGAGTGAAGTTCAACCAAGATCATACACCATTCAGACAGATGAGGGTGCTGTTCTGAGAAGAAATCGTCGAGATCTTCTCATGGGACCAGCCACAGCAGGTCAAGAGACTGATACTGGTGAACAACCTGATCACACAGCTGAGAACCAATCATCTGAGGCAACAACTCAGATTCAAGGACAATCAATCAGAAAATCCTCAAGACACGTGAAGCCTTCTGAGAGACTCATTGAGCAAATTTAAGGACTATTGTTAAAGAAGGAAGTAATGTTATCTTATTCTTTCTTCAAGTTCTAGTGTATTGACATATTTCATGTGAACACACAAAGCAAGGGTAAAAAACCTTGATCATGATAATGATAATGTAAGTTCATTAAATGTTGTTAGTTAAAAGTAAAATACTTTTGTTTTAAGAAAGGGAGATGTAATGATATCAGCAAATAGTGATGATATTTGTCTGTGTTTGATTACTTATGCCTTACAGCATATTTGTCTGTGTTTTTGATTACTTGTGCCTGACCAGCAGAGGTCATGTGAGAGACAAGCAGTCCAGAGGAGTTTTACTTTCAGTTTCATTCTAGATGCATCACAGCATAGTGTGTTCTGTAAAAAGCTGTAGAAAGTCTTGAACAAGACTTTAGATTAAACAACATTCTCTTTCAGAAATGAGTCTTTATTGAACCCCGATGCGCTATCAATTACTCATAAAAGACTGAGAGTTAAGAGAGTAACTAAAGGCTTTTATTAACAAAAGAATGAAGGTCTGCCTCGAGTGGTCGACCGGTCCAGAAATACAAAGGGCTGGGGAGCAGTCACCTTTATACTAGGACTTGTGGGAGGAGTCAGCCGAGGCATGTCCAGGCATGTACACAGTGGAATACAAACAGTGGTTTACCACATTCACCCCTTGTTTAAAATTGAGTCCAGCGGGGTGAAGTGTATTAAAAGTTAGTGTATTGGAGTCTCTCCGGAGGTCTTGTCTGCCGCTGTGATCGGCGTGGCGACGGCAGGGGTAGTGGAGCTTCCGGCGTCGAGTCCTGCGTGGGCTGTGGCACAGGCGTGTCGTCCTCGTAGATGTCGAGCGGGTCGCAGGGCCCAGGCCTGCCGTCTGCTGGGGCTGGATATCGGATCGTTGGGGGGGGGGGGGGGGGGGGCGGTAGTGAGTAGTGGGTTGCTGCGGCCCCCGAGGGTGCAAGGTCTCTTATGGAGACTGTGTCCTCCCGCCCGTCCGGGTATGCAATGTAAGCATACTGGGGGTTGGCGTGGAGGAGGTCGACCCTCTCGACCAGGGGGTCCGTTTTATGGGTCCTCACGTGCCTTCTCAGTAGGACCGGCCCTGGGGACGTCAGCCATGGCGGTAGCGATGTCCCTGATGTGGACTTCCTTGGGAAGACAAACATTTTCTCATGAGGGGTGGCGTTAGTGGCAGTGCAGAGCAGTGACCGAATAGAGTGGAGCGCATCGGGGAGCACATCCTGCCAGCGGGAGGTTGGAAGGCCCCTAGACTTTAAGGCTAGCAGGGCGGCCTTCCAAACTGTCGCATTTTCTCTTTCCACCTGTCCGTTCCCCCGGGGGTTGTAACTGGTGGTCCTGCTTGTGGCAATACCCCTAGTTAGCAGGTACTGACGGAGTTCGTCGCTCATAAACGATGAGCCCTGGTCGCTATGGATATAGCTGGGGAAACCGAACAGGGTGAAGAGGTCGTTCAGACATTTAATGACCGTGGCACTGGCCATGTCCGGGCAGGGGATGGCGAACGGGAAACGGGAGTACTCATCAATAATATTGAGGAAGTACACATTGCGGTCGGAGGAGGGGAAGAGGCCCTTTAAAATCAACGCTCAGGTGCTCGAAGGGGCGAGTGGCTTTTATCAGGTGGGCCCTGTCTGGTCTATAAAAGTGCGGTTTGCACTCAGCGCAGACTTGGCAGTTCCTGGTCATGGTCCTGACCTCCTCAATAGAGTAAGGCAGGTTGCAGGCCTTGATGAAGTGGAAGAACCTGGTGACCCCCGGGTGGCAGAGGTCATTGTGGAGGGCCCGCAGTCTATCGATCTGCGCGCTGGCGCAGGTGCCACGCGATAGCGCATCCGGGGGTTCATTGAGCTTCCCGGGCCGGTACAAGATCTCGTAATTGTAGGTGGAAAGTTCGATTCTCCACCTCAAGATCTTGTCATTTTTGATTTTGCCCCTCTGCTTGTTGTTAAACATGAAAGCAACTGAACGTTGGTCAGTGAGCAGGGTAAATCGTTTTCCGGCCAGGTAGTGCCTCCAATGATGCACAGCCTCCACAATCGCCTGGGCCTCCTTCTCAACAGCGGAGTGTCTGGTCTCCGGGCCTTGGAGGGTTCGTGAAAAGAAGGCCACGGGTCTCCCCGCCTGATTGAGGGTAGCGGCCAGGGCAAAGTCGGACGCGTCGCTTTCCACCTGGAAGGGGATGGATTCGTCCACTGCGTGCATGGTGGCTTTGGCAATGTCTTCCTTGATACGGTGGAAGGCTAAGCGGGCCTCTGCCGTCAAGGGAAAAGAGGTGGACTTGATCAGCGGATGGGCCTTGTCCGCATAGTAGGGGACCCACTGGGCATAATAGGAGAAAAACCCTAGGCACCTCTTCAGGGCCTTGAGGCAGTGGGAGTTCCATAAGGGGACGCATCCGGTCGGGGTCGGGGCCGATGACTCCGTGTTCCACAACACAGCCAAGGATGGCGAGGCGGTTTGTGCGGAATATGCACTTCTCCTTGTTATATGTCAGGTTCAGGAGTTGGGCGGTGCGGAGGAATTTTTCGAGGTTTGCGTCATGGTCCTGCAAGTCACGGCCGCAGATGGTCACATTGTCCAGATATGGGAAAGTGGCCTGCAACGCATTTTGATCTACCATCCGGTCCATCTCCCTTTGGAAGACGGAGACCCCGTTGGTGACGCCAAAGGGAACCCTAAGGAAGTGGTAGAGGCGGCCGTTTGCCTCAAAGGCAGTATACTGGCGGTCCTCAGGGCGGATAGGGAGCTGGTGGTACGCTGATTTCAGGTCAATGGTCGAGAAGACGCGGTACTGCGCGATCTGGTTGACCATATCAGCTATGCGGGGGAGTGGGTAGGCGTCCAGCAGGGTGTAGCGATTTATTGTCTGGCTGTAGTCGATGACCAGGCGCTGCTTCTCGCCGGTCTTAACGACCACAACCTGGGCTTGCCAGGGGCTGGTGCTGCCCTCAATAATCCCTTCCTTCAGGAGCCGCTCCACTTCGGTTTTAATGAAAACCCTGTCCCCGGCACTGTATCGCCTGCTCTTTGTGGCAATGGGCTTACAGTCGGGGGTGAGGTTAGCAAACAGTGGGGGGTGACTGAGTGTGGAGAGGTTGCACCTGGTGCGCGGCGGGCAATTTGGGAGCGGCTGGCTGCGGACTGTGAGTGGGGGTAGGGGTCCACCGTACGCCATCGTAACACTTTTAAGGTGGCACTGAAAATCTAACCCCAGCAGGACGGCAGCGCAGAGGTCGGGCAGGACCAGAAGTTTAAAATGATCGTACACGGTCCCATCTACTACGAGTGTCACTACGCAGTAGCCGCCGATGTCTGCCGACTGGGACTCGGAGGCCATAGAAATCCGCTGGTGCGCAGGCAGGACTGGGAGAGAGCAACACCGCACCGTGTCGGGGTGGATGAAGCTCTCCGTGCTCCCAGAGTCAAAAAGGCAGATTGTATCGTGGCCATTTACCTTAATGTCCATTGTGGAACTGGCCAGCTGGTGCGGTCTCGCTTGGTCCAGTGTAACGGATGCCAGCGTAGGGGTCGGTGTGTCGCTGCGGGTATCAGATGAGGCGGTGTTGGGGGCCTGCTGCGTTCCGGCTGTCGTCCAAGATGGCGTCGTCCATGATCCCCATGTGGCTGGAGGCGTCCAAAATGGCTGCTGTACCGGTGGTTCGCACATGGCCGGGGAGGCCCAAGATGGCGGCCCGCATGGCCCACACGCGGCGCTGCTGGGGTTCAGGGTGGCTTTGGCCCTGCAGACGTTAGCGTAGTGTCCCTTCTTCCCGCAGCCCGAGCAGATCGCGTTTTTCGCCGGGCAGCGCGCTCTGGGGTGTTTTGCCTGGCCACAGAAGTAGCATTTCTGGCCTTGGGGCACTGCTGTCTGGCCTTGGGACACTGCTGCGGTAGTTGGGCCGTTGCTGGGGTGTGGCTGGGGAGGCACGGCGCTATGAGGCGGTCCTACCGTGTCCCAGGCTGTCATTCCCCGCGGCGTCCACGGTGCAGAGGAGTAGGCATCCATGCCCCGGTAGGCTGCATCCAATGATAGTGCGAGTTCAGAGGCCTTGTTGAGGTCGAGGTCACTCTGCTCCAACAGTCGCTGTCGGGTGTAATTGGATCTGTGGCCCGCTACAAAAGCGTCCCGGATAAGTTCCTCTGTGTACACGGCGGCCTTTACATCCTTACAACCACAGGCCCGGCCAAGCACAGACAGTGTTTGAAGGTATTCCACGGTCGATTCCCCAGGTTGTTGTTTACGACTCCCCAGAAGGTGCCTGGCGTACACTTCGTTCACTGGGCGCGTGTACTGGTCCTCGAGGAGCTTGATAGCGTCCGCGTACGAGGTCGCGTCTTGGATGACCGAGTACACTCGGTGGTTCACTTTGGAGGTCAGGACATCCAGTTTGTCCTCGTCCGATTTGATTGCTGCGGAGGCGGTCAGGAATTTTTCGAAACACTTAAGCCAGTGAGTAAACTTGGTGGATGAGTCCGCCTCCCGATGATCTAAGTCCAGGCATGCTGGTGTGAGGATCTTCTCCATTATAAAAATTTTGTTAATAAAATTGATGCGCTATCAATTACTCATAAAAGACTGAGAGTTAAGAGAGTAACTAAAGGCTTTTATTAACAAAAGAATGAAGGTCTGCCTCGAGTGGTCGACCGGTCCAGGATACAAAGGGCTGGGGAGCAGTCACCTTTATACTAGGACTTGTGGGAGGAGTCAGCCGAGGCATGTCCAGGCATGTACACAGTGGAATACAAACAGTGGTTTCCCACAAACCCAAAAAGAAATCAAAACAAAACCCAACAGAAATCTCACCAAAAAGATTATGCTGACTTAAGCAAATGCAATAATGCACTCCCACTACTGAAGCTGTATTGATATCTCCTTATTCAGTTCATTTAAAATTCTCTCTTGCGTCTACGTCAGCAATACCAGCATAATTCATGACCAACTGGCTTGTCACTCCCAACATATAAATTCAAAAGTGGTACCTCAAATGGGTCTCTTTGCTCTCGGTCGTTAGTGAGGATTTCTACAGTCATTTAAAAAACTTTATTTTGTACTCGGTTTTGGAAATAAGTCACCCTGATAGTACAATAGTAACCAGAGGACTCATATTTAAGGCAATTGGCAAAAGAACTAGAGGGGAGAGGAGGAGAATTTTCTTTACAGTGAGTTATGATGATCTGGAATGTGCTGCCTGAAAGGGTGGTGGAAGCAGATGGAATAGTGACTGTCAAAAGGGAATTGGATAAATACTTGAAGGGAAAAAAAAAAACAGGGCTATGGGAAAAGAGGGAGGGGAGTGGGACTAATTGCATAGCTCTATCAAAGAGCCGGCACAGGCGCGATGGGCCGAATGGCCTCCTTCTGTGCTGCATCATTCTATGATTCTATAAGGCTTCACACAGAAACTGTAGATTAGATTTTCATACAGCTATGCTAGGAGTTACCCAAGCACTGTAGTGTATTTTGGAGTGATCAATATCCTGATTATGTTATAGTGCTGCTTCCAGAGTGCGCCCAAGAATACAAACAGGATACTGCACACCTTCCAGATAATGACCTCAAGGTGGTTTCCCTCTCTGCCTCCGGAAGCAAAACACAACTGCAAACATGAGCGGACGGCAACCACCACCCGCTGTGCTGAACATGAGTTTCCATTTTATTCTAGTTAGTAATGGGCTATGCTAACATACAGCCCAACAACTGGATTTCTTCAGGTCCTCCAACAGGAAAGAAACCACGGCTGGTTGTAAATATGATACATGAACAGTTGCTTTAAAGTCACGTTGGCGAATCTGGAAGTGCTGCGTGCATAGTGTTGCTCCAATGTTTTTCTAAATCTGCCCACAGTATACAACGGGTGCATTTGCAGCATCAACAGCCTTGCCATATTGCTCCACCACTGAAAGCAACAGGATAAAAGCAATAGGGTAAGAAGAAGGTTTTTAAGATGCTCCTGTTGAGGCTGCCGCGGAACACGAATGGAGGCCGAACCGATCTGAGGAACACATGGCTTTTATTACATTCTCGAGAGATGGCTGCCCCCAGCTCTTCTCTCTGCTAAACCCGAAAACCGAATGAGGGCGACGCCCGCGCTTTTGAGTACACAGAGGGCGACGCCCGCTCCTTTGTCATGCCTTAAAGGCAGCATGCTTCTTAAAGGCAAGGTGCCCGATTTATTGTCCACGGACGGAAAAGTGGATTGCGCCCGTTTAGGTGGCGATCCGCCACACTCCCTTCATTGTTCTACATTTGTCTATCAGTTCTACTTACTACTAATTGTCTCCCGAGTGCATGTTTAAACTTGCTAAAATACTAATTCTACCCAAGCGATGGGTTTTATGTAATAACAAACCTTAACACTACAAAGATAATCACATTTAACAACCAACTGATCAGAACTACTATCAAATACTGTTTTATCCATATTGTAATTTGCCTTGCAACATGAAATTTTAGAATCAATTATCACTGTTTAAAACAGATTCACTTCAGATCACAAAGAAATCAATTTACAGCTGATCAAATCTCTAATCACAAAGGAACAGTATTTATTGCAAGAAATTCCTTGATGAGGCAATCAGAATATGGAAAACCTTGTCAACTTGATATTTAACTTGCTATTAAATTGTAATTATGCACGATACCCAAGACAGTGTATGTCTATATGCTAATTTATTCCATTTCAACAAATTGATTCATATTTCGTAACTTTCAATCAACTTAGTGAGTAAATGTACCAACAAGTATGAGAACAAGCCCCAAGGACTAGCAAGGTCCCCAATTCGATCCTTGGTTTCTATTTAGTAAGGTATGCTCAAGAACAGCAGTACTGGTGTAAAATTGGTCTTAATGTGCCAAAGAGGAAAAGGAAAAAAATCAGCTAAGGTTTCTGCCCTGTTAGCTATCCAGTGCTACCTGCTCAAAATGGTATGGACATCAGGCAGGATAGAATCAGACTTTGAGATGTTCCCACCCTTCTTCCTGTGCTTCCCCTTCCTACAAATCGGATAGCCTACTGTCGCTTCCCAGGTTCTCACATGAAAAAAGGACACGAATCATAGAATGATACAGCACAGGATACGGCCATTCAGCCCATCGTGCCTGTGCCAGCTCTTTGAAAGAGCTCTCCAATTAGTTCCACACCCCTGCTCTTTCCCCATAGCTCTGCAAATTTTTTCTTTTCAAGTATTTATCCAATTCCCTTTTGAAAATTACTATTGAATCTGCTTCCACCGCCCTTTCAGGCAGCGCGTTCCAGATCATCATAACTTGCTGCGTAAAGAAAACGCTCATCTCCCCTCTGGTTCTTTTACTAATTACCTTAAATATGTATCCTCTGGTTACCGACCTTCCTGCCAGTGGAAACAATTTCTCCGTATGTACTCATCAAAACTGCTCAAAATTTTGAACAACTATTAAATCTCCCCTTAACCTTCTCTGCTCAAAAGAGAACAATTCTCCTCTGTATTCTGCTAGATTCTCGTGTCATGAATCTGATATTTATCATAAGCCCCTTTTTCGGTTTCATTTTAATCTCTATACCTTTAGTCATCCAGGGAACTCTAGCTTTAGATGCCCTTCCTTTCCCCCTCGTAGGAATGTGTCTAGTCTGTGCCCAAACTATCTCCTTTTTGAAGATCTCCCATTGCTCATTTACAGCTGTACCTGCTAATCTTTGTTTACAATCCACATGGGCCAGATCCCTTTTCAGCTTACTGAAATTAGCCCTCTTCCAGTTAAGTATCTTAAATAAAGTACCAGAGCCCACAGAACTGTATCCCAACCTAAGTCACTGGCTTTACGAGACAATACTGGTAAAACCATATGTAATATAAATCATACAATCATAAAATTTTCAGCACAGGAGTATGCCATTCAGTCCATTGCGTCTGTGTTAACTCTTCCAATGGAGCGGTCCCTCTAATCCCATCTCTCTGCTATTTTTCTGTAGCTTTTTATATTCTTCCTTGGCAAATACTTATTATCCAATTACTTTTTATAGGATGTTATGTCTCTGCCTCTACAACCACTTGCTTATGGTGAAGCGTTTCATGTTCTATTAAACCTGTGTGGGGGAAAAAAACACTAATTTCCCTATGTGCCCTTTCAGTAATAATCCTGAGTTTATGCCATCAATTCACCAACCAACAGAAACAATCATGCACTATTTATCCTCTCAGGATTTCAATTTTGAAAACCTCTAATACCCCTTAACCTCCGTTTCAATGACAACAGCCCCAACGTATTAAGTCTTTTTACATTACTATATAACCTCTCATTCCTACAGGAGCTTTGCTGCATCTCTTCCACGTCGCTAACATCCTTCCTATAATGGACGGCCCACAACTATACACAATGCTCCGATTGTGGCCTAGCCAATGTCTTGTAAAAATTCAGCATCACTTCCTTGCTTTTCTATCCAAAGCCCTTGGGTATAAAATCCAGAATCCCATTTGCCATTTATTCAACTTTTTCTACCTATGGTCCCCCATTTAAAGATTTATGTATCTTCACCTCCAGATCTTACTGTCCCTCTATTAAGAATCTTAGGGTATACTGTATTTTACAATTCTATTTCCCCCAAAGGCTTTATTTAAAAGTTCTCTGCATTGAACTGCAGCTATTACCCATGTGCCCACTTCACTAACCCATCCTCCTGCAACGTCGCTTGTATTTTTCCTTAGTTCATCATGCTCTCTAATTTGGTATCAACAAATTTCGATATCCTTCCCATTATGTCCATTTCCAACTCACTTTTTCCAAATTTAAAACCAAAAAAAGGCCACAGCTGAGGCACTCCGCTACCCCATATCCCTCCAATCTGAAAAACACCCATTTATCCCTAATCTTTGCTTTCTGTCTGCTAGTATCCTTCTATCCATACGGTTACATTTCCCTTAATACCATGAGTTGTAGTACTTTGATGTACAAGCTTATAAAAATATAGAAGTTGGAGATCCTTTCCCCAATTTTTAAAAATTATGGTATAGTGACAGAAGGCTCTGGAGCACCAATGAGTTACACTACAAAATGGTAGGAGTTTTCTGATCTCAATGTACCGCTGTGTGATTGCCAAGAGAAAGTCGAGCACTTACTCTAAAGGGAGGGAGAGGAAAATTAGAGACAGAATCACCCAGCCCTCTTTCGTGCACCGCCTAACAATCATCCATAGGAGCCTGCACACAGGTCATCCATGTGCCTGCCCTACTGCTTGAGTATTGGGGAAATTTTAAAAACCATTGGGGCGAAATTTGCGGTCGGAAGCGTGCCTCCTCCAACCCGGAAAAAAATAGGAACGTACCTGCTGGCTCCCAGACTTCGGAGTCTTCGGGTCCTGGGCCTGCAGGCGTATGCCTGCATAAAGGCCCAGGGATCCCAGCGGTTCGGAAGCATTCCTGCGATCACTTGGGCCAGGTCCTCCAATCACAAAGGAGGATTCCCTTTACAGACGGAATTCCCAATAGCATACGAGGAATCCCAAAATAAATAAATAAATAAAATAATTTACACAACTGAAATAAAAATAAATGTTCCCACTTTCAAAATGAGTTAAAAATCCCTTTAATAAAGCATTTAAAATAAAAAAAACTTTTTTTCAAACAATTAACTTAAGCATTTTAATCAGGGCCAAAATTTACATAAACTAAGTGTGTGTATTTTTTTAAATATTTTAATTTAACATTTATATTAACCCTTACGCTGGTAAAAGCAGGCCCTACACCAGCTTTTACCAGGTGTAAGGGTTTTGTGGGCATTTGCTGGGCAGTAGTTGGGCAAATAGCCCGACTCTCTGCCCGCGAAAGTGTTTTTGGGTCGCAGGCGGACGATCCGTCAAGGCGAATCTTGACAGATCGCAAGTCCTGGGTTTTCACGCAAGCGGAGACCCGGAACTTGCGGGACCTTTTACAAGTCTTACACACAGGAAGGCATACACACACGGAGACCGCGATTTCAGGGCCATTCATTTTCGACCTTATTTTCTTTAGTAATTGTGGCGGTGATAAATAATTTTTTTTACAATAAAAGATTGCTGTGCAGTTTAGATATATTATAATGATATGGCACAAACCCAATTCACGTACGGACCAGGGTCAAGCAATGCTGTCTCATCGCACCAACGCTCTTCTCGATCTTCCTTGCTGCAATGCTCCATCTCACCCTCAATATGCTCGCCGCTGGAGTGGAGCTAATTTACAGGACAAATGGGAAACTGTGCAACCTCCGTCGCCTCCAGCCCAGATCTAAGGTCATCCCATCCTCTGTTGTCGAATTACAGTATGCAGACGACGCTTGCGTCGGCGCACACTCGGAGGTAGAAGTCCAAACCATCGTCAACACCTTCACCGAAGCGTACGAGAGCATGGGCCTTACACTAAACATCCGTAAGACAAAGGTCCGCTACCAACCTGCCCCCACCACACAGTACTGCCCCCCGATTATCAAAATCCACGACAAGGCCTTGGACAACGTGGCCCACTTTCCATACCTCGGGAGCCTACTGTCAACAAGGGCAGACGTTGATGACGAAGTCCAACACCGCCTTCAGTGTGCCAGTGCAGCCTTTGGTCGCCTGAGGGAGAGAGTGTTTGAAGACCAGGACCTCAAACCCGGCACTAAGCTCATGGTCTACAGAGCAGCAGTGATACCCGCCCTGCTGTATGCCTCAGAGACATGGACCATGTACAGTAGGCACCTCAAAGCACTGGAGAGGTACCACCAACGCTGCCTCCGCAAGATTCTACAAATCCATTGGCAGGATAGGCGCACCAACGTCAGTGTTCTCGCTCAGGCTAACATCCACAGCATCGAAGCTTTGACCACGCTCGACCAACTCCGATGGACGGGTCACATCGTCCGCGTGCCCGATACGAGACTCCCAAAACAAGCGCTCTACTCGGAGCTCCAACACGGCAAGAGAGCCTCAGGTGGGCAGAGGAAACGCTTCAAGGACACCCTCAAAGCCTCCTTGAAAAAGTCCAACATCCCCACCGACACCTGGGAATCCCTGGCCCAAGACCGCACAAAGTGGAGGAGAAGCATCCGGGAAGGCGCTGGACACCTCGAGTCTCTTCACCGGGAGCAAGCAAGGAGCGCACGTCAACCGAAGCACCCCACCCACCCGCCCCTTCAACTACTGTTTGCCCCACCTGTGACAGAGACTGTAGGTCCCGCATTGGACTCATCAGTCACCTGAGAACTCATTTTTAATGTGGAAGCAAGTCATCCTCGGTTCCGAGGGACTGCCTAAGAGAAGAAATCGCTACTGCACAATATACACACTGCCAGTAAAAACTCTAGTATAAGCTCGAACAGATTCTCAGTTTGGTTTCTTAGGAAACTAGAGCAGTGGGGGTGGGGAGGAAGGAAAGGAACCAGTGTGGTTCAAATGCAGATCCAGTGCAACAGGGAACTTGGTTGGCTACCTGTGCCTAGGCAATACAGAACATCAGGTTTGTGCGACTGACCACCTGCGGTGTATGTTGGGTGACTTTGTAAGTCGGTTTTACAAGTTGGCGTGTACAGTAAGAAAGAAAAAGCCAACCACTTCTAACTGATGTCTGGGTCAACCAAACAATGAAATGTAATCTTGCCCACAGTCACAGGGCATTAAAAATTTAAGAAGAACTCAAATCCTTTGGAGCCAAGTAACAGTACATGGAGTGTCGTAGGTTGGGCCACTGAGGGTCAGGGAGCCAATGTCCAACATTTAATATCAAATTTTTATGTTTATTTAGTGCACATTTTCAATGTTCGATGCACAGCAAGGAGAAAAATCAAAACATATGGGAGCCTTCAGAGGTCCAGGATACTCCAAGATTCCCAAACTGGAACTGATACAATACATCAAAGACACACAAACATACTTTAATATTTAACCAATATTTTTAAAAATGTGGAGATCGTATGGATAAAAGCCAAAAGTAATAACCACAATAGTTTATTAACAGGAGTGAAAATTGACCTTGGACTCTTTGACCCTTGGACCCTCTCCTCAAAAAAACCCTTAACCCCTCCATCCTTGCAAACTACAGGAAACTTTGTGCTATCCGGCACCCACGGGACCGAGCTGCTGCCGTTGCCTCAAAACTGCCGTACTCTCCAGAGTTAATGTTGAGAGATACGGAGATTCTTATCTCCGTATTTGACAACAAACACTGTTGCTTAGCAACAGCTTCTAAACACTCGGGTGTGGCCTGCAAGCTCTGTAGCTGAAGCTGTTGTTATAGCTACAGACCTTGCACAGCTTGACTGTTCAAACAAAGCAAAAAAAACAAAGAATAAAAAACGGCTGCTGATTTTTGCCAGTGACTCCAGATTGCCGGATAGCTCACCTCCGGATAGCACAAAGTTTCCTGTACCGCCCCATCTCCTTCCTCGCTTTCCTCTCCAAAGTCCTTGAACGTGTTGTCGCCTCCCAAATCCATGCCCATCTTTCCCGCAACTCCAAGTTTGAATCCCTCCAATCAGGTTTCCGCCCCTGCCATAGCATCGAAACGGCTCTACTCAAAGTCACAAATGACATCCTTTGTGACTGTGACAAAGGTAAACTATCCCTCCTCGTCCTTCTCGACTTGTCTGCAGCCTTTGACACTGTTGACTACTCCATCCTTCAACGCCTCTCCACCGTCGTCCAGCTGGGTAGGACTGCATTCACCTGGTTCCATTCTGATCTATCTAATCGTAGTCAGAGAATCACCTACAATGGCTTCTCTTCCTGCTCCCGCATCATCATTACCTCTGGTGTCTCTCCCCCCACCCCCCCCCCCCAAAAGGATCTATCCTTGGCCCCCTCCTATTTCTCATCTACATGCTGCCCCTTGGTGACATCATCTGAAAACACAGCATCAGTTTCCACATGTACGCTGACAACACCCAGCTCTACCTCACCACCACTACTCTTGAACTCTCCACAGAATCTAAATTGTCAGACTGCTTGTTCGGCATCCAGTTCCGGATGAGCAAAAATTCTCTCCAATTTAATATTGGGAAGACCAAAGCCATTGCTTTCAGTCCCAGCCACAAACTCCATTCCCTAGCCACTGATTGCATCCCTCTCCCTAACATCTGTCCGAGGCTGAACCACACTGTTCACAACCTTGGTGTCATATTTGACCCCAAAATATGAGCTTCCGACCACATATCCGCAGCATAAGTAAGACTGCCTATTTCCATCGCTCTAACATCGCCCGTCTCCACCCTTGCCTCAGCTCATCCGCTGCTGAAACCCTCATTCATGCCTTTGTTACCTCTAGACTTGACTATTCCAATGCACTCCTGGCTAGCCTCCCACATTCTACCCTACGTAAACTTAAGGTCATCCAAAACTCGGCTACCCGTGTCCTAACTCGCACCAAGTCCTGTTCACCCATCACCCCTGTGCTCGCTGACCTACACTGGCTCCCGGTTAAGCAACGCCTCGATTTCAAAATTCTCATCTTGTTTTCAAATCTTTCCATGGCCTCACCCCTCCCAGTCTCTAATCTCCTCCAGTCCCACAACCACCCCTACCACTGCTGCCCGCCCCCCAGAGATATCTGCGCCTCTCGAGCGCCCCGGGTTATAATAAATCGCTCAACCATTAGTGGCCGTGCCTTCTGTTGCCTAGGCCCTAAGCTCTGGAATTCCCTGCCTAAACCCCTTTGCCTCTCTACCTCTTTCCTCCTTTAAGACGCTCCTTAAAACCTACCTCTGTGACCAAGCTTTTGGTCACCTGCCCTAATATTTCCTTATGTGGCTCGGTGTCAAATTTTTTGTCTTATAATACTCCTGTGAAGCACCTTGGGATGTTTTACTATGTTAAAGGCGCTATATAAATACAAGTTGTTGTTGTTTGAGATGAAACAAGAGTACTGCAAAGTTGAATTAGATGGGCCCTTTTCTTATGATAAAGTAGATTGATCTTGACTGGGGCTGTAGTTGAGGCACGACAATTGGTCTCAGTACCCCTGGGTTAGGGCAGTGTTTCTCAAACTGGGGTCCAGGGACCATTGGGGGTCCAGAGACTTTCCAGGGGTCCGCAACCGGCTGTAATGTCAAGCCTGCTCCCCTTTATAAAACAGACACCGATTCAGTTCTTGTAAATTCTCAACGGCTGGACCCGCCTCCTCAGAGGCAGCTCTCTCACTTTGCAACGAGCGCTCCCTGCCGGTTGAGTTGATTCTTCTCCCTGGCTGCGTGACCCTGTGCCATCATCCAGACATGTGATCAGAGCGCCTGCGAGGCCCTTCAAACACATGCCCGAACGTGTTCACGCAAACACTTGCAATCCCACAGTCCAGCTGTTACAGAACATGCCTGTGGGACAGTATGGCGGGTGAGTCATGCTTCCAGCAGCATTTTTAATTATTTCATGGGATGTGGGCGTCACTGGCAAGGACAGCATTTATTCCCCATCCTTAATTGCCCTTGAGGTGATGGTGAGCCGCTTTCATGAACCGTTGCAGTCCATGTGGTGAAGGTACTCCCACAGTGTTATATAGGGAGTGCCAGGATTTTGACCCAGCGACTATGAAGGAACAGCAATATGTTTCCAAGTCAGGATGGCGTGCGACTTGGATGGGAACTTGGTGGTGGCGGTGGTGCTCCCGCTCCCATGCGCCTGCTGCCCTTGTCCTCCTAGGTTGTAGAGGTCGCGGGTTTGGGAGGAGCTGTCGAAGAAATCTTGGCAAGTTGCTGCAGTGCATCTTGTAGATGGTACACACTGCAGCCACGGTACGCTGGTGGTGGAGGGAGTGAATGTTTAAGGTGGTGGATGGGGTGCCAATGAAACAGGCTGCTTTGTCCTGGATGGTGTCTAGCTTCTGGAGTGTTGTTGGAGCTGCACTCATCCAGGCAAGTGGACAGTATTCCATCACTCCTTACTGTGCCTTGTAAATGGTGGAAAGGCTTTGGGGAGTCAGGAGGTGAGTCACTCGCCACAGAATACACAGCCTCTAACCTGCTCTTGTAGCCACTGTATTTATGTGGCTGGTCCAATTAAGTTTCTGGTCAATGGTGACCCCTCCCCCCCCCCCCACAATGTTCATGGTCGGGGATTCGACGATGGTAATGCCATTGAATGTCAAGGAGAGGTGGTCAGATTTTCTCTTACTGGAGATGTTATTGCCTGGCACTTGTGTGGCACAAATGTTACTTGCCACTTATCAGCCCAAGCCTGAATGTTGTCCAGGTCTTGCTGCATGCAGGCATGGACTGCTTCTTAACTTAATCCTAGTGCTCGCGCCCTCACTCCCCTTGGCCAGTCTGCTGACGGCTTTAAAAATTGTCCAGCACTAAGTGGCCATCGGTTGCTGCGGAGTACCCAGAATTGGTGCGAGAAGCAGACACGCACATCTCACCGACATATACAAGTAAATACCTGTTTTCTTAAAGGCATTATTAAAACACTCTTTACATGCAGCACTTTCGTATTGAGTATTATTATATAGTATAATTTAGATGGGGGCCTGTGATTAGTAATCCATTTGAAAAGGGTCTTTCAACCAAAAAAGTTTGAGAACCACTGGGTTAGGGAATTGAAAAAACTCCTGGGGCTCCCACTCTTGATTGCCAACTGGTGACCCCCATTGGAAATTGTGTGCTTGTGAGGAAAGACTGGGTTTGGCTGTGATGCGTGCCCCCCCCCCCCTCCCCCTCAAGTCAAGTAGCCAGCTAATAAATTATTGCCCAGGATCACATGGAGAAGAGGGACCAGAGAACTGTACCCCTATATACGAGTCCCTGCCTTCAGGAGAGGCTAGAAAAAAACTGGAGGGGCCCTTGTAAGCTGTTTGAGTTGTTTTAAATGCTTTAAAGATGTCTCACCTGCTCTCAACATTTCAACTGCTGGGAGCAGAACTATGCATGTGCAGCTAAGATTACTCTCCTGACTTATGAAAATCTGATTTGGAGCTAGGTAATATAAAGTAGGTACTGAATGTATTGAACTATTCTCTAATTGTTGGTCTCAAAACAATAGCTATAGCTGCCTTAGGCACACCAATAAGTCATCTGTTACCATAATAAAACCATAAGAACCTAAATTTTAGAAATACTTGCCCACTTTACGAAGGCTGGCTTTTGATTCTAGAATTGCAATCAGATAAAAGGAACAGCATTCCAACTTAAAAGCACTTACTGCGCCTTGCCACTTTCAAAAAAATCTTGGCTCCTATTTTTTTCATAATTTTTAATTCACTATCCTCTGCGACTTTCACAGCGTTCCGATTTATTGTGCTCGAAACTTAACAGTGCCTGGTGAGAAACCTCTTAGGAGCTGGATCAAGCTATCTTGTGTAGAGGAACATTCTAAATTAACCATGCATTAAGTCAGCAGTTTACTTTATTACAATCATGGTACAGTTTTAGTAATTCTTTTAACAATCTTCCTGTACAGCTTTTCCAGTTATATGGAAAGAATGCAGTCAGGCTGCAAGTGTATTACACATTCAGTAATCAAAGAATTGAACTCCCATTTTAAAAGGCATCGTATATTTATGAATAGCTCTGTTCTTTAAATAAAAGGCTGTCTGCTCCTTTGAGGGTAGATACTGCCTGGTGCTATTGACATTACTGTGACATTTAGCTGAACCACAGAATGCCCGAATGCTTTGACATGCAAGTTGTGTTCAATGGATCAAAAAGACAAAGAAAACACAAGGAGCCGCTTATTCTAACCTCACTCTTCTCTGACCCTGTGCACTGACAAGCAGCAAAAGACTAAACACAGCACATTCAGGGTCAGCTAAATAATTGCATTCTACTTGCTGAGTATGCTGGACAGGAAGGAGAGCAAGTCGCCCCATTCCAGCTGCACATAAACCATGTTCAGAGCACGATTAAAGCATTCGCCAATGGCAGGGCAGCAAGATTTGAATTGTCCATTTCACCTAAAGATCATAGTGTATCTTTTGAGGAAAAGATCAAATGGATTCATTTCCTTGATTTAATTAAGCAGTCTTGGTTCCATTGATAGAAATAAATTGCTTTGTCCCATTGTGTAGATTTATAAGCATGTTGTAGTCCTGCAGAATGTTCGTATCTTTCAGGATATAACACTTCATTTAGGGCACAACTTTTTCTTTTACTTGCACATCTGTGTATGAAGCTTTACGTTTGTTTAAAATCTCAGTCATGGTGGAGCGTCAAATCAACTAAGCAAACTAAGCCACATCACAAATATCAACGGAGCACCATATCAACACAGCACAGATCTCAAGCTGTAATGTCAAAACTCCAGAGTCCTCTGGTCATGCTGCACCTTCACTAATGCATTCAGTTAGATAAGGATAATATCTAAGCAGTGCAGAAAAGGACCAATAGGTTGATCCCAAGTGTCAACAAAAGACTCCTGCTTTGGGAGGATACCTTGCATACAAGGAACTAAGTTGAACAGAAAAAACTACTCTGAAACATATTTCAAGTTGAACCATGATTGCAGAACAAAGGATTTGGGTACAAACTGGTAAAAGGAAAGTTCAGGACTGATGTCAGTAAGCATTCTTTTAAGTTAAAAGTGATGAATGCAATAACAACTTGCATTTATATAGCGCCTTCACCGGAGCGATTATCAAACAAAATTTGACAGCGCGCCACATGAAGAGATTTTTGGACAGGTGACTAAAACCTACCTCTTTGACCAAGCTTTTGAAGAGCATCTTAAAAGGAGAGGTGGAGGGGTTTAGGGAGGGAATTCCAGAGCTTAGGACCTAGGCAGCTGAAGGCACAGCTGCCAATGGTGGAGCGACGTATATTGGGGATGCACAAGAGGCCAGAATTAGAGGAACGGAGATCTCTCGGAGGGCTGGAGGAGGTTCGAGAGATAGGGAGGGGTGAGGCCATAGAGGGATTTGAAAACAAGGATGAGAATTTTAAAATTGAGACATTGCCAGATAGGAAGCCAATGTAGGTCAGCGAGCACAGGGGTGATGGGTGAACAGGATTTGGTGCGAGTTAGGCAGCAGAGTTTTGGAAGAGCTCAAGCTTATGGAGGGTTCAAGGTGAGAGGCCGGCCAGGAGAGCAACGAAAGCGTTAACAAAATGGAGAGGTTTAGGGAGGGAATTCCAGAGCTTAGAGCCTGGCCGGCCGGCCGACCGACCGACCGAAGGCACGCCGCCAATGGTGGAGCGATTAAAATCAGGGATGTGAGAGAGGTCAGAATTGAAGGAGCGCAGAGAACGCAGAGAGTTGTTGGGTTGAAAGAGGTTACAGAGATAGGGAGATGATCTTCCAGGTAGGATAGTGGTGGAATTATTCAATAGGCAGCAGGATGCTATGATGGGGAAATCCCAGGTTTCTCTGGGAAAGTGAGCTAAATGAGCCAAGGTGCCCTTCACATGCACTTATCTTTCTTAAAAGCATTAACAGAAGTATTGAGTTAGATACCAAAGAGATTAAAAACTTGTGTGAAACGCTAGATGACTCCTTAAAAATAGTGGTTGTTTGAATCGCACTAGGTGTCTTTGAAACAGGCCTTGTTCAAGATTAAAATAAAAATCCAAGCAAAAGAGGATGAAAAAAGGCTGAATTTACTGATCCAGAAACTAAAACTTTGTTTATCGATTCCACAAAGTCCTGTATTTAATCTGAAGGCATTCTTACAAAGGACAGTTTAACCGATTAATTATTTTCCTCATTGTACATACAGTTACATGCATTTTACTTGAATTTGGCAATTGATCTGCTTTACAACAACAACTTGCATTTATAAAGTTCCTCTAATGTAGGAAAATATCCCAAGGCGCTTCACAGAAATGTAATTGGATAAAAATCGACACCATGCCAAAGGAAGAGATATTAGGAGTGATGATCAACAGCTTGGTCAAGGGGGTAGGTTATAAGGAGGGTCTTAAGGAAGAGAGCGGTAGAGAGAGGTGGAGGGGTTTAGGGAGGGAATTGCAGAACTTAAACATGATTATTTAGTTGTAAATAAAGAATCAATTAGTTTTGTCTGCGAACTTCATCCTGTGTGCTAATATTTGCTATTTCAAATGGAATTTGGTAGCCTGGTAAAATACTATGTTAATTCCAATAAAAGAAATATTGCAAGTGGAATAAGTTAGTTTCTTGGAATTGCTCCTTTAATCTTGCATTTTTATAGAACCTCTATTTGGTCATTTTACAAGCAGACAAGGCGGATTCCAAATTTGAGACAGGAAAAATTGGGGAGGTGGATCCAATGTACAGTTGAAGAGATAAGTGTCGATAAGAATGGGCAGAGAATTGAAACGGTACAGCTTCTAAATCACAGGGAACAAGATGCACTTAAGGGACTCCCTGCCGAAGACTGCTAAGTTTATATATTTTTTTTAAATATCGAAAACTTGTAACAAGCTGTGATTTACTTTAAGACTTTAAAGCTTTACTATAAAGCTCTCTTCTTTAAGACCCTCCTTAAATCCTGCCTCATTGACCAAGCTTTTAGTCACCCCTCCTAATATCTCCTCCTTTAGCATGGTGTCAATTTTTGTTCGATTAAGTTTTGGGACAGAAATGGGGTAGAGGAGCAAAGGGATCTAGGCGTACAAATACATAAATCACTAAAAGTTGCAACACAGGTCAATAAGGCAATAACAAAAACAAACCGAGCACTAGGGTTTATTTCTAGAGGGATAGAATGGAAAAGTAGAGAAGTTATGCTAAACTTGTATCGAACCTTGGTTAGAACACAGGAGTACTGCGTACAATTCTGGTTGCCAGATTATAAAAAGGATATAGGGGCACTGGAGAAGGAGCAAAAAATGTTTTACAAGGATGATACCAGAACTGTGAGGTTATACCCATAGGAAAGGATGAATAGGCTGGGTCTCTCTTCTCTTGAAAAGAGAAGGTTGAGGGGTGACCTAATAGAGGTCTTTAAAATTATAAAAGGTTTTGATAAGAGTAGACACAGAGTGTTTCCACTTATAGGGAAGAGCAAAACTAGAGGCCATCAATATAAGAGTCACCAAGAAATCAAATAGGAAATTCAGAAGAAACTTTTTTTATCCAGAGAGTGGTGAGAATGTTGAACTCGCTACCACAGGGAGTAATTGAGGTGAATAGTATAGATGCATTTAAGGGGAAGCTAGATAAGCATATGATGGAGAAGGGAATAGAGGATTATGCTGATGAAGGAGGATGGGAGGAGGCTCGCGTGGAGCATAAACGCCGGCATGTACCGGTTGGGCTGAATGGCCTGTTTCTGTGCTGTATAGTCTATGCAATTCTATGTAATTACAGAGATTAACAAAAATCCAAGTTTGCTAGAGTGCACTTTTGTGTATGCTGTGATCCTGAAAGTATTCAAATTCTCAGATCCCAACATAAAATGTTATCCCCTAACCTGAGGAAAATGCTGGACACTCAAATCCTGAGTTTTATCTTCTGAATGTATTTTTTAACCGTCAATGTCATAACTGGGGCACCTGAATCAGCAGAGAATGACCCACATACCACACATGTATAAACACTATTTCCTGAATTGGAATCTTGCTTTGGTCTCAAACCGGATAGTGAAGACTTGATTAGCAGTTGGTTAAATACACTTACAATACACTCTGAATATCAACCATAAATGTTTTGTACCGACATCATTCATGGATAACATCAGGATGGTCAAAGGCTGCCCCTTGATTTAACGATGCATCGCTTGATGCACTGCTGGGTGCAGTGAAGAGTCGGAGAGAGATACTCTTCCCCAGTGGGCGTGGCTGGAGGTAGCCAAGGTGGTCAGCAGCACGAGTGTAGTGCCACACCTCTGGATTCAGTGCAGGAAAGGCTTTAATGACCTCACCCGGTCAGGAAAGGCGAGTACAGTGGCACCAGGGCCTTCATGGGAACAGCAGCAGTCGGTCAGTGAACCTCCCGGACAACGAATCCTCAGGAGGAGCCAATGCTTTCCCAGGGTGCACCGTCACAGGACACGTGCTTACCATGCACTAGTACTCTCAACAATCCGTTTCCCAATGGGAGGTAAGAAAACAGCTGCGAGCACTATATTTATTGCTGTCTATGCCTGACTTTTAATGAGCCTCATGAATTGCCTTTCAGTCTTCTCGTCTTGGTTTCAATGGCAAGTTTCAGGAAGTCCGGGAAACCTGTGCATGTGCTGTTAAATTTAAATGGCAGTTAAAATATTGTTGGAATACGCTCATTTAAATATTCTAATCAGTAACCCGCCTCTCAGGAGAGGGTTACACACACGCAGCTAAACACACGAGTTAAACCCGGGAATCAGCGCGTTGTAGCCGGCTTCCTGACAGGACGACATTTTTGCTGAATTTAACCCTCCAACTGCGTCTAAACTCACAGGCTCTTCAATGTTAAAATCCCCCTAAGGATCAGTATCGTGTCTTTTCTCTGAACTGCCTGTAGGGCATGAATGGCAATTTTGTGTCCCAGTGACCAGAAGTGGACATCGTGCTCAAGGTGAGATTTCCTTAAACTAAAGATAGCAGCACAAATATAAAAATGTGGTGCACTAAGTAACTGCATGTCGAGACTAATTCACTATTCAATGCACAGAACTGCAGTAAAATTCTCTAGCCCCAAAGTTACATAATTAAAAGGTTGTATAATACATATACCACATATACAATGTACCCAGACACTGATCTTTAGTTTTCTGCAGAGACGCTTTTCTGATTCCTCTCCCTGAAGATGCTGACTCATGCTGAATAATGGTTCCACGGGCACAAGTTCCCAAGTGGCCATCTTCATGTGTGAGCCGACATATTGCGTATCAGCAGAATATTCAATCCTGGGGCCCAATCCTATGTTCATTCAAAGACCATATTGCTCATTTTGCAGCAGTATTCACCGGAAAGCTTTTAGTAGGAACCCTGGCCAATTATGCTCCACTCCCTCGGTCCTAGCTAAGACCAAATAATGTCCTAACCAGCTCCCTCGCTATCATCGCCTATATCTGCAGAGCCCAAGGATCAAATCGAGCACCTTCCTGCTCAGTCCCATATTGAATGGTACATTAACCCCACCGAACCTTCAGGAAAGCTTTCAGTTTACAACGACTTTAAACAAAAAATAATAATTCCAAGGT
The DNA here is from genome assembly GCF_052327205.1 of Somniosus microcephalus. NCBI lineage: Eukaryota > Metazoa > Chordata > Chondrichthyes > Squaliformes > Somniosidae > Somniosus > Somniosus microcephalus. Next base: position 10,484,659 of record NC_141005.1, on the reverse strand, counting down.
GTGCTTTTGCTCTACCCTTTTATTTTGTTTTAAACACATGAAAACTCTGACAAATGATTCATAGTCCAGATTGGTCTTGTTCTGAAGTGCAGATATCTTTGCATACTTTATAACCTACATAAACTTCTCGCATTTTAAGAGATTATACAGGTGTCTGGGTGTACCCAGGGGAGAAGTGTTGTGTCAAAATTGAGAATGCACACAGAATCCAGATATTTCCTGTTTCATAGTATTCAAAAGGAAGAAACTGCTGCTATAAAATTTACTTAACATTAATCTGTGAAATAAAAACATAATCAGATACATGGGAATAACAGCACCGGTTTCCTCCCCATACAAAAGAAACTGATGAGATGTTTTACAATCTGTAAACAGGCCTTCAGATCCCTGTGCTGACATTAGTAGCCTTCAAACCACAGATGTAATTTACTGCTGATGGCCATAAAACTTCATTATGTTCAGTATGGGGTTATAGGATGAGGTATTTGAAGTTCATAAATAAAACCTACACATAATGGGAAATCAGAAGGGAGATCACATTTCGCAATCCGGATTAAGATTAAATACAGTACAGGGGGTACCAGCAATTACAACCAAGGTCTCAAAACATGGCACTTTTAAATGCTGCAGCTCCGCCCATTTGATTTCAAAGTATGGGTGTGAAGTCACAAGCGGTGCAAAGGAGTACGTATCTGATTTTTCACATATGGATAGTACAGCAAAACATTTTATTTATTAGTAGGAAGGCACTTGTGCTCTTTCAGGAGCCACTAGCAGGGTTACTCAAAGAGAGTGGGTAAAATTGGTGTTCAGCAGTAGTGCAAAATAGAGGATCGCAAATAGACAGTCGGTTGCACACCCCGTCTGATTTTCTTTGCTATTGAACTCAACTGAAAATTAAAATTGGGCGAGGTGTGAAACAGATTACTGATTCGTTATCACCAGCTTTGCACGACCACCGAACGCCAATTTCACCTCCCTAATGTCGGAACAATTGCTCCCAAAATTATGAATTTTTAAAAACAAATCATTTGCCTTACTTAAAACACACAAGTATTGCGCGCACGTGACGGTGGAGAACGAAGCGTTTAAAGCAATATCAAATAAGTTCCCGACTGTTAGCAAGACCAACTCCAATCATTTTGTGTTTGGTTGCGTCAGGGTTTTTCTTCTGCTGCTGGCTGACTAACACGAGCATTGCACAGCTGCCTCCTCCGCAATGTCACAACTGTAGCTTCCTAAACATGGGAGGACTATCACAGACAAAAAAAACTGGAGTTGACAGTGGTGCTGTGGGAGCTCATCAATCTACGCAGTGCACTCTGAGGGGTGGGGGGCGGGGGACGGGGGGGGGGTTAGAAACAAAAGAAGCTGATGCTGGGCTAGTGTGCCTGGAAAGCGCATACCCGTGGGTGTGACTGTTGGACTCCTAAAGGTTTATAAAGTACTGTTGGAAAAAAGTGCTACAAGGCTGTCAACAAAACACCACACAGAACTTTAACCAGAGGAAATTAATTTTTTTTAAATGTTGGTAAAGTCTAGAACAGTTGTGTTCATAATACAGCCTGAGGATCACTTGCTGCCTGCTTCCACTTCACTGGTCGCCCCAGGCAAACTCACTGCTCCATGTACCACGAGGGCTTTCATTCATATCCTGCAGAGTTCTGGGCTGTTAAACTGGCATAATACAGCACTGCTCCCTCTCCACACTCTTCTCGTAGCAGATGACCAGTGAAAACAGTTAAGAAGCAGAGCTATCCCAGATATCCCCAAAGGAAGGGAAAAGGCTGTATTGAAACTACAGTTTTTAATAAAAATTGTGTCCGTGGAAAAATGCCTAGCCTCCACTCAAACTGTGCATGGCAGCAGCACAACTGAAGTCATGATTCATTGATCAGGCATCACAGATGCAGTACGCTGAAGCATTAAGGATCTCTCTTTTCTAGGACTGAACTACTTCTATTTGAAGCACTTCAGTAACTGTGACATTTGTCCTTGATGCCAATTATTTTGGGGGCGATTTTCAATGGCTCCTTCAGGTGCTGAAGAACTTCCGAGGTGGCCAAGATGGGGTACGAGCTGAAACACTGGAATAGCCGAGTTTAGCGCAAGACACCATCTTGGTAAAGGAGTTGAAGCTTGCGTCCAGCGTATTGTAAAGGGGCTGATTGCCACTTAAATTGCCTGCTAGCGCTCATTCAAGGAGGCCGCATGGCATTTTGGTGGATAGTTCTGGATCCAACATCCTCTCCCAACAGCGACCAGCTGATTGGGAGTAAATACGTTGTTGCACAGGATTTCGAGCACTACTTTAAAAGGTACCGTTAACTTGCTGCTGGAGGTTTGAAGAGGACTTTTGAAACACATCAGGAGACTTTCTGGGACACTTTCTCAAGACTTCATCAACACTCTTATCACACTTAGAGCACAACGTGCAGTTCTGGTCGCCATATTATAAAAAGGATATAGAGGCACTGGAGAGGGTGCAGAGAAGATTTACAAGGAGGATACCAGAAATGCGAGGGTATACATATCAAGAAAGGATGAACAGGCTGGGTCTCTTTTCTCTTGAAAAAAGGCTGAGGGGTGACCTAATAGAGGTCTTTAAAATTATGAAAGGTTTTGACAGAGTGGAGAGAGAGAGAGAATGTTTCCACTTGTGGGGAAGAGCATAACTAGAGGCCATCAATATAAGACAGTCACCAAGAAATCCAATAGGGAATTCAGAAGAAACATCTTTACCCAGAGAGTGGTGAGAATGTGGAACTCGCTACCACAGGGAGTGGTTGAAGTGGATAGTATAGATGCATTTAAGGGGAGGCTGGACAAACATCTGAAGAAGGGAATAGAGGGTTACGCTGATAAGATTTAGATGAGGAAAGACGGGAGGAGGCTCAAGTGGAGCATAAATGCCGGCATGGACTGCCGAATGGCCTGTTTCTGCGCCGTATATCCTATGTAATGTAAACATTTATTCCGGAAATTCTCTGAGGACTTCACCTAAAAAGAGAGAGTGCTGTGCTACTCTTACCTTATTGGACACATTATAGGAGTGACCACGAGAGCCATCCAAAAACCTGCCGCTATGCGTCAGGCAGCGCACTTCACACCTTCAGTGCAAGTGGGTGCGTGGAGCCCACATATTCTGCTCCATGAAAATTGCTTGTATGCTGAACCTGCAGCTGTCTGTTTTAGCACCTCCAGGCAAATTCAAATTAGGACCAAAATTGTGCGCTAAAACCAGGCGTGTCTTATTAGCACAGAACCCATTTAGCGCCCGTTTTAATCCTTTCACCAAAATAACCCCCTTCCTGTTTATACTTCGGCACAGATTTAGCAACAGGGAACGGAGTTATTCTAAAGTCACTATCACACCTTTAACATAACTCGAGACCAACTATATAGTCAGTGCTTCCGACTGTGGATCTAGGTACAGATCTCCCCCAATAAAACACATTGATGGTCTGCACTAGAGTGAAGGATCAACCCAGCCATTGCTGCATGAACACTAGAGGAAAATAGGTTTAAAAAAAATGTTGCTACACGTGAGCAGAAATGATCAGTTGGAAAAGATTAAGGGAAAGGAAGCAGTGGAATCAAAGGGATAAACATACTGATGATAGTTACAATGTGCCTAGACACAGTATTACAGTCAAAGCATCCAAGATATTTGTATAGTACAGTAGCAGCTTTCCAACCTCCCCACCAATCTACTCCCCTTAAAATATGCCAATTTTTGTTGGGGTATGGTTCTAGGGGCAGCAGCAACCCTCTGATGGTCTGTCTAACTAGCCATATTTCATGTACAGTCTGGACAAGGAGTCAAAAGCATCCACATGTGCACTTCAAAGCAAGGCTCACTGCACAACAATCAGGAGTGGGAACTCTGGCAAGTTTTTCATCCTACCTAGCCCCAGAGGAACCAGGTTTTATTGCAGCAACCCAACTGTTGTTCTGGTGAGTTTAGCTAATTTAGTACAGACTAGGAAGTCAACCTGGGACCCTTTGGTTTTTTTATAGCTTAGAGCCACACCACATGGTGCACTGACCTGCAAATGCTTTTGGGGAGCTTGCAGACCAGTAGCCCTTCAGATCAACCACAAGTTTAATTACGGCCAAGTTCTTTTTTCAAAACTTCTATATTGGTAAGCAGCCACATTATAAAAATCAAAAACAGGAAAGTTATCCTACAGTGCATATTCTAGCGTACAGTAACGGGACAAAATTCCAGGAGCCAAGCTGTAATTGAGTCCTTTAATTTCCAATTACTTTACCTATTTAAATTAGGAGCATTTTTGCAGCAACTTTTAATTGGCAAAAATACCGCAGAGGGCACTCTGCCAAGTTGGATTGCCCCCAAGGTTTCCTTGTTGGAGATATGACCTGTCTGGATATGGAATGAGTCACACTGCTAAACTCCCGAATAAAGTTAGATGGCAGATGCCTGCACCTACGCAGAATATTAAACAGAGTCTAGCTCAGCCGTGCAGAAAAAACAATTCAAGCATCAGAGGGAGCGCAATAGGTCATTATTCTGAGGAGTCCATTTTAGCCCACATTACCATTCTTTGGAGATTAATGGGAGTCTTCCAAGAAAGGGTGCACTTCATATAAAACAGCAGTGAGGACAACAGAGTAAATGATAACTGAAACTGGCAGACAATTAAGTTGCAACTCTGCCAATCAAAGACCCAACCTACAGTTAAAAGCACATCAAATAAATTGCAATATGACCTAACTTGCAACCCACACCTGATCTAACCTGAAAAGGTGCATGGGAGTTTCACTGAATTGAACACAAGACTCTACTTGAAGTTGCAGACCAGCAGTTGAAAACCTTCACACGTCCAGTGCATAAATAATAGGATGGCAGATAATTGGGGTTCAACTGTATATGCAATGCAGTTAGCTTCTTTTTGGAGCTTTCCTTTTGCATACCTAGTGCAATTAATTTCTTCAGTTATTATCCCTAATTGCGACCATCATGATCGACAAGTTTTCAGAGACTTGAGCACGAAGATCTAGGTTCACACTCCAGTGCAGTACTGAGGGAGTGCTGCACTGTCGGAGAAGCCGTATTTCGGATGAGACTTTAAACCGAGGCCCCATCTGCTCTCTCAGATGGACATAAAAGATCCCATGGCAATATTTACTTAGGCAGTCCCTCGGAAGCGAGGATGTCTTGCTTCTACATTAAAAATGAGTTCTCAGGTGACTGACGAGTCCAATGCGGGACCTACAGTCTCTGTCACAGGTGGGGCAGACGGTGGTTGAAGGGGCGGGTGGGTGGGGTGCTTGGGTTGACGTGCGCTCCTTGCGCTGGGCTTCCACTTGCTCGACGACGACATGCAAGCCGTGATCCTGACCATTGGTTCCACCACAGACCCAATTCACGTACGGACCAGGGTCAAGCAAGGCTGTGTCATCGCACCACCGCTCTTCTCGATCTTCCTTGCTGCAATGCTCCATCTCACCCTCAATAAGCTCCCCGCTGGGGTGGAGCTAATTTACAGAACAAACGGGAAACTGTTCAACTTCCGTCGCCTCCAGCCCAGATCCAAGGTCGTCCCATCCTGTGTCGTTGAATTACAGTATGCAGACGACGCTTGCGTCTGCGCTCACTTGGAGGTCGAACTCCAAACCTTCATCAACACCTTCACCGAGGCATATGAGTGCATGGGCCTTGCACTAAACATCCGTAAGACAAAGGTCCTCTACCAACCTACCCCCGCCACACAGTACTGCCCCCCGATTATCAAAATCCACCACAAGGCCTTGGACAATGTGGCCCACTTTCCAGACCTCGGGAGCCTACAGTCAACAAGGGCAGACATCGATGACTAAGTCCAACACCTCCTTCAGTGTGCCAGTGCAGCCTTCGGTCGCCTGAGGAAGAGAGTGTTTGAAGACCAGGCCCTCAAACCCGGCACTAAGCTCATGGTCTACAGAGCAGCAGTGATACCCGCCCTGCTGTATGCCTCAGAGACATGGACCATGTACAGTACCATGGCACTATTTCAAAGAAGAGCAGGGGAGTTATCCCCGGTGTTCTGGGGCCAACATTTATCACTCATTTAACATCACTAAAACAGATGATCATTATCACATGGCTCTTTGTGGGAGCTTGCTGTGCGCAAATTGGCTGCCACGTTTCCTACATTACAACAGTGACTACACTTTAAAAAGTACTGAATTGGCTGTAAAGCGCTTTAGGCCGTCCGGTGGTCGTGAAAGATGCTGTAGAAATGCAAGTCTTTCTTTCATGACTTGTCAAGGGACAAGGTGGGGGACATTTTAAAATAAAAAGGACATTGGACCTGGGATGCAAAATGGGTGTCAGTTGACAAGTAACAGTCCAGTTTAACGAGGGAACGCTTTTGCACTTGTTAAATATAGAAGTTAAAGTGGAACCAGTTACAAGGCAGTAAGAGAATGAGAAAGATCAGGTGTCATCATAAAGAGCAATAGCAACAGATCAGCAGTTTATCAACACAATCTAAATTCTGAAATGAGGCATATCCTTAAAACAAACCCAGCCTATGTCATTCATTATTATATACACACACACAAATAAAACTGTGCAGCTAACTTGAGCCTCACAGATGTTACATCCTCCATATACCATGACTGCACCTTATAATTTGAAAACTACTGTTTAAAGGGAAAGTATAACCTTTTAACAGGAATTTTTTTATGGTGGGAATAATTTTAGACAGCAGCTTCCTTAATTAAATCGTACATTTTGAACTGAAGTGTTAGCACGATTTGAACTGCAGTAGTGTCACAATCTAAGCAGTGCTGCAACACAGTTAATTAATCTCAGGTGATTTCACCTATGCTATGCACCTTCATGGTGCTTTTCAAGCCTGAATGCTTCCCATTTCCTGGGGAGTTTGGTCTGTAAAAGGACAGCTGTCGATTCTTTCCAGCATGGTTTCTTTTAGATGTCTATTTCCGAGCTGCCCGATAGCTCTGGGTAAATGCACCAGTTGACGTAGTACTAAAGCATACAGATCAGAAAAGTTCCAGGTTTCATCCCCCATTTTGTGCAGAGATTGCTGATCTTTGCGGGGACACAATAATTCTCAATAAAAAACACACTTGCATTTATGCAGCATCTTTCACGACCCCAGGACGTCCCAAAGCACTTTACAGTGAATAAAGTAACAGTTGATTCTGTTGTAATGTAGGAAACACGGCAGCCAACTTGCAAACAGCAAGGTCCAACAAACAGCAATGTGATAATGACGCGATAATCCGTTTTTTTTTTTTTAAAGTGATGTTGGTTGAGTGATAAATATTGGCCAGGACACTGGGGAGAACTCCCCTGCTCTTCTTTCAATACTGCTATGGTATCCTTTACGTACACCCGAGAGGGCAGACGGGAACTCGGTGTAACATCTCATCTGACTGTACCTCCGACAGTGTAGCATTCTCTTAGAAATAACAACAGAAAATGCTGGAAAAACTCAGCAGGCCAGGCAACATCCGTGGAGAGAAATTAGAGTCAACGTTTCGGGTCAAAACCCTTCATCAAGACTAAAGAGGCACAGGGAATGAAATAGATTGAGGGGCCAGGCTGGGAGAGAACAAAAGAGAAGAGACATTAAGAGGTATTCAAAACGAGACGAGATGGTGATAGGACTAGTAAAGAGACAAAAGACGGCTCTAGATTAGGTGTGAAATGCGCTGGCAAAATGGGAGACAGCTGCCATGTGGGAGAGAGAAATAAAAGGAAAGGGGGGGCGGGGGGGGAGGTGTGGATAAAAAATATTCCTAAGCATTCCCTTAGTACTGCACTGGAGTGTCAGCCTAGATTTTGTGCTCGTGAGTTTGTGAGTGGGGCTTGAACCGACAGCCTTCTGACTCAGAGGCAAGAGTGCTACCCACAGAGCCACAGCTGACAAGGTTCGAGTTTCCAGAGAAAACTGGACCTAAATCAGAATTGTCCTGCAAATTCAGACCTGAACTATAGGTCCTATTTTCTCCCTGGCAAGAAGTGCCAGCAATTGAGATGGGTGCGCGTTTCCAGGGTTGGGGGAGGAAGGAGCAGGCTCGTGCTTGGGGTGGGTACTCTTCCCATCTGAACAACAATGCTGGCAAGGTGGTCTGGCACCCTTTGGCGCCGACCTGCTTTTCTTCTTCCACCAGGCTCCTGAGCCACTGGTCTGCTCCGCTTTGCCAGTTTTTCATGCTCCCCTTTCTACCTCCTTATCCACACCTCCACCCCCCCACCACCTGGCCCTTAACATCAAGAAAACCAAAGAAATCATTGTGGACTTCAGGAAGTCTAAAGGCGGAAGTCACACCCCCATCCACATTCATGGGGCTGTGGTGGAAAGGGTGGACAGCTTTAAGTTCCTCGGAGTCCACATCACGGAAGACCTCTCCTGGTCCCTCAATACCTCCTCTCTGGTGAAGGAGGCCCAGCAGCGCCTATATTTCCTAAGGAGGCTGAAGGGATGTAACCTGTCACCCCTGATCCTCTCTAACTTTTACCGCTGCACAATAGAGAGCATCCTGACGAACTGTATCACAGTATGGTATGGCAGCTGTAGCTACTATGACCGGAAAGCCCTGCAGCGGGTAGTCAAAACTGCCCAACGCATTACCGGCACCCGGCTACCGACCATAGAGCACATATACCAGAAACGCTGTTTACGGAGGTCACGGACCATCATCAAAGACCCTACCCACCCCAGCCACAGTCTGTTCGCCCTCCTGCCATCTGGGAGACGCTACAGATGCATTCGCACCCGAACGACCAGATTTAGGAACAGCTCCTTTCCCAGGGCTGTCATCCTACTGAACTCCACAAATAAACTCTAAATCCTGCACATCTGCCAATGCACTTTATTATGGTTATGTATTACAAGCCAAATGAATGTTGAATGTTTAAATGTCTTAATCTAAATGTACACTCTCGGGAGCCGCAAGACTACATTTCGTTGTACTGCACTTGTGCACTAACAATGACAATAAAGTTGATTATGATTATGATTCAGCTACTCACACTCTGCGCTTCACATATGCCTTTTATTTCTTTGATTTTTCATTATGTCTGTTGCTTTTATCATTTCTGCCATTTAATCATCTCCTGTTGCCACTTACACTCTATTTCATGTGTGCTTTTCTTTTTTTCTCTCCTCCTTCACTTTGTTCTGTTCCTTTTAAAATAACTGTTCACTGTAATATGAACTCATCTGTTCTCTCCACAGATTCCGCCTAACCTGCTGCATGTTTCCAGAATGTTCTCTTTTTGTTTCAGGTTTCCAGTATCTGCAGTATTTTCATTTTGGCTCTTAAGTTTGCCAGCAAGTAACGCAAGTCATTTGTTGTGGTGCAACACCAGCCTCAAATGTCACATGGCAGTTTCTCAACACACCGGCACTTCAATTCTAAGCAGTGCTGGTGTTCTGTCTCTACCAGCCTGTGTATGAGTGAAAGAAGTTTCCAGCTCGTTGCTGTAATAGTTGCTCACAGTCGGCAAGCACTCGGCTCACTGGCACTTGAATTCACACTCCAATTTGGAAACTGTGCCGGTAAGCAGAGCGTGTGCCAATTAGAAGAGTTACAGTCGCTAGCTGGTAACTTCCTTCACTTGTAAGCAGGTTGATAGAGACAGAATACTGGCACTTTAAAACATGTTGATTAAAACTGAAGTACAGTAATGGTGGAAAAACTAATTGGGATTTCAAGAAAGATACCCACAGTTTTAGCTAATTGCCCACAACTGGCACATGATTTTTTTGGCAATGTCAGTCAAGCCAAATCACTTGCTGTAGTTACAGGAGAAAAGAAACTGAGTGCATTTAAATTGGGAATCAATGGAAATAACTTCCCTTACCCGGAGAGATTAAAAGGGAGCTGGTGAGTTTCTTGCTGCAAATTAGGATTAATTTGCCTAAAAACACTCTAGTTAGCAGGTATCTTCACTGTATATGCAGACATATTTTGGAGAAGCTTCTATATGTGGTGAAAGACTCAAACATGACCTGATTCCTTTATTCCACAAACAAGTGTGTTATAGCTGGGAATGGCTTACAAAATGAAAGAACTGTAAAGCTCCAGTCACTAAAAGATCAGATAGACATTAGATTCAGGGGCAGCAAAGTGTTTCTCCAATCCTTTACTAACCAGGTAGTTCATGTTACAATATTATTCTTTCTACTGTTCTCTTTCAATTTTCCTACACTGCGTTTGAGATAATATTTTTGAGATAGTTTAATATTAAAGCTCCCTCCCAACCCACTCATTATACTTCAAAACACTCCAATTTAAATTTCATCAAAACAGATTATCTTCAATCTGACTGAAATTTCAGCCCCTGAAAGGTTTCAGATTTGAAAGCGTGGTCCTACAGTAGAAAAGATAACACACATTTTATCAAAGAACATCAACATGTAATAGAATCTGTCACAGTGGACTCACTCTGGATATTTACTGATCATGTTGGTTCTTTTGCAAGTGAGAAAAGCTTGAAAGAACATTAAGTTCTACACAGCAGATTATCAGAGGTGGCTATGGAAGACAAGGCTGTAATTCCCAATTGATTTTAGCTATTAGCCCATCACTGTTGCAGTTCTAGTGGCGCGATTTATTGCTTAATTGTTTTTCCATTAATTCTCAGAATGCGGGCGTCACTGGCGTTATTGCCCATCCCTAGTTACCCTGACAACTGAGTGGCTTGCTAGGCCACTTCAGGGGGTAGTTAAGTCCACCAAATTGGTGTGAGACAGTCACATATAGGCCAGACAAGGCAAGGGCACTAGGCTCCCCTCCCTAAAAAGGACAATAGTGAACTAGTTGGGTTTTTAACAACAATCCAACAGCACGGTCACTTTTACCGATACCAATTTTAAAAAACTGAATTCAAATTCTCAAGATGCCATGATGGGATTTGAACGCATGCTCTCCAGATTATTAGTCCAGTAACATAACCACTACACTACCGTACCAGCATATTCTTGAAAGAATGCTAAAAAACTACAGCCTGCCGTTTTCAGCCAAAAAACATCAGAAATTATTCGAAAGTGGAACAGCTTAAAATACAATTGGGATTATTATTACAGTGCCTTCAGGGGTACAGTAGCATAGTGGTTATATTACTGGACTAGCAGAGCCCTGGACTAATGATCCGGAGAGGCGAGTTCAAATCCCACCACGGCAGCTGGGGAATTTAAATTCAGTTAATTAGATAAATCTGGAATAAAAAGCTAGTGTCAGAAATGGTGACCATGAAACTACCGGATTGTTGTAAAAACCCATCCGGTTCACTAATATCCTTTAGGGAAGGAAATCTGCCATCCTTACCTGGTCTGGCCTATATGTGACTCCAGACCCAGAGGCGAGAGTGCTACCACTGAGTCAAGGCTGACACTATAAATATGCCTGACAGGACGATGTTAGGCTATGCTTTAATCCATATGGTCTACTATCCTAGCAACATTTGCTACCCATGGAGAACGTCACTTGAATGTTGGTATCAAACAACATCTGGAATCATCCTCGCAATAGGAGATATTGCCTTCGGGAAAGATGAAGAGTTGATGAAAGAAGATGATAAGGGTAAAAAACTCATTAGGGAAAATTGGAGAATTGTTCAAGTTTAAAAAAAATATTATTAATTACAGCAGATTCTGAGAAGGAACAAGTAGCACATTTTAAATACAGTAGATGCTAGGCAATGAATGTACTGCATTCTAAAAATTGGTCTTAGAGGGAAATTTAGCAATCGAAGATGCCACCAGCAGTTCTGACTTACTACATTTAGAGACACCTGTAGTTATACCAACGCCTCACTCACCAAAGATAATGTGATGCGAGGACAGCAACAAAGATTACCAAGCAAAAACACGCAGTCCATCTTTGCAAGGAAATTTCGTATTTTTGACGACAGTAATATTTAGGTATCTGGTCAAGCTTCATGACAGATATGATTAAAAGTAGTTCCCTTTGTACTTCCAAACATGGGAACATGACTTTGTATATAAAAAAAGACTATAAACACTTCCCATTTAAGGCACTTCAAAGGGAAAATGTTGCTTTTAAGTTTGCCGGTTCCTGAGTAGCTCCTTCCTATATTTTTTTTAATTGGTGTAAAATGCTACTCTTATCCTTAGGGGGTCAGAAGAATGACCGTACAGTATTACCATTTTATTCCATTAGCAGGAAACTAAAATGATATGAATTATCTGTCCCCACTGACATGTGCAATACTGCATCATCTCAGTATTTTTAAGGAAGACTATGCATTCCTACACTAAGACAGGCCACCTGTGGCCATTAATCATTTCTCAGTTGGATTTAAACCAAACCAAGTGTGCTGCAGTAAATAAGAGCTCCACTGGAAAACATTCCTGGTTTACAGTATGTACAGGTTCACGTCTTTTTCTGAGCCATGCAGTTGAAGTGCAGATCTAAATAGAACTCTTCCAATGTACCACCATTACTCAGAAAACACATCATATTCTACTTATCACCCAATTCTACGCAGAAGGCCAAAAGCAGCATTTTAGCACATCAAAATCAAATCAAAAATCAAATCAACTTTTATTGTCATTGTTAGTGCACAAGTGCAGTACAACGAAATGTAGGCTTGCGGCTCCCGAGAGTGTACATTTGGATTAAGACATTTAAACATTCAACATACATTTGGCTTGTAGTATATTAACATAAATATAACCATAATAAAGTGCATTGGCAGATGTGCAGGCTTTAGAGTTTATTTGTGGAGTTCAGTAGGATGACAGCCCTGGACATCAATGGTGAGTGGAGATTCTTCACTCAGTGCATAATGGAGAGAGATTTAGACAGAATAGTCTGTTACTGTTGAGTCAGTGGCTTCTTGGATGACTTCAGAATAATAGTGTCTGTTATCAGCACACTAGTTTTGTTAGTATAAACACAGTTTACCAGAAGAATATGCTGTGAACCAAAATTGCACTAATAACTAACTGATGCCTCTACTGGGTCCCAATAGCTGTGAGGAAGTGAAATACTCTCAAAAGATTCTGTCGGCCATGTGCAAAAAAAAATGGTAGTCAACAAATCATAATGATGGTCATGAATGAATGATAAGTCATCAGACCATACTGACCGTCATAAATGTACTGCGACTAGTAGAAATATGCTAAAGAGATGGACACAATTGCAGTGAAACTTGCTATTGTGCAAGTTCTTTTACTCCTCACATCATTACCCCAATCTCAACTGAAAGAGTACGCAAGTAACTTTCTCCCGGGTCTCTACTAATCTTGTATAGCTGTTTTCTTTTTAATTCTGGGGAATCAATTGGTCTGTTGGGTTTCTTCTAAATAGTATAACTGAAATTATGAAACATCATATGGGGAAGTCAGAAATTATTCCTGTCCTATTACAATGTAGCATAGTGCTGTAGCACTGATCTGCCTTATAAATGACTTAATCACAAGTGGATTAGCTTCCAGTTACTATATTATGAAGTCACAGGGTGAACCCAAAATTGTTTCAACTGCAAGATAAAGTCTATATGCCACATCATAGTGGAATATGCTCCTTGTAAAACCCATGTATGACAATCCACACCTCCAACCGTGAGGGAGAAAGGAATAGAAGGATATGCTGATAGGGTTAGATGAAGTAGGGTGGGATGAGGCTCATGTGGAGCATAAACACCAGCCCAGACCAGTTGGGCCAAATGGCCTGATGCTGTGCTGTAATTTCTATGCAATTCAATGCAAAAATGCAACTATTAATTAACCTGCTCCTAAAATATAATTTAGGATTTCTGCTATCGTGACCTGAAGTTTTCCTTTACACATCCTACCAGCAGTTTAAATAACTCTTGCACTTCTCCGGGCTTCTGTCATCCACATGAAGTCCAGACTGTCAGCACGGCCTATCACAAATTCCCTTCAGCAAGCTTCACTTTTAACAATGGCTGTTGGCTCTGGTTTATTGGCGCAACTCTAAACAAAGTTACTTCATGTCTCCCCTAATAATTCTGCAGGAAAATTTAAACTATTCTGGCAGTTAATTCCTCATTTAATTCAGACTGTCTGTCTTTCTGTTCTACAAGGTCAAAAGTTCAGCAAATTAAAGTTCAGTTACAACATCAGATCAAAGACGAATTATTGGGGGGGAATATTGTCAATGTTTAAAATGTGCCGTCACTTCCCTCTCCAAACAACTGGTAACTTTGGGTAATACAAAATGGCAATACAATGGAAATACAGCAAAAAAGGCAGCTACAATAGTGCTTGTGATATCACATCACACAATGCACATTAATGCGACTACAAATGAGCTAAATAATTTGAAGCTGCCTAATCTGCAAAAGGTAAAGGCAATTCCCTTGAAGTGGGCAGCTCCACTCAAACAAACAGGTTGCAGCATACAAGACAAACTGAAGGCTGTTGTTGGAAGGTTTCCAACAGTCACCGCAGCCTACTGTATATACTTGCAATTTTAATAGTCCTGCAGCTGTTGATAAAGTGCTTCTAGAGACAAATATAAGCAGCGTGGCTGAGATTAATAATATCAATGTCATTTAAGACATACTCCCAAGACAACCAGAAACCATAATGCACTAACTAGGATTACTGTGAAAATGGTACGTTTCAACCTATACTTCAGGTAGGATCTTCGAATGATGAATTTCATGGAAATGGTGTGTAGGATAGGGTGCACAGACATAAAATTATATTATATATTGTACCTTCCTGTAGGTCTACAATCTGTAAATCAGGGGAATTTTGTCACTTCTTAAGGAGATACAGACAATAACTTTACACCAAACTAATGACCTAAACAAATGCCACCATTAACCGGCACTTTCCTCCCAATCTTCAGCCCTCCTTTCTTGAAGGCACTAGGTCATGCTGCAGTATGTTTCCACAAAGTACAGTATTGTCAGTTCTCTGGTTCCTTGCCCAAGTGGCCATTCCTCATTTGTAAGCCGAAACACCAAGTGTCAGAAGGCTACTCAACTATAGGGGGGCAGGGTATCACACTGAAGCCCAAAATGTCCATAGGTGGACTTTCCAGCAAGAGTTTCCGCATAAGGATTGGAGTTGGAGCCTGATTTTTTTTCCCGCTCCCTAACTGTTGGTACTGAGGCACTGAGCCTATTGTGGTGCACTTGCGTCTGACTGAATGAGATGGACTAACTCAGTGGAGACTGGGAATCAAACCACTTATGAGTGACTCTGAACACCTCAGAAAGTGCACCTATATACTGAATTGTTGGGGAGCTGTAACCTATCATACTGGACTTGGTTGTCAAATAACTGTTATGTGATGGGAGTTAAATTACATCGAATATACAGCACAGAAACAGGCCATTCGGCCCAACTAATCGGTGCTGGTGTCTATACTCCACACGAGTCTCCTCCTATTCAATCTACCTCACCTCAGCATATCTTTCTACTCCTTTTTCTCATATGAATGTAAAGTACCGGCCTGTATTTTATGCATGCATACATAATTTTAGTTAAAACCTCAGATCCCAAAATAGGTCGTAAAGTATTTTCTGTCCTCCATCCCAATCACACCTACAGAGACCAATACTCCTACATTAAGTGGTGCTGCTTCTTTTGTGCTGGGCTCATTACCGTTGATCGTTGTGTTTAGCACTGTATTGCTGCTGAATGCAAAACAACAGGAATATTCAATCCTCTATCAGTCACCTTCATGACAGAGCCAGGGAACGAATGAAGTAGATAAAACCCTGGTTACAGAACAAAAACAGAATGATGCAGCACAAAAGTCTTGCATTTTCCAGTAATTTGTCAAGAATCTAGTCACAACATCTCGGCTTTCAATGCTGCTGAAATTTGAAAAAGGAGGAGCTTCACACCACAGGCATTGCATTTCAGACTGGCCGGTGAGCAGCGATCTGGTAAACCATAAATAAATTAGTGACACAAGCTCCACCATATGCCAGCACTTGAGCCTTGATCATGCTGATCATTTACATCTGTTAACTTGTTAGAATTTACTGAAACTATTTTTTCTTCTTTACATAATTACTGGGACTCTGCCAGGAGTTTCACACATGAATTACAAGTGCTAATTTAATGGTGAGGGACGGAAAAAGCTGAAAATTGAGCCTCTTTCAGTAGCCCAATGGAATGCTTTCTGTTTCAAACTGATTAGATCTCCGATTCAGATAACTGGCAAATCTGATAAGCATTCAGCCAGGAAACACAACTAGACTTGACAGCCCCAGGATTATCCACAAAGAACTTGAACATTATCCAAATAGTGGCCTTTCTACCCTTAACCCCTCAACTAACTGATGCCATGTAAAAATTACACTAAAAAAGTTTTTTTTTTTTTTAAACCACCATTACAGTACTACCACCAATGGCAGCTCAAGGCCAAAATGATGGTGGCCACACTATCAGAGGCAACTTTTACATTTGCAGTTTAGATGGTGCCAATGAAAATTGCCTCTTTAGATAGGTCTCAACACCTCTGGAGTTGGCGACACTACAAAGTAAGCACAACCCTAAGTTATACAGAGCGAACAGTCTGTTTACTGAAAAGTAGTTTTGTTAAGTACAACATTCTTATTCACAGAACAGAACTGCAGCAAAACGAATTTGGACCACCAACAACAACGGAGAGAAAGCATCACTTGTGGTTGGGTTCAAGGGCAGAATTTTTCACTAGAGGTAACAGCCACTTCAAATAAAATTCATGAAGAATCAGTGTTGACACAAACTGCCCAGCTGCGCTTTTCATATCAACATACTCTCAATTGTTCTTGCATTGAAACAATGAATGCACAAGAGAAAATATCTGGTTCTAGGTCCCCAGGCAGGATAAGTTTTACTACATACATTAGAGCTCTTCTCTCATTTTGGACAGGAGAACCAAAGTTCATTGATAATGGATCCACTGCCGCACCACACATCTATATCTAAAGCGGCTTTTGCATTGCAGCCCAAGTCCCGGCAGAGTAAGTTAACGGAGCTGCTCTGCCATACTGATTTTTTTCTAAGTTGCAGCCTGTAAACTAGCGTGGTGGGGGGGCTCGACACCACGGGTAAATTTCCATGGAGTTTCTCCTGATCTCCCACCGTAACTTTGGCAGAAACCCCAGAGAAATGGTGTAAAATTCTACCCCAACATTTTGGCAGTGCACATGTGTGAAGTAGTGAGGTCATATCATGAGCACAAAGATGATCAGAAAAGGTCATGTATGAAGCAAGTCAGATCACCACTGAAACATGCCAATACCCTTGCAGCAACATGCTTACTAGTCCCAGTAAAACATGCTGCAGTCAGAAAGATCCGGTGGGGGAAAAGTGGTCTACCTGGCTGCCAGTCTGAACAAATCTGGGAAGTTTGTTAACACGGCTGCCAGTGGCTAAACAGAAAAATAAAAAATGGTTGTTGTGAAAGCAAATGCAGTAGGGGATTAGGATTTATAGACAAGTCAATTAAATCTAAAAACAGTACTACCCATTCTTGTAAAAGGCCTTGGTCTACTATTGTCCAGTTTCAAGTCCCTCACATGCTAGAGAATATCAAGGCCCTGTAAAAGATTCACATCAGAACGTATAACTTAGTTTAAGGGCCCTTAGTTATCAGGATAGGCTTAGAGAACTGCGGCTTTTCACTTTGAAAAAAACTTCGAGGGGATACGATGGAGGCCTTTAAAATAAATGACAGGATTAGATGATGTCCAAGTGGATAAGTTATTTGAGCTAGACAGGCAGGGGAGCACTAAAGGGCATCGGTACAAGTTATGAAAGCACAGGGTTAGGTTGGATGCTAGGAAATACTTTTCTCAGAGTCATCAACCTCTGGAATAGATTGCCAGTACGTGGAATGAGTGTGGATTTGTTGCAGGTGCTCAGAAGGAAACAAGTCCAGATAGAAACATAGAAGATAGGAGCAGGCGTAGGCCATTCAGCCCCTCGAGCCTATTCCGCCATTTAATGAGATCATGGCTGATCATCCACATTCAGTACCCTGTCCTGCTTTCTCCCCATATCCCTTGATCCCTTTAGGCTTAAGAAATATATCTAACTCCTTGAATATATTTAATGAATTGGCCTCAACTGCCTTGTGTGGTAGAGAATTCCACAGGTTCACCACTCTCTGGGTGAAGAAGTTCATAGAAACATAGAAGATAGGAGCAGGAGTAGGCCATTCAGCCCCTCTAGCCTGCTCCACCATTCAATGCGATCATGGCTGATCATCCAAGTTCAGTACCCGGTCCCTGCTTTCTCCCCATACCCCTTGATCCCTTTAGCCTTAAGAAATATATCCAACTCCTTCTTGAATATATTTCATGAATTGGCCTCTACTGCCTTCTGTAGTAGAGAATTCCACAGGTTCACCACTCTCTGGGTGACGAAATTCCTCCTCATTTCTGTCCTAAATGGCATACCCTTTATCCTTAGACTGTGACCCCTGGTTCTGGACTCCCCGACCATCAGGAACATCCTCCCTGCATCTAGTCTGTCCAGTCCTGCCAGAATTTTATACGTTTCAATGAGATCCCCTCTCATTCTTCTAAACTCCAGCGAGTACAAGCCCAATCGACCCAATCTCTCCTCATAAGTCATTCCTGCCATCCCAGGTATCAGCCTGGTGAATCTTCGCTGAACTCCTTCCATGGCAAGAACATCCTTCAAAAAAGTGCCTAATCGAAAGATGAGGTGCTGTTCCTCGAGCTTACGTTGAGCTTCATTGGAACAATGTAATAGGCCGAGGACAGAACACCTCCGTTCAGTCCGTACGGGTGACCCGGAGCTTCCGGTCGCCTGTCACTTTAATTCACCGCTTCACTCCCACTCTGATCTCTCTATCCTCGGCCTATTACATTGTTCCAATGAAGCTCAACGTAAGCTCGAGGAACAGCACCTCATCTTTCGATTGGGCACTTTACAGCCTGCCGGACTCAACATTGAGTTCAACAATTTCAGATAATAATCCCTGCCCCCATTTTTCATGCAGTATGATTTTGCCATTCCCATTTGCAACATTTTCACAGCATGTTCTTTCAATGCCTTCCTCCCCTCCTAAACCGCACCCCCCTGTCTCCGCACCTGCTTAATATCGGTTACATTTCCAGCTTGTTCCAGTTCTGATGAAGGGTCCCAGACCTGAAACGTTAACTCTGTTTCTCTCTCCACGGATGCTGCCTGGCCTGCTGAGTATTTCCAGCATTTTCTGTTATTTAATATTCTAGAAAGCTTGTTTTTCCAGTTTTACATGAAATCATCAGGTAAAATTCTTCCCAGATGCTAAATTATTGACTTAGTGGCCACCTTTTTCCATGAATGGATGTCAAGACTTTGAAATTCAATTTTTTTTTTTTTTTTTTTTGAGGGAGGGTGGGGGGCCGGGGGTGGAGACAATATGGAAAAGGTTAGGGAGGAGAGATTTTTAAGCAGGGGCAGGGAAAGGGAAGGTCTGTGATAGGATGGAAGGCAGAGCCAAGGATGCAAGGAAGGCCCTAAACTTTTCCAGTTCTGACGAAGGGTTTGACCCGAAACGTTAACTCTGTTTCTCTCTCCTCGATGCTGCCTGACCTGCTGAGTGTTTCCAGCACTTTCTGTTGTTATTTCAGATTTCCAGCATCTGCAGTATTTTGCTATCGTCTTTAGTATAATGTTCAACTTCAAGCTGTTTAGCTGCATGATTTGAAATCTATGAAACCTCTGACCTACAAGCGAGCCCATGAGTTGTGCAAAG
The DNA here is from genome assembly GCF_052327205.1 of Somniosus microcephalus. Lineage (NCBI taxonomy): Eukaryota > Metazoa > Chordata > Chondrichthyes > Squaliformes > Somniosidae > Somniosus > Somniosus microcephalus. Next base: position 10,464,964 of record NC_141005.1, on the reverse strand, counting down.
TTGACATTGTTCGTAATCTGGAACACCCAGCTGCCTCTATTCAAACATTACCATGACTAAACCTCTAAATCAATTGCAGGCCTCTCTGAGCCCTTTCCAGCACTATGCTGGCCAATAAACGATCATTTATCCATCAGTTTGTCATTAAAGTGTAATCTGCCAAATCACTGCAATCTCAATTTCTACTAAATGCAATTAGTTTATCAGAGATACTATTAAGTTAACACTATTAAGTTCATCAGGTTTGACCCTGACAATTATTCTCGTTTTATCAAAATCAAACAGTATGGCTACATACTGGAATACCCGAAATTATTTAACTTTTCAATTATTTGATGTTTCAAAAGAACAAACTAACTGATGACATTTGCTACTAATCAGTTGTAAATGCTGGACTGGAGTAAATAAAGTACAGCATAAACTACAATTTGAATCTGTGGGATATATTAACATTGAAACTTTGGCCAGTAATAGTGCTTCACTAATTTGTTCCCCACAGTTTTAGGGGCCTACAATCTGTGCCCCAGAGACCATACATTGTACAATGCATTATGAGATAGGTTACTACTGCAGCTAGGTTCCCATAAAACTGGACATCTTTGGACTAAACCATAGAAGTTACATGACATTTTTAAAACTGCAATGTAGCCAAATTTGGAGTCATTCCAGTTCCAGTGTATGAATTCTAGTCTGTTGCCTTTAAAAAAAAAGTTATTCAAGGGATGTGGACGTCACCCAATTGCCCTCGAGGTGGTGGTGGTGAGCCGCCTTCTTGAATGTAACCGAGAGCCTTGCTCGGCCATTTCAGAGGGGCAACCACATTGCTGTGGGTCTGGAGTCACATATAGGCCAGACCAGGTAAAGACAGCAGATTTCCTTTCCTAAAAAAGGACATTGGTGAACCAGCTGGGTTTTTACGACAATCCGGTAGTTTCACAGTCACCACTGAAACTAGCTTTTTATTCCAGATTTTTATTTAATTAATTGAATTTAAATTCCCCAGCTGCCATGGTGGAATTTGAACTCATGTCTCCGGATTGTTAGTCCAGTCTCTGGATTACTAGTCCAGTAATAGAACAACTATACTACCGTACCTCCTGAAAACAATGTGATTTAAAGGGAAAAACACTTACTTTGAATGGCAAATTGGTCATCAAATGTTTACAGTGGCTCACCAATGTGGTTCAACATGTTAAAATTTTCCATTAGACGAGGAAGGGAAAGAGAGAACTTATGGCTGGTAATTCTTAACTGTCTACTGTTCTACAGCCAATAATCTAATCATGTTCTACAGCCAATAATCTAATCATGTTCTACAGCCAATAATCTAATCAATCAGAAGGTCATGGGCTCCTGACCCAAGGCTGCCCATGACTTCAATTCACTCACTTTGGTTTAATAAGTAATTTCTCAAGTCATTTGGCTGAAACATCACAAAACATCAAGGCACTGGAGTCCAAGGGAGGTAAAAAATGGACCTCATGGAGGCAATCCTATATAGCATGGTACTGACAGCAGCTGAGGACACAATTTGTGTTGGTGTTCTGGACCCTCCAGGTTGGAAGTGTCTCTGTTCTATCAGAAGCAGTCTTCTATCATGGCCCACTCTTGAATTCTCTCCCAAATCTCCTCCTCAATCTCCAAACTGCCCCAGCCAGATGTTAAAAGCCTTATATAAGCTTAAGTTATCAGAATTGAGAGCAACCTTATTAATTGAGAAAATGAGAAAATCTCTACCTTGAAATGTATTTTTCTTTTTTAAACCACAAATTGAACTTAAAAAAAGTGTTGGCATTTCGACATATTGGCGGCCAGTGAGAGAAAATGAACATTTTGAATATCTCTGATAAATATTTGCTTGTACCGCTCCCAAATTCGTGCTGGAGTATGGTGTTAGTATTTTGGGAAACCAAATCTTTTCTCTCATGTGTAATACAAAAGCCAGCTCCCTCGCCTACCCCGCATTTCCCATGAACTGAAGGAAGACCTTGTGCACAAAGTAACTCGGAATAGCATGCACAAGAACAGAAGAAACAGGAGCAAGAGTAGACCATTCAGCCCTTTGAGCCTGCTCCGCCATTCAATAAGATCATGGCTGATCTTCTGGAGAAGATACACTGGAGAAACAATAGACACACTTATTGTCTCTGAATTATACGTATGATTTACATTATAGGCAACTTTACTTAAGACTATGATTAATAGCAGTCTTGCCAGACATTTTTGCAATAAAGGGCAAATTGCTGAAATCAGTCCAAGCAGACAAGCCCATCAGTTCAGTTCCTTTGATTGGCTTTTCTTTGCAGATCTCTCTAAAAAGATGTCACAACTACTCCTGGAATGGGAGGAGTCACCCAATCCCTACTAGTTATAGCTCATCTCGAAATTACGTGGGACCTATCTACAGAGCAGTGTCTTGCCTCCCTGTATGCTGTGGCTAGATGAAAATGATAACTAACTGGTACATCAAAGTGTTATATTCTTAAGTTGATAAAGTCCTTTGAAATACAATCTTGTCTTTGAGTGGTCAGTCTGCAACTCAGATACTTTATTCAAACAATGGACAGCAAACTCCACCACATACACAAAAGCACACAGATGGCAAGTGTTTGACAAGCACTGACTGCGTTAACCTGATGTCATTGATAAATTGCCCGGTGAACCTCAACCTATTTCTACCACCTTGATAAACTAAGTCTTAGCTCAGCTGCTGAACAATAGGATGACAAAGCTTCCATTCTATCTGTCTGTCCCTAATCTTACATATTCCCTCAAAGGTCATTAATTACAAAGGGTAGTGGGATTCTGGAACTCTCTCCAAAAAAGCTGTGGATGCTGGGTCGATTGAAATACAGAAGGTATATAGAGCACTGACCGGTAAATGGACTTGTGCTACAGATCAGCCATGATCTAATTGACTAGCGGAACAGATTTAAGGGGCTAAAAGACCGACTCCTGTTCCTATGTTATAAAGAAAAAAAGGAATTCAAAATCACTATTTACATAGCTATGAGTCACTGACAGTGCGGATCCGGAGTCAGACAATTCTATATATTCCACCGCCTGCACTAATGTAAGCAAGCTCCAAGTGGCTACAACACTCGCCAGAAAAGAAACACAGTATTTAAAACAGTCATTTAAAGTTTGAAACATGACAAATCTCTGATGACAGCTATGCTCGAGTGCATTACTATCCAGACTCTCACTTGAAAAATGGCAAATGTCATCAAGCAATTAAACCATGGAAACCAATATGGTTGAGCTTGATCTTGCCCTCAACCTCTACACAAGTAAACCTTCCAGCAGTGGCCACCACATTGGGATCAGCAGCAGAAACCCGAGCCAGCCTAATTTTGTTTTCCCCTTCTTGAAGCAAAGGCTTTTTTTTAAATGCAAGTGCACTGTTCTGAGTGAATCCAACAAATGAACAACAGTTTTTCAAGCATTTTATCTGTTTCACTCCAATTTCATTCACAAATACCATAAAATGATGTCAATTAGTATTACCAGTACAAACCTAAAGAATGGTTGAGGATAGATTAACTTATCATGTTTCTAATATGTCATTTAAAAGTTTAGCTCTTTTATGAGCAGTCTGGCATTTGTTATAATTTAATTTTGTAGAAGGCGGGGCACCAGGATGAAGTATTAGAGAGGAATTACAAGGTGCTCAGAGGACTGGGAGAGACAAACAGCATTAGAAAAAAGTTCGGAAATAGGAGGGATCAGGCAGGGGGGAAATGCGAGGCAGACGAAGATGGGTTTAGCATGCATGTGCATAAATGCCCAGAGCTTGGTAAATAAGGTTGGTCAACTGGCTCAAACAAATGGGAACTTAATATTCCTGGCTATAATGTATTCAGGAAAAGATCAGGAAGGAAACCAAGGAGGGAGAGGGGGTGGCAGTATTGATCAAAGATACTGTTACAGCACTAGAAAGGGATGATGTACTTGAGGGTTCAAAGGCAGAAACGACTTGGTTAGAAGTAAAACGCAGTAGAGGAGCTGTGACGCTGCTGGGTACACCGCCAACTAGTGGGAAAGAGACAGAGGAACAAGCTTGCAGGCAAATTGCAGAAATGTGCAAGAACTTGAGAGTAGTGATAATGAGGGACTTCAATTATCCTAATATATACTGGGAAAATAACAGTGTAAAGGGCAAAGAGGGGGAGGAATTCCCAAAATGTAAACAGAGAACTTTGTGATCAGCGTGTTTGCAGTCCAATGAGGAAGATCTAGTTCTGGGGAATGAAGGTGGGCAAGTAGAGCATGTTTCAGTGGGAGAGCATCACAATATTAGGTTTAGAGTAGTTATGGAAAAGGGCAAGGAAAAATCAAATGTGAAAATATTCAACAACAGGAGGGCAGCTAATTTCAATAAGTTGAAAAGGAGACTGGCGGATTGGAATCCAAGATTGGCAGGTAAAACAGTAAATGAGCAATGGAAAGCCTTCAAAGAGGAGATAGTTTAGGTGCAGACTATACACATTCCCATGAGGGGGAAAGGAAAGATATCCAAAGCTAGAGTTCCCTGGATAATTAAAGCTAGAGATTAAAATGAAATGGAAAAAGGAGGCTTATGATAAACGTCAGGTTCAGAATTCAATAGACAACCAAGCTGAATGCAGAAAGTATGGGGAGAGGGGCAAAGAGAGTGTATGAGAATAGATTAGCAAGTCTTTTATAAAACATAAATAGTAAAAGGATAGTGAAAGAAAGGGTGGGGCTAATTAAGGACCAAAAGGAAGATCTTGTGGAGGCAGAGGGCATGACTGAGGTACTAAATGAGTACTTTGCTTGTACCTACCCCAAATTCACTGAAGAGGAGGATCTTGCCAATGTCACAGTAAAGGAGGAGGTAGTCGAGAAATTGGATAGGATAAAAATAGATAAAAAGGAGGTACTTAAAAGGTTGGCAGCGCTCAAGTTGAAAAATCACCTGGTCCGGATGCATCCTTGGTTGCTGAGGGAAGCAAGGGTGGAAATTGCACAGGTTCTGGCCACAATCTTTCAATCCTCCTTTAGATATGGGAGTGGTGACAGAGAACTGTTCAAAAAAGGGACGAGGGATAAACTCAGCAATTACAGGCTAGTCAGCCTAATGTCGGTGATGGGGAAACTTTGAGACATTAATCCAGGACAAAATTAATTGGCACGTGGTAAAATATGGGTTAATTAATGAAAGCCAGCACGGATTTGTTAACGGCAAATCATGTTTGACTAATTTGATTCTGTTCTTTGATGTACCAAATTGGCTAAGGGATAGAAAAGTGTGTAGTGGAGAACGGTTGTTTTTCAGACTGGAGGGAAGTGTGCAGTGGTGTCCCTCAGGGTCGATGTTGGGACCACTGCTCTTTTTGATGTATATTAATGACCTGGACTTGAGTACATAGGGCATAATTTCACAGTTAGCAGATGACATGAAAATAGGTAATCTAGTAAACAGTGAAGAGGATAGTAACAGACTTCAAGAGGACAGACAGGCTGATGAAATGGGCAGACATATGGCAGATGAAATTTAACATAGAGAAGTGGGAAGTGATTAATTTTGGTAGGAAGACTGAGGAGAGGCAATATAAATTAAGCAATACAATTTTAAAGGGGGTGCAGGAACACAGGCCCGAGAGTGTACGTACACAGGTCTTTGAAGGCAGCAGGACAAGTTGAGGAGACTCCAAAAGACATACGGGATCCTTGACTTCATAAATAGAAGCATAGAGTACAAAAACAAGGAAGATTGCTAAATCTTTTATAAAACACTGGTTAGGCCCCAGCTGGAGTATTGTGTCCAATTCTGGGCACCACATTTCAGGAAGGATGTCAAAACCTTGGAGAGGGTGCAGAGGAGATTTACTAGAATAGTACCAGGGATGCGGCACTTCAGTTACGTGGAATAACTAGAGAAACTGGGGTTGTTCTCCTTAGAGCAGAGAAAGTTAAGGGGAGATTTGATAGAGGTGTTCAAAACCTTGAAGGGTAAATAAGGAAAAACTGTTTCCAGTGGCAGAAGGGTCACTAACCGGAGGAGACAGATTTAAAGTAATTGGCAAAAGAACCAGATGAGACAGGAGGAAATATTTTTTACACAGCGAGTTATGATGATCTGGAATGCACTGGCTGAAAGGGTGGTGGAAGCAGATTGAATAGTAACCTTCAAAATGGAATTGGATAAATACTTGAAAGGAAACATTTGTACGGCTGTGGGGAAAGAGCAGGAGAGTGGAACTAATTGGAGAGCTCTTTCAAAGAGCCGGCACACACACGATGGGCCAAATCGCCTCCTCCTGTGCTGTATCGTTCTATGATTCCAGGAGTGGAAAGTTATCTTAAAAACTATCGATATAAAACAAAATACATATTTACAGATCAAAGAGGTCGCTTTTTCCTCGGTCACAGTCCAGCCCTGGGAAAAGACAATCAGCTATGGGTTCCAGCTGATGATCTCTATCAAGCGACCTTGCTGGAAAGTGTGTAGACACAGTGGAGGAGGAAGAATGGGGGCAGGGGAGAAATTGTATATTTTCCAATGTACAATTCAGTGGAATTCTTTCATGATGAAATTTTAGCTGGCAGAATGCTTCACAATGTTGTAGAAATTAGATGTGCTCTATTCTAAATATGGATTTGAAGAGCGATTCAGAGACTAAAACCCCAAGAATCTGCTGCATTCATAGTTTTGCGATTGGATGCAAGGTCTGAAAATAACTGCATAATTTGCAAATTTGTGACCACAAAACCGACCCTTTCCAGTTAGCAAAACTATAGTACAGCCCGACTCTATTCAAACAGTTCAGAAATACTCTTCTGAATAGTTGTGCATCAATTCCAGTGCTGTACTGCATATTAGTTCAGCAATCTTTACACAGTGCAATTATACACACAGGATGTCCTGCCAGTTTGATTAAGCGTTCAATTTGGTAAATGCTGCTCAGATTAAGTGTAAATAATTTTTTTTTTTTTTTTTTTTTTTTAAAAAGTTCACCAAGGATGGATAGAGTCAGTTCACAGAGATTAAGTACTTTATGATTGGAAACTCTAGTGTGCACTATAGCTTTCCTTAATGGTTAATGCTCAGAATTGATGACGGGTGTCGCAGCTCATGGAACTGCACGCCAATACAAGCGGACACCTTCAATATAGCAGAAAGGAAAAATTATGGAGACTTTTAGATTTCTCATTAGTTCACAAAAGGAGATAGGGATTCCAACATAAGGTCAGAAATGGGAATGTTCACCGATGACTGCACAGTGCTCAGCGCCATTCACAACTCCTCAGATAATGAAGCAGTCCATGCCCACATGCAGCAAGACCTGGACGACGTTCAGGCTTGGGCTGATAAGTGGCAGGTAACATTTGCGCCACAGAAGTGCCAGGCAATGACTATCTCCAACAAGCAAGAGTCTAACCACTGCCCCTTGACATTCAACGTCATTACCATCACCGAATCCCCCACCATCAACATCCTGGGGAGTCACCATTGACCAGAAACTTAACTGGACCAGCCACATAAATACTGTGGCAACAAGAGCAGGTCAGAGGCTAGGTATTCTGCAGCAAGTGTCTCACCTCCTGACTCCCCAAAGCTTTTCCACCATCTACAAGGCACAAGTCAGGAGTGTGATGGAATACTCTCCACTTGCCTGGACGAGTGCAGCTCCAACAACACTCAAGAAACTCAACACCATCCAGGACAAAGCAGCCTGTTTGATTGGCACCCCATCCACCACCTTAAACAGTCACTCCCTCCACCACCGGCGTACCGTGGCTGCAGTGTGTACCATCTACAAGATGCACTGCAGCAACTTGACAAGGCTTCTTCAGCAGCACCTCCCAAACCCACGACCTCTTCCCATGCGCCTGCTGCCCATCACCTCCAAGTTCCCCTCCAAGTCACACACCATCCTGACTTGGAAATATATCGCCGATCCTTCATCGTCACTGGGTCAAAATCCTGGAACTCCCTACCTAACAGCACTGTGGGAGTACCTTCACCACACGGACTGCAGCGGTTCAAGGCGGCGGCTCACCACTCCCTTCTCAAGTGCAATTAGGGATGGGCAATAAATGCTGGCCTTGCCAGCGACACCCACATCCCATAAACGAATAAAAAAAATTTAAGATGACTGAATAAATCAAATTGTGAGATTCTAGGATTTTGCCATTGTTCTGGGATTACATTCCACAATTCTGTCAAATGCCAGTTTTATTTAAAGATCTCTATGATTTTTCCCAGTGCTTTGAAATTGTATCACCCTTTCATCCATTTTCCCCATGAAAACTGTAAGAGTAGCATTAGAGATAACTGATGTATACAATTTCAAATTCCTCCAGAGAAAGTATATGATGTTTGTACCTTTACTGCAATTTTTTTCACCATATGGAACTCCAACCATATTAGCAAAAAAAAACACTGCAGAAAGATTTTACAATTTTAGCTATCACTATCACAGAGTGACACAGGAAAAGTTCATTTAATTTCCTTACCGGGAACAAAACAGACATGCTTATTTTTACCCTCGTCTTGTTAACCTCAACACCAACATTAATTCCTTTCAGCAAATCAGTGAACGCATAAAAATCTGTACAGGTGTCTCAAAGATAAGTTGGATAACATATGGGGAGTGAATTTCTATAAGGGTTATCCCGCTCATCCGCCGTACCTTTGGCAAGAGTTAACCCAGAAAAATGATCCAAACACCACTTACGTAATTTTTCTGGGGTTTCAGTAGCTCTTCTGCCGAGGTTATGGCCGACGAGCGGGCAAACGCCAGCCGCGCCCCCCCCCCCTCCAACCCGTGGAAATACTCCATTAATTTAAACTGCAGCACTAACTTACGCAAACGGTTCAACGGTCAAACAGTCTACAATTTGCTAAAGCCTCAATATCAAATTAAAGGACAATCGGGCAAGACTAGTTTGATATTTTACCTGCAATAATCCTTGTATTGCTTTTGTGCCATGGAACATCCTTGTGATAGCAAGAACAGTTTCACATTCAGATGCTTTGTTTTCCAGTCTGCACTGCATCCAATACAGAGCTAACTGTACATGAAACACAACTTTAGCTAGGGAATGCATTATCATCCCCCCCCCCCCCCCCCCCGCCCACCCCCATCAAACTTAATGCTGGTGGAAGGAAGAATCCAAACACACCGTCTTACAATTCCATATTGATCCCCCCCATCCCCACCCCCACCCTACCCCAAACACCACTTATGCCATTTTTCTGAGGTTACTTCGGCTCTTCTGCCGAGGCTATGGGTCGATGAGCGGGCAAACGCCACGGGGTAGATTATAACTATTGGGCAGCCAACCAGCAGAGCGTGCCAGCCGGCCACTCAAGTGTGCCGCAGGGAGGCCCAGTCTATTTCGTGGGCCACGCCTTATTAACATAAATGCGGCAGGCTACAGGCACCAAATGGGCTTACCAATGCAGCTTGCCAGTTCCAGGCTGACGAAATACCAGGCAGTCCAGAGGTTAACCAGGCAGGGAAAAAGGTAGGGGTGAGGAGCCCGGGACAGCAGCGGCCCACATAGTTCTCGTGGACCCCAGAGAAGCATTCCTGCTCCTAATGGCAACAGAAAAATAATTTCAACACCTACCTTTTTGGTCCTCTTCCGCTGTACTACCAGGTTTTGCTGAGTGGAGTTTCCACGACAGATGCTCCTCCCATCAGGCAGTTAAAATGGCAATAGGGTCCAATGCAATGTTCCCTTTAAGCTGTGCGGCCGTGCAGAGCTCTGGAGCTGCCGTGCAGCCGGCTCACCAGCTTTTAAATTGGTGAAACCGCGCATGCACGGTATTTTGAATGGGCTGTGCAGCCCCTTAAAGGGGCCACGCGCCCCCCAAAAAATTAAAGGGAACATTGGTCTTATGTACACCATAGGACCCTGATCTGCATAGATTAACAAGGTTGCCAACTGATTCAGGCAGGCACCTCAGCCACCCAGTGGAAGGCCTCGGGAAAAATGCTGGCAGAGCAGGAACACCTCCATTCTAGCTCTGCTACTGCCCAGTTTCTGCCGAGCGGAGCGAGTTAAACTCTCTCTCCACGAGTGTTATACTGAAACAAACACACTATCCACCATTTGGCAAACTGGAGGTTTATATAAATAATATAAACAGTTCCTGATGGATGCATGATCCCAACTATACTATAATAGTAGAAGCTTGCTGGTTTCAATGCTGTTTGAGATATATATAAGAAATTTTAAAAATTAAACAGCGGCTCACAATGGATAATATGCAATAAATAAAACATCTACAATACAAATTCTTAATTTTGTTATAAAGTATTAACACATCTCAAACACAAGCTTCTGTAGACACTTGCAAAGAGTGACAAGGGCTTGCTCTTGTCAAACTTCACTACTGTATGAATAGCCTTCCATTCTAATTACTGGATCATTCAATCACACCCTGTAAAGTCTATTACATCTGGCCTGTCACAAAGCATTATCGTTTCCACTTACTTAGCACATCAGTCAGCAGCCACTGAAAGAAATGCAGAAGCAGAGACCCGGCCCACCTCTGAGGGGAAAATGAGGCCCCAGGAAACTGAAAGTAATTAGTGCTGAAATAGCAAAGAGATATTCGATGCAGCTCAGCTGCTGAAAATATATTTATCCTTCAAAAGGATTAGACAATGCTGTCTGAAGATTTAGATAAAAAACAAAAGCAGCCACTGTGTATTTGTAAAGCAAAAGAGAAACATTATGCCAGTTGCCAAAAAAATATTATTTTATAGCTTCAATATACTAGATATTCTTTTCATTACACTCCATCAATCTTTTAATGGCTAAAAAGAACTCCCAATTAAAATGTACAATAACTAGAAAATAAAGAGAAAAAAATCACTGCTGATTCGAACGGGAATACCCTGGGCTAGGTAGTGCAAAATCTGCCAGTTCGGCATGGTGGCATAGTGGTTAGCACTATTGCCTCACAGCGCCAGGGACCCGAGTTCAAATCCGGCCTCGGGTGACTGTCTGTGTGGAGTTTGCACATTCTCCCCGTGTTTGCGTGGGTTTCCTCCCACAGTCCAAAGATGTGCAGGTTAGGTTGATTGGCCATGATAAAAATTGACCCTTAGTGTTAGGGGGGATTAAATACGTGGGGTTACGGAGTTACAGGGATAGGGCTTGGGTGGGATGGCTGTCGGTGTAGGGACCGGGTGCTAGGGTTTGGATGATCAGCCATGATCTTGTTGAATGGCGGAGCAGGCTCGAAGGGCCGAATGGCCTACTCCTGCTCCTATCTTCTATGTTTCTCATGAATGTTGTCATGGGTCTGCTGGCAGAAAGTTTGTGTGGGGGAGCATTGGGCGAGGACAGATTTGGGCATAGCTGTGATGCCATTTGTAGTCAAACAGCCTAATTACATTCACTGGCTAGGTCCACATAGGCATGGTACTGATGGGCACCTGGCACCTATGAAATTGTACCTTAAGGGTTGGGAGAGAATGGTATTTTCTCTTAAATGAAAGCTACTGAATTTTAGTGACTGCACTACAGCTAGGCTGTGGTGGTTATGATCAGTGCCATAAACACAATCTCAAAATACATCTGTCCAGCTGGTGGGACAAGAAAGTAAATGTAATAATGCTCAATGAAATCTATAAACAAGTCTAAACGGACAAGGCAGTGATACATTTTGGTTTTAAAAACATTGAAAGCAATCAGGAAAAATGGCAGACAATGACAAGTGGCAATTATAATACTGTCACAGCCATAGCAGTCAAAATAAGAGTGTGCTGTACAAGTAACTGCTCACCACCCTAGGACATGATTCTTGAATGGCAGAAGGCAGGAAATGACTGAAATGTATACATTGGAAGCAACATTATAAAAGCACCATAACCGTGAATTGACTAAATCAAAAAAAACTGTTGATTTATTCCAAATTGAAGCATATTCAGTTTTTCTCCTTTCTGAACTAAAATTAGTTTCCCTTCTGCCAGAATAGCAACGCTGAGCATTTCTTTTTGTAACTGAACAGCAGGCCATTTTTGTCAATTCTATCCTAGCTCAACTGTACTTATGAATAGCTGAGCTGTTATTGCATGTACTTAGAGGGTCAACACTGCTGGGTGAATCTACTTGAACCTTTCAAGATTGGATTAACCTGCAGAAGACAAGCCATCTGAAGCGAATAAAGAGCTCCATACACACCTAGATCAGTGATTCAGTATGAATTGGTTTTGCAAGCATTCAGATTCACAGGGGCATTCAATCTCATCTCTATATACATTCTCCTTGCCTTAGTTCATACGAGTTTGAAGCCTTTCCTCCTTCAAGCTGCAGCAGCATTTATCTAGTACAATGCAAATTAATCACCTTAGTCCAAAGCAATTATACTACTGTACCTAGCATCGTGCTTCCAGATATCTCAGCATGGGGACATTGAGAGAAGGAGACAGTGAAGATGAAGGTCCTTCAGTAATATTACTACAGGGATTCTTTACAATAATCAGCAATAACTTCCCTCATAAATTGTTAAATTATTTTAGTTTAAAGCATCATGGCAAATTACCTCTCGACCCAATTCCTGGAAATACAAACAAGTGGTCAGAACATGGAAGCATGAGGAATGCTAACGATAAACAGATTTCTACCCTAAGTAAACATTTCCCTACTTCTCCCTCTTAGTCAGAGGAGATGTACGCCACTCATCATTCCAGCATTCTCACCGTAAACAATTGTACGATGAGTGATTGTGCAGGAAAATATAGTGCAACATGAAAATTATGATCAACTCCGATGGATTCATTTTCATATTTTTATGAACTGCTGTTTAAATCAGTTCAGTTCCTTGTAATAATTAATAATTCTAGTGTCATTGCTCTGTAATAGAAGCGCTTACCAGTGCTTGCTTAACAAACATCTGCAGTAACGCACCAGATATAGAGACCATTTACACTGGGAGAATATTTAATACTGAAGTTTGTTGATTTAAAAGACAATTTGGCATCAGTCATAAAAATAAGAACCTGTAATTAAGTCTTCTTTCTCAATCAGTCTCGTCTTCTCAAATCCGATTCTGCAACAGCCAACCCCAAAAAAACTACTTGTGTGGCTTCTGTGCCATGCTAGTGGCATCAGCTCCCAATGTGCCTCTTTTACACAGGCAGAGGCAGCAAGCACAAAGTAAAACCGCGAGAGACACACGCATCAGGTGCCTGCAGCATGGGAACACCGTAAAACTAACATAAAAGCAGTTATGGTTTCAGTAGAAATTTGGCATTTACTGTATGTATTCCCATAGGCTCCAACAACTATGTGCTGCATCTGAAAACAGCAATTTTCTTTTAATCCATTCCTAAGAGTGTACACACCACAGCTAGTAGTGTAAAGCCTAAACCAAATAACCTACCAGAATTCTTGCTATTATGTGTGCAAGGACAACGTTCACTTTGATGAATTATATAGTTTCCTTTGTACCAACACTACAAAAGAGTCATTAGTCCTGTTTACACCCACTGAACTCGGCAGATTGCCAGCTATTACTTCCCTAAACCTGGCAACGTAGATGGAATATTAGAGGGCATAGTTCTCCGCAGTAAAAGACACAGCAAGGCTTATTCATATTAAATCAATGTAGATAGTTTTGCTTTCTTAAGCAACCCTTTAAATCAACAAACTTCAGTATTTAATATTCTCCCAGTGTAAATGGTCTCTATATCTGATACGTTACTGCAGATGTTTGCTAAGCAAGCACTGGTAAGCACTTTTGTTATGGCAGAGTAGCACTAGAATTACTAATTAATACAAGCAACTGAACTGATTTAAACAGGTCATAAAAATAAGAAAATCAGTCCATCAGTTCTATTAATGATGTGTGCCAACTTCAGGGAACAGTCAAGGAGCACTTACATAGAATATACACACAGAAACATGCCATTCACCCCAACTAGTCTGTGCAGGTGGTCATACTCCACACGACTCTCCTCCCATTCCATCTACTGTACCTCCTCTCAGCCTTTCAGCTTTTCTCTCGATTCCCTTTTCTCTCATGTACTTGTCTAGTTCCCTTTTGAAAGCATCTAAACTATTTGCCTCAACCACTCCCTGTGGTCGCGACTTCCACATTCTCGCCACTCTCCGAGTAAAGAAATTTCTCCTCATTTCCCTATTGAATTTATTAGTAAATATCTTATATTTGTGGCCCCTAGTTTCAGATTCTCCCACAAGTGGAAACATTCTCTCCACATCTACCCTGTCCAACAAGATAAAGATCTCTATCAGGTCATCTCTAAGTCTTCTCTTTTCTAAAGAAAAAAGCCCCAACCTGTTCAATCTTTCCCGATAGCTGTAATCGCTCAGTTTTGGTACCATCCTTGTAAATCTTCTTTGCACTTTCTCCACTGCTTCTATGTCCATTTTGTAGTATCGAGGCCAGAACTGTGCACAGTACTCCAAGTGCAGCCTGACCAAGGTCCGACACAAGTTTAACATAACTTCACTACTTTTGAATTCTATAACCCTAGAAATAAATCCCAGAGCTTGCTAGCATTTTAAAGTGCTTTGCTGACCTGCAATGCTGTTTTTAATTATTTGTTCACCTGTATACCTAGATCCTTTGCACTTCTACCCCATTCAGTTTCTTATTTTCTAAAGTTTAGGTGCTGTTTCTATTTTTCCTCACAAAGTGCATCACCTCACATTTATCTATGTTAAACTTCATTTGCCACTTAACTGCCCAGTCTGCAGTTAGATCCCAATGATCAGAAACCAGAAGGTAATCCCCATTGGGACATGTTCATTCAGTTTTTAGTCCTAGATCCTATAAAAATGGGGTGCTCCTTGTGGGAAAAGGGGACGGGGGGGAGAAGAGGGCAAATCGAGATTTCAAAATAGATCGCATGGGGTGGGGCGGTGGAGAAGTTAAGAGTTGGGATGCTGGAGCTTTGAAGTTTTATAGAAGTTAATTTTTTTTTTAAAGAAGTTTAAGAAACAAAATAAATTAAGAGGCACAAGATGGAGGAACTGAGACAAAGAAAGCAGCCAATTACACAAGCAAACTGTCTTTCTAAAAATTCTAGGAGTATTACAAATAAAAGAGGATCTATAAAGCAAAATCCAGGTTCATGGTGTAGTAGCAATGAGAGAGACCTGGCTGCAGGCTGAACAAAACTGGGAGCCAATTGCACCAGGATACAGAATTTCTAGGAAGGATGGGGTAAAAAGGAAAGGGGAGGGGCGTGGCAATATTAACAAAAGGTGCCACCATGGTGTTAGCAAGGAAACATCTAATTTAGTGTAATCAGTATGTGTAGAACTAAGGAAGAGTAGAAGATACAAAACGCTGGTGGGGGTATTTTATAGATCTAACTTGATTACTTAACAAAGGAAAGTATGTATATGCCTTTAAGAAGAAAAATGCAACAATAATAGATTTAAACTAGCATATGGATTGGGAGGAAATAGATGTAGTGAATACACTCAGAACAGTTTTCTTCAATATGTCTTAAAGCTAACAATCGAGCAGACAATTCATTACTCATAACTGAATAGTGTAAGAAAATAGTAATGTTGTACACAGGGAGCACCTTGGGAATAGTGAGTAGAACATGGTTGAATTCACCATTAGGCTTGAAAGGGAGGAAAGGGGGCATAAACATGATGACACTTAAATAATAACTATGTTCAGAAAAACATGAGAGATGAGGTGGGTGCATTAAATCAGATTTAGAAATTAAAATAGGAGGTTAAGGATATGGCAAAACCACTAAATGAATATTTTGCTTCAGTCTTTAAGTACAAGAGGATACAATAACAGACTTAGACCAGTGAAGAGAGAAACTCAGAAGGATCAGCAGAAACAGAACATTTTTTATATATGAACTAATGAGATTGAAGCCAGACCAATTTCCAGGCCCAGATGGTTTCTACTTAAGGGTATTAAAAAACAAATGCGCACATAAACTTGAGACACAAATCTAACAAGCTTTTGTATATCATTGCAGAGAATTGCCTGGTGTGTGGGGAAGGCTTGATGGACCAGTTGGCCTTTTCATGCTAGTCAATTTTGTATGTTCGTATGTAACTGGAAGGTCGATGTGATGAGAAAACTGCTGGAATCCATTACCAAACAGAATAAATGTAAAATAAAAGCCAAGTAAAGAGAGTCAGCATTTTTTTGTAAAATGTTCATTATGTTTAACAAACCTAACACAATTCTCTGATAGAGTCAATGGGGTGGTAGATGGACATTAAAATGGATGTCATATTACATGGATTTTCAGAAGGCATTTGATAAAGTTATGCAGAAGAGATTTAAGGTTAAAATTCAGGTGCATGGAATTGGAGGAAATTGATTAGGAGGTAGGACGTAGAGAGGTGCGATAAAAGGGACACTCTTTGAATCAAAAAGGTGACAAATGGTATCCCTAGGAACTGGTGCTGGGCCCCAGCTTTTCTACATATATGAGCAGGAGTTACACAGATTGAATTACATTCAAGCTTGCAACTGATACCAAACTTGGAGGTACAGTGACATGTGAAGTGGAGAGCAGAAAATTGGAAAAGGACATAAATAGGTTAAGTGAGTGGATGGATCAATAGCAGTCAGATGCAATTCAACATAAAGTGTGGAGGTAGAAATACAGCCTCAATGCAGAAACACTGGTGAGGGGGGTAGGTGAAACAAGTTAAGGGATCAGGTACACAAGTTACTAAGTGATCAAGACCACGAACAGGATGCTGGACTTCATCACAAGAGAAAAAGAATATAAAGCAAGAAGTACTACTGCAGTTATACAGAGCGCTGGACAGACCTCAATTGGACTAATGCGTTCAGTTTTGAACATCTGGCCGTAAGAAGGATATGCTGGTCTTGTCGCAACAACTCACCAGGATTTTCCCTGGGATGAAGGGACATATGATGAAAGACTGAGTAAAGCTAGAAATGAGAAGACCAAGGATTGATTTGACCGAGGTGTTTAACATAATGAAGGAAATTGACAGAGTAGATAGGGAACAACTCTTCCCTCTAGTAGAGGAGATAACTTTAAAATTCAAACACAAAAGGTGACAAAGAATATCAAATGCACTGCCCCAGAAAGTAACAGTGCACAATCAATTCAGGTGTACTAAAGTGAACTACATGCTTACTATGGAAGTAGGGGTATTAAAGAGATATGGAGAAATGACAAGGAATTAGCGTTAAACAGGGAAGGTGCTGCTCTGACTAAATATCTGGGCAGACTCGACAGCCCTTATGGCACTGTTCCCGTTCCCATGGGTAGGCATCAAACATCTTCAGTGCACATGTAACAAGATTTTCCCAACATTATAAGTGTCTCCAATCTTAGGCAATGACAGCAGACACTTCAGATTTATTTTTATATTTCATAGGAGTTTTCTGATTTGGTGGGGTGCGGGAGGGGGGCGAGGTGAGGAAGAAAAAAAAAGAGTGGAGTAGAATCTAATCCCTGGTAAGCATTCAATTCTATTTGTAACTAGTGAAAGTGTATTTAATTCCTAGTAGTCCAATAGACCATGCCATGTTGCATCCATGGCAGGTTAGGTTGGTGTGGGAATTAATATTTGTCTACATTTGATCCCTAAAGCTAGTACAGTAATATGTTGTTCTTCCCCAGTGGTGTAGGGACCATGTTGCCTGGCTATCTCAGGAGACTGTAATCCAGCTCTTGGAATCACATAATTGAACTTGGTTTTGTTAACACTCTAATTTTGAACCTCTGAAGCTGAATGCTAAATTTAAGAATCCCTCTAGCAATTGGCAGGAATATATTTAACAAGCCTAAGAAAAAGCTCACTAAGCTTGACATTTTGTTTTTAAAGTCCTATATAAAAATTCCAAATTTTGGTCAAATAAAAAGGTTATAACCACCATATTTCAAGATAACTAAGCTTTGAACTTTTCAATCATGATAGAGCAATTGGATCCAAGCCATTGCATCACCTTTTATGGTCGCAACCTGCTTTGAATTTGCACACTGTAACTCCTCTAGCTGGAGAAGCTGCTGGGCTCTGTTCATAAATCACAACATTTGCTAGTCATGTATCTGAACGCATGTTAGTGTAATATGGACCAGCTACTAAATTAAATAGGGGAACTTGTATGTAAGATGTCAGGTCGAGAATACATCTGAGAATCAGGCTAAATATAGAAAGTTCAGAGGAGAAGTGAAAATAAGAGGGGCAAAGAGAGGGTATGAGAATAAAATGGCAGCTAACATAAAAGGTAATCCAAGTCTTCTATAGACATATAAATAGTGAACAGGTAGTAAGAGTGGGGGGGGGGGGGGGGGGCGGTGCGATCGATTAGGGACCAAAAAGCAGACCTACGCATGGAGCAGAGGGTATGGCTGAGGTGATAAATGAGTACTTTGCATGTCTTCACCAAGGAACATAAGAAGCAGGAGCAGGCCAAGTAAGGAAGATGCTGCCATAGACATAGTGAAGGAGGAGGTAGAGGAGATACTGGATGGGGTAAAAATTGATAGAGGAGGTACTAGAAAGGCTGGCTGTACTTAAAGTAGATAGGTCACCAGGACCAGATGGAATGCACCCTAGGATACTGAGGGAAGTGAAGGAAGAAATCGCAGAGGTACTGGCCATAATCTTCCAATCCTCCTTAGAGACGGGGCTGGTGCCAGAGCACTGGAGAATTGCAAATGTTACACCCTTGTTCAAAAAAGGGTGTCAAGATAAACCCAGCAACTACAGGCCAGTCAGTTTACCCTCGGTAGTGGGGAAGCTTTTAGAAACAATAATCAATCAGGGACAAAATTAACAGTCACTTGGACAAGTGTGGATTAATTAAGGAAAGCCAGCACAGATTTGTTAAAGGCAAATCGTGTTTAACCAACTTAAATCGAGTTTTTCGATGAGGGCAATGCGGTTGACATGGTGTACATGGATTTCCAAAAGGCGTTCGACAAAGTGCCACATAACAGGCTTGCCAGCAAAGTTGAAGTCCATGGAATAAAAGTGAGTGGCAGCATGGATACGAAATTGGTTAAGTAACAGGAAACAGTAGTGGTGAATGGTTATTTTTCGGACTGGAGGAAGGTAATACAGTGGTGTTCCCCAGGGGTCGGTCTAGGACCACTGTTTTTCTTGATAAATATTAATGACTTGGATGTGGGTGTACAGGACACAATTTCAAAATTTGATGACACAAAACTTGGAAGTGTAGTGAACAGTGAGGAGGATAGTGATAGATTGCAAGAGGACAGACAGGCTGGTGGAATGGGCAGACACGTGGCAAATGAAATTTAACGCAGAAAAGTGCGAAGTGGTACATTTTGGTAGAAAGAATGAAGAGAGGAAATATAAACTAAAGGGTACAATCTTAAAGGGGGTGCATGAACAGAGAGACCTAGGGGTCTATGTGCACAAATCGTTAAAAGTGGCAGGGCAGGTTGAGAAAGCAGTTAAAAAAGCTTACAGGATCCTGGGCTTCATGAATAGAGGTGTATAGTACAAAAGCACGGAAATTATAAACTTGTATGAAACACTGGTTCGACCTCAACTGGAGTATTGTGTCCAATTCTGGGCACCGCACTTTAGGAAGGATGTGAAGGCTTTAGAGAGGGTGCAGAAAAGATTTACGAGAATGATTCCAGGGATGAGGGACTTCAGTTACGTGGATAGACTGGAGAAGCTGGGTTTGTTCTCCTTAGAGCAGAGAAGATTGAGAGGAGATTTGATAGAGGTGTTCAAAATCATGAGGGGTCTGGACAGAGTAGAGAGAAACTGTTCCCATTGGCAGAAAGGTTGAGAATCAGAGGATACAGATTTAAGGTGAGTGGCAGAAAAACCAAAGGCATCATGAGGAAAAACTTTTTACTCAGCGAGTGGTTAGGACCTGGAATACAACACCTGAAAGGACGGTGGAGGCAGACTCAATCACGGCTTTCAAAAAGGGAGTTGGATAAGTACCTGAAGGAAAAAAAATTGCAGGGCTACAGGGAAGGAGCGGGTGAGTGGGACTAGCTGAAGTGAGGAGCTAGGATCCAAATTAAAAAGCAGAACCTCAAAAAAGGTAATAATCTCTGGATTGTTACCTGAGCCACGCACAAATTGGCATAGGGACAAACAGATTAGAGGCTTAAATGCATGGTTCAAAGAGGGGTGTGGGAGGAAGGGGTTTCAGTTAATGGGGAAAGAGGGAGCTGTTCCGTTGGGACGGGCTCCACTTAAACCGGGCTGGAACCAGTATCCTGGCGAACCGAATAACTGGGGCAGTAGACAGGGCTTTAAACTAATGAAGGGGGGCTGGGAGGATTCAGGAAGGAGTAAATTTAAAAGCAGCAAGAGAAATGTCAAGGCTCTAGAGCAGAGTAGAGTTTTGGGTAAAAATAAAAAGTGTGGGTCAGGAAGGGACAGAGAGAATAACAAAGGTAATAAGGCATCAGTGACTACGGTGACTTCAGGGAAAAATAGAAGTAAGTCAAAGCTGAAGGCACTATATCTGAACGCGCGAAGCATTCGCAACAAAATAGATTAATTAATAGCACAGGTTTGATCCAATAGCCATAACGGAGATGTGGTTGCAAAGTGGCCAAGGTTGGGAACTAAGTATTCCAGGATACACAACTTTTAGAAGGGAATAGACAAAATGGAAAAGAAGGAGTGGTAGCCCTGATAATAAAGGACAGGAAAAGACTGTAGATAGAAAGGATCTTAGCTCTGAAAATCAAGAAGTAGAATCAGTTTGGGTGAAGCTGAGAAACAGCAAGGGGCAGAAAACATTGGTGGGAGTTGTTTATCGGCCCCCAAACATTAGTTGTAATATAGGGCACAGTATAAATCAGGAAATTAGAGGAGCATGTAACAAAGGTAATACAGTGATCATGGGAGGCTTTAATTGACATGTAGACTGGGCAAACCAAATTTGCAGTAATAGTGTGGAGGACAAATTCATGGAATGTATGCAAGATAGTTTTCTAGATCAGTATGTTGAGGAACCAACGAGGGAACAGGCGATTTTAGTTCTAGTATATTGTGCATATATAGAGCCCTGGTGAGACCACACCTGGAGTATGGTGTACAGTTTTGGGTCTCCTTACCTAAGGAAGGATATACTTGCCATAGAGGGAGTGCAACGAAGGTTCACCAGACTGGTTCCTGGGTTGGGGGGATTGCCCTATGAGGAGAGATTGAGTAGACTAGTCCTATATTCTCTGGAGTTTAGAAGAATGAGGTGATCTCATTGAAACATACAAAATTCTTACAGGGCTTGACAAGGTAGATGCAGGGAGGATGTTTCCCCTGGCTGGGGAGTCTAGAACCAGGGGTCAAAGTCTCAGAATAAGGGGTCGGCCATTTAGGACTGAGATGAGGAGAAATTTCTTCACTCAGAGGGTGGTGAATTTTTGGAATTCTCTACCCCAGAGGGCTGTGGAGGCTCAGTCGTTGAATATATTCAAGACAGAGATCGATAAGATTTTTGAATATTAAGGGAATCAAGGGATATGGGGATAGTGCAGGAAAGTGGAGTTGAGGTAGAAGATCAGCCATGATCTTACTGAATGGCGGAGCAGGCTCGAGGGACAAATGGCCGACTCCGGCTCCCACTTCTTACGTTCTTATCCAAAGAGTTTGAGATCCAGTCTCATTCGAAATTTTAAAATTCGGTTACATTTTTAACAATTGATGTGGATTAAGCCTATAAATATACTGTGATGAAATATTCCATTCATCACTCATCAGTATTTCTCTGCCTGTGACTGTGGTTGGTTTCAGTTTCATTTCCATTGTATTGTACTGTGTGTAGGGCTCCGCCCATACCT
Organism: Somniosus microcephalus; assembly: GCF_052327205.1. Taxonomy (NCBI): domain Eukaryota; kingdom Metazoa; phylum Chordata; class Chondrichthyes; order Squaliformes; family Somniosidae; genus Somniosus; species Somniosus microcephalus. The sequence continues at coordinate 10,443,200 of NC_141005.1, read as the reverse complement.
GGCTCCGATGTAAGCTGGCCCAGCCTGCAGCACATCCAGTACGGCAGACCTCTGGATGGAAGATACATTCTCCTCTGTGTGTTACCTTCTAAGTCAATAAAAGCCTTGTTTTGTTTCGCTAACATCGAGTCTCGGATTTATTGAGGCACATCATATACATTTGCCTGGGACTTAGCATGCTACAGGGGGTAGGATATGGACTGTCATCTACAGTTCCCAACACACTCAGTAGTAGGATAGCAAAATACTGCAGATGTTGGAAATCCGAAATAACAACAGAAAATGCTGGAAAAACTCAGCAGGTCAGGCAACATCCGTGGAGAGAAATTTGAGTTGACGTTTCGGGTTGGACCCTTCTTCAAAACTGGAAAGAAAAGAAACTAGATTGAAGGCAGGGCTGCGATTGGACAAAAGAAAAGAATAGGTCTGTACACTCAGTAGTAGGTCTGGAGAAGGAGGGGAAAAGGGTAAGCGATGAGAAAATTAGAGGGCATGTCACTCCAGATCCTTCACATACCAACTGGCTGAACAGGACCAATGTCAGAGGCTTTAGGAGTACGGTGTTGACCTTCTACAAAGACAAAGATCAGGGAACAGAGGGTCTGAATTTATACATTGTATTTAAGGTTTGCAAAACTCCCCCAATGGTCGAATGGGTGAAAAAGATGCCACCTAATGTAGTGCAAAGCTCCACAGAACAGCAGGTGTCAGGTTTGATCCCCAGCCTGTCTGAAGTTCACTGATCTTGGGGAAGGGAAAGAACAAAAAGAAGTCCCAATGGTTATCCAATTCCTCCTGCTGCAAAGTACGTGTGTGTGTGTGTGGAGGTAAGGGGACATGATTATGTTTGGCGGTGATGCCTTTCATGATGAAACAGCCTCCTGCTGTTCATACAAAAAGAATAGCAGCTTGCACATTAAGACTGCCAGAAACCATACCTCCGCAACAGTCTGCACTTTTGGGAATTGTGGGTGGCGGGAGGGGCAAGGTTTCACATAGGGAACAGCTGGAACAAATATTTCTTGGACTATTCGCTGAAAGCATAAGTGAATCAATTAGGAAAAAAGTTGGGGAATATTTGTACGGGTTAGAGAAATCAAGATGATCAGTTCAGATAGCCCTAATTTCTACTATCTAAGAAAAGATTGATGTCACATATCAGGTCTTTAGATAATTGTTTCCTTTCACAGAGAGGATTTGGGAGAGTGAGCTATGTTTAAAAATAAAGTGAATTTGCACAAGTTTAAAAGAACAGGCCAATGAGCTAGTTTGTGGAATGCGCCAGCACATAGTCTATTTCAAGCTGATACCATAAAGGTCAATAATCTCATCTCAGACTCATTAAGCCAGGATGTCCCTTATTCATTTTGACAATAGGAAATGTTTTCTTTAAGCCAGCACCCTAAGGGGTGGGGGGGGGGGGGGAAGGTAGCTGGTTTTATTGACAGGCTGACTGGCGAATAACTGAATGGGGAGCAAGTCAGAAGGCCAGTTCTACCACTGGCTGGGTACAAAGACAAAAGGGACATGAGTAGTCAGCCAGCTAAGTCCGAGACAGATGCCTAACTGAACAGGAGAAACTCTCAAGCCCAAAGCTGGCCAGGATCAGAAAGAGTTAACCAAGTCAGCTTGTCGGGATAGTTTGGCACATTTTTCTTGTTGTCAAGGAGGGTTCTGTCATCAGTTGAATTAAAATGAGTTTTGATTACATCCGTTACTCTATCTCGTAGCATTGTGAACGCACAAAGTAGCTGATGACTTGCATTTGCTCTCATCTCACTAAGTATTTTTTTTTATTCATTGATGGGATGTGGGCGTCGCTGGCTAGGCCTGCATTTAGTGCCCATCCCGAATTGCCCTCGAGAAGATGGTGGTGAGCCGCCGCCTTGAACCGCTGCAGTCCACATGGTGTAGGTACACCCACAATGCTGTTAGGAAGGGAGTTCCAGGATTTTGGCCCAGTGACAGTGAAGGAACGGCGATACAGGTCCAAGTCAGGATGGTGTGTGGCTTGGAGGGGAACTTGTAGGTGGTGACGTTCCCATGCGTCTGCTGCCCATGTCCTTCTAAGTGGTAGAGGTCGCGGGTTTGGAAGGTGCTGTTGAAGGAGCTTTGGCGAGTTGCTGCAGTGCATCTTGTAGATGGTACACACTGCAGCCACAGTGCGCCGGTGGTGGAGGGAGTGAATGTTGAAGGTGGTGGATGGAGTGCCAATCAAGCGGGCTGCTTTATCCTGAATGGTGTCGAGCTTCTTGAGTGTTGTTGGAGCTGCACTCATCCAGGCAAGTGGAGAGTATTCTATCATACTCCTGACTTGAGCCTTGTAGATGGTGGAAAGGCTTTGGGGAGTCAGGAGGCGAGACACTCGCCGCAGAATTCCCAGCCTCTGGCCTGCTCTTATAGCCACAGTATTTATATGGCTGGTCCAGTTCAGTTTCTGATCAATGGTAACCCCCAGGATGTTGATAGTGGGGGATTCAGCAATGGTAATGCCATTGAATGTCAAGGGGAGATGGTTAGAGTCTCGCTTGTTGGAGATGGTCATTGCCTGGCACTTGTGTGGTGCGAATGTTACTTGCCACTTGTCAGCCCAAGTCTGAATGTTGTCCAGGTCTTGCTGCATATGGACACGGACTGCGTCAGTATCTGACGAGTCTCGAATGGTGCTGAACAGTGTGCAATCATCAGCGAACATCCCCACTTCTGACCTTATGATGGAGGGAAGGTCATTGATGAAACAGCTGAAGATGGTTGGGCCTAGGACACTGCCCTGAGGAACTCCTGCAGTGATGTCATGTGATTGAGATGAATGACCTCCAACAACCACAGCCAACTTCCTTTGTGCTAGGTATGATTCCAACCAATGGAGAGTTTTCCCCTTGATTCCCATTGACTTCAGTTTTGCTAGGGCTCCTTGATGCCACACTCGATCAAATGCTGCCTTGATGTCAAGGGCAGTCACTCTCACCTCACCTCTTGAGTTCAGCTCTTTTGTCCATGTTTGGACCAAGGCTGTAATGAGGTCAGGAGCTGAGTGGCCCTGGCGGAACCCAAACTGGGCATCAGTTAGCAGGTTATTGCTGAGTAAGTGCCGCTTGATAGCACTGTCGACGACATCTTCCATCACTTTGCTGATGATTGAGAGTAGACTGATGGGACGGTAATTGGCCGGGTCGGATTTGTCCTGCTTTTTGTAGACAGGACATACTTGGGCAATTTTCCACATTGCCGGGTAGATGCCAGTGTTGTAGCTGTACTGGAACAGCTTGGCTAGGGGCGCAGCTAGTTCTGGAGCACAAGTCTTCAGTACTATTGCCGGAATTTTGTCAGGGCCCATAGCCTTTGCAGTATCCAGTGTCTTCAGCCGTTTCTTGACATCACGTGGAGTGAATTGAATGGGCTGAAGACTGGCATCTGTGATGCTGGGGACCTCAGGAGGAGGCCGAGATGGATCATCCACTCGGCACTTCTGGCTGAAGATAGTTACAAATGCTTCAGCCTCGTCTTTTGCACTCACGTGCTGGGCTCCACCATCATTGAGGATGGGGATATTTTTGGAGCCTCCTCCTCCTGTTAACTGTTTAATTGTCCACCACCACGCACGACTGGATGTGGCAGGACTGCAGAGCTTTGATTTGATCCGATGGTTGTGAGATCGCTTAGCTCTGTCTATCGCATGTTGCTTCTGTTGTTTGGCATGCAAGTAGCCCTGTGTTGTAGCCTCACCAGGTTGACACCTCATTTTTCGGTATGCCTGGTGCTGTTCCCGGCATGCTCTCCTGCACTCTTCGTTAAACCAGGGTTGATCGCCCGGCTTGATGGTAATGGTAGAGTGAGGGATATGCCGGGCCATGAGGTTACAGATTGTGGTTGAATACAATTCTGCTGCTGCTGATGGCCCACAGCGCCTCATGGATGCCCAGTTTTGAGTTGCCAGATCTGTTCGAAATCTGTCCCATTTAGCACGGTGGTAGTGCCACACAACACGGTGGAGGGTATCCTCAACATGAAGACGGGACTTCGTCTCCACAAGGACTGTGCGGTGGTCACTTCCACCAATGCTGTCATGGACAGATGCATCTGCAACAGGTAGATTGGCGAGGACGAGATCAAGTAGGTTTTTCCCCTCTTGTTGGTTCCCTCACCACCTGTCGCAGACCCAGTCTGGCAGCTATGTCCTTTAGGACTCGGCCAGCTCGGTCAGTTGTGGTGCTACCGAGCCACTCTTGGTGATGGACATTGAAGTCCCCCACCCAGAGGACATTTTGTGCCCTTGCTACTCTCCGTGCTTCTTCCAATTGGTGTTCAACATGAAGGAGTACTGATTCATCAGCTGAGGGAGGGCGGTAGGTGGTAATTAGCAAGAGGTTTCCTTGCCCATGTTTGACTTGATGCCATGAGACCTCAGTCCATCATTGGAAAGACTGGAGCAGCACACGATATACGTGAAAGAACAACATCCAATTCAGATCACAAGGTGGTGCCATGTTACTCCTGAATTACACTATTGTATAATTAGATTTGGTCCCTGCCACAAACTCTGTTCTCTAGCTGCTGACTCCATCCCTCTCCCTAACATCTGTCTGAGGATGAACCACACTGTTCGCAACCTTGGTGTCATATCTGACCCTGAAATGAGCTGCCGACCACATATCTGCGGCGTAACTAAGACCGCCTATTTCCAACTCCGCAACGTCGCCCGTCTCTGCCCTTACCTCTGTTCATCCTTAACTGAAACCCTCATTCATGCCTTCGTTACCTCTAGACTTGACTATTCCAACACACTCCCGACTAGCCTCCCACATTCTACCCTACGTAAACTTGAGGTCATCCAAAACTCGGCTGCCCGTGTCTTAACTCGCACCAAGTCCCGCTCACCCATCACTCCTGTGCTCGCTGACCTACATTGGATCCCGGTTAAGCAGTGCCTCAACTTCAAAATTCTCATCCTTGTTTTCCAATCCCTCCATTGCCTTGCTCCTCCCTATCTCTCTAATCTCCTTCAGCCCCCCACCCCCTCCAGAGATATCTGCACTCCTCTAATTCTGCCCTCTTGAGCATCTCTGATTATAAATCGCTCAACCATTGGTGGCCGTGCCTTCTGTTACCTAGGCCCTAAGCTCTGGAATTCCCTGCCTAAACCTCTCTGCCTCGCTACCTCTCTTTCCTCCTTTAAGACGCTTCTTAAAACCTACCTCTTCGACCAACCTGCCCTAATTTCTCCTTATGTGGCACGGTGTCAAAACTTTTTGTCTTTTAATACTCCGGTGATGTTTTACTACATTTAAGGTGCTATATAAATACAAGTTGTTGTTGTTGATAATATTGGGCAGTATGAGCACACTCCTACAAGTAAGGTGCTCGGACCGCTTACGGGAGCAACCATTGCTGCTGTACGGAGAGAATATTTAAGGCAGGCCAAAAACTTGTAATAACTAGCTTTAAGAAAACAGTATTAGGAATTTTACAATACTAGATATGTGACTGTGACACACTATATATAAATATATATTGTTTCTAGTAAAGTCCTCTATCAAGAGTTCATCGGCTCTGTTTTATACTTACTGTTCTCATTATCTAATGTCTGATAAGCTTCATGTCTCCAAGATAATCTAACTCAGCAGCATCTAGAATCCTGGAGTTTGAAGTTCAAATCTTTAACCAACTGCCTTGCCTCTAGGGTGATTCAGAGAATTGAAACTGCGCTGTTGCAATATATTTTCCAGTCAGTTTCACAGTAGATCACTCACAGAAGTGAATGCCACTACAATCATACAATGCACTAAATACTATTCAACTCCACTCATAGGCATCTTCTCTCAGCAACCTTTTTTTAAAAATTAGGTTTAAATATTTACAGAGCTATGGCAAACAGCAGTTAATCAACAAAAATGACGACACCCATAGGGATGGCCAAGCTCTGTTACTACCTCCAGCACTAGATCACCAAAACACAATTAGCTCAATCGACACGCGTACGTTATGCTGCACCAGATGATCATTTTCAATAGCCATTATATTTTAAATCATGTGTGTCTGGATTTAAAGTAGTACTCCTGAAAATTCATGGTTGTTTTTTGCATTGCAAAAATGGGAATTATCCAGTAATTTGAATTAAGTGAATCAGGAGTAGTCTGTATCCATCAGAATTTAGTTTATCACGGTGTAGCATTACGACCTGTTTTCTGCCAATTATAAAAGCAAAATACTGCAGATGCTGGAAATCTGAAATAAAAAAACAGAAAATGCTGGAAATACTCAGCCGGTCAGGCAGCATCTGTAGCGAGAGAAACAGAGTTAATGTTTCAGGTCAATGAGCCTTCGTCAGAACTGGAAAAAGTTGGAGATGGAACAGGTTTCTAAGCAAGTGTAGGGGCAGGGAGAGGGGGGAGGGGAGGAAAGAACAAAAGGGAAGGTCTGTGATAGGATGGAAGGCAGGAGAGATTAAGAGACAAACGGGATGATGGTGCGAGGCAAAAAGGAGAGGGTGGAACATTCTTTGTTCCAGTCCTACTCAGGTCCTCTCCCTCACCTTTTTTTCCCGGTACACTGATGACTATCGGTGCCGTTTCCTGCTCTCGCCCTGAACTAGAAAAGTTCATTCACTTTGCTTCCAATTTCCACCCTTCCCTCACCTTCACATGGTCCATCTCCGATTCTTCCCTTCTCTGTCTCCATCTCTGGGGATAGGCGATTGACAAACATTCACTATAAGCCCACCGACTCCCACAGCAACCTGGACTACACTTCCTCCCACCCCGCTTCCTGTAAGGACTCTCTTCCATTCTCCCAGTTTCTCCGTCTCCACCACATCGGCACTGACGATGCCACCTTCCATACCAGTGCTTCTGACATGCCTTCCTTTTTCCTCAACCGAGGATTCCCCTCTATCATGGTTGACACGGCCCTTGATCGTGTCCGTTCTATTTCCTGCACTTCACCCCTTCCCCTCCCTCCCGATAGGGTTCCCCTTGTCCTCACCTTTCACCCCACCAGCCTCCACATTCAACGGATCATCCTCCGCCATTTCCGCCACCTCCAGCGTGATCCCATCACATCTTCCCCTCACCTGCCTTTTCTTTTAGAAATTTTAGCATTCCAAAAGGTCCGCTCCCTCCGCGACACCCTGGTCCACTCCTCTATCACCCCTAACACCCCTTCCCCCGGCACCTTCCCATGCAAGCACAGGAGATGCAACTCCTGCCCTTTCACCTCCTCCCTTCCCACTGTCCAGGGCCCCAAACACTCCTTCGTGAAACAGCGATTTACTTGTACTTCTTGCAATTTAGTATACTGTATTCGCTGCTCATGATGCGGTCTCCTCTACATTGGGGAGACCAAACGCAGATTTAGTGACCGCTTTGCGGAACACCTCCATTCAGTCCGCAAGGGTGACCCTGAGTTTTCGGTCGCCTGTCACTTTAATTCTCCACTCCACTCTCATTCTGACCTCACCGTCCTTGGCCTCTTACAATGTTCCAATGAAGCTCAACGCAAGCTCGAGGAACAGCGCCTCATCTTTCGATTAAGCACTTTACAGTCTTCTGGACTCAACATTAAGTTCAACAATTTCAGACCATAACCTCTGTCCCTATCATTTTTTTGTTCTCTCTCATGGCAACTGTTGATCATCTTGCCATTACCATTTACACTTCATCTACAGTCATCTTTTTGTTTCTTAACCTGTCCCATTACCCTCTCCTTTTGCCTCGCACCATCATCCCGTTTGTCTCTTAATCTCTCCTGCCTTCCACCCTATCACAGACCGCCCCTTTTGTTCTTTCCTCCCCTCCCCCCTCTCCCTGCCCCTAAAAACCTGTTCCATCTCCAACTTTTTTCAGTTCTGGCGAATGGTCATCGACCTGAAACGTTAACTGTTTCTCTCTCTCTACAGATGTTGCCTGACCTGCTGAGTATTTCCAGCATTTTCTGTTTTTATTTATGCTAATTATAGTCTGCTATGTATTAGCTGCTTATTAAGTACAGCCATTCTTTAATAAAATACAGCCGTTGTCTGAAAAACAAGTAATATTTTAAACCCTATTTCCCCTCCCAAAACGTTCTGGCTTTCTTTCGGTGAGCCAAACTGCATGCGGATTTCATGAGAATTACCATTCATGTGTCTCGGATTAGTTGAAAGGGGACATGTATGCAGGGAATTGTACTATGCTGATTTATCAGGCTAAAAAGTGCAATTTCTTTTAGAATTATTCAGTAATTTGAATGAACAGACATCAATTTAAGCATAAAATGTGTGTGTGTGTATATTCAGTGTAAGAGTTTGTACATTAAGTAGTTGCTGCTTTTAAATCAACGGAGGCCAGAGGCTTCAGAAACAAACACATAACTGTGTCTGAAGTCAGTAGACTTAGTGAAGTGAACATTAATTCTGCCAATTCCATCTCACACAAAGCTGAAGGTCTGGTTAAGCTTTAGGGAAGGGTTGCTTGGATGTGAAATGTGCAGGTTTTACACTTGGATAGTAACATCCAAAAGACTTGAAGCTCATGTATTCCATTTTAAATGGGCGCAAACTTGTAAATTGTAGATTCTGAAATCAACATTTGCTGGAAAGCAGAATACGAAGACAACAATATATTTAAATGCACTATTACATTTTTATTTTTGAGAGATATATGTTAAATTCAGAGTCACCTTTAAAGATTACAGCATGTCTGGTTTAATATAGAACTTTAGCTTCTCTCTATCTTCAATGTGGAGAGATTTGCAGCACACAAGCACAGTACTCTTCATACAGGATGCTGTAGCAGAATTCGGCAATGTGTCACTGAACAGCTGACCTGGTACTCTATACCAGAGCGCCTCAGTAAACGGCAACCTACCTTCCTTTAGACAGGAGAAGCCTGTGCAAGTTATCTGATAATGCTGATCTCTCAAAAACAGTCAAGTCTCAAAGTCTTCTTTCCATTTCATCCAGTCAAGAAATATTGATCGTGTGATCAGAACATTTTCCTTATTTTATAGTTGCCTGCCATAAATTCTCTGCTGAATCCATCATTTTTTTAAACTGGGACTTAAACTAGCAGCATTTCAGACAGGCACTGAATCAAGTGACTGCTTGTACCTGTACTGTGCTGAGGAACTAATGAGCAGGTTGATCTGAAGAGCTATACGGCAAGCCTTTCAATCCATAATTCCCCAGCAAAGAATTGGTACAGCCCATTACCACCATTCATTTTCTGCTGTTTTACTGATAAATTTCCTGACATTTTGATTAAATTAGAAACGTTCCTTTTTCCCTAGCAGAGGTAGAAGTGGAATTGGGAAGGACCTCCCCATTGCTGTTGACACAATGCAACAGGCTATTGGCTGAAATCCACTCGACCTTAGATCGTGGTAGGGGGGGGGGGGGTGCCCTGAATCACATTTTAAGAGTTTTCGAACAAACTTTTTTAAAGCACCAAATATATTTTATGGCCTAAAATCAACCAGAAAGGCAACTGTAATTCTACCCCATTTTTTATTTTAAAAACTTTCAGGAAGAGCTTCCCCGATTCCTGGAGCAACCTGGAAAGCCCAGGAGAGCCCACATATCTGACATTAAGAACTTCCCAAACGTCTAATGATAATAAGCAGCAGCAAAGCTGTACTTTACAATAATTGTTGGAATGGCAACACAAATATTTGACTCACGGTTTCGATTGTAAATTGAAACACATCTAAATGATGTAAATGATTGGGGAGGTCACCGTGCTTTTCTTCCTGAAAAGGTAAAATAGTGAAGTTCTTACAAAATCAGTTGCTAAACAATAGGCAGATTGCATACAACATTTTTTTTTTCATAAAACACATCCATTAGCTTTACTTAAATGTTACAATCCATTTTAATTTTAATAAACCAAGCTGCAATCTCTGATAATGAGCCATCGGTAGCATCCATTAATACAGGAACATACAATCTTCTCTGGAGGTATAGTACAATACTTCCATTTACCACACAGCAAGTTTTACAATACTTGAAAATTCAGCAGATTGTTTCATTGTAGCTAAAATTGAACGGAAAATGAACATTCAGCTGTCAAGCATACACAACCTATTCATATCTTCGATATGCGTCTTCAGTTGTTATACAATATTCCCTACTTTATACTTGTACACAGTTGGCATCTCTGTGTAATGGGCAGGCAACATAAAGGTTTGAAAATCCATCTGGTAAAGGTCTGCTGATGTTTGCAACTATAACAATTAACCAGACTGATTCCATGGAAAGTGGCAAACTGTAAGGGACGCTAAATGGTTACAACACTGTCTAGAGAGCTTGGTTTAAATCAAGTCCAGACATATGGGGATCTTAATTGAAACCAAGGCCTCAATGTTAACTCCCCACGACAGGCGGGAAAGGCATTCCCAAACAGCCATGTACGTGCCTGCCGCTATTTTTACAGCAGTGGGCAACATGTCGTGAGAGTGTCCCACTTTGGAGATTAACATATTTAAATTGGGCTCCCACAGTGCAATTGGGAGCCTGCTTTAAATTTAACAGTTGCCGGCCAGGTTTCCCAGGGCTCAGGAAACCCAGCAGTAAAAGGGAGGCGGGAGCTACGGTTCAAGAAGGCAAGTGCCTTTTACAGCACTCCTCGTGGGCCAGGAGGTGCAGGAGTGCTCCCCCGACCCCTCATGCAAGCCTTCGGCCTCCCCTCCGTCAATTGTAGCTTCTCCCTCAGCCCTGCAGCGAACACCCTGCCACCACCCCCAGCGCGGATCTCTCGCTCCCCCCACCTCTCTGCGATGGCCTCTCTCTCGCACCCCCTCCCCCCCCCCGCCCCCCAAAGCCCCAATCTTTGGCTCCCTCCCTTCCAATTACCCAGGACCGTCTCCAACAATTACTAGCAATTCAAGAAGGCAGCCCATCACCTTCTCAGCAGCAAGCAGGGGTGGGCAATAAATGTGGCCTTGCCGGCACTATCCCGAGAATTTTTTTTAATATACTACATTGGGCTCCTTATTTCTCCAGTACTGGGCTAGAAGCTTATATTAAATTTAGCAAAAACACCTTCCATTTGCTACTATAATTGAAGCAAATTAACAACTCTGAACAGTCTCCCAGTCCTGGAAACCTACCTGAAGGTGAGCCGTCAGTCAATTTGAAGCTACATGAAATCCAGCCAATGCAACACGTGCAATAGAGCACTGCCAATTTTTTGTTGGTGGGAAAGAGAGTCACTTTTACCCCAATTCCTTCAGCCCTACTCACTGACCTACTATAAAATTTACACTTGAAATAAAGTGACAACAGCACAAAAAATGAATCTGTGCAAGTGCTAGCACATTGCTCCTGCAAATACTTACGAAAGCTTTTTTTAAATGGCCATTTCAGGATTAAGCTTGACAGAAGTGAACATGCCCAAGGTTAGCGCTGAGAGAAAGAAAAACACCGCAAACGGTGTGGGAGTTGGTTTTGGAAGGCAGTTCAGGATTGAGCATTTTTAAAAATGAAAGATTTCACATAAACTCTTGGTGCTGAATGTGTGAGGTGTCTGTACTCGGAAGTGGATCTGTAATCATTTCATTCCGGAATCTAATTATCCAAACAGTAGTGAGCATAACAGTGTTAAGTACACAGCGTGTCACAGCCACATATAACCAGGGAGTTGAAACCTAGCTAAAACAAGCCACTGAGCTAGACTGAAGTACGATAGTGTTCACTGACTGCGGTTCAGATATAGTTCATAACTTTGTTTACATTGTTTGCCTGGAGCTTTATCTATTACATTGTTCTAATTTTGTCGAGCTCTGTATTGGTTTAGAAAACACGTGGCCTTGCCGTCGTTCTTGCCAAGTCACATGCACTCTACTCCGAGCTAAAGCTATCCAAGCAGCTAGGAATCCTTCCTTAGACCTATGGTATCTGTTGTAACTTCCAGCTGCACAGTGTCAGAAGTTACCCTAATTGGTTTTGTGTTTATTTTTCTCAATTCCTCTCTTCAAATAATCTTCCATCGGCAAGAATAGTGGACAAGCAGGTTGTGTCCAATGAAAAACTTCATAAAAATCAAGGGGCAGCATCCAATCCTTCAGAACCAACAGCCATTTATTATTTTTCAGGAAAATTTCACCCCAACTCCAATAGCTTTCATTGCCACCCCACAACCTGAGAAAGCACTTACACTGCACACATCAGATCGCTTGAATGTGCAGCAGTTATGGATACTATGCTAACACTACAGTACATGGCTTGGGTTTGAAATTTTCAGCATTGTAACTTGAATGTGAAATGTCCCAACAGCTGAAGTTGGTATATTAATGCACCCTTAAGATCATAATAGTGTGTTCTGGCTGCAAACCGTACCATAGTTTAAATTGTAAATCAGCTGAGAATTAACCTGGTCAATAAAGATCGACCAGCACCTGACACGTGCAAGATTATGACTCGTGTTTGTACCAGACATCCCTGAATTACCAAATTTGCATGCTATATCCCTATACTACATAACCTATGGACCAGAGGAACACTGCTGTTGCAGCAGGCAAGACAGCCCTCCTAATGGGCAACTGGTAACAGACTCGCTGCACTCCTGACATCACAAAAAAAATCCTACATCATCATGTCATGTGTTCACACCATTAACAAACCAATCTGTTCCTTTAGCGACCTTTCAAAAGTCACCCAAAATGCACCTCTTGAAAACTGGACTGCACACAATCAAACATGAAGGAACACAATTATCTCACCGCCCATGGTTCCGCTAGTTTATCCAGTTAATAGCAGGAAGATCACCAGCCAGTGTCTGTTGAATTAGCAGATCTTAGTCAGGGAGCTACAAATGGCCTCTGTGCACATGTGATATGGGGAGGATAATCAGGTAGGTTCCCATTCCTGATCCAGTGTAATCCTGATGGAAGTGCATCGATGTAGACATTGGGTGACAACAGGTCAGGGTCAGATGTGAGGCCCCTGCAGTCAAACTGCTGGCAGATAAAGAATAACAGCCACTTTGGTAAAGGGTACAAAAGTGCCCGTAGACCTGTACCCCAGAAGGAGCAAGTTCCTTCAGGAGATATGGGGAGAAAATTAGCTAAGAGGAGACACTATCAAAGCTCAAAGATTATGCAAAGCAGGTTTACAAGTGTTCGATTCGGACATTGGCTCCTTAATGACGATGTTATAAGGCCAATTTTACTTCGGCTGTAGTTTAAACATCTTCCCCATGTCCAAAAGTAAAGTATATTGGAAGCTGGTTGCCGGAGTGGGGGAAGGGACAGCTGGAACGAGAGAGGGAAGAGGTGGATATTGACCTTTAAAAGTGCATGTTGTGTTATTTCCAATACTTGATATTTATTGTAAACAGGAAAATCTCTTCATTTGTTGCTAACTGATGCTCATCATGTTTTCTCAATACCACAGAAATATCACAAAACCACACAAGATTTACATCAATCTGACAGGTAGAGGCAGTGCACTTTCCTGCATAATCAACAGCATTACAAGGCTCTACTTTTAACTCTTTCCTTTCAACACATTATGAAAAACATACCATTTTAAAGGAAATGACCATACACTTGCAAAATTATACATCCTGCTAAACTGAAATCTATCCAAGGTATAAAAAAAATCAGCAAAGCTACTCTGAAAGCTCAGTGAGGTCATCTGCAGAGTAGCTAGCCATTACTGATCAGAAAGATCACATGTTCAACAATGACCTCAGTCAGGCGGCAGGAGATATGTAACAACTGGCTTCTCTGTCGCTGTGTAAGAATCTAGCGTTCCCTGCTCCTGTGTGCCACACTTGCTGGAAGCGCATCCAAGGGCTTTGTCAAGCTCTGTCGTAATGCCCCTTTCTGAACTCTGCAATCGAATAGCCTGCCAACACTCTCTGTCAAAGCTCATATGTGAATAGTTGTCATCCAGGCAAGGTACCAGAGCGTGCCCGGTGCCAATGGAACTGTACATGGTTGGGATTCACCTCTTTGGCATAGGAGAAAATTGGCTCTCCAATGGTTGAGTTGGTACATGCATTTCCCAATTTAGAACTGGGCCACATAGGGCGTTAGATCAGAGATAGTAACATTAAAAATCGGCCACATCACTGAGCTCAGTGCAGGGATGGGGGGCACGCGGTGGGTGTCGATAGGTGGCACATTAGCCAAGGCTGGTGCTGCTAATCAGTATAGCTGTGCGGATGTCAGATGGAGTCACAATCTCTGAGCAGTGATCCTCTCCCACCCCCATTTGCTGTCCAGGGTCATACGTGACGCATGACTATTTCACGGAGATGCCAGAAGGCAGCCAGCACCCGTGAAACCACATTCCACAGGTCAGTACCCTCCGGAGAGGAGGAGACACAGTTGGGCAGGGAAAAAAAACTGCAATTTGTATAAATCTGAATATTCTAAGGCAAGGAAATATTTAGTTGTTTACCATCATTACGTGGGTTGCATTTACAGCGGCGGGTCCAAATAATTCTTTGACATCAATGTTTACACATGAACCAGTCGTAACTTTAGCGCACCCTGGATATTTCTTTCAACTGGAGTTACCACAATCAATGATTTAGAAAGTGAAAAGATGCTCCAGCAATTTTGCTGGATATGCTTTAAAATCAGGATAATTTTTATTGGCCTTATAGATGTTGACAAATTGGTAAATGATGTAAAAGTGTTGCACTGATTATAGTGTTGGATTCTGTTAGACAATTTCCTATTGAATTTGATGGTGCCACTCATATTAAACATTAGGCTTCCCTTTACCTCACTCACCAGTTAATAGCTTGCATTAAAACAGGATGAAATCCTACATGAGGAACTCTGCCCAGTGCTCTTCCTAGCAGCTGCACAACCATTTTTTCACATTAAACCATGTTCTAGAGGGATGCAATTTTTATAATCCAGTTTACATCTACTGATAATTACACTATTTATAGCACATCTCCATTTGAGCAATTTAAAAATCAAGATTACACAGGGATAGTGGGAATTGTACACTGGCAATTTTTGCTTAGATTACTTGATCCATTGCATCTAAACTACACATTTGAGTTAGAAATACAGAACCAAGTTACAGGGCGATGCTTGAGCACCAGTACTTGAGTGCTGCAAGTCTCAATACCTACTCCATTGAGTTCAAGAACTCCGCAATATTGCACAGGGAGGCACTGTATGGAGATCCGGCATCTCTGCGCAAATTCAGAAAGCATCAAGTTGCTCTCGAGCACCTCCTGATAGCTGCATCAAGCATGGAAGTGATGGGGGCCAGGGAAAACATTATACACTTATTGCATAGTTCTAGGGAGGCCTGAAGGAGTAAAGTGAAAGCAAGAGAATATATGCTCCGTTCTCGGGTTCAAAGCAGAGGAAAAGGGGCAGAGAATTACACAGAACCTACAGCACAGAAACAGGTCATTCGGCCCAACTGCTCTATGCCAGCGTTTCTGCTCCACATGAGCCTCCTCCCACCCTCTTCATCTCACCCGATCAGCAAAACCTTCTATTCTTTTCTCCCTCACGTACTTATCTAGCTAGCTTCCCCTTAAATGCATCTATGCTATTTGCCACAACTTCCTCCTTTAAGGCACTCCTTAAAACCTACCAACCTTTTGGTCACCTGCCCTAATTTCCTTATGTGGCTCGGTGTCAAATTTTGTCTCCTGTGAAGCACTTTGGGACGTTTTACTACGTTAAAGGCGCTATATAAATATATAAGTTGTAACGAGTTCCACATTGTAGCCCCTTTGCATTCCCTCATGAAGATCACAGTTTCACATTCAAAAAACAGATTCCCTTCCTTCACCAAATGTCACCTCCTTTTCTCCATATAAATACAGCTGAAATGAGTGGCTATCATGCTCCAAAACTATTCAGCAACATCTGTTTCAAACCTTTTTCCACACAGGAAGAAATAGCCAAAAGTACAAAAAGATTATAGAAGTTCCTAAAATTCTTAGAAGTACAGTACTCAGTCCAGGACTTAAGTACATAACCTAGGATGGTACTTTAGTGCAACTGCTGCCATGTTGTGAGCTGCTGTCTTTCAGATGAGATACTGAACCAAGTCTGCCTGTCCCATGGTTCAGGTACACAAAAGATCCCATGGTACCATTCGAAGAGCAAGGTATTTTCCCAGGGCCATGGCCAAATCAACACTACCAAATTCAAACAGCTTATTTGGTTATTCATCTCATTTGCTGTTTATAGGATCTAGCTGTACGCAAATTGGTTGCTTTGGCTGCACTTCAAAAGTAATTTATTGATTATATGAAGCACTTTGAGATGTCTGGAGGATGCGATAAGGTACTCTGTAACTATTTCTTTTTCTTTCTTTTACTCTCTTCTCCCAGTAACTTTTGCCTCCAATTTGAGAGGCAGGGTCACCAACAATACTCAAAAATCAGGCGGCACGATCTACACGGCTGCCAAAAGTCAGTTTCGGTTTTCCTTTTCTCCAATCCTACAAAAAATTTACACAAAACAGTGATACTAATTGTAACAAAAGTGATGAATGGGTTATTTGGAGCTGCCAATAATTTAAATTTTACAACTGAGTTTCAAAAGCACATTTCTAAGAATTATAATTCAAATGTGCATTTCATGGTCACTCATAAGTATGCCATATTCGGTTGTGTAACTGCATCTATATTGGGTTTTCTGCCCTTCAAAATCTGGTGCTAGAACACTATTTCCAGCCTCAGGAGGAAACAGCAATTATATTTATAATGTTCTCCCATTCAGAACTGCAGTACTTTACAATAATATTGTTGAGTCCATTACACAGTGGTCTTTTTAAAACTGGCTCCAGTTCAATTCTGTCACAACTCAACATGCTGCCTATTATTAGATTAGTCATCAAACATACTGTGAGGCAAGTGTAAAGAGCAAATTCTATTAATTACAAACAATTATCCAGATTGGAAAAAATGAAGCTATATCAACTCTCAACATTTTTCAAATCCATATTTATGGCAACACTACAGTAGTGTTGATTTGCAACAAATACCAACATAATAAATCACATTAATGTGTCTGTAAACAGTTACCATACATTGTGTCTGCAGATTGTTGCTATAGCAATAAAAACTGATAATTTTAAAATGGCACAGTCATGTTGAGTTAGTGCTGACCACGTGCTGAACAAAAGAATACAAAAGACTTGACTCTCTCAGGTATTCATTTTGGAAACATGGGCAGATAATCCTAGTCTTTTAGCCGTCATCCCTTCTACAATAAGCATTGCTATTCCGGGATAATTCGCAGTCGCACCCATCATTCTTTTTAAACTTGAGAATACAACATTATCTCTTTCCTAAGGCTGATATGTCTCCAGGGGTGCAAAAGCCACTATTATGGCCGTATTAGCCCCAACATACGACTCGCATGCAATCATACCGATATACCATTAATAGTCAAATACCCGCTAGTATTTTTCATTGCTGTGTTGAATTGATAAGAATTTATAGTTAGGGATTTTGAGAATCCGTGGGATATTTGCACACTGACACCCGGGACAGTTTCAATAAAAGTTGTAGTTTCTCGGATTGTTGGAAGGAAAGATCAGTTTATTCATAGTTCCCATGTGCGACTCCCTGCAGCCACCGGTCAGTTTTCTGTGCCTTGCTATCTGGAGCTGCTGTAAATATTTTTTTAAAATCAAACTCCTGTGCTGATTTTAATCCAGCCACATGTAACCTTCCTGCCAATTTTATTAAGTAATTACAACTGCTTTGACAAGACAAATTTGGATTTATGGATTAGAATCTCACATTTAAGAGAGACTTGAACCTACTTTTATATTGATTCAGACCCTTGCATCAAGAGCCAACGGCACTATAATTGCTCGCCCAACATACACCGGCAGCTTTAGTGGCACAGAAATAAGGTGAGAGGCATATTCACTCATGTGATGCCATAGAATGCTGCATTGTACAGGCGACCTAAAAGAAAGGTTTGGGTTTCTTCTACCGTCCAACTTTTTTTTGGTGACTGTTTCGGCTGATTTGGTAATTCCCAGATATAGACTCCATTCAGGATGTAACAGGAGAATAGAAAAGCTCAAGAGACAGATGTAAAAGGCTCTTTAAAGTGCTATGAATACACCCAAGTACAAGGTTCTATTCAATGCTCCCTTAACATGCCATTGCTTTTAGTTGTTAAAGATTCTATGTCCTGTCACAAAGTCAAGAACAAAATACAAACTGGAGTGTAGATCTCTTCTTTTCACTCTATGAAATCTAGAAGGTAAAATGCCTTTGATATAATTTGCACTGTACAACAATTTGACCATACAAGGAAATTCACATGGAGCTGGATAGTTAGCTCTTGAGTGATTAAAATCAGGTTTTTTTTTCATAAAAATATTGAGAGGCTATCTTTTCTAGCTGGTCTCGTACCAGTGCAAAGTTGAGCACTGATGCATAATCTTCAGCTTTATTCTGTAATTGTGTCAGGTCAGTAACCATACAACAGCAGCACCAAGATTAAAGGAATAAAACTGCCCCAACATGCCACATTTTCTTGTACTTGTTATTATAATACATTTCAGTACTATTTTTGGAAGCAGTGGGAGCTATAAACAGTATTCGCTTCATTTCAACTAATATTTTCTGTATTATTTTGACTGAAGAGAGGGGCTGTCTGGAATTTGGATGGTTCATTATGTTTTCATATTTGTGCAAGATTTTTCCACTAACTGCACACTGAAACATAGAAGATAGGAGCAGGAGTAGGCCATTCGGCCCCTCGAGCCTGCTCCGCCATTCAATGCGATCATGGCTGATCATCCAAATTCAGTACCCTGTCCCTGCCTTCTCCCCATATCCCTTGATCCCTTTAGCCTCAAGAAATATATCCAATTCCTTCTTGAATATATTTAATGAATTGGCCTCTACTGCCTTCTGTGGTAGAGAATTCCACAGGTTCACCGCTGTTTGGGTGAAGAAATTTCTCCTCCTGTCCTAAATGGCTTACCCCTTATCCTTAGACTGTGACCCCTGGTTCTGGACTCCCCGACGATCGGGAACATCCTTCCTGCATTTAGTCTGTCTAGTCCTGTCAGAATTTTATAAGTTTCAATGAGATCCCCTCTCATTCTTCTAAACTCCAGCGAGTATAAGCCCAATCGACCCAATCTCTCCTCATACGTCATTCCTGCCATCCCAGGTATCAGCCTGGTGAATCTTTGCTGAACTCCCTCCATGGTAAGAAACACAAAAGGTACCCAAGTTCCAAGATTCAGCTTCTGAGGTACAGCATCCCCTATGGAATTATCAAAGCATCGTGACTAAGAATTGTTAAGTGAGCCACTAAAAGTGCTAATCTGAAGTATGACTGACTTTGGGTGAGAAACCTATGCGTGATTAGTCAGGCACTCGTGGCAGTCCATTCAGACATCTCCCTACTGTTAGCGACCCTACTTTTCAGCCTCCAAGGTAAACCACAGATGACACTGCAATTTGGACGGCGCTAGTGACATAATAAACACTTCCAATGTCTGTCTTGATCACTGACAGCCAGATAAGGTACTTAAATGATAACAGCAACAGACAACTCTAGCGTTCTACTCGTATTCCTCAAATCCAACAAGTAAACATTTCTGCAATGTCTGGATCCAATTGCTGTTTAACTGCTCAAGCCAACGAACACAAATCTGAAATTGAGCATGGCGTTTTTCCCAGACAACACTAAAGTTCTTTTCTAATCTTACAAGGGATATGCCTTCTATCACATTAAAACCTTACAATGTGTGTAAAATTATTTTTAAAAGAGCAGAACTCCCTTTTCATTAGTGAACTAGTGTTATGCTTTTTTATTACAAAGTGCTGTTTTCACTGGATTCCCAAGTGATTTAATATTTGGAGAATTCAAGTATATAGAAAAATAGGTCTCTGACAGACTAGAATTTTGCTTAGCTGTATCAAAAAGCACCAAGCAATTTTACTTGCTTTCCATGTGTCAGAGATTTTACACAGGTCCCTGGTGATTTTGTTGTTTGTAGCAAACAGAAGTGTCTCTCAAAAATCAATTACAACCATTCAGAAACTTGCCAGTTTTGTCAATTTAGCCCACAGCACAGACTTCGCAGATGTGGCCGTCAACAGCAGCCTTTCCTTCAACAACAACAGTGCTGTTATTACAGCTGCTACTAAAGTGCAGACCAGCATGGCCACCATGCCCAGCTCAAAGGGAACCTCAGGGGGAAAAAAAAGTTCTTGATATTTAGGGCCCACTGACAAAAGGCTGCCAAAGAGGAGAGTGGTTCTCTGCTTAAAGAAAACTTGCATTTATACACTGCCTTTTACATCCTCAGGGCACCCCAAAGTGCATCACAGCCAATTAATTATTTTTGCAGTGTAGTCACTGTCGTTGTGTAAGCAAGCACAGCCAATGTGTGTCCATCAAGGTCCCACAAACAGCAATGAGAAAAAATGAACAGTTCATCTGTTTTGATGGCATTAGTTGAGAGATAAATGTCACCGAAGTCACCAAGAGAACTCACTACTCACCTCTGAATAGTGCCATGGGATCTCGTGTGTCCATTTAAACAGGCAAAATTAATATCGCATGTGAAAGACAGCAACTCTGGTAGTGCAGATCTCCCTCAGTACTGCACTGAGGTATCAGCCCAGATTATGTGCTCAAATCCTGGAATAGGGCTTGAATCCACAACCTTCTAACTCAGAGGCAAGTGCTACCACTGAGCTGCAGCGGACACTGATCCATAAAAGGGAAAAATAAATGTTTGGTGGCCGGGGGGGGGGCGCAAATAGAACAGATTTTAATTTTGCATCCCTTTTGAACACAACTCAAATATTGCAATGCTCAAAGCTTCATGATGGTCACAAACTAACTGACTAGAACAAGTGCAATTCTTGACCGGTTTCCTAGAGATCAGCCAGTGAGCAAAACGGAGTCAATGTCAAATTTGAAAGGTTCAGGTTATATTCCCTCCCCTTCCCCCATGGCAAGATGGAAACTTGTTCCATCAAGAGGAGGGAACAACACATCTGGCTTTGTCTGGGACTGGAAGCTGTTCAATCACCCCAGTAACTGCATTCAAAACGAAGCAGCTGTAAACTGCTGAATTCAAAAACCTTTAACCCCCCCCAATACCCTTTGCACTGCTGTTTTACCATGCAGTAAAAAAAATGTATTTTCACTATGCAAATGCATGCTTAATAGATGTTATATTTTGTTGTAAGCATCTCTGCTCACGAAAACAGATCAATGTGGAGCTGGGAATGTGTCTCAATCTGGTCTCCTTTGCTGTGCAGTAGCACAGAATCAGCCAGCCATGGAAGTGTGTCTGGCTACAATGGAGTGGGAGGGAGAGATTGGCCCAGAAATTCGGGTCCCAACGAGTGAGTAAGCACGGAGTACTCATGCGTGGACCCGATGGAAGTGCCGGTTTCTTGCATGCACTACACATGCGCGGGAAACCGGCATTTCCGATCCTCTGAACGAAGGGGTTCAGAGGTGGAACGCGTGTGCGCGGGAGTCTGCGCGTGCGCGTTGAACTTCCTTTTCTTTTATACAGGTTTTTCCGTGCGTGAAGGCCTCTACTTTTTACACATCTAAAAACCAGGCGTAAGGACTTCATTTTAAAAGGTAAGTGGTCAATTAATTAAAATTAGAACATTTTTTCCACAGGTTTATTATTTTTAAATACTTTAAAGTAAGGTAAGTGTATTTTTAGCCCCGTTTTTTATAAAATTATTTTTTTCAATAAATAACTATTTTAAACAATAATTTAAATTTATGTTATTTATAGTTTATTTAAATAGTGTGATTTTTTTTCAAATTTATTTTAAGGTTAAGTACTATTTTGGGCGTTTTCATAAGTTTGACAGTTCTTTCTGTCAATCTCATGAATGGGCTTTTCCCTCCTCCAATTGGTTGCCCGTGGCTCACGTGATCCCAGCGGACGCATCGCACTAAGTACGCTGCTGGATCACGCAAGCACAGCGCGCCGGGAGCTGGACCGGGCCACAGACAGGAAATCCACGTAGGGCCAGGCCTCAACTGCCGGCGTGCTAGTAAGTGTAGGTCGGGGGCTTGCACCCGCGGGAAGCCCCCCCGACACCAATTTCTGGGCCAATAACTACAATCCTAAAACACTAGCACCAACTGCCAAAGACAAAACAAGGAGGGCAGCAATATTGCCAATTGCCCTATCTTAATGCCAGGCTTATCCCATCTTCTGTTATTTCCCCCTCTTCCCACCCACATCCCTAAAATAGTTTTGGTATTTATCGAGAACAGAGGTTGGAATTAAAATGGTTTCTCATTTTGATAAATAAAAATAGGAAATAGTAGTGTAAATCACTCAACTATGACCACTTATCAAGCACCCAAAGATTTCATTTGTGTAACTGAGGAGTTAAAAGCTGCAGCTGAAAGTCGAGCTGGGTTTCATCTTATTACATGGTCTATAAAATCAGACTAAAATAGACTATCTGGGGGAATCTCATTTATAACAAAACCACCTTTAATGAATAAATTTGCACTGTTCTTGAAGGATTAACCAAAATATACAGAAAATACTAAGTTAACGGTCAGCAAAGTAGAGCAAATAAAAAGATCTAAAGAAAATACCAAAAAGGTGAAAATTAACAATTTTGAAATTTTGACACGTTCCTGCAACCTTTGTTACACTTTCGAACTAAACTCTTAAAGCTTCCTTTTTTAAAAAAAAGTCTTGCATTTATATAGCACCTTTCACGACCTCAGGATATCCCAAAGCACTTTACAGCCAACAAACTTTTGAAGTGTAGTCACTGTTGTAATGTAGGTAACCCCCTCCTTTCCACTTGAGAGGGGGATTCCTTTTAATTACATCACTGGTTACCAAACACTGCAAGGAGTGTAGGAAACTTCGCAACAGAAGTTCTATTACAGAAGATGCAAAAAGCATCAAGACAGTTACTAATAATAAATGTCTCCGGGATTGACTTTAGGTGGTCCTACAGAAAGGTTCCTGTATTTAAGTTTAGGTTTGCCTTTCTAATTGATTGTTAAAATGATAACGAGGTGATTTATAGACAGGTGCTGATTTACTAAATATTAGTACTAATCCTGAAGCATAAAAGCACATCCCAAAATTTCAAGTATTTTCTATTTTCTGCACATCTCTAAACTTGTTCATATAAAAAGAGACATAAACCTCCCACATGCATATATTATCTTCAATTATTATAATTCCAAGAGCTTCAAGTCCCAGAATTTTATATGAATGATCTATGATTATTAAACATGTAGCTGATCATATTGCTATACCATATTTCTCAATTTTTATTTTTAAAAGTCAGACAAGAGGAGATTGTGGCAATCAACATTATCAGTGAGATGGTAGGATACATCAATATGTATAATAAGCTTTGAAGTAGGGAGGAGCTAAAACAGAACTGAACTTAAAAAAAGAGCAGCCAGGCAAGCTCGACGTCGAATATTTCAAATTTATTTTAGTGATTTGAGATTTCGTTACATGTTCTGAAAGAGTATTTGAAGAATATCGTCATTTCACACAGCAAAATGGAAACCATATTCACATCAGGTTACCTGGAAATGGGCTTTAAGTATAGGGGCTCTGCACCTTAACAATTACCACATACCTGGAATGACTACACAAGAGCTGCGAGATCCCAGAAGCAGCAAGTCTCACCAAATCGGTGAAAGCATGCCTCTGTATTCAGTTAGCTGCCTTTCAGTGCACCTTCTCCTCAGAACTATGATTGAATTGGCTGATTCGACTGCTATTTGAGGTTTATTTATCTGCCTACTACAGTGGGATAGCAGACCTTATATAAGAATTTAACTAGATTAGATACAACATCTTCCACATTCAAATCGTATGAAATCGCTTCGCACAGTGGACACCTTGACGTAAGCAAACTACTAGGCACTTGGTCTGAGTATTAAACAAGGCTTTAATCAACTGCTTTTCAACATGGAGATCTAGTTGTGTCCTTCACTAGTTCCTGTTAAAGAATGTCCTGACCAAGCTGGGCCCATGCCCGAGTATTTATACTCTCCCTGGACAGCACCACCAGCAGGCCACCCAGTATTGTTTCATAAGTCATTTCCATATGAATGACAAGATTCATGTCACACCTTATCTAGCCAATAGCTCCCATGTCCACAAGGACACATCTAGCATACACCGAGGCTCTATGCGCCATGTCCCCTTCCGGTTTGTCATTTAGTACCGTTCAGTTTCCTCCGCTTCCAATCGGTCACCCATAAAGCTCTTCCTTTCACCACCATAACATTACTTGGATCTGCACCCATGTCTTACCCTTTGCCACTAAAATTAGCCTTGGTTCAGCAGTAAGCACTTTTGCTCGAGTCAGTAGGTCGTGGCTTCAACCCTCACTCCAGAGACTTGAGCACATAATCTAGGCCAACACTCCCTGTGCAGTACTGAGGGAGTGCTGCACGGTCAGATGAGACATTAAACTTAGGCCCTGTCCAAACTCTTAGGTGGGCATAAAAGATCCCATGGCACTATTCATAAAATCATAGAATCTTCCAGCACAGAAGGAGGCCATTCAGCCCAGCGGGCCTGTGCCAGTTCTTTGAAAGAGGTATCCGATTAGTTCCATTTGAAGAAAAGCAGGGGAATTCTCCAGGTGTTCTGGCCTTGCTGTAAAGTCTTAAAAATGAGCAGAATTGAAAGGCAAATTAAATGAAACTGTTCTGCTCAAAGGTGCCAGTAAGAGCTGGAAAGTGGAGTGCCAAGACACGGATTCAGAGCAGAGAGTTTCTTTAAAAATTGCTCCATTTTATATTCCTTTTCAAATCACTTATTTTTCTTTTTAAAAGTCAAACACATTACTGCTCCCTGCCTTCTAGAGCTTTATTGATTTAAATAAAATAATTTATTTCTTTCACAAGAAAAACAAAATCAGTTGAACAGCGCCTGCTGTGCTCATAATATATACAATTGCTTCTACGTTGACATAGAAGAATTTTATGAAAATATATATGCTAACTATTTTTCCGCATTTCACATTCTGGTGAGCTAGAATTCTCACACATTGTGCTCTTCAGTTAACTTGATCACTGATACAAAAACAGGTCTTAAATTACTCAATAAAAAGCAAGGTGCTGGAAGTAACAACAGAAAATGCTGGAAAAACTCAGGTCAGGCAACATCCGTGGAGAGAAATTTGAGTTGACGTTTTGGGTCGAACCCTTCTTCAAAACGATCATAAGGTGCTGGAAGTGTTGAGGTAAAAAAAAAGTTTCTGCTTGAAATGCCAAATGGTGGTCTTATCGCGACTGTGAGTTAACAACTAACAAGTTTAAACTGGAACAGCTTCCTGCATTCAACCAAAAGCTGTAATCCAGTGTGCGTTTGAGAGTAGATTGTAATCATAGGTATGTCAAAGATTTTTCTCATAACTTGCATTTATATAGCACCTTTAATATAAAAACCATCCCAAGGTAGCTCACAAACAGAGGTAGATAAGCGAATGAACGCCGAGTTAGGAAGAGTTACATTAGGGCAGGTTACAAAGCTTGTCTGAAAAGATGGGCTCCGATAAGGTTTTTAAAGGCGGAGATAGAATTGGAGAGGTGGGTTTAGGGACAAAAGCATGGATAAGAATTTAAACGGCAGAGAGGCCGGGGTAAGAGTGGAGTTGGGCAATGATGCAGGAGGCGAGAGGGGGGTCTTGGCAATGGATACGACGTGAAGTTTGAAGCTCAGCTCCAGATCTTCAGTTTCTGACTATATACACAAGGAACTGAACTAACCCTTATTGCAGCACGGATATTATCTCAGCAAGATACAATCAGGCTACCGGCAACACAAAATAACTCATCACTAAGATTTAGGACTGTCGACATGATGCATTATTTTTCCTCGTATTGCGCCTTTAATATAGAACAATGTCCCAGACACTTCACAAGCACAACCACAACCACAATTATAACAATCCTTCCATCCATCAGCTGAAAAAAAGCCCTTGGAGCCAGTTTACAGTCAGAGGGCAATTGTAAGGGAGATAAAAAGGGGGGGGAAAAAACAGCAAATGCTGTGAAATGTTCAATAACAACAGAAACTGCTTGAAATACATTCCACGCCCATCAGCAGCTAAAAAAGAAGACGGGTTAACATTTCGGATGTAGGATTAGAACTGGTAGATAAACTTTTTATAGGAGTGGACAAAATAGGATAGGGGGCTGGGGGAGGGGCGGGAGAAAAGAACAAAAGGTTTTACACCCAAAACATTAAGCAAGCATGACTCTCTTCTCTTTTCACTTGCTGACGGTCCTGTGTATTACTAGCATTTCCTCTCTAAACTCGGATCCTTTTTCAAATTGGACTGTGAAACCAGAGCGGCTCAGAAAAAAGTAAGCATGGAAACTAAAAACATAATGGCCCGTATTTTGTGGTCCGCGGCGAAGTGACTGCGCTCGCCGCGGAGCTCGAAGAAAGCTGCCCACAAAGATTTAGCGGGCTCTGTGGCATCAATTTCCCCATTTCCAACGCACCTTTCCATCTGGTGCCATCTATAGAGAATCTGTGGCATCAAGCAGGCTGAGCAGCCAATCACATTGAGGAATTCTCACCGACAGCAAACCAGGAAGTAAAAGGCAGGTTTTATCATTCACTTTTTAATCATTTTACAGAAAGCAAAATAAAGATTGGGACCTACTTGGGATTAAGGATATTAATTTTTATTATTAAAAAAAAATCTATGGAAGGAATGCCACTGCATACACACAATTAGTTTTTCAGGGCCAGAGAGGTTGTTCAGCAGTAATTATGGCTTAGTACGCCATTAAACAAAGCTTAAACATTCAACAAGGCTCAACTTTTTCAATGGTTTTTACAGCGGGAATAGTAAGTAAAAAGTTGAAGTTCACATCAAGTCAGTGATTTCCAATTGATTCCATCTGCAAAGACTGCATCAGTGCACCCTGTGGAGGAGCAGGGTATCACAGACAACTCCTCCTGGATTTCCACGTTTAACAGCGCATGTGCAGACACCAGAAGTTGCTGTCAGTTTTACACAGTAATGACGGCGAACACTGACGGTTCCGCCATCATTACAACCACAAATTGTGGGCCATTAAAATGTTAGAACAGGGCTTACTAGTAAAATTAGAAATGTCAGAGAATGGATGAAGAAAAAGACTGGGTGAGTAGGAGCTTTTAAAAATTATTTAAAGTTTTATGTTGTGTCTTAACTTGTATAGGGTTAATATGACCGTACAAATTACACCCAACATTTAACCAGCGTGAGTCAGCAAAGGAAGATTGGTCAAGTACAGGTAAAACACACAGCTGGAAGGAGGCAAGATACTAAATGAGAAAATAAAAAAAGCAAAATGCAGATTAGATCACAGGGCACCTGAAACATTCACACAGTTATTTACTCTGAAAACTACATTTGACTGGATATCCACTCTTATAAAAGCAAGTTCTCATACCAAAACAAAACAGCATTGCACCACAAGCAATAATTCAACAGGGGGAGGGGGAAACCTCCCAATTTGATTGAACAGTGGTTTCCTCTGTATTCAGAATTACCTTTGTACATCGTTTCACAGTTTCCTTTTACTTTTTAAACTACTGTACTTGGAAGCTTGCATTTATATCACTTGAAATAGCATCCGTTTCTCCAATCGATCTCCAGGGCAAGGGCATTCAACCCAACAACTGATAACATGCATTTAATGCAAGTTACTTGAAGTGACCCCCCATGCTGTTAGGCACCAATATTTCTCAAGCATCACTTCACTTACAAATTGCTTGACACTCTACCAACTTAGGGCAGTTCAACATGGAACCCTGACTGATTCTTTTTCCCTCCCTAACACAGGGGCACGGAGGTCATTTGCAGCATCGAAACTGAGATGAGCCAATTAAGCACAGATCAGGAACTGAACTCAAGACCTTCTGGTCTGTATGGCTTGATATAAGACCTTTACTCACTGGGCTGTTGCAACAGCTGCTGCATTTTTCATGTTAATCACAGCTGCTGTGATTGTAAAACGTCAAGGGGGCCTCTTGTTACAATCAGTATTTATCATTAAGTAGACACCTTGAAGTTACTCCATCTGTGATCTGCCATTTATGTTGCCTGCTTCATATTAGAAAACCCAGTATATTGCAAAAGAATCTGCTGATGTGCATTGACTTGATATTGCTGCTATACTTGTTCTGGTCTGTGTTAACACACTGCAGTACTTAAATACAGAAGGATTCCCCTTTTTATTCAAAGGGCATATGAGCAGAAATTTCACAGGTTACTGGATATGCTACAAGTAAATTATTTCACAAGTGCAATAATTAACCATTAGGAAGAGAGGGAGGTGCACTAAAAATAACCTCTCTCTACTCAGTATCACAAATAATTTTGCCAACAGTAATCTTTGTGTTTTGCTTCTTTTTAGTAGGAAACTGTTAATGTACTGAATATTCAGGCATCACAAAATGCATCGCCACCAGTGAGCAAAAGTTCAAGATATTCTTTAATTCAAGCGAAAGACCATCACTTATGCCTGTGGTGCTTGTGACTTACGGACCTCTTGGAGCCGCCATGGCTGATGATTGGTGAGATATCGTCCTTTTAACTAAGAACCCTTTGAAGAGTCTAATTACAGTGCTACTGCGTGTTTAATACAAAATTAGAAATTATCTTGTGAACAGGCATTTGTTTGCACTTCGTTCCTATTAGAATTTGTAAGGATTTCAGATGAAAACTAGTTTTAAGGTCAGAACCTTAAAAAAGTCCTCGAAACAGTTTTAGAATATTCCACGGGAAAATCTCAACACTTTTTCAACAAGTGAAGTGCATTAGCTCTTCTTATAATGCTGCTCTGGAAAAGATGGGAAAGACTGGAATTTGGGTATTAAACTGCACAGTAAATTATGAGCAAGTTTATTTAGATTTTCTATATTTTATGAAGATATTGAATATTTGGAAGTACTGTACATGTCTAAGAATATGCAGAACTATTACTGCCTTTCTATTACAAAAAGTAGTTGTAGGCTTATAGTTGGATAACTTGGAGTGCATTCCTAACATGGCCTTTTGACATTTCTCTGAGTCTTTTGATGGTTGATGTCAAAATACCAATTCTCCAATCCAAACAGATTACTAACTTCAAAGGGTCATCATACTTACTGCAACAGTTCTAAAGGAGTGTTCAACCTCGCTGAGAATGAAATTAAAATTCCCCATTTTTTTTTTTATAGAAGGCCCAAAGATCTGCAAATGTCAAACTTCCAGGGTTTACTAGTGTTTTACAAAGCTTTATGTACCCATTTTTTGAAAAGGTTTACAATTGAAATAGATCAGTCATCTTTGAATCAAAGGGATCTAGACACAAATCACTTTTGTGGTACTGACTGCATTCTCGCAGCAGCACAACCGAAGAGCTGTGTTCACACTGCCTGTACTGATCTAGAGATAATGAAGTCAGAGTTCCATACATGTGTACACAAACATTCACAGAGCACCGCTCACAGGCCAACTGTCATGAGATATTTATGACTGAAATGAGATGACATATCAAGCTCTTTTCAATTATTAAAATATGAATGGCAACACAGAATGCCACTAGAGAGTTGGTATCTTCATCAGGAAAAAAAAAGTACTTTGACTCTGAACTGGTTTCCATCCCTGGCCCTTTTACTCTCCTGAAGGATGCTACTCATGCTGTGCTAAGGTGCACACACAGTGGCCTCTCTTTGGTATCTCATCCAAATAATCATTCCTCCTTACCCGTTAGCCTAGAAAGCAAGTGTGATTGGACAATTCAATCTTGGAAATGGGCGAGAGAGAGAAAAAAAAAAAATCACATAAGCCCAGTCTTAAGCGTGTACACAAACAAGCACACTTGCCACGAGGGTAGCTGATTGGAAGAGGAAGAACAAAGTAAGAAATTTCATTTATATTGCACCTTTATTGTAGAGTAACATGCCAAAGTACTTTTAAGTTGCGCAAGGAAAAATTGGACATCCACCCATAGATATAAGGGGGTGCCCAAAGGCTTGGTTGAAGAGGTGAGCTTTAAGGAGGGTCTTAAGGGGGGGCGGGGGAAAAAGGGAAAAAGAGAGGGGAAAATGGAGATGCTAGATGGCTGAAAGCATTGCCACCAATGGAGGGTGAAGGGAGAGGGGAGGGATGCACAAGTAGCCAGTCAGGGGAACAGAGTTTAGGGAGAGTGGGTTGCAGAACTGGGAGGTCAAAATGGACAAGCCTATAGAAGGATTTAAACACAAGTTTGAGAATTTTAAATTTGAGGTGTTGAGGTAATAGGAACCAATATAGGTCAGCAAGAACAGGGGTCATGGGCAAGTGGGATAGGATACATGGAACAGTGTTTTAGATGAGCTGAAGTTTACAGAGGGTGGAGAAAGGGAGGCCAGACAGAATTGGGAACCCTACATGAATTACTCTCCTATGGAGGCCAACTTTGGTATCCCCACTGTTACACTAACTGAGATCAGCTAACTCAGCGCAAACATGGGATCTACCTGGTCTTTATGATTCAATACTGCACAGTCATATTTACCTGCTGAGCCCCAGACTGAATCTTGTCCACAATTAGAATCTGTTGACTGACCCACTGATACCTCAACTTAAGTTCTTACCACAGGAAATGGTAACAGCCTTCCTCTGGCAAATTACCCTTGCTGTATCTGAAGATGTATAACTTATGCCATTTTAAGTGGTAATTTGACATAATTTACAACATGAAAATTAAATTAAATGTTGCGTCAGAGGTTTAAAGCGGTGTCAATGTGATTCTTTTCTTTATTTTAAGGTTTATCTCAACTCTTCTTCCCTCCCTTTTGGTCTCTTTGGGCTACAGCTCTTTCACAGACAAAAGGGCAGACAACCTGCCCCCAGGCATCTAGCAATGCCTCTTTGAAATCATCCACAAAGAGTTGCGCAAGGACCCATCAACGCATGTTAACTGTGAGTAAGTACAGGCCTCTGGCACCTGCCCATAACATGACTGCGACTGCCAACGATGCACAGGGAAATGAATCAGTGTTCCAGCATCCTCTGGTACGGAGTACTAATGTTTCAACAAACTTTATTCCATCAACTCAAGGGTACAGTGAGATTGAACAAAAAATTGTTACCCGATACCAGTCATTGACTTCCAATTTAAGCAATCCAAACTGAAATTACCGTCATATGATTGGAGAAGATGTGTGTTTATTTGTAAATGTGAACCAGATTTGCTAAAGATATGAGTACAGTAATATAACACTAATTAAATAAAAACAAAAAAGGCTAGAGTAGGTGATAGATTCTCTGGTCTCTGGTTTCCAAGGAAACCTTTGATTTCACACACTCCCTACCAGGCTATGTCATGAATCCTCCACACATGGCTAGATTCGATCATTTAAATTAACTGTGAAATTTTCCTGTCAATTCCCCATTACATTGGCATGTTATGCACTTCATCCATCTCAAGTTGGAACAAACAAATTTACTATTTGCAATTAGGAGTCCGTTAAACAGTAATTACACTATCTTTTATTTATCAAACTTGATTAAGTTTAAAAAAATACATTAAAAGTCAACATTACAGCATAAGCCTCCATCATGAGATTCAGTTGGCTTTGAGCAATTTTTTTCCAAACCAACAATTAAGTTTAACTGTAAGACGTTTCATGTTCATCGTGCCAACTGTGTGTGTGGATATGCCAGCATTAATCTTAATGCATAACTAGATTCTTTCCATCACTATTTCTGGACAATACTTGCAATTTTCAGGGAACAGGGCTCTATTCATGCATTTAAGTGCCAGACAAATTAAAGAATACGGTATGCATAATACAATACAATAATTCTTAATAAGTTGCTGCCTCTCCCACATTCCAGGTATAAAATACTGCAACACTGTAGCCTTTTGAAAAGGTGCTGTACACAATCTGTCTGCTCTTTAGACTGCATTTGCACCTATAATGTTGATGCGAAGCTTTGCATTTAAGCTAAAGTTGCAGTGTAAATCCAGAGTTAAGTCCCAACTGATTCCAAAGCGAAACGTACCGAGACTTCCTGGAGAGCCCTGATCCCAGACTTGCATAGAATATATTGCAACTTCTTAGCATCAGAGTGAAACATGCTTCAAATAACATTTAAAGAGCAGGTGTCAACATACTGGTATTAATTTTATAACAAGAGCACTTGTAAAAAGATTTCCATTATTTTCAATGTGCTTATGCTCAAAGAACTCAAATAAAACTAAGCAATAGAGCTTTCAACTTCGTAAAAGTCAATAAAAATTTGGCATATGGGACTTCTGCCTAAATCTTTCGTTTTAAACGCTCAAATAAAAAAAATTACTAAACTAGATTGGAAACAGCAATGTATACGCATACTGTGATTTATTCTCTGAATAGTGTCAGGGTTATTTGACGGATCGAATGAATAATTCCTCTATACCATTGTTGGTAGGCAAAATAATTTATTTCTGAGAAAGCATTGTTACAAAATTAACATGCAAAATGTAGGCAGGTCAGCCAAAAATAAATCCTCTCTTTATTTTCAGTGTTTCATCAAAATAACCCCTACGCCCCGTGACTTCACGATTCTCCTTTCAGCGATGGAGGGCATCAGATGAACCTAAAATCACAAATCTCACATACATCCCACAGTTCTTTTCCAACTAACTACTGGTTTCTGTCCACTTGCCTCAGCTTCTGGCTGCAGTACAACTGCAATCAGTTTATTTCTGGTTCAGGATTTCACACTCCACAACACAACTGAGTAAAGGATGGTTATGCAATGTTCCTTTGCATGCCTAGTAAAACTGTCATGAATTGAAGAAATCCAACTCTGATCTGATGTAACTGGTACTGAACTAGAACTACCCTAGACTGTGGTGCCAGAAGCCAGTTTAACGACTTATTACAAAGTTCAGCTAGGGGAATTCCTGTGTGAAGCCGATTCTATTGTGACCTTCAAAGTGCAAATTCTTCCTGTTGGTGCTGATGTAGCTCATTTCCCTCTGCCATTAGTTTTATATCAGTGTAACAGTGTAAGCATTTGCTCTTTGATGTACCCTGCATGTCTTCAGGCAATGGAGACAAGTGTGCATGGTTACACAGGGTCTTCACATCAACATCCTTCTGTGTTGCAAGATTGGGATTGATGTAAACCTCAGACCAGTGCCTGCAGTCATCTACAAGTGTGATATTTGAGACAAATTGAGGTGTGTGCTAACATTTGGCACCTTCGCCAGTAACAAAATTGCTAAGAAGGCAAATTTTAAAGTATTCATTTATTTGTAACAAATCCTTATACTAACTACATTAACGCAGCATTGTGCAGTCAGTAATGGCAGAAAATCAGTGCCAAGAGCGTGCACGCGCACACACACGCGATTTGAAATAGATAGACAAAAAAAAACGCAAACAGCAATTTCAGCCTAAATCTGTATAAATTAATAGGCATTTAAAAAAAGCTCACAACCCCACTGGGAAACTGGCCTGGTTTAATCAATCAACAGTGCCAGTCGAGCTTTGTTGAGAAGGGAACTCTCAAATCATACAGGACAAAATAATATCCAAAATAAATGTAAACTTTAAAAAAGAAATTCCATATACACTGCAATACAACTAGAGAAAAAAACTAGTAAAAGCGTGCAAAATGTTCTGTTTCTAATGAAACCCCTGGAGTGTATAGTACTACCTCTACACTGAGAGTTGAAACAAGTCCAATAATTACTTTAGACAAACTAGGCCCACTAGTAATTGCTAGATGATGCTTTAGAGACAAATTCTAGCTCACACGAGAATTATACTATGACATATTCCACATTTCTTTTATCGTTGGGTATTTAAAGAGAGGAGTTTTACACCAAGTACCCAGTGGTTAAGATAGCTTTTATTGGAGGAAGGCAAAAGCTGTACTGAATACCAACTATTCCATGTATTGTTTAAAAAACTGGCAAATTAAATACTTGCTGATCGCTATAACCAAGGTCCCCTGTGCAATACAATGGAATCACACTTCTAAAGGATTGGTTCAATTCACTCAGCAGGGACATCAATAAATAAGACGACAAAACCCAGAGTAGTACAGGCCAGTGAGCCTGACATCCATTGGGAGGTACAGGTAGACTATCCCTTATCCGCAACTCCGAAGTTCGAAAACCTCTGAAAACCGAAAGTTTTTTCGTGGAGTGTACTAGAGTATTTATGGTCTATATTTATCCCACTATTTAATTTACCAAATTATTACTGTACAAATAAACTGTAATACTATTTATAGTCTTTATTTATCCCACTCAGTGTGAATGTTCATAAGGTTCACTGCAGAAATATTAATGTTTGCGCTTACGGGGTGCTGCCCAGACCCCCGCTAGGGTGTTACCCGTAATACCATTCTGAAATCCGAAAAATTCCGAATTCCAAAAAACATCTGGTCCCAAGGGTTTCGGATAATGGATAGTGTACCTGTATTGGAGGAAATTCTGAAAGAACGAATGATGAATCACCTGGATAAATATGAAACTATGAGAGATAGCCAGCATAGCTTTATGGGAGAGATCATGTCCATCAAATCTGAGTTATTTGAGAACGTTAACATACATTGTGGACAGGGGATTCTCGGTTGATGTTGTTTACTTCGATTTCAGCAAAGCTTTAGATTCAGTGCCACCTTGTAGATTGGTCCACAGGCTGCAAGGCACGCATGGGTGGAGTTCTTCTGAAGTGGATTGTAAATTGGCCAAAGCAAAGGAAGCAAAGGGTGGTTGTACATGGAGCTGGATTAGCATGGAAGGAGTTACATAATGGGGTGCCTCAGGGATCGGTCTTGGGCTGTTGCTGTTTACAATGTACGTAAGTGACTTGATGTGGAGACAGAAGTTCCACCAAATATCAAATAGTTGTCAACTCTTCAGGAAAGAGCTGAGAAAAATCTCATGGCAGAACTAATGAAATACCAAATGCCCAGGAGAATAAATGAGTCAGATGAATAGATAGCAGGACTTAAGAAACTTGAGACACGAACAATTGGATATTTCATAAACCTATATTCCAGAACTTGGCTCAAATATTTACTTAGGCCTTAATCTACAGTTTGTGTAACATCACATCATTACGCTGTACTATCATCAAAACATCACTAATCAGACTTTTCAAAAGGAAAGAATTTACTTGACAACTTCGGTAAATGTTGCTGTTAGGACACTGATGCAACTGCACTGAAAAATAGTGTTATTGTAAAGATGTTTAATTTTTTGCAATGAATAACATTTTAAATAGGAAATGCAGGAGGAACTTTTTCACTAAAATGATGGCAAGTAATGTGGAACAGATTACCGGCACGGGGGTGGTAAAAGAAACATTAAGGTTTTGGACAACAAATGGGATTCATGGTAATCAGAAATAATTTTTACATTACAATGACTATACGTCAAAAGTACTTAATTGGCTGTAAAGCCCTTTTGGCTGTCCTCAGGCCGTGAAAGGCGCTATATAAATACAAGTCGTTCCTTTCTTCCTTTAATACTGTCGCTGGGTGGGCAAGATCAACCAAAGATCTTCTCCTGCCTGAAACTATGTTCCTATGTTACTTCATTTAAAAAAAACTAAACAGCTTCCTTAACTCTTTACCAATAGTTGTTCCAACAAAATAAATTGGGGTATAACTGTACAGAACAAGGACCAACAGGACAGGGAGATAAACCATTTAGTCCAGATGATCCATATTTATAGCAAACCAAACACAGCTTCAACTGAGGTTTAAATATAAAGGACTAGAAGGCAACATACGATCGACAGGAAACTAACATTTTCATTTACAATTTAAATTAATCCATCTCTAATAGCAGATAGAGATGTGCAATATATTATGGAGTGAGCTGACCTTGCATCATTTATTTCCATTGCCCTGTATTTTAATCCACCATCAGCCCTTGTGCCCCAAGCTTACTGGAACTCCCTCCCTCAGCTTCTCCCCCTTGACACTTCTATCCCCACTTTCAAAAGTGCTTTTGCCATCCGCCTTGCCTACATTTCTCTTTCTCACTCTAACTTGGCATCCACGCATTATCCACTGCTCTGTCTGTAAGCTGCGACATAATTGTACGCGAGAAGCACTATAGAAATGCACTCTTTTCAGAGAAGAAAATAATTCAAGTCTACACCAATTGTGACAATTACTAATGTGCATGATGTAAAATTGTGATCTGGGAGTAGCTTTTGAGGTTTTTTAGTTTTCCAAAAGAGTAATGTTGAAAAAAGGGATTCTGCATCTAATTATATATCTACCGGTTATTTAAGATATAGCTTTATATACAATACAAATGTTCCACGTAAGAAGTGTTGTACGACGGTAGCAAAAAACATGTTCTCATCAGTACTAAAAACAATTTTAATGGTTTATGCATGTTAGCATTACTGTTACAAATTCCATTTGAGTCCAGTCTATGAAACATTTAGCTGCTTATGTAAAAGTCCCAGTGCTAAAGCACAGCACTTGCACATCCGATTAATGTACTAGGTGATAAAAACACAAAAGGGAATTCAAGGTCTTCGTCCCTTGACTTTGGTGGAAAAGGAAACAATGCAAAATGTTGAGGCCTGCAGTCTGGAAACCCTAGGGTATTGCAGATTGCCGAGATGTCAAAATGCACAGGAACTGCTGAAAGTGAAATTAGTTTGCCTGAGAAACCTCAACACGGATGTGAGTAAGGTGTGAACAACACAGTGCTGAGCATGTGAAAAACCTGAAGAAACGGAGTGCACATTCCTTTAATAAGAAGTGCAATGTCATTCCTAGACCAAAAAGCAAAATGCAATTTCTAAATATATTCAGAAACACACTTTCTACCCCAGCTCTCTGTAGTCCCTGCTATTGCCTTCAAGTAGAGGGCAGAACAAACTGGGCTGTGGACTATCCATCTTCAGTTGATTTCATTTGTGACTTTCCTATGGGGATGTGAAGGGCTGCGTATAGCAGTGGGAACTGGTAAAACTCCCCCAACAAACCTCTTGCGCAATGACTGAATCTTATAACACGCTTGTTCTGCAAATTCTGAAACACATATCTTTTCCTAATTCGGTTTGTAATGTTTATCTTCGTCCTTTAATAGAGCCAAAGTGCTGATAATGTGAAATTGATGGTCAAAAACATATCCTTGAAATGTAGAGTAAAAGAAAGACTGTCTTCCATTTCTACGGCATCTTTCATGACCACCAGACGTCCCAAAGCGCTTTACAGCCAATCAAGTACTTTTTGAAGTGCAGTCACTGTTGTAATGTAGGAAGCGCGGCAGCCAATTTGCACACAGCAAGCTCCCACAAACAGCAATGTGATAATGACCAAATAATCTGTTTTAATGATGTTGACTGAGGGACAGGACACTGGGGAGAACTCCAGTGCCATGGGATTTTTTTTACGTCCACCTGTGGGGGCAGATGGGGCCTCGGTTGAAGATCTCATCCGAAAGACAACACCTCTGACCAGTGCAGCACTCGCTCAGTATTGCACTGGAGTGTCAGCCTAGATTTTTGTGCTCAAGTCTCTGGAGTGGGACTTGAACCCACGACCTTCTGACTCAGAGGCAAGGGTGCTACCCACTGAGCCACGGCTGACGCGACAAAGTAGAAAACTGCAGAAACCCCAATGAGCAATGAAAGATCTTTACATTTGCACTCTTGGAATATTTGTGTATTGTAATTTTAAGATATGGCCTATATTTTTGGTGTAGAAATGCCCCATAAAAGGTTTCTTTGTCAGAAGGGAAGAAGCAATTATGTTACTCTGCTCTGACTTGGGTTTTTTTTTGCAGGTGGACAGACGGAGCAGACTCTGGCTGGGTGGTCCTAACCCAAATGCAGTTGCACAAAACTAAGTCTATAACAGTGCTGGTTATCCACTGAATACAAATGCAGCAGTTATTACATGGAAACTTGTGACTACTCCATAATCAATTTGTATTTTGATGTTTGTATATAGTAAATATAATATCTAAATACTGAATTGAGGTACTAAACTTGCTGATGCTGTTACTGCAGCCTTATTCCTTGAGGTATAGTTTCTCAGAAAAAACTGATGCTTCAGTGAAATCCCATTATGCTATCTTCAGCATTCAGAAATGAGCTGTTAAATTTTTGAACTGCTCTGCTGCACTGTGTTATTTGCTTTCTATGGGACATGGTAACAGGGCGCTAAGACTGTCTCTGAAGGTGAAAAGAATACTTAGTGTCATGAATATAGACTTGGGTGTGTCTCACTCTTCACGGCCTGGAACACGTCTTTTTCTTCGCTCCAAGGCCATGCACGTGACATACCTTTTGTACGGAAGATCTCTATGAATAAGCATGAATTACAGCACCCAGAATAATTGAGCAGAATGATTCAAATCCCTCCAAATCATGCGTCAATTTTGCTGCTAGCTTTGTAAAAATCGCTCCCAAAAGGCAGTGTACAGCCCCTCGTGCCGTGTTAAATTGGTATAAATTGGGTACAGATGAGTCCAACTCCCTGTTCCTGGGACTAGGGACAGGGTCACTGGCAAGGCTTGGAAGCTAAGCAGAGCCAGGCCTGGTTAGTACCTGGAGGGGTGACCATCAGGGAAGACCAGGTGCAGAAGGTCACGGAAGGAGCCCTGAGGAGGGGCGGTTGGTGAGAAGGTCACGGAAGGAGCCACGGGAGGAGCGGCTGGTGAGCAGGCCCGGGCGGGGGGCTGAAGATTGTCGGACAGGAGGAATGGTGGAAATGGAATGGCGGCGTGCACCGGCTTTGCTTCTCCCAGTCATGGGAGCTTGCAAGATCACATTTCGTTGTTCATGTACTTGTGCAATGACAATAAAGTTGAATTATTATATTATTATTATGTGTTAAAACTGGTTGTGGTTTAAGTGCTTTCCAGCTGCAGTGGAGCGGCTAGCCAGCATCTTCAAATTGCTTTCATTCACTCCATGTATCAATCACACCTTGCCTGGCAGCAAAAGGTACTGGAACATTTCAGTGTAGGTTCTAGGTAAACGGTACGCCAGAGCACTGTGCTTCCCTAATTACTTTTGGTTCCTGAACCACTACAAATCAAGATGTGGCCGAGGTCTTTTTAGTGTGGGCGGTACTTGGTGTCTTTGTGGCTTGTGGGAATGAAGGGGGACTTGATGTCATAATCTTCCTATGTCCCAAAGTTAAATACTATTTTACATACAATTCAAGCAGCTGCTATTAAAGGAGCAGTGATTTCTGCAGCAATAGGTTCTTCTTCACTTCACCTGAGTTGATATAAAGCTGGTTCTGTGCATCTTCCTGCCTCCAACATACATGAAATTGCGCAGAGGGTGATCTGCTTTTGGAATAATCTATCTGGTAACATGCAGGAATTCAAAATGCAGTTGGAAGTTAGGTTGAAATAACAGGAGGACAAGTTCAAGAGTTATCCAAAACTCTGCTGCCCGTGTCCTAACTCGCACCAAGTCCCGTTCACCTATTACCTCTGTGCTCACTGACCTACATTGGCTCTCCCCGGTTAAGCAACGCCTGGATTTTAAAATTCTCATCCTTGTTTTCAAATCCCTCCATGGCCTCACCTCTCCCTAATCTCTGTCATCTCCTCCAGCCCCACAACCCTCAGAGATCTCTGTGCTCCTCTAATTCTGGCCTCTTGAGCAGCCCCGATTTTAATCGCTCCACCATTGGTGGTCGTGCCTTCAGCTGCCTGGGGCCTAAGCTCCGGAATTCCCTCCCTACATCTCTCCACCTCTCTTTGCTCCTTAAAACCTACCTCTTCGATCAAGCTTTTGGTCATCTGCCCCAATATCTCCTTATGTGGCTCGGTGTCAAATTTTGTTTTACAACGCTCCTGTGAAGTGCCTTGAGATGCTTAATTACATTAAAAGGCACTATATAAATACAAATTGTTGTTACGGTGTTCTTTTCTCATCCCTGACCTTTTCTTCTGTTGTAAGCAAGTAAGCGCACACTTAGCAATCTAGTACAGCAAGTACCTTACCCAACAGCAGATCACAAGGTCTGCAAAATTCTGGCCCTGTATTGCTGTCAGGGATCTAGAGGTTGGCTCAAGGGCAGGAGAACCATGCATCTCCTACCAACTGTACTCCCAAGGTGTGCCCGCCCCTCCCCCCAATCCCAGTGCAACTAGCACCTCCTCAGATCTCCTTGCACAGAATCCAAAATGTTTATGTGCGACTAGGTAAGTATAGCAGAGGCATTAAAACTACAATTATTAGACTATATAATTCGTTTTGCGCTACACAGCTGGAAGATAAATCTGACGAACCATGATGTCCTGCCACCATTTGAGGCAAACTTGCAAAATAAATCTTAAGAATTGCCACCTATTAAAATTTGATGTTTCAAAATGTGAGGATTGGTGCTAAATACACTCCCATTACTGATCCATGGAATAGCAAAACCAACACTGGGCTGAAAAGCTGGTCCAATTTTGATTTCCTGTTTTGTCCTGAATGGTTCCAGCAATTGCATAGCTGTTTCATTGATCCGGTTATTTACACTAGTATTGCATCTTATCCTTGCAATAGTTTTGAAGATACTCTGTAAAAGAATGATATCTGGTTATTTTAATCAAGTAAACCAAGTGCAAGGGTGAGGTTCACTATGATTCCAGAGAAGTGTGGGTCCCAGAGGATCCCATTCGTTTAGGGGAAAAATGGGGAGGAGGGCGTGCAGGTCTGGGTCCTGTACACGGATCTGAAGGTATTGAGACATGGCCGGGAATTTGCCCCACTGCCGTAATAAACAATAAAAGTTGATTTGATTTGATTTAACTTCACCAGAAGTGCGATGTAAACAGAGTTTCTGCTGCATTGCCGCCAAAGTTGCCCCAAGGTGCAGCTGGAAGATGTACATCCCAGAGGATTCTTGATTGATGCTCTCCCTTTGTATGACTAAAAATGAGTGTAGTGATG
This sequence comes from Somniosus microcephalus, assembly GCF_052327205.1. Classification (NCBI taxonomy): domain Eukaryota; kingdom Metazoa; phylum Chordata; class Chondrichthyes; order Squaliformes; family Somniosidae; genus Somniosus; species Somniosus microcephalus. The sequence goes on along the minus strand of NC_141005.1, from coordinate 10,402,354 downwards.
TATGCTTTTATAACCCTTTGTATACAGAGCAGGAAACAATTTTACCTGAACTGCACCCATTTTGTTTCCAATATCAAGTTAATTACCTGTGTTATAGATAACATTGAAGACCATATATAATTCACAAATGTAAAGTTAAATTTAACCACTCTATTCTGCAGCACATGTTTCTGCATTAGGTGCGTGGTGATGCTTGTAAAAGTGATTCAGATAGAATCTGTACAAATATTTAATGGATAAAAATCCTTTTAAATGTCAACTGTGAAAGATTTTGCAATGGATGGCGAAGACGTTCGTGGTGCGGGCAGAATCACATTGCTGAAGTCAATTATCTGGAAAAGCACCAGTCTAATTCCTTTCAGTGAAGGCTTTGAAAACGTGGACTGCTGTTTCAACATCATCTCTTATCAGCTCAACACATGTAGTCTCAGTTGGGGAGCAGTGTTCGGTCTGTTGGCAGTTGGAGATGCATTTAAATGAAATTGTATACGAAAATGTTAGTTTTCTGTTTGTAGTACATTGCCTTCTAGCCCTTGTATTTAAACTTTTGAGTTGAAGTTGTGCTTAGCCTGGTTTGCTATGAATATGGATAATCTGGAGCAAGGCTTGAGCTGCAGGCAACTAGAGCCTGTGCCTAAGTAACTCAGTCCGGATTGGCAAGCACAGTTTTGTGAATGAAACCAGCTTAAACTAGACAGTTAGAAAATTACATTTGCCTTCTCAAGATATTACAACAGATTTAACAGCTGGAAGAAAACTAGTTACATTTTAAAGCAAGTTTAAAAGGCTCAGCAAATTTATCTAGGTGAGTAAGTGGGCTATATGAACCCAAGAAAGTCCCAGGTTAAACGCCTCTCCGATCTCAGCCGAGGCAGCGGTAAGGACATTACAAGTGGACTACGTGGAACTGGATCAGAGAGGGGAAAATCAGCATGCCTAATCACTACCCAGAAACTCCTGTTGAAAGTTCTCACGAGTGCTCAGGTGAAGACAGGATCACACTCAGTTGTGATGCTCCCATGGTCAAAAAGCCTGCCAAATCTCACACGAGTGGTCTCTGAAATGAGTTTAGTTACTTTCAAATGGGAGAGACTAGTTAGGATCTGTGCACAGCACAGCGGAGGAAGAGGCAAAAAGGAAATGGTCTTGTTTATGCTACCATTTTGGAAAGTATTTAAGTTGTCTCAACAGAGATCAACTTCAGTAGCATGAAATGGGTGTATTCACTGTGCGATCTCTCAACAACTGCATTCTAGCTAACCAGAGCCAGAACCCAGTCAAAAGGAGTCAGCCCCGTGAGTTCACAAATCAGGCAATGAAATTCAACTCAGTAGCAAATAACTGAATGTACTAGGAGCAACTAGTTTCAGGAATTTTCAGTTTTCTTTCAATTTAATGAAAGCAATGAAACAACTGGAGTTTTAAAGCTATATGAAAATAACATGCAATGGAAATGTAAAAATTCAAATGAGAAAATATGAACTTTTAAAATCTAATGTTGGGATAATAAAAAAAAGGACAATATATGTTGGAAATAGAATTGATCGCAATCCTCCACTTTACAATTACTACCAATGTCAACACACAAGAGCACCCAGAAGGCTGACGTTAGTGCAGCACTAACAGCCACTGCCAACACAACAGAATAACCAGCCTAAACAATTCTTAAATAATAAACATATTAATCAGCAATTTCAAGGCTGTAAGGTAATCCTTAGGGCACTGATGATTATAACACAGAGCTATGTGCTTTATGTGATCTGATCCACTTGATTTAATTACAACCTTGAAATTACTCCCAGGTATCCATTACTTACTCATTTTCCTAAATTCTATAAACTGTTATCAACTGTGACTCATTGGATGGATAGATAGAGCAACCGAGATAAAAAGATAGAAAATCAGAGCGAAGTGCTACCATGTTCAGAATGGTAATGGACAGACAACTAAGGAGGGTCTGTGAACATTCCCCATGCTTAAACACAGTGGAGCCCAACATAAGTGCAAGAGACAATGTTTAAGTGTTTGCAAGAGCCTTCAGTGAAAGTGCCTCCTCCCAAGGTCCCCAATACAATTTGGTTCGGAGTGCATGGGACACAGCAAAGGCTAAGGGGCCCTGGGCTACTGGAGCCTGCTGCATGTTGCTAATTTTTCATGCTTCCCATTCTACTTACCTATCCCCCTTTAGCTTTTCTTACACTCTCTGTTTCTTATATATGTATTATATTTCTTTGATTTCTCTCATGCCACTTTTGTCTCCTGTACATATACTTCTGTCCTTTAACCATTTCCAGAGCAGCACCATAGCACTTTTACAGTTTATTTTATGCCTTTTCTTGTGTATGTAGTGATGGTGTGTGATTTTTCCCCTTCTGTTCCTTTTAAAATGCTGTCGCCCGTCACATCTTGCAGTCCTGAGGTAAGGTTTACACCTGAAACGTCAACTGATGAGTTTACTTGACAGGTGTTAGCTGACCTGTTGACTGTCTCCAGCATTTTCCTTTTGTGTTTCAAACAAGGCAAAGACCAATTTCCAACACTGAACGTGTATTTTCCTCTTCCAGTCAGGACCAAAGTAAACAGTTGTGGCAACAATTAGTTTGGCCAAAAGTGGTTTCCTTGTGGTACCACTGGCTTTTATTTAGACAGTACCCCATTAAATCAAAGCATAAATGCAGCTAACAGTTAGGACTTGGTTCCCACCATTCATATACATCCACAAGAGAAGGGCAGAGGAAAGAAAAATTAGCATGGTACTGTTAAATGTATTCTACTCAATTATACATGTTAAGATATGCATTTATAAACTACAATGGAGGTTGAGAGTTCCACATGCTCTCAAATATTGGAAAGCTTTTTGCTGCTATCCCTTTGAAACTTAAATCTGGGCAAGGTTTAGCAAAGAAAGTAGATTAATCAGCATTCTTGTGAGTACATAATCACATCTCTGCATGATGAACCATATTGAATACATGTCAGTTACCGCGGTACACAATCAAATTGGTATTCTCTCCAAAGCTGAACCACACCTTTTTTTTGGGTCTTTACTCAGATCAGGCTGAAAACAAAATATTTTCAAAATCTCAACTTTAATTATAATATTAATTACATACAAAGTTTTAAACCATCATAACTGGTTGCATTTGTGTGTATTAAATGCTATGACTGGTTAACTTTCCTATTAGTTTTCTACACTTTTTTTTTTTTTTATAATTGCTCCTCTGTGACATGCCTTGGGATGTGTCAAAAGGCACTATATAAATGCAACTTGCTGTTGTAGTCAATACTACACACAAATGTCCAATTATTCAACATCAAATGAGAGCTTATAATTTCAACCACCAAAAAGAAATCATGTAAATGACAAGCTGAATGGAGAATGAGCATTTACCCATTCAGTTGCTAGAACGGTTAATTTTGTAACACTTTCAGTTACAGGACGCATATTTTGTTGTCCACAAATTAACATAAGATAAATACATTGATTATTAGCCAGAGTTTAAATTCTAAGCAGCTCAGATGCTGCCATAAGCATCAGAACTTTCTTCATCAGCTCTCAATCTTCTATGTTCGACCAGTACTGTCTTTGGAAAAGTACCTTGCTGAAAATCACAAATTAGCTACAAGCCAAGAACAAAATCCACCCTTCAAAAACTGTGCGCTGCAATATGCTGTAATGCTTAGTTTTTCTTGTGAACTTAAATCTACCACACTGCCTCTCAATGGTTAGTACATGGGGTGGGGGGGAGAGAGTGAGAGCGAGAGAGCGAGAGAGAGCAAGAGAGAGAGAGCAAGAGAGAGAGAGCAAGAGAGAGAGAGAGAGAGAGAGCGCGCGAGAGCGAGAGAGCGCGAGCGCGAGAGAGCGCGCGCGAGAGAGAGAGCGCGAGAGAGAGAGCGCGAGAGAGAGAGCGCGAGAGAGAGAGCGCGAGAGAGAGAGCGCGAGAGAGAGAGCGCGAGAGAGAGAGCGCGAGAGAGAGAGCGCGAGAGAGAGAGCGCGAGAGAGAGAGCGCGAGAGAGAGAGCGCGAGAGAGAGAGCGCGAGAGAGAGCGCGCGAGAGAGAGCGCGAGAGAGAGCGCGCGAGAGAGAGCGCGCGAGAGAGAGCGCGAGAGAGAGCGCGAGGGAGAGCGCGAGGGAGAGAGCGAGAGAGCGCGAGAGAGCGCGAGAGAGAGCGCGAGAGAGAGAGAGAGAGAGAGAGAGCGCGAGGTGGGGAGGGAGATGTACACACTGTCAACACTACAGAGATTACCAATTCTTCAGTCAACTGATGGACCGCTGCTCCTTGGGCATTCAAGTGTATTTTTAACATTCGGCAAATGCACAGCAGCATTATTCAACACTATCTTATTTCCAGACACATTCTACAGAATCAGATTTCTTCTGCACTGAAAGCACAGAGGGGCTCTGCAGTAAACATGAGGCAAGCTCCTAACCTGTTGAAATAGAGTAGGCAGGAAAAGGGAGAGAAGAAATGCAATCCACTGAGTGTGCAATTTAAGCACAAAGTATTATTCTACGGCCATTTTTAATGATCGAAGTACTGTACATGCATCATTCGCTGTTACCCACACCCCAGTACAGGTTATGGAGAATGGTATAATTTTTATCTTGAACAGCAGCACACTCCTGATGTTACCACTTAGTAAACTAAATTATTTAAATAAAATCATGAGCTTGACGTTCTTTTTTGGCATCACAAGAATTACAGTGCTTTGTAAATGGCAGCTGGAGCTTGTACAAATTTTCCCCCTACTCTAAATTTTGGTAGTCAAAACTTAGTGCAACGCCATTGCCAACTGCACAGATACCTACCTGGATGTCAATAGAAACAGATATTCTACACATATGTATGCCCAAATACAAATGATGTGAAGCAGGAGTGAGTTACCCATTCAAACGCTCTCCCTTCAATGTTATTCTTTTATTCAAGCCCCAGTTCACAAAAGCTAGGCTCGTAGTTCAACTAAGCTATTACCCAGCCTGACGAGAGTTGCTTCCCGTCACACTAGCTTTTCTGAAGTAACAAAAAAAAAGTAAATCATTCCAGGGGAAAATATTGTCACGCCTGTCCAACATAACACACAGATCCGATCAGGCTTCCATAGTCTCTGAACTTTCATGGCTCAGTGGTAGCACTCTTGCCTCGGAGTCAGGAGGTTGTGGACTCATGCTTCTCTCCAGACTTGAGCACTAAAACTAGGCTAACACTTCAGTGCAGTACTGAAGGAGTGCTGCACTGTCGAGGTGCTGTCTTTCAGAAGAGGCATTAAACCATGGCTCCATCTAGAACAGCAACTACTCGTCAAAAAGTACTTAATTGGCTGTAAAGCATTTTGGGGTATCCGGACATCATGAAAGGTGCTACATAAATGTAAGTCTTTCTTTCTTTGTAGGCAAGTACAATTCTATACCCACCAAACCTAAAGATAGGCAGGCAGAGGGAGACAGGCAGCAGAGAGACAGGCAACAAAGTACCTTTTGAAGTGTAGTCACTGTTTTAATGTAGGAAACGCAGCAGCCAATTTACACACAGCAAGCTCCCACAAACAGCAATGTTTCAAAATAGTGCCATGGGATCTTTTACATCCACCTGAGAGAGCAGACAGGGCCTCAGTTTAACGTCTCATCTGAAAGACAGCACCTCCGACAGTGCAGCACTCCCTCAGTACTGCACTGGAGTGTCAGCCTAGATTTTTGCACTCAAGTCCTGGAGTAGGACTTGAACCCACAATCTTCTGACTCAAAGGCGAGGGTGCTACTCAATGAGCCACGGCTGACACTGGCTGGATGGTAATTAAAAGCGAGAACTTCAGCTGATTTACCGTTCCTAACTCAGGTGGCCCACGACCAATTGGAGCGTCAATCACCATCTGAACTATAATCAGCAAGCTCAGCACAGGATGAGGATCATGCTCTTGCTGCATGGGCATGGATTGCAATGTTATCCCGTTCTGATGTCAATTCCCAGACCTTACAAGTTCACAGCACAGAAGGAAGTTGTTTGGCCCACTGAGTCTGTGTCAGTCCTTTGCTGGAACAATCCAAAACAAATTCCAACACCACCTTCTCACATCTAGTGACTAGTGGGGTAGCGCAGGGATCGGTGCTAGGACCCCAGCTATTCACAATATATATTAATGATCTAGACGAGGGAACTAGATGTAATATCTCCAAGTTTGCAGACGACACAAAGCTGGGTGGGCGTGCGTGCTGTGAGGAGGATGCAGAGAAACTCCAGTATGATTTGGACAGGTTGGGTGATTGGGCAGATGCAGTATAATGTGGATAAATGCAAGGTTATCCACTTTGGTGGCAAAAACAGGAAGGCAGATTATCTGAACAGCAATAGATTGGGAAAAGGGGAAGTGCAACGAGACCTGGGTGTCCTTGTGCACCAGTCGCTCAAGGTAAGCATGCAGGTGCAGCAGGCGGTTAAGGCGGCAAATGGTATGTTGGCCTTCATAGCGAGAGGATTCGAGTACAGGAACAAGGATGTCTTGCTGCAGTTGTACAGGGCCTTGGTGAGACCACACCTTGTGTATTGTGTGCAGTTTTGGTCACCTTATCTGAGGAAGGATGCTCTTGCCATGGAGGGAGTGTAGCAAAGATTCACCAGACTGATACCTGGGATGGCAGGAATGGCGTATGGAGAGATTGGGTCGATTAGGCTTATATTTGCTAGAGTTTAGAAGAATGAGAGGGGATCTCATTGAAACTTATAAAATTCTAACATGACTAGACGCAGGAAGACTGTTCCCGATGGCGGGGCAGTCCAGAACCAGGGGTCACAGTCTAAGGATAAGGGGTAAGCCATTTAGGACTGAGATGAGGAGGAATTTCTTCACCCAGAGAGAGTGGTGAACCTGTGGAATTCTCTACCATAGATGGCAGTTGAGGCCAATTCACTAAATATATTCAAGAAGGAGTTGGATATATTTCTTAAGGCTAAAGGGATCAAGGGATATGGGGAGAAAGCAGGGACAGGGTACTGAATTTGGATGATCAGCCATTAAATGGCAAAACAGGCTCGAGGGGCCGAATGGCCGACTCCTGCTCCTATCTTCTATGTTTCTCTCTGTCTTTTTCTGCTTCAAATGTTTGTCCACTTTCACTTAAGATGATGTAATGGTCTCAACTACTCCATGGCAAAGCATTCTGTGATCTACAATTCTCTGCATAAAGAAATTTCTCCAACTTTCTCCACACTTGTGTTATCCCTGAATTCTATCGCTCCACCATTCGCAGCTGTGGTTACAGCCGCCTAGACCCCAAGCTCTGGAATTCCTGCCCTAAACCTTTCCGCCTCTCTACCCCTCTCTCCTCCTTTAAGACACTAGTTAAAACCTACCTCTTTGACCAAGCCGGCCCTAATATCTCTATGTGGCTTGGTGTCAAATTCTATCTGATATTGCTCCTGTGAAGCGCCTTGGGACATTTTACTACATTAAAAGGGGCTGTATAAATGCAAGCTGTTATTGGCTCATCAATGACTCTCCAGAGGAAATAGTCTTTTCCTATTCACTACCAAAACCCTTCATAATTTTAAAAACTATTCAATTTCATCTTAGCCTTCTCTGCTCCAGTAGAAATAGTCCCAGTATCTCAAGTCTCCCCAAACTAGTTTCCCATTTCAAGAAGCAATTAAAAAAAAAATCAGAACATGTCGTCAGGAGTTAGCGGCAGCTGCATTATCTTAATCATACTACTGTACGGTACTTAACTATAAAAAAAGTCACCAAACCCATACGCTATCGGCATTTTTGGTGGCCTTTTTGACCTTTTTGGTGGTCTTAAATTTTCATAGAAGGGTATGGATGGCTAAGAAATTAAAAATGTTGTTCCACTTTAGGTCACTCTGTAGCTTGAACAAAACAACAAATGTTTTTATAAGCAAAACAGCTTGCACTTACCAGAAATTCAAAGTCACAGAAATAACTGGGAGAGATTAATTCAAACATGAATTAAACTTGCTCAAGTGGAGAAGCCTACATGGTCTGAAGCAGAAGCTACAAAAATGTGGGACACAGTGATATCTTTACATTTTAAATTCTTTCAAATGCATGCTGTTAATTGTGTTGCCATCTACTCTCGAGAATTGGCAGGAACTAGCAGCACAGGGTAGCGGACAATGCAATTTGCAGCCACACAGTGGTGGAGCATTTTGAAGCTACCGAGAAAAATAAAACCTCTAAATGATCAATAACAGTTTAACAAAACTGAAAATGAGCCTCTTTGCAGGTCATCGTCTTAAAGCACTTCAGCTTGTCGTAGCAAGCATTTGATTGATGGGAACTGAAGACAAATACACACCTCAAAACCGGTTCTTATTTTGTGCAGGGAAATTTTGCTTTGTCAGCTATAGCAAATTCATAATTCAGTGTCCAGTTGGAAAGTTTTTTTTTTCTAGTTAATTTGCTCAGATATATACAAAATAAATTCATTTTGGAATGCATTAAATCTGAAGTGAGAGTGCTATAATCTGCACAGCTATTTGAACCACCTGTTAGTTTAGCACTGATGTACAAGAGTAGATAAGGAAGCCCCTTCACCTAGCTTTTGGGACAATCAAAAGCAGACATCTCTGACGCAGTGGTGGTGACCTTGCACTCAAACGCAATGACCTGCAAACGGTTTCATTTTAAGTTTTGTTAACTGTTGCTGAAATCATGTCTAATTCCAGATTACTTTAAGAGGTTTTGTTTTTCTTAGTGACCTCAAAATGCTAAATCCCTCCATGACCTCACCCCTCCCTCTAGCCTCCTCCAGCCCTACAACCCTCAGAACTCTGCATTCCTCCAATTCTGGTATCTTGTCCATCCTTCACCCCACCATTGGCAGCATTACCTTCAGCTGGCTAGGCCCTTAACTCTGGAATTCCTTTCCTCGCCGCCTCTCTCCTTCTTTAAGATCCTCATTAAAACCTACCTCTTTGACCTAGCTTTTGGTCACTTGTCCCAATGTCAGATAACGCTCTTGTAAAGTGCCTTGGGATGTTTTTACTATGTTAAAGGTGCTATGTAAATGCAGGTTGTTGTCGTTGAGGGAAACAAGCCTCTGTCTGGCATGGTTTTGAAGAAATTGAATCTGTGATCTCACTTTGCCGCTGCCTGTCGAAGCTCAGATGTGCAACACCATGCCTAAAATTTAACTCTGGGCCTTTTGAACACTGAAGTCAACTGCTTTACTAGGCAGCAACTGACTGTCCTGAGGCATGGTTCATTTGCCATAGGCAACAGAACAATGGTTAACTTAAAGCAGTCCTCAAATCCTGTGACAACAAATCCAATGCTGTACATCTATAGTCAGTTACCTTTCTCTCCCAGGAGATAGGGAGGGGGGGAAAAAGGAGAGAGAGAGAGAGAGAGAGAGAGAGAGGGGGAAAGACAGAAAGAGAAGTCCTATCCCAACATATTTATTTATTAAGACAGTTTTTATATATAGTTTTTACCATGGCAGAGTAAAATATATATATTGACATAAACATGTCCAGGCAATCTGTTTCTTGACTGAATATCCATTAAGGCTCAAAGGCAGTATGCCTAAACTACAATTACTTCAGGTAAATACCGATCTGCTGAATATGGTAATTATGTGGTGAAACTTGATTTGACAGCTCTATAAATATCCACAAATAAAATCTGCCTATTAACTCCAATTAGAATTCCCTGCCTTGGTGTGCAATAAACTAACAGGCAACTGAACCATCAATTACACAAGACAGTCTATACAGTGGTACTTGGGAGAGTCAGTTTAGCAGCGTCTTTATAAAGTTTGCCGATGCAGCGTATTCTAAAGACATTTAAAACAACATTGTTTGAGGTGCCAGTCAGCAAAGAGCTAAATGAAATTAACTACAGCTGTGTTTTAGTACAAATTATCAACAATTTACCAAACTGCTAAGAAAATATCAGAACTCTTTCCATATGGTTTTCAGATAGTTCACCTTCCCTTTGGGTTTTTGGTAATTGTTACCACCTTAGCCAAAGTAAATAGCCTCTTAAATCAGGATATTGTGCCTCAGGCTAGTTTTATTGTATCTGAGGTTGAAGGCCCACACAGGTCTCTTTTACACATGCAAAAATATTAAAACTTTTCCTTGGAATTAACCTGCTCTTTGGCTCAATATCATTATTTGCCTCATATATTTCACAATTCTTCAGTTTGAATTCAATGAAGTAACACTACAGCACACCATTATGTTTCTTATCCTACTGTCTCAAGTGTGTTGAATAGCACTGCACAAAATACTGTAGGTAACTATGGAAGTTACCCAATAGCATAGAAATCTTTAAACTTTCAAAATGTTAATTGTTTTAGATCAAGACCTTTAGCTAAAAGCTAGGGTAGTCCTGGGCAAACTGCTGGGGCTAGTTCTATAAAACCTATCAGCACAAAGGTGGTCTAATTAGGTAGCTTCCAGGAGATCTTTATTATTTAAATTTCCATCGCTTTAAGCCCATTTGTTCTATAGGGAATCTGGTTACATATGGATTACCCAGCATTCCCCAAGTAAGCATGGGGTACAATCATAGCTCCCAAATGGAGTATTACATGTCACAGTGAAGTATATCTTCAACATTTATCCCTTAATCAATATCACTAAAAATATTATCTGGTTATCACATTATGGTTAGTGGGAGCTTGCTGTGTGCAAATTGGCTGCCATGTTTCCCTCTTTACACAGTGACTACATGTCAAAAGTACTTCATTGGCTGTAAAGCACGAACATCCGGGGGTCATGAAAGGCACTATATAAATGCAAGTCTTTCTTTTTATTGTGTACCATATTAGAGTTCAAAAGATGAACACTTAACATGGAACTATAGAGATTAAATACTTTTGAACATCATATCTAATTTTAGAACTTTTTGACTACCAACCTCACAGTACTTGAGCCACAGAACTGCATCAATAAAGAAAAATCTATATTTTATATGACTTTTAGGATTTCAAAGAGGCCAATTTGGTGGAAATCTGATTCAAAACTAATGTATTTGTACCAGCCAACTCCAGAAACCACAGTCCTTTCCTCGACCATTGTGTGGCAGAGACCACATAGGGACAGTAACACCATTCACTATATATTGCCAATGTTGTTATCGCTCCACGTTATGTACAGAACTTGGTTGGGTTATCGGGGCAGGGTCCCTTTAAGAGTCGTCGATTGTGTGATGACGTCATAGCCCTGCAACGAGGTCGAGTCCCTCAGTCCATGCGGAGAGTTAAGCAAGCTAACACACGTTTTTCTTTGCTGCTATGAAAGTCTCACAGTCTGTTTATTTCCAGCGACTCCTACATTGGTGACCCCATTTCTCTTTTGGACGTTGCCAAAGACTTTATCCGAGATGGCGACGAACGCCGTTTCTCTCAAATTACCAGAGTTTTGGGAACGGCAGGCTGCCGCTTGGTTCGCCCAGGCAGAGGCTCAGTTTGCTCTCCGGGACAACACCGCGGACGACACGAAGTATTATTACGTCGTCTCTGCTCTCGGCAGCTCCACCGCGGCCAGAGTCGTGAGCCTGCTCGAGGGCCCCCCGGAGCACCACAAATTTGCGACGCTGAGAACGCATCTCCTAGAGACTTTTGGACTAACTGAACCCAAGCGCGCACGCCAGCTTCTCTCTCTACCCGGGCTTGGCAACTCCAAGCCCTCAGAACTGATGGACCACATGTTAACCCTCCTGGGCAAGCACAAGCCGTGCTTCCTCTTCAGGAGAACTGTTCCTACAACAGCTGCCAGGGCAGGTACGGTCGGCTTTAGCCAACTCTCATTAGTGATTTCCGCACCCTGGCCAAGGAGGCAAATTTTTCTCCGCCGGGCAACAGTACTGCGCGGCCCTGCCCCCACCGCCACAGCCCAACGGCGGCAGCCCCCAAGCATGTGCTTCTACCACGCGCAGTTCGGCCCCAACGCTAAGTAGTGCCGGCCCCCGTGCAGCTTTACTGCGTCGGGAAACGCGAAGGCCCACTCATTAGCTGCCATGGCTGTTGGCCGTTCAGGTAGTCTGTTATTCATTACGGACACTGACTCTGGATGTCGTTTCCTCTACGACACGGGTGCCCAGGTGAGCGTCCTGCCCGCGTCAACTGTCGACATACAGGGGGGGAACCACGGCCCCGCCCTCGAAACCGCCAACGGCAGTTCCATCTGTACTTTCGGGAAACGGAGTGTGGCGCTGTGTTTTGGCGGGCAGCGTTTCGCTTGGGACTTTGTTACAGCGAAAGTGTCCACCCCCTTCACGGCGCTGACTTCCTCTGTGCCAATGGCCTTTTGGTGGACATCAAGAACCGACGTCTCGTCAACGCTGAGACTTTCAGTTCGCTCCAGTGTTCGCTCAGTGGTTCCGGCACAACGAAGTTGTCCAGCGCACTCTCGGCCTCCGACGAGTTTTCCCGCACCTCACGAAGCCCACTTTCTCGTCCGCCGCCACCAAGCACGGGGTAGAACACCACATGCCGACCACCTGTCTACGCCCGCACTCGGCGCCGCGACCCAGGTAAACTCGCCATCGCTAAAGCAGAGTTCGACACGATGGAGCGCCTCAGCATCATTCGCCAGTCGAGCAGTCCGTGGGCCTCGCCCCTCCACATCGCACCGAAACCAGGTGGCGGTTGGCGCCCATGTGACGATTACCGGTGCCTCAACGACGCTACAACCCCCGACCGCTACCCGATTCCACACATCCAGGACTTTGCCGCCCGCCTGGCCTGGAAAGTTGTTTTCTCTAAAGTGGGCCTCGTTTGGGGTTACCACCAGGTCCCCGTTCGCCCGCAGGACGTCCCGAAAACCGCAGTGATCACCGCGTTCGGGCTGTTCAAATTTCTCTGCATGTCATTCGGTCTCAAAAACGCCACTTAGGCTTTTCAACGTCTAATGGACACCGTGTTACGGGACCTGCCATTCTTGTTCGTCTACCTGGACGACATTCTCATCGCCAGCGCCTCTAGGACGGAACATCTGTCCCACCTCCGGACTCTCTTCGAACGCCTCAGCCAGCACAGCCTAATCGTCAATCCGGCCAAGTGCCAGTTCGGGCTGCCCTCGATCGACTTTCTCGGGCACCGCATCACAAAGGACGGGGCGGTGCCACTGCCGTCGAAAGTGGAGGCCGTGAAGGATTTTCCGCGACCCCTCACCGTGAGGGCCCTGCAGGAGTTTTTGGGCATGGTGAACTTTTATCATCGCTTCGTTCCCCGGGCAGCCCAGCTTATGCAGCCCCTTTACGAGGCCCTCAAAGGCAAGCCCGCCAAGCTCGCCGTCGACTGGTCCGAGGAGATGGCCAATTCTTTCACGGACACGAAAAGGGCCCTGGCTAATGCGACCATGCTGGCGCATCCGTTGCGCCAATCGCTCTCACCACTGACTCTTCGGACTATGCTGTCGGCGCCGTCCACGAACAGTGGGTCAACGGCACCTAGCAGCCGCTCGCCTTCTTCAGCCGGCAGCTCCGCCCCAACGAGCAGAAGTACAGCACCTTCGATTGCGAGCTTCTCGGCCTCTACCTTGCCGTCCGACACTTCCGTTTCCTGCTGGAGGCCCGCCCGTTCATGGCGTTTGTGGACCACAAGCCGTTGACCTTCGCCATGGCCAAAGTTTCCGAGCCGTGGTCGGCCTGTCAGCAGCACCAGCTTTCCTTTGTCTCCGAGTTCACGACGGACATCCAGCATGTGGCTTGGAAAAACAACCCTGTCGCCGACTGTCTCTCCCAGGCCGACGCCGTACACCTCGGCATCGACTACACCAGCATGGCGGCCGACCAAGCCTCCGACACGGATGTCCAGGCCTACAGGACGGCTGTCACGGGCCTTCAGTTAGCGGACGTCGCGTTTGACGATGCCGGCACCACGCTCCTGTGCAACATTTCCGCTGGACAGCCACGCCCGGTCGTGCTCGACGGGTGGAGATGGCAGGTTTTCGACGCCGTCCATAGCCTTTCCCACCCGGGCAGGAAGCCGTCACAGAAGCTGGTGGCAGCTAAGTTCGTCTGGCACGGGCTCAAGAAGGACGTTCGCGACTGGGCCAATACCTGCGTGGTATGCCAGCGCTCGAAAGTGCATCGCCTTTCACAGTGCCCAAGAGGCGGTTCGACCATGTTAACGTGGACCTGGTGGGGCCCCTGCCACCCTCCCGCGGGTTCACCCACCTCGTCACAATGGTCGACAGAACCACCTGATGGCCAGAAGCCGTCCCGCCGTCATCAACAACGTCCGCCGATGTGGCTCGGGCGTTCATCAACACTTGGGTCGCCCGGTTCGGCGCCCCATCTGACATCTCCTCTGACCGGGGGCCCCAGTTCACGTCAGAGCTCTGGAACGCTGTCGCCCAAGGCCTTGGGTTGAGACTCCACCGCATATCACCCTCAGGCTAACTGGCTGTGCGAACGGTTTCATCGCTCCATGAAGGCCATGCTCCGGGCCAGCCTCCGGGACGACAGTTGGATCGACAGACTCCCGTGGGTCATGCTGGGACTCAGGACCGCCCCCAAGGAGGACCTCCAGTCCTCGTCCGCCGAGCTCCTCTACGGGCAGCCGCTGCGGATTCCCGGGGATTTCGTCCCCAATGCCACGGACCCTTGGTCCGCAGCCCGTCAGCGGTCCGCCCTCCTGGACAACACCATGGTTTTTGCGCCGGTGCCCACGGTCTCCCTCAGTCCCACGTTCCGCCCGACCTTCGTGCGGCGGAGTACGTTTTCATCCGCCACAACGCCCACTGGGGACCTCTTCACCCACCCTACGACGGACCATTCCGCATCCTGGAAGCCGGGGACAAGGCCTTCGTGGTGGATGTCGGCAGTAAGCCGGACTACATTTCCGTGGACCGTCTTAAGCCGGCCCACCTGGATCTGGACCGACCCGTTGGGTTGGCTCCGCCCCTGCGGCGGGGCCAACCTCCGGCTTCTGCACCCTCAGTCCACCACCAAGCGCCCGGGGACCCTCCTGCGACCCCCCCCCCCCGGACTTAAGGAGCCGTTTCGGCCGTGTGATCTGGGCCCCTCAACGGCTGACATTGCCAGTTCTCGTGAATTCTGGGGGGACGTATGTGGCGGAGACCACAGAGACAGTAACACAATTCACTATGTATAGCCAATGTTGTTATCGCTCCACGTTACGTACGGAACTTGGTTGGGTTATCGGGGCAGGGTCCCTTTAAGAGTCGTCGATTGTGTGATGACGTCATAGTCCTGCGACGAGGTCGAGTCCCTCAGTCCATGCGGAGAGTTAAGCAAGCTAACACGCGTTTTTCTTTGCTATGAAAGTCTCGCAGTCTGTTTATTTCCAGCGACTCCTACAATTGCATATATATTACCTGAAAGAAAAACACTTGCATTTATATAGCGCCTTTCACAACCACCAGACATTTGAAAGCGCTTTACAACCAATCAAGTACTTTTGAAGTGTAGTCACTGTTGTAATGTGGGAAACGCATTAGCCAATTTGCGCACAGCAAGCTCCCACAAACAGCAATGCGATAATGACCAGATAATCTGTTTTTAGTGATGTTGATTGAGGGATAAATATTGGCCAGGACACCAGGGATAACTCACCTGCTCTTCTTCGAAGTGCCATGGGATCTTTTACATCAACCTGCGAGAGAGCAGACGTGGGCCTCAGTTTAAGGTCTCATCCGAAGGACGGCACCTCAGACAGTGCAGCACTCTCTCAGCACTGCACTGGAGTGTCAGCCTAGATTTATGTGCTCAAGTCGCTGGTGTGAGACTTGAACCCACAACCTTGTGACTCAGAAGCGAGTGTGCTACCTACTGAGACACTTGAGAAGAGAAGTTTTATTCTTTTTTAAACTTTTCTTCACCCATTTTCCCACCAAGGCAAATGGATGAAAAGCCACTGGAGAGAGGCGGCAAACTGCCTATCAGAACGGAAACTTCAGCAGATGATGGCTTTGTTTTTGTTGCACAGAATTCAGGAGTAAAGCATGTTCATCTGTTCAATAGGCCGTGTAGCACTGCAGCTCAGACCAAGTGTATTTGGTCAGTTTTGGCCACTGAATATCTCAAAAGGGCATTTGATTCAGCACAGTTAGTTTGCAAATTTTAAGTTCTTTTTCAATATTCTGTACATCAATCGCAACTGGATTTAACAGTTTGTCTACGAAACTTGTCAAAATCAGCTGACAATTTATTGAAGATAAGGGATATTTCTGAAATTCACAAATAAAAAAAAGGTGTTAAATAACAGTAAGGATGAGACAACCAAGGCCTCTGCCACCAATGATGGAATGAAGGGCAGGGCGAGAAAGAGGAGGATACAGGCTATTCAAAGGATTTGAGGGGGATACAAGGCTGAAGGAGGTAGCTGAATAGGATGAAATGAGTCCTTGGAGGATTTTGTAGATAAAAATGTTTGCATTTGAGGCACTGGAAGACACGGAGCCAGCATAGGTCATAAAGATAGATTTGATGGGCAAGAATGTAAATAGCAAGACACTTCAGGCAGCTCTCCCAAACAAAACACAACACAACTGAAATTAAGTCTGCTATTATATACTTTTGCTAGTTTGTGGCTAAAGTTTGAGGAGAAGACAGAAGTGTCATAATAGCTAGTGCCTGCATTAAGAAAACAGGAGTACAAATTTCTCAAGATAATGACAGTGTCATTTTGGATTATAGAGTTGTTTCATTTTACAAAAGTTTCTGTTTTCTAGCATGTAAAAAGCACAATTTCACGCTCCAGAAACAATACTTTGTAACAATGTAAAGTAATGCAATCAAGTGCAGTGCTGAGGGAGTGCTACAATGTCAGAGGTGCCGTCTTTCCGATGAGATGTTAAATCGATGCCTTGTCTGCCTGTTTAGTTCAACATAAAAGATCCCAGAGTAATAATTTAAAGAGGAGACAGTTCTCCTGATACCTGGAACAATACTGATCCCTCAACTAACATCACCAAAACAGATTAATTGGTCGCTTACCTCATTTGCTGTTTGTGGGCCCTTGCTGTGCTAAGATTGGCTGCACTGTTTGCCTACATAGCAACAGTAACTGCACTTCAAAAGTAATTAAGTAACTGTAAGCACTTTGGAGCATCATGAGGATGTGAAAGGCATGGTATAAAAGCAAGTTCTTTTGCATTTTCATGTTTTGTATTATATTCCCACTCATTAGTATCATTGCCAGCCAGTCATTTAACAACTTGTGTTTACATAGCACCTTTAACATTTAAAAAATTCCCACGGTTTTACAGATAGGTGCAAGGAAAACAGAAAACTTTGGAGATGGTTTTGACAGGGCTTTTAAACAGAGGACAGGCGGAGAACCTCAAGGAAGAAATTCCAGAAAGAAGGACCAAGGCAGTTGACAGCTCTGCTGCCAAATGCAAGGCGAAGCGAGGTGGGGTGGGGGAACGGGACATTAAAAGTAGGAGTCATAGGAATGTTCTGGAGTGTGGCGAGAGAATATTGGGCTGGAGGACATTCTAGAAATAAGGTGGTGTGAGGCATGAAGAGATTTAAAGACGAGGAATACGATGTTCAGGTTAATGTGCTAGTTAACAGGGAGCCAATGTAGACCAACAAGGACAGGAGTAATGGGAAAGCAGGACTTCGGTGTGGGACAGGATATTCAAATATTGAAATATACATACATCAACTTTCTACTAAAATCTACTTGGATTCTTTTTAAATGATTTGCAATTCAAGCCAGGTTTTCTTCTGTCAGAACTGTTGAGAAAGTGCTCCATGCGTGACAGCAATCAACACAATAGTGACATGCAATAGATAACGGACTCAAAAAAGGTGTGATTTGACCAGCGTCAAAATTCAATTATCAATCCAATAAACTCTTCCACCTGGGTCTTCAGTTGACTGAGGAATGAATGATCTGGAAATCTATCAAATGTGAAATGCAGATGGCTTGGAGAACTGCAGTTTGAATTCTTATGCTAATTTTTATTTTGTCCCTTGTACAGTAGTAGTGTGGCACTTGAGCAGAGTGCCTATGACCTACTCAGTTTATCTTTTGTGTGCTGCTGCTAAAAAAGCTACAGAAATCCAATATTTGGGAGTAGAAATTAGAATTGCAACCAATTAAATTACCCATCTTTGCATGCATCATGCACAGATACACAAAGACAGGCCTCGTCAAGCCATTTCTTCTCAATGAAACTTACAGAAAAAGCTATTCATAAATTTGGCCAGTCGATATACAACAGATAGTATTACAGTATACAAGCTGAAAATCAGCCGTCAGCCAAGGCTTCCTCATAGTACAAATCATCAAATTTGCAATGTATCTAGGGATTGAATAGAAATCAATAAGCCTATGAGAATGAACTGCTGACAGCCACAATGGCCAGCAGTATGCATTTCAAAATCTCATTCTGATTACATGATGATAGCAAGCACTGTTCTGTCTGTTAGGTTATTAGAAACACTGACCACAGGAAGTGGTTTATTCGGAGATACTGAAACCGTTCATCTATACAGTCAATACTGCTAACAAAATGCAAGCTTATTGAGTCATAAAATAAAAATGGTGGACCACAGGCTTCTAGTGTATAATTACAATAAACGCCAAGTACATTTTATGTCTCAAATCTAAAGTTTTGCCTGTTTATAGGCGCTTCCAGTAAAATTCTTGACGCTGTATTTTTAGGCCAACAACACTTCTGCGATGAATTAGAAAATATTATAACTTTTTTTTTTTTAAAAACAGTTGAATACTTGGGATACTTTTGTTGTGTTTATATAGTATTCTGCATCAAAAGCTGAAAAACTATGTTTGAAAAGGTTAGGACTAAAAAGGTTTCTAAAAATTTCTTAAAAGCTCAAGAGTTCATTCAGATTGCAATGTTGGACTCAAATACAGGTCAACCAATTCACAACTCATATTTAGCCACCATACTCAAATGTTTCTCTTCAAATGTTTCAAACATTGCAGTGCACAGAATGAGGAAAAGTAACAATTTATCAGCGAGTTTAAATCTTGCTCCAGTTGGACAATATTTGCTGTTATGCAGTCGACAACCATACTTATTTCACACTTGAAATGTACCCACAAGATCTAACAGCATACCACAAACAAATCAATTAACCATGGCACTTTCCTGGTTGCACTCCAAAAAGATTAACAATCTTCTAAAACTCTAATGTTTAGCAGTGCCTGCAGTCCCCTAAACTGTTGACTTGGATTGCACCCTGCACAAGTTAATCAGGCGCATTCACTTAAGACAACTGTATTCTACCTTTTATTGGCTTTGGTTAAGTCCCTTTTAATAACCTAAACTACATAGAGTACAGATCAAACATAGGTTTTCTCCAAAAAAAAAGTCTCAATTCAACTGGACATTCATCACAATGTAGCAATTCCATCCCAAGCTGTGATAATCTGCCAATAAGACTGATTGAGACATAGGATTGGAAAGGGCTTTACTGAGGTTACCAATTAGGAGTTTTCTGAACATGCCTCAAAAGTGTAACATCTTAGCTGGTTTTGCAAATATTCATACTTCTGCGGACTGCTAACTATAGTCTATCTACATATCTTACACACAGCTGTAGCATATTTCAGGATAATACACTTTGAAGCCGAGATCACAACAATAGAATGTTTGTGATGTTAATGGTCCCAGAGAGACAGCTCTTTGCCCAATTTCCTCATCTATAGGGCATAAAATTGGAGATCAATGCCTCCGAATGCACTGCATGTTTAATGCTAAAATGGCTTATATTACATTAGTACAATTATGTATTTAGACTGCTCATCTGCAGGTATCAGATTATTTCCTCCCCACCCTGGTGCTTCCGACTGTTCACACCTACCCAGTATGTGGTGCTTGTTCTATTCTTAAGAATCTTTTTGGAATCCTGCACTTTATCCCATCTACCAGCTCTAATTCTTATTCAAGAAGCTCTATGCCAGCTGTTCTGTAAACTGCACATTTTATGTAACCTCAGTCATGAGGGCAATTTAAATAATTAGGGTATTGATCCCCTTACCCACCACTTTTGAGTTAGCTTGAATGACATTTTGCAGTTAGCCTACCACATCAATCACTGTACCACACAGTACTTGGGAAATAGGTCAGCTGTTAATGGGTAACAATGTTTAGTCTGCTCATTACACCCACATGCAAAATTATGGCCCTTATGGTGCTTATCCTTTATTTTTTTTCCAGAAAGACTTGACTTGTTAAAATCCCACCACCAACAATCTACCAGTGTTTCTACTGAAGGTATTTTGATCCTTCAAACTGTTCTATACTGCAGTTTCCTTTTTACCCAATCCTCTTCTCGTGGAGTAAGAGTACAACGTGACTGACTTGGCAAACTGAGTTCGGCTACAATGCTAGATTCTTTATTTTATCAGATCCTCGTGTTATTTAATTTAGTCCTTTCTCAAACTCTAGCAAAACTAGCACAATCGTGGGAAGGACCAATCGTGATAACTGTCAGCTGTGGCTCAGTGGGTGGCACCCTCGCCTCTGAGTCAGTAGGTCGTGGGTTCAAGTCCCACTCCAGAGACTTGAGCACATAAATCTAGGCTGACACTCCAGTGCAGTACTGAGGGAGTGCTGCGCTGTCGGAGGTGCCGTGTTTCGAATGAGATGTTAAACCGAGGCCGTCTGCTCTCTCGGTGGACGTAAAAGATCCCACGGCACTATTTTAAAGAGCAGGGGAGTTATCCCCGGTGTCCTGGCCAATATTTATCCCTCAAACAACATCACTAAAAAAAGATTATCTGGTCATTATCACACTCCTGTTTGAGAGAGCTTGCTGTGCGCAAATTGGATGCCGCATTTCCTACATTACAAAATGTACTTATTTGGCTGCAAAGTGCTTTGGGACGGCCTGAGGTCACAAAAGACGCTATCGAAATGAAAGTCTTTCTTTCTTTTAATCAACTGCAAGAAAGCCCTCCCACAGGTGACCTATGTCTGGAGCCAGGACATGACACAATGTACATTATAGTTGGAATGGAACACCACATATCAAAAATAATTCAAGTCCAAGGCCATAAACAACCCTGCTTCAGATAGTTATCATGCTTAGTAGAAAAGTATGAATGGTTTAAATGCTGACAGAGGGACTGATTAGGATCACTACAGTTTATAATACAGGTAGAAGAATGAAAAAAATTACACAATGAAAGACAGCATCTGTTAGAAGGCAATAACTTCTCAAATAATTTAACTGACTTCCCCAAAATAGACAGTTTTATATTAGATATATTTATGGGTCCGTGATAGTGGTGCTCAAAAGAGACCTGCAACCTCTCTGTAGCACTCTACACGTTTATGCTTGCTGGTGCGGCAAGTCAGGATTTTTTTTGTTAATAAGATTTAAGTACGGCCCAATTAGGGCTCATGGGGGCTATGAAAATGTCAATGGAAAGCAGCGTTATATTTGTCTGTCATTGGTGGGAATGTCTTAAATAAATGAATCCTGTGTAGAAGGAAAAAGAACCCCAATTTCATGCAGATGTAAATTTTGGCACAATTAATATGTGTTTGAGGTTAACAAGATATAATGGGGTCATTGCATTGCTGTTCAGAGCTATAGGCAGTCATCAGGTCACAATGTCCAGACGTCACTTAAACATACGTTAGCAAGGGGCAAACAGGGTAGTTAATTTAAAAAGTTCCAAGCAAACTTCTTGTACCGCAGCTGGTGTGATGTGCAAGTGGTATGAGACTATCCCCTCTGCTTGCCAGAATCTGATGCACCAGATGGCCAACTTTTACTCCTTAGTTAGATTGTTGTTTTTGTGCCAGTGCAAAAATGCCTTGCATTAACACAAAAAATTCAGAGATCAGCAGCTTCCAATTGGCAGTATACCACCACTAGTAAAGAAACAAACAAACGAACTTGCATTTATATAGCACTTTTCACATCCTCCAGATGGCCCAACGTGCTTATTTTGAAGTGTAGGCACTTATGCAAGCAAAAGCAGCAGCCAATTGGTGCACTGCAAAGTCCCACAAACAGAAATTAGATGAATAAACAGTTAATCTGGTTTGGTGACATTGGTTGAGAAAGGAATATTGGCCAGGACACCGGGAGAATAACCCTGCTCTTCTTTGAATAGTTCCATGCGATTATATGCCACCTGTACAGGAATATGGAGTCTTGGTTTAACATCTCATCCAAAAATGGTACATTTGACAATGCAGCACTTCTCAGTACTGTACTGAAATGTCAGCCTAGATTACATGCTGAAGACCCTGGAGTGGGGTTTGAACCCACAATTTTCTCACTCAGCGGCAAGAGTGCTACCACGGAGCTAAACTGGGCAAATGCTGGCCTTGCCTGCAACGCCCACATCCCGTGAATGAATAAAAAATATTGACAGCAGCTGTTACTACCACTATTACAACAACTTACATTTTGATAACACTATTTTGCAGTTTTGTGGTGCCCAAGTAGAAAGTTATCTCAATGCACTGAACAGAAAAGAAAGCAGAGACCAACCAGGAAGGAAAGAGATGATGATGTTGGGAACAGGAAAAGGCACATTTAAAGGAAAGGATTTTGAAAGCAGAAAGAGTTTCAAACAGCAGGAGTGCAGTGGGCTGAGAGATTAGAAACATAGAAGATAGGAGCAGGAGTAGGCCATTCGGCCCTTCGAGCCTGCTCCGCCATTCAATGCGATCATGGCTGATCATCCAAATTCAGTACCCTGTCCCTGCCTTCTCCCCATATCCCTTGATCCCTTTAGCCTCAAGAAATATATCCAACTCTTTCTTGAATATATTTAATGAACTGGCCTCCACTGCCCTTTGTGGCAGAGAATTCCACAGGTTCACCACTCTCTGGGTGAAGAAATTCCTCCTCATCTCTGTCCTAAATGGCTTACCCCTTATCCTTAGACTGTGACCCCTGGTTCTGGACTCCCCGGCCATCAGAAACATCCTTCCTGCATCTAGCCTGTCCAGGCCTGACAGAATTTTATAGGTTTCGATGAGATCCCCTCTCAATCTTCTAAACTCCAGTGCGTATAAGCCCAATCGACACAATCTCTCCTCATACGTCATTCCTGCCATCCCAGGTATCAGCCTGGTGAATCTTCGCTGAACTCCTTCCATGGCAAGAACGTCCTCCCTCAGGTAAGGCGACCAAAACTGCACACAATACTCGAGGTGCGGTCTCACCAAGGCCCTGTACAACTGTAGCAAGACATCCTTGTTCTTGTACTCGAACCCTCTCGCTACGAAGGCCAACATACCATTTGCCTTCTTAACCGCCTGCTGCACCTGCATGCTTACCTTCAGCGACTGGTGCACAAGAACACCCAGGTCTCTCTGCACTTCCCCTTCTCCCAATCTATTGCCATTCAAATAATAATCTGCCTTCCTGTTTTTGCCACCAAAGTGGATAACCTCACATTTATCCACATTATAGTGCATTTGCCATGTTTCTGCCCAGTCACCCAATCTGTCCAAATCGTACTGGAGTGTCACGACATCCTCCTCACAGCATACCCTCCCACCCAGCTTTGTGTCGTCTGCAAATTTGGAGATATTACATCCAATTCCCTCGTCCAGATCATTAATATATATTGTGAACAGCTGGGGTCCGAGGACCGATCCTTGCGGTACCCCACTAGTCGCTGCCTGCCACTCGGAAAATGACCCGTTTATTCCAACTCTTTGCTTTCTATCTGCCAACCAGTTCTCTATCCAAGTCAATACCTTGCCCCCAATCCCATGTGCCTTAATTTTGCACGCTAATCTCTTATGCGGGACCTTATCGAAAGCCTTCTGAAAGTCCAAATACACCACATCCACTGGTTCTCCCTTATCTATTTCACTAGTTACATCCTCAAAAAATTCCAGTAATTAGTCAAGCATGATTTACTGGAAGGAGTGGAGAACAAGGAGTAGCCCAGTATCAGA
Source organism: Somniosus microcephalus (assembly GCF_052327205.1). Taxonomy (NCBI): domain Eukaryota; kingdom Metazoa; phylum Chordata; class Chondrichthyes; order Squaliformes; family Somniosidae; genus Somniosus; species Somniosus microcephalus. The sequence continues at coordinate 10,378,509 of NC_141005.1, read as the reverse complement.
GGAGGAGGATACGTGGGGGCATGTATAGCTGGAGAAGATTGCTAAGGGAGGATAAGGAGAGGCCATAGTGCAATTTGAAAGCAAAGACAACACCTTGAAGTTAAATTTGCTGGACTACGGACAGCCAGGAATGATGGAAATGCTGGACTTACTGCAGGTGTGGACACGGGCAGCAGCTTTTATTAAATTAGTTCGTATTTGTGGACAGTGTAGGTGGGAAACCAACTCTAAGAGTACCGAGAAGCCAAGCCTCTAGGTGATAAATGCAGAGATGAGGATTTAGTGGGCAGAGGTGGGTAATATTGTGGCGGTGGAAGAAAGCTTGGTGTTGAGCATTACACTGATGTTCCAGATCTCTTGACTTATCCAGAGGTCAATAAAGCCACGGCCAGGGTCATGTAGGTACTGGCAAGAGCCATCATTTAGCCGGAGAAAATTTCAGACAGACCAGTGGAGAAAGTAGCAAAAGCGACCGTGTAAGCAAGATAATTAGGATGATGGGGTCCTCTTTGTACTGCATCAAAACATTCAAATGCTTAATGTGAACCCCAGGATGGAAACAATTTTGCTAATTTTTGTATTGCTCCTCAGTGTTGTGTTGGTAACACATTAAATCTTGAATAGAATAATGTATAATATTCATTGCAAATGAAATGTGCAATATAGTACTTTTCCTCTTCGATTCCCCAGGGTTTCGCTTTTGTGTATTGTTGTTGTGGACTCTTTTACTGTCTTTTCTCCCCCTCCTTTTTCAATTAATTACTTGCACTGAAATTAAAAAGGACAGAAGTTTTTTTTAAATGAAATGAAATACTACAGCTTTCACCCCAACGATGCCAAATCCTATCCTTGTCTACACCAATTCCCATTTTAAAAAGCTGACAAGATTTCAACGATATTCCACCATTTAGATCAGAAACAGGAATTTAATCTTCTAAGGCTGCGAAGGATTAGCAGAGTTTTGAGAGAAATCACTTCAGTTTGTGAACAATGTGTTGAAGCCAAAAGGATTAATTACTTCAGCTTTAACAAGGTTCCTTGTCTGCAGAATGTAGAAATCTGCAACTAATCATTGCCCAGAAGTAACTGAACAAAACAGCTTTTGCTGTGTCAGAAGATTTTAACAGAAGCTCCTAAACCAACCCTTGAACATTAGGGAATGAAATTAGTCAGCTTGTTCACACAAGTAAACTTACTCTGCTAAATTACGTAGTGTTCGTAATACAGGAGAAATGCCATATGGCAGATGTAGGCAAAGAGAGCATCAACTTTTGACATTTTAAAAAGTCAACTCTTGGTTTGTAATGCTGAATAAAAAAACTGCCCCAAGACTTGGGATTTTTTTTTGGGGGGGGGGGCGGGGGGGCAGTGCGAGGTGATGCAGAGGTGGCAGATTACTGGGACCTATGTGCATGCACTACTTTTGTATCCGTTAAGTGCAGAATAAAGCAGGGAAACCAGTTACTTCCAGCAAGTATGTAAAAATGACACAAGTCATCATCAGATTTTATATACACTGCATTGGAAATAAGAACATGTTAGGGTGACATGGTGGTGTGGCACACTGCAGCAATATGCAGCATCCCAGAGGGAAAGTTCACGCTCCCACGCCTGGCTCTCAATCTCAGTCATGCATACCTACTGTATAGCTAGATAATGCACAAGGGAGTCACTATAATTTTGCCCAGCTGCAACAAAATACCTGACTTCTATTAAGTGTCTCTCTGTGCACACCCTGCCCTACCACTCATGTCACCATTCCATCTCATTTAGTATCTTTCAAATGACTACACTACAAAAAAACTACCCTACAGCTGACATAAGACCACTGTTCTAAAATGCCACGTTATATGGCAATGTGTGAAGTGACAATTAACGTGTTTTTTGATTTCACAGATGAATTAGCCATCTCTGTAGGTACTGAACCAGAGTACCAGTGCAAATTAGTTACTGGAAATTGCATCAAATGCTGAAAACCTGTGTGAAAACTAGTAAATTAAGCTTTAGATGTCTGAAAGAAATTTTCAGATGGATATTATGAAAATAGTCAACATATTGGAAGCTGCCGATGACCCAGAGAGTTAAATGAAATTCCTGAATTACCTAGCTCTCCTGAATTGTCTGACAATCATATTGCGGTAACAATCAAGAACATACTGATGGCCATATACAGTGTTCCTAGCTATTCTTGGCTGCGGTAATCTGAAGATAAAGGGAACAAAATACTAAAAAAGCTTCGAGTCGTACATTTTTGTTATATTAGTAATATGATGACTGGTCTCTCAGGCAATAAGCTAAATGTATTAACATGGGGATGGCAAAACAAATCTTTGAAGGCACTCTTCCTTCAGCACATCACTGATAAATATTGCAGTATATCATCCAAACATCTGCCAGAGCACTGCGAGCTCCCCACTGCAAACATTGCGATTGAGAGGACATCTGTTTTATTAAAATCGATGAGGGAGCATTAGTGACTGGCTGAAATTGCAATGTGCCGTCTGTTACCAGTTATTGTGCATCCCATAGTGCTTCTTTATACGGGTTCTGAAATGCAAGTGACAAATCCTGTCAAGTTTCTAGCCCAACATTCTCACAGCTATTACAGGAAGTGACATCACCAGCCAGCAGCAGCTTGAAATTAACTATTTCAGACACCAAATTGTTGATTCATACAACTAAACAATACCATGATTAATATAACCATCTGTTAATTTGCAACGGAACACAGTACTGTCAAAATAAGTTTTAAATGCATTAATCACGCCTAAAACTGCACAACTCTGTGGGTATTAAAAGGTTATAGATGTTTCATAGAATCATAGAAAGTTACAGCACGGAAGGAGGCCATTTCGACCCATCATGTCCACGCCGGTCAGCCTAATCCCACTTCCCAGCTCTTGGAATGCTCTAACCTGCAGGGCTACGGACCAAGTGCACAGCCAAGTACTTTTTAAATGTGGTTAGGGTTCCTGCCTCTACCACCCTTTCAGGCAGTGAGTTCCAGACCCCCACAACCCTCTGGGTGAAGAAATTTCCCCTCAAATCCCCTCTAAACCTTCCACCAATTACTTTAAATCTGTGCCCCTTGGTTTTTGACCCCTCTGCTAAGGGAAATAGGTCCTTTCTATCCACTTTATCCATGCCCCTCATAATTTTATACACCTCAATAAGGTCTCCCCTCAGCCTCCTCTGTTCCCAGGAAAACAGACCCAGCCTATCCAGTCTCTCCTCATAGCTAAGGTTCTCTACTCCCAGCAACATGCATGTAAATCTCCGTTCCCTCTCTAGTGCAATCACATCTTTCCTGTAATGTGGTGACCAGAACTGCACGCAGTACTCTAGCTGAGGCCTAACTAGTGTTTTATACAGTTGAAGCATAACCCCCCTGCTCTTGTATTCTATGCCACGGCTAATAAAGGCAAGCATTCCGTATGCCTTCTTAACCAACTTATCTACTTGGCCTGCTACCTTCAGGGATCTGTGGACATGCACTCCAAGGTCCCTTTGTTCCTCTACACTTCTCAGTGTCCTACCATTTAATGTGTATTCCCTTTCCTTGTTAGCCCTCCCCAAATGCATTACCTCACACTTCTCCAGATTGAATTCCATTTGACACTGTTCTGCCCACCTGACCAATTTATTGATATCTTCCTGCAGTCTGCAGCTTCCTTCTTCAGTATCAACCACACAGCCAATTTTAATATCATCTGCAAACTTCTTAATCATACCCCCTATATTCAAGTCTAGATCATTGATATATACCACAAAAAACAAGGGACCTAGTACTGAGCCCTGCGGACCCCCACTGGAAACGGCCTTCCAGTCACACAAACACCCTCTGCTTCCTGTCTGAGCCAGTTTTGATTCCAACTTGACACTTTGCCCTGGATCCCATGGGCTTTTAACTTTGCGACCAGTCTGCCATGTGGAACCTTACCAAAAGCCTTGCTAAAGTCCATATGAACTACATCAAACGCACTACCCTCATCTACCCTCCTTGTTACCTCCTCAAAAAATTCAATTAAGTTTGTCAGACACGACCTTCCCTTAACAAATCCATGCTGACTATCCTTGATTAATCAGTGTCTTTCTAAATGAAGAATTATCCTGTCCTTCAGAATTCTTTCCAATAATTTTCCCACCACCGAGGTTAGGCTGACTGGCCTGTAATTACTTGGTCTATCCTTTTCTCCCTTTTTAAACAAGGGTACCACATTAGCAGTCCTCCGGTACCACACCTGAAGCCAGAGAGGATTGAAAAATGGTCAGTACCTCTGCTATTTCCTCTTTTGCTTCGCTTAAACAGCCTGGGATATATTTCATCCGGGCCTGGGGATTTATCCACTTTTAAAGCTGCTAAACCCCTTAATACTTCCTCTCTCACTATGTTTATTTCATCTAATATGTCACAATCCTCCCCCGATAGCAATGTCTGCTTCGCCCCTCTCCTTTGTGAAAACAGACGCAAAGTATTCATTAAGAACCCTACTGGCGTCTCCTGCCGCCACACACAATTACCCTCAAGATCTCTAATAGGCCCTACCCTTTCTTTAGTTATCCTCTTACTCTTAATATATTTATAAAACATCTTTGGGTTTTCCTTGATTTTACTTGCCAAGAATTTTTTATGCTCTTTGCTTTCCTAATATCCTTTCTAATTGCACCCCTGCACATTCTGTACTCCTCTAAAGATTCTGGAGTATTTAGCCCTCGGTATCTGTCATACACCTCCCTTTTTTTCCTTTATCCTACCCTGTATGTCCCTAGACATCCAGGGGGCTCTAGATTTGTTAGTCCCACCTTTTTTCTTTAAGGGCACATATTTGGACTGAACCCTCCAGATCTCCTCCTCGATTGCCTCCCACTGCTCTGACACTGATTTACCTTCAAGTAGCTGTTTCCAGTCCACTATGGCTAAATCCCCTCTGAGCTTAGCAAAATTTGCTTTTCCCCAATTTAGAATTTTTATTCCTGATCTATTCTTGTCCTTTTCCACAACTACCTTAAATGTAACAGAATTATGGTCACTAGCACCAAAATGCTCCCCCACTGATACGCCTTCTACCTGCCCAGCTATGATAAATTGACCCTTAGTGTTAGGGGGATTAAATACGTGGGGTTACGGGGATAGGGTGGGATGTGTGTTGGTGTAGGGGTTACGGGGATCAGGTGGGATATGTGTCGGTGCAGGCTCGATGGGCTGAAATGGCCTCTATCTGCACTGTGGGGTTTCTGTGATTTCTTGGCATAGTGGTTAGCACTGTTGCCTCACAGCGCCAGAGACCCGGGTTCGAATCCGGCCTCGGGCGACTGTCTGTGTGGAGTTTGCACATTCTCCCCGTGTTTGCGTGGGTTTTCTCCGGGTGCTCCGGTTTCCTCCCACAGTCCAAAGATGTGCAGGTTAGGTTGATTGGCTATGATAAATTGACCCTTAGTGTTAGGGGGATTAAATACGTGGGGTTACAGGGATTTAGGGTGGGATGTGTAGGGGTTACGGGGATTGGGTGGGATATGTGTCGGTGCAGGCTCGATGGGCCAAAATGGTCTCTATCTGCACTGTGGGGTTTCTGTGATTTCTGTGATTCTGTGATTCCCTATAACTAAGTCCAGAACCGCCCCCTCCCTTGTTGCGCTTGCTACATACTGGCTAAAAAAGTTCTCCTGGATGCATTTTTAGGAATTCCGCACCCTCTATACCCTTCAGACTAATTTTATCCCATATATTGGGGTAGTTGAAATCCCCTATTACTGCCCTATAGTTTTTGCACTTCTCTGAAATTTGTCTACGTATTTGTTCTATCATCCTCTCACTGTTTGGGGGTCTGTAGTACACTCCCAGCAGTGTGATTGCCCCTTTTTTGTTTTTCAATTCGACCCATATGGCCTCATTTGATGACCCCTCCAACAGATCATCCCTCCTCATGGGTCTTTTGCGTTAGATTTCTGAAATCTGATTGCAGCAGCTACTGGACAACAGATTAGTGCACATTTTAAACCCAAATCTCTTGCATACTTATTATTGTAATTTAAAACCTGATCAATATTCTAATTTAGAAAACCCAACAAGATTAAGAGAACTTTCCTTTGCTCTAAAATTAATGGATAGACAAGCTTCATCATTCCAACAGCTACTGGAACTATATTCTTAAGAACAAGCAAGGTTAGAAGGATAGCATAGATGAACAATTCTTAGACAGCGCCTCCCAAACCTGCGACCTCTACCACCTAGAAGGACATGGGCAGCAGCCATCTCCTCCAAGTCACACACCATCCTAACATACAAGAAATAGGAGGAGGCGGCCATTCGAACCTTGGAGCCAGCTCCACCATTCAGTAAGCTCACAGCTGATCTTCTACCTCAACCCCACCTTCTGCACTATCCCCATGTCCTTTGGTTCCCTTAATATCCAAAAATTTATCTATCTCTTGGAAATATATCACTGTTCCTTCATTGTGGCTGGGTCGAAATCCTGGAACTCCTTACCCAACAGCACGATGGGAGTACCTTCACCACATGGATTGCAGCGGTTCAAGGCGGCGGTTCATCACCTTCTAAAAGGCAATTAGGGATGGGCAATAAATGCTGGCCTTGCCAGCAATGCCCCCATCCCATGAACGAATAAAATAATGACTAACAATATAAGCTCGTGTGTGGCTGGATCCATGGATAAGCACCTATGGGTTGCAACTGGTCACAAGTTCAAGTGTGATTCTACAGCTGAATTCATATTCCAGGGTTTAGTTTACTCAGTAGGTCACCTCCCTTAGGAAATTAACTGGATTGGTTACAGCTCACAATAGGGAAAACTGTACAACGCCTGAAAAGGGAACAAGCTGGTTCAGTCAAATGGCCTTTCTCCTTCCATATTTTAAAGCTTTTATATTGGTCTATGCTGGTAGCCTGAAAAGGCCGGCAGAGGGTAAAAATAGAAATGATAAATGCTTTAGCGTAGAATTGGCAAAAAAAAATTAAAGGGTGCCGTCTTCTTCTTAGGCAGTCCCTCGGAACTGAAGATGTCTTGCTTCCACATTAAAAATGAGTTTGCAGGTGACTGATGAGTCCAATGCGGGACCTACAGTCTCTGTCACAGGTGGGGCAGACGGTGATTGAAGGGGCGGGTGGGTGGGGTGCGTGGGTTGACGTGCGCTCCTTGCGCTTGGCTTCCGCTTGCTCCCAGCGAAGAGACTCTAGGTGTTCGGCGCCTTCCCCACTTTGTGCGGGCTTGGGCCAGGGATTCCCAGGTGTCGGCGGGGATGTTGCACTTTTTCCAAGGAGGCTTTGAGGGTGTCCTTGAAGCGTTTCCTCTGCCCACCTGGGGCTCTCTTGCTGTGTCGGAGCTCAGAGTAGAGCACCTGTTTTGGGAGTCTCGTATCGGGCATGCAGACGATGTGACCCGTCCATCAGAGCTGATTGAGCGTGGTCCAAGCTTCGATGCCAGGGATGTTGGCCTGAGCAAGAACACTGACGTTGGTGCGCCTATCCTGCCAATGGACTTGCAGGATCTTGCGGAGGCAGCATTGGCGGTACCTCTCCAGTGCTTTGAGGTGCCTGCTGTACATGGTCCATGTCTCTGAGGCATACAGAAGGGCGGGAATCACTACTGCTCTGTAGACCATGTGCTTGGTGCTGGGTTTGGAGGTCTTGGTCTTCAAACAAACACTCTTCCTCAGGCAACTGAAGGCTGCACTGGCACACCGAAGGCGGTGTTGGACTTAGTCATCGACGTCTGCCCTTTTTGACAGTAGGCTCCCGAGGTATGGAAAGTGGTCTACGTTGTCCAGGGCCTTGTCATGGATTTTGATAATCGGGAGGGCAGTACTGTTTGGCGGAGGCAGGTTGGTAGAGGACCTTTGTCTTACGCATGTTTAGTGTAAAGCCCATGCTCTCGTACGCTTCGGTGAAGGTGTTAACGATGGTTTGGAGTTCGAACTCAGAGTGTGCGCAGACTCAAGCGTCGTCTGCATGCTGTAATTCGATGACAGAGGAAGGGACCTTGGATCTGGACTGGAGGCAACGGAGGTTGAACAGTTTCCCGTTTGTTCTGTAATTAGCTCCACTCCAGCGGGGAGCTTACTGAGGGTGAGATGGAGCATTGCTGCAAGGAAGATCGAGAAGAGCGTTGGTGCGATGACACAGCCTTGCTTGACCCCAGTCCATAAGTGAATTGGGTCTGTGGTGGATCCGTTGGTCAGGATCACAGCTTGCATGTCGTCGTGAAGCAGGTGGAGGATGGTGACAAACTTTTGAGGGCTGCCGAATTTGAGGAGGACACTCCATAATCCCTCATGGTTGACGGTGTCAAAGGCCTTTGTGAGGTCAAAGAAGGCCATGTACAGCGGTTGGTGCCGTTTCCTGCATTTCTCTTGTAATTGGCGCGCGGTGAAGATCATGTCCACTGTGCCCCTTAGTGGGCGGAATCCGCATTGCGACTCTGGGAGGCGCTCTTCAGCCACTGGGAGAAGGCGATTGAGGAGAATTCTTGCCATGACTTTTCCTGTGGCAGACAGCAGGGAAACTCCTCTGTAATTACCGCAATCGGACTTGTCACCTTTCTTGAGGATGGTCACAATTACGGCAAAATAAAAAGGGAGCCGTACTCAATAAATAAAGGACACCAGAAAAATCAAAGCAGCAAACAAATCGCTTCAGTCATCATTGTGGTCACGACTGCAAGGTCCATTTTAATAAGTTAGTTTAGGTCTCCGGTCAATTGCTAGCAATATGGTTGCTTAGAGAACATTTGTTTAGCACAAGGAGTTCTCAAGCAGGAGGGTAAAGAGTAAACAGCTGTAGAGTTTAAATAGTGAGCACATGGTTTGTTAAGCTCATATTTGAAAAAAAGTTCTGTGAAAACCAGATCTTACAGCTGAACAATGCAATGCATAGTAAATAGAATCACAACCTTCCCTTGGGCTTAAATAAAGGTTGAATACCTTTGAATTCCCTTTTAAAATCTGGTATTTGACTTTTGCATCATGGATCCAGTCATTTTTATAAGCTAACAGACAGACAGCATACAGGCGTTGCATTAAAGAAAGAAATGGCTGGACAATCAAGTCTTCTGAACATTACAAGTAGTTGCTTTAAAAAGTCCAGCCGAGGGCTCCTTTCATAATAGTTTCGCTGAGGAAGTAATTGAAATGTATAATAAATCTATTGTTCAACAAGGAATTTAGTCCCTTCCTTTTTAAAAAAATCAGGTGCTAAAGTCAGAATACCATAAAGACAACTAAAACCAGAATTGAAAGATACTAAAGGGTCGGTTAGAGGCTTTTTATTAAATTAGTGATGCTGGACAGCACTCTTGAAAAGCAGGCAACAATCTTAGTGAATTATGTGGTATCTTGCAGACTCTTCATGCCCAACATCACTGATAATCATTACAGATAAGGGATAGCCATTTTAGTTCTAGACAAGCAAATTACTTGTTCCATGGTATTTTATTTCTCTCATGCTCCTCTTGGGAATTTCTGAGTTCACTTTCCTCCGTTCTCCCCACTAAGTCCAAGTTGGGCAACGAGGTTAAACCTTGTCCTATTCTTTGACCAACACTCAGACAATTGTTAGTGTCCATCAGCTGTTCAACTGAAAGAGCACAGGTTTTCTGCCCCAGGCCACACAATACTGTTTTCTGCCTGGTGAAAGTTCACCTACTTGAGCCATTCTATGTCCACTGCCATGAATTCATAGGTCAGAGGATCGGTGAAGGAACTCAAGACAGCTGTGTTTACAGGCAGATACCTAAACAGGTGATCTCACTTCTCCAGGTAACTATTCGCAACCAGTCCACTACAGCATAATTTTAAGCACAGCCTTAGGATTAGATTTTTTTTTGCTTATGTCAGACATGCACTCAGCTAACTACATGACCGTTGACTGCTTTGTTTCTCATTCCCTATGTACCGTGGTGTCTTTAATTTCACCTTCTACCACTCCCCCATCTCAGCCACTGCCAACTTCTCTCTGCTATTAAATATAATTGTATGGACAGAACTAGAGTTGGAATATCTTCCTCTACCACCCTACCCCTTTCAACAGCCTGCACCATCTTTGGCTGAGAAGAGTCCAGTAAATTGCTCCCAGCCTAATGCCACTGAAACAGACTCCTTGGAAAGAAAGTTTGGATTGAGAGAGAGAAAAAAAGAGACAAAATGAAAAGTAAATGTGAAATTGAAGATTTTATAAATCTCTAAAAAGAATTGAAGAATTTACTGCATGCAGGAATGAGACTGAACAGTTTACATTGTTCCCTCTTTCGGCGAAAGATGTTGATTGGCATTGAATTAACTATTATCACATCGTTAAAAGGGTACTTACACTTAACTACCAGCTCCAACTTTCTGTGGTAAGTTTAATAGTCAATTAATGTGCAAATCCAACAAGTTCTTAAAAATGACAGGGAGACCAACGACAAGACACCGTGTGTGTGAAGCAACAAGTTCTGGAGATTCACAACTTACGGCGTATCTCTTAATCCCTTGAACTTGCTAGCTGATTTTGCATAATAATGGTGTGCATCATTAACACGCCATCATTTTTTCAGTAAGATTTGGGCCATTAGAATTTGAAGCCCTACCCTACATTGCGAGACTTTGGAGCACTGCAGGGACAGTTGACTCATTAGTGAAGGCAGTGCATTTGATTAGCTGACACGCCAATGTGTCTAACTTCTTTTGTAACAAACTTTTAACATGCCAACTTTAAATAAACCTTTATAAAGTAGGACAATTTAGATTGATGAAACTCCCAAAATTAAACTGGAGGAACAGCTTCCACTAGTTTGTCATAGTGTGACATAATAGTTTTAAAACAAAACTCTCAAAATCAAACAAACTTGCAACAGTACTCAAAACAAAATAGGTTCTCAGAACATTAAGCAGTTAAAGGAGTTGTGTTATCCAGGCTGTTGGCTTGTAAGATGATATTCTTCCAAAACACTTCTGCAAGACAAGAAGCTGGGGTGTTTCAGATAACATAGCGGACACAAGCGCTGACAAGAATTATCAGATTCTCTATATTTCGTCCAAGTCCTGATGTAAATTCAAAAAACTTTCCTTCTTTCAGTTAAATAAAACTACCTAAATCAACATTCCTTTAAGTACCTAATCTTGGCCACATTAAAAACAAATTAGTAATATGAAAAGTATTACAGCAGACAGACATTCTTAAATAGATCAGCTGGGATCCCCCAATAGTACTTCCAAATTAACTTGCCAGTGTGAAACAAACCCATACAGAGAAGGAAGGTGCCAGGTTTGCTCTCATCAGTGGGGAGTTACCTCTCAAGCAGGACACTTGTATCGGAGCTTTAATCAGCATCACTCCTTGGCTAGGAAGGGGAGATAAACCTGGAGAGCGCCCACTCCCAATGAATGCCTGTTCTGGAATGTGATTCTATGTGGACAAGAGCAGATTCAGCAATTCAACCACTCCCCCTCCCCCCGCCTGCTGTGGTCGAATTGCCTGCCAAAACTCACATGCCCAGCTCATGTATAAAATTGCTTTCAGATGAAAAGGGGGGGGGGGGGGGGGTGTGGAGGGAGAGAAAGCAAGTCAGAAAATTGCAGAACCTAAAAAAGAGCTTCTCAATGTCACATGTAGACAGGCAAATATTAGAACTACTTAAGGCACTTCAGGAATTCAGTATTTTAGAGCTCGAATGGACGTCTGATGATGTACAAACAGTGGTCAATTAATTCATAGAGCCATAGAATGGTTACAGCACGGAAGGCGGCCATTCGGCCAGTGGAGCCCGTGCTGACTCTCAGCTAGTCCCACTCCCCAGCCCTTTCCCCGTAGCCCTGCAAATCGTTTTCCTTCAGATACTTATCCAACACCCTTTTGAAAGATAAGATCGAGTCTGCCTCCACCACCCTTTCAGGCAGTACATTCCAGATCTTAACCACTTGCTAAGTAAAAAAGTTTTTTCCTTACGTCACCTTTGGTTCTTTTGCCAACCACCTTAAATCTGTGTCCTCAGGTTCTCGACCCTTCTGCCAATGGAAACAGTTTCTCTCTATCTACTCTGTCCAGACACCTCATGATTTTGAACACCTCTATCAAATCTCCTCTCAATCTTCTCTGCTCCAAGGAGAACAACCCCAACTTCTCTAGGCTATCAACATAACTGAAGTCCCTCATTCCTGGATCAGTCTTGTAAATCTTTTCTGTACCCTCTCTAAGGCCTTCACATTCTTCCTAAAGTGCGGTGCCCAGAATTGGACACAGTACTCCAGTTGGGGCCGAACCAGTGTTTTATACAGGTTCTTCATAATTTCCACACTTTTGAACTCTACACCTCTATTTATGAAGCCCAGGATCCCATAAGCCTTTTTAACTGCTTTCTTAACCAGCCCTGCCACCTTCAACAATTTGTGCATATATACCCCCAGGTCTGTGTTCGTGCACCCCCTTTAGGATTGTACCATTTAGTTTATATGTCCTCACCACATTCTTTCTACCAAAATGCCTCACTTCGCACTTTTCTGCGTTAAATTTCATCTGCCACGTGTACGCCCATTTCACCAGCCTGTCTATGTCTTCCTGAAGTTCATCACTCTCCTCACTGTTCACTATACTTCCAAGTTTTGTGTCATCTGCAGATTTTGAAATTGTGCCCTGTACACCCACACATCCAAGTCATTAATATATATATATCTATCAAGAAAAGCAGTGGTCGTAGAACCAACCCCTGGGCAACACCACTGTATTCCTTCCTCCAGTCCGAAAAACAACCGTTCACCACTACTCTGTTTCCTGTCACTTAGCCAATTTCGTATCCATGCTGCTGCTCTCCCTTTTATTCCATGGGCTTCAACTTTGCTGGTAAGCCTATTAGTCATAACGACATGGAAGGAGGCCATTCGGCCCATCGAGTCCATGCTGGCACTCTGTTGAGCAATCCAGTCAGTCCCATTCCCCCGCTCTATTATGTGGCACTTTGTCGAATACCTTTTGGAAATCCACGTACACTACGTCAACCGCATTACCCTCATCAACACTCTGTTACCTCACCAAAAAACTTGATCAAGTTGGTTAAACACGATTTGCCTTTAACAAATTCATTATGGCTTTCCTTAATTAATCCACACCTAGCCAAGTGACTGTTAATTTTGTCCTTGATTACTGTTTCTAAAAGCTTCCCCACTACCGAGGTTAAACTGACGGGCCTGTAGTTGCCAAGTTTATCTTTACACCTTTTTTTGGAACAATGGTGTAACATTTGCAATTTTCCAGTTCTCTGGCACCACCCCTCATATCTATGGAGGATTGGAATATTATGGCCAGTACCTCCGTGATTTCTGCCCTCAATTCCCTCAGCATCCTAGGATGCATCCTATCCGCTCCTGGTGATTTATCTACTTTAAGTACAGTCAGCCTTTCTAATACCTCTATCAATTTTTATTATCCTATCAAGTATCTCCACTACCTCCTCCTTCACTATGTCTATGGCAGTATCCTTTTCCTTGGTGAAGACAGATGCGAAGTACTCGTTTAGTACCTCAGCCATACCCTCTGCCGCCTTGCATGGGTCTCCTTTTTGGTCCCGAATCGGCCCCACTCCTCCTCTTACTACCCTTTTGCTATTTATATGCCTGCAGAAGACTTTGAAGACCATTCCTGCATTGTGTACAAGATTTGAATCTTTTACAAAGATATGAAGCACAGATATAATCAGAGTGTCTACATCTGGTTCACCCTGTGGCCTGTTAAGATTTATTTCTCCCAAGAACGTGCAATGGAAAAGCTGTGTTCCTCAGAAACAAGCCATTTGGTCTACTAAAAGGCTCATCCAAAGGAATATTACCAGCTGGTAAATATTAGGTTAAAACAACTTCCTTATAGTTCACATTCTAAAGTACCGCATGGAGCATTAGGGGGGGAAAAAAGGGAAAAATTGCATTTTATACATTGTTTTAAACAAAGGAAACAGAAAAGATATTATTGCATTATACACAATAGCCCAAAGTTCAAATGCCACCAGTTCTTTGTCTAATAGTTTTCGTAAAGGATAAAACTTTCTATTGCCCTTCAGTACTCTGCCCTTACCAGCCCCTCCAATCTTAACACAATGCATTCTATTTGATGTAACTTTGAGCCTTTGAAAAAGGAAAAGAAAAACATCCTTGTGGGTCCTCTCCATAACAATAAAGTGAACAGGCTCCAGATATCCTTAGCAGCACAGAATCACTGTGATTCCTACATCACAAGGGAGCTGTTAACCATGCTGGAGACAGGGAAATCAAAAATCACAACAGAAGCCGCCAGACATTTTGTGATGCAGTATATGCTAATATATGAGCTAATGGGACTCTGGTTTGTCTCCACTACTCTCTAAACAATGAATTCCAGAACTCAGCAAGCCAATCTGGAATCAATGGTTAAAAGAATGAAACACAAATCAACCCAGTCCACCATCCCATCCCCCATTCTTGCCCACCCTTCCAATGATCATTAGGAGCATAACTGATAGAAGCCTAAACATTGCACACATATTCACAGGACAGTGTTAGGAAAAGCCATTCCTGGCTGCTCTATTTTAATGCAAATGTCTAGTTTTTGAAGAGGGTTCTGTGAAACAACACATTAGAGACCAGGTTCACCATGCTGTAGAGTGCTAGAAGGCGGTTTCATACCCTGCTCCCTCATAGGCAGAGTTTCTCGCTCAACCAGGTAACTGTGGAGAAGCAGCGAACAACTATTTCTCCCCATTACTTTCTATTTCTCCCGTTGGAGAAACACCCCTCTTATGCAACTCGTAGTGGATGGTTTCCCGAATGATATTGCCAGTTGCCTAGAGGACAGGTTCCTGCCCTGCCTCCTCCCAAAAAACTAGGAATGGTGCATGAAGACAGAAAAAAGTGAAAGGAATGAGAATCTCACTACCTAAAATATAGATTCTGTGAAACACTCACACGTTTCCAATGCGTTGATGCTTTATTACTTGTGAAAAGGGAAAACGGATCTAGGTTTAGTAGTGCTAGAGATCCAGGCCTTATCTCAAAGCAATAAACTGTCATATTAGTCTAACTCACCTTCCTCAGTGAGCAATCTAGATGTTGCTCTTTACAAAAGGTGGTAACTGTTCTTAGAAGAAATTGATTTGTTTTACACTTTGTTTCGATAAATTAATCCAGAAGCAACACAAGAACTGCTAAAAATGGGACTGTCCATTTGAATATATAACACGCTGTTTGAATACACAGTTTATTACTGCAATATATAAATGTGCTAAAACGACAATCTCCCATTATCGTAAGTCATGTTTATGCATTTGCCAGAAACTACCATTACTCATTAAAACAAAATTGAACCATTCAGCATCAGGAAGGAAATGTAAATCAACTGAGTTGTACAGAAATAAAAAGTGCTGCAATATAATAGAAACTTTAAAATAGTCCAAAAATCAAGGAGCCATCTAATAGACGAGATACAGGTATCTGCATAATCTGACCAGTTAATGGGTTTGGATGAGCAGCTTTTCGAAGACTATCAACCCATTCCAGACAGAAATTCAGCTCAGTGAACTGAACCAAAGAACAGTATTTTAAATTATACCGTCTGGTTTCTTAAATTGCCAGATTACCCTGGTGTTTTGAGCCCTGCCCAACTAATCCAATTAAGTTTTAGACTTAATCCACCTTTTAATTCTCAATTACAGTACTGTATAAATTTGGTAGCAATAACCACAATGATACATTCAGAAGTATCCGCTCTATTACAGTATTTAAAGTTGGGGACACAGGATGTGGGTTCTTGCTAATCTTTCATGCCATGGAGTTTCCAAACTCCGCTGCATCAATACGGGTGGGCACCACAAACGGACAATCGACTACCCCTCCACTCTCATGTCACTTCTAGAGTGGTATTGGTATGGATTTGGAAATAATTTGCCAATCTAATTCCATGACTACAAAATATTTATTGAAACCGGGAAAGTAGAGGAAGTTTATTAAAAAAAAAGCAATGTTCAATAGTGTAAAGTACACATAAAATAGATCATCCTTAAGTCTCTCTACCCTAACCTACAGTTAATTAGTGGCAACGGTAGAAATGCAATAAATATAGAAGCAATAACTGGGTTGAATTACAAGGCTATAATTCGAATGACGACAAGCGTAAATCTTGAGTCACGTGATTTGAACCAAAGATTGAATTACAGATGTAAACCCAGTAATTCTGGAAAGCATATTCTAGTTTAACAACTAGAAATAAGATTTTTTCCCTCTCATGTGTTGAACTGTTATGGCATCAGACATTATTGTTGGTTAATTCTGACCACATTAACACACACATTATGGAATTTAGAAAGTCCATGGTATGCTGTAGCTACCAGTCACTTTGGGAGTCAACACAAAACGCAGTAATTAAGGCAAGGAGCTTAAAAGTTCTACAGCAAACAGGTCACTCAAAAGGATTTCAAAAAAACAGCCACTAACACCAAAAACTTTTGTTGGTAAAAGCTACATCACACTTTGGCAAGAAGCAGAAGGAACTAGATACAAACTGCACCAGTAACAAGATAAGCAACAACGTCCTCCATGTTAACACACAGCCAGCCAAGACTGGCAAAGTGCACACGAGATAAGTGTTGAGAAACAAAAAGGAAATACTGCAACTTGTTTTATGTTCAAAATGGGATTTCTTCCCCTTGAGGAGCACTGTCAGATTGGCAACAGGCCATTAAATAGTACCCATTATGGAGTTAGTCTTCAAGCACAGTACTAACTGCCTTAAAAGCCTGCAGTTAAAGAATTCAGATGGAAGGATCACACATGGCTTTTGATATTCAGTTTGCTCCCAATATGTACAGAAAACTCAAAAGAATGCACCAATAGCATTCTCCACAGAAACCAAATTAATCTACAATATAAGAATCATTGCAACATGCTGCTGCACGTCTTAAAGGGGAGCTTAACTTTAATAATTTCTAAAATCAAAACTATGACTTGTTACTGCAAGATTCAAAATGATCACAGCCATCTGTTTATTTTGGAACATTTGGTTCTTTCTACTGTGAGCACGGCAGCACTACGAATCCCGTAACACTACACGTACCATACACAGACATATGTCACAGAGCAGTAACACACCTCGTGTTCAATTGACAGAACAGTATCATTGCAAAATAATTCTCTCCTAATTATGCAAAGCAAGTTATCAAGATAATTCATATTTTATGGATTGAAAACTAATCACTGGATCCACAAAATGCAGAAGTACTCACAAGTTAACCACTCTTTCAACCTGCACTGCCGGAAAGGATGGTGGAGGCAGACTCAATTGTAGCTTTCAAATGGGAATTGGATAAATACCTGAAGGAAAAAGAATTGCAGGGCTACAGGGAAAGGGCGGGGGAGTGGGACCCGCTGAAGTGCTCTTGCAGAGAGCCGGCACGGGCTCGACAGGCCAAATGGCCGCCTTCTGTGCTGTAACCATTTTATGATTCTAACTCCTCAGCAAGAAATTGGAATAATCCACTGCGCTAAAATATAGTTTGTGTCTACCTAGAGTTTTCCCCAAGTGTCTCAAATGAGTTTCTAACTTGAGCACATATAGATGAAGTCTGCAGTGGTTACTACCAGCAGGTATGCACCACCGAAGAGACGGAGGTCACAACACCGGTTTTACATGCAGCAATCCAGGTCATTTCTTCTGCCTTTGGGGAGTAATTACAACACACTCAAATGTCATCAGATGGCCAGCATATGCACAATTACTCAGGCTAGGTATATAATGGCAACAATCTGCGTATAATGAGTCTGCCTGCAGCAGCTCCTAAAAAATATTCAAATAGAATATTCAAATAGAAAGAACTTGCATTTATATTCTCCTTCTTCTTAGGCAGTCCCTCGGAACAGAGGATGACTTGCTTCCACATTAAAAATGAGTTCTCAGGTGACTGATGAGTCCAATGCGGGACCTACAGTCTCTGTCACAGGTGGGGCAGACGGTGGTTGAAGGGGCGGGTGGGTGGGGTGCTTGGGTGGACGTGCGCTCCTTGCACTTGGCTTCCGCTTGCTCCCGGCTAAGAGACTAGGTGCTCGGCGCCTTCCCGGATGCTTCTCCTCCACTTTGTGCGGTCTTGGGCCAGGGATTCCCAGGTGCCGGTGGGGATGTTACACTTTTTCAAGGCAGCTTTGAGGGTGTCCTTGATGCGTTTCCTCTGCCCACCTGGGGCTCTCTTGCCATGCCGGAGCTCCGAGTAGAGCGCTAGTTTTGGGAGTCTCATATCGGGCATGCGGACAATGTGACCCGTCCATTGGAGCTAATTGAGCGTGGTCAAAGCTTCGATGCTGGGGATGTTGGCCTGAGCAAAAACACGGACGTTGGTGCGCCTATCCTGCCAATGGATTTGCAGGATCTTGCGGAGGCAGCATTGGCGGTACCTCTCCAGTGCTTTGAGGTGCCTGCTGTACATGGTCCATGTCTGAGGCATACAGCAGGGAGTGTATCACTGCTGCTCTGTAGACCATGAGCTTAGTGCCGGGTTTGAGGTCCTGGTCTTCAAACACTCTCCTCCTCAGGCGACCGAAGGCGGTGTTGGACTTTGTCATCGACGTCTGCCCTTGTTGACAGTAGGCTCCCAAGGTATGGAAAGTGGTCCACGTTGTCCAAGGCCTTGTCGTGGATTTTGATAATCGAGGGGGGGCAGTACTGTGTGGTGGGGGCAGGTTGGTAGAGGACATTTGTCTTACGGATGTTTCGTGTAAGGCCCATGCTCTCGTACGCTTCGGTGAAGGTGTTGACGATGGTTTGGAGTTCGACCTCCGAGTGAGCGCAGACGCAAGCGTCGTCTGCATACTGTAATTCGACGACACAGGATGGGACGACCTTGGATCTGGACTGGAGGCGACGGAGGTTGCACAGTTTCCCGTTTGTTCTGTAAATTAGCTCCACTCCAGCAGGGAGCTTACTGAGGGTGAGATGGAGCATTGCAGCCAGGAAGATCGAGAAGAGCGTTGGTGCGATGACACAGCGTTACTTGACCCCGGTTCGTACGTGAATTGTGTCTGTGGTGGAACCGTTGGTCAGGATCACGGCTTGCATGTCTGGGGCATTTATATCGGGCCTTTTATGCTCTCAAGACATCATCTCAAAGTGCATCATAGCCAATGAGGTATTTTGAAGTCTAGTCACTGTTGTAATGTAGGGCAACACAGCAGGCAATTTGCGCACAGCACAGCAAGGTCCCACAAACAGCAATGAGGTAAATGACCAGATAGTCGGTTTTCGGTGGTGTTGTTTTGAGGAACTCCAGACTCTCTCTCTTTCCCCCCACCCCACCCAACTTTAAAAGTCTCCTCAAAATACATCACTTCCAATTATTCTTCTACTAGTGTTCACTGTCTGTTTCCGTCTCACTGTTAAAAGGTAAAATTATAAATGCAAGTTTAAAGTATGGATGGATATTTTCCTTAGCTCAACATAATGGCCCAGTAATTCCGGGCACAACGCGTGAGTACGGACGGGGTACTCACGCGTGTGCCTGGAGGAATTGCACAGCGCATGCGCTGAAAACCGGCATTTCCTGTCCTCTGACCCAAGGGGTTAAGAGGCAGAGCGCGCACGACTGCACAGGCAGCGCGTGCGCAGTGAAATTCCTTTTTTCCCCCCCCCCCCCCCCCCCCCCAGAGTTGCGCGCGTGTAAAGGCCTCCGGTCTTTACGCATGGAAAAACCAGACGTAAGTATTTAGTTTTTCAGGTAAGTGGGCTTTTAGTACAATGTAGAATTTTTTTTTCCACAGGTTTGTTATTTTTAAAGAATTTACAGTAAGGGAAGTTTAGTTTTAGACCCTATTTTTAAAAAAAATTTTTTTTTTCAAAAAATTGATTAATTGCTTAAAACATTTTTTTTAACTTATTTATAGTTAATATAATCAGTGGGATGTTTTTTAAAATTTTATTTAAAGTTAAAGTTAAAGTAGTGTTTTGGCAGCCCATACTTTTCATGAGTTTGACAGCTCTTACTGTCAAACTCATGAATGAGTTTTCCCCTCCCCTGATTGGCTGCATAGTGCTCACCTGATCCCAGCCGGCACATCGCACTAACTACGCTGCTGGATCAGGTAAGCACAGCGCGCCGACAGCTGAACCGGGCCTGTGACAGGAAATGCAAGCAGGCCCGGACTTCAGATGTCGGCACGCAGGGTGAGTGCACATCGGGGGCTTGCACGCGCGGCAAGCCCCCGATCCTAATTTCAGGGCCAACATCGTACAAAAAAAAATCTCATACTATGAAATCTCAGTCCCAGGGTTGCAAATACTTGAAGTTTAATGTACAAATTGACAAACAATGCTTTTCATGAAGTACTCCATCATTCTCGAATACCCCGAGGTGAAATGTACTGCAATAAATTCACAGTCTACATTACCATGATTTAACAGCTGTAAAACAGTGCATTTTACTGCCTTCATCCAGTTGTCGTCTGCTGCCTTATGCAAAGTGTCAAACAACTTGCCATCATTCCCCAGTGGTCCTTCACAGCTCCTCAGCATATATACTACTTTATCAGATCAAAACTGAATGTGCTCAGCCAACTTGAGTGTAAATGCACCACAGGAGTGTTCGAGAAAGTGTTGTAGGGAGAAAATTGGAGGGTGGGGAATAGTTACTCCCAACATTTAATGAGCATTGATTTTTCATAATAAAAACAGAAAATGCTGGAAACACTCAGCAGG
The DNA here is from genome assembly GCF_052327205.1 of Somniosus microcephalus. Classification (NCBI taxonomy): domain Eukaryota; kingdom Metazoa; phylum Chordata; class Chondrichthyes; order Squaliformes; family Somniosidae; genus Somniosus; species Somniosus microcephalus. Next base: position 10,357,823 of record NC_141005.1, on the reverse strand, counting down.
TCAGACAGCATCTGTGGCGAGAGAAAAGGTAGGGTCAACGATTCAGGTCAATGACCTTTCATCAGAACCAGGAGATGTTACACTTGAACAGCTTTAAAAGAGGAAAAAAAGAGCTCTGTTCATCTGTATCATCTACTGGCTCTGACAAAATCTCAGCATTTTCTCTTATTTCAGATTTCCAGCATTTTGCCTTTTCTTTATTTTCATACTAGGTCTTGCTACAGTGTCACCTTGCATAGATCACTGGCGAGGTCACGTTTGGAATATTAATGTATTGCATTAAAAAAGTCTACATTTATTGGCCCTTAACAAAAATCACACTCATCACCACCGCCCCACCCCATATCATTTACGCATTTCCCAGAAAAGTGCAATACATACTGAATTAGGAACATTACAGATGGTTCGTCTAAGCAAGCTCCATTGTTCCTCACCATCTTGCTTAGGATATTATTGGTACAAAGCATGAATACTTGAACACTGAAGCTCCCAGGCAATACATTTCCCAAATAAACAATAGTGTGCTTATTGAAGAGGGGAGAAACTGGATATATTCTATTTAAGCCGTGAACAAAAATCACTGAACACATCGCTGGTCTCTGACTGCTTTAACATGCCAATAACCTCATTAGAACGCACCCCAAGCATATTTCCATTGATAATTATAAAGTTTAAAACTAGTCAACAAAATGTCAAACTGACCTTTCTGAACACTCAAAATATGAGCTTGCTGTGTACAGAGCAGTTCCTTTGATGTGGCTTGGGCAAATGACAACTGTCAAAACAGTTTGTAAATCTAGGTTATCCTGACAAGACATCTCTGGCTAGGGCACACAGGAAAAACCTCTCATTGTAAAAAAAAAAAAAATTAAGTTTTTGAAAAAACCAAATTACAATTTGAAGCCACTGCACAAAGGCAATGACAGCACTAGCAAAAGTTCACTAACACTAAAGAGAGACGTTCAGCATTTACACAGCTATGAAGATCAAATTTAACCACTCCCCTTAATAGTTTGCAAGAAGTCAGAATGTGTTTTCTTCCAGTTGAATGGATGTCCTTGTGCAAAACAAAAAACAGAAAAACCATGACTCGTTCTCAAACTAACTGAAATAAATGCACTATTACAACATAATTCTGTGGACAACCAACCTCCTGTGCTTCACTCATGGGATTACACAAGTAATAATCGTGAGACAAGCCAAGTAATACAATTGATTGTGCTCTCTATCCAACTCATTGAGAATAGGCAGTTCTGTCTAAAACGTGGCTGGAATACTAATCTTGTGCAACAAATCCCAGTGAGCAAAAACTTCAATCACAATAGAAAACTGAGCCTACCCTTGAGCAGTCAGGCATCAGATCAGTCAAGCAAAAAAAAAGACACAGATAAAGGGATTCCAACTTCTGAGTGCATGACAGATTAATACATTTAAAGAGGACCCTTGCTACAGGAGATCATATTTAGATTGCTGACAGACACACCATTGGGTCAGTGAAGAATCAACTAAGTTGTCAATGCCATATGGGGCAGAGAAATGCTTCACCTCGTACCACTGATATGTTTATCGCACTGCAATTCAGTTCCATTACTTGTTTATGACTGAGCAACCAAGTGTGAATATTTCTCATCACAGGTTCCTCTTGGAGTCAGTCACAGCACGTGCAAAGCAATTGTCAGTGTAGCCAGCTAATTTGCAGGCGAAGGTAAGAGAGGGCGAGCAAGAAAAATGGTAACATTTGTCATAATTATACACAAAGCAAAGCTGTATAGCACAGAAGATTGGCCTCTTGTACTGTTCCACGGAAGCTCAACGTAAACTCGAGGAACAGCACCTCATCTTCCGATTAGGCACTCTGCAGCCTTCCGGTCTCAATATCGAGTTCAACAATTTCAGATCATAACCTCGGCCCCTATTTCATTTTTACTTATATTTTTCCACTCCTTTCCTCCCCCCCCCCCCTTTCCTTTTGTTTCTCTCTCACACCTGGCAGCTATCTTTTGCCCTGCCAGTACACTTTACACCTAATCCCAGCCTATTACCATCTCGTCTAGCTTCTAATCTCTTTTACTTCTTTTGGTTCTTTTATTCTTTTGTCCGATCGCAGCCCTGCCTTCGATCTAGTTCCTTTTCTCTCCAGTTTTGAAGAAGGGTCAAACCCGAAACGTCAACTCCAATTTCTCTCCACGGATGTTGCCTGACCTGCTGAGTTTTTCCAGCATTTTCTGTTGTTATTTCGGATTTCCAACATCTGCAGTATTTTGCTATCAGATTAATTACAGTATTGTTGAATGATATCTGATGTACCTATACTGGATGACAGCAATTTCAGAAAGCATTAAATTGATCTGACATTCACACGAGAGTTCCTATGTAAATTTGACTTGTGAATCTAACATCCTCGTTGGATGTTGCAAGAATTAACTAATGGTAAATGTGACTAGATTAGCACACTGTACCTCAACAGATATACACTTCCCAGAATACCATTTAACAAAGGTTGCAATTTCACGAACACCAGATTTTAATCAGTTTGAAGGAAATACAAGCCATGTAATTTTTTGCAAAAAAGTCTGCATCTATACTACACAATACCACAGATGTTTGAAATTGGTATTTTATTAAGTGAGAGAAAAAAATAAACCAAAACTTAGAACAAAGATCAAGTATAATAAATTTTAATTTTACAGCATCAAGTTACTCATACATTTTTGTAGGGTGGCTACAATAACCGACACAACCAGTCTTAAAAATTTTTTTTTTTTTAAATCGATCCTGGCGCCTGCTGGCAGCAAGCAGACTGAATTGCGTCAGGCAATATGCGGTGCCAGTCTAGTCACAGTCTTGCAGAGATGATTGACAGCCTAGCTACATGTGTCTAATAGTGTAAAAGATGGATTCTAAACTGGATTATGCCATCAAGTTCACTGTATTGCACAATTTTAGACTTGGAGAATCCGATTGGGGTTCTCTGCAGTCTGCAAAAGTGGGTATATAATATTCCACCAACGGATGGACAGAAACTTGAGACCACTGGAATTTCTCACTGTGATAAGGAGGGTGTAGCTATTTAAGAAGATTGCCTCTTCTACAGCGTCTCTGGCCATCTTCACATTTGTTTACCCGCGTTGTACATCAGACTTTTATTATGACAAAGTAGTGAATGCTTGCACCTGCAAACCTTGTGGAATACAAGCAAGTGGAATACAAGTAAGTGAATAAATTTAGTTTCTTTCCTGATTATGAATTTGGTCTTCCTGTGTTGAAAGTACCACATGCACAACCACTGTTAATGCTGCTTAAATCTGCCTGCAGTGATCTGTAAAGGATCTTTCTTTCAGATAGGTGGTTAACTCTGTAGAGGCTGATATCCTTCAGATCCCAATTTCTGGTTTTCATCAGAGTGGGGGCTAAGACAGTTTTTGTGAGAAAATGCTGCAACATATATCTACTTATCATGACCCAATATTTGTGTACTTAAAAGGACATTAGTTGTCAGCCTTGGCCCAGAGGGAATACTCCCAACTCAGTCAGAAAGTCATGGGTCAAACCCCACTCCAGAGACTTAAGCACATAATCCAGACAACACTTGAGTGCAGTACTGAGGGAGTGCTGCACTGCTGGAGGTGCCAGTGCCCTGATGAGATGTTAAACTGAAGACCCATCTATCATCTCGAGTGGATGTAAAACATCCCATGGCACTATTCAAAGAGTAGGGGACCTCTACCAGCGTCTGGACCAATATTTATCCCTAAACCAGTATCACTCAAACAGATTATCTGGTCATTTATCTCACTGCTGTTTGTGGGACCTTGCTGTGCACAATTTGGCTGCCAAATTTCCCTACATTACAAGAGTGACTAAATCAATTGGCCATGGAGTGCTTGGGGGTCACCTTGGGGTCATAAAAAGTGCTACTGTACATAAATCCATGTGTCATTTTTGGTTGATGTTGCAGCACACCTTCAATTAAACCACTTGTGATTCTAATGTTTGCGCTCTTTGCAAAGACTATAGCGCTGGAACACTAAAAACATCGAATGAAAATGAAGTCTGAATTTCTGTGTGTCAGGTTGCCTGCCAGAGGTAGGAAATTCCTGCTTCAGACAATTCCAAATTGGTCTTTTCAAGTATTCCTTTCAAGACCTTGATGAAAGCATGCTTTGATGCCCACAAGTAGATGCCCGAGGTGCCCTGTGGTACTTTGTGACCAGGAGAATCAATGCTAATGGCCAAGTATGTGCTATTTCTTATTAGAAGGTATTCACACACTGTACCTCGTTTCAATACATGGTAAACCTCTATATTTTCTCTATTACAACAATAACTTGCATTTACACAGTGCCTTTAATGTAGAAAAACATCCAATGGCACTTCAGAGGCGTAATCAAACACAAATGGATGCCAAGCCAGAGAAAGACATATTAGGAGGGGCTTGGACAAAGTGGTGGGTTTTAAGGAAGTTCTTAAAAAGTAGTGAGAGGGATGGAGAGGCAGAGGGGTTTAGGGAGGGAATTCCAGAGCATAGGGTCTAGACAGCTGAAGGCACGGCTGCCAATGGTGGAGTGAAATGGGGAGGGGCAAATGCAATGTGTTAAGAGTTGGTGGAATGGAGTGTTGTAGAGCTAGAGGAAGTTACAGTCAACATCACTAAAACAGATTATCTCATATCAGCATATACATGAAAGCAGACACCATGGCCCAGAAATTCAGGTCCCAACACGCAAGTACATAGAAACATAGAAGCAGGAGTAGGCCATTCGGCCCCTCGAGCCTGCTCCGCCATTTAATGCGATCCAAATTCAGTACCCTGTCCCTGCCTTCTTTCCATATCCCTTGATCCCTTTAGCCTTAAGAAATATATCCAACTCCTTCTTGAATATATTTAATAAATTGGCCTCTACTGCCTTCTGTGGTAGAGAATTCCACAGGTTCACCACTCTCTGGGTGAAGAAATTTCTCCTCATCTCAGTCCTCATCTCATTCCTCCTCATCTTACGCACGGGGTACTTGTGCGTAGGCCCAACGAAAGTGCCGGTTTCGTGCATGCACTGCACATGTGCGAGAAACCGGCACTTCTGTTCCCCTGAAAGAAGGGGTTCAGAGGTGGAACACGTGCGCCGGAGAGGCAGCGCGTGCGCATCGAACTTACGTTGTTTTTGCAGGGTTCTCCGGGAGGGTAAGTCTCCAGCAGTTACACTTTTAAAAAGTAAGCGCAAGGCCTGCTTTTAACAAGGTAAGTGGTGAATTAATTAAAATAAAACATTTTTTCCCCAGGTTTATTATTTTTAAATACTTTAAAAATTTATTTGCAGTTTTAGTGATGTTTTGGGGCTTATAGTATTTATAGGTTTGACAGCTCTTCCTGTCAAACTTAAAAATGAAGCATTCCCTACTACCATTGGCTCTCCATGGCCCACGTGATCCCAGGGGACGCTTCGAACTAACTGCGCCCCGGGATACGCAAGCACTGCGCGCCGGCAGTTGGAGGCCCAGGATCGGAATTCCACGGGGGCCCACAGCACAACGGCCGGCGCGCTAGGTAAGTGCAGGTCAGGGGCTTGCACCCGCGGGAAGCCCCTGACCTGAATTTCTGGGCCCATATCTTCGGATGACATTGCCGAGAGGCAGCATGTAGATGAGGAAAAGGAGGGGGCCAAGGGTAGATCCTCGAGAGCTCTGGAGGTAATGGTGCTGGGGGCAGGAAGAGAAAATATTGCTGGAGATGCTTTGGCTACGTAAGAGTGAAACCAAGCAAGGGCAAGAGAGAAAAAGCATTGGCCAACCGTGTCCAAGGCTGCAAAGGAGGTCAAGGAGGACAAGGAGGGGAAATGCACTGCAGTCACAGTAGAAGTTATTTGCGACTTTGATTAGGGGGGTTTCAGGGCTATGTCAGCGATGGAAACAGGATTGGAGCGAGTCAAACATGAATTGCAGGAAAGATTGGCACGCTCAAGACTTCACAGAGGAAAAGGAGCTTGGAGGTGGGCAGTAGTTTGCAAGGACAGAGAGGCCGAGTGTTTAGGACTGAACAATTTGTATTCCATCAGAAGTCTTGGTATATCAGAAATGTTACTCTACGACTGCAATAAATGTTGTTAATCTGCTTCATTTATTGCTTTGATCAGACTATATTCAAACTTTAATCACAAGTTAATCACACTCCACCTCTTCCATCATTATTGCAATTCTAATGCAAATTTAATTCAGGTCAGTTTTCTATGCCTTTCCCCCTTCCATCCTCCCAAGTTTGCAAAGGCTATAATAAAAACAGATCTATTGCTTTTAACTACCCCAAAAAATTCAGGTATTGATAAATCTGATATGGACCTTGCTAAACAGATTCTGTCACTTGTCTTGGAAGTAATCTAATTTACCTTATTCGTATCAATGTTGCACAATACTCTTAATTTTATCACCTAAAGTTGGTTCCACCACCAGTATTGCACACTAGTGTTACATAGCTCACAAACGCTCAATTTCACCTATCTTTCTAGATAAGAAAGCCCAGTAATGCTTGAAAGAAGTGGAAGCTACTTAGTGTACAGTTTCTGAAGTACAGCTCCTTAATTGATCACTTCTAGCTTTGTTCTTTTGCCGTTAGAGATGAACAGGAAACGCAAAGTATGGCACCACAGGGGGTGCCAGTTTGTGTCCCCAATACTCCGTAAAGAAAGTTCTCAATATTAGCGCTGCTGCAGAGAGATGCCAAGAAATAATTCCATCCTGGTGGGGGATACAGGAGGAGAAAGGGGATTGAAAGAAGTAACAGCACAAGCTGTTGGCTGGAGCATGATGGCTGACCAGCTGAAAGCCCTGAAGGTATCGGATGAGCAAAAATTTCCTCCAATTAAATATTGGGAAGACCGAAGCCATCGTCTTTGGTTCCCACCACAAACTCTGCTCCCTAGCCACCGACTCCATCCCTCTCCTTGGCAAACTGTTCGCAAACTTGTGTCCTATTTGACCCCGAGCTAAGCCTCTCCATCACCAAGGCCATGTACACCTCCGTAACATCACCCATCTCTGCGCCTGCCTCAGTTCATCTGTTGCTGAAACCCCCTGCCTCAGTTCTTCTGCTGCTGAAATCCTCATCCATGCCTTTATTGCCTCTAGACTCAACTATTCCAATGCTCTTCTGTCCGGCCTCCAACCTTGCACCCTCCGTAAAACTTCAGATCATCCAAAACCCTGCTGCCGGTATCCTAACTCACATCCAAGTCCCATTTATCCATCACCCCTGTGCTCGCTGACCTACATTGGCTCCAGGTCCAGCAACATTTGATTATAAAATTCTCATCCTTGTTTTCAAATCCATCCAAGGCCTCGCCGCTCCCCATCTCTGCAACCTCCTCCAGCTCTACAATCCTCCGTGATTTTGGCGCGCCTCCAATTCTGGCCTCTGGCACAGTCCCAATTTTCATCACTCCACCACTGGCGGCCATGCCTTCAACTGCCTAGGCCCCAAGCTCTGGAATCCCCTCCCAAAACCTCTCTCTCCTCCTTTGAGACACTCTTTCGAACCTACCTCTTTGACCAAGCTTTTGGTCACCTGTCCCAATATCTCCTTGTGGCTCGGTGTCAAATTTTGTTTGACAACGCTCCAGTGAAGCACCTTGGGACATTTTACTACGTGAAAGGCGCTATATAAGTACAAGTTGGTGCATGGAAATGGAACAAGCGGATAGAAACTGCTAAGAATTGCATTTTAGTACACTACCTACAGATCTACAAATGTGGGTTGAAGCAAAGACACCCGCTCTTGTCCCCTGAAGTCCATTTATACTGCAACACTCACTAACAAGAGTGAATAAAAAAAACATAGGTGCATTAATGAAAACCCACCAGCTTATGAGCAAGGCTTCCATTGAATCAACCTCCTACTGTCAATATTGAAATCTCCACTTATACTACTACAAGCTCCACACACTGTTCTGAAAATACAAAACTCAAATGTTGTAATTGATGCACTATCAATTGCTACAAAAGACTGGAAAGTTGAGAAAGTAACAGACAGGCTTTTATTACCAAAGAACAGAGCATGCCTCTTGTGGTTGCCTGGTATCCAAAAGGGCCGGGGGCTGCCGAGCAGCCACCTTTATATCCATCCATGAGGGTAGAGCCAGGGGCGGAGTCAGCTGAGGCATGCACAGACAAGTACAACAATATGCAAGAGTGAACAACAGTACTAACAGTGAACAACAGTGGTGAACAACAATACTAACAGTGGTTTACCACATTCACCCCTTGTTTAGAATTGAGTCCGGCGGGGTGAAGTGCACTAAAAATTCGTGTACTGAAGTCTATCAGGAGGCCTTATAAGCCGTCCTGAGCGTCGCAGCAGCGGCGGTGATGGTGCAGCATCCAACGTTGAACCCGGTGTCTCGTTCAGAGGAGGTGTAGCAGGTGGCGGACACTGGGGCTGCTGCATGCCGTCTACAGGGGTCAGAGCGCGGGTAATGGGAGGTAGCGATGGTGGTCTCTCAGAGGCACCCGAAGGTGCGAGGTCTCGTGCGGGGACTGTGTCCTGGGGGTAGGCAGGAGTAGCGGTGGGTGGCGAAGAGGGTGTTTCAGGAGCACCCGCAGGTGCGAGGTCTCGAATGGAGACTGTGTCCTCCCGCCCGTCCGGGTACACCACGTAAGCATGCTGCGGGTTGGCGTGGAGGAGGCTCACCCTCTCGACCAGGGGGTCCACCTTATGGGTCCTCACGTGCTTCCGCAGTAGGACGGGTCCTGGAGAAGTCAGCCATGTTGGTAGCGAAATCCCCGACGTGGACTTCCTGGGGAAGGAGAACATTCTCTCGTGAGGAGTGGCATTGGCGGGTGTACAGAGCAGCGACCGAATGGAATGGAGCGCCGCAGGGAGGACCTCCTGCCAGTGGGAGGTCGGAAGGCCCTTAGATTTTAAGTTTAAAAGGACTGCCTTCCAGACTGTCGCATTCTCCCTTTCCACCTGGCCGTTACCCCGGGGGTTGTAGCTGGTGGTCCTGCTTGTAGCAATGCCTCTCGCGAGCAGGTACTGCCGAAGTTCGTCGCTCATAAAAGATGAGCCCCTGTCGCTATGGATATAGCTAGGGAAACCGAACAATGCGAAGAGGTCATTCAGACATTTAATGACCGTGGTACTGGTCATGTCCGAGCAAGGGATGGCAAACGGGAAACGGGAGTACTCATCAATTATATTGAGGAAGTACACATTGCGGTCAGAGGAGGGGAGGGGCCCTTTAAAATCGATGCTCAGCCGCTCGAAGGGGCGCGTGGCTTTGATCAGGCTCGCTCTGTCTGGCCTATAAAAATGTGGCTTGCACTCGGCACAGATCTGGCAGTTCCTGGTCATGGTCCTGACCTCCTCGATGGAGTAGGGCAGGTTACGGGATTTGATAAAATGGAAGAACCTGGTGACCCCCGGGTGGCAGAGGTCATTGTGGAGGGTCTGTAATCTATCAACCTGCGCGTTGGCGCACGTACCACGTGATAGGGCATCTGGGGGCTCATTGAGTTTCCCGGGCCGGTACAAGGTATCGTAATTGTAGGTGGAGAGTTCGATTCTCCACCTTAAGATCTTGTTGTTCTTGATTTTGCCCCGCTGCTTATTATGAAACATAAAAGCTACTGAACGCTGGTCAGTGAGCAGGGTAAATCGTTTTCCAGCCAGGTAATGCCGCCAATGTCGCACGGCTTCCACAATGGCCTGGGCCTCCTTTTCGACAGAGGAGTGTCGAATCTCGGGGCCCTGGAGGGTCCTTGAGAAAAAGGCCACGGGTCTCCCCACCTGGTTAAGGGTTGCAGCTAGGGCAAAGTCGGATGCGTCGCTCTCCACTTGAAAAGGGAGGGACTCATCCACAGCGTGCATTGTGGCCTTCGCAATGTCTCCTTTTATGAGAGTGAAGGCTGCACAGGCCTCTGCTGTCAGGGGGAAGGAGGCGGACTTGATGAGGGGTCGGGCTTTATCCACATAGTTGGGCACCCACTGAGCATAGTAAGAGAAAAACCCCAGGCATCTCTTCAGTGCTTTCTGGCAGTGGGGGAGGGGAAGCTCCATAAAAGGGCGCATTCTATCGGGGTCTGGGCCGATGACTCCGTTCTCCACTACGCAGCAAAGAATAGCAAGGCGCTTAGTACGAAACATACATTTGTCTTTGTTGTATGTGAGATTCAGCCGCTGGGCCGTCCGGAGGAATTTCCCTAGATTAACGTCGTGGTCCTGCTGGTCGTGGCCGCAGATGGTGACGTTGTCTAGATATGGGAAAGTGGCCTGGAGCGCGTTCTGGTCAACCATCCGGTCCATCTCCCGTTGGAAGACAGAAACTCCGTTGGTGACGCCGAAGGGAACTCTGAGGAAGTGGTAGAGCCAACCGTCAGCTTCAAAAGCTGTGTACTGGCGGTCCTCAGCCCTGATGGGGAGCTGGTGGTATGCAGACTTCAGATCAATCGTCGAGAACACCTGGTATTGTGCTATCTGATTGACCATGTCAGATATGCGGGGGAGTGGGTATGCATCCAACTGGGTGTAGCGATTGATCGTCTGGCTGTAGTCAATAACTAGGCGCTGCTTTCCGCCAGTCTTCACCACCACCACCACTTGTGCTCGCCATGGGCTATTGCTGCTCTCGATAATCCCTTCCTTCAGGAGTCTCGCCACCTCGGATTTAATGAAACCCCTATCCCCGGCACTGTAACGCCTACTTTTGGTAGCGATGGGCTTACAGTCGCAGGTGAGGTTAGCGAACAAGGGGGGGGGGGGGGGGGTGTATAAAACTCTCCGTACTCCCGCTGTCAAAAAGCCAGGTAGTGGCGCGGCCGTTTACCATAATGTCCATCATGGACCTGGACAGTTGATGCGGGAGAGATTGATCCAGCGTCACGGAAGCCAGCGTATGTTCAAGCGCGTCGGTGCGGTCGTCCGATGAGGCGGTGGTGGAGTCCGGGTCCCCCGTAACCGAAGTCGGAGGCGTCCAAGATGGCGGACAAAATGGCGGCGCCCACGGTCCCGATCCCCACGCGGCTGGGGGAGCCCAAGATGGCGGGCAAGATGGCTGCGCCCACGGTTCGCACGCGGCGCTGCTGGCGTTAGCGGTCTTCCCTTTGCAGGCGCTAACGTAGTGACCTTTCTTCCCGCAGCCGGAGCAGGTAGCATTCTTCGCAGGGCAGCGTGCTCTAGGGTGTTTAGCTTGGCCACAAAAATAGCATTTTTGTGCCTTGGACATCGCTGCAGCAGTCGGAGGTGGCGGTCCCATGGCCTAAGATTGCGGCGTCCACGGCGCGGGGCAATTAGGGGAGAAAGCGTCCATATTTCTGTGGGCCGCGTCGAGCGAGAGCGCGAGGGACACTGCCTTTGTCAGGTCTATTTCACCCTTCTCCAGCAGCCTCTGCCGGGAGTAGTCGGACCTTAGACCCGCAACGATAGCGTCTCGTATCAGTCCCTCCGCATGTGCCGCAGCCGATACTTCCTTGCAGTCGCAGCCGCGTCCGAGTACCCGCAGGAAGGCCTCCACCGATTCCCCGGGCTGCTGTCTGCGAGATCTTAAAAGGTGCCTGGCATAGACCGTGTTAACCGGGCGTGCATACTTGCCCTTTCAGTAGGTCGATAGCCGCCGCGTAGGTCGTCGCATCTTGGATTAAAGTATAGACTTGGTGGCTCACCTTCGAGGCCAGGATTTTCAGTTTATTTTCATCAAGAGTCACGGTCGAGGCTTCCAGATACGCCTCAAAGCAACGCAGCCATTGGGCGAATTTAGTCGACGAACCCGCTTCTTGGGGGTCTAGGTCCAGGCATGTTGGTCCGAGGGCTCGCAGCAGCGCCTGCTGCTCAGCGTTTTGCGCCATCGGTTGTTCAGCATTCACAGCCAACATTTAACTTTGGTAATAAAATTGATGCACTATCAATTGCTACAAAAGACTGGAAAGTTGAGAAAATAACAGACAAGCTTTTATTACCAAAGAACAGAGCATGCCTCTTGTGGTTGCCTGGTATCCAAAAGGGCCGGGGGCTGCCGAGCAGCCACCTTTATATCCAGCCATGAGGGTGGAGCCAGGGGCGGAGTCAGCTGAGGCATGCACAGACAAGTACAACAATATGCAAGAGTGAACAACAGTACTAACAGTGAACAACAGTACTAACAACAGCGGTGAACAACAATACTAACAACAGTGGTTTACCACAGTAACTGGGAGCCAAATTTCAGTCAATTTTTTGGGGCAATTCAAAATCCCATTTAAACCATGGAGAGAAAGGCGAGTCTGTATACTTCCAAACAAAATGTACGGCTAATGCTTCTGAAATCCACACTATTCAGCAGGCTTTGCATATACATAAGAACATATGAAATAGGAGCAGGAATAGGCCACTTGGCCCCTTGAGCCTGCTCCACCATTCAATAAGATCATGGCTGATCTTGGGCTCAAAGCCACTTCCCTGCCCACTCCCCATAACCCTTCACTCCCTTATCTTGCAAAAATCTGTCTATCTCCACCTTAAATGTATTTAATGACCCAGCCTCCACGGCTCTCTGGTGCAGAGAATTCCACAGATTTACAACGTTCTGAAAGAAGAAATTCCTCCTCATCTCAGTTCTAAAAGAGCGACCCTTTATTCTGAAACTATGCCCAGAGTTCTAGATTTCCCCACGAGGGGAAACATCCTCTCTGCATCTACCTTGTCGAGCCCCCACAGAATCTTATATGTTTCGATGGGGCAGTAATTCCTCCCCAAACGCGTGAGTACGGAAGGGGTACTCACACGTCTGGCCGGAGGAAATGCCGGTTTTCAGCATGCACAGCACATGCGCTGAAAACCGGCATTTCCTCTCCTCTAACCCAAGAGGTGAAGAGGCTAGCGCGTGCGCTGTAGGGGGCAGCGCGTGCGTCTTGGATTTCCTGTGTTTTGGGGGATTTGCGCATGTGTAAAGGCCTCCTGTGGCAAAACCACTGAGAGACTCTTAGTGACTTACATAATTGTCTGTAACCAATGTTATTACCTTTCAAGTTGGCTCTGGTTAAACAGAGCTAGATCGACAACATCGCGATCTGACGCGATGACGTCATCACGTGGGTCACGTGACGTCCCCTTCGGCGGGAAACGTGACGACATCATGACGTCAGAGGTAGAGGGCGGGGCCAGCCAGTCCTCGTGTGGATTGAAAGAGAAAAGACCTGTTTTGAGCTTCTCCTGTAGTTTCTTGTTTTGTAAAGTTCTTAGACAATAAATTCAGTTATAGATTCTTTGTTAGGAGTGCAGAGACTCCTACACTCCGGTCTTTACGCTTGTAAAAAGCACACGTAAGTATTTATTTATTTTTTAAAAACAGGTAAGTGGTGTTTTAGTGCAATTTAGAAAAAATTTTCCCCACAGGTTTATTATTTTAAAGAATCTACAATAAGGTAAGTTTAGTTTTAGACCCTTTTTATTAAAAATTTATTTTTTTCAAAAAAAATTGTTTAAATTTTTTTTTAAACTTATTTATACTTAATTTAATGATTGGGATGTTTTTTTAAATTTTTTTATTTAAAGTTTAAGTAGTGTTTTGGGGTGCAGTACTTTTCATCAGTTTGACAGTTCTTACTCTCAAACTTATGAATGAAGTTTCCCCTCCCCTGATTGGCTGAACAGTGCTCACCTGATCCCAGCCGGCACATCGCACTAACTACGCCACTGGGTCAGGTTAGCACAGCGCGCCGACATCAGAACCGGGCCACTGACAGGAAATCTACTGCGGGCCAGGTTTCAGATGTCGGCGCGCAGGGTAAGTGCACATCGGGGGCTTGCACGCGCGGCAAGCCCCCGACACCAAGTTCTGGGCCAATAAGATCACCCCTCATTCTTCTAAATTCCAATGAGTATAGGCCCAACCTGCTCAACCTTTTCTCATAAGGCAACCCCCTCATCTCTGGAATTAACCTAGTGAATCGTCTCTGAATAAGGAGACCAAAACTATACGCAGTACTCAAGCTGTGGTCTCACCAATACCTTGTACAGGTGTAGCAGGACTTCCCTGTTTGTATACTCAAACTCCCTTGCAATAAAGGCCAACATTCCATTTGCCTTTTTGATTACTTGCTGTACCTGCATGCTAACTTCTTGTGTTTCATGCACAAGGACCCCCAAAAAACTAGCATTTTGTAATCTCTCTCCATTTAAATAAGAATTTGCTTTTTTATTTTTCCTGCCAGTGGATAACCTCGCACTTTCCCACATTATACTCCATCTACCAAATGTTTACCCACTCACTTGGGCTGTCTATATCCCTTTGCAGATTCTTGGAGTCCTCTGCATAATTTGCTTTCCCACCCATCTTTGTATCATCCACAAACTTGGCTACATTAATGACTTGGATGAAGGGACCAAGTGTAATGTAGATTGTAAATAGTTGAGGCCCCAGCACCGATCCCTGTGACACCCCACTAGTTACTGTTTGCCAACCAGAAAATGACCCCTTTATCCTGACTCTCTGCTTTGTTAGTTAGCCAATTCTCTATCCATATTACCCCCAACCCCATGATCTCTTATCTTATGCAGTAACCTTTTATGTGGCACCTTATCAAATGCCTTCTGGAAATCCAAATACACCACATCCACTGGCTCACCTTTGTCCACCCTGCTCATTACATCCTCAAAGAACTCCAGCAAATTTGTTAAACATGATTTCCCTTTCATAAAACCATGCTGACTCTGCTTGACTGCATTATAATTTTCCAAATGCCCTGCTAGTGCTTCCTTAATGAAGGACTCCAGCATTTTCCAAACAACAGATGTTAGGCTAACTGGTCTATAGTTTCCTGCTTTCTGTCTCCCTCCTTTCTTAAATAGGGGTGTTATATTTGCGGTTTTCCAATCCGCTGGGACCTCTCCAGAGTCCAGGGAATTTTGGTATATTGCAACCAATGCATCCACTTCATATAGAAGAGTTACATAATCAGAAATGATTACTGGACCTTAAAAAGAAATCAGCTCCCTATAGCTGGTAAAACTAATATGAACTAGAACATTCTAGGTACAATTTTCAGTCTCTGGTCAATACGTTGAGCAATAGGAACACTACAATCGAGCTCCGCACCTTGGAGCTACAGGTAGGAAAATCAGATGGGGTCTCACACCTGACTGTTATGCAGTGACCACGATTGGAAAAATACAAGTGCACGGCCAACAGGTGAGGACAGGATCACGTTCAGCTGAGATTCCCCGGCAATCAAACACCTGCCAGCACTTGCCTTCTTGGCTCACACTTAAAATGGGAGGGTGCCCATGGAATCGGTGCCCTCAGGAGAACAGAGAAGAGAGGAGAAATTTGGCAGAAGAAAATATCCTCAACTGAAGGCTTTAAATAATGAAACGGGAATAAGGTTAGCGCTGCTGTGGCTAACTTTTAAACACTATAATCAAAACAATTCGATTGATACCCCTGTAAGTTACACCGAGTAGCCAGCTATAATTGTGCTTGCATTCCATATAGGTGCTTCGATCCGTACCGTCAGAATTTGTTTATCCTTTATTGACTACATGAAGTGCAGATTATGCCCTGGATAATATATTTCAGCCACTGAAGCGATAAGATCAATAAAAGTCCACTGGAGAAAGACACAAGAGGGCTTCCCCAATTGGTCAGTGGATTTATACAGTAAGCAGCTGAGCCAAACAAACCAGGAAAGGTCTCCTCTACATTGGAGAGACCAAATGCAAATTGGGTGATCACCTAGCGGAACACCTCCGTTCAGTCCGTAAGCGTGACCCTGAGCTTTCTGGTCACCCATCAATTAAATTCTACGCTCCACTCCCACTCTGACCTCTTGGTCTTCAGCCTCCTCCACTGTTCCAACGAAGCTCAACGGAAGCTCGAGGAACAACACCTCATAAGAACATAAGAAATAGGAGTAGGAGTTGGCCATACAGCCCCTTAACCCTGCTCCGCCATTCAATAAGACCATCGACCGCAACTCCATTTTCCTGCCCGATCTCCATATCCCTTGATTCCCCTAGAGTCCAAAAATCTATCGATCTCTGCCTTGAATATACTCAAAGACTGAGCATCCACAGCCCTCTGGGGTAGGAGAATTCCAAAGATTCACATCCCTCTGAGGTGAAGAAATTCCTTCTCATCTCGGTCTTAAATGGCCGACCCCTTATCCTGAGACTATGCCCCCTAGTTCTAGACTCTCCAGTCAGAGGAAACAACCTCTCAGCATCTACCCCGTCAATCCCCTTCAGAATCTTGTATGTTTCAATGAGATCACCTCTCATTCTTCTAAACTCCAGAGTGTATCGGCCCATTCTACACAATCTCTCATCCTAGGACAGCCCTCTCATCCCAGGAATCAATCTAGTGAACCTTTGTTGCACCGCCTCCAAGGCAAGTATATCCTTCCTTAGATTGAGACCAAAACTGTGCACAGTACTCCAGGTGTGGTCTCACCAAGGCCCTGTACAATTGTAGCAAGACTTCCTTACTCTTATAATCCAACCCCCTTGCAATAAAGGCCAACATGCCATTTGCCTTCCTTATTGCTTGCTGGACCTGCATGCTAGCTTTCTGTGTTTCCTGCACGAGGACACCCAAATCTCTCTGAACACCAACATTTTAAAGTTTGTCACCATTTAAAAAATATTCTGTTTTTCTATTCTTCCTACCAAAGTGAATAACCTCACATTTCCCTACATTATACTCCATCTGCTACCTTACTGCCCACTCACTCAGTCTATCTATATCTCTTTGCAGACTGTGTTCTCCTCACAGCTTGCTGTCCCACCTAGCTTTGTATCATCAGCAATCTTGGATACCTAACGCTTGGTCCCTTCATCCAGGTCATTAATATAGATTGTAAATAGCAGAGGCCCCAGCACTGATCCTTGCAGCACCCCACTAGTTACAGCCTGCCAAACTGAAAGACCCGTTTATTCCTACTCTGTTTTCTGTCCGTTAACCAATCCTCTATCCCTGCTACTAAATTACCCCCAACCCCATGAGCCCTAATCTTGTGTAGTAACCTTTTATGTGGCACCTTATCAAATGACTTTTGGAAATCCAAATATACTACATCCACTGGTTCCCCTTTATCTACTCTGCTAGCTAAATCCTCAAAAAATTAATTTGTCAAAAATGATTTCCCTTTCATAAAACCATGTTTATTCTGCCTAATCATGTTATGATTTCATGTTATGATTTTCTAAGTGCCCCGATACCACTTCCTTAACGATGGATTCCAGCATTTTCCAGATGACTGATGTCAGACTAACTGGCCTGTAGTTCCCCGTTTTCTCTCTCCCTCCTTTCTTGAATAGCAGTGTTACATTTGCTACCTTCCAATCCGCTGGGACCGTTTCAGAATCTAGAGAATTTTGGAAGATCAAAGTCAATGCATCCACTATCTCTGCAGCCACCTCTTAGAACCCTAGGATGTAGGTCTTCAGGTCCAGGGGATTTATTGGCTTTTAGTTCCATTAGTTTCTCTAGTACTTTTTCTCTACTTATATTAATTACATTAAGTTTCTCACCCTCATTAGACCCTTGGTTCCCCACCATTTTTGGTATGCTTTGTGTGTCTTCTACTGTGAAGACAGATATAAAATATTTCTTTAACGTTTCTGCCAATTCCTTATTCCCCATAATAATTTCTCCTGCCTCAGCCTCTAAGGGACCAACAATTACTTTTGCTACTCTTCCTTTGCCCCAGAGGATCCTTTACTATGGGATTGCTAACTAACCCAGTCTCATTATACAATACAAGATCTAAAATAGCCTGTTCCCTGGTTGGTTCCATGATTACTGTTCTAGGAAACTGTCCCGAATGCATTCCATGAACTCATCCTCCTGTCTACTTTTGCCAATTTGATTCGTCCAGTCTATAAGAAGATTAAAGTCCCCCATGATTATTGCATTACCTTTGTTACAAACTCCTATTTCTTGATTAATATTCTGTCCAACAGTGTAGCTACTGTTAGGGGGCCTATATATTACTCCCACCAGTGTTTTCTACCCCTTGTTATTCCTTATCTCCACCCATACGGATTCTACTTCCTGATCTTCCAAGCCGAGATCCTTTCTCTCTACTGTCCTTATGTCATCCTTTATTATCAGGGCTACCCCCTCTTCTTTTCCATTCTGCCCGTGTTTGCGAAACGTCAAGTACCATGAAACATTTAGTTCCTAACCTTGGTCACCTTGCAACCCATCTTTTGATTAGGCACTTTACAGCCTTCTGGACTCAGTTCAACAATTTCAGACCATAACCTCTGCTCCTATTTTTCCAGATGGCAGCTGATGATTCTGCCATTCCCATTTACACCTCTTCTAGACTCATCTTTTGTTTCTTTATCTGACCCATTACCATCTCCTTTTGCTTTGTACAATCATACCTTTTGTCATTTAATCACTCCTGCATTCCACCCGATCACAGACCTTCCCTTTTGTTCTTTCCTCCCCTCCCCTCGTTCCCTGCCCCTGCTTAAAATCTGTTACACCTCTAACTTTTTCCAAAATAACAGAAAATGCTGGAAACACTCAGGTCAGGCAGCATCCGTAGAGAGAGAAAAACTAGAGTTTCCAGCTTTTCTGTTATTGCAGATTTCCAGCATCCGCAGTATTGTGCTATTATTCTAACTTTTACCAGTTTGGACGAAAGGTCATCGACATGAAATGTTAACTCGGTTTCGCTCTCCACAGATGCTGCCTGACCTGCTGTGTAAAAACAGAAAATGTTGGTAATAAACCAGAAAAGGCCTCCGTTTGATCTTTGGTTTCCACTGAATTCACTTAGCTCGCACTGGCCTGTGAACTGTGGGTGCAGACAGGATCAGGTTTGGTTGTTCTGCCCGTGGTCAAATAGCCTACCAACACCCGCCATGGCTCACAAGTAATAACAGCCACTGTTGTATGAACGCATTAAAGCATAGAATCAGGCAGACAGGCTTATAACTGCGATGTTCACTTTATTGTGTAAAATGGCTGACTGCCGTTTTCCCGGGTAATTCCCATAATGCAATGCACATTACATTACCGTATTAACTGGTGTTAAACTCGCAATCAATACACGACATTCCCCCTTTTCCTTGGAAACAAACTTGCAGTTTACAAACAGTTGCTTACAATAACACTACATAACTTATTTGGTTTATAAACTTTTTACAAACTTGTGTATTACCACACAACTAAATAATTCCCAGGTTTAAACATGTAACATCACCGATGCAGTTCTCACACAGTTTATGTTGTGACATAATCAGACAGTCGTTGGGGTTTTCTTTTAACCCTTTGAGGTCTGGCTGTATTGGGTATGTCTGACATGTTGGTGTCAGTGGGTATTGCCTGTGTCACAGTGGTATGTGTGTCAGGGTCTACTACACTGTCCTCAGTCCTTGTGTTTCCTCCTGCTCATGGAGTGTCTCCTTTGGTCCATTGGTTCTGTATTTCTTCACAAACGTAGTGTTTCTCGAGTAGCGTGCTCCGTCTGGAGATTCTACTACTACTTGACTCAGTTTTACTCAAAACTTTGTGGGGTGTGGCATTAAAAGGAGTGGTGAACTTGTCCACTTTGTCCTGCCGTACCAGCACCGTGTCGCCAACTTCCACCTCTGAGTATTGTGTTCTCCACTGTTCATCTGCGTACAGTTTGGACTTGCCTTTTTGTTCTGCGTCCTGGTCACGTACTTCCATGTCTGCGCGCGACTCTGTGATGTCTGGCAGCTTTCCTCTCATTTTCCGTTTAAACAGCAGCTCTGTCGGGCTCGTTCCTGTCGTGGCATAGTCAATGCTCCTGTACACAGTCACATATTTTCTAAGTTCACGTTTCCAATCTAGTCCTTCTGACTGAGCAATTCTGATTCTCTTCATCAGCGATGCATTCTGGCGCTCGACTTCTCCGTTAGCCTGAGCCCATTTTGCTGTCGTTTTCAGGTGTCTGATCCCGTTGTTTTCACAGTATTCTTTGAATAATTCAGATCTGAATTGGGGACCATTATCAGATTTGCAGGTGATTGGCAAACCATGACGGCTGAAGATTGACTCTAAACTATCAATAACCTTCTCTGTTGTGGTGGAGGTCATGATGTCGTATTCATAGTAGCGACTATAATAATCAACTACCACAAGAATGGAGTGGTTGGATGGCAAGGGTCCCAGTAAGTCTATAGCTACATCCTGCCAGGGGCCCTCCGGTAATGGTGTTGGTCTCAACGGTTCAGGTGGGTCGGGTCTGGCTACTATCTGACAGCCGTGGCACACTTTACAGTGTTTTTCAGCTGTCTTGTCCATGCCTGGCCACCAAACCTTGGTTCTGAGATGTTGCTTTGTTCCAACTATTCCCAAGTGTCCTTCATGTGCTAACACGGTGGGTAGCACGATGCGTGTTCCCCAAAGAACTAGGTACCCCACTACGCACAGCTCGTTTGCAATTGCTGCTTAAGCTTTACAGTTCTCAAAATGTCCGTTTGTGATTGCCTTCCATACCTCAATCAGCTCTGGGTCGGTAGCAGAGGCTTCCTCCACCTCTCTAGTAGCGAGTGCTTTTGGTGTCGCACTCAGCTACAAATCTCACATATTCATCTGAGCCATGAGAATGTCTCTCCTGTTTTGCTGTCTCCCCCAGCAATCGTGACAGTGGGTCTGCAATGTTTTGCTTGCCTGCATGCACACGACCAGGAAACGCACGACAGATGCCTGCATGCTGTCATGACCAGATTAATGGAAAGTGGACTGACACTAAACTCAGAAGTGCCAATTCAACATGGACCGATTGATTTTCATGGGAATCCTGTTGTCTGAAAAGGGCACAGAACCCACAGCAGAGAGGGTGCGAGTGGTGGCAGCTCAGGAACCAGAGAATGCTACAGAGGTGAGGAGTTTCTTGGGACTCGTTAGGTACAGTAGCAGATTCATCCCGCAGTTTGCAACGCTATCAGAGCCACTGCGACGCCTGACGAGAAAAGACACACCATTTAAATTTGGATCACAACAGAGACAGAGACAGTCATTCAGTGCACTCAAGGAAGAGTTGGCCAGAGCCGGCACTTTAGCATATTTTGATAAGGACGCACCAACCAAGGTGATAGCAGATGCCAGTCCTGTAGGTTTAGGCGCAGTACTAGTTCAGGACCAACAGGGACAAGAGGTGCCAATATGCTATGTAAGTCGTAGTTTAACAGACTGAGAGGAAATACTCTCAAACAGAGAGAGAGAGGCCTTAGCTCTTGTATGGGCTTGAGAGGCTGCATCCATATGTGTATGGCCGAAAATTTAACTTGTTAACTGACCATAAGCCATTACTAGTGATATACGGCCCACACTCTAAACCCTGTGCCCGTATAGAGAGATGGGTACTTAGATTACAGCCATACGATTTTAAGGTGATACACATTCCAGGCAAGCAAAACATTGCAGACCCACTGTCACGATTGCTGGGGGAGACAGCAAAACAGGAGAGACATTCTCATGGCTCAGATGAATATGTGAGATTTGTAGCTGAGTGCGACACCAAAAGCACTCGCTACTAGAGAGGTGGAGGAAGCCTCTGCTACCGACCCAGAGCTGATTGAGGTATGGAAGGCAATCACAAACGGACATTGAGAACTGTAAAGCTTCCAAAAGGAATTTGACAAGGTGCCACACAAAAGATTATTGCTTAAGATAAAAAAAAAATCACGGGATTGGGGGTAATATTCTGGCATGGATAGAGGATTGGCTATCTAACAGAGGCAGAGAGTTGGGATAAACGGTTCATTCTCAGACTGGCAATCAGTAACTAGTGGTGTTCCGCAGGGGTCAGTGCTGGGTCCCCAACGCTTTACAATCTATATTAACGATTTGGAGGAGGGGACCGAGTGTAACATATCAAAGTTTGCAGATGATACTAAGATGGGAGGGAAAGTAGTGAGTGAGGAGGACATAAAAAACCTGCAAGGGGACATAGACAGGCTAAGTAAGTGGGCAGAGATTTGGCAGATGGAATACAATGCTGGAAAGTGTGAGGTTATGCACTTTGGCAGGAAAAATCGTAGAGCAAGTTATTGTCTTAATGGCAAGAAACTGGAAAGTGCTGAAGTACAAAGGGATCTGGGGGTCCTGGTGCACGAAACTCAAAAGGTTAGTATGCAGGTGCAGCAAGTGATTAAGAAGGCCAATGGAATGTTGGCTTTCATTGCTAGGGGGATAGAATATAAAAATAGGGAGGTATTGCTTCAGTTGTACAAGGTATTGGTGAGACCGCACCTGGAATACTGCATACAGTTTTGGTGCCCATAATTAAGAAAGGACATACTTGCTCTCGAGTCAGTACAAAGAAGGTTCACTCGGTTAATCCCGGGGATGAGGGGATGGACATATGAGGAGAGGTTGAGTAGATTGGGACTCTACTCATTGGAGTTCAGAAGAATGAGAGGCGATCTTATTGAAACATATAAGATTGTGAAGGGGTTGGATCGGGTGGATGCAGGGAGGATGTTCCTGATGATGGGTGAAACTAGAACTAGGGGGCATAGTCTTAGAATAAGGGGCTGCTCTTTCAAAACTGAGATGAGGAGGAACTACTTCACTCAGAGGGTGGTAGGTCCATGGAATATGCTGCCCCAAAAAGCTGTCGAAGCTACATCATTACATAAATTTAAAACAGAAAGACAGTTTCCTAGAAGAAAAGGGAATTAAGGGTTACGGGAAGCGGGCAGGAATTTGGACACGAATCTAGGTTCGGATCGGTCATGGCCCTGTGGGTAGCGGAGCGGGCCCAGGGGCCGTGTAGCCTGATCCTGCTCCTGTTTCATGTGTCTAATTCTGTTAGATTCAGGAGATAGTCCTGTCATAGTGGATTGGCGGTTAGGATCAGATCAGCCATGATCTTATTGGATGGCGGAGCAGGCTCGAGGGGCCAATTGGCCTACTCCTGCTCCTATTTCTTATGTTCTTATAATGTCGTCCGAGATGTTTTCAACACCCTCTATTCCAGCTAAGGCATTAGCTATCGCATGCTGATATTGCTCACTAGCTAAAGATACACCGAATATCAGCCTCTTGTACCTGTATACTCCGTTATGTACTGCAAACGTTGTGATTTCTCGTGACTCAGGGGTCAGTTCTAGCTGGTGATAACCCCATTTCAGGTCTAGCTTACTGAACACCGTCGAGCCATTCATACCTTGGAGTATCTCATCAACGGTGGGGATTGGATATCGTTCCCTCACTATTGCCTGGTTTGCTCGTCTCATGTCTAGGCATAACCTTACATCCTTATCCGCTTTTGGTACAATAACCACAGGATTTACCCATGGGGTGGGACCAGTTACAGGTTCGATAATGTCCATGTCCCTCAATTGTTTTATTTTGGCCTCTACTGCCCCCCTTAAATTGAATGGAATACGCCTGAGTGGCTGGGCCACAGGCTTCACTTGTGGGTCGATATACAAACTGATCTGTTTTGTGTTCAGCCTTCCTACTCCCTGGAACACCTTTGGATACCGCTGTTCTAGTAGCTGTCTTACATCTACCACAGCTGAGATATCTGCGCCTATTTTTAAAACTCCCAGTTTCATGGCGGTCTCCCTTCCTAGCAACGGCTCTCCATGGCCTTTAACCACAATGAACTCCGCCTGCTCAGTTCTCTTACCTATTGTAATCCCACATGTGAATACACCTTTAACTGACAGTGGTCGGCTAGAAGCATAAGAGAATAACTTTCTCTCTGTCTTAGGGACATGTGACTGACACTTAATGTGTTCTGACTTTAATCCTTCCCATGTATTCTCATCTATCACATTATTAGTTGCACCCGAATCAATTAACACTCAGGTTTACTCCCCCCACACAAGAGGCAAGTCTCTGTCACGTTATTTCCAGTAACAGCAAATGCAAAGTCATTTTGTTCCTCTACATTGTTCACAGTGTTTCTTTGTACCCTTTGTGCGGCATACTTTGGAGAAATGATCCTTTCCCTTGCACTTATGACGCGTTTGTCGGCATGCTGGGCATTTCGGATCTCTGCCCATGTGGTCTGTGTGTCCACATCTGTAACATTTCCTTTCGTTCCTATCGCCATTTCCCTTTGGTTTCTCTGTCAAGCTTTTCGCATAATACCCTCTTTTCTGTGTAACACGACGAACAGTATTTGTCTCCGCCTTCTCTGTACATGACATGGCTGACATCTGCTCGACATTTTCACATTGAGGGGCCAATTGTAACGTGTAGGCGAGCGTTAGACCTTGCCCTTCCTCTAGCAATTTCCTCCGCACATAGGCTGACGTGCACCTACTCAGGATAGCGTCTCTTATTTGATTATTCGCATCCCCCCCCAAAAGCACAGTCTTTAGCAGCCTGCCGCAAGCAAGTAGCAAATTGCTGCAGTCTCACCTGTCTTCTGGGACAAATGCTGCATTGACCTGGGGCACGAAGTAGTGATTCAAAGCACTAACCGCCGCCATGTAGTCTGCTGGCTCTCCTGTGTCCGGTAGAGTCGAAAAGAGATCCTGGACATCTGGTCCTGCTAGGTGTAGAAGTAGAGCTCTTCTCCTCTGCTTTGTGGCAGCTGTAGAGGTATCGTCGATAATGAGTCCTTTGCCGTCGGCATAAAGCTCAAAAGACATTAACCACCTCGTCCATCTTGGACCCAACGTGGCTGGCTCGGCGAAGCATGCAAAATTTAGAATGGCGGTCTTCTCCATCCTAGCTGACTAAAACTTGGCCAACTACCCATTTAAAATGATTCTGTTCGTTATCCTCGTCGCCAATGTTGTATGAACGCATTAAAGCATAGAATCAGGTAGATAGGCTTATAACTGCGATGTTCACTTTATTGTGTAAAATGGCTGACTGCCGTTTTCCTGGGTAATTCCCATAATGCAATGCACATTACATTACCATATTAACTGGTGTTAAACTCGCACATTACATTACCGTATTGACTGGTGTCAAACTCGCAATCAACACACGACAGCCACGTGGACAAGATACCAGAGCAATGAGTTAATGCCTAGACAGTAGGGGAGAAAATTGGTAGAAAAATGCAAAAAAATGGATGGAAAATAACTTGCTAGTTATTCAGTTTTAGGCAAAACCAGTGTGGGTTATGGCATCCCCCCAGGTGCAGTGTTATGACTGGATTTCTCTGAAATACACAGAGTAAATGATTCAGAACATTTGGCATAGGATTTTCTTCAAAGTTTCAAGTAAAACCAACAAGATTAAGTTTAATTTAAGGCACGTTGATCATTTCCATGCTACTTAAAAAGGTTCAACTGACCATTTCCATACACGTCTGCATTTCGTCAGTGGTGTGTAAAATACAGCGGAGCTGACTCTCTAGCCTGTGAAGAGAGGTCATTTTGGTTTCCCCTTCCCATAAGTTATAAAGATACAACTTGACCCTTACTCTGAAACTCTGCCATGCCTTAGCAAAACAAACCATCCCTTGCCACTCTCATTTAAGGATTTATATATCACAAGACTCAACACAGCATTTGTCAAGCAGGTAAAATATGCATTTATTTGCCTTCTCAACCTTTTAAACTGAGGATGGGTAGGGGGAAGAAGGGATTCTCACATGAATTTCTTATCTGAGCTAACTTGAAATGTGATACATTAAATATATAGCTCAGTCCACCTGTACATTGCAGTTATAGCCGAACGTGTTTCTATTATCCACATTAAGCATTTAAGACATCACACTTTTCAGGGTTAGACAGTTCCAGAGTGGCTTCCCAACCAGTCCAAAGTGGTAGCATCCCCCCACCCCCATAATCAAACTGAATGGAGCTATGCCAGAGCACAAAGCTGTTCCACCTACTTGGAGTCACTGATAGAGGGAGGAAGTGGGATCCAAAAAGGCTGGTCTCCAGGAGGCTAGAAAGTTAATATTTTGTATCCATTGGAAATATTTATGTAGGTGAATGCGGAAGAATTCTACTACTGCAGTTGTTTGTTTTTACATCTCTGAAACAAAAAACATGATTCCTTAAGCCTGGTTCCTTCCTTTCCTGTTTCCCCCACTGCAGAATAATGCAATAATGTTTGTATGTTGTGATGCAAGACAAGTGCTTTGCAGGTACTGTATAACCTTGGCTGGCCAGGTTTCCCACAGTCAAGATTCCACAGCACGTGAGAAAACCCGAACTTTCGGGTTTTCCGACAGAAACTCGGCCCCTGTCGAGATTCAGCCCATAGTCTCCACACCAGGAATGTGTATGATGCCTTTCAATAATTGCTGAAAATCCTATTTTGTTGCAGGCAGGGGAGAATTGCAAAAATGTAAATTTTGACAAGTTAATCAACCAGACAAGAGGTTGAGCAGTTGGCATCAGTAAGTATGTCAGCTGTTTGACAGCCTGGAATTGTAAACTGTTCTCATGATAATCGTACTAATCCAAGAAAATGAGCAAAATTGCCAGTGTGGCCTTTTTATTTTCACAGTTCTAGGGAAGCTGACAGTATTCATTGTATTATTACTGTCCTTATGTTGTGATCCTTTCTGGAAATTATTGCAAACCATCAAAAAAGTCATTAATACTATAGTAGGAACTGCTCAGTGTGATCACTGGTTAATTGAGTCATTTGGGCATTGTGATCACTTTCAGAAGTACCCTTTTTTTTTACTATAAAACTCCCTAGTGTGATTGCCTGCATGTACAAATTTACTTACAGTAGATTTCTCAACGACTCTTTCCATGCCCTGCTCCCCTTGTGGTTTGAAAAAGTGTAAGGGGAAAACAGGAAAGGAACCAGGCTTGAGGAATCATGTTTTTTGCTTCAGAGATGTAAAAACAAACAAACAACTGTACTAGTAGAATTCTTCCGCATTCACCTACATGAATAATCAACAAAATAATTTTGGTTAAAATATTTAAATTAAATAACATCAGCACTAAATGAATAGTTCCACATCACAGCAAGGTTAATGTTAATGAAATACAGTTAAATGATACAAGCAATTGAGACCTCGTCAACAACAGAAAGGTCAACAATAATCCAACAAGTCAACTGCCCATCCTTCCCCGATGCAAATCACATTTTTGAAATGCAAGAAGCCTTCTCTGGAATGCTTCAGCAAAACAGTGCAACATTGTGCAAAAAAACAAAACTATCCCTCCTTTCCTCCCCTTCATTCAGGTGATCAAAAGGACAGAAGAGTGCCATTCCTCATTTAACCTGCTCGGAGACATGCTTTTTGCAGGAGGAGTCACCCTCCAGAGTTCTTGTCAGTTAAAAACCGGAGTGTAAACATCAATCAACCTGAAATTCTGTAAGCTGTCTACGGTCATGAACTTTATAATGATGCAGTAATGAGGGAGTCTTAGCCAATTCAGCTTAAAAAAATGATAAAGAATTTTCTATTGAGTAGAAAATGTAATTCCTTATCCAAGATCATTCATTTATTATTGAAAAAGACTTCATCCCATTATTTTCTCTGCTATGTTACACAGTCTCATAACACACCCCACTCCCAGCTGAGTTAGTAAGACTGCCACTAGAAGAGATGTCAGTACGTCATATAAAGCAGTACTTGTCTGGTGCTGAACAACATCTGACAGTATGATTTCATTTGGGCAGACTCAGTGATGATACTGTGTTTGAGTGGATCTCCCTACAGACTGGAGACCCAAAATAGGGAGCCTTTACAGAAGATAGAAGTTAATCGTTCAATCTCTCAAATTTTACACATTTTTAAAAACCTTACCTAGGTTGAGAGGAGTACTGTACATTGAAAGTAGTTACCCAATTACCCTCTTCCAACTTATGACAAGATAACAGCTGTACAAGTTCATAGCACAGCAGTAAGATGATATTTTATTAGCAGCATCTGTGAAACTATACCAAGCCATTCATCACCACACAAGTTTCTTCTGTGACCACATTACTAACTGCACAATATTAAATACCATGCTAATGCAGGGCATCTATATTACAGACACACTCAACTTAACAGCAGTAAGGGGCACGGCTCACTGGGCAAAAGAAATCAATCCGCTTAACAGCACAAATTTAGATTTGACTGGAGGTGAAACAAAATGAACTCAGCGATCCAATGACACACCAGTTTTTAATTCAGTGAATTACATTCTTTAGTTAGTGGACAGAAAGTAACATTCATAATAAACTGTAGCGAGAAACTAGCTTTAAAATGACAACCTGCTGCTGAATGATTTTTTCATCATTTAGAAATAATTCTACATGACTTGATCTGCATTCAACATTCTAGTGGCAAATGCCAAAAAAAATACAATTGCAATGTTTGTGGGATGACATGAATTCTGTGTGAATATGCCAATTAAAAATCTATGTTAAGCCACGATCTGTCATAGATAACAGTTCCATTGTACTCTTTAGCAAGAGGCGCACTGTGCAAACAGCTATTTGAAAACACATCAGAAATTGTCTTACCGGCTTGGCAAATTAAGCATGTATTTATGTATTAAAAGACAAATGCAGCTTTTATTTCTACAATCCAGCTTTGTCCACAAATTCAGGCAGCCATTTCATCATCCAAGTCCTGCCTGTAGCATGCTAGGATAACTTACCACCACCATTTAGGATACAGGGATACAATGAATTATGTTTTTTTACCCGATTATGCTATAAACATTGGGCTGGATATTCCAACCCCCACGGGTGTGTACGCACCCGTAGGGGCCTCGCAAGTACTGGTTTCAGGCATGCGGAGCGCATGTGCTAAAACACGGCACTTCCGATCTGTCAAGAATTCTCTTGACGGATCATCTGCCTGCCCGGGAGATGGACCTCCGCGGGCAGAGAGTTCCGCTTTCTGCACAACCTCCGTCCGCTGAAAACCTTAAAAATCTTACGCCTAGTAAAAGCAGGCATAAGAGTTTTAAAAATCCCACTCATTTATAATTTTAATACTTTTAAAAATGTTTATTTTTAGCCCTGTAAAAAACTATTTTTTCAAAAAATTTAATTTGTTTAAAATATTTAATGTAATTTTAACAAATTTTAAACACGTGATTTTTTTTTTTTTAAATTTAATGTTTAACTTTTTTTTTTTTTAAGTGATTTTTAAGTGGAGACCCGTCAAAAGTATGCAGGGGGATTCCCTTCTTTGATTGGTTCCCCATGGCCCACGTGATCCCAGGGGCGCTTGCGAACCGCATGCGTACCTGGGCCTCTACGCATTTCGTAGTGGAGGCCCAGGATCGGAAGTCTCGGGACCTACAGAGCCATCAGGTAAGTGCGTAGAATTTTCCGATCGGAGGCATCCGCCCATAGGAAGCCTGCGATCGGAAAATCCGGCCTATTGTAACCCACCAATGTAATTCATGCAGTTTACAACGCATGTAAACTTGTATTAAAGTTATATGCAAGAACTTAATTGAACAGAAGTCTTGACTGCTTGCTAGTTTGACAATTGCAAATGTTGCATTAGTGATGTTATATCATTTGTTTTATGCCATTACTAGATATACAGTGTACAGGGTATAAAATGGTTTTTGAAATGCAGAATCGGAATGGTCTCTGGTTATAATGTGC
Organism: Somniosus microcephalus; assembly: GCF_052327205.1. NCBI lineage: Eukaryota > Metazoa > Chordata > Chondrichthyes > Squaliformes > Somniosidae > Somniosus > Somniosus microcephalus. The sequence continues at coordinate 10,328,376 of NC_141005.1, read as the reverse complement.
CATGTTAGGTCAGAGGACTTTGACCTAATGAATGTATTCTTGCAACATCTCATGCTTTAATGGCCTCTACTGTAACGTTCCTTATGGCCATCAAGACACTACCACTGAAATGTGGCAATTTACAGGAAACTTTGGTTTATCCGGAGGTTGTATGTCCGGAAACCTCGATCTAACGGCAGAAATCAGCAGCTGTTTTGGTTAGTTTTTTTTTCTTCTAGCATTTTTTTTTTTTATAAAAACAGTCAGGCTCTGGAAAGCGTCTCTGTAGCTTAGCAACAGCTTCAGAGACGCTTCCAAGGTACGGGCCGAGTGTTTACAAGCTGTTGCTAAGCAACAGTGTTTGTTGTCAGATACGGAGATGAAAACCTCCGTATCCTTCAACATTAGCGCTGGTCTATCCGGAAGTTTTGATAGATCGGCAGCAGCTCGGTCCCGTCGGTGCCGGATATCGCGAAGTTTCCTGTAGTTCATTGTGAGCATGCAGGCATTTCCCCACACATTAATATCCATGCTTCCAGCCAACAGATCAACCTAATTCTATATAATTATTAATAAATCACATTTGTAGTGCAAATCTAACTTCAGATAGCTTAATTTTCTTATGAAAGATCACATCTCAAATCCAAGTTTATCACATCAATTGCACTATTTGGCTTACACAATGTTACCCACAACCAAAGAAAACTAGTGTGGGAGTAATTTATAATGCAGCAAATGAGTGAGTCTTGATCTCAAGTGCAGAGCGAAAATAATTATAGTTGTAATGAATATGAACATGGATTGTGGAACACAACATAGGTCAATGACTTTCTAAAAAGGTACTCAACTTTTAGGTTAACAGGTGCATTCTGATTGGCCCAAAATTTGCTGTCAAAAATAACGGCCAATAGTGCTCGCCATTATTTAATTGCAAATGCCAAAGCAACTTCAGACAAGAGCAGATGAGCGATTAAACACAGAAATCCTTGTTCAGACCTTGTGCTGTTCATTTCACAATTCTTCAAACTGATTGGTTAAGGAGATACACAGTTGCTTGCCCTGTTCACTCAGAACCCAGAAGCCCTGGAGGAGGATGCCACGCCATTTCCATCTCACTTCCAGCAACTTGCAACGTAAAATATCATGGAGATTAAGCTGGCAAGTCTAACTAATGGCAGGTGCCGTTCCTTGACCGGTTATAGGAATTTTCATGCCATTATTTTCCACAAAAAGATTAAATTGCTAAGATAAAAGCCTTCTTCTGATTCTAAAATTGAATAAGTACTTCAAAATAGCAATTCTAAACCAAACATAGCAAGGGACCGACAAAGTTACTTCACTATTCTACCCAAAAAATGTGCCTTAAAGCCTGAAAATGGGGACAGAATTTCCTGCGAATGCACGTTCAAAGTCACACGCAAATCGGGATGTAAAGCTAAATCCCAGCATAAAAGAGCAAGGAAAATCAGGCGCGTGCATGTTACGCATGTACTTTTTTTTTTTGTTCGTTCCTGGGATGTGGGTGTCTCCGGTAAGGTCAGCATTTATTGCCCATTCCTTGCGCTATGTCCGAATTTCCTCAAACTTTTACACCCATTCATCAAGCACTGCACCGGAACGTATTGGGGCTCATGATAATCGACGTACAACGGGTGCGAATTTGGCATAGCTTCCCGATTACTTTACTACAGGAAATTCTACCCCAGTAGGCCAACCCATTAATTTCCAACCCCCACCACCCCACAATGGCTCACATCAGCAATCCTGATGGAAACCACCAATTTGTGGTTAACAATGGGTAGCTCTGCACCGTCGACTTATAACTGGGTCGCGAATGCCTAAACTAGTTTCTAGTACGGCCCTTGCAGCTTCCATGCCATTGACTTGTGCTAGATTTGACACCCTTGACGGGAGTAAATGGTCCGTAGGATCAGCTTCCGATAATGTAATTGATCAAAACACAAACATATATACACACACATGCATATCAAGATTGACCAACAGTAAGCTCACAGTCTCCCTGTGGAATTAAATTTAATCTGAATTGTTATTTTGATGTTTGCTGCAGATAAACTGCATTAATTCATAATAACTAATTTTTAATTGAGAACAGAACAAATTATTTGCCTAATACAGTAAACTGCATGTTAAGAGCTTCTCAATTTGATTTCATTAAAAATGAAACACAGCCTTAAGCGTTTCTAACTCATTTGACTTGATTCACAAAAACACCCGGAAACAGAATTTAGAATAATCTCCCCACTAAAAAAAAAGCAAATATCCTCTTGCATCCCAGCAGCTTTTTGGCACAATAAGGTTACAGTTCCGCTGAAGAAACAATAAAAACAGCAAGGTGACTGTCTCCACCAAGTCCAAGCGCCAAGTTAGATACGCCTAGTATATGTATTCAGGGCTGCAACGCAAAATGCCGAACGATGTAACCCTACCCTACATGCGATTCGCTTCACATGGCACACCAAAAGAATTTGCAGCACAGTAGGGATATTTAAACTTACACAGGCAGAAACTAAAGTGACAGTGTTTTTAAAACAGACTTGATTCAAATTAGTAGGTGAAAGGCCACATTCTAAATTTAGATACAATCTGCGGATAGATTACATGGTACATTTCATTTAGTTCAATTCTCATTAATCTGAATTAGCAAGTTCCTAGTGTGCATACAGTGTAATAGATAATCAGTAATGCGATTTTCAATTTTTAATTCACTGGGGAATTCTATTGGTCTCATGTAACAATGAAGAAAAAATCAAAACGGATCTATTCTGTTTTGGTGACAACTGCAGCAATTATGTCAACATGTATGGTAAGTGGCAGCTTTACTGGAAAGCCAAGATACAGATGGTAGATTTTAACTGAGCATTGTCACTCATAAAATCCAATCATCCTACATAAAGAATGAACTTGGATTTATATAGTGCCTCATCACATCTCTCAAACATCCTAAAGCACTTCACATACGATGAATTACTTTTTGAAGTGCAGTCACTGTTATGTAGGCAAAAGCAGCTTCTGTTTTACACAGAGCAAGATCCACAGAATAGCAATGAGATGAATGGCCAATTAATCTATTTTCAGTGTTGTCAGTTAAGAAAGGAATCGGCCAGGACAAGTCCCTGCGCTTCTTTGAATAGTGCCCTGGGATCTTGAATGTCTACCTGAACAATCAGAACAAACAGACCGGGGCCTTGGTTTAATGACTAACCCAAGGACGGTGTTCCAATGCTGCAGTACTCTCAGGTGTTGGCCTAGATCAAGTTCTGGAGTGGGGTTTGAACCCACAACTTTCTGATTTAGAGTGCTATTAATTGAGCTGAGTTAACATACAAATGGCAAGTTAACTATCCTGACTGATCAAGTGCAGACCTAATATTAAGCCTTTTTAAAAAGTTAACTTAATTAAGAGCTTCAACTTCTGATAAACAGTTTAAAATGAAGTATTACACAGCCATCAAGACAAAAAGAGACAAGTTACTATCTAAATGTTCATGCACATCATGTTCAATTTGATTCATCTCATTTCTGAAGTGATTCAGCTTAATCACTCCAGATTTCAAACAAAGCTGTCCACCAATGCATGCAAAAAATCAAAAGCATTTACCTTGAAAGAATGTTAAACAAGCACTCAAAAAATAAACAGGCTTATCAGGTGTGAATTAAGCTGCAAAAGAAGTAACTTGCGAGTCATCAGCCACGCTGCGACAAGACACTCAGGACTTCTGAAGCATTTACTTACAAGGCCAGTTACATATTGATGCTGTGTGCCCAAGAGGCAAATACAATACATCAAAAATCCCCAATGCCAGCCACTGCACATCTCTTTTTAAAACAGAGTATAGCATAACACAGCTAAAGTCAGCAAATGAATTGCCTCTCTTCATACAGTAATACAGAAGACAGCAGTTGTTATCACAGGAATAGCTATTTCCAGTTAAAAGACATTTTAAGTAGGATGTCATGGCCTAGCTTTCATAAACTCGTGCATTTGAGAATCTCTCAATTGCTCTCAAACAGTGGGTTAATCACATTGCCATTTTGCTGCTGGGATCCAAAATTTCAAAACAGCCCAGACTGCAGTGATTATATTTCTTCTCTTTGCCAACTAAGGGTCTGACACAAAAATATGAGTTTGGCCAGTCTCAACCTATTTCCTGACCAAAACAAAACCATATTATAAAGCTGTCCAGAATTTGTCATTAGTTGGGCATCTTGTGATCTATTTATATTACAGGCAGTTGAGAAAGCAGTTCTGTACTAGTCTTAGTATCCAGTGCTTTGGAAATCACCCAATTTATTCCGCAAAGCATACTTGCACAGCATCAAAACTGTTTAAAAAGTCACAATATGAGGAACCAATAACTGGTTATGTAACAAAAATACCAAAATTGTAGTTAATAAAAAGGCAGGTAAGAGCGATCTAGCACATTTGTAGAATGGAGTACAGGTGACTATTTTATTGCACACAGTTCACTGCAGATATTGGTCAGGCTTTAATTGCTCAACAAACTTGTTTCAACATACATAAGTATTTTATTAGGTTTAGAAAATAGATTGTATTTCTTTTAAATAATTTATTGAACAATTGGTAGTCATTTGCTATTGAGAAATATTCCTGAATCATAGTCATGCTATCAGTTATATGAGACAGTCACCAGCTGATCCTGTGTGTTATACTATACACAAGTACAATAAACCTGCCACCTTCATAGTCACCCAAGTGCCCGAAGGTTCCATTCTTGGCCTCCTAACCATTGTTTATGCGCTGGCCCTCAGAGCTATGTGCAGGCATACACATACATGATACTTATGATATCTCTCCACCACTTCCCTCTACCCCATGACTAATTCTGCATTGTCAGACATTAAAGTTGAGTATGAGCTAGTACCTTCGCCAACTGAACATTAGAAAACCAAAGCCATCTTATTCAGCTCATCAAAAATTCCATAATCTTGCCCGACTTCATCCGCTTCCTAGCTGCTCACTCAGGTTGAACAAGTCTGCAACTTTGGTGGCCAATTTGACCCATATGGTATCCAAGAGAGCATCCTTCGACCTCCGTAACATTGGCCGCCTCCACTTCACCCCTACTGAAACACTTAGCCACGCTTTCACTACATCAAGACTTGAATTCTCCAATGCACTCCACCAATCTGCCAATTTCCATCCTACATAAACTCAGACTCATCCAAAACAGCTGCGTTCTATCCCACAGCAAGTCCTACTCACCCATTCCTGCGGACTACTAGTTCCCCGCCACACAAGGAACCAAACTGAAATTCCCTCCGCAACCTCGTGTGTCCCATGCCCCCAGCACTGTCGATGGTAGAGCCATTAGCAATTTAGGCCCTACACTCTAGATCTCCTTGCCTAAATCTTTCTTGCCCCACTCTAAAATCCCCCTCAACACCTAAATTTTTCAACCACATATTCAGTCAACCGTCCTAATTCTTGTAGCCCTGCTCAGTCTGTTCTCCCTTTTGTGAAATATCGCGGGTTCTTAAATTTGCTACACAGATACAAGTCTTGGTGCACTGACATTGGGCAGTAAAGTGCAGCTTTTATTTGGAATTCTGCCAATAAAAAAGGGAAATGTTGACTGAGAAGAAGCATGGTGATATAAAACTGAGTATTTACTCTAGAGACCCAGCAGAAGGCTACAACCTTCCACTGGCACAGCTAATTAAACACTGTGCCATGGATTGATTGTTCATGGTTTTGCACCAAGGATTATCCACACATTTGTCATGTTACCGTGTAGAGATGCTGAATGGAGGCCACATGTATCCCCACGTGGTGAAGCAGGAAAATATTCAGAGTGGCATTACCCCAATCCACTCGAGCACATCTGCCAGTTAATTACAGAGTTGGAGCAAGCAGCCTTCAAACCTTTCTTGGGAATGGTTAATAGCACTAAGCAACCAAAAATAAAGAAATTAAAACAAGTGACCTGTAAAGTGAACTGGAAAAAGTTATTTTCTATATGCATTCCCATAAAATGACTCCTTCATTTTAAGCTATAAACTCCTATTCAGATTATTTCCTCACCTCATGGCTAAATTTGACAGTCTAAACTTCACAGAATTGTGTTCTGCATGATGCTTACATAGCTCCTGTGCCAAGAACTGCGACCATATTGCAGTTTGACAATTCCAAGTTATAACACAGTAAAACAATTCAAAAATTCAACTATACAAACCCATGTATTTCAATGCAAATTCCTGCTATTGCTCCTATTAACTAGAAGTTTTCCCACAGTATAATAGCAGTCCAATAAGATGTCTGCCATGGAATTCACCACTTAAACACCTACTACTTTAGATAGGAGACCCTTAGACATGAAAGTCTGCAGAAATGAAACAGATGACTTAGTAAAACACAGAACACTGAATTATTCTACCATATAGTGTCTATCTTAAATTCGGGACAGGGGCAAGCAGAGGATGAAGGTAATTGAGTGTGGGACCAATTAAATTTAAGAGCAGTTCACTGCCATGGGATTTGAGGTATTTATGAAAGGACGGCCAGATTGGATTGAAAAATCTCATTTATATTGAACTAAAGAGGCTTTTTTTTTTTAAGTTTCATACAAGAACTATAACAGCAGGGGAGCATTTATGCAGCCCAGGTGCTCAAGTATAATAGGTAGAAAGGGTCCAACAAATGTATATGACTAATATACTCTTTGGCGACATTAGCTCTGCAGCTTTTTTTCACTGCTTAGACAAGTAGATTGCAGTAGCTGACTTTAATTAAAAACGTAACTTAAAAGAATGTTTACAGTACTTTTTTTGAAATAGTTCCAGAAACTCAATTATTCAGTCTTAATTTCAGAGCCCACTGGATTGAGATTTTATATAAAAGTCAGCAGAATCAAAAATGATCTTCCACGGGTGGAAAACAACATTTAACAGCGATGTGCTATGTTCCAGAATTTTAAAAGATGCACTTAAAGGGTAGCGTGCCAGAGTGCTAGGATATGGGTTTCTGCCAATCATTCCCCACACGACAAGTTCCCATTTGGGCCAAACAAAACATGCAGCACAGGGTAAACACTTTCCAATGGAAGATTCGTTACATTTTTAATTTTCTTAGCCCAGTGCCACTCTTCTCCTGAATAACCCATTGCCATTCTTCTCCTCAATACAGCACTTCATGCTGGGTAGCAATAATGCTCAGATACCCCAGTAGCTATTTTTCAGAAGTAAGCCTGAACAGAGAGCCAATAGGCCAACTTGGAGCTATCAAATCCAAGTCACAGTCCATCCTCATCCAACATCCACACACACCCAGCTTTAGTAGGAGTCAACAGAAATTTGTGGAAGTTTGGCTGATTTTTCTATTCATTAGCTTGGGCCAATGAGAGTAACTATAATTCCTCCTTTTCCCTCCCCCAGACTTCTGTTTAAGTTGATCAATTAACTGTCTGAGCCTGCATGGCTCAGACCCAGAACACATGGCGCATCTGTTTTGGAAACAAGATGTGGCCAGTCACTGAGCCAGACAGACAAAAACAGCACCGGTTCATTCCCCGATATGTGCAGATTTCACTCTCAGCTAGGGTAGTAGTTGGGGGATATTACAATTGTCCTTACTGTACCTGGACTGGGATGTTTTAATGAGGAATTATCAGCCCGATTGCATGCCTTGATGGGAGGGCAAGAGGGTGCAGGATCAGGCCTCATTCCTGCTATCCCCACAGTTAGAAAAAACACCATTAATCATTGTCTAGGTTGATACATTTGGAATTAACACTTCTGGGCCATGAATCTATATGGAATCATACGTCAGCATCACTCACCGCCTTCAACAAAGCAGAGGTTAAGGGAATAATGGAAACAGAAGAAAAGGAACATGTTGCGACAAACCCAATTATAGCCAGCAGTAGGACATGACAACAGAGAGAAAAAACACTGTAGTCAACCACATTTTTTGTAGTATTCCACCTGTTTTAATTAGAGGAAGATCTGCAAGACACTTTTTAAAATCATTCTTACATTTGAAAATGATGCTATGGATTACAATAGTCATGCGAGATTCACAGCTCCTGTATTCTGATGGGTTAAGTCTTATCTGGGGCCTAGTGGGCATCTACGCTGTAACAGAAAATATTTAACTTCAGCTTCATGACTAATAGAGTTCTCCTATGACCGAGACCAACAACTTAATATGATAAAGAGGAGAATATGATGCTCAGTAAATGCTGCATACACTCATAAGCTCATTCACCATTTAGGAGGAGTCTTTTTCAGCCACTGCAGTAAAAAATAAAGCCCTGTACTTGCAGGCTAGAAACTACCTGCAATAATGCTCCATCTCACCCTCAGTAAGCTCCCCGCTGGAGTGGAGCTAATTTACAGAACAAACAGGAAACTGTTCAACCTCCGTCACCTCCAGTCCCGATCCAAGGCCGTCCCAGCCTCTGTCGTCGAATTACAGTATGCAGACGACGCTTGCGTCTGCGCTCACTCGGAGGTCAAACTCCAAACCATCGTCAGCACCTTCACCGAAGTGTACAAGAGCATGGGCCTTACACTAAACATCCGTAAGGCAAAGGTCCTCTACCAACCTGCCCCCGCCACACAGTACTGCCCCCCGATTATCAAAATCCACAAGGACTTGGACAACGTGGACCACTTTCCATACCTCGGGAGCCTACTGTCAACAAGGGCAGACGTTGACGACGAAGTCCAACACCGCCTTCAGTGTGCCAGTGCAGCCTTCGGTCGCCTGAGGAAGAGAGTGTTTGAAGACCGGGACCTCAAACCTGGCACTAAGCTCATGGTCTACAGAGCAGCAGTGATACCCGCCCTGCTGTATGCCTCAGAGACATGGACCATGTACAGCAGGCACCTCAAAGCACTGGAGAGGTACCACCAACGCTGCCTCTGCAAGATCCTGCAAATCCACTGGCAGGATAGGCGCACCAACGTCAGTATTCTTGCTCAGGCCAACATCCCCAGCATTGAAGCTTTGACCACGCTCAATCAGCTCCGATGGACGGGTCACATTGTCCGCATGCCCGATACGAGACTCCCAAAACAAGCGCTCTACTCGGAGCTCCGGCACGGCAAGAGAGCCCCAGGTGGGCAGAGGAAATGCTTCAAGGACACCCTCAAAGCCTCCTTGAAAAAGTGTAACATCCCCACCGACACCTGGGAATCCCTGGCCCAAGACTGCACAAAGTGGAGGAGAAGACGCCGAACACCTCGAGTCTCTTCACCGGGAGCAAGCGGAAGCCAAGAAGCCAAGTGCAGGCAGCGCCAGGAGCGCACGTCAACCCAAGCACCCCACCCACCCGCCCCTTCAACCACTGTCTGCCTCACCTGTGACAGAGACTGTAGGTCCCGCATTAGACTCATCAGTCACCTGCAAACTCATTTTTAATGTGGAAGCAAGTCATCCTCGGTTCCGAGGGACTGCCTAAGAAAAATAATAATTAACTTGTGTATGCAAAGTCATCAATTTTTAAGGCATCTCTGACCACATTAAAATAGAAGAAAAAGCTTAAACTGATTGAATCAGAAGGAATGCAGTAGAAACGGCATTACTTTTTTTCTTCCCTCCCTATTTTCTCACCAGATAACACTCTTCCTGTTAATTTGCAACTAGCCGCTGGGAGGGGTCACACTGGACCTGCACATTTCCTTCCCTTTTAAAAAGGAGCCATACATCCTCTATTCTACACCTCCCCGCACCAGTGAAGATTGGGAATCGAGTAGGGTTGGGGCAGAGGGAGGGAAATCAAACCCATGCCCCATTACTCCATGGCACTGAGCTTTGGTGCTTTAAAAGCACAGCACTACTCCATTCCTACTGATGGTAGCATCAACTGATTGCTAACCGGACATCATATCTCTACAACACACTAAGTAGCATGCATAAATATACTGCAATACATACATTTATTTTTAGAAATAATTTTCCATTGTGCTACCTGTAAAACACCATTACCCAAGGTAAGTTTTCTTATGCAATGTAAATGGGGATACAGGATAGATTCATACTTCATCCCTGATCTCCAGTCCCTTCAATTTCACAATAACTGCTCTTTAGAGATACTTTTACACTACTGCTGCTGTCCTTGGACCATTCTCCACCATATAGAATAAATCAGTCTCACCAAGCAATTCTAAAGTCAATAGAAGAAATTCCATTGGAGCAAAAATCTTTTTGGCAGTGTTACTACAGACACTGTGTGCAGGGAAGTGTCAGGATTTCACAGCAGGAACTAGAATTGTTGCAGACCTGGTTCTGAGTTTTTGTGTAATGACACCAAGTAGCAGCACAACACGAACATACAGGCGCACAGATCTGTATGTTTAGTGGCTACAACAGGAGATGTCTAATCTGACTACAGCTTGCAAGACCCATGAAAATCTACAATGCTGTTGAAACTCTGGAGATTTCTCCCGTAAAGACTGTGCCATTGACAGCAGGAGAACTGCATTTCTGCTACCAATGGCACTGTTTCAAAGTAGAAGTGCCAGCTACAGACTAAGGAAAGGAAAGGGCATTTATACAGCACCTTTCACGACCTAAGGACATCCCAAAACCCTTTATAACTTAAAGTACTTTTGAAGTGTAGGCATTGTTGTAATGTAGGAAATGTAGGAAAATGCAGCACAGCAAGGTCCTACAAACAATGATGAGACACACGAGCAGTCCCACAAACAATGATGAGACACACGAGATCATTTTTTTTTTGTTAAACGTGATGTTGGTTGATGGATAAATATAGGCCAGGACACCGGGGAGCGCTCCCCTGCTCTTCTTCAAATATTGCCGTGGAATCAGGGGCCTCAGTTTGATGTCTCATCCGCAGGGCAGCGCGCCACTCCCTCAGCGCAGGGCAGCGCGCCACTCCCTCAGCGCAGGGCAGCGCGCCACTCCCTCAGCGCAGGGCAGCTCAGCACTAAAATGCCAGCCTGGATTATGTGCTCAAGTCTCTGGAGTAGGCCTTCAAGCCACGACCTTCTGACTCCAAGGCAGAGCTTCTACCACTATGTCATGGCTGACACTGACTAGCCAAGTACAGTGTAGTATATGGCATTATATTGGGAACTGTATACACTCTTCTGTAGTTGAATTGCAGCTCTTCAAATAGGTTGTTTATCTGCTTTGCCCACACACACTGTTCCAATCCCAGGAGTACAGAACAGAGGACATGATTACCCATTGTAAAACAGGCAGCCTTCCTTTCATTATGACCTGACTAAAATAAATGTTTTGAATTGATTATAATGTGTTAACTATTTACAGCAAGAACTAGCAACTTTCTCATCTACATTGCAACACTAAAGATTAGGATCCTAAAGTTGAATTTCAAAATTTCTGTAAAATAAAGTTTTTGTTTCTATAATAAGTTTCTTTTTTAAACGGGAAAAAGCCTCACGCGCTACCTAAGTAACTTACACTCCCGCCCCCCCAGAACTTGTTAGTTATAGTTACAACACGTGATCCTTTGTTGATGTGCAGTCTTTTCTTTCAGCTCTTGAGCTTAGAAAGGGTGGTCACCCATAAAATATACCTGCTGGGGAACCTCTTAAAAAAGGGTTTAGCACATTGCAATGCAAAGTCAAATGGTGAGTTGCAGAACACAAACAGCCATGCCTTTTACAACTAGCTCTCTAAACTAAAAGTATTTTGAAATAATACAATGAAGGTAACAAGAACTTAGCAATCAAATCTCCAAGAACAATAGTTACAGGTGTCTTTATGGCCAGAGAGTGTGAGGATGAATTGAACATTCCCAGCATAATTGCAAATTCATTAACCTTCCAGATATTTCAATTAAAAAAAAATCAGACCCCATTCAGTTTTGGGCACTGAACCTCAGGAAAAATATACTGACCTTGGAAGGGGTACAGCATAAATTCTAACAGGGCTTAAAAAGAGAGTTAAATTAGGAGGCCAGGTAGCATAAACTTGGCATGTATTTCCTTATACGATTGAGGGGTGATCTAATCGAGGTATTTAAAATAAGAGATTCGATAGAGGAGATAGAGAAGCTATTTCACCTGGTGGTGGAATCCAGAATAAAAAAAAGAGGGCATAATCTTGAAGTTAGAACTAGGCCATTTAGGAGTGAAATCCAGAGGCACTTTTCCACACCAAAGGGTAGTGGAAATCTGGATTTCTTTCTTCCAAAAGGCTGTGAATGCTGAGTCAATTGAAATTTTCAAGACCGAGATCGATAGGCAAGGGCAACAGGGGATATGGAACAAAGGCGGGTAAATAGAGCCGAGGTACAGATCAGCCATGATCTAATTGAATGGCGAACAGACTCAAGATGAATGGCCTACTCCTGTTTCTATGTTGCTAAATCACTGTCAAAAGAAATGGTGAAGTTATATAAAATTACAATGATAGCCATTTTCTTCCTCCCTTCCAGCCACCCATTAGTAAGTACACTGTGTGCTTTAACAGTTTGGCACAACCTCACAGCCCATATCTGGTTGCCATACCAACAAACAATCAGACAACTCAGCACTGCAAGATTCAGAAACTTATATTGTATGCACAATCCAAATTTTGTGAACACCACAGCATATTTTACAACCACACAATCTACACTAATATCCTTTAAATGTAAATCGTCAAAACCATAGAATATTCGCATTCAATCTAGCTGCCCAAGTTTCAGAATCTGATGGCAAAATAAGATTCTAAATAAGAAGGTTGAATAGGTTTTTTTTTTACAACCAAGGAATAACTGCAAAGATTTGTAAGCAGATGTCACAAACTTAACACTTTTACATTTAAAAGTACATGCAACATTAAGTGACTCATTCTCCTGTCGTCGGCTACACTTAGCAACGTGAACAGCTCAGTTCACCTTGCTCTGGCAGCATTGGAGATCCTCTTTCGGGGAACTGCTGTTAAATTTAGCAACTCTGTTTCCACTGGGAGCTCGGTGAAGAACTGTGCCAGGTAGAAAAGTAAACGGGGATCTTGATGGCTTCTTACAACGATTCCAGGTGAAATTTTACTAAGCACCGAGTTTGTTTTCAATCAATCAAAGGGGTGGGGGCAAAAGACAGTAATAGCCATGCTAAATTGGTCTGTGTGCCTTCAGGCTAACTAAGGGTGGTGGGTGGGGGGGGGGGGGGGGGGGGAAGAAAGAGAGAGAGAAATATCATCCAGAAGTCCCGCTACTGATCACTAGCCACTAATCCCTGCTTTAAAAATGCATTTGCATGGACAGAATTGTGCTCATTTGTGATGTCCCTACAAATCAAATAACTGCCGATACTCAGAGTTAGGCTACCTATCTGAGCAAGGTATCAAAGCACAACTGGCACCTATGGAACCATACCCCAACATGAATGACCAATTTCATGGGAGATTGTTTGGGGGGGGGGGGGGGGGGGGGGGGGGGGGAAAGAGAGAGGTAAAAAGTAAAGTTAAATGTTTGCAAAAGATATGGGCCATAAAAATGCCACCAATTGTGTTCATGTACAGATATCGGATTGTGTACAAGATAGCTAGGATGTTTACAAGAGTGAATGAGTCAGACAGATTAACTAGAGAGGCCCAGACAGACACAAAGGGAGGGAAACACGAGAGAGAGAGAGAGAGAGGCCCAGACAGACACAAAAGGGAGGGAAACACGAGAGAGAGAGAGGAGGAGAGAGAGGAGAGGAGAGAGAGAAGAGAGGAGAGAGGAGAGAGGAGAGAGGAGAGAGGAGAGAGGAGAGAGATGCAGAGGAGGCAGGGCAAGGGAGAGAGAGAGAGAGAGAGAGAGAGAGATGCACACCAGGTCAGAGGAGGCAGGGCACTGTCAAAATAGCAAATACTCAGGGGATGACCTGCAAGGGTGTGCACAAGCATACATAACATATGCACTTGTGTGACAGGACTGCAAAGTATGATACAAAGCTAGGTGGGAATGTAAGTTGTGAGGAGGATGCAAAGAGGCTTCAACAGGATATAGACAGGCTAAGTGAGTGGGCAAGAACATGGCAAATGGAATATAATGTGGAGAAATGTGAAGTTAGCCACTTTGGTAGGAAAAATAGAAAAGCAGAGTATTTTTTAAATGGCAAGAGATTGAGAAATGTTGGTGTTCAGAGGGACCTGGGTGTCCGTGTGCACAAATCACTGAAAGTTAACATGCGGGTACAGCAAGCAATTAGGAAAGCAAATGGTATGTTGGCCTTTATTACAATCGGATTTGAGTATAAGAGTAAAGATGTCTTACTGCAATTATATAGGGCTCTGGTGAGGCCACACTTGGTGTACTATTGTACAGTTTTGGTCTCCTTACCGAAGAAAGAATATACTCGCCATAGAGGGAGTGCAATGAAGGTTCACCTGACTGATTCCTGGGATGGGGGGATTGTCCTATGAGGAGAGATCGAGTAGACTAGGCCTATAGTTTAGAAGAATGACAGGTGATCTCATTGAAACATACAACATTCTTACAGGACTTGACAGAGTAGATGCAGGGCAGATGTTTCCCCTGGCTGAGGAGTCTAGAACCAGGGGGTCACAGTCTCAGAATAAGGGGTCGGCCATTTAGGACTGAGATGAGGAGAAATTTCTTCACTCAGAGGGTGGTGAATCTTTGGAATTCTCTACCCCAGAGGGCTGTGGAGGCTCAGTCGTTGAGTATATTCAAGGCAGAGATCGATAGATTTTTGGATATTAAGGGAATCAAGGGATATGGGGATAGTGCAGGAAAGTGGAGTTGAGGTAGAAGATCAGCCATGATCTTATTGAATGGTGGAGCAGGCTCGAGGGGCTGAATGGCCTACTCCTGCTATTTATTATGTTCTAATGTAAATGAATTGCAGGGTGACAGCAAGCACCTCCCAGGCATGCAAGGGTATTCTGCAATCACAGGACAAAAACTTGCAGAAGATACAGAAACAAGGTTTAACTATGGAATAAAGAAATTCCCTAAAACAGCATTAGAATTGACTCTCCCCAGAAAACTGTTCCCATTAAGAATGTGAATTAACATTTAAATAAATGCGCTTATGTTAACAATTTTTAACCAAATTACAAAAAAAACATGCTCCAAGGTCATCGACAATGAAGGATTTAAAAAAGAAACTGAAACAATATCCATTTATTTACATTGACATGCTGGTGGAGGATTTAAAGTGGTAAATAAAAAACAGGAGGGATAAGTTCTACCAAGTTTTACACTAAATGACAATGGTTCCCAGACAACAAAAATCAGCTCAGTTCTGGATTCTAGACTGCAAGCTTCAAAGAGGATCAGCATTGTAGCAACAATTACAACAGACCTATGCTAAAGTTAATGCCACACAGATGTGCTGTACACCACCTCACAAAACACCTACTGTGGAAATTAGCCAACAGGTTAGTAACTTTTACAAACCATTTTAAGGATCAACTAGTAAAATGCTAATTCTATTTGTAGGTCATGGGAAGCTCTGTACCTACGATCATTGAAAATGGCCAACACTAGGAATCTCAAACTCAACACGTTACATCAAAAACTAGCACGAACGAGGTACCTCGCTAAAGTTATACCATGGGATTTACTGTCACATATGCCACAACAGAATATTTTTCATAACTTTTTTCAGTGTCACTATGTTACAGAAAAACTACTAATTAAGATAAATGATACAAAAGGAAATGCAAAAGAATAGAAACACAAAACTGGTTACAAAATCAGCTCGCGCTGCTTTACATCAGGCACATCAACACTGCTGTCCATCATTAATGCAGTTCTGCCATAACACAGCTCCCACTTCGTTCCAGTTTTCTGAATGTCAAAAGCACCAGCACAACAGAATCTCCAATGTCCTGCATTCAATAGAGGAGGATTTTTTTTTTGATTTTTTTAAATCTGAAAGTATTGCAGATGATGTTTATTTGAAATTTGATGACCACAGATATGGTTGCCCAGAAAGTCTGTTTGGATTTCTCAAATGATATTTTAATATCTAACAATGCTCAGGTATTTACCAGAATGATGCTCAGGCTTCAAGGGTTAAGTTACAAGGAGCGATTACACAAATTAGGGTTGTATTCCCTGGAATTTTGACGGTTAAGGGGCGATCTGATCGAAGTTTTCAGGCTATTAAGGGGAACAGATAGGGTAGATAGAGAAAAACTATTTCCGCTGGTTGGGGATTCTAGGACTAGGGGGGCAGAGTCTAAAAATTAGAGCCAGACCTTTCAGGAGTGCAATTAGGAAACATTTCTACACACAAAGGGTGGTAGAAGTTTGGAACTCTCTTCTGCAAATGGCAATTGATGCTAGATCAATTGTTAATTTTAAATCAGAGATTGATAGCTTTTTGTTAACCGAAAGGATTATGGGATATGGGCGTTTGATCGCAGATCAGCCATGATTTCATTGAATGGCGGAAGAGGCTTGAGGGGCTGAATGGCCTCCTCCTGTTCCCGTGTTCCTATTTGGAACACACACAATATACAAAGGTTCCACATCTCATCCTAAAGGATTATGTACTCGATAGTCTCCTACCATCCATGTTGGAGAATTCCTTACAAAACTGGCAATGAGAAAAATGGCTGACAGGACTTGCAGAAATTTTCTATACTCCAAAAAGGTCTTTTAAATTAAAATCCTGCACTTACTCTTGCTTCTCCTTCATAGAAATACCAAAGATAACTTTGCGTAGATTTATTAAAATACTGCGATACCCATTCTTAATCCCCGCCCCCGGCAAAAAAACAGAACAAAATCCAGGAAAATGTCTATTTAAAAATACCATTCCGCTAATGTCTAACTAATCTAAAAATGGAACCGAGCAGTTTTCCCCCACCTTCCCACGGTGTTAATCCCAAGGGCTGTGTTAATCCCTGGCCCTGTAGGGCACTATCACACTCAAACAAGGCAGCCATGTTATTCTGCAGTTTAAAAGACTGATTGTAATGAAACATACACATGTAACATTATACCTTGTCTATCTATACCTGTCAAACAATTACACTGTACATCATAATTTGCTTAAAAACTTGCTTGAGACAGAAATATATATTAATGCAAAAAAGTGCTTTCTCTATTGTAGTTTGAATAATTTAAAGTAAGCATATGATTATTTGTTTAGAAGGAATTTGATTAAAATATATTGTATTTGGTTTCCAGGAGGTCCCTAAAGTTACTTAACATTTACCTTAATGAATTAGTAATATACATAATTTCAAATACTTTAGTCCCAAAGATATGAATGATAAATTACACACCCTGATTGCATTCTAAACACAGATTCAATTTTACTATGTTCCGCTATGACTGTTAATGACCAAGTCATTGTCTGCAGGACTTGAGTAGAAAGCCCACATATTGTTGTTAAGTAGGAAATTCTGAGATGGGGTCAGACAGGCAAGTCCTTCTCACACACAGTAATGATAATCAAATCCAATAGGTCTAGTACAAGGCAGTTATAACTAATGAGGGTTGCCGTTTAAATTATCCAAACTCTCAGAAGCTGTTCACAAAAAAATCATATATTTTAAAAGCACAATTAGTGACACCACACTAAAAGGGACAAGTCAGATCGTCAGGTACAGTAATATTTAGCACCAAAATCACAGGTAAATGCTCAGTATTTCCACAACTTTTACTCAATTATTGCTGGATGTACTGTTAAACTAAAAGGTGCCAAAGATTTAGGCTCCACATGTTCCCCGATTCAAGCAGGACCACTTCAAGTTTTCAAGACCGTACAGGTCTTTCTGTTCACATGGCAACATGTAAATAAAGAAAATTTTACCCTCTGCCCATGATTTTTTTTATTTATTACAGAAATACACATCTTAGTGGAACGTTTAGCTGAACTACTTCTTCATTTTTGTAACTAGCCAGCAATATCAATCTAAAACTGGTATAATTATTTAAGGTCATCACTGTACTGTAATGCAGCCCATCATCAGCAGCAGCTACCACCTAGTTGTTGGAACAGATTACTTTAAGCCAAGATGCTCAATGTCTTTCACAAATATAGACAGTCAAGTATTGGAAGCATGAGGTTGTCCAAATCAAAGTAATGTTTTGGATTGAACAAAAAAAAGGCAGCACCACACAAGCCAAAGTGAAAACCGAGTCAAATTAATAAATGAACACTTTGCCCAAGTTTGAAGTCAAAGACACAGTCAAGAACCATCAAAATTCAGCATTCTTTTTCAGCAAGCACATACTTAATGAGAACCCAACATTAAAATGCCATCTTGCAGAAATTACACGTAGTCTCTTTGGAACTGCTAAAAGATGGCTTGTGTAGATCTCATTTTTTAATTGCTTCAGAAGAAGGAGAAAAGCTCAGCTATGCCCACTTAAGGGAAATCACTTTAAAACAAATCCATTTTTCTCAGTCTAAGCAGTTCAAAGAGAAAAAAATACATTCTTAAATTTACCAAACTTAATTATTTAAATCTATTACAATTGTTTGTGAAATGTAACTACAGCTACCATCACAGAAACTCAAACTACCAATTCAGAATATGACACTTTGTTCTTTGAGCTCTGCTAATAGCAGTTGTATTTACTCTTCCAAATTCCAATAAGGTATAAACCACGTACATACAAAAAAATCTAAGCATGCAACATATTAAAAAACGTATTTAATTGACAAAGTTTTGAATAATTAATCAAAAATGTGAAACGACAATGTAATTTTATAGATCCCAATAAAAATCTTTGTGGGTAGTCACGTCTTCAGTTGTAATTTACTTAAAAGGCTGGAAAATTGTGACAAAACTGCAGTAGGCTGGCAAGAATAGGAATTAATTCACGTTTAGTGATTTTATTTTAACTTCAGTACATGCAGGTCATAATAAGAACACTAAATTTAACAATTCTGTAACTTTTTTCACTGGTGGGTGAGTCTAGGACAAGGGGACATAACCTTAAAATTAGAGCCAACAAATTCAGAAGAAAAGTTAGGAAGCACTTCTTCACACAAAAGGTGGTAGAAGTGCAGAACCTTCCCACAAAAAGCAGATGATGCTAACTCAATTAGTAATTTTAAATCGGAGATAGATAATATTTTTGCTAGCCAAAGGTATTAAAGGTATATGAAGCCAAGGCGGGTAAGTGAAATTAGGCTACAGATCAGCCATGACAGGGACAGGGTACTGAATTTGGATGATCAGCCATGATCTCATTGAATGGCAGAGCAGGCTCGAGGGGCCGAATGGCCTACTCCTGCTCCTATCTTCTATGTTTCTATGATCTCACTGAATGGCGGAAAAGGCTCGAGGGGGGCTGAATGGCCTACTCCTGTTCCTATGTTCTACAATCACAATGCATGATTTACTGCAATTACATCAGCAGCAATCCAGAGTCGAATTAGATTTTAAAAATAAGCAGTTTTGGACTGAATTTTTTTTTAAAAAGGCAGCACGCTACAAGCCAAAGTGAAAACAGAGTCAAATTAATAAATGAACATGTATGAAAGTATTTTTAGTCGCTGTCATTGGGGAATGTACACCTGAAAATCCCCTAAAACAATATATGGGAGTTTTTTCTTACACATTCGGTATCTAGTCAGCAATTCCTACATAGAGCAAGCAGGATCCTCAGATCATACAATATGCAACATTTGCAAAGCAGTCACTAAAAGACTGCTTGCTAGGCAGTGCATCTCAAAACAAAAATGTCACAATGGCATAACAAAATATGGAAGCATTTTATCTAGACAGCTAACCATCACAGTTTTAAAGAATCTACTTTGTAATATTTTAAAATCAGTAAATAAAAAATACCAAGTATCACACAGAATAGGTTTAATTCAAAGCATAAGTCACAAAGTTTTTTCATATTTAAACAATCAGTAAAGCTGGAACTATCCACATCAGCAGAACCAGTTTAAAACATCAATATCTATTTACATGAGTTGTAATTTCAAATCTCTAGTACTGCAGCTAAGTATCCCACATATCTTGACGGTAGATGCATTTCTGGTGATATGCAAGCCACACCAAACTGGTACTTTTGAATAACACTCTAAGCCCATGTGCTTCAGTTACCAAAATACACCAGACATTGGGAAGACTGGTACATTATTCAAATTTGCGTTTTCGCCCACATATTTCCAAAATTTGACAGAGCAGGCACCGTTAGCTACAGCTTTAAAGCCATCCTACAATATTAAATAGCAGTTTTAACACATGCTCCTGGATTATTTCTTTCAACCAAAAAAAGCACATGCACATTCATAATCTTGCCAGGGACACAGTACAAAAATAGCCAATTAATGAATAAATCAAATATTGCCAAATCATAGTTTTACTTCAGAAATGACTATCCTCCTGATGTCTACACAGTCAGGCTAACACCAGGGATTGGTACTTGCTTGACTGAATCACTAGATGAAAGTTACTATTATGGTCATGCTCCCAAGTGCCAGAGCACATCCGACTGAAAATAACTTCCTCATTTACAATGAACTTTCTCTGCTGAAAATCTCTCCCAACCTTATTTTCTTGCTCAGCCATTGTCTATATACTCTGAGATACCCCTGGTTTAACCACCATTTTGAAAATCCTTTCACTGCAGCTTTCTGCTGTGACCCTTGTAACCTGTAGCACAATTATATCACATTGCATATTCAATTTTAGAGGAAAAAACTTCCATCGTACAGAAATCCTGTTTCATCCAAAGCATAATTTTTAAAACCTACTCCAATACTCAATAGACTTTTAACACTACAGGAATTATCTACGTGCATTTATAGAGTATAAAGGTTAACAATTTTTGATAAGATTTTGTAGGCGATACATTTTAAAAATATTTTCCAAATCTAGTTTGATAAATAAAAATCTGCTGACAAACATGGCAGATGTCCAAGGCACTGACAATGAAACAGTCACCCAACTGGGTAAAATACATCCTTTCCAATCATTAATACAGGACACTAGGTCCAAGCTCTAGAACAGTTTGGGCAATCTTCAATTTGTGTTCCAATCTACAACACCCCACAGTTGTTGCAAAATTATTCCACTTCCTTAAAGTTAGGAACTAAAGAATCCAAAACTTTTCCAACATAAAAATAATTCCTACCAGCAACCACTGTAAATGTATTAAAAGTTGTTGCAGTGTAGGTCAATTTTAGAAATAAAATGAATAGCTTGTGTACACATATCACTGACCTGGCTTAAAGCTGCTGGATTCCTATCAATCACAGAGCGAGAACTCAGATGGGGTTAACAGGTGGAGGTGAGTGGAGCAAGTGTAGAAAATTCATATTTCTTGTTGGAAGTTTATTTTAAAAATAATTAGCTTCATAAATTAACACGAGCCGATAACATTTTGCAGCAGGCAAACTCTTTCACC
Source organism: Somniosus microcephalus (assembly GCF_052327205.1). Lineage (NCBI taxonomy): Eukaryota > Metazoa > Chordata > Chondrichthyes > Squaliformes > Somniosidae > Somniosus > Somniosus microcephalus. Next base: position 10,307,098 of record NC_141005.1, on the reverse strand, counting down.
TCACTGTGGGTGATGGGTGGGGGGAAAGAAGAGGGAAGCGATTTTTTTGACAACTAAGAGGAGCATTGCAGCTTAAATTTACAACTGCTCAAGTCCCACAGTAGATTCATTTACAATTTCAGAAAGTACAAAATGTACCAACAAGTACATCCAAAATCACACTGAATAACTTAGTAGCATTGAAGTGTGCCCAAAGATAAATGGACATGATCAAGAATGAAAATGAAAAAAAATCATGCTTTCTGGCAACCAAAAAGGTACTGAAAAATACCATGGAATCACACCCAACACTTTTCACACAACCAAAGTATTAGAAAAAAAAAGCTCTATTCCTCCATAGCTTTATGCGGGCAACATCAGTTTCAAAATACATTTTTAAACTTTGAACCTTCATGGTGATGTCACTAGAAGTTGGCAGTTTTCTATAAGTCAGATTTCAGAGCTTTTCTTACCCACTCCCGTGATGCTTAGAACTCATCACATTAAGCAGAATTGGGGGGGGGGGGGGGGGAAGAGATGGTGTAATTAAACACAATTACTTTTTTTTTTAAAGAGAGAGATAAGCTCATGACATTTCTCAGCCAACATCTCCTAGAATTTTACCCATGGGCAGTTCAACATCAACTTAGAAGGGCTATTTCAATGGGATACTACATGCTTAAAACACCAGAGAGAAAGTAGGCTTGAAGGAAGGTTCAAAGGTTAAAAATTGCTGTTCCAGCTTTGCTGAAAAAAATAAGCCTGTTGTTTTGCAAACAGTGCAGAATATTTCTTCTATTTTTTTTATATATAAAAAGATGAAAAATATACACAAGGACAGCAACCTTATCTGCGCACTGAGAGCTTTCAGTGATCAGGCAATGGATAAACTGGCACTGCCTGGACTGTCAATAGCAAGTGTTAGCAATTGAACACAAACCAATTGTTTTTTTTTAATATAAATATAAAAAAGGAGATATGCAATACACACACACACAGACAGACAGAGCACTGGTGCAGCGGCTGGGTAGGGCTGGTCATGTCTTACCTCCAAAGCCTCCAGGGTGGTGAAGCTGGCGATCGCAAAGCCGTCGATGATGTCCTCTTCCTGGGAGCTGGATGCCCTTCTCTTGCGGCGGGGGGGCCGGCAGCAGCGGGATGGGGCCGGCATCGCCGCCGTTTGGCCGGGGCTCGGCTTGTCGTCCCTGTCGGAACCCGAGGACGGGCTGTGGGGCCGGGCATTGCGGTTCGTAGCCTCCCGTCTCCTCACCCGATCCCTCTGAGACCGGGATCGCCTGCTCTGCTTCAGCCCACTACACCGTGGGCCCTCCATATTTCTCTCTCCCTTCGCCCCCCCCACCCCGGCCCCCCACCAACCCCCCCCTCCAAAAAAAAAATTTTTTTTGAGGTAATTTTTTTTTACCTCAGGAAAAAACAGGGGAGAAGAAATTAAAATAAATAAACACCCCCTTTTTTTTCCTCCTCCTCCTCCTCTTCCCTTCTTCCTCACAACAGAAAACAATGCAGGCCCACAGCCAGCATGGAGACAACCGAGGCAACTAGCCTGGGTGAAAACTTTGCTTACTGCAATGGAAATCCTCGAGTCAGCGGTCCGGGACGCCTGTTTTTTATCATTCAGGACTTGCCAGCTTTAAGGCTTTTCAGCCCCAAGGACTTGCGCACTTCAGCACAGAGGCGCCGCGCAGGCGCCGTGCGGCCGCTCCGGGGCGGGTTTTTTTTTCTTTGCTCTCGCCCCGGCGCGAACTGCGCCTGCGCGCGTCCTCACACCCGCCCCCCACTCCCTCCGCGCGCTCACCAACCAACCGACCAGCCGCCCGCGCTCAAGCGCCGGGAGTGGGGAGGAGAAGGGGCAAAGGGCAAGGAGAATGAGGAAGGGAGGGATGAGGAGGAGAGAATGAGGGGAGGAGAGAATGAGGGGAGGAGAAGGGGCAAAGGCCAAGGAGAATGAGGAAGGGAGGAATGAGGAGGAGAGAATGAGGGGAGGAGAAGGGGCAAAGGCCAAGATGAATGAGGAGGAGGAGAGAATGAGGGGCGGAGAGAATGAGGGGATGAGGGAAGGAGGGGCGGAGAGAATGAGGGGAGGAGGGGCGGAGAGAATGAGGGGAGGAGGGGCGGAGAGAATGAGGGGAGGAGGGGTGGACAGAATGAGGGGAGGAGGGGCGGAGAGAATGAGGGGAGGGGGCGGAGAGAATGAGGGGAGGGGGCGGAGAGAATGAGGGGAGGGGGGGCGGAGAGAATGAGGGGAGGAGGGGCGGAGAGAATGAGGGGAGGAGGAGGGGCGGAGAGAATGAGGGGAGGAGGAGGGGCGGAGAGAATGAGGGGAGGAGGAGGGGCGGAGAGAATGAGGGGAGGAGGAGGGGCGGAGAGAATGAGGGGAGGAGGGGCGGAGAGAATGAGGGGAGGAGGGGCGGAGAGAATGAGGGGAGGAGGGGCGGAGAGAATGAGGGGAGGAGGGGCGGAGAGAATGAGGGGAGGAGGGGCGGAGAGAATGAGGGGAGGAGGGGCGGAGAGAAGGAGGGGCGGCGAGAGTGAGGGGAGGAGGGGCGGAGAGAATGGGGAGGAGGGGCGGAGAGAATGAGGGGAGGAGGGGCGGAGAGAATGAGGGGAGGAGAGAATGAGGGGAGGAAGGGAGGAGAGAATGAGGGGAGGAGAGAATGAGGGGAGGAGAGAATGAGGGGAGGAGGGGAGGAGAGAATGAGGGGAGGAGAGAATGAGGGGAGGAGAGAAGGAGGGGAGGAGAGAATGAGGGGAGGAGAGAAGGAGGGGAGGAGAGAATGAGGGGAGGAGGGAGGAGAGAATGAGGGGAGGAGAGGAGGAGGGGAGGAGAGAATGAGGGGAGGAGAGAATGAGGGGAGGAGAGAATGAGGGGAGGAGGGGAGGAGAGAATGAGGGGAGGAGAGAATGAGGGGAGGAGAGAATGAGGGGAGGAGAGAATGAGGGGAGGAGGGGAGGAGAGAAGAGAATGAGGGGAGGAGAGAAGGAGAGGAGGAGAGAAGGAGGGGAGGAGAGAATGAGGGGAGGAGAGAATGAGGGGAGGAGGGGAGGAGAGAATGAGGGGAGGAGAGAAGAGAAGGAGGGGAGGAGAGAATGAGGGGAGGAGGGGAGGAGAGAATGAGGGGAGGAGAGAATGAGGGGAGGAGGGGAGGAGAGAATGAGGGGAGGAGGGGAGGAGAGAATGAGGGGAGGAGAGAATGAGGGGAGGAGAGAATGAGGGGAGGAGAGAATGAGGGGAGGAGAGGAGGAGGGGAGGAGAGAATGAGGGGAGGAGAGAATGAGGGGAGGAGGGAGGAGAGAATGAGGGGAGGAGAGAAGAGAAGGAGGGGAGGAGAGAATGAGGGGAGGAGAGAATGAGGGGAGGAGAGAATGAGGGGAGGACGGGAGGAGAGAATGAGGGGAGGAGAGAATGAGGGGAGGAGAGAATGAGGGGAGGAGAGAATGAGGAGAGAATGAGGGGAGGAGAGAATGAGGGGAGGGGAGGGGAGGAGAGAAGGAGGGGAGGAGAGAATGAGGGGAGGAGAGACTGAGGGGAGGAGAGAATGAGGGGAGGAGGGGAGGAGAGAATGAGGGGAGGAGGAGAGAAGGAGGGGAGGAGAGAAGGAGGGGAGGAGAGAATGAGGGGAGGAGAGAATGAGGGGAGGAGCGGAGGAGAGAATGAGGGGAGGAGAGAATGAGGGGAGGAGAGAATGAGGGGAGGAGAGAATGAGGGGAGGAGGGGAGGAGAGAATGAGGGGAGGAGGGGAGGAGAGAATGAGGGGAGGAGAGAATGAGGGGAGGAGAGAATGAGGGGAGGAGGGGAGGAGAGAATGAGGGGAGGAGAGAATGAGGGGAGGAGAGGATGAGGGGAGGAGAGAATGAGGGGAGGAGAGAATGAGGGGAGGAGGGGAGGAGAGAATGAGGGGAGGAGAGAATGAGGGGAGGAGAGAATGAGGGGAGGAGAGAATGAGGGGAGGAGGGGAGGAGAGAATGAGGGGAGGAGAGAAGGAGGGGAGGAGAGAAGGAGGGGAGGAGAGAAGGAGGGGAGGAGAGAATGAGGGGAGGAGGGAATGAGGGGAGGAGAGAATGAGGGGAGGAGAGAATGAGGGAGGAGGAGAGGAGGAGGGGAGGAGAGAATGAGGGGAGGAGAGAATGAGGGGAGGAGGGGAGGAGAGAATGAGGGGAGGAGAGAAGAGAAGGAGGGGAGGAGAGAATGAGGGGAGGAGAGAATGAGGGGAGGAGAGAATGAGGGGAGGACGGGAGGAGAGAATGAGGGGAGGAGAGAATGAGGGGAGGAGAGAATGAGGGGAGGAGAGAATGAGGAGAGAATGAGGGGAGGAGAGAATGAGGGGAGGGGAGGGGAGGAGAGAAGGAGGGGAGGAGAGAATGAGGGGAGGAGAGACTGAGGGGAGGAGAGAATGAGGGGAGGAGGGGAGGAGAGAATGAGGGGAGGAGGAGAGAAGGAGGGGAGGAGAGAAGGAGGGGAGGAGAGAATGAGGGGAGGAGAGAATGAGGGGAGGAGCGGAGGAGAGAATGAGGGGAGGAGAGAATGAGGGGAGGAGAGAATGAGGGGAGGAGAGAATGAGGGGAGGAGGGGAGGAGAGAATGAGGGGAGGAGGGGAGGAGAGAATGAGGGGAGGAGAGAATGAGGGGAGGAGAGAATGAGGGGAGGAGGGGAGGAGAGAATGAGGGGAGGAGAGGATGAGGGGAGGAGAGAATGAGGGGAGGAGAGAATGAGGGGAGGAGGGGAGGAGAGAATGAGGGGAGGAGAGAATGAGGGGAGGAGAGAATGAGGGGAGGAGAGAATGAGGGGAGGAGGGGAGGAGAGAATGAGGGGAGGAGAGAAGGAGGGGAGGAGAGAAGGAGGGGAGGAGAGAAGGAGGGGAGGAGAGAATGAGGGGAGGAGGGAATGAGGGGAGGAGAGAATGAGGGGAGGAGAGAATGAGGGAGGAGAGAATGAGGGGAGGAGAGAATGAGGGGAGGAGAGAATGAGGGGAGGAGAGCAGAGGGGAGGAGATGAGGAGAGAAGGAGGGGAGGAGAGAAGGAGGGGAGGAGAGAATGAGGGGAGGAGAGAAGGAGGGGAGGAGAGAAGGAGGGGAGGAGAGAAGGAGGGGAGGGGAGGAGAGAAGGAGGGGAGGAGAGAATGAGGGGAGGAGAGAATGAGGGGAGTAGGGGAGGAGAGAATGAGGGGAGTAGGGGAGGAGAGAATGAGGGGAGTAGGGAGGAGAGAATGAGGGGAGTAGGGGAGGAGAGAATGAGGGGAGTAGGGGAGGAGAGAATGAGGGGAGTAGGGGAGGAGAGAATGAGGGGAGTAGGGGAGGAGAGAATGAGGGGAGTAGGGGAGGAGAGAATGAGGGAGTAGGGGAGGAGAGAATGAGGGGAGGAGAGAATGAGGGGAGGAGAGAATGAGGGGAGGAGAGCATGAGGGGAGGAGAGCATGAGGGGAGGAGAGAATGAGGGGAGGAGAGAATGTGGGGAGGAGAGAATGAGGGGAGGAGAGAATGAGGGGAGGAGAGAATGAGGGGAGGAGAGAATGAGGGGAGGAGAGAATGAGGGGAGGAGGGGAGGAGAGAATGAGGGGAGGAGGGGAGGAGAGAATGAGGGGAGGAGGGGAGGAGAGAATGAGGGGAGGAGAGAATGAGGGGAGGAGAGAAGGAGGGGAGGAGAGAATGAGGGGAGGAGGGGAGGAGAGAATGAGGGGAGGAGAGAGTGAGGGGAGGAGAGAATGAGGGGTATGAGAGAATGAGGGGAGGAGAGAATGAGGGGAGGAGAGAATGAGGGGAGGAGAGAAGGAGGGGAGGAGAGAAGGAGGGGAGGAGAGAATGAGGGGAGGAGAGAATGAGGGGAGGAGAGAAGGAGGGGAGGGGAGGAGGGGAGGAGAGAATGAGGGGAGGAGAGAATGAGGGGAGGAGAGAATGAGGGAGGAGAATGAGGGGAGGAGAGAATGAAGGGAGGAGAGAATGAGGGGAGGAGAGAATGAGGGGAGGAGAGAAGGAGGGGAGGAGAGAAGGAGGGGAGGAGAGAATGAGGGGAGGAGAGAATGAGGAGAGGAGAGAATGAGGGGAGGAGAGAAGGAGGGGAGGAGAGAAGGAGGGGAGGAGAGAATGAGGGGGGGAGGGGAGGAGAGAATGAGGGGGAGGGGAGGAGAGAATGAGGGGGGGAGGGGAGGAGAGAATGAGGGGAGGAGGGGAGGAGAGAATGAGGAGGGGAGGAGAGAATGAGGGGATGGGGAGGAGAGAATGAGGGGGAGGGAGGAGAGAATGAGGGGGAGGGGAGGAGAGAATGAGGGGGAGGGAGAGAAGGAGGGGAGGAGAGATGAGGGGAGGAGGGGGAGGAGAGAATGAGGGGAGGAGGGGAGGAGAGAATGAGGGGAGGAGAGAATGAGGGGAGGAGAGAATGAGGGGAGGAGAGAATGAGGGGAGAAGGGGAGGAGAGAATGAGGGGAGAAGGGGAGGAGAGAATGAGGGGAGAAGGGGAGGAGAGAAGCAGGGGAGGAGAGAAGCAGGGGAGGAGGGGAGGAGAGAATGAGGGGAGGAGAGAATGAGGGGAGGAGAGCAGAGGAGATGGGGAGGAGAGAAGGAGGGGAGGAGAGAAGGAGGGGAGGAGAGAATGAGGGGAGGAGAGAATGAGGGAGTCGGGGAGGAGAGAGTAGGGAGGAGAGAATGAGGGGAGGAGAGAAGGAGGGGAGGAGAGAATGAGGGGAGGAGAGAATGAGGGGAGGGGAGGAGAGAAGGGGAGGAGGAGAGGAGAGAATGAGGGGAGGAGAGAATGAGGGGAGGAGAGAATGAGGGGAGGAGAGAAGGAGGGGAGGAGAGAATGAGGGAGGAGAGAATGAGGGGAGGAGAGAATGAGGGGAGGAGAGAATGAGGGGAGGAGAGAATGTGGGGAGGAGAGAATGAGGGAGGAGAGAATGAGGGGAGGAGAGAATGAGGGGAGGAGAGAATGAGGGGAGGAGAGAATGAGGGGAGGAGAGAATGGGGGAGAGGAGGAGAGAATGAGGAGAGCAGAGAATGAGGGGAGGAGAGAATGAGGGAAGGAGGGGAGGAGAGAAGGAGGGAGGAGAGGGGAGGGGCGGAGAGAATGAGGGGAGGAGAGAATGAGGGGAGGAGAGAATGAGGAAGGAGAGAATGAGGGGAGGAGAGAATGAGG